>NC_137455.1:327776191-329171784 GCF_964235325.1 Thermobia domestica
ACTCCATCTTGTTGGAGCCAGTGTGTGATATTGTTCACTACATCCAATCTTAAAAAATCATTGTACTATACCGCTTCCCTGTTATTGATACGGCAGTAACTTCTTCAAAGAAATAAGGACCTATGATCCGTTTTGAGACCACATCACATCAGACTGTACACTATAATGGATGCAAATCACATTGATAGATAACTTTAGGTTTTCTCGGACTCATATTCTGCAGTTTTGCTTGTTGATAACTCCATTTAAGCAGAAATGGGATTCATCGCTTATGGTCAAATTGTGAAGAAAGTCCTGTTGTTCTATCGTCAACTCTCGAAAGCAATGTGACCGTTCCGATAATATTTAAGCCCAAACTTAAACACTAGTATGCATGTCAGATGGACTGGAAAGCGTTCTCACCGTTATTTATTCTATTCTTTATTTTCAAATGTTGTGCGTAGACATTCTTTCTGTGTTAATTTCGGGTACTTTTGCTAGTGCTTTCTATTAATAATTATGAAGGTACTATACCACTGGGCAAATTTTAGCTAGTTTCTTTTTCTACATAAACTTAGGCCTTAAGCATGTGTGTATTTTTATCATTTGATTTCGATGGCATCAGATAAGATAATTGATTGTTGAAGTTCTCATTGATTCCTACGGGATTTTTTCTAACCAACAAAATTTCAGTAGATGAAACCCCTAGAAGTTGGAAATAATGGTATTTTCTCTAACGAGCTGAGAATTCCCCATTGTGTCTTGCATCATCGCTGACAGGAATTTCGGAAATTTCAGTTCCAGTGTTGGGAGGAACGGAGTTATTTAAAGAGTATTATGTTTTGTTCTGAATCACTGTATATAAAAGTTTGTTATGTTGCAGATTTTTGCTTCAGGGACTACGGATCTCGATGGATTTGTTGTTCACTTGCATGAATTCAGTACAGAATATAGAGAATGATGAGACTTACAAAAGATGAAAATATTGTTCTGTGTAACACTGGGAGAAGAGAGAGAAGAAGAGGTTTATCCAATACTAATACTGTCATTCATAAAACTCATTTTCTATGAAGGAGACAAAACATCCTACATGTTATGCTCGTTAGACTTACATATTATGTAATTTTCATTAATTAGACATAGAGAATTACTAATTAATTACGAAGATAACTAAGAAGAAAAGGCAGTATGCGTCTTTTTCTTAGCTCTGTTTGTTTCTGTTCTAATGAGAGAATGCGCAAAATTCTAATCATCTAAAACAAAGGAGAGGGGGAAGGAGAAAAATTACTCCTGAAAATCTAAAAATCTTGTTAGTCATTCTGATCACGTAGGGCAGTACGTTACTTTCTCCTTTTTCCATTTTATTCTTCTTCTGCGTTAATCTTGTCCCAAGGGTTTTAATTAAAAATCAAAGAAGGTGTTATATGGCAATGTGCAGCCATGCATGATAAAGAGTGTCGCTTTCTAGGTTTCCATCATTTTTTTTTTCCTATGTAAGACAGTGGAAAGGGAGAGACATGAAAAAAAAAATGACATCGAACGAATAGACGATGCAGTATTTTAACATTCTGTGATGACGTTGTCATCTGTCAGAAAAATCCCTTCACTGCTGAATGAGGCAAAGTCATGTTTCTGTAAATGGAGGGATGCTAACTAATGATTGTGCAGCTGGTTCTTGATTGAGCCATCAACTTTTCTCCTCACAAGGTTTGTTAACACGTTTCCGATAAATGGCTGAAAAATTTGTCAATGTCCAATGGCGGTGGAAAAGGTTCGATCGCGTCTCTCTCTCTTTTTTTTAGTGAAAAATTAAGTAGAATGAAAAACACTTGAAACCAGAAACGATCCTTTATTATTGCTGGTATATTTATTGTTTTGTGTCAGCACCAGAACCCAAGGGTAATCAAAATAGAGCAAGACTGTTGAGGTTGGACTCGGTGAGCTGTAATCGAGAGTCGAATGGATAACCTTCACTCTGCTTAGGAAATGACAAATGTACTTCCTGGGTAATACTATAAACTAATATCACTAGTGAATTCTAGTATATTTCCATCTATAAAAGTCAACCACAACAGGCATTTTCCTCCCTTTGTGACAGACTTTTTATTAATAATCATTTTGCTGTAGGTATAAAGATGACAAATGGTTACTTTAAAACAAAAGTTAATGAGCATAGTGTGAAATAACTCGTTCATGATCAATATTTGCTTATTGAATATAGGAGTGTCCCAGAAATCATGCATGGTTATGGATAATTTATCTTAATCTTTTTGTAACTATCACAATACACTGTGTTGATTTTTAGAGGACCTCATGTTCATACTATTAGTTACGATTGAATTATTCAGGGATGAGACATTTCAATGTGGCAAGTAAGGTAGAGACCTGCACGGGCCGGGCTTGGGCTGGCCGACACTGATTTCTCTTCAGGTCGGGCCGGGCTGGGACCGATCAATTGCAATTCTTTAATAATTATTGACTTTTGTTAAACGATAATTGGAATAAAGCCAAACGTTGAAGAAGTGTGTCCGTGAAAAATGTTACAAAGAATGCAATAGCTATTTACTGTTTGTGTTGCTAAGCGGCTCCACTTTCACTATAAAGGATTGCAGGCATTATGCGGAAAATTGAGCTCTGACCTTGACCTTCACTGAACTAAAATATAAAAAGAAGGGTTGGGAATGTTTTGCCTGTCACTAAACAATATTGCCATCTTCACTATATACAATATGCTAAAAATCAATGAAATTAGATTTTTGTTACAGGGAATGGAGTTTTTGTTCTCTCGATGACAGGCAAAGTTCTAGGAGGCAATGGTACCATTCGGTAGGCAAGCGTCAGGTTGTGAACCAGAGTTTAGAAAAGTTTCTGAGGATTAGGTCAAATTTAGTACTAAATTTTGAGAAAGATTCGGGCTCGAGCTAATTTTTTTTTAAATTATCGGGCCGGGGTCGGGCCAAAAATTTTAAAATTTATCGGGCCCGGGCCGGGCTTGGGCCAAGAATTTTGAAAAACTTATTGGGTCGGGCCGGGCTCGGGCCGAAAATCTCCATAACTTCATACGTTCGGGCTGGATTGGGCTCGGGCCGAAACATTCGGCCTGTGCAGGTCTCTAAAGTAAGGTCTATCAGTATTGGTCAGTATTTCTTGACAATGTAACAGGTGATACGCATTTGCAGATTCTAAACCAGGATGTATTGTTCAGTGACCTAAATACGGAAAATTTGTTTCTTATTTGGGTTCAACACGATATCGCTCCTTGTGGGGCCGCCGTGGCTCAGTGGTAGAGCGTTCACCTTTGGTGCATGGGTCCCGGGTTCGATCCCAGCCCCCGCCAAGTGAACTTTGTGGTGGACAAACACCATGTGCGTAGGTTTCCTCTGGGTTCTCCCGTTTCCTCCCACTGTCTTCATTCCACCATTTCATTCATTTCTCATAATCACCGTCTCCTTTAGCCTAACCGGCATAACCGTGGGACGTAAAACTCAAAGATTTCATTTCATTTCGTTTTAGGATATCGCTTCCCGGCATAACGATTGTGCTTTGAAGGCATATTTCAGAGAATAGTTCTCCTGCAGGTACAGCTCACAGATGACAAGAAGAACCCTAGCAGAAGTAGTGTGACGTAGGTATGGGCTCGCCCATTTTTCGCACTGAGGTTTCAAATGACACCACGGAATAGCAACATATAACTTCACCTGGAGTGGCAGACGACATCTAGGTATAGACCAAACCTCAAAAACCGAAAATGGACTAGACCGTGTCGTTGACCTTTCCCCGCTACCCCTGTTTTAGGGTTCTTCTCGTCATCTGTAGATTGGTTGTCGAGGAGCAAGATATTAAGATACCCCTTTGCAGTCCCGATCTTACTCCAGTTTACTTGTAACTGCAGTGATCTGTGAAATCATTTAAAAACTTCACGTGTATCCATTAAGATCTAATTACACGACATTCAAAGTTTAGGATGAAGAGATTCGTCAAAGAGGTCGCCACGTGCAATTTATGTGATAGGACTAGATTCGTTTTGAGAGTTTGTCATGTAGCGAGTCATACACATCAAACTCATTCTTTTCCTAAGTAGTACGTAATTTTGGGACACCCTGTACTAACTATTAAGTTTTCGTTCTCTTGATTCTTTGATTTGGGATTTAACCCAGTTCAGCAGCGAGGCTATATGAGACGTCTAAAGCTTAACGTGGGATACGAACCGCATGCACTCGCGCCGGGAATCGAACTCGGGTTTCCTGCGCCGAAGACATGTACGCTAACCGTATAGCCACCAGGGAGCTACTCTCTGACTACTCTCTGCAAATACTAAGGATAATAGTAAAAACTGTTATTTTGCCGTTATGCTTTAAAAACAGTTGTATTTCCATGAAAAAATAAGGAAAATTGTAACTTACCATGAGATAATGTTTAATACTAGATCCGTGGTTAGTATCAATAGAAGAGTTACATGCGCTCGTGAGGCCCCGTTTATTGTAGTTTTTACATAATTTATTTACTTTCTTTTCTAATGAATTAAAAATACTAGATAGGTTTTAAAAAATATTCTAATGACAAAAATTGTAGGGAACACTACTAGCAAACATATGTTGCTAGAACTATTTTTTCTATATATCCATATTTTTGTAGATTCCTTTGAGAATGTTCACAAAATAGCATAATTGAGACTATCGAATGCAGAATTCGCCTTATCCGAATTTGAAAACATAAGATCTACATAGGATTCAATAGGTGTTTTAGTTCTCCTAATAAATACTTCTACAATCGTATTTCCACACAGTCGAAAAACGACTATAAAACGTAAATGCTGCCAAAGCCATTGTTTGTATATAATGAATTTTACTTGAAAAATTGTTATGAAGAAAGGCGGTGAGTCTTACTCGTACATTAGTTTGACTCGGTTAATACGTCCCGCATTGAATGATTTGCTATGCATGGTTTGGATTTTAAATATTTTCCTGGAGAACTGTTTTCAGTAGCATTTTGGAATTTTTAAGCACTTCGTAGTCCTACGTAATATACACAGGTATAGGTCCCATTTTCGTGAAACCTGAAACCAGGACGCTTTGTTCAAAATATTTGATCGGAGGAGGCGTAAGCGGGAAGAGCAGTTTCACAGAGTATGTATAGAAAACAGTGTTTACTTCTGTCTTGCGTTATATTATATTGAAACTTTTTATTGTTCCTAAACTCAGAATAAGTTAGAAATAGAGTACAGTATTTTTTTCTTAAGTTGTTGATTCAACCTAAGTAAATAGACGTGTGTATCATTTGAAATAGTGGACATCATATGTATAACATGCTTATTTTATTTGTATCCTCGTCGCCAAAAGTGCCTTTACATCGCCGTGACGGGTATGTGACAGCGCAGTACATTAAAGAAGGGATGGTTGCATAAGAATTTGTGATTAATTTTGAAGAGTTTTTATTTTGACTAGGAAAATAAAGTAGGTATAGGGAGTAAAGACACAGATTTGAAGCATCAGTGCACTGTCATCTCTGAAAAGATTCGTATTGTTGCCTTATATGTTAAGTTAAACACCACAACATCTGTCACTGATAGCGTAGATCATCTTACTTTTTAAAATTGCCTCTGTAGCCTATTTGTCCATACATTAATCTCCAGACACGATGTATAGAGAGGAGAAAGAAAGAGATACAACATCTGTAAGATTTATGTAATTCACTAAGGGACTATAGGAAACGACTAAGCTAATTACTGCTACTAGCGCTTTTTAATCTTCAGGGATTTACTACATGTTCGCAAAACATTATTCTAAGTCCTAAATCTGTGCGTGAATTATTTCGTTCGCCTCACTGTAATTATTTTAGAATGGAAACTGATTACGCTGAACGTGAAAATGTTTCTCGTAAAGCAAGGGCCGTAATAAATGTAAATAAGGTTCTCATTATTATATAAAACACATAAGTATTTATTCCGTGTATAGAACAATATAATACAGTAACTAAGCACCATCATAATCACTAACGCCCGCAGGATTTTTTTCAACGGGTGGAGGGGAAGTCCGATATAGAATGTTTCGTTTTATTCCCTATATATATTAACAGTCATAACATTTATCATTGATAGCGTATATCGTCTTTCGCCACTGTAGCTTATTAGTCAGAACATTCATCTCCAGACATGATGTCGAGAGAATAGAAAGAAATAGATATGAACAGTGGTGTAACTAATTTTACTGCGCCCTGGATCGATCGATCATCGATTTACTCATACTCCCCCAGGCCCTCTGCCACAGGTATTTCAGCTGCTGCGTTATATATATGGTTCCATGTTAGAAGGGCCAAACAAAAGGGCGAAGACAGAAAGACCCGAGTCAAAAGGGCCCTGCGTCAAATGGGCCCGGGTCGAGATGGCCCCCTCGCTACAAAAGGGCCGGAGTCAAAAGATCTCCGCAACAACAGGGCACGAGTCAAAAGCCCCTGCGTCAAACGGGCTCGGATCAAAAGGACCCGAATCAAAACGCCCCTCATAAAAAGGACCCGGGTCGAAAGGTCTCCGCAACAAAAGGGCCCGAGTCAAAAGGCCCCGAATCAAAACGACCCTCATAAAAAAGCCCGAGTCAAAAGGGACTCCGCTACAAAAGAGCCAGAGTCAAACGACCCTGCGTCAAAAGGGACCGAGTCAAAAGTGGCCGAATCAAAACGCCCCTCATAAAAAGAGTCATAGTCAAAAGGAGCCCACGAGAAAAGGATCCGAGTCAAAGGCCCTGCGTCAAATGAGCCCGGGTCAAAAGGGGCTCTGCCACAAAAGGGTCCGTGTGAAAACGACCCCACATCAAAAGGTCCCGGGTCAACAGGTCTCCACAACATAAGTCCCGAGTCAAAAGGGCCCGAATCAAAACGCCCGTCATAAAAAGGAGCAGAGTCAAAAGGGGCCCCGCTACGAAAGGGCCCGAGTCAAACGGCCGTAAGTCAAAAGGTCGCGGATTTAAAAGTCCCTAGTCAAAAGGGGCCAAATCAAAATGCACTTCAAAAAGAGCCCGGGTCAAAAGGGTTCCACGACAAAGTTACCTGAGTCAAAAGACCCTGCGTCAAACGGACCCGGGTCAAATAAAGCCGGAGTCAAACGGCCCCGCGTCTAAAGGGCCCGGGTCGAAAGGTCTCCTCAACAAAAGGGCCCGAGCCAGAAGGCCCGAATCAAAACGCCCCTCATCAAAAGGGCCATAGTCAAAAGAGTCTCCCGACAAAAGACCCGAGTCAAAAGGACCTGCATTAAACGCGCCTGCGTCGAAATGGGCCCCGCTACAAAAGGGCCCGAGTGAAATCGGCCCCACATCAAAAGGGACCTGTTCAAAAGGTCTCCACAACATAAGGGCCCGAATCATAATGTCCCTCATAAAAAGGAGCCGAGTCCAAAGGGGTCCCCCTACTAAAGTGGCCGAGTCAAACGGCCGTGCGTCAAAAGGGTGCTGGTTTAAAGGGCTGGAGTCAAAAGGGGCCGACTCAAAACGCCCCTCATAAAAAGAACCCAAGTCAAAAGTGTTCCACGACAAAGGGACCCGAGTCAAAAGGCCCTGCGTCAAATGGACCCGGGTCAAATAAAGCCGGAGTCAAACGGGCCCGCGTCGAAAGGGCCCGGTCGAAATATTTCCTCAACAAACGGGCCCGAGACAGATGGCCCGAATCAAAACGCCCCTCATCAAAAGGGCCCGGGTCGGAATGTCTCCGCAACAAAAGGGCCTGAGAATCGTTTGTTAACACAACGCAAAAATTTGAGATTTAGATAGCGATAATAAACATAACAATTATAATGATGTCTGCAGAATTTTTGTGTATACTGGTACGGAATGACAACCAACGTCAGTAACAGAGGCGACTCTTGAGGGAAGTGACATTGGTAAAAATTAACATTTTACGAACGCAATCCACAAGAAGTTAACTGCACAAATGTATGATGGAATTTCATTTACGGTGGAAAACATTAACGGTCTCAAAACAAAAGATCAAACAAAACTAGTGATGAGCACAAGAGTCTTGGTCTTGCAGTTTTTGCAAGAGTCTTGCATGCAAGACCAAGACCAGGAATCCCGATGCAAGACCAAGACCAAGACCACACCTGCAAGACCAAGACCAAGACCAAGACCAAGACCAAGACTCTTGAGCAAGAGTCTTGCACAAGTACCGTTTCGGTGGTAGAGCAGTCACATGTGGTTATACGGGTCCCTGGTTGGATTCTAGCATGCGCCATGGAAACTTTTTAGTGGGCAAACACCGTGTGCGTGGGTTTTCTCGGTAGAGACCTGCATGGGCCGGGCCTTGCCCGAGACCCGAAGCCCGGCCCTACCCGCGGGCCGGGCTTGGGCGGGCCGATTCTATTATTTCTTTGAGTCGGGCCGGGCTTGGGCCGATTAATTGCAATTCTTTAACCCTCGAGAAGTCGCGCTGAAAACGTAACGCGAGTAGTCGCGCGCGGTCAAATGGACCGAACGAACATAATGTGTTGCAAAAATCGTTTTAAACAGTTTTCTTGTATTAGAAACGTAATTTTGTATATTTTCTGATTAAGAGGGAATAACATTTTTATTATTATAATAAGTTTTACAGTAATAACTTTTAGAGAAACCTACAACTAGACATGTTATTTTTTTATTTCTCATTTGGAATAAAATGTTTTTGTCGTTACATATTTCTTTAGATAGATAGCTACGCACTGGTTTTATTGAAAATTCTAAACCTGATGATGATCTTTTGTTTTTGTCAACTTTGGTTCGTCTAAAATTAGAAATGCAATAGTAAATTAGTTAAAAATATACTATATAAACATAACAATAAAACAAAGCTTCACAGCGCATTTTACATTGAATTAGAGCTCAGTCGTAGCTTAGCGGTTAGCACACACGCCTTTGGCGTGGGACTGCCGGCTCGATTCCCGGTGGGACCTCATGTGGTTCGGATCCTTCGTTAAGCAGTAGGTCCACGTCTTACATAGCCTTGATGCTGAAAAGGGCGCTAAATTGAAATCAAATCAAATTTACATTGAATTAGTTTAAGGTCCTGTTATTTTGAAACTTCACTATACAGCACTACATTGAATTATTTTAAGTTATCTTCAAATTTACACTGTTCTACACTTCGTCGTCGCTTATTTCGTCCCCTCTTGCTCTGACTACATTCGGGGAATCGCTGGTCATTTCTGGGTTTAAGGTCTTCAGATTCGCTCGCAGACTCCTCACTTGACCTTTCGTGTTCACTCATATATAAATATTCGTTATGATCTTCCTCTGACAAAGCTTCCACGAGATCATGTCGCTGATTTATCCAAATAGTCAATCCCTAACATTTCCCTCCGTTGTTTTAAGCTGTTCAGTTCTAATTTTCTCTTTTCTCATACTTGGTATCAGTTTGTTAACTCTGTCGACCTCTCTTCCGTCCATTAAAATAATATTTATGTTTATAAAGCTTAAACACCTCCAAAGCAAAGGTCACGTGCAGAGCGAAACACTGAGAAAAAACATTACACGGTTAGTCGCGCGCGGTGGAAAGCACCGCAGAATCACTAAACAATCACTAGTACTTAAACTAAACAACGGATAACGGAGTGATTGAGCAGGAATGTTTGGGAAGGTGAGGGGCAAGATTAGCTAGACGGAGAAGTCTGTCGGACAAACAGAATGGACACACGATCGAAAATAATTTCCCTGTGGTGCTTTTGACCGCGGCGCGACTACTCGAGGGTTAATAATTATTGACATTCGTTAAACGATAATTAGAATAAAGGCAAACGTTGAAGAAGTGTGCCCGTGAAAAATATTATAAAATGAAACTTCGAAAATTTATTGGGCTTGGGCCAAGAATTTTAAAAAACTTATAGGGCCGGGCCGGGCTCGGGCCGAAAATCTCCAAAACGTTTCGGGTCCGGCCTGGGCCGCGCCTACATACATTCGGGCTGGATTGGGCTCGGGCCAAAAACTTCGGCCCGTGCAGGTCTCTATTTCTCGGTGTTTTGATGTTCCCTCCTACTTTCTTCAATCCACTATTTCATTCATTTCTCATGAATACCGTCTCCCTTAGCCCCAATGCATAATCGTGGGACGTTAAACTAGATATTTCGTTTCGTTTTAAAACATATTAGTGGTGTTTTTCTTCCAAAACTAAAGTGAAATGTAGTATTGAACATTGGTGATACCGTACACCATAGGTGTCGACTACATGGGTATGGCCTTGGCTCCCAGACTCAAGCATCCGTTGGGAATTTTTAATGTGTGCTCATAAAATTAATATCGAAATAACATTTTCATGACATTGAAAAAACTTAATACATGTAACCGCAAGTTTGATTTCATGGGCGGATGCTTATACGTTGAATAATTGTTTATCAATATAACTTTTAGCATCCTTAGGTATACGACACATCGAGGGTTGAGCGATATAACATTATCCTACAACAATAAATCTATGTCATAAAATTGAAAGTGACTATTTTTGTGACTCCTAATCTCTTGAACCACCCAACCGATCTCGATCAAATTTTCAACACAGATGGAGTTTGAGCCTGGGAGTGTTTTCATCATTTCACTTTGACGGTAAGCTTAGGAAAGGGGAGAAGGGGGAGTTATATAATAATAAATAAAACTTAACAACTTCAACCAAACGAGTAATCTCAAATTTTTAACATAGAGGAGGTTCAAGCCTGAAATGTTATATGTCAGTTCACTTTGGTGGTAGAACCTAGGGGGAGAAGAGCGAAAGGGTATATATATATATATATATATATATATATATATATATATATATATATATATATATATATATATATATATATATATATATATATATATATATAACCTAATAACTCTTGAACCACCTGACCGAACTCGATCTTATTTTAAGATAGATGAGGATCGGGCCTGAGATGGTTTTTATCAAATCACTTTGATCTTGAAGTTTCGGGGAGAGGGAGAGGAAAGATATTTAAAAATGATGGAAAATGACCGACATTGAAATGGAATCTATAGTTTTGGGAACCGCTAAGGTAAACAATGATACTTCCGGTGCTGTTTAAATCAAAATTCAGCCCCGTAGCTTGGCGGAGGGGAGGGGAGATATATAAAAATGATCGAAAATGGCGAATATTAGTGTCGAATCCATAGTTTTCGAGGTCGCTGAGTTGAATACTGAGACTTCCTATACCATTTACGACCAAATTCAGCCTCGTAATTTGGGGAAGAGGGAGATGCATAATAATGATTAAAAATGACCAAATATTAGTGCCGAATCCATAGTTTCGTGGTCTCTGACACGAGCAGTGACACTTGTGATGCCGTTTAAATCCAAATTCAGCCCGGCAACTTGGGGAGGAGGAAGAGAGGGAAACATAAAAATAATCGAAGATGACCGATATTAGAGAGCGCTTTACTAATAGTAAAAAAAGTGATTGACTAACGATATATATATATATATATATATATATATATATATATATATATATATATATATATATATATATATATTATCATTATTATTATTATTATTTTAGTTTAACCCAACAAAGTAGATACTTGATGCTAGTAATCCATATTCACAAGTGAGACTTCAAATAACTTGGAGTTTGATGCCCTTATTTTGTATTTCTAATACAGGTCAACAGTATTTATATAAATTGAGTCTACACAAAAGACAGACAGTTGAGCTATTTTCAGTTTTCCCTCAAATTATTCTAAAATATTAAGAGGTTTGATTATAATAATTATTAATTTAATTTTTTTTTTTTTTTTGTTAATATTGCTAAACATATCATCATCATAATAGCTATTCTGCTATTATTGGCAGGTTATTTGCTTCAACAGACAAGGTTTGACGTTCGGTGGTCCTTAGCTGGTCTCTTCGTCTTGACGTGGCAATTTTATGTTTCAATACCTTCCTTCAACTAGTCTGCTTCGCTCCCTCCCTCTTTTTCCTTCCACAATACTCTCTAGCACGTCCCTTGTAATACAGTTCCTCGTCAGCCAATATATTAAACAGTTCCCTTTCCCCCTCTTAACAATATCTAAAATTCTTCTTTTTTTCTCCGACTGCTAATATTTCTAACACATTCGTTTTCGTTCAACACGGCTAATTCTCTCCTTTTTTCTCCATGCCCATGTTTCGAAAGTCTGCAATTTTTTCATCGCTTTTGCGTAATGTGAATGTCTCTGCCCCATGGAAATGAAATGAAATCTTTGAGTTTTACGTCCCACGGTTATGCCGGTTAGGCTAAAGGAGACGGTGATAATGAGTGATGAATGAAATGGTGGAATGAAGAAAGTGGGAGGAAACGGGAGAACCCCGAGAAAACCCACGCACACGGTGTTTGTCCACCACAAAGTTCACTTGGCGGGGGCTGGGATCGAACCCGGCACCTCAAGCACCAGAGGTGAACGCTCTACCACTGAGCCACCGCGGCCCCCTCTGCCCCATGGAGTACATATTGGAATCAGTAAAACAAAAATTCAATATTTAATTGGAAGTTTGTTTAATACAAGAATTAGCTAATCGTGGTTGGAAAGAAAAATCTGACGCCTTTAGAGTGTAAAAATAATTTTGCAATTCATGGTATTTCAATAATCTGTGCCGTCTGATTTTCTTTCATGCGAAACAGGGGTAGCCTCCTCAGTTTGGGAACCAGTGGAATGTTGGATCTGTTAAAAAATATATATATAAACAGATTACGAAACCCTGTGATTTAGGCATATCTTATAAGTAGTGAAGCATGGGCACCCATTAAAAAAAATAAAGGTCATAACCTATGTTGTACGCTATCATACTTACACGACGTTTAATTATATTACATTTAGAAACATACATTGTATTTCCGTTACTACTGGTGCTTTGTAGAGTTTATTATCCCTTATATCCATAGTAAAATTTACCTATGAAAAGCTTGAGATTTCTTAAATGCAAAGAGCTCCTCCGTGGCTAAGCGGTTAGCGTACGCGCCTTTGGCGTGGGAGGCCCGGGTTCGATTCCCGGCGGGAGCTCATGTGGTTCGGATTCCACGTTAATCAGTAGGTCCACGTCTCATATAGCCTCGCTGCTAAAAGGGACGCTAAACTAAAATCAACTCAACTCAACTCTTAAATGCAAGACTTGCAAGACTCTTGCATGCAAGACCAAGACCAAGACCAAGGGTTCCAGTGCAAGACCAAGACCAAGACTCGATGTGCAAGACCAAGACCAAGGCTCAATGTGCAAGACGAAGACCAAGACCTTGCGTTGAGTTGAGTTGATCTTAGTTTAGCGTCCCTTTCAGCAGCGAGGCTATATGAGACGTGGACCTACTGATTAACGTGGAATCCGAACCACATGAGCTCCCGCCGGGAATCGAACCCGGGTCTCCCACGGCAAAGGCGCGTACGCTAACCGCTTAGCCACGGAGGTGCTCAGACCAAGACCTTGCATTTGCTCATCACTAAACAAAACACATCAATCACTTTTTGTTCATTGTTATGCATATTGTAATTATTATTATTATTATTATTATTATTATTATTATTATTATTATTATTATTATATTACTTTTATTATTATTACCATTTTTATTAATAATAATATGCAAGGTCAGTGGTAGCCCATGCCTTCAAACCAGTATACGCCACTGTTTGAAACTATGAAGTCTACATTAACATAGGTCGTCTTTCGATCATTTTATGTTCGAAGGTGTGCATGGGTGTCTTACCCCTTCCCCCAAAGCATGAAAAGCAAACACAGGCAGGGGCAGAGAGAGAGAGACACACAGAACACACAGCTCGCTGTGTACCTGCAAGAGACCTATGGGTAACTATAGTTGCCCTCTTGTTACAAGGTGTTGAGTCAGGTAGTATCAAGGTCAGTTCCTGCAGTTGAACACGAAGTTGACTGTTAGAAAACAGAAGCATATAACTAGTCTCATCTGTTTACTTTTCACGAATATTTTTCACCTTCATGTGTACAGATCACGTCTGGCGTACATTTAAAAGGCATGCTGTGTCAAGTATATATTCCCAAAAAGATATGAGTACTCAAAAGGCAAAAGCCTGTAGCTACTTTTGTTTTCCTTTTTCTATTAGCGTGGAAGCGTTGTTTCAACATCCTTCTTGCGGGAGCTCATGTGGTTCGGATTCCACGTTAATCAGTAGGTCCACGTCTCATATAGCCTCATTGCTGAACGGGACGTTAAACTCAAAATCAACTCAACTCAACATCCTTCTTGTAGCTTGCTTAGCACTTTCACTTCATCTTTTTAGTTGAGCTTTCGGCTATGAATACTAGGGATGGCCACATTTTTTCGAAAAATACTTTTTCGAAAAATGAATTTTTCAAAAACGAAAATTTTTTCGAAAATACGAAATTTTTTTCGAGAAACGAAAAACGATTTTTTTTCGAAAAAACGAAAACGAAATTTTTCCGAAAACCGGAAAACGAAAACTACCGAAAAACGGAAAACGGATAATTTTTGTAAAACAAACTGAGTTTATTTCATTTGTTAGTACTTCCAAACTATAGTATACTATGCATACGTATAGGAAGTCTTATAGAAGGGCTATGTTCATCTGTCTGCCTATCCATCCGTTCGTCTGTCAGCTGGTATCAGAGCAAGAGCGGCAAGAAATAGCGAGAAGCATACATGTAAGTTTGCAACACGAATAGATTCATCTAATGCATTTGACTTTTATTTAATAATCCAGAAGTGGTAGAGATCTATCGCTTTCTGCTACATTGTTGATCAACACAGAACACAAACGGTAACATATAGAAAGACGCGATTTTCCAGAACCAATTCAGTGTCCCAAGAATATATTCAATGTTCGCCCTTATTACACTTTCAGCTTAAGCTATGCATAAGTGTCGAAAATCTTGAGAATGGCTTTGTCCGTCTGTCTGTCGAGAGGTGTCAGAGCAAAACAGTAACAAATATTGAGAAGTCGTTTCTTGCGGTCGATTTAGAGCCCCTAAAATAGGTTCGATCTCCTAAATTAAACCTCCATTTAAAACCGTAAGTGGTTCTAATACCATTTTTGGTTTCAATTTGTATGCTATAGAACGAAAATCGTAATAGATAGCGAGAAGCGATTTGTTGCAAACAATTTAGCGTCTTAGACAACATACAACTATCCACAACATTTAATCAAAACCAGAAATTGTTTATATTTACTATTATTTCCGGTTTTAATACTGAATTACGAGATATCGAGATATAGATTTTGGCAATCGATTCAACTACCTAGAAATAGCTGTACCTTTTCCATTAATCCTCTATTCAGATCGGAAGTTGTTTAAAATAATCATTTTTGGTTTAACATTGATCGATATAGAACAAAAATGGTAATAGATAGCCACAAGTGTTTTTTTTTTTTTTAAAAAAAAACGAATCTATACAGCGTCTCAAGAGTATATAAGCTATATATCATCTCAACGCACAATACTATCGAAATTGAAAGTGGCTGAATTTACTAGTATATTCAATAGGGATTCAATACGGATTTTTATAAAGCAAAAGATTGAAGAAATAGTGATGCGGTTTTTCGCGATCGACTAAGCGTTCTAAGAATAGACTCTACCTTCTCCCTTGATCTCTATTCACACCAGAAGTGGTTCAAATTAACGATTACAAGTTTCAACATTAATCGCCACAGAAGAAAATTGGTAATAAATAGCGACAAGTGGTTCATCTACAATCGATTCAGGTTCTCAAGAGGAAATACAATTACAATTCACAACACTCCACAAAGGCAGAAATGGTTGAAGGTTATTACTATTTTTGATTTTATAGGTAATACTAATTTCCATAGAGCAAAATCGGTCAGAGATATCGAGATGCATTTTTTAAAATTAATCCAGCATCCCAAGAATAGATTCCACCTTCTTCGTTAACACTTTATTTGAACCGAAAGTGTTCAAATTAACCATTTCCGGTGTTAACACTTGTCGCGATAAAACAAAATTGTAATAGATAGCGACAGGCAATTTTCTGGAATCAATTCAGGGTTTTAAGAGAACATATCTTCATAACCTGCACCACTCTTCTGAAACGGAAATGCTTGATATTTACTACTACTTTCGGTTCCAATACTTATATGCATAGAACAATAACTATAAAAGATATCGAGAAGTTCTCTGAAATCGATTCAGCGTCCTAAAAATAGATTCCGTCTCCTCCCTTAACCCTCTATTCAAGCCGGAAGTGGTTCAAATTAGCCATTCCTGCTTTCAATCTTTATCGCCATAGAACAAAAACGATAAGTGATAGCTAATAATGGCTTTTTGATATGGATTCAGCATCCGAGGAACAGATTCTATCTTTGATTTTATTAACCTATTCCAACCAAGAGTTTTAGTTGTGCTACTTGTTGTACTGAAGTTTTGAATATTCAATTCGTATGGATTGCAAGTCTGCCTCAGTTTTACACTGTGAAACGAATCTCATTTGTTTCTCTACAAAAACAGGAAAAAATGTATCACAATCAGGGGGGATCCAGGGGTCGATCGCCCCCCAGAAGAGAACACTCCTATTTTATATATAAATAAAACCCATCCCAGAGTTGGAGCTCGTAAAAATAGCTCTAAGTAGCAGTATTACAACCCCCCCCCCAGAAGTCCGTCCTGGATCCGCCCCTGATCACAACTCCCGGTTTCAGTATTGATCATCATAGAGCAAGCGAGAAGCATGAATTCAGTACCTTCGCAATAGACTATGTCCAAGTTTTATCCTGTGGTAGAAATTTACTACTACTTCTAATTTCAATAGTGATCACCATAGAGCAAAACTAATAAGAGATAATGAGATATGTTTATATATATGAATCCAGGATTCGAAGATTGTCATATCGATCGCTATCCCTCTATGTAAACCGGAAATAGTGAGAAACTACCATTTCCGATTTCATAGTAAAGAAAAGGCGATAACCGGAAGCAGTTTTTGATATGGATTCTATGCCACAATGGTAGTTTCCATCTCTAAGTTTAATGCAACCGAAAGTGATAAATACTTACTATATCTCTGGTTACAATCTTTCTTTCTCATAGAACGAGAGAAGTACTAGGAAGCGACAAACGTTTCTTTTCAATATATAATTTTATAATTCCAAGAAAAGATTTCAAGCCCTGCAACTGGTCTAGTGGCTAGCGCGTATTCCTTTGATGCACAGGGTCCCGAGTGGGAAAACATTGAACGTGTTATGGTGGTTCGGATTCCACTTTATAATGTAGGTCCAAGTCTTGTATAGTCTTGCTCGATTCTGAAAAGGGACGCTGAACTTCAACAAACAACCAAATAAAAAATATTTCCTCTTAGTAGTATTCTTCTACTGAAGTTAGTAGCAGTAAAAACTAATACGAAAACGAAGACCCACCTATTTAAAATTTGAATTCTCGTTTGATGAGATTATTATAGTCAGATACTTGGTTCTTTGTCTTACCGTATATAAAACATCTTTAGAACAAATAAACCATTCAATAGTATTTTGTTAGTATTAAATTGCCTATTTTTGAAAGCAATCAAATTGTTTTTGATACTGACTTAATTAGTTATAGAAAATAAGATAAATGAATGGGGGATCTTAGTGAGAAGTCTTTAGTATCAGTACATATAATCACTTCATGTTTCATATTTTGTTAAAATCAATTGTTAAAAGTCAATTTATTACAGAGTTGCCTGATACTATCACGATCAGTTTATACAGCATCCTTCTATTTGGTAATTTATTAGTCTTTTTTTACATTATAAAATATAATGTCGGGCTAATTGCTGTATCGCCGGACTAATTTTAGGAAATTTACCGGGTCAATTGGAGAATTTATTTAAGTTTATGAGGAAGAGTGATTGAAAGTCAGGTAAGGGGAATAGCAAAAGCTCAGATAGTGATTGCATTTGCTGGTTGTTTTTGATGTTGTAAGCGGCACTGTATGTGGAGACGGATGGACTATTTCGCGGAGAGCTACACTTGTTTTACTATACGAATCCATAGATTGTAAAATGTATAGATAAATTTGAGCAAATCTTTAATTTTCTCATTTCATGTCGAGAACAGAAACCAACAAACCCCTGTGGGGCTTCTAATCCGTTCCTACTACTATCACTACCCCTACTCCTACTCCTCCTCCTACTACTACTGCTACTCCTACTTATACTATGGATCCGTATAGTAAACCTACGCACCTAATAACATAATCTAACGTAACTTAATGTAATCCAACCAAATATAACCGAATGCAGTATATTTTGTTCCAGTTTTTCGATTTTCAAATTGATCCGGCGATTCAGCAGTAATGCCATATTGTCGATGACACATTAATAATCACTAGTAAATAATTATTTTTTAATATTCTGTAAAATATAAATTTTACACTGTTTACCTTTGTGAATTATTATTTCTAATTTATATCCCTCAAGAACCGAGAACCAAGGGTCTGTGGATCACAATATTTCATGCTGAGCTCGCACACGTACTAGACTTGTTAAAGTCTATGACCATATCAACTTTGGCCAATATCGGATGAGATTAACGCGTTTTAATGAAATTTATTCATTTAACTAAGTTCAAGTCCAAATTTTCTGAACAGTATTTTGAGAAAAAATACTGCTACAGGCTAGTCAAAGCATCAATGCAACTCTGTACTGTCAACAGTTGAGCCGTGTTAAAAAAAAAAAAAAAAGACTCTGGTGCCAGCACTTCTGAATCGCAAAGGGGTCCTCCTCTTACAGGACAAAGCTAAGCCCCACGTGGCTAGGATAACCCGGGACACCATTCTACACTTTGGATGGGAAACACTATTGCATCCGCCATACTCCCCGGACATTGCACCGTCCGATTACCACCTGTTCCATTCCTTGGACAATCAGCTTAGAGAACACTAGTTGAAATCCCTAGTAGAGGTGCAAAATGCACTTGATACCTTTTTCGATTCACGGCCCACCAAGTTCTACCGCGATGGAATACATGGCCTTCCAAAACGTTGGCAGAAGGAGACTATTTTTGATCTTCCAGGTATGTCTTAGGTTAAATATCGATATTTGAAGGTGTTGGGTGAAAAAGCGACAGATCTTTCTTGGTTACCTTTATAGTTACTAAGCTCGTCAAGATCTACCACCTTACCAAGCTTGGTAAAAATTGGATGAGTTCCATCTTTCGCGCTTTAATTAAATTTCTTGATTTCACTGATTCCAAACCTAACATTGATAGCTAATAACTCAGGAACAAAAAGTCTGCACATCATAATATTTTATATGAGCTTCCATGCATACCAAGCTTGTCAATATTTACGATCCTACCAACTTTAGTGAAGATCATTTGAGTTTAATCAAATGCGACTTGGTGAAATTTCTTGATATCACTAACTTAAAACACAAATTTGATTAGCAATAACTCGGGAACCAAAGTCCCAAACACCATAATATTTAACATGTGTACTAAATACATTGCAGTCCATAACCATACTAATTTTGGTCGTGATTGGATGAGTTTCGTCAATAGTAGCACTACACACTATCCTTTCATTAGATCGAGCTCCTCCGTGGCTTAGCGGTTAGCGTACGCGCCTTTGCCGTGTTAGACCCGCGTTCGATTCCCGGCGGGAGCTCATGTGGTTCGGATTCCACGTTAATCAATGAAATGAAATGAAATCTTTGAGTTTTACGTCCCACGGTTATGCCGGTTAGGCTAAAGGAGACGGTGATGATGAGAGATGAATGAAAATGGTGGAATGAAGAAAGTGGGAGAAAACGGGAGAACCCCGAGAAAACCCACGAGCACGGTGTTTGTCCACCACAAAGTTCACTTGGCGGAGGCTGGGATCGAACCCGGGACCCCAAGCACCAGAGGTGAACGTCCACGTTAATCAGTAGGTCCACGTCTCATATAGCCTCGCTGCTGAACGGGACGTTAAACTCAAAATCAATTCAACCTTTCATTAGATCCAAATCCAAGGAGCACGGTAGCTCAGTGTTAGAACGCTTACCTCTTGTGCATTTGATCCCAGACCAAGTAAGTTCGTGGCAGACAACATCGTGTCCGTGTATTTTCCCGGGGTACTCCCATTTCCCCCCACATTATCATTCCACGAATTCCGAAAACTTTTCGAGAAACGAAAAATCATCAAAAAAGGGAAAACGAATTTTTCGAAAAAAATCTTTTCGAAAAAACGAAAAACGATTTTTTTCGAAAAACGAAAAATCTTTCGAAAAAACGGAAAACAAATTTTTTCGAAAAATGAAAGACGAAAAAATTTCCGAAAAACGAAAGACTTTTTTTTCGAAAAACGAACGAAAAAACGAGAAATGAAATTTCCGAAAATCAGATTTTTTAAAAAGGCCATCTCTAATGAATACCACCGCGACAAGTCGTGGTTCTTATGATAGTGGCGTATTTTCGTCCGGAGAAATTATGGAAATAATAAATAATGTAGACTCCGATGCTTTTGAAACGGACGATGAATGTAGTTTGTACGAAGATTCTAGCATCAATTTATGTGACACACATACCTCTTTTCATATAACATCGCTGTTGAACGGGACGTTAAACTCTAAATCAAAACTCAACACATACCTCTTTCTATTTAAAAATATTGTGTGGTATACAATATTCGGAATTCAAGATGGCTGCCATGATGTGCACTAAATCAATTATGTCGTTATTATTGTTCTGTCCCAATACTTTCCAGTAACCCTGTATACAGATCCACATGTCTTCTCACAGCAAAATTAATCTAATGTTTTCCACAGAATATTTTTCATACTAATATGTATTTTTATACTTTGATCCAGGAGTAGAAATGGAATTCTAGAAGTAAGGGAAAAGTCAGCAATAGATAAAGTTTGATTGAGCTATGTCACGAGAATACAAACTCAGAAAGACGGTAGTTAGGGGCGGACTGGCCAGGGCCCTTAGGTCGCAATCGCGGCCTAGGCCCTCTAAGAAAACAATGAAAGAATAAAGAAAGAAAGAGAAAGAAAAGCTAAAACAAAAGAGAGCTAAATAATTCGGTAGCTCAGTGTTATTATGCTACCAACACACACTCCTCTTCCACCCTTCCATCAATCAGTAGTGATGAGCAAATGCAAGACCAAGACCAAGACCCGGGTGGTCTTGGTCTTGGTCTTGGTCTTGCACATGAGGTCTTGGTCTTGGTCTTGCAGTGGAACCCTCGGTCTTGGTCTTGGTCTTGGTCTTGGTCTTGCACACCTAGTCTTGGTCTTGGTCTTGTTCTTGCACACCCAGTCTTGGTCTTGCTTGCAAGAGTCTTGCAAGTTTTGCTTTTAAGAAATCTATGATTTTCATAAGTAAATTTTACTCTGGATATAAGGGATAATAAATCCTACATTGCGTCAATAGTGAGGGAAATACAATGTATGTTTCTAAATGTAATATAGGACCTATTTTACCTTCGTGTAAGTGTGATGATACTGTACAACATAGGCGATGACCTTTACTTTTTTTTTCAATGGGTGATCACGCTTCACTACTTATAAGATAAATCACAACATTTCGTAATATTTTTATATGTTTTAACAGATCCAATACTCCACTGGTTTTCAAACTGGGGAGGCTATCCCTGACAGTGAGACGCATGAAAGAAAACCAAGACGGCACAGATTACTGAAATACCATAAATTGCAAAATTATTTTTACACTCTAAAGGCGTCAGATTTTTTTCTTCCCTACCACGATTAGCTCATCTTTGTATTGAACAATCTCCCAATTAAATATTGAAATTTTGTTTTACTGATTCTAATATGTACTGTATGGGGCAGAAATAAGAACATACGCAAAAACGATGAAACAGTTCGACTTTCGAAATGTGGGCATGGAGAAAAAAGGAGAGAATCAGCTGGGTTGAACGGAAAACAAATGCGAAGGTTTTAGAAATAGTAGCAGTAGGGGAGAAAAGAAGAATTTTAGATGTAATGAAGAGGAGGACATTGGTTGAGGAGGAACTGTATTATGAGGGACGTGCTAGAGGGAGGGGGCGAAGGAGATCGTAGTTCAAGAAAGATATTAAGACAGAAAATTGCTACGTTAAGACGAAGAGACTAGCGGAGGACCAGAGTCATCGAAGCTTCTCAGCTGCAGCAAGTGACCTGCCAATAATAGCAGAAAAGCTATTATTATGACGATGATGATATGTTTTGCAATATTGACCAAAAAAGAGAGAAGAAATTAAAATAATAATAATTAAACCTCTTAATATTTTAGAATATGAAATGAAATGAAATTTGTGAGTTTTACGTCCTACGATTATGCCGGCTAGGCTAAAGGAGACAGTGATGATGAAAAATGAATGAAAATGGTGGAAAGAAGAAAGTGGGAGGAAACGGGAGAACCACGAGGAAACCCACGCACGAGGAGCTTTGTAGTCCACCACAAAGTTCACTTGGCGGGGGCTGGGATCGAACGCGGGACACCAAACACCAGAGCTGAACGCTCTACCACTGAGCCACCGCGGCCCCAATATTTTAGAATAATTTGAGTGAAAACTGAAAACGACTCAACTGTCTGTCTTTTTTTATATATATACTCAATTTATATAAATACTTTTGACCTACATTAGAAATACATAACAACGGCATCAAACTTCAAGTTATTTGAAATAAGTACGAAATCACTCTCAGTTGTGAATATAGATTATTTATTGTTGTATAATGTTATATCGTTGAATCCTAGATATGCCGTATACCTAAGGGGGTTATAAGTTATATTGATAAACAATTATTCAACGTATAAGCATCCACCTATGAAATCAAACTTGCGGTCACATGCGCTAAGTTTTTGTCAATGTCATGAAAATGTTATTTCAATATTAATTTTATAAGTACACATTAAAAATTTCCAACGGATGCTTGAACCTCAGAGCCAAGGCCATACCCATGTAGTCGGCACCTATGGTGCACGGAATTGCCGATGTTCAATGCTACATTTCCCGTTAGTTTTGGAAGAAGAACACCATTCATATGTTTTTAAAATGAAATTAAATATCTACTTTAACGTCCCACGATTATAACACTGAAGCTAAGGGAAACAGTGATGATGAGAAATGGTGGAATGAAGAAAGTACGAGGAAACGGGAAAACCCACGCACAGGGTGTTTGTTCACCAAAAAAGCTCACATAGCGCAAGCTGCGATCGAACCAGGGCCCCATGTACCAGAGGTGAACGCTCTGCCACTGAGCTACCGTGTCTATAACATGCTCTAGTTTAGTTTTGCTTATCCACTTCTTATGGACACAACTATTCTTCATATGATTTCCCAAAATCCAATCATGGGCCGTCGTGAATGATCAAATGATGACCAAAGTAAATCAGACACTCAAGTTATTATAGCTTGTAACAATTCATAGAATTATGCTGTCGGACGTCTCGTGAACAACCGATTCAAAAAACGACATACTGTAGCTATATGTTACAGGAGCAGATCGACTCACATGGATTGCATACGCTACTGGAAACACATTCACTCCGGCGGTATTTTTACTGGAGCCAAGAAGTTCACGTGAAAGATGTAATGATTTTTCCTCTTCCTTTTTACATTCTATAAAAAATTCAAGTAGTGTTGGTACTTGTGCAAGACTCTTGCGCAAGAGTCTTGGTCTTGGTCTTGGTCTTGCAGGTATGGTCTTGGTCTTGGTCTTGGTCTTGCACCCCTTGGTCTTGGTCTTGGTCTTGCATCGGGATTCCTGGTCTTGGTCTTGGTCTTGGTCTTGGTCTTGGTCTTGCATGCAAGACTCTTGCAAAAACTGCAAGACCAAGACTCTTGCGCTCATCACTATCAATCAGTAAGTTATCTTTTTTTAATAGGGTCCTTTCGTTACTAGATTTGTGGCTAGGTCCATCTTTCACTATGGTCTTTTATTATCAGAAACTGTGATTTAGTTTGTACCTGGGACCTTGGGCCCTTCTTTCAATATATTGGACAGTTGGGTCCTTCTTTCATTACATTGAGAAGTTGGAGCCCTGGGCCCTTTATTCATTATATTGGGCAGTTGGGGCCCTTCTTTCATTTCATTGAGCAGTTGCGGTCCTAGGCATGTTTTTCATCATGTTGAGCTGTTGGGACCTGGAACCTTTTTTCATAATGTAGGGTAGTTGCATCCCTTTCAAGGTTGAAGACTGGTGCCTGGTTTGTAGCTGGGTTCATATTTAACCACAGGCTGGTTGGTTCTTTATGGATGTTAATACACCTTGTAGGTCTATATTTGATAATTCAAAAATGGGAAAACAACGCATTTTTAAAAATTTATTTTCTATCAAAAAGTTTACAAAATAACATGAGAAAACAGTGGAAGACGCCAAGAAAGCGGGCATTTCAACATAATGGTTGATTCTATCCAAGATGTTTCAGGGCTTAATCAGCTGGCTATAGTAATTCTCTGCGTTATAAACGGTCAAGTATTTGAGCGGCTGTTAGTAGTTGTCGTAAACAGCTTGGGCGTCTCTGGCAGGGGGACGATGGGGACGCGTCCCTCCAATATTTTGAAGTACAAATTATTCAATATTTTGTTCTAATTTAATTTATTTACTAACGGCAGAATAACATATAAATGATAATAATTATATTTATTTGTCATATAATATTCAGGCTGTGTAACAGAGTTCTTCATATGCCTCACGGGGTCCGTGAAGGTAAGCAGAAATGTAACAAATGGAATTAAAGATAATAAACAGGTTGGGCTAGATAGTACCATTTAAATAACTTTCTTTGATGTCCTCCCCAAATTGTATATGCCAGAGACGCCAGTGGTAAACAATGACACTACAAGACAAGTAACTTATAATGAAATCAAAAGAGTACTTTGTGACAAAAATGTTTTGATGCTTGTGATGATATTGTAAGTTGCTTTTTTGATGGAGCTGCTAACTTCAGTGGATGCTATTAAGGAGTTAAAGCATTACTGGAGAAGGATAATCCTGAAATCATTTACACCCAATGCATGGCTTGTGCTCTTAATTTCGTTATGACAAATTCGACTGAGTAGATACCTGAAGCTGCAAATTTATTTGAAACCAGTGCCATGTTCTGTTTGAATACTACAAAAGAAAGGATGTTTGTAAGAAAATGATTGATGCAAGCCACGAGGGACATGACAGACTACGAAAAGTTCAACAAGTTGGTACAACACGATGATGGAGCAGAAACAAGGCACTGAATGCAGTAGTGGACACTAATGAGTTTCGCTACGAAACATGAAACCAAGACGAGGATGACTGTCTATCATCAAGATTTCTTTCATTTTTATTGTTCCTCAGTGATGATGTACAGAACAGGGGTTTTAATGCGAAATGAAAATTTTAAGCTAAACTTTGCTGAATAAATGGGCAGAATTTAACACTGTAATGAGGACTTCTATGTTTCAGGACTTATTTACGGAAACGGAGCCTGTTTCAAAATACCTGCAGTCTCACGGATTGGACTATCTTACTACCTGGAGATTTCTAGACAATTTGCAGCAGCAGCTTCAGAAGAAAATAGAGGCAAAAGATGTCTGTTTAATGCTTTACGAAAACACAAAAATATTTTGTGTGAAAATAAATCAACAGCTTGCGCAATCTGGTGTAGAGATAGCAATGGAAAAAGACTTTTTGCACAGAAGAATCTTAAAGAAAAAGAAAATGCCAGGAGTGCAGATGAACTGGAAAAGAACTTAAATATAAGTGAAAATGATTTATTCAGAATAAAAAAACTTCAACGAAAATTCTGAATACAGCTGTTACATGTGTCAGTGATAGATTTCAGCAGCCGAAAGAATTCCAAATATTGGAACCTAAGGACTTTTCAGAAATCAAGAAGAATGGTGTATCTGCAAGAGCTTTCAGAGTTCTTCCGAAAAAAAAACTAAATATAAAACAGGAGAAAATATACAAAGAGCTCCAGCAGTTCTCTGTCGTGTATTTCCCTGTCATAAAACGTTCTCGTTTTTGATGTTCCTGAAGAGAATGATGCCCCTGAATCCGTAGAAGATGATGATGATTATGCATCTGAGCATGCTATGGAAGATGGAACATCTTTGGACGGGATTCACGGTAAGTGATAATGATGCTGCAAACACCTTGTATAAAAATTGTTTGTCATGTGCAGGGAAAATTTTGCACCAATTTCCGTCAGTCTAGTTGCTTTAATAATTTATACATTGTATACAAACATGCGTTGTCTCTACCATGCACACAAGTGACATGTGGAAGGTGCTTCTCAAAGTTAAAGTTAGAGTAAACAAATCTCAGAGCTAGTTTGTGTGAAGACATTTGGACACATTTTTGCTAATGAATATGGAAAGAGACATGTTAAATTTAGTGTCTGTGAACGAAGTTATTCAGAAACTCCGCGATTTATAAGCTGAACTGCAAAGAATCTTAACTTTTTAAAATTATTAGTTGTTTCGTGGTTCAGCAGTGTTTATCATTTTCAGTAAAACTGTCGTGTTCATTCCACAGTCAAAAGTTATTATTAGTTGTTTAGTGTTACAATTTTTAGTAAGCTGCCCTGTTCATTCCATAGTAAAAGTTATTCGCTATTATTTTTTTTAGTGTTTCAGCTACTATACAGAGTGTCTCAAAAGTCCCGTGACATACGGTAACTCTCTTATTATCAGAGTTACAACAAAATATAGGCGGGGAAACGGTCCCCAAATATGATGTTTTCAATCTAAAGTGAAAGAATTTTTCAAATCGGACAAGCCGTTTGGGCTGTACACTCTATATGCGCCCAATGTTACATGAAAATGCAACGTTACCATTTACCCGGACCCACAACATAAATGAATGAAGTTGCTGTCTATTAAAAACATTATATTTGTAGGCGGTTTCCTCTCTTACATTTTGTTGTAACTCTGATAACAACAGAGTTATCCATGTCAGGGGACTTTTTAGACACCCCGTGTGGCAATGCAATAATAATTATAAAATATTCTCTTGAAAGTTTGTTTCTGGAAATTCTGTGCTTGCTGTGTCATCAAATTTTCACCGACCAATGATAAATTATAGCTTGCAAAAACTATCAAGTAACAACCAATTTACAACTGCACAACGCGATGGCTCATCGCAGATGTTGATTGTACGCAGTGGCGCAACCAGGATTTTATTTCGGGAGGGGCCAAGAATATCCAGTACAGTAGTCTGCAAACGACGTGCTGCACCATTTGATGTGGACAAAATTGAAATTTTGAATTCTCCTCATTACAAGCAATTTAGTTATCCTTATTATTAACATGCTAAAAAACCTTAAAATGAAAATTCCAATTCACAAATTCCCTATTATTAACGGTTACAAGTTTTAAAATTTGCGCTATAATAAATATTTTGAACATCTTTATTTTTGCATAAAATGACACACTCTTTACTAACGTTTATTACTCTAAGAAATTAATGTAGGGGTTTTCACTGGGTATTTCTCCTTTCGTACAGTGCTTTGACTTAATTCAATATTCATTTATGCTTTGATCTATTTTGAAATTTCACCAAAATTTGTCTGCAACGCTGCTGTATAAGATAGATCAGGTTTGCTTCGGAGAGGGCATGGGCCCCCGAGTTCATAGCTCGTTGCGCCACTGATTGTACGTTATTTTAGAAATTGGTGTTATAGTCTGAGCTCCCTCCACAGTAACCGCGGCCTAGGCCCTAATACACCCAGTCCGCCTATGACGGGAGTGCAAGCAACCTTTCATGAAGAACGACTTGTTAGCGATTGTTCCAAAACAATCAACAAGCAAACAAACTAATATTATCATTCAAATTTCCTATTTGTTATTAATAACCACAGATATATTTCCTTCATTTGCATAAACACTTCATCTTACTAAGGAAACACAATCCTCTTTTGCATGATTGATCTCCACTCTTGCTTTGATCTCAAGCTTTTTACACGTGGAACCGTATTTACCGGGCCCTTTGGACGCGGGGTCTTTCTGACTTGTGCCTTTTTGACGCAGGGCCCTTTTGAGTCGCACCCAGTTGACGCCTGGCCGTTTTGACCCGTGCCCTATTGTAATGGTGCTCCTTTTGATCAGGGCCCGTTTGACGAAGTTTCTTGTTGACTCTTTCCCTTTTGTCGCAGAACCCTTTGTATCCGGACCCTTTTGACGCAGCGTCCTTATAACTCGGCTCCTTTTGTTGCAGATCCTTTTTAACCCGGGCCCTTTTAACGCAGAGCCATTTTGTCGCGGAGACCTTTTTACCTAGGCCCTTTCGACGCGGGGCTGTTTTGACTCGGGCATTTTGTAGCGGGCCCCCTTTTGACTCGGACCCGTTTGACGCAGGGCCCTTTTGACTCGTATCCTTTTGTCGTGGTACTCTTTTGACCCAGGCCCTTTTCATGACGAGCGTTTTGATTCGGCCCCTTTTGACTCGGGTCCTTTTGTTGCGTAGATCTTTTGACCCAGGCCCTTTTGATAGGGGGCCATTTGACTCGGGTCCTTTTGTAGCGGGGCTTTTTTTCACTCGGGCCCGTTCGACGCAGAGCCCTTGCGACTCGAGCCCCTTTGTACTGGGAACGTTTGACTCGGGCCCTATTGATGAGGGGTGTTTTGATTCGGGTCCGTTTGACGCGGGGCATTCTGACTCGGGTCATTTTGTCGTGGGACCCTTTTGACACGGGCTCTTTAAATGAAGGGCGTTTTGATTCGGGTCTTTTTGACTCAAACCCTTTTATTGCGGAGAGGTTTTGACCCGGGCAATTTTGACTCGGGCCATTTTGACTCGGGCCCTCTTGTACGCGGCACCTTTTGACACGGGTTCATTTGAGGCAGGTCTCTTTTGACTCGGGCTCTATTGTCGTGGGACCCTTTTGACGCGGAGCTTTTGATTCTTGCCCTTTTGACTCCTACCCTTTTCTTGCAGAGAAGTTTGTCCCAAGCCCTTTTTTCGCGGGTCCCTTTCGACTCGTGCCCTTTGTAGAGGGGCCACTTTTGACTTCTGCTCTTTTCTTGTGGAGATCTTTTGACCCGGGCCCATTTGACGTGGGAAAGTTTTGACTCGGGCTCTTTTGTAGCGGGACTCTTTTTATCCTGGCCATTTTCATGAGGGGCGTTTCGTTTCGGCCCTTTTTGACTCGGGTCCTTTTGTTGCGGAGACCTTTTGAACCGGGCCCGTTTGACGCAGGTCGCTTGGGACTCAAGCCCTTTTGTCGTGGGACCCTTTTGACTCGGGTCCTTTTAATGAAAGGCGTTTTGACTCGTGCCCATTTTTGCGGATACCTTTTGAACAGGGCCCTTTTGATGCCGAGCCATTTGACTCAGGCCATTTTGCAGCGATGCCCCTTTTTGACCCGGGGCCTTTTGACTCGGGTTATTTTGTCGTGGGTCTCTTTTGACCCGGGCTCTTTTTATGAGGGCCGTTTTGATTCGGCCCCTTTTGACTCGGGCCCTTTTGTTGCGGAGGCCTTTTAGCCTGGGCCGTTTGACTCGGGTTCTTTTGTAGCAGGGCTCTTTTTCAGCCGGGCTCGTTTGAAGCAAGTACCTTTTTACTCGGGCCCTTTTGTCATGGACCCTTTTGATGAGGGTCGTTTTTATTCGGGCAATTTTGACTCCTGCCCTTTTGTTTCGGAAACCTTTTGACTCGAGCACTTTTGTTGCGGAGTCATTGTGGTCTGGCTTTTTTAAAACATGGTCCATTTTGACTCGGGCCCTTTTGACTTGGGCCCTTTTGTTGCGGAGACGTTTCGACCTGGGTCCTTTTCACATGGGCCATTTTGACTCGGGCCCCTTTGTAGCGGGGCCTCTTTCAACCCGGGTCCGTTTGAAGCAGGGCCGTTTTGACTCGGGTCCTTTTGTTGCGGGCCATATTGACTCTGGCCTTTCGGTCTTTTCCCTTTTGTCAGGCCCTTGACATGGAACCGTATATATAACGCAGCAGCTGAAATACCTGGGGCAGGGGGCCTGGGGGAGTATGAGTAAATCGAAGGTAGATCGATCCAGGGCGCAGTAAAATTAATCACATCACTGTTCATATCAATTTATTTTTTCTTTCGACATATCTGGAGATCAGTGTTCTGACTAATAGCCTACAGCGGCGAAAGACGATATACGTTATCAGTGTTATGACTGTTAACGTAATATATATAGGGAATAAAACGAAAAACTCTATATCGGTCTCTCCCCCCCCCCCCCCCCCCCGTTAGAAAAAATCCTGCGGGCGTTAGTGATTATGATGTTGCTTAGTTACTGTATTATATTATTCTATACACGGAAAAAATACTTATGTGTTTTATATAATAATAAGAACCTGATCTACATTTATTACGGCCCTTGCTTTACGACAACGAAACATATTCATGTTCAGCGTAATCAGTTTCCATTCACAAATAATTACAGTGAGGCGAATGAAATAATTCAAGCCCGAACATGTCGTAGTAAATTCCTGAAGAGTGAAAAGCGCTAGTAGCAGTTGTTAGCAGTTTTTAACTTAACATATAAGACAATAATTTGAAAAACTGAGAATACAAATCTTTTCAGAGATGACAGTGCACTGATGCTTTAAATCTATGCCCTTACTCCCTATACCTACGTTATTTCCCTAGTCAAAATAAAAACTCTTCAAAATTAATCAAAATTTCTTATGCAACCATCCCTTCCTTAGAGTACTGCGGTGTCACATACCCGTCACGGCGATGTAAAGGCACTTTTGGCGACGAGGATACATACAGTAGACCGTACCAGTTACAAATATGTTTATAATAAAACGTTGTGTATCCGACAAACTCATTAATAGTCTAAAAAGGAGTTGTAAGCCCCCATACTAAAAAGTTGTTTGCACTGTGTACGATGGCTCATTGGTAGATTGCTCATCTCTGGTACAGTCCGCAGCAGAAAACCTGCAACATGAGCATGTAAGTTTATTGTGAAATTACGCCTAACAGCGCAGGGAATCAAAATAACGTCTAAGTGGCACGAATCACGCAAAGAGAAACCTCGGCGTCCTCCCTGCACACTTATTTTGAGGCAAAAGACTTCGTCGTTTCACAATAAACTTACATGCTTATGTCGCAGTTTTTTTCTGCGGACTGTACAAGAGGCGTCTGGTTCGCCATCATGCTATGTGAAATTTCTGTTCGACAATTTCGTGTCCGTGGGTTTTCTCCCGTTCCCTTCCACATTCTTATTCTACTAATTATTTGATAATGATTCACTTTAATAATTATCCGCCTCCTTGAGTCTACAGGACGTAACAGTGGGATATGAAACTAGAAAGTTAATTTCATTTCGTTTGAACTCATATCTTCCTGTTTTTATTTCAGATCCAGCTGCTTTAAACATACAGCAACGAAACGCTGCCGAGGAACAAGAAGTACCTCCGGAAGAGGAACTAGATGAAGACGGTAAGGATGTCTTCACCAATCTTTCTTTATTATAATAATGATATTTAGAAATCAATTACGAATTTCCTACTTTGGATGAATATTTAGATTACGTCTCAAAAGAGTGTATAATGCATATTTAATGAACTAAGGTAAGTTCCACATTGACCCAAAGGAGCGTGTAAGTAACATAGTAGTATGTGTTTGTTCAAAATACGAGTAACATGTGTCTTTTCAAAATTCGTAGATATTCTAACAGGTTTTTTTTTTTTTTTTTAAAGTCTATAAGGAATGCTATGGTCTACGAAGGTTTGTGTTGTTATGAACAAATTGAATGACATCAAGAATAGATTAACTTTGTACATCTGATGCTCATAATACAAAATATTTCAGAGTAACATGAATGTTTGATCGCACCCAGAAATTTTGGTTAGGAAGGTCCAACCTTTTGGGAAGAGGAGATCAGTGAGAACAAATTTTCATGCTGTATCAGTCATTTTCTTGTTAAACAAGTATTCTTTTATTGAGAAAGTGCAAATGTTCGTTGAGTTAGGAAGTTCTGGGGGAGGGTCCGGACACGATGGATCTTTCCCTCTCGTGGATGCGCCCCTGGCACAGACCATCATGCAAGGCAGTGGCGTATTTAGGGGGGCTTCCGGGCTTTAGTCCCCCACGAAACCTTACTTACTATAGTAAATTATATTAAATATCTTACAGAATTTTCACATTTTCAGGCAAAGCCCCCCCCCCCCGAAAGTTTGCAAAGCCCTCCCCGAAACAAAATCTTAAATACGCCACTGATGCAAGGCCACTCTCACGGTCCTATAGAAATCTAATGATAATTGAAGATATTTATTCTATTATTTTTTGAATATTATTTTTTTTCGGTAATTCGTTGCGTTTTAATGTTCATTTTTTTTAAATACACTTAAGTATAACTATAATTCGCACATAACGAAATCAATGACCAAAATAGAAAATAAATAAATGCCAATAAATTCGACATAGAGAAGAAGAGAAAGCAAGGAAACCAGCTGATTACCAAAAACATAAAAGAGACAAGAACACACACGATTTTTTTCTGGTAGTTCAACGATAATTTTTAAAGTATTGGAGGAAAAATTCTACCAACAAATCTAGGAAATTCAGTAATTTTGTGATTTAAAGTGTCATTACATCCACATATATTAGCAGAAACCGAATTACGTTATAAATTATATCCGAAGATATAGATACGTTCGGTGAGATTTATAAATATTAATATAGCTTGCTAAAGACAGGAGAGTCGCAGGATTCTCACATCATCATGATTTGATATTAAACAGAACTGTGCCAGTCTAACATTAACCAAATGTCCAAATCTCAGTTGATAATATGCAATGTTTTGATGTATTGAAGTCAACCGACAGTTACTTGGTTAGTTACGGTGGTTTTAAAAGGGTTTTATAGTTTCATATTAATGATACATATTAAGTAAAGGATAATAAATATAAGTAATATTAATGGTAATAGATAAGAGTACGTCTCTAAGGGAATAATTCTAGTTTGTTATTTTGTGAAACAAATGTTGATAGATATATATATAATCTGTATGAAATGCAATCTACATAACATAACAGAAAGAATATTCGTACTTAACGAGGGAACTTTCTTCTGATTCGTCTATGATTGTCAGGTATTGATTCGGGAATACATGGATCCATGCATTATCATTGACTTATAAATATACTTATGTCCAATTTCTATCTATATAAGCTAATTAAATCTAACTTCTAAATGCATCCGAAATTGTTACTTACCTTCAACCGAGTACTTATTTTCTGGTAAAATATCTGTCGGAGGATTTCCACATCGTCTTGTAGTTCACGTAACCACTTCGGAAAGCGGAAGACAGCAACATTTGAAAAAAAAAAATAGAAAAAATTGATTAGAATTCAAAAATTGTTGAAATGGTACTCGCCCGATTTGTGTATACCTCAATAGATGTTATAATATACAGGGTGTTTCAAAATAACACCGACAACGTTTGGAAGGTAATTCCTGACACCAAGATAAGACAAAAAGTATATACCAAGCTGGGTGCACAAATGCTTTCTTTCAAAGTTATAGGCTGCCGAAAACATGAAAAAATGAACTTTGAAGGTCCATAGCTAAAAAACCGTGAGATCTACAGTAGTAGGAACAGACTCAGTTCGGAATTAGTATGTGCCCTATTCAAATATCCAAGTTTCAGAATCCTGCGTAACTTCTTCAATAATTTGTATCGAGGTAGTTCGTGAGTACTTTCAAGTTATATGCCCGCAGCCAAACTCCCTCTATAAAAATTGTTGCGTGAGTACCTTAGGATTCTGAAACATGTATTTTTGGATAGCACACATATTAGTTTCTAAGTAAAGTCTTAACCCGACTATGGTAGGTCCCATAGTTTTGGAGCTATGGATCTTTGAAGTTGATTTCTTCATGTTCTTGGCAGCCTATAACTCCGAAAGGAAAAATGTGTGTACCTAGGTTGGTCTATACTTTTTGTCTTACCTTGGTAACAGGAATCACCTCCCAAACGTTGTCGGTGTTGTTTTGAAACACCCTGTATACGTTGATGTAACAAAATAAGATGTTTTCGATTGTTTTTTCTACATAGACTAGTACTTCATTACTGTTTTGACCGTATTTTTTGTTGTTTCGATGTTTTTACGGCTTTTGTGTACTTTTAGTCAAATTCTTCAACTTTTTGAGGCGAATTACACTGACAACGAATCGGGAACGCGTTGTCTACTGCATTAATTTTTCTGGAGCTGCTCACCAGAGGGCGACTCAAATTTTCATGGTTTAGATAGCTAAGATGTATCCGAGAGCGTATCTTTCTAGGGTAGAAGAGGAAATGAAATGAAAATATGTCACGTTCCTCACTGCACTCCGCCTGCAGAAGAATTGGATTGTAGGACATTGCCACCAGTACAGAAGAAATTTAAGTATATTTGTGTTACCAGAAAGGAAATTTCTCTCTTGCTTTTGCAGTTGGCATATTTTTTTTATAAGGTATTCAAGATCATGAGTAAAAGAAACGGTATGTGTGTCCTGTGAACTCTTACGTTTCTTTCAAAACACATTACTACTCCCTCCGCTAGGCTAGTGTCTACAGTGCGCGCGCATTGGTGCACCTGATTCCGGCTTCGAATCCCAGTGGTAGATACTTTTGTTTCGAATTTATATTGTAAAAATTTGAATGCATTACGATAGTTTAGATTCCACGTTAATCACTACGTCCACGTCTCTTAGAACATTTGTGCTTATAAGGAACGTTAAACTCTCAGTAACCAACCGGAACATTTTACTTTCCACTTTTACTTGCATAGTAATCAGCGAATTCAATTTATTAATACTTTAATTCCGCTCTGTCCTTAAAAGAGACAAAGCCTCATTTTCAAATAGAAGGTGTTGTTGTATATAATTATTTCAAGCAAAATCTAAATTAATTAAATTTAAATTCCGGAATTATTAACCATAATCATATCATGTGTGTTTATTTCAGACGATGAAGAAGCAGAGGCCACTAGAATAGCGGCTGTTGAACAGGATTTTAATTTCTTGGAGTTCGTCAGAAGGTGAGTAAAACCTCATTGATTTTAATGGAACCAGTTCTGGCGTTCTCTCTCTCTCTCGCTTTCTTTCTTTCTCTTTCTCTTCTTTCTTTCTTTCTCTCTCTCTCTTCTTTCTTTCTTTCTCTTTCTCTCTCTCTTCTTTCTCTCTCTATTTCTTTCCTTCCCTCTATCTCTCTCAGAACAGTGTCAATCACGTTTTCTCTTCTACTGCGAGAGAAGGAGCAAATGCCTAGTTTCCAACACAAGGAGTGACTGACATTTTCATTGTTTGATTTTCGCTGCTTCTAATGTAGGACATTTTCAAACAGTGAAACTTGTGAGTTTTCAGTGGGCTTTAACAAAACATTGACACAGCTTCCGCGCGTAGATGTAACATTTACAATAGCGTCAGATCCTCTGATATGAACTAAGCATAAGTGCAATAGGAACTTTAGTTCGTTTACTTTTCTCTGTTCAAGTGATACTTGTGAGTTGAAATTAAATCGGTTTGGGAAGTTGTTGTTTATCGGCAGTCGAACAGAAGTGAACTTTTATACAAAGTAACTATTTGGAAATCTACCTTTATTAAACATTTCTCATGTTTAGATGCAGATATAAGTAGTACGAAAGATCATCGGAAAACAGCTTTAAATCCAAAAATACATCATCACGATAGAAACTCTTCTAAGTCACACCAAAAGAGAGAAAAATGCTGAAACGTTACCTCAGTGCCTGAGCGTAAAGTTTCTCACGAAGTATGTATTATTAATAGTATTATTATTTAGTGAGGGATCATTCATAGGTATTCTGGATTTGATCCTTAAGACATTTTTGACCGTGATTTTACGTGGCATCGTCTATATCTACTTACTTTGATATGTATATATTGTAGTTTCCGAATTCTATAATTCGCATGGTAAAAGTTAGAATAAGCTTTTATAAGATTGCTCGCGTTACAGACTTACCAAGTTCAATGGTTTTGTGCGTATACAGGATGTTACATATATGTGTCAGAATATTTTGAGAACTGTTCTCACATCAAAATAAGAAAAAAAGTTCATATAGACCTGTGCTCAAAAGTTGATAGTTTCGGAGTTTTAGGGTGCCGAAGACATGAAACAAGTGAACTTTGTAAAAGTTAATAGCTCCACTACTATGGAACCTATCGCAGTCGGGTCAAGGCATCACTGACAAGGGAACATCTTACATTGATAGTATCATTGCACAATCAAACAATGGACAATCGATAAAGGGGTGAAGAAAAGTGAGAAATCCAATGTTTTACGGGCCGACACTCAGAAACACAGCAGATACTGAGGAAAGAAGAATCTAGAATCATGTAAATATAGCAATGCTAAATATACACTTACACAGAAAGAACTTCAAAATGAATAAGTAATAAAAAATAACATTTACACAACAGTATAGTAAGCAAACATTATGGCCATAGACATGCTCAATAATAATATATGTAATGCAATGTTGCCAACGGAGCACAAAGTGATGTTTTGTTTAATGACGCGGAACACAAATTATAACATCTAGAAAAATCTAATTATGAGTAGAATCATACCTGTGAAATCTTTATGTATAGTGTTGCCAACGTTTGAAGATAGGCCTATATGAGTTCCTATATGAATCTCGGATATAGAAGAGTACATACAGTACACGATTTCAACTAGTTGAAACCAAAATATGAGACCACAAACAAGAAAATAATCACTGAAGTACAAAAATTACCGACAAAGCACAGTGTCGAAGCATTTTTACCAAAGGAAAATGTCAGAATAGTACCAAAACACAGCACATAAGCTGAAATGATCCATGCCCTTGGATGACCAAGTGGTCCGCAAACGCTGGCAACACTGTACATCAAGACTTCACAGGTATGGTTCTACTCATAATTAGATTTTGCTAATAATTGTGTTCGTGTCATTTAACAAAACTTCGTTTTCTGTTAGGTTGGCAACACTGCATTACATATAATGCTATTGAGTATGTCTGTGGGTACAATGTTTGCATACTATACTGTTGTATAAATGTCATTTTGATTACTTTAATCATTTTGAAGTTCTTTCTATGTCAGTGTATATTATGCATTGCTATCTTCACATGATTCTATATCCTTCTTTCCTCTGGATCTTCTGTGTTTCTGGGTGTCGGCCCCTAAAACTTCGGATTTCTCATTTTTCTTCACCCCTCTATCGATTGCGCATTGTTTGATTGGGCAATGCTACTATCAATATAAGATGTTGCCTTGTGAGGAACTGGCATGTGAACTATCCAAATATATGCATGTTTAAGAATGCTTCAGTACTTGCACACCAATTTTTAGAGAGGTAAGTGGAGAGTGATCAAATACTCCCAAACAGCCTCTCTTAAAATGACTGTGCAAATACCAGAGGTTCTGAAAGATGAATACAGTGGAGTCTCGTTAATTCGAACTTGGATAATTCGAAATATTGAATAATTCGAACAGAAGTCCATTCCCCTTGAAAACTATATTGAAAACAATAGTAAAAAATCGTGGATAAATCGAACTTTTGAACCTATGTTTTGGATAATTCGAAGTAAATACAGTTCAAAATTTTTAATGTTGGACAGATGTAAACAGAGAAATAGAGTTTTAACGTGTTTTCAGTTATCCAGATGCAGCCATAGGGAAGAGTAATACAAAAGATAAAAGGAAAATCTATGTAATGATGAAGATGAAGGTGAGTTGGGGAAGAAGGAAAGATAGAGAACGTGTGCCAATCTCATCTTGTTTCAGAATTGGTTGAAAATTTAAGATGAATTATTGATAAAGTCAACCAAATGTTATTAATATCGTATTCCATGCAATACATGAAATTCAAGATTTATTGACCGTACAAAACCAATCAAATTTAAGCAAATGAGGTTTACGACTTCTTAAAAGTGAGAACATAATATTCAAATTGTTACTGGTGTTTAATTGTTTGGGCTATTTAATGTATGTTGTAGTCTTGTACGTAAATACATTTTCCATTGTACACGTAGTTTGAATTATGTGGAATCAATATCGTTTGTTAGTTTGCGGTATTCGATCACGCAAATAATAAGCTGCTTTAAACGTAAAGTCTACACTATATGAATATGTTTTTGATGCACAGTACTTTGGTTTGTTTGTTGTTATATATGTGAAAATGAATGTTGTTGGATAATAATTCGAATTTTGGATAATTCGAAGTTTTTTCGTGTTCCCTTGGATCTTCGAATTAAAAAGAGTCCACTGTATTTGGATAAGTCACATACTAGTTCCTCAGTAATGTCTTGACCCGACCACGATCAGTTCTATAGTAGTGGAACTAAAGTTCATTTTTTCACGTTTTCGGCACCCTATAACTACGAAATTATGCATTTCCGACCACAGGTCCATATGAACTTTATTTTGGTATGAGGAATCTATGACAAAATATTTGTAACACCCTGTATATGAGACATGATCTTATTATAAGACTGAACACTGACATAAGATATATTTTTACCCTTTTCAAACAAATCTGATTACCGTATTTGCTGGCGTGTAAGACGCAACTTTTTTTTTTAAATCTAACAAAATATTTTCACTGCGTATTACAACAAAATAGTTCATATTTTTAGAAATAAGAAAACGTTATGTTCTAGCCAGGAGACAATATGGGGTTAACAATGTGTAAATAAATGTAGAATTATACGACGTCTGAGAACGTCAATAGCGCATGCACATCCACAGAAATTCATAATACTGAAACGATAAATAAAGTGACTGTACCCAAACTGTATTTACTACGTCATTGAATTGAATGGAACTGGAATGCTTCTGTACACCGCAAAGGAGGAAGGAAGATATGAAGTAACACAGGAACAGAAAAATTTATTGATATCGAAATATCTAAAATGTCTGTATCTACTGTTTATAAGATGCATCTCACTTTTTTGAATTACTTTTAGAGCAGAAGGTGTGTCGTAGATGATTAAGTGGAACCGGACCGCATGAGGTCGTGCCGGGAATCGGACCCAGGTTTCCCACGGCGTAGGCTTCGTATTAGTACGTGTTTAAACTGGATTGGTGCAATTTGTATCTGGGTAAGCGTTCTAAATATGGACAATGGTTCAATGATAAAATCGTTCTAAATATGGACTCAAAAATGTTTAGGATGATCCGCGCCTTGAATGACGAAATATCGACAAATATCAACTGTTGATAGTTGATAAGACATGTAATCATGCAGCAGCTGTGAACCATGCCTCATATAAACAAAGAAAGATTTAGGGCAATTTTAACCAAGGAATTGAAAGTAAGTACAATGTGTGTTCTTTTGCAAAATGCTTCACATTTTTGACAGAACAGCATAAAGCTAACAGGATTTGATTGCTACTGCAGTAAGAGACAACAACTGCCTAAAGTGCATTGTGGCAGGTGATGAAACCTGGTATTCAACCGTTTCGTACGACGACTTCAAACTCATGAATTTGTTGCACGTTTACCCAGATACAAATTGCACCAATCCAGTTTCAGCAGACACTAATACGAAGCTTAGACAAAGGTCTTTCCAATATTGTCATACTTCGTTAACATTGTTACAGAGACTATTTTTTGTAAAGTTTCGGTTACTTTATGAGCGCACCTTATATTTCACCCAGTAACGTATGCAGAACTTCATCAAGGGGGGAGTTCAAACTCCCAAATTCATATCATTTCAGAATTTTTGTATACATATGTTAATTTCGTAATATCTTTTAAAGGAGGTTAAAATCTGGAATACCCTCTTGCGTACACCACTGATTGCACCTAATTAAACTTCTTTAAAATCCCATCTGGCCTCTGATAAACAAGAAATACTTAATCATATTTGCAGTAGTGGTAATACAGGCATAAATGTACCAAGTAGTTGACTTTGGAGCAACGTAGCCTAACATTTTAGTATTGTTTTCTAGGATACGTCATGACCATCCTACAATTTACCAATTGATATTCTCCAGTTGGCCTAGCTCATTTAGTGGATTATTCAGGCCTCAACCAAACTTGCTGAGGCTTAGTTTGAGTATCCGCCAAGAAATACTGATGTTTTTAGTACGTTGACAATTTATTGTTGATCCTCATGGCAAGATTTGGCGTGACACTTATATTGCTTTGTTGCTGAAGAAACGATCTATCGAATAGTGTAAAAAGCGATGACTCGTGTTTAGTGTAAATACAGTATATATGGCCTAATTTAATTTTATTAAGAAAATTTATTACACATCAAAAACATTATTTTTCGGCGTAATTTGTCCTGCCAATTGGAGATTGAAGTACTCTAGCATTTTGATCCTATTTTCGTTGCATTATAATCAAATAATTCCTGAGCTTATAGGCTTGAAATTTACGTATATTTTTCGTTGTGTGAGAAGGCATGAAAAACATTTAAAAATCTGATATGTTCTTGGTGGTGTTATTATTCTTGCCTATAATCACACCAATCCGTGGTTGGTAATCACCAACAATTTGTTCTTTTTTTCTTTCTTTCTTTTTTTAAGGTAGCATTAGTAACCTGGTACTTGACAGTCAAAGGTATGATCATCATGTGTCATATTGTGGATTTTTTTTTCTTCATGAAAATGAAACATCCCATTATAAATTCGTGCCGTGCTGAAGGTCTTTGTGAGTGACAGCCCCATTTATCTTTGTTGCTCCGATATAACGAGCTATTTTTCAACGCTCGCAGGGATGTTCAAAGACTAACTGATGATATGACAAAAGATGGCACAATATTCTGCTACTACAACAACAATTAATGTTGATTTTTTTCTAAAGCTCTGTATTATTCAGAGCTTTCAATACATGCATCATTTGTCTTTGTATGACTGATGCAGAAAGATCAAATTTGGGAACAGGAGAGAAAGCTGATCCTTTTGTTACCTAACCAGAATGCAGATTTATTGTTGATCCTCATTCTAATTAATCGAAGGTCTTTTTTTTCTTCTTTCTTTTAACTTTCCAGGCATATCCTGTTTGATTGTTTGATGCTTTGACTTTCTCCGGTAGACATGTAGTAAAATGTTTGACTTGTAGTATATCACTATGGTCGGGGGTTGGGGATAATGTGTTTTTTGATTGCTCAGTTTATTACTTTTTATAGTATAGTAGAGTTCGAAGAAAGGCGACAAATTATTGTGTTGATGTTTGCGTGAATAATAATAATAATAATAATAATAATAATAATAAATATACTACAAACTTAATAACAATAAATATTATCACATCACAAACTTACTTGGCCGGAAATCGAACCAGGACCCCCACGTACCAGAGGTAGGCACTCTACCACTGAGCCACCTAGATTAAACCATCCACCTTTCCCTAGATTAAAACCATCCACCATAAGATTGAAATTACGCCCTTGCTTGGCAAAGATATGAATTCTACCAGTGAACTACTATGTTATCCAACCAACGCCTACGTATTCAAATTTAGATCTTGAAAATGCAAAAAATTTAAGTATATATTATCTGATTTGTTCCTTAATTCGATAAGTTTGATTCAGTATTTGCATCTTTCAAGTACTATATTTAAATTTGGGACTGAAAAATTATGGATGGTGTTCTATTATCAAATATTATAGGATAGAACATACAAAATTGAAAGACTCGTGTATATTTCATACATATTATATAGCCCGCATACATATTTAAAATGAAAATCATTGTTGACATTATTATTCAATTTCCATGATTGCTGTGCGTTCGTTTCAACTACATTTAAATTAATTAGGTATCGATGTAGCAGTCCAGCTGGAAAATTTCCACTTGGTGTTGTAGCGCATTACAAATATTTGCAGAAAATTAAGGACGGTATTGAATTATCTCCGTAAACATTTTCTGCTTTAAAAGTTGACAGTTATTACAATGAAATTGACGCACTGAGCCTCGATGGTAGTGAGAAGAGTGAGGAAATCAAATGTTTCAAATGTTCTTTGTAGTGAGCAGTTATGGTCTTCTTCTTTTTTTCCATTATGTCTTTCTGAACAACGATCTTTTTATTCCGTTATCTATTGTTTGTGTTGTCCCAATTTTCGGCTTTTCGTGCATGTTGTTAGGAATTTGTGTAACTTAATTCAACAACCACAAGTTAACTGAGTACACAATGTATTGTAACAAATAGCCCTATTGCAATTTGTGCAATATAACTATCTAGTCTATATAGAAATTTTCCAGCTCTTATTTGCATAGTGCAGCAACTAGGAAACAGGACTTTTTTTTTTTTTTTTGCTATGAATTTAACTTTTTGTTCAGAGATTTGTCACAGTGGTGAATCTTGCGTATGGCCGTGGGAGCTTGAGTAGAAATTTGAGATGTTGAAAAATGTTTGTAGGGACAATTTTCTGTCCCATTGCCTTGTTTTTGAATCACATAAATAGTACAGTGCTGTTAAGGAGTCTGTGAAAGATTACGGGTGTACAGGCGCAAGCAAATTCATCAACTATTGTGCTTTCGGACACCTCAAGCGGCACCTGTTCCATAGTCGAGTCCGCACCTTCACTGGCCTGTGGAAAGCATATAAAGAGGATTGGGATGCAGTACCCATGGTCTAGGCGCAATGTAGACTCCTGCAATGAAAGCTCCGATCTGTGACAATAGTCAGTAGAGGTGGCTTCCAAATCCAACACAACCTAAGGGGGAAACATGGCATTTCTACGTAAGTCACACATTCAAATTCTGCTCAATATAAATGAATCAACCTCGATACCTCGCACGTTAAAGGTACTATCCCAGCATTAGCATAAATACTAAATAGAAACTTGGAAATTGCTTACAAGGGCAGTAGGTGAGTTCGCTACGAAAATGAATGGAACAGATTAGTGATTCCATATAACAAATGACGCTGTAAAGTTCTGTCGCTTTTTTGTGGAGGTCTATGTTCCATTGACCCTCACACTGTGACTTGAATGCGAATGGAGATAAGGCGAAGGTCAGTTGTTGGTGTGGGTATATCCAACATACTGCCTGGTTGTGGTAGATCAGTTACCGCGAACTTGCGTAAGGACAGAGTGAACATGGGACCTCCACAGAGCGCCATAAGGGCGTGTATACTGTACGAGTTCAAACTGGGGTCAAACGCTGTTGCAGCGGGGCGGAAGATATGTCAGGCCTTTGGTGAGGATGATGTGACTACGCAGAAAGTGCGGCGGTGGTTTAACAAGTTTATGGACAGTGACGAAACACCCGTTGACGCACCACGTGTCGGAAGACCAACACATGTACAAAATGAAGATCTTCTGGTAGCAATTGAGGCGGACAGTTGCCAGACATGTGAGAAACTGGGACTACAATTCAGTGTGAGTGAAGAGTCCATTTGGCAGCACCTCCATCAACTTGGGAAGCACTACATTTTGGGTCGATGGGTCCCACATGATTTGACTCCGGGCCAGAAGGCAACGCGAGTAGACACCTGTGTTTCTTTGCTATCTCGTCTGAGAATTGAGCTATTTCTGGACAGAGTGTTGACATATGATGAAAAATGGGCCCTATACGAAGCTCCATGGCGCCATCATCATTGGTTAGCATTCCATGAACCGGTTCCAAAACAGCCGAAACCAGCACTGCACCAGAAGGTCCTCCAGAATGTTCAGTCTACTGCTCGCGGTATCGTGCATCGGGAACTACTACTAGCTGGTCAGAGCATCAATGCAACTGTGTACTGTCAACAATTGAGCCATGTTCAAGAAAAACTCAAAACTCTTTAGCTAGCACTTCTGAATCGCAAAGGAGTCCTCCCGTTACAAGACAACCTTAAACCCCACCGGTATACCATTCTACGCCTTGGATGAGAAACATTATTTTATGCGCCACACTCCTCGGACATTGCATCATTCAACTATCACCTATTCCATTCCTTGGAAAACCATCTTAGAGTACGCCTGTTTAAATCCCTAGTAGAGGTGCAAAATGCAGTTCATACCTTCGTTGCTTCACGGACCACCAAGCTCTACCGCGATGGAATACGTGGGCTTCCAGAACGTTGACAGAAGCTCGTCAATGCTGATGGGACTATTTTTGATCTTCCTTGTACGTCTTAGGTGACATTGATGTTCGAAGGTGATGGGTGAAAAGGCGACAACTTTCTTCGTTACCTTTATATGTGTGAATGAAAAGTTTATCTTTATTGGATTTCTGAGAAAATTACTCTCAAACACTTGTCGCAACTGTGGTGGAATACATTGTTAGATCCTGTTCGAATCTCCTATTAAATTCAAATTTAATTTTGGCTATGAAAACTGTATTAATTGTAATACCATATTTTATTACAATATCTTTGTATTTTATACAATATCTTTGGTGCAAAGACAACTAGAAACCTTTATCAATATATATAATCCCCATCAGTTCCTTCATTAGTTACTTCTGTCTACCATTTATTTCATTGAATCTGTAGGCTATATAAAGAATTAATTTCATTTAATCTTTGCGAGTGCTATGCAATCTTTCATACATTGTTACTTTTAGGTATCAACTTACTGCAGCGTATTTCAAAGGATCCAAATACGGTGCTGTTTCTTTTGTACCAGTATTTTTCATCTATTAGATCGTTGTTTGTAAAGAGTAGTCTTTATATGAGCTACCTCCGCGCTATCTAAAATCACGCTTTCAGAGACATTATTCTAGAAGATTGTAACATGACTACACTGATCGGAGGTAACGAAAAAAAAAAATGGAAAGAATGGAATCTTTTACCCTATAATCACAATGCGTAGGAAGTAGTCGTATTGCTCTGGGTTACATCCTGTATCAGTATGCAACCCGTCGGAATGTAATGTGCCAAGGAAATGTATAGCTCACAGGCACTGACTTCATATACAAGAAGGATCAACCTAGAAGTTCCATTGCACGTTCTGTAGATTATTTTGAACCTCTGTCACAAGGTCTCAATTAATGTTTACCCTTATGTTTACATGAAGCGTGTGTGTCATTGTTAGGAGAAGACAACAATAGATACAAACTGCTTCTTAACAATGCTTTTTTTTTTTAAGCATATACAGCACATAGAGTTAAATAAACAATCTTTCGAAATAAATTTGACTTTGTGTTGCAGGTTTATATTTTTGTATAGGATTTGCGACAGCAAGGGCAACGGAAATTATTTTTATTTGTTGTACTGTTTTACGTGGACATTAAATAATAAAGAATAAATATTTTTGTATATAACAAGCAGATATGGTAATGAAAAACGGAATAGAGGAGAAGTAATAATATTTGTTTTAAAGAAAAGTGCAATAAATATGTCTTTCTGCAGGTTATCCAAGACCGTAGTTAGTTTTTGAATGTGTCCAAATAGAGCTTTGTATTAAGTCTTGAATCCACAATGCGGTCACGAAACGGGGAATTCGCATTACACAGCCCATAAAGTCAACCTATATTTTGAAACCTCTCCATTGATTTCTGTCCTTAGCCAGATGGATCAATTTCGTACTGTGTATTATTTCTGCGAGATCCATCTTAATATTGTCCTCCCATCTACGTCTAGGTCTACCTAATGGACGTTTTCCGATTGGATTTCCAGTTAAAACTTTTGAAAGCGTTTCTAGTTTTTTTTTTTCCGCGTTCTGGCCACATGGCCTGCTCACCTGGTCCTCCTAGACTTCATGACCTTATCATTGTTTGGTAAACTATATAAACTATGCAGTTCTTCGTTATGAAGTTTCTGCCATTCCCCATTCCCGTTCCTCTTCAGTCCGAATATTCGTCTCAGGATCTTGTTCTCAAATACTTTCAGTCTGCGTTCTTCCCTCATATTAAGAGACCCTGGGTTTCGCAACCATATAGCATAACAGGCACGATTATTGTTTTATGCATATATTTTAAGCTTCAAATTCTTTGACAGAATTCGTGACGACAACTGAATAATAACGCAAATTTCCTGCTTTCAGTCGACATGTAATTTCTTCGTGAATATGTTTTTGGTATGTTAACATTGATCCTAGATATTTGAAAGTATCTACTTCGTCGAAAGTATTCTATGATATTTTGACGCATTGATAATTTGTAGAATTACGATGGTGGCGAATTTCTATGTATTTAATTCGCAGCAAACCTATATTTTATTAAAGGAAAACATAGTAACTTAATTTATCACAAGGATTAATTTTGTGATGCAAATGCTGGATTAGAATGTTGCTAAATCTTGTCTGATCCAGTTTATTATTCCATTTTTTCAAAGTTGTTAACCGAACACTACTTTTCTTTCGCTATTTTAGTGAGAAATAAAGAGAAAGTACCAAAAGAATATTTCTGGCTCAGTGCTGTGAAATAACATTGTGAATGTGTCATTTATGACCTCTTTATCTCACAGCTGAAAATCGAAAAAGATTATACCACTAAAGTGCTATGTTTTCACTAGTTATCTGATTTCCTAAGTGTAGGCAGAGGTCTAGCATTTCGAGAGCCCATTGCCGTATAATGTAGAGCTATAGATGATCTCTTTGTTATCAATTCTACAACCACTCTCCGGTAATATGATATTTATTTCTTAGTAATTTTTTTTATGTGTTTTGAGAATTAAAAGTCACCTAAAGGTAAAGTTAGGTTTTCGAGGGAACCCAACTATATGTAAGACCGAAAGAGAACTCTTCCATCATAAAAGAAATAATTACTATGTTATGCTGTTTTATCTTAAAAATAACTCACTTTGGTAATAAATTATGACCATAGATGCTTCGCAGTTTGCGTTGCAATTTTTCTTTTACATCACAGTGCTGTGACTCTGATAGAAGCTTGTTGTTTCAGCGTATTCTTTAAATAGGTAGCACTAAATTCTGTAACACTAATATTTTATTCATGATAAAGCCTTTCAAATTTGTGATTCCATATAACAAGATAGGAATATTATAGAGAATATGGTAGAGTTTAATAAGAAGTGTAGTTAATGGAAGCTTCTTCACTTAGTATCTCTCTGACGAATAATGTTACCCATGAGACTAGAGTGGAAGCTGTCTCGTCTCGAAAAGGTGAGAAAGTTCTTTCTCGTCTCGAAACGTATATTGTTTCTATCTTTGTCTCGTGTCATCTTGTAGGCAACACTACCGATGAAGACAGAATACTTGAAGTTCTGCTAAGCAGATAGAAAGTTGAGCCATCACACATGGGAATTGTTTTCTTTCACTTCCAGTTTTATTACATGGGGTTTCCATGTATAATAATAATAATTTATTTATTTATTTATTTATTTGTACTTTACACCCAAAGGCAATTACAAAAGTACAAAGTTTATACATCATTATCAAAGGATATGCAACCCAACTCCAAATATGGAACTGGCATTGCTAACACGAAATAGTACTATAAATCATTTTTCTCTTTAAATATGCTGTACAAAAAAAATGTACAATTTATCATTTAGTAATTGAAAACACTTTCGCTTAAAGGTCTTAAATTCATACTGAAATAAATCCAATCCCATAGACTCAATTTTGTTACCTGCATCACATAATTTACACAGTAGCGAATTCCTGTTCACATTTATTCTGTTTTCAGGCATATAAAAAACATGTCTACCTCTCAGATTTTGCCGAGGACAATAAAATGGTAATCTACTTATTAAGAATACGTTATCTTCCTTGTTATCGATTAATAAAATATAAAATAATATAATACAGTTTTCTGTATAAAAAGCATAAGATTCTTTAATAACTAAGAAAAATAGGCGTCCCAAGGTCCAGGCAGCTTAGGGAAGGATACCCACAGAATTCCACGCAAACTAGTTGGGGTGGATTTAGAATTCTTTATCCTCCAAACAAGCCAAGAGAGGTTTGAAAATCCACAGAGCCCCATGCAAGCTAGGCGGTTGCGGTTAGGAATCCCACAGACCTCCAGGTAAGCTAAGTGGAGTGGATTCAGGGGTCCTTAGAGCTCCAGGCAAGCTAGGTGGTTGCGGTTAGGAATCCCACAGAGCTCCAGGTAAGCTAAGTAGAGTGGATTCAGGGGTCCTTAGAGCTCCAGGCAAGCTAAGTGGTTGCGGTTAGGAATCCCACAGAGCTCCAGGTAAGCTAAGAGAAGTGGATTCAGGGGTCCTTAGAGCTCCAGGCAACCTAAGTGGTTGCGGTTAGGAATCCCACAGAGCTCCAGGTAAGCTAAGAGGAGTGGATTCAGGGGTCCTTAGAGCTCCAGGCAAGCTAGGTGGTTGCGGTTAGGAATCCCACAGACCTCCAGGTAAGCTAAGTGGAGTGGATTCAGGGGTCCTTAGAGCTCCAAGCAAGCTAGGTGGTTGCGGTTAGGAATCCCACAGAGCTCCAGGTAAGCTAAGAGGAGTGGATTCAGGGGTCCTTATAGCTCCAGGCAAGCGAAGAGAGGAATTTGAAGAGTCGAAGTCTGATGCCAGATGTAGTGTTCCTGTTGATTTTATAGCAGCTCCAGTGTAGCGGTGGCGCTGGTGTTCCTGTCGTCTGCCTTTAGTAGTTTGTAGTAGGAACGCACATGGTGTTGTTTGCAAATACACGCACATGTTGAACGTTTGTAAATAGAACCATGTGCGGGATATTATAGCACGTTTGTGAACAGGGATTACTACTTGCTCACCTCAAGCCCTCAGCTCGTCCGCAAATTACCTGCACCCTAGCGACAGCGACTTGTGTCATGTAAGAGGAGGCTCATCTAGAGACAACTATTAGACTGTGTATGATAACTATTAGGAATTAGCGTTTCTCACAGATTAAGGCATCTTTATTTTCTAATTAATATCTAAATAACTTCATCTAGATGTTTATGCAACCCCTAACTCTGAAATGCTATGTGGTTTGTAAATTAGCATTACTCGCAGATTGATATGTTTTTGTAATTGAAATAGGTTTTTATGTAGTATAGCATTAGAATTTTGAGAAATTACAAAAAATGCGTACAACTCCGTTAATATTACTTTATCTCATTAACTATAATTTATACTGTCGCCTTGCTATTGTCATGAAATCGTGACAATAGCTATTGTCATGCTATTGTCGTGACTTTCTGTTTAACGTCCCACGATTATGTTCCTTAGGCTAAGGGAGACGGATGATTAAGGCAAGTGAAGGATGATTAGAAAAATTGGTGGAATGATAATGGAAGGAAACAGGAGTACCCCGAGAAACTTGACGGAACTAATGTCGTAATAAAAGACTTAATGAAGGTATATTTTAGTTTTAGTTTCACTTTATAGGATTTTCACCAAACTGGAAAATTGAAAAACTTGGAAAAGTCAGGGAATTTTAAGTATAGATTTTTATTTCTTAGAACCCTTTTCCCATTTTCCTTACTCAGGTTATTTGGTAGGGGATATTTTATTAAATGAATTAGTTTGTTTTGCAAAACTACCTTCACATATGCTATTTACGTATATGTACGTGCTTAATAGATGAGGAATTCTATGAGTAGTTGCTTTTTTACGTTGTGTATAGACCTGGAAATTTTAAAATCGTGAGCTGTAAAAGTTAGGGAAATCGTGCCCGCCAAATAAATGTTGTCTTATATGTAGAGGTCTTGTTCTTGTTGGCTACTAACTACTTAGTTTTTAACGGCATAAAATTATTTATCGTCGATTAACTCTAAAACTATGCACGAGGATTGACCTTCAGGTATGTCATTTTGTTCTGTTCGATGAGATCTACATTTGGTATGTCTTAGCGTTTTTTTTTTTTTTTTTTTTTTTTGTTTTGTTTTTTTTTTTTTTTTTTTTTTTCGTATATGGTAATACTATTTTAAAGTTAATGGAGGTTAGAAGAGCTAATGCTAGTTCTGCTAGTAATGACGAAGGCTTTCGAAAGAATACATTCAGAATTATGTTATGAAATCAAACCACGTGTATGTGTGTGTGTGTGTTACAACCATATGTGTCTCATTCAGGAAAAAGATAAAGTATCCTACGATCTTATACAACCATTCTTTCGAGAATTTAAGGATTGTCGATTCCAGCGAAATTTCGATTTATCAGAGAGAGAGAGGAAAAAAAGTGTGGGTTTGTTCCTCGAAATGGTGCTAGGCTAGCTTTTTTTTATTTATTTAATTTTTTTAGCCTTTCTTTCTTTTTAATGTTTCTCCTTAAACATCCTTTGTGTGTGTCATACGAGAGCAAATGATGCCTTCTGTACCCTTTGCTCAAAGGAACAGTCAGTCCATAAGAACCGAATAAGAAATGGAAGAGCTTTTGTTTGGGATTCGGAGGAATTTCGCATTCGATTGGCTACAGAAATTGTGGTATTATTTCTCTCGGAAGACTTTTCACTTGCGCGTGCGGGAGGCAAACGGATGCACTCGGCACTCAAGACAGACATTGACAAATGATTGAGCTGCCTTCGTTTGACAACAGGGAACGCCGTTGTTACTTTCCCTGGCCCCCTTCCCTTCTTCAGTTTCGCCCACTTTCACTGTAATTGGAAATGTTTCTTAAAAAAATATTTTTTTGTGTGTGTTCTTTCATTTTTCCTTTCTTTTGTAGACAGAAGAAAGTTGTTGTGTATGTATCGCGCGTCGGCTGCTGATGTCGGACTTTAAGACTGTTACAATTCAAAGTTCCTTCGTGACGCAATCCTTACAGCTCGTATTGTGACCTTCTTCCGGTTATCCATGTGTAGTGAATAGTTTTTATGCAGTCACCGAGAATATGTATTGCCCATTCTATCTATTTTATATTCTCCCTAAAAACTTTTTTCGCTACCTAAATCACTGTCATCTAACTTCTAAAAGAAATGAACGTGCTTTGAGAGTTTTCTGTTACAATTCAACAGAATGCGCTTGTGTCCATGTACTTTATTCGAATGAGTTTTAAGTTTGTCCAGTCTAGTTTTGTTTGTTTAAATTCAAATACCAACTTGACCTAAATCCCTTACTCAACAGTGTGCTTATCTTCTTTTAATTAGGTAGTATTTACGTAACAAGAATACCACGTTGAGGGATTATGTTGATGTTTTAATAACCGCAATGATTCGTAGAGCCTGAACTCTACTCCAATCATAGAACTGGTTTGCCTCACGTCTGATGCATCGGATCAATTCGGTACGATTCGTGAAGCCGGTTTCCGAACACAGTTTAGAAAACGGAAAACTGCAGAAGTGCACCAACAACGTTGCCGAACTTAGAAGACATGGCAAACAAGCAAGAGGAAAAAAAAAACACTTAAAGAGCTGTAACCCAAACCCAAAAATTATTCGAATTAAACGGTAACAATAATAATAGCAAAAATATAAAACAATAAAAACAAAAATGAACAAAACGAAACTTAGTGGCAATCAGTCAACACTGCACCCCCAGAAAATGTTCTCTGTATAACGCGAGAGACGAGACTGGCAAAATGTCATGGATGAAAGTTGACGACTGGAATACGCCCTCACAGTCTATTGCGTGCTGAAACTGGTAGATCTAGGTCAAACTTCGTATAGACCAGGGGTAAAAGTGGATCCGAAAAGGAAGGGGGACGCATGACGTCACACCGTCTCTCATGCCTATTTTTGCTCATTGTAATTTTTTAGACGGTGAGGGGACACCACAAAATATTCTCTCAAAGCGCGGGGACGGCCTCCGCCCACATTCCCCCTCACTTTTACCCCCTGCTGTAGACTTAATAAACACGAGAGTATTTGCAAAAGTTTCGGTGTCAGCACCGAAATATCACGTCAATGGTAATAAGCTGTTCATGGCGTGTAGTGTTGTATTGAAAAAATAATGTAAAATATGAGTTTCAATTATCTAGCTGCGCCAGTTCCTAAAATCTAGGCTATAGGGTGGGTGCTAAATCTTGTCGAAGCGCCAGTTCCTAAAATCTAGGCTATAGGGTGGGTGCTCAATCTTGTCGAAGCGCTAGGTCCTAAAATTTAGGCTATAGGGTGCGTGCTAAATCTTGTCGAAGCGCCATTTCCTAAAATTTAGGCTATAGGGTGCGTGCTAAATCTTGTCGAAGCGCCATTTCCTAAAATTTAGGCTATAGGGTGGGTGCTAAATCTTGTCGAAGCCACATTCTTTCATTGCAGTTCAGTGATCCTAGAATACGCGACAAAACGTACTAGCGACAAAACGTACCACCGACAAAACGTACCACTTACCCTGAGGGCTGCTTGTGAAGGGTTTTCTAAAATCACTTTAAATAATGGCAAGCGACAAAACGTACCACTTGCCTGGAGGGCTACTTGCGAAGAGTCTTCCAATCAGCCATCAAATAATGTCAGGCGACAAAACGTACCACTTGATAGGACGGTATATAAGTATATATATATATCGGCCAAAATAAGAAGGGGCCAGGGTAAGTTGAACAGATTGGTGCTGAGAAAAGTACCGATGCAAGACCAAGACTACGACTAAGGCTAAGACTAAGACCATGCCTGCAAGATTCTCACAACACCAAGACCATACCTGCAAAATTCTCGCCAGACCAAGACCAGCAAGAATTTTGCATATGCAATATTTGAATATTTGCTGATTTCCATCACACTTTATCCAGGCTTTGGACCAGGGACGGATAGGCATTATTAAAAGGGCGCGGGCGCTTTCTCCCACAAGGGCTACCAGCATCTCAATGTCACAAATCAAGTTGCACAGTTTTCTTTCTACAGTAAGTCAATAGTATTGACAATTGACAATTAAAACCTGATATTCTTTCATCAGTATATTATTCTAAATTGTTCAAAATATTATATGAAGTTCAAGGAGAACGTATACTATATTACAAAATTAGCAGATGTTTTAGTGTACTAGTTTTTGATGCTACTGTATCTATCACTTTTGCATTCGAAATATTTTTTAACAAATCTTTTTCAATAGACATCAACATAAATGTTTTCAAATGTTCCTGAGACATGGTACTCGTTAGCCTATTTTTAATGCATTTTTGTTTATTTCAGTTTTGAAAAATTTCTTTCACATGTTACCTGAGTTATGGACAAGTCAATAAAAATTTGTATGCTGGAAACCTGGATAAGTATTACTGCAAAATTTACAATTCTGCAAAATTAAAAAGCAGCACATTGGACAATTTTGCATTCGCTTTCCTTGTAAACAGATGTATTTTCTCCTAATTCTGTATCACTTGCACCATCAGCACAGTCATTTTTTCTCGGTTGTGCTCGTCATCAAAACTGACTTTCAAGGATATCCACGTCCTTCAAAAGTCCAAGAGAATACATTTATAGTATCCTTGGAAATTCTTAACTGAAGTTTTTCAGAAAATATGTAAGTTTAACGAAAGGCACGTCTGGAAGTTCTGTTACTTTACTTGGTTGAAGTGTCTAGGGTCCAAATAATCCATAAAGTTCATTGCTTCTTGAATCTTGAAGAAATACTCAAAACTACCATGTCCAATATTGTGTTGAATGCTTCGATGCAGTACCTGGTCATTGGATAGAAGCAGCTTCATCTTCATATTCACAGGAAAATCTTTGTCCATCTCTGAAGGCGAATTGTCGACAGGTCAATAGAAAAATGTCACGTTCTAAGTTTTCAAATTTGTTATTGGCCCATTCTGCAAGGCTTAATGCTGCATTCTTAACGGATTCAAAGTCATCTCTCTACTCTTTCACTTGGAACAGAGTAGTCTGCACCATCCGATAGGACTACACTAGCAGCACCCTCTATTTGGAGATAGTTTGACAGAGAGATCGTCACTTGAAATATCTTAAGGAACATTCGTACTGTCCGAGTTGTTTTGAACTTGAGAAGATCTTTTATATATCCTTTCGCTTTACACCTAGCTTTTGGTTTGATATTTTCTGTAGAAGCAATTTTCTTAATTATTATGGTCAACTCTACATACAAAGCATTTTCTGGGTTCGAAAAATGACAAAACTTTTTCTGAAAAACAGTGTGTTTTCTACCATCTTGTTTCCGCAATAACTGTAAGACGCCTTTAACATTTGATCTTCCAAATGTCCATTCGCTGATAAGACTCAAGCATAAATATCGCACAGTCATTCAGCAGAACAATGACACAGAATCCATGCAATTTTTTGTCAGATCACATATGACATGATTGAGTATATGAGCGTAACACCGCACGTGTAACTGAGTTTCTTAGTGGTTAAGCGGTTAGCGTATGCGCCTTTGTCGTGGGAGACCTGGGTTCGATTCCTGGCGGGAGCTCACGTGCTTCGGATTTCCCGTAAATCAGTATGTCTCGTCTCATATAGCCTCGCTGCTAAAAGGGCCGTTAAACTCAAAATCAACTGAATCACAAGTGTAACTGATCATAGGTGAATTGAAAAAAATTCAAATATTGTCCTTGCATGTTACTTGAGCCATTGGTTGGATTTCCAATACACTTCTTAATATCAAGGTTCAACTTCTGCAGAATTTCCAGCAGTAAACCGCAAGGACACTGGCCTGTGGTAGATATGCATTTTACAATGACAACAATACTTTGTTTAACAACCATTTTAACAACATACCGTAAAACAATAGAGCACTGGCCTGAAACTAGTATATCTTGAGTAGTGTCAAACAGAACAGAAAATATTGAAACTTGAGAGACTTCTTTCGAAATATCTTCTCTGATAAGTGTGTTGATAGCATACAAAACATAATTCACCGTGTTTAGTAAAAGTTATACGACCACTATCCTGCTTACTTCCTCGTATATGACTCTTCTCGGTGACCTTATCTAAATTACTTTTAAGCGGAAGATCAAATTTGCTTAAGAAAGGAACAATATCCAAAAAGTTTCCATGATCTATAGCTGTGTCTTTCAGTTTATAGGCTGCTACATTTCCTCTGTAAATGAGCCCTCTTTTACCAATGAGTTTCTGCACTTTGACAACTCGATACATTACCTGTCTGTTCTTCTCAACCTTATACTGCCGTTGTTTTACCTGTTCATGAGGAAGTAGTTTCTTAACATTATGCTCTCTGTTGTTAGATATGTAAGCACCCACATTGGTCTAATGTATTTTGGAAGACTCGTGTTCTCTTACTCGCTGATAAACGTGTTTAATGTTAGGTTTGTCAAGTACTGAACCTTTAAGAGAAGTTTGTTCGATCTGGAGAATAATCCGTGAACAGGCTGAAAAAAAATGCTTGAAGTGGTACGTTTTGTCGCGGATTTAATATCCGAAATATTTTAATTAGTCCAAGACAGGTTGTAATTTATATAAGTGGTACGTTTTGTCGTGGAATAAATACCAGAAATGCTTTAATTACTCCATGACAGGTTGTCATTTATGACAGGTCGTCAAAAGTGGTACGTTTTGTCGCGAAAATTCAAGTGGTACGTTTTGTCGCTGGTACGTTTCGTCGGGACACCGTGATCCTAACCCGTGGGGAAAACCCATTTTGTGATATTTTTGGAGGGATTAATTATTCGAACTGGGATAAAGGGAATTTTCGTCGAAATTAGAAACATATAAGGGATTTTCACTATATGTATAATTTACGGCTACAAAATTCACTACGAGCGGGAAATAGACAACGAGTTTTAAATAATGGGTCAGTGTTGTCAACTTTTAGTCTAAAGTATTTTCTTTGTTATGGGCAAAGTCCTTTCTAGTGACGCGTGACTTAATCAATATATGATTCTTAAAAATCAAACACCAAGAAACGAAATTTGTTTTATGGGATTTGAAGAAAGGAGAAAACAAAACAATGAACAAATCGTAAAAACCAAGTAAAATATCAAATGAGGAACAATCAATTTCCAAACGTTTTGCATGAAGTTTGTGGAGAACATATTTTTTTTCTGTATCATTCAGCTCAGTATAAGGTGATGATACAAAAGTGTGGACTGCATTTTTGACAACTTATGACAACTTTTGACAAAATATAAATACTTATTCTTGTTTAAGTAAAAATGGTTTTCCAGAAAGTATTCTATAAATGTGAAAGATGGAAATTTACTGATAATTTACCCAGAAATTGAAAAAAGTAACACACGACATACATAAGTTTCATTTTCACATTTTATTATTATTAATGATAATAATAATAGTACAACGTGGGAAATTAAAATACAAAATGGGATTTTTTGCCTCTCGAAATGGGATTTTATAGCGTTTCTGGTTGGCATCACTGTTTCAGTCTTGGCAGCAACAGTTGTGTGAGCTAAAACATTGTCATGCAGTATGCAAACTCAACGTACAGAGACTGATTCAGTTGCCTCCAATAAACTGAAGCAGCTAGAAGTTGCAACTAAATATTATTTCTTCTAGATGGCGCTGTATGACATAAATAGCTTGTTACGAGTGGTGCAATATTTCCATGCTAGAGCGGAAACTTTCGGAAACACCTTCGTATACATTTTAAAACTTTTTAGAGCTATTTTGTACAAGAGTCGTCCAGAAAAAAAGTTATATTTTTTTCCTTTCTTTCTTTCTTTCTTTCTTCGTTAAACGAAGATCAAAATTTAACTACTAAATGTTTCAGGAGTAAGACTATGGTGTACTACATATTAACCTTCGAATTTTTCTGTTCATGTGTGTAAGATTCTTGTGAATGCTTCTGTCTCTAATTCCACAAACTGTTCACCTCAACTGATTCCTTTTAAAAAAAAGTAACCCCATTTGTAATATATTAAATCTACCATTACGGTATTTGATTTAGCGTTTCTTTTATATTCGATTAATTATCACCTCGCAACATTCCATGAAAATTCGTAAATTTTTCTAACTTAAACCATGCATAGTAATCAGCCAAAAAAAAAAAAAAGTGTTCAATTACGTATGAAGTTTCTATTTATTCTTGTCGATGACTGTATATGATTTAGCTCTAAGCATAAGCAGTTTACACATCATCTTGTGTGTTGTACTGTCACTTACTTCTAGTTATATACAGCGTTTATTTTTTTCGGGGTAGTAAGAAGTCTGAGCACTCTCAGTAGTACTTGGTCCTGGATCTATCCAACGTGTGAGGTAATAGAACAAAGGATTGCCGACAAATACTATTGTATTCGTAATAATGAAGTACCAGCGGGGCGCCCGGAGACAATGGGTAGAGAGTATAGTTGTATAGAAATACACTATTGTTGAAATGACATATGATGACAGGTAATGGCTGTAGTACTATTGTATGTATAGTACTGACACAAAAGAGAATAATAAAAGAGAAACCTTGGAAACTTGTTGAACAATGCTAACTTGTTATAAAGAATAATAAAAGAAAAATCTTGGGAAAATCATTGAACAAGGGTATAAAGAAATAATAGAACTATACAATTCTTTGCAGATGTATGTAAAGAGAAACCTCGCAGCTGTATGCGTTAAAGAATATTAATTTAGGTGTTGAACAATAGCGGATTGTTATAAAAAGAGTTTTTAACCCGGCGGCGGCGGAAACGCGGACGCGGCGCGGGAAGGCGCGGGGGCGCGAACGGAAAATACCCGCGTGCGCGGGCGCGAGCGCGTGACGTCATTTGAAATTTTTATTTAAATATTGGTTTTAAAAAATAGGCATGTATAGTTTTGTTAGCGATGGAGAACCGTCAGTTTGTAGAAGACGTTGATGTGAAGCATAAGTTAGACGCTGAGAGTGAATATCCAGATTCTCCAGATTGTACATTTGATGAAAATGAATTAGAAAGATATGAAAACGATAATATAAAAGTTTATGCAAGTGATAGTGATGCGGGAATAGATAATGAAGTGTATGAATTTTCGCAAGATAATTCAGATTTTGAGGCAAAATCAAATGACGAAGTGGTATCAAATGTGGATACGCCGCCATGTTCACCTGATTTATCAGAATTAAGTTGGAATTGTGAATGTGGTGTTAACTATGTGGATGTGAACTGTGTAAGAGACTGCATTGCAAAATGGAAACCAAATGATTATTTAATATGCTATGCATGTTATTGGCATGATACATGTGAATGGTCTCATGAATGTTTTTATTGTAATGATGACGTTTTAGACATTCGTGTTTGGTCTGTGTTAGTGAATCCTCGTGTACAGGAGGAATTATTTGACATTTATGCAGAAACACATACAGTTATTACAACATTGACAAGAGATTATTTTAATATTACATTTGGTGAACTATCAGTGGATGTGAATGTGCGAAAAGAACTTTTAAGTATTTTCCTTGAAAAAGACACATCGAACGAGTATAGTGAAGTGTGTTAAGAAAACGTACTGTACATAATGTATTTCGAAAATAATTTTTGTGTATCATGTAGTGAAGAACATATTAGTGAAGTTTGTGTTTTAAAAACTATAAGTGCATACTTACGTTTTAATAATAATATTTCTTGTGAACAATGCTTGCTGCATCTTGAACATCAATGTTTATTTCACGATGATATTGGAACTTTTGCTGTAGGATATTTATCCAACGACATAACTGTTATTGATTTATATGAAGTGTTTGAAGAACACCATAGTGAAATTTCAAGTATAAACTTTATACGCAAAGTGCGTGATTGTTTAAAGAACACTGAATTTGTTGGACAAATTATACCATTTTTCTTAGAACGTAAACATAAAATTTCACCATGTGTTAATGAATACATTATTGACATACAAGGTTTTAAGATTTCAAATCATGAATTTATTATACGTGAATTTTGTTTAACTGCGTGTGATGATACAGTAAATTTACATTGTTTAATAAAATCACCAGTAGAATACAATATACTTCCATTAGGTTGTCAAAAACAAATTGAATGGTTAACATTAAACTTACATGGATTAACTTGGAATGATAAATGCGGTTATACTGTATCACACATACGTAACCTTATATATCAACTTTGTAAACAAGATGCAACCTTTTATTGTAAAGGTGCAGAAAAAACACTTTGGATTAAAAATATTTTTGCACTAGCTAATGTTATTGATTTGGAAAGTAAACAGTGTCCACCATTAAACACAATGCATGCAAATGTATTTAATGATTATTGTGCTTTTCATGAACAAAATATTAAACTTGAGAAAAAATCAGGATGTGCATTTCGTAATGCACAACAGTTATGTTATTGGTGGAAGTTTCAACGTACTATAACATTAACTAATGCATTTGCAAAGTTGTAAAAAGGATATGATATGTTCTTGTGAATAAAAATACAAGATTTTCAATTGTAAATAAAAAATTTTTATTAAACTAATCTACTTGTTTTTTCTTTTTCATTATATTGGTTACATGATTGAATACAATTTTATCATTTTGTTTAAGATTATTTTTTTTGAACAAATTTAAACATTCGTTAAAGCTTTTCTTTCGTACAATATGATGCAAAAAGTACAACACAAATTGTCCACACAAGATTGAATTATCATCTTGATATGCGGAACTATTTGTAAAATATATTTTACAATTTTTATTTAAAAAAGTTTTTATTTCTTTTGGAAATGGTAATGCTAGGCTATCGAAGTAGTATCCTCTTTGATTTTCATCAATGAATACACACACCCAATGTGTGCCACCTGAAGATGAATTGCTTAAATTTATAATAAGTCCAGCCGGTGGTTGCACAGTTTTTGGTATTCTATCAATAGGATAAATGCCATGCACATTTGCACCAGTAACTTTATCACGAAGTAACACTTTTATTAAATCATCCGTGTACATAACTTTTGTTTTTTAAATTCACATCACTTCACTTCACTTTATACGCGTATATGTTGGAAGACCTAGTGGAGTATATGGAATATTCTCATAAAACGAAATAACATGTTTAAAATATTCATGACAGAGTTTTTTATAACTTTTCCAATAACGATGAATGGTGCTAACGCATAAAAAATACTTTTGACAAACTTCATAGTATGATACCTTGCAACTCTTTGAATAATCAAGCAAAAATATTACAATATACAATGTTTAACACACTTTGTACCAGTAGGACACATGTAATTCATATGCTTAGAAGTGAACAGTTATACTTCTTTTATTAAAATGATACTTTTAAAAAGTATTATCAGTATATATATTTCTATCTTTATCAATTTGAATTAAAGAATCAAACTGAGCGTAAACAATACATGTTATAGGCTCAGTTAAATTTTCAGAAAAGGAAACTTTAACATTTACAGGCGCATCACGCACAAGGTCCCACGTACAATCATCTAATGTTGCTGTAGGTGATAGAATAAATGCATAAAGAGTATAGCCGTGTGGATATTCTTCAGGAGTAATAGTATGTGCATCATCTTTATAATATAAACCAGTACCGGAAAACAGAGAATGGTAACTTAGAAGGTACAAATTGTTTTTAAAATCGGGGGTGAGGGGACTGGGAGGAAAAGATTTTGATCCAACTTGTAGCTGCAGTTTGTTAACGTTAAAGTGTTGAAAATGAAATGGATTTAGTTCAGATTTTCCATTAAATGCCGAATTGGAAACAAACCCGATAACAACACCTTTAGGTACGTTACCCAGAAAAATATTATCAAGATTGTATGAATTAACGTTTGCAGGAATAGTATACGATCTTGTTTGTACTCTTGTAAGGGGATATTTTGCTGTTTCATGATTCATATTAGTATTGATTTCCATTGCCAAATGAGGTGCAACATCAATGCGACGTATATGTAGAGTAACATCTTCAAGTTTTACTTTATAAGAAGTATTTACAGGTGATAATAAACAAAAAGCATCTTTACTACGATGTAATTTTATACGAAGACCTACTTTATTTACAAGTGCTCTTGGTAATCCAGCAATATCTGTATACAGACGACCATACATTTCAAACGATTTACTATTTTTAATATAATTAGCACGTTGTTGAAAACCTACATTAGCATTACCTATGGTATCAAATTGTTTAGCGGTATCTTTATACCACATACCTAATTTCAAATGTGTATCAGAAGCATCACGGGAATAATTTAATAATGTTTCAAGGTACGCACGATAAGGATAAAATCCTGATGAAGAAGTAATTAATTTATCATTTAATGAAATGTCAATTTGACTAAATAACGAATGTAGGAAATTATTTGTTGGTGCTACAACATCAGTGTCAGCTAATGCTGTATCATCAGGTTTTGTAATTTTACAACGTACGTAAAGATAAAGATATGCAGTATGAATAAATTCACCTGTTTCACCGGGAATAAAAAATTCAATAGGTCCATCAGAACTTAATGTTGAAATTGGACGGTATTCAGCATTAAAGCAAGATTCAATTGCAGTTTGTGTCATTGGAGTACTAAATAAATCGAAATCATTGGTACAGCATTCCACACTGTTTGAATTAAGTAGTGCCATTATGAAAATATATCTGTAACACGACTTATTTTTCTTTTTACTTTTCTTTTGCTTTTGCTTTTGTTTGTACGCTTACGTTTAGTTGGAGGTCCAAACCGAACAATTGCCGGAGCTTTACGCTTGCGTGGCCGTCTCTTACCACTTCCAGTTAATAACTGACCAACTTTGTTAACAGCTTTTGTCTTTAATGTTTCACCAGCTTCTTTTACACGTGCACGAACAGATTCTTTAAATGGTTTATCTTCTAATACATCACCCGCTACTTGTATTCCCGTTTGTAATGCTTGTCGACCTAAAGTTTTTGCACCCTGTTTAAGAAATGGTAATGCAAAACGAAATAATCCTTGAAAGAAACTACCTATACCATGTCCCCGTTGATATACAGGTCCTGAAAAGTATGGGATACCATGTCCGTAATGCCGTCTAAATTTCATGTTTAAAATATAATTAATTAATTACTTTTTATTAGGAGAGCGCTTAAAATGAAGTGTAACACTTAGTGTCCCAGAACGAAATGGCAAATTTCGTCCTGCATGGTCTTTTAATAGTATTTCAATACTGTTAAATGAAAACTTTGCAAGTGGTAGATAATGAATATCTTGAAATGTTAATGTTTTTACTTTACCGTATTTTACATTTGATGTTGTTGCAATACGTAATAAAGGTGCTTTTGTATCACCTAGAAACTGATATTGTATGATATCAGTATAAATAAAAATTTGATGAGGATATCCAATATCAACATATGGTTGTTTAAATCCACGTTTATACAAAACAAGATCTTTATGTTGACGAAGTCCTAATTGCATTGCTAATGTTGCTGATAATAAGGCATATTCAACACGATCACTACAATCTACTTGTACAATATTTGATATAGAAAATTTTATATCTTTTGATATTTTATTTAATTCATCAATGATATGATGTGCAGAGTGATAATATCCACTTACAATTTTACCTTTTTGTGCTTCTTCATTTTTTATTTTATACCACATAACATTTTCTCCATCGTTAACATTATAACATGTTAAAGGAACATGTAATTCACTTAATCCTACATGCCAATCGGTTTCTGATAATTGAATATTATTTTTTAGTTGATTAATAAAATGTGTTGGACTATTTGTAGGATATACATCAGTACTTGCGTTTGATACAAGTGTAATGTAAAAACTATCATCAATACTTTCAGAAATCATTTTCGTTTAAAGTGAAGTGTTAAGTTTGAAGTTCCAAATTCAAATGGCAATTTTAAACCGTGCTCATCTTTTAAGTTTACTTCAATCGTATTAAAATAAGATTTTACAACTTTAACATATTGTGGTGTGTGAAATAGAAAACATTTTACATCTCCGTGCTCAATATTATAAGCACTAACTTTACGAAGTACTGGTCCAATATTTTCTTGTTGTTTTACAATATCAACACAAACATTAAAAACGTTTGGTATATTATATTCTAAATTGCATGGAAATTTTGCACGTGTTACGCTTGGAATATCTTCATTAACTGGTTTTACAAAAACAGCATCTGTAAACTCTGTTGTATTTTCATTTATAAATCCCAGTAAATGTTGCAATCCACGTGTCATTCCAATAACACAAAAATCTTTTAATTTTAAAGAATGTCTAATTCCAACTTGATTTTTATTTTTATAATATTTTAACATGCGTAATTCTTCAGGAATCATTTCTAAAATGGATGTAATAGAAGTATAGTATCCTGGTGTAATATCAACATGTACAATTTCAAGTTCATCATTAACGATGGTTTCAATTACAATTTTTTCATTTTTACCTACATTATAAAAACTAAAAGGAACATTAAGTTGTGTTAATGCAACATACCATTCTCCTTCACTTAAGTGAATAGGTTGTGCTAACTTTACTATAAATGAAGAAGTTGTATTATCAGTAAAAATTTCATTACTAGCATTTGAAGGAAGAGTAACATAGAAATCATGTTCTATCATTGAACTCATTTTGAAGACTGAACAGAATTTGTTTTAATCCATGAATTCATACTTGATGGATATCCCAACCACTTTACATACATCATATCTTTTTTTCGTTTTAGTACTTTTTCAATTAAAAATGTTTTGTTTGAATTTACATTTACTTTTTGTAATTCTTCTGTGTAAAATATTCCTTTAATTTCCTCATCATTCCAATCTTTTAATTTATATGTAATAGGATTTGTCGGAATACATTTATCAACAATAAAAATTTCTTGTGACCATTTTGGTAAATATCCCTTTTCTAATTTATGTTTATATTTACTAACACGCACATAATCACCAGGTTGAAATTTACATGTTAATTTGTTTTTATTCGTTTTATCACCGTACAACGTATTCAAAACTTGATCAACATTAGAGTAATTTACATTTGCTGGTGCCATTTTAATACTACTATGATACGAATGATTATAATTTTTTACAAATTGATCTAAGACATCTATATAACGGTATGTATTTTTAGCCGTAAAATAACGATACAATTTTTCTTTTAATGTCCTTATAAAGCGTTCAGCTAATGCACATTTAATTTCTGAATGTACACTGTAATGATTAATTTCGTATTCTTTAAATAAACGTTTTACATGCCGATTATAAAATTCTGTACCTAAATCCGTTTGTACATTAAACACGGGTAGTTTAAAATTTTTTAAAATTTTTTTGATTGCTTTTGCCATTTCAGGACCTGTTTTTGTTTTTAAGGGAACACAATACGCATACCGTGAAAAAATATCGATACAACATAATATATACTTATAATTTTTGTTATACTTGGCAATATTTTGCATATCTGCTAAATCCATTTGTAATGTTTCATTTGGTGCACTAACATAATATTGTTTACGTTCAAACACTTTACGTGCTGGTGCATGTAATGTATATGCATCTTGAGATGCTAACCAATTTTTAATTTTCTTTTTTGATAATTTTGTTTTTCCTTGTAATGTTTTAATACTTGATAAAGAAGCAGGATTTGTATAATCATAATATAATTTTGACAATTTTCCCATTTTTTATTTACATTTTATATTCTTTCCAGTTTTTAAAAATATTTGTTACTAGTGTTGGACTTTGTGATTTTTTAACTTTGCTATGTGATTTCACTATAGGACTAGAAATAAATTCACGTGGTACATTAAGATCATCCAATAAATTTTTAAATTCGTGAATGCCTATAGGATTTCTTGAATATTTTCGTGTACGAACAACATCATTTATTAAATCAATAATATTAGAACCTGGTATTATTTTTCCTTGAATACGTACTGTTCCTGATTGATCCCAATGAATTTTATCAGAACTTGTTAACTGTTTTAATAATAGATCTGTTTTCCTTCGTTGTGTTTTTGGTACTGATTGTAAAATGTCTGATACAAAGGGTAAAATAGAATTATTTTTTTCTTCTTCTTGAGATAATGATGATGATGATGTTTGAGGAACATCTTTTTCAATAATAGGTAATGTAATTGGATTTTGTGAAACTGATGAAGTATAATTTAAATATTGTTGTAATGCTTGCTGATACAATTTCCATTTTTCTTCAATACTAAGATTACGACGTTGTAAAATACTATTCATTTCTTCGTCTAAACGCGATTGATGTGAATCTATTGATTTTATATTCGCATGCATTTGTTGCATTGCATTTTCAGGCACTAATATCATTTTACGAAATTCCGACATAGTTATCTTCCAAACAAACTACTTGCTACTGCACCAAGTAATGGTCCTAAGATTAATGGTAAAAATGCCCCACCTTTCTGCAATAAAATTTTCTTTTTTTTATTAAGTGCTGTACGTTGCGCAGATAAAGCACGCAAGATCTTTTTATGTCTACGTAAACGTTGCTTCTGACGCGAATTCAACGGAATGTTTCCTTTTATTGTGTTTTTAGCAACTTGTGAAATAGTACGTATTAAATCACCAGATGCATGTCGTATAATTTGTTTTCGCTTTGCGCTTTTGCATTTGCACAAAGCACGGAGAGTATCAAAGTGTTGTTTCACCTTCAACATCTTGAACTAAACTAAACGTAAACGACTGAATTACTGTCTTTTACATTTGCATATACATGCAGTGTTTCATTAGGAAAAATATTTGTACGTAATCGTAATGCATCATTTGTTTTTTGAGTCAAGTCAAATAACAAATAAGTGTGAGGTTCACGTGTTACATCTTCGAACACATTCACAACTTGTTTACTATATCGTGGCATAATTTGTCGTGCTAAATATTGTATTTGTAATTTATCACGAGGATTTTTAAATACTATAATATAATGTGCATTTAAACTTATATCACGAGCATGTTTTCCTTTTGGAAATAAATTTTGAACAATAAATATTACTGTTAATTTTTTATGATGTGCATATTTTGTAAATAAGTTTGCAACATCACCATTGGTTTCAGACATTAAGTCATCTAATATTAATAATGAATTTTCTTGTATTTCAAAATTATTCATATCTGGAATTCCTTCTATAAATCGAATTTCTGAACTTACATCTAAATTTGGTATGACTGCACCATAACACCAAACAATTTCATTAAATTTCATAGTAAACATTTGATCACGTTCATTTAATAATCGATTTACAAAACATGTTTTACCGGCACGTGAAGGACCAGCAATTAAAATGGTTGATGGATGTTGAAACTTTAACATCTTGTATTAAACTGAATGCACACAATAGATACTTTACTTTATATACACTCATTCACACACTCACTCACTCACACAATTAACAACATAAATTAAAAATAAATTAAAAAATAAGTTAAACAATAAATATTAAAGCTTGAAATGACTAGAATATGAATGAATGACTAGAATAAATGAATGACTAGAATGAAATGTATACTTTGGTTTACAATTTATAAGTTTGCACAGCAAACGATGGAATAAATAAATAAATAAAATAGTGATACTCTAATGTTAAAAAATAAATAAATAAATAAATAAAAACAATCACTTATAAGCCAAGCTAAAATTATTATTGTACATATCCATGAGGTAAACTTTTTGTCTTTGGTATTGGTTCGTCACTTTGTGTATCGTCAATACGTTTACGTTTTTTGTTTACCTCTTGGTGTGTTTTTGTCTCTTTACGTGAAAAGATAGTGAAGCCCTGTTTTCGCACAATGCTATTTGGATTTTCTATAATTCTACAATTAATATTTCCTGTCACTAATCCATAGAAACTCTCAAAGTTTATTCTTTGAGAGGTCCTATCATTTAGTGTAATTCCCCGAATTTTGAAAATATTCCGAAATTCCCCTGCGGCATTTTTAAGCCGTATACTATAATTTTTTGGCCCTAAGCCTATAAACGTTACAAACTCCCACCCTTCTTCAATTTCATCAGTAAGATCACCCAAATAGCTGCCAAGCTTCAACGGAGGTTCCCTATCTTTTTTACACGTAAACATAATACTGTCTGTGTCACAATAAATTACGTCTTCAGGTCCTACAGTCACAAGTAAATCATATAATTGTAGCCTGGCCCATGAAGTAATAAAACCGGCAAGGACGACATTGGAAAATTCCAAAGGTACATTTTCAGTTTCCAAGTCTTTATATGTTACAATAAGATGTTCATCACCAACTGGAATAACACTATGAACCTCATATCTCGGTGTAGCAAGGTACCTATGGAACTCTGTCCCACTATCAATAATTACACACTGTGTCATATCTGTACGCTGTCCCCATTTTCCGTATAAGGAATTGAGGTACAACTTCGCGCATTGTCTAAGTCCAGGGTTCGTCCTAATATTATCTTTATTTAATTTTATGCCTTCGTGAGCATAGTAATCGTCAATATACTTATCTTTGTCTTCTTCAGTTTTACACCAAGCAGGATAGCCTGAAGCTTCCTGCTTCATCTGAAGAAACGTATTCACATAGTCCCGGAATAAACTAGGTGAATTCCGATCTTCAGAACCCATGAGTTCAAATTCCCATATTTCATAAATTTTGACGATTTTATATCCGTTTTCAAGAGCACGGTGAAGCTCTGGTGTACAAAAAGTTCCAGTTAATGCACGTTCAGTATCACTATGTGTGCAATTATCAATAGTTTCTCCTTCCATACATAGCCTACAAAGTCCAAATATTAATCGGCTTTGCGCTACATATGGTAAGATGGGAAAAAAGAGTTGTTTAGGAGCCAATACAGTACATTTTACAATCCCATGAATTTTTCCCACATCTGGGAAAACCGGCCCCTTATGCACCTTAGGTGCCCCCACCGGAAGAGGTTTCCTTGCCATTACGTAGGGGTATAACGATGTAATATCATAATAACAAATGGATTCATCGTCCGCACAATTCACATATGAACGAAATACTTCAGTACGGCCTCCGTTGTAGCAACTCTTAGGAATAAGAAAGTCTGCAGTAGTATCACAATGTTCTTTAAGGAACTTTTGTAAATCTACATCTGTGCGTACTTTATTATCCCAAGAGCACTCCCATATTTCATACAAATTCATTTTTAGAATTTCTGTGAAATATTTTCGACGGATTTCCGTATGTTCGTACCTTTTTTCAAATGTGTTGTACGGACCATGTGCATTGTCTATTATGGCATTACGGTTATTTGGAAAACACGTTTTACAGGCATGCCAGTAACATCCCATAAATTCGAACACGGCATTAAGCTCTGCATTGTATCCGTCAACATTATACCTTCCAAAAGATTGTTCTCCGTTTCGTCCAGCATGCTGGATTTCTATACCCATTTGGTGTTCCATATACTTTAGCCATTTCATTGCTTTCTCACTGGTTTTTGTTTTATAATGGTACCCCAAAGGTGGTATAACAGAAATACTTTCTTCTGGAAGATATGATGTACGATATGTTTGCATGGCTAAACTTGCAATCGTAGACGATACTAGAAAACATTGTAATCCACCCGTTTTCTCTTCTATAATATTACTAAATTTAATAACAGCTTCTGTGAGAATTCTCACATCATTTTCACAATACTCCAGCATTTCCTTTTGCAAATTAAATTGCTCTCCCAATTGCACCCGTTCTTGGTGCCATCCCTCCAACCGCTTTCTTTCTTCACCAGATCGCGATTCAGGATCATAGTACTCTATTCCGGGATATGGTCCTACATAATTTTGGTTCTCTACTGTGTTAAACAAATATGGGAAATCTCCCTTCTTTAAATTTTCTGAAAGGCCTAACGTTTTAGGTAATTTTGATAATTTTACACCAAGAAACAAATAACTATCTCTAAAAATGATTTTATTATGAATAGAAATACTAAAAATCTTTTGACCCTGAATTAAAGTTTTTGGAATGATATGCTGGGACTCAATGAGAGATCTCAAACAGAAAATGCTATCAAATCGGCTACCATTATGACTTATGACGCATACTTTACTAAATAGGGGTCTATCTAATAAAATATGTGTAATAAATTCATCAATGGTTTTAAAAGAAAACGAGCGGTTACCGTTTTCATCACCGCATGTACTGCAGGCTTCATCAATGCCTATGTTCATACATTTATGGCATACATGTCTAGCGCATACCAAGCAAACAACGTGTTCCCGTTCCCCACGCTCATTTTCCGGTTTGAGCATGGTTTCTACGTCAAAGATAATATAAAGAAACCTCTTAATATGAGTAGGTTTTACTTTCTTCACATAACATGAGTGACCTTCCTGTACATGTTCACGACACGTACTGCAAAAGTATTCACCACATGTATGATCAGATTTACGTGATCTTAAATCATAGAGTGCATTACAGTTGATGCAAACTTTCACATATTCACACACATTCTTGCCAATTTTATTACCTTTTAAATGATTGTCGAAACATTCACCCCTAGTAAAATATCTATTGCATGCATTGCATTTCATTTTATACATCGTAACATCAAGTTTATGCATATGTTCGCAAGCTGAACACATTAACTCACACTTATGATAACGATTCAAACCTTTAAATCCCTTTAAACAGTGCAAGCAATACTTTTTTTTTCTTAGAAATGACGTTATTGTACGAATAGGACGGAAATGTCCAATACGTCCCCTTTGATCGTAATAAATATAGATGGGTTTTGCATCTTGTAACTCTGGTCTTTGTACTTGTGTTTCCGGGTAACGTACTCTAAATTCACGTTTGCTTTCGGGTACTTTTTCATAAATAATAATTTGATAATTTGGAGCTAAATGTTTCTGAAACAATTCAACGTCATTAAAATCGCAACCACCTTTAACGCTAACACCTGCCTCAGTACAAAGCTTAATTGCTCTACCTTTTAATGTATCTCTAGTTGGATCTGTTAAATGACTCAAATTTTGATGTGTTTCGGTATGCTTTGCTATACCCCAAGCAATACTTTTAGGTAAGCAAAGTTTATCATTATCGGTTCCCGGGAGCTCAACCAAATGTTGTACTAAAAATTCATTTAAAGGTAAATATTTGTTTAGTGTGGAATTATTATCTCGTGTTCTTCCAGCACCAAACATCGAATTTACTATATGAAATCGAAAGAGGACATGATTACCTAAAAGGAAGTCTTCATTACTATTTAACACTCTAGTAATGGAAGCTAAAACGGACTTAGCAGAAATGTCTTTGCGGCGTCTCCATGGAACATACACTGCTTTCTTATTCTTACTATTGGAGGAATCAATGTACATTCCAACAAAATCATTAGGTCTCGCATTGTTCAATACATTATCCAATGCGAAGTTCATTAGGTTTTCAATATAGGCCGCAGGATTTCTAATTTCATCATTTCCCATTGGCCTTACCGCAATTTCATGTCCCACCAAGTTAAACTTAGTGAAACTTTTTCTGCTTTCACGTACTACTTCGAAATTACCTTCCCCTGTATTTTGAACATCTGTATGTCCGCTACGTTTACTTGGAGAAACGTAACCAGAAGTACTAGGTTGTGGAGACCCCATTCCGTAACCACGAGTATCCCGTGAACATTGTACACTTGATACCTCTACTTCATTATTTACAACATCCACAGGATTTTGTCCGTTTTCACATAACTCGTTTAATAAAGCCTCCACATAATCAGATGTTCCAAACTCATCGGGATTTACTAAAACTGCGGAATTTTGATTTGTTTGTGTACCATCTGCTGCTTCATTTTCTATTTGTTCATTAATAATTTCATCAATTAAATTAAAATCTTCTTCTTGAAGTATGTTTTCCAAGGGTTGACTTTCTTGGTGGACCGAGGTTACGGAATTTTCAACAGATGGCATCACATTATTATGAACCAAAATAAAACGCGATCCATAATTACAAAATTCGGCTACCTCTGCTGCATTTATCCTATCACCTTGTGCACAATTAAAATAATTAAAATGAATGAATTTGTCATGTGCCCACTGGTACATGATTTGCTCACGGAAAAATCCGTGTACAAATAAGTCAACAATGTCAGCACTAGACATTGCATATTGCAATATAAGTGCTTGATTATCATGGTAAAAATTAAAAAGAGCTGATAACAAGGTATCATACCTTTCACTGCCACGAAATCCTTGGCGTTGCTTATCCATAATACGCCACCAAGTCTCCAACACGCGCTCCTTAGTGTGTAAGCCTTCTATGACACCACCCAGGTAAATTTCATCAATTTCGTTAAACTCGTTTACGTATGATGCACCAAGAAATTCCATCTGTAAAATATAAAAACAAAAATTAGTATACATTAAAATAAATACAACAATATATAAAAATATAGTGTTATTCAGTTAACAATATTATTTAGTTTCTTTCTAAGAAGCTCTACTTATTTTTTTCTGTTAATAGAACACTCATAGAGTGTGATCATCATTAAAATTCTGCAAGAACTTCGTTGTTAAAATAGAGTGTAATCATTAATAAAATTCTGCAAGAACTTCATTGTTAAAATGGAGTGTGAACATTTTAAAATTATGCAATAACTTTGTTCATAAAATAAAGTGTGAATCTATTAAGAAACATGTTTTGCACAATTGTAAAACAAATTTCGTTTGTTTTAAAATGGGGTATTATTGTAAATATTTAACAGTTTACAATTTTTAAAAATAATACTTTATATACAAATATTTAATCAAAGTATAAAAACATTATCATTCAAATATGTATAATATATAAATATACTTACGATGATCTTCTATGTAAATCTGGTATGTATTCTAAAGTTGATAAAAATCAGGATTTCTTCCTTACTTCCTTTCTTCTTCTTTTGTTTTTTCTTCTTATCTTGTTTTGAATTTCAACAACTGCAACAATACAGTTAATATTACTACTCTTTTGTAAATATAATATTTTAATATTTCTTTTATTATATGGTTGTATAAATTTAATCACTAACTAAGTAAATATCGTGTTAAAGGTACGGTTACCAACATTCATATGATAATATTTCCTTAGCAACGGGGGTATATATACACAATGCTTAACAAAAAAATAAAAATAAAACCAGTTTAAACCTGTTTAAACACCTGCAGCAAAGCAAACAAAAGAAATTCCTAGCACTACTAACAAAGGAATTTTTTTTACACCCAGTAACATAAGGTACAAATTACATCATATTGTGTAATATCACTGTTACTAAATTTAAAATATGTTAAAGCACCTGCGTACGAGATTACAAAACCAAATGCGTATGGGTACGAGACTACAAACCAAATGCTTTTGGGTACAAGACTACAAAACGATTTGCGTTTGGGTACGAGATTACAAACTGTGTTGTAGCTTATACAGGTAATAGTGTTATATTCTGTGTTAATATTATAATTATTATTTTGGACGGTAATTAAATTATATTTAATGCAAAGTATACGTATACTAAACGTGTACGGTAATTGATAATACATTTTTATGTTTATGTTCGGAACCGTTTGTGTAATACATGTATAAACATGTACACAAATTGTAAATAAACTTTCATATTCATGTTCGGTTAAGTTCGGAACCATTTGTGTGGCACATTAACCAATATGTACACAAATTGTAAATACATTTTTGTTTGTTCGGCAATGTTCGTAAAACTTCGGTTAAGTTCGTGTTAACTTGTTTAAATTTTTAATTATTACTGTTTTAAAAAATAATGTATACTAAATTAATGCACATTAAAATCCATCCGCCATGTTTGTTTCTTCAAAGAACGCCACCTGTACCATAACATTCACATTAGTGTGTATAAAACTGTGCGTGTGTGTACATGTGCCATAGCAAGTTACCTAGTGTTGTTTGTCCGGCAATACCCCACGCACTTTCCGGGCGGCAATATTTTACGCGTCCCGCGTCGCAAAAACCTTTTTCCGGGCGCAAATACAGCGCGGCGCGTACCGGTCGCGGTAAAAAACGCGCGGCGCGCACCGGTCGCGGTAAAAAAACACGCAAAAAAAAGGTATTTATTTTAGTAATATTATTCATTTTACCTATTCATATAAAAATATATCTTTTAATAAACATATTTCCAAAGTTTGAAAAAAATCGACGCCATATTGTTTATGCAAATTCATTAAATTTTTATTTTCAAGTTACATTGTTCTAATCTGTATAGTCGTGTTCCTTAGGTCCTAACGATTAAGAAAATATCTTTCTTTTCTTTCTACGACCAATAGTTTGGCCAAAAAAGCGAAAAAATAAAAAACTATACTTTTGGAACACACTGTATATAAATTTCAAAAAAATAAAAATTGTTCAAATGTATCATGTAGGGTGTCTTTCTATATAGATTTTGACCTGATAAATCGATTTCTGTTGTCCATTTTCACCTAGGATGAACCGTTTAGGATTTATGACCATTTAAAATTATTTTCAAGTTACAATGTTCTAAGCTATATAGTCATGTTCCTTAGGTCCTAACGATTAAGAAAATATCTTTCTTTTCTTTCTACGACCAATAGTTTGGCCAAAAAAGCGAAAAAATAAAAAACTATACTTTTGGAACACACTGTATATAAATTTCAAAAAAATAAAAATTGTTCAAATGTATCATGTAGGGTGTCTTTCTATATAGATTTTGACCTGATAAATCGATTTCTGGTGTCCATTTTCACCTACGATGAACCGTTTAGGAGCCACGCACATTTAAAATTATTTTCAAGTTACAATGTTCTAAGCTATATAGTCATGTTCCTTAGGTCCTAACAATTAAGAAAATACTTTTCTTTTGTTTCTACGACCAATACTTTAGCCAAAAAAGCAAAAAAATAAAAAACTGTACTTTTGGGACACACTGTATATAAATTTCAAAAAAATAAAATTCTTCAAATGTATCATGTAGGGTGTCTTTCTATATAGATTTTGACCTGATAAATCGATTTCTGTTGTCCATTTTCACCTACGATGAACCGTTTAGGATTTATGACCATTTAAAATTATTTTCAAGTTACATTGTTTTAATCTGTATAGTCGTGTTCGTTAGGTCCTAACATTCAAGAAAATACCTTTCTTTTGTTTCTACAACCAATAGTTGGCCGTCAAAAGCAAAAAATGTAATGTTAGAACCCTACATGTCCACCCACCACTGTTGGCCCCCCACAAAAAATTGTTTAATTTTATCATGTAAGGTGTCTTTCTATATAAATTTCGACCTGACAAATCGATTTCTGTAGTCCATTTTATCGTATAATCAATCGTTTAGGAGCTACGCCCATTTAAAGTTATTATACGGAAAAAAATCTTAGTCTTTATGCATCAGCGCCATCTATATACCAACACGTGTCAGTAGCATTCATGCTTTTGTGTGGTTTACATCAAATCGTATCGGTCTCCTGTTATTTGTACAACCGGCATTTCCTCATTCGTTTACCGACGAAATCATTTTGTCGTTTCCCATCTTTTTTTCCCGCCATATATTAGTGCTTCGTATGTGCTTCAAACATCAAACAAAACAGTTTATCCTAGGTAAGTATCATCATTTCTATACTTTACATGTGTTTTTTAGTACACATCATAACATTATAATCTAACTTTACATATTTAAAAAAAAAAAAAATAGTCACTCAAACCCGTTTACATATTCAGTTAAAATTTCAATAAACGCGTGCATATACGCCACTGATATCAACAGATAAATTATTCGTTTTCGTTCATTTGCTATTTCTTTTCTCTTGGCTTACACAAACTTGCAGTTTTTGTGTTCAACATCACGCTTTTTCCCCTCCTTTTAAAAGACCGTAAATTCCATTGCATTCAACTAGGAATAAAAAAAAAAAAAAGGGCCTCAAGCAGGTTAACCCCGCGCCTTCCCCTGTCTTCCGCTCAGCAGCACACGTATGCATGCTTCGCTCTACCTCTCTCTCTCTCTCCCTATCTTTTTGCTCGTGTCTATATTGCTCTTACTCTTCAAGTCAAACAACAAACAAAATTTCCCCCGCACGTCTCCTCTCCTCTTACGCACCCAACGCATTTATCCAAGCTTGCTCTCTCTCTCTCTCTCTCTCTCACGCACACTATTGGTCTTTTCGTCAAAGTACAAGCACCAAAATCCTCCCACCCCTCTCCTCTCCTCTTACGCACCAAACTCAATTATCCAACCTTGCAAACATTCTCTTTCTCTCTCTCTCTCTTTATCGCATACACTCTTTCCGTAAAACAGCCTTCCCGTCTCTATTGCTGTTTCCTTCAAACTACAAACACCCCCTCCCGCCCTCGCTTCATAGCATGCATTCAGCGTATATGCATGCTTCCCATATTATTTCTCTCTCTCTCGCTGTCTTATGGTAGGTAACCTATCCGTTCACTATTGGGCTTCTTGGTGTTTTAAATATCCACAAAATACACAACATTTCTGGTTTCCGTATTTCAATCTTCACAAATAAGTCTCATAACAACGGTTCTATCTCACATTTGTTCAATAAATAAAATCCAACACAAGTTATTTTAATGCATGTAAATACATTTAAAATCAAAGTTCAATATTTATTTATATAAATGGTAAATTTTAACTTACTTTTTTCCTTCCGGTAATTCCAAAATTATTCTCCAAACAACACACTCACAGAAAAATACACAAGGCAAGTTTCCACAACGCCAAAAGCACACTATATAATCTGCTCTCATTTCAAACTTCGTTATATATATTCGTTAACCTGGGTGGTTCCAGCGTTCACACACACACACACTTCCGTTTTTCACAAAAACAAGTACAAAGCTATTCTTTAAAGTTAACAAAAATCTTTTCCAGAAAAAGGACTTTTTTTCTTTTCTTTCTTTTTTCATTCTAACAGGGCATGCTAAATGGAACATTTTTTCTGTCTAAGTCAGAAAAATCTTTTTTTTTCTTTTCTAAAAAGAGCTATGTTCAAGTCGAAATTACAGGGAGTCTCATCCCTCAACAATAAATGTCACATACATTTTCTCAAATAACTTTCTACATCCTAACAACTTAAAAGATCTTTTTTTTCTTTCTTTTCTAAAAACACTTACACATACACGTGTGTCGCAACCAACATGACGTTTTCTCATCCACACACAAAAAAAGTTTCGCTTTCTATTGTAGTAATTTTAACTATTCCCACGTTAATTTAAACTGGTCCTTTGGTCAAAAGGACACTACACTTTCCCTATGCAATCTTGTGCCATGTATCTCAGTATGAGGCAATCTAACATTTTTCAAGGTATTTCTTACATTCTCTCTCCTTCAGTATACTCATTGCTCTTTCTCCATAGGGTGCATGTTACAGTGCCCCCAATTAACCAATGTCCAGAGCACAGTACACCCCCACCACCTCCAAAAAACCTGGAACACACACATACAAGCAGGTGTCTCCTATTTCTTTCTTTTCCATGCATTAGAAATTACAGGCCCCCAATCAAGCAATGTCCAAAAACTGGACCACCCAAAATTACAGTACACCTGTGTATATGTTTCTTTCTTTAGTACACATCAAAGAATTCTCTCCCTACCTATGCCATTCTTAGGTTACATGACTTTCTCACGTCCTGCTGTTACACTATTTTCAAACACCCATATCTCACTTTCAACTCGTACTTTCTTACTTCCTTAATTGACAGAATGATGGAATTACGTGACACTTACAAGAAGCTTTTCAATTTTAAATTCTATCCTTTTTCTTTGATGTTTCTCATGTTTCTAAAACTCATTTCACATGTCTGTCTCACCTCCTACGGTTCAAGTATTGTGCAACATCCATATGTCACATTAAATTGACACTTTGTTACTTCCTTAATTGACATAATGATGAAAATACGTGACAGCTTCAAAAGAAGCATCTGGTACGATTACAATGGTGTTTGTCGGCTATCTATTGTCTATAATACCTCACACGTTGGATAGATTCAGGTCCAAGTACTACTACTCTCTAACCGTGTCGACTCTAAGTTGGCTTCATATTCATCGTTGCGTTATAAATCAGCAACACTTAACAGTTTCTTTAGTTTTTTTTTATTATTATTATTAATTTTAATGCTTCTGTTGTCAGATTCTTGCTTTCGATAAGCCTTTTGCAATTAGCATCCTCCACAGTGTAGATTTAAATTTGGTACGGCCCCTAAGCACACTTCTCAGACTTGAAAAATTCTTACTGTAATGAACTCACAGGTCGCTTTTTGTATGGCGATAACGTCACAATGTTATCAACTTTAAAATTTCATACATCACATAAATTTTAGAAGAAATTTCGTGTTGCTGTGAGTTGATGTTTTGGAATCTATAACACTCAAATACAGCGACTTTGGGGCTTGAGAATTTTTTTTCTTTTGCAACACCGAAGTTATATGAGACAAGACCTACTATTAAGATGAGCTTCGAACCACAACCAGGATTTGAATCTGAAGCAGTTGGCGGGTTAGCAAATCATCATGCAGGATCAACCCTTACATATGGGCCGTTTCCCACCATAGTATCTCACCTTCATAAGACTTGGATTATACGACCACGACATTGATTCAGCCCAGCGAGACTTGAGAAACACTTAAGAATATTTAGTTATGTATAATATGTGTAATCTGACGCATTCTTCTGCTTACGAACGTGAAACGAAAAGTATAATATTTTGCAACTCTCGCAACGTAAGATGATAATACGAGAACGTTTCACGCACACTTTAATTTCAAATAATTTCATTTAATTTCATAGTGTCGTATATTTGACCTTATCTGACACCCACTACTCACGGGTAATGTATTTCTTTTATATATATATTGCAAATTCCGGTGTTTCTGAGTTTAGAATGTACCCAGAGATAATCGGATTAGCAATGTACATCTAATGTTATTATAATAATTTTTATCTTTATATATATATATATATATATATATATATATATATATATATATATATATATATATATATATATATATATATATATATATATATATTATATAAATTGAGAGTTGCTCGATGTACGGTGGCGGGTTTACAAGCAGAGAAATCTCGTACTCACGGATTCACTAGTAATATGCTTGCAGACCCACGTTTTGGATGTTCTTGCGTGTCTGTTCCGCGCCTCAACATTGTCTTTTTATCGGTGTCATCTTTCCTACCTGCTCCTTCCCCTCTTCGTATGAGTTAATGAGAAAAAGAGCAGCAGAGCAATCAGTTGAAAATCGTTGGGTTATATGTATGAGTTCTGTTTTTTTAAGTAAACTATTTTTTTACATGTGCAAAATATTTTTGTGTTAGTGATTTAGAAATTTTAAGGTTGCTGAACGTGTTTGTCATTTCCTTTCCTCTCTATATTTGAAACCCTCAACTGTACTATAAAGGCTGTTAACAAACTGTGTAATATAAGAAACAGGTGTGGTCAAAAATGGAGTACCAAAGTTCCAAGTTGATTTATATTTGTGGCAAGAGAATCCAGACTGGGCTAACGTTGCGTACGATATAAGAGTTGAGACTGTCTTGTCTGGAAACGATGTCGTGAAACCATTAGCAGATCCAGATGTCTCTTTTTGAGATAGCCTCCTAATTACATTCATATATGAGAAATGATAGTCATGATTTGCTGTATTTTATGTATTGCAGAAGTTGAATGAATAAAACTTCAAGTTATAATTTAGAGGTTGCATAGTCATTTTTCATAAGCAACACGAAACCTCGGTATCTCGAATTTTTGTTGTTGTGATCTTCATTGCTCGAATCTTGATTACTCGAAGAACTCGAATTTTTATCTATTCCCTTCATCTTTGAGTAGTAGAGGTCCCACTATATATATATGGGATGTGTCGTAATAATTAATTTTAGTGTAATGTGCAGTGTTCTAAGTGTTACAAGAAGACTACAGCAATGATTCTTCTTTTTATTACTGTTTGACGAGTATCACGGTATAATTCTGCACAATTAAAAAGCCTTTGGGTTGCGGTCGCCCCACTGTCTCTCCTTTGGATCCACCACTGCATGAAACTGCTATCAATTCTTGTAAAATGTACCTGTTTCCGTTGGAAGATCTCTGTCTCGTTTCATATCTTGTTAGGAAAATTCTCTCGTCTTGTCGCGTGGGCAACCGTAGTCAGGATGGTTGTTACTAACTTCTTCTCTTAGATCTCACCTTACAATAAGTTCTTAGCGTACCCAAACTTGTTTTCCCAGGAGCTTTCTAGTTCTACCTAATCTTATCCACCTTCGCAGAGATGATCATTTAGCATTTTGGACTTGCTTGGGATCGCATGAGCTTATTGTCATTATCCTTAATGATGCTACTTGCTAATCTGAATTAAGCTCACACTATCTCACACCTGTGAGCCGGGGTGGTTGAGTGGCAGAACGTTCACGTCTGGTGCGTGGGGTCCTTGGTTCGATCGTCGCTCAAACCAAGTGAACTTTCTGGTGGACAAACACCATGTGTGTGTGTTTTCTCGGAGTTCTCCCGTTTCCTCCCGCTTTTTCATTCCTCCATTTCTCATCATCACCGTCTCCTTTAGCCTAACCGACATAATCGTGGGACGTAAAACTTATAGATTTCATTTTTCCTATCTCACGCTTGCACACTCTAACATTCTTGGGCTCTGCCGCGCTATCCACTTATAGGGGTCGCGAAATGTATATATATATATATATATATATATATATATATATATATATATATATATATATAAATGGATGGATATAGATAATATATCGAGTGTTCTAAAACTGGCGCCCATGGACTACAAAACACTATTCTACAAGTCAATGCGAAAAATATATGGAGACGAATTGCACTATGTGGTCACATCGCAGCTAACCATAGAATAGATCTACCAATCCATCAAATACTTACGTCGATTCTTTCCAGAAGGAAGTTATAGTCGGAATACGTTGACACTAGCGTAATCTATTAGCGTGACAATCGATGCAACTTATTGATGGATTCCTAGAGCAATGCTCATGCTTCCACGTTAATTTACGGCGTTGCCAAATTGTGAATTTTTTTGATTACCCATAGCAATTGAAAGAGGTCCCGGAGGGTCTACTATCATATAGCATTTTCACTTTATTTTGACCTGTAGAATAGCGCCCTGTTGTCCGTGGGGCGCTCTTTTTAGAATATATATTCGTTTCAGTTGTTTCCAAAAGAACTATTGGGTCTCTACTAAAATCAGTATGATTGTCGTCGAAGCCGATATATATTTTTATTATTGGGATACTCATTTTGAAACAAACTAACGAAGAAACAAAAAAGGTTTTGGTAGGAAATCGGCTTTTAGTAGAAAATCGAACTGGTTTTGATTTTTCTTTTTTTAAAAAAACTTTTTCTAAAAGTTTTCAAAAAAAAACTTTCCATTTTTCTAAAAACCGAAAATCAATCGTTATACCCATCACTAGTTTGTACAACTAACCCCGCGAGTATCGTCATGCCAGCTACTTGCCACGTGGATCATATTCATGCACATCTAATTTGGAAATACCCGGTGTCAAATGCAGAAGTCCCCAACTACGGTTGTGGAAACGTAGTCTCCAGACAGACGCAAAGAACTGCAAAAGTAAACCATTTAAATAACATATACACGGCTTTTTCTTTCCAAACCGTATCTTCAGCGCTACTAGAAACGATGTATGTTGTTCCGATCTCGGGACCTAAGCAACTTCTAATACATTATTAACATTCCTATTTAGAAAACGGCTCGTTCTTCTAATCTAGTTCTGCTGTCTAAACATTACTGAAGGCTTCGATAGAATATCGTCTTACATTTTCTTCTTCATGAATAATTTCTGAAAACGACCGTTTGTTCATTATGCTGTGCTTATGCTTTCTTCTGAAACTTAATACGTTGTAAGGTTGTGACTGTTGACTGATACATTTGAAGTTCCCACTGATATTAGCTGCTTCTGCCACCGGCGGTGTACTTTTATCGTAGGCTCCTGCGTTATCAAATTTTTCTGACTTATTTCTTTGAACAAACGGCCTCGCTATAGAACCTAGCGTATGCTGCTCCCCTATTTTTACCCTCGTTTCTTCTTGCGAACATTTACCCCTCAATATATTTCTGAGTTCTTACAGAGAAGCACAATGTGTTTACATATTCAGATGCTGGAAAGGGCGATGGGGGAATTCAAAATGAGGAATGCCAACGCACACACAGAGAAAGAGAGAGAGAGAGAGAGAGAATGGAGGAAGAAAGATAGGAAAAGAGGAAAACACAGAACAGAAGGAATGCTCCATTCCGATTTCTGACTTCAACTTGTTATTTTAGCGCATTCAGATTCGTAGAAGTCGCAGTGCGATAACTGTAGCGGTGAATCGCTGTGGCAAGTGTTTTCTGTAGATAAAAACATGAACAGTGTTGCTAGGTGTACTGACTTGGAAAAGCACTAAATTATTATAAGGGTTTAAAAAAACAAAACTTTAAAGATTTTTAACGGTAACTGTAATTAGCAATATTTTCAGTATCAGAAACAGTGCTTTTGCAGGTTAAGGACATGGTGACTGAGTGGTAAATCTCTTATTTCTAGTATCATTGGTTTGTGATTCAATTCTAGGTCTTGAACGTGTGGTAGACAACACTATCCTCATAAATGTTTCTCTGATTTCACTTTTTTTTTTTTTTTGTATGGTATGGTATTATTCTTGTAGAACTTGTGGACCTTTCCTTGTATAATACACTATTGAATTATATAGCTGAATTTATTGCTTCTACTGAATTTATTTGAAATGAAATTCCCAATTTTACGTTCCAATTGTTTTGAGTTATTTCTTTGAACAAATGACCTCACTATAGAACGGTATAGAACGGATAGAACCGTTATATATATATATATATATATATATATATAATATACGGTTACCCCTTGTAGGATAAAAGAGACAGATAATTAATGGAAATAAAGGATTATGAAATACTTAGTGGAATGAGTATGTAGGAGAAAACGGGAGAACTCTGAGAAAAGCAACGGACATATTGTCTGCCACATGCTCAAATGGTCTAGGAACAAATCAGGAACCTCTTACACTAGAGCGCATATGTTTAGTTTCCCATAAAGTGGATTGTGCGAGCGTTGATTAAGCCTACTTACTTCAGTTTCTCCATCTCAAATATTAATGAACATTACATGCAGTGCATTACATGTAAATAACTCTTTTCGTTACCTTTAGTGTAATGTCAAAAAAATTTTAGAACCAGACGTTTGTGATGTCAGAAACTGTTCCTACAGATTTCACTTTGTGAAGAAAGATTTTTGTAATATCAATCATATAATAGTGAACAATAATTTTAAATTTAGATCAAAAATGCTGTTACTCGATTAGATGGATTTTAGTTGAGTGATATGTGGTCAGCATATCGGCTCTGGCTTTCTTGACACTATGTCCATATTCCTTCATTCAATTATTTTCCATTTAGCTTACGATGTTTGACCTCCCAGAGGTCAACCCAAGACCACGTATTCCAAGGAACTGTTAATGAATCATGAACACTGCTAATAAATGCACTCACTGACCGCCTCCCTAAATTAAAAAAAAAAAAAAAAGTTAAGCAGCTGGAAGGAGTGGGCTAATGTCGATATGATTTCCTACACTATATACCATCATCGAATGTATAAGTGATTAAGAGTTGCAACGATTTGTGATAGCGTATGACTAGAACGGCCACTTGAATGCTTTAGTATTGTCACCACGTGACCCGTTATCAATTCTAATAGGGTCTATAACAGGCAAGTTCAGCGTCAGATGGTTAGTGTGCATTGTGAAGGACCCTGGAGAATTCTGTGTACTTGTTTGAGAAGACGTTACTAGCACTTGATGGATTTTGAAACGGCTTCGTTTTGAATCGCAGGTAACTGGTTTATTTAATCTTGCAAGCAGGCTTGTGAGATATTCGGATGTGACAATGGCTCGATGTTAGACTAAATGGAAATATGAGGAAAGCTAAATGCGTCAATGATCCAGGACGGACTTCTGGGGGGAGAGGGTTGTAATACTTCTACTTAGAGCTGCTTTAAGAGCTCAAAACTCTGGGATGGGTTTTATTTATATATAAAATAAGAAAGTTTCCTCTTCTGGGAGGCGATCGCCCAGATCGCCATCCCGTGGATCCACCCCAATTTGCACACAGACAGACACACTCAGAGACACATAAACTCTTTATTTTATTTAGATTAGAGTATATTGTATGATGACTTACGTATGTTTCAATATCAATCTTCAGTATGTTTGTACTACCACTTTATTAATTGATAGTGTTACTAAAAAGCACTTAACTCTAAAACATTGTTTGAGATCTAGAGATGCGTGAACTAGTGTTGTCCTCAAGATTCATGAATTTTCTCGACTCGAAATCTCAACTTGTGTTTCTCGTCCTGTCTTGAATTTAAAAAGATACTTCTGTCGTTTTCTCGTCACTTGAGCAACACAATACTTTATGGCAGTCTTTATTAAACAACTTCATTCTTTCTTCATTGAGCATTACAATCAAAATTTAAAAAAAAAAAAAAAAAAAAAATACATTACGTACTATAAAAGTTATTTTCCAATTGATTTAAGATGCCAGGTTAGCACCTAGCACCAAAACTTTTTTGTGATATATTCGGAAATCGAACTAAAATTTGTGGGCACAAAACTCATGCGCAGCAACCTTCTGGTTCTAAAATTAGAGTACTACTATGTTGTTTCCTTCAGGCACTTCGAAAATACTATACAGTTATCTCTCCAAATTCTCGACTTTTATCATAGCATTGTATTAAAATTAAAAAGAGTATTTAAAGAAGAGTATTAAACGTGAATATGTGTTGCTTATAAGATATTTTAGTTTATAAATTGTGCTACCAATAATATCTTTCTTGATATCTCGCTGACTACATAAATGTCGTTATAATTGGATTGGACACATTAGTTGGTTTCTATAGATGAGTTTTTGCGCTCTCTGCTCGTGTAGTTTCCTGGGGGGAAGTTATATGCAGATAAACGATGCTAATATTTTTCTAAATTCCCTTTTTATGAGAGCTCTGGTGGAACAGCCTTCAGAACCACCGTCACATTTGAGTATCACCACGGCGGACATTCGATTATCACAAACGGCCATAAATCTTCGTCCCTTGAAGCGTGGCTTCATTTTTGGAAATAGCCGGAGTTTTATGGAGCCAAATCTACCAAGTAGCGGAGATGTTGCAGCTCTCTGATAGGATTTTTCGCTGAAAAGCTGCTTTGCAGGAAGTTGGATTTGGGAATTGGAATTTTATCAAAACTTTTTTTCTTTCTTTCTTTCTTTTTCATTTTTTGTGCGATGTATAGGATTATATAACAATATCCACAAGAGTTTTTCTTCGTTTTGTAATTCTTTTCAAAAAATATTGATTGTACCTATCTTACGAAAGGAGAATATAAATGGCTACGTGACCTGCCAAACACTGATTGTTCTCACCCTTTCATTGTGTTCGTTTAACGGAACGTTGATATCCATATTTTTCTTTTAGAATAAACATGGAAGTTTTGAAGTTAATAATACTGGTAATTTAAATGTTATTTTGACAAGTAAAGCTTATAACAGTAATTGATACGTCGCGTCGTTAATAACAATTAAACTAACTGATACATGAGTGAAAAACGCAGAAAAGGCTTATTGCCGAAAAAAAAAAAAAAAAAACACTTGGAATATATAAAACCTGTTTTCAGCCAATCTTGACAGAATTGTTATCATTAGTGCTGTTAAAATTCGATTAATGTATTCATCGTTATTTATATATTCATTATTTCCAATATGGAAATGGATTTGTTATTCAAATATTCGTTATTCGAATTCGAATAACGAATAATTCAAACGATTAGATAATAATGAATAATACTTCGAACAATTATTCAGATAACAAATAATACTTCGATCAATTATTCAGATAAAGAATAGTAATTTGAGCAGTTATTCGAATCACAAATAATAATTCGAACAATTATTCAGATAACAAATAATACTTCGAACAATTATTCAGATAATGAATAATTATTCGGATAACGAATAATAATTCGAACAATTATTCAGATAACGAATAATAATTCGAACAATTATTCAGATAACAAATAATACTTCGAACAGTTATTCATATAATAAATAATTATTCGGATAACGAATAATATTCAAATGGATTTATTATTCAAATATTCGTTATTTGAATTCGAATAACGAATAATTCAAACGATTAGATAATAATGAATAATACTTCGAACAATTATTCAGATAACAAATAATACTTCGATCAATTATTCAGATAAAGAATAGTAATTTGAGCAGTTATTCGAACCACAAATAATAATTCGAACAATTATTCAGATAACAAATAATACTTCGAACAATTATTCAGATAACAAATAATACTTCGAACAATTATTCAGATAATGAATAATTATTCGGATAACGAATAATAATTCGAACAATTATTCAGATAACGAATAATAATTCGAACAATTATTCAGAAAACTAATAATACTTTGAACAGTTATTCAGATAACGAATAATAATTCGAACAATTATTCGGATAACGAATAATTATTCGAACAGTTGTTCGAATGTTGAAAACAAATGTTCGGATATTCCAATAAATTAGAAAATTATTCGATGAATTTATTTGAATAATTTTAACAGAACTAGTCATTACCTCCCAAAGCTGTAACTTCATAATATTCTTCTACCTTCTTTTTATCCAAAGGTGCTTCCCGCACAGAGTTCCCAATAAAATCTTATAATCTCGTGCAAGCAACGCTTGTGCCGCGCATCTTATCTCGAATCTTGTTATCCATATGATGATAAATGTAAAGTTTATATTATGAAGTCCGAATTGTGTCAGTTTTTCCATTCAGTTGTTCATCAAAACATATTTTAATATTTAAGAAAATACACACAAACAAAAGAATTATTAATTACTGCCAATTACTAACAGGATGGCACTTTTAAATTCCAGTGTATATTTTATTTATTTGTTGATTACGACATCTGTAAACAAATACTAGTGTGTACATTTCTTGCCTACTACAGCCAATAGAATTGCTCAAAAAAAGTGTTTGGAGAGAAAGATATAATAAACAAGTAAATTAAGATATTTACGTAATGCAAAACTTCACACTAGAAGCATACAATGATGGTGTATGCTTAGTAAAACCTTAAATGCTGATCTGTTTGTATGGCATGCGTTTTATTATATTATTATTTTGGTGTGCCAGACTTGGATTCGATTCCTGATAGAATTATATGTGGCTGAGATTACATGATTGAGTAGGCATATGTCTCATAAGCATATGCCCTTGAAAAATGTGTTAGATTCAGAACAGTCAAATGTTTAAGAGGACCTTGCGTATTGCTGCCAATGAAAAGATGCGTGTAGAGTCCTACAGAGTGATTTTAAAAATGTCCTACAGAGTGGCTTTGGCGATATTATACTGAAGTCAGGGCCGGATTTAGGGGGGTGCAAAGGTGCACGTGCACCCTCCCCCATTCGTTGTAAATATGCACTATCTAAAATCAGAAGCTTGCTAAAAAAAAAAAAAAAAAAAAAAAGTTTTGCAAAAGCAATAGTTTAAGTCGATTGTCAAAAGGTTGAAGGAAAAGGATTCACCAAGCAAAACAATATAGCATTTGTCAAGTAGGGAAGAAAACAGAAACCAGGAGAGAATTTTTTTCCTCCATAACACTTGCGACCCTCTTTAAAATTTTCCCCTCCCTCCGTTCTATGTATCATCGTTGTCAGGTATAAAGAATATTGTCACACGTTACTTTGAAGTTTCAGTACGAAGACTGTAGTGACATCTATGGGCAAAACTTGTCCCTATACACAAACCTTAAAATCGAACTATGTGCTGTGAAATTCCGATATCTGCATCCTTACGTGTTGAAATGAATTCAAAGAAACATAACGCAACGTTTGAGAAAGTGCGTTGAGATTGATCGTAAACATGTCTTTCACCAAGGTGATGTGCAGCTCATTAGTTGCCCCATTGATTCGTGAATTTATAATCGTTCTATAGTGGGAAGTGGGGAAGAGATCTTGTGGTAGAAAAAGGAAAGCTTTTGATTCTGTGGCAGTAAATCCTGGGTTTTCTAATTCATGTAATTAATTGAGATCAGAAGGCCCACATGAAGTTGCTGGATAAAGAAATTTAACTGAACTTGGAATCTGGAGTCTATCAGTACCATTCAGATTGTAGTTCAAAGGAAACTGAACAATTATGGCACATTTGTTGAGTTGATTTGAACGTCCCTTTCAGCAGCGAGGCTATATGAGATGGGACCTACTGATTAACGTGGAATTCGAACCACACGAGCTCCCACCGGGAATCGAACCCGAGTCTCCCACGCCAAGGGCCTGTACTCTAACCGCTTAGCCACAAAGGAGCTCCTAAATTAAGCTCTAAATATTTGTGTATTCCTAAATTAAGCTATAGATTTACTACAGCAATTTACCTCGAGTTGTATATTCTATCTTTATACATCCGTACGGTTTTCATTACATTAAATTGCTATTTACATATTTGTATAATATTTTGTAAATGCAAGCGCTGCAGGAGTAGAGTACAGTATTGAAATTCAGTGGATTGTCTATGGATATTTGAAGAAAATAAGTATCCAGTAGATGTGAACTCTCAATACGTCTTGTTGGAAGTCCAGTGTTACTTCGTGTAGAAGGGACGAAAGAAATTTTGTTCACATATACTGAAACAAAATGTCTTAAAATAGTGATATCAATTACACAATTTTAGCAGAATAGCAATGAAATGCATATACAGTAATTTTGAATTCATAGCGTCAAGGAAAGCTCTGTGTCAAGAATAAGAAACTATAGCCTCCGTATGTCGCAGGACTGTAAGTTGACATGTGCAAGTTAATATCGGGTAATAAAACGATGATTAGTTGTTCTTTCTATGTGTGAAAATCCCAATCCTAGTTTTACTTATTTTTCCATGAAGCCGGCTCAGCAATTGAGAAGGAAACAGCCATTACGCTCTACCTTTTGGCTTAATCCCCACTAGGTATCTCGGTTAGAACCTGCTTTCGAGCAGAGTACTCAAAGGAAACAAAGGTATTGAGATAATGACACACACAGACAAACAAACAAACAAACAAAGCATCATTTACATCCCTAATAATAAAACGACATAATTTACATTGCTACCTGCCCTTCGCGTGCCTCCGTGACGATAATAGATGTCCCAAATTGCGCTGTAGCTTACCTGTGTAATGAAATCCTTGAATAACTTCATAAATATAGCATAAAGGAGAAGTGTCCAATGCGTCGACCGGCAAATAGTCATTAAGAGTTCCTGGAGGTCTGTGTAGTACTGTCTGTAACTCTGTATCGATCATTGTTAATCGTTTTATGGTTCTCTCTAGCGAGGTAGTGAATTGGAGGAGACCACCAGCAGTAAATTTCTGAAATGTAAAGTAGCCCTCAAACCTAGAAAGATTGGCCACTGCGTGCATACTTTGCGGTAGTTGGTGGGAAGACTCAAAAATAATAAATCTGTTAAACCTATAGTCTACATCGGGCAAAACAAATAGTTAACTTTAAAAAATAACTCGAAAATATCGACAAAATCTGGAGTGACGTTATGCACGATCGAATTCATATTGTTAGAATTCTATGGATAGAAATGTATTGTAAATGCAAAACCAGGGGCTACCCAAACCTATTGATATACGTGTATTTACTATTTCCGACTAAAACATGTTCTTACATGTTTGTTTGCTTATTAGGATGACGCAGTGGGACTTAAAAGGTTGTCCGTCTGTCACTCATTACGGTAACTCTTGCACAAAACGAATTTTTGAATTATTATTATTATTATTTATTGCAATAGAGAGGTAGAGCAATTGTCTCGGTCAGTCAATCAATTACCATCTTCGCGGATAACATTGACCTTGATGGTGGCTATCAATATCCCGTTTTCATGTGCTCCTCTTTACCGTCTTTATTTTTTATTTCATCTAGAATTGCAGTAATATATATATATATATATATATATATATATATATATATATATATATATATATATATATATATATATATATATATATCGCATTTAGTTGAATCATTATTTTCTAAGGTCCTCAAAGAGCATTGTTACAAAGCTAGTAATGTCTGCTTAAAGTGGAAAATATGTTAATTATATAAGCATATAATGGTGTTTTAAAAGCTCTTGATCCGATCAAATCACCAAAATAAATAAATAAATAAATGGTAATGTCCCACGTAAAACGGATTACTGAGATTTAACTCCTCCCTCTGAGATATTATGGTTTTAAAAAATGCCATACTAACAAGTAACACTTCACATCGTTGCTGCCGGTCTGACGCTAAACTATACATTTTCGGAAAGCACTAGTCCTAAATAGGATAACTACACAGTGCGACGGTCAGACGTTGCCGCGTTCAGGACTTATGGAGCGTCAAACATTAACATGGGGTTTATGAGAGTAACCATAGCAGTCGTATTATTTCATGCTAATTCGTCTTGCATTTGAACTCTGTGCTAACATTTGTGTTGTAGCAGTCGTATTATTTCATGCTAATTCGTCTTGCATTTGTACTCTGTGCTAACATTTGTGTTGTTTTTGTGTTTTTTAGGTATGCGTTGTAAGATGGATCCGAAAGTGGTCGTTTGGGCTCTGGTGGCCGAGATCGGGACAAATGAGCGCAATCCAAATTTGGAAGAGCAAAGGATGGTGGCACACATCAAGTCTCTTTTGACCAGCGGGATGGAAGTCGTTGAAGAGATTCGTACGCTCGGCTTCGGTGACAGTGATGGTGACCAGGGGGACGGAGACATGGATTTTGGAGACGAGGAAGACCAAGAGCAGGAGGATGCAGAGATGCCTTCGTCATCGCAGCAGTCTCATACGTCTTCCGCATCTGGCTCATCAGCGTCAGAATACCTGCCCTCTCCTGTGAAGAAGCCGAAGTTCCAGGATCAGCCTCCAGAAGACTCCAAAATGACACCAGAGCAGTGGCGCGAGTACAAGGCAAAAGCCTATGCCTACTGGACGGTAAATCCAAAAACAGGTAGGCCTTGGAACACAAAGACCGGTCGTGCTACCCACTCGACTCTGCAGAATCAGTTCAGGTATATTCGGAACATTGGCGTGCTACGTCACTTTGGGGCAACACAAGGCAAAGATGACAAGAAGACGCTGATGGCAGAGATCAATGAGGCAGTTCGGGGCATGTTCGCGGAGAAACAGCACACTGCTATCATTCACGATCGAACGTTGCGAATTTGGGCTAGGCAAACAGCTAATGAACTGGACCCTAACAAGAGTCTCAAGTTCAAGGCATCACCGTCGTGGGTGTACAGATTCAAGAAGCGCAACAACATCGTGGACCGTGCAATCACCCACAGGGTCGGCAGGACCTGGCAACTGAAAGAGTTGGACTTGCAGCAGCAGGCTGATGCTTTCGTATTAGCGACTCGCGAGCTCATTGCAAGCGAAAGCATCCCACCAACGCAGGTTGCCAATGCAGATCAGAGTAGCTTCAAGAAGTTGTTGCAGAGTACTCGCACTCTCCGTACCAAAGGAACAACAGTCGTGCGAGCGGTTGTGGGATCCATGAGCGCAACAACCCACAGCTACATGATCATGCCCGTGATCACCATGGCCGGAGAGATTCTGCGGCCGATGTATGTACTGGTGTCGGAACCAAGTGGAAAGTTTCCGGGAAACAAGCCTGCAGATCCACCGAACATCAAATCATTTGCTGGCAAAACGTCCAACATGAACAGGGACGACCTTAAGGACTTCTACGAGCAAGTGTTCTGGCCAAGCATGCCTGATGATCGGAAGAAGATCGTTTTGCTATTGGACTCGTGGACTCTGAACAAGGACGACAATCTATCGAACGCACTGAAGCCTGCCGACGTTGCGTTGCACAAGAGACTGATTCCTGGTGGTTGCACTGGAAAGATTCAGCCTTTAGATGTGCATTTCTTCCGTCAGTACAAGTCCTTTGTACGCTTTGTGACCGACACACTGGCCATGGACAGTGTCATGGATATCTGGCATCGCGATCGATTCCTGGCACTACAGTCGTTTTCACTCTACCAGTTCAGCGCACCCCGATTCAAGAACCTGATCCGGTACGCTTTCCACAAGGCTGGCTATCTGGACGAGGAGCCGGGAATGTGGATCTCTCCGCACGAGTACTGCTTTGACTCCCTCGACGAAGGTGACGTGTGCTTCACGTGCGGCGAACTACCGTTCGTCAAGTGTGCACACTGTGAGCGCACTCTTTGCATCTCTCATGCTCTGTTCGACGATTTGCACATTGATTGTACCCTTTAACTTACGCAAACAAGTGCTCAATCAGACAACGTCGATTCAAACGTCACAAACCTTGTGTTCTTCTTCGTTTCCTGTAACTCTCATAAACCCCATGTTAATGTTTGACGCTCCATAAGTCCTGAACGCGGCAACGTCTGACCGTCGCACTGTGTAGTTATCCTATTTAGGACTAGTGCTTTCCGAAAATGTATAGTTTAGCGTCAGACCGGCAGCAACGATGTGAAGTGTTACTTGTAAGATACGAATGCGAAACTTGCGCGTAGCCTGAAGCGATTTGATCTTGAATGCTTGAAACCGACAAATTCTACGTACTACTGACCATTCATAGTGTTTATTCTGGCTCCATAGAAACTCAATTTGCAACACTTCGTACATCCCCAATAGATATTTGTTTTTTGTCGGTTTCTGTTAGAAAGAGCATCGAGACCAAACAGAGGGTGGAAGTCATTAATCATGTGGTTGAAATTCCGTTGGAAAACAAACTAACCTAACTATTGCTGGAGGCAGCAGGGGTTTCCACTGTGTCACTGTGAATGTAAGCTTGCTTGGCCTTAACTGTGTCAACCTCCCTTATCTGACAATGATCCTGTTACCCATTATGCGTTATTGTTATTTTCCCGCAAAGCTCGTCTATGAATCTGTCAGAAGCAGAGTCGTTTAATTAAGAAGTTATTGTTTCACCCTCCCCCTTTCGTTCTCTCCCGCACTGGACACACCTTTGTTTTGTTACTGTTGAATTCGATTAGGGGTCTCGTGCTAATGCACATCTGAAAAGGATAGATCAGATGATGTACGCACGTGTGTTGGTGTAGTATCTGTGCATTGCTGAAGACAACATAAGAGCATTGTTGGTTAAAATAAGATCAAATATTTAGTGAGTTGATCTTAAAGTCACTTATCTCATACTTAATATTACATTAATTATTTTTTCTCTTTATTTCATACTTCAGAATTCATTAAAGCTGTTTCATTATTTATTTACTTATATAGTCTTTAAATCCCCGTTTCCTAATCTCTATATCAAAAGAAATCTCGTGAGTGACCGACTGACTGATCAACGTCCTAACACACCCGATCAGCGCCATATTTTAAACAGCTTTAAATGTAAGAAAATTAATTTTTAATTGACGCGCACTAATATTACCCTAGAAGAAAAAAAGTTAAACTTAACATGCAGTATTAATACTCACAAACATTTGGGCGAATTTCGAAATGTATAGAATAAATAGTTTTCATAATATTTTGGAAAGAAATATGCCATGTTGTTATATAGGGAAATTCCATCGCATTTCGAGTGTTGGACACAGCCATAAGGTAAAAACTTGAAATTTGGAGAAGGTATATGATTTGTAACGTAAAATACGACTAAAGAAGGATGTTTGGAAATTCGACAGGAAAAGGGAGGTGAGGTGACAATTAGTATATTAAAATATCCATATCTCTGGATTCTTGAATGCTAGACACATGAAATTTAGTATTTGGACTTCTTACTTAAAATAATGATATGTTTCATCATTTTTTGGCATTTGACCTAAGAAGGGAAGAAGAAAGGGATGGGGTTTACAGTTATTATAATAAGATGCCTATATCTCAGAATCTCTTAAGGTTAGAGTCGTGAAATCCGGTATTTGGACTTCTCATTTAAAGCAATAAGACACATGTTCGAACGTTTTTCTTAAATATATATTTGACCTAGAAGGGGAAAAAAATGAGGATTACAATTACTATAGTAGGAGTTCACAACTCAAAATTTTTAAACCTTAGAGATGAGACTTGGTATTTGGACTTATTCAGAATAATAAGATCCATGTTTCAGCGTATTTGTGTGTGTGTTTGTTTGTTTTCTGTTTGTGTTTATATATTTGACCTTGAAGGGGACAAAATAGTGAGCAAAAGAAAAGCAGTGAGATTGCAATTTTTATAATAAGACGGCCATATCTCGGAATTCCTTAACGTTAGACACGTAAAATTTGATATTTGGACGTCTTATTTAAAATAATTACACACACATTTCAATTTTATTTATTTATTTATTTTTTTTAAGTGTTTGACTTGAAAATGGAAGAAAAAGGGATGAGGATGCTTCCTTAAAATCTTAAAGTATCCACATAAGATATTCATTTTTTTTTTTTCGAGACATCAAGTTTAGACGAATTCTGCATATGTGAAAGATGCAAACGGAAGAATGCACAATATTGCCGCCACACTCAGTAACACGTTGGGGGGGGGGTAGTGAATATATATTTAGTACTTTCTTCCTGGTGCTAAAGAGTACTGGTACCTTGTTCTAAAGCTTTTACTTTTTAATAATCTTTTTTTTTCTAATTTATTAAATGAATGTTTCAATTAATTTGATTTGAAGACTGGAACAAGACCATAAAAGATAATATGTCAATAAATGGCTTTAGCTGCTTTTTTTTTTTTTTTTTTTTTTCATTTGTTTAGATTGGAACGCGTCTATGTCGTCAAAGCCGTTACGGTTACGCAGTCTTCTTGATTGGATCTTGTAGTATTAACACTTTAACCGAAACATGAGTTTCAGAAACGTTATGAGAAATACAAGGTCTCAGGGACCTATAAGTCAATTTTGTATTGTATTCACTTTGAAATGCATTTAAGGTCTTTTACATATAATAAAAAGGAAAAATAAATTTAAATCCTCACGAGCAACCAGGGTTGCCACCATTGTGTTTTAAAATTTACCACTGAGTCTCATGTTTATGTTAAAAGTGTTAAAGTTGAATGATATTCACTTTATGGGGTAAGGAAATATTAAGAACGCATCGATGACAGAGCGTATCTTCTCTCCACGAAGCTTACACGTTTTATTTTACTCTATATTGTAAACTTCCGAACCACATATACTTTACAGCATGCTTTTCATTCTCGTCTCGTGAATGTTTTGGTTGTTGAAATTCCTCGTCTAAATTTAATTGAGGTTTCCTGGTCTCATTCCTCCTTGTATTTTTCTCTTCAAACAGAACATTAATCCATTTGCATTGGCTGGACAGTTGACCAATAACGAATTCGTAAGTTCTGATACCGAGATTATGTTTAAAATGTTTTGAAAATTGTGTACAGGCTTCATTCACGATGATCCAAATTGATTGATTGTATGTTTAAGGTCCAGGGGCTTCATTTAAGACTTTGCTTGAGAGGGGGCAAGGGCACCACTGACATAAGGCTTTCACGTTTCTTACTAGTATGTTAGTAGAGAATCGATTAAAGTATATGTATTCCTCGAACTCTTGGGGGGGGGGGAGAAAATGACCCCTCCTGCCCCCCTAAATGATGCCCCTGTTAAGGAAGGTCCCATTTCAGCAATGGCTATATAAAATGAGACCTACTGCTTAAAGTAGAATCCGAACTAATTCTTGGGATTGTGATGGATGTAAATACTCTCCACCGACGATATGATCCAGTATCAGCCGCATAAAAGGCCTATGCCAAGAGGAGACATTCCCTATAAAGCAGTTATTCCCAGCTGAATAATTTGTGACATCACAGTTCACTTTCTCAGTGAGAGGGGAAGGAGCTCGTAAGAAACTTTAATGTTGATAAAAGACAGTGGTGACAGGTAAACAAGAATGTCGATAACGTACTCGATGGTCTAAGAGGCGTATTACTCGTAGATGGATGACTGCGTGCGTACCATAGGTATGCAAACTCGCGAGCTCGGCACTCGCGCTCAGCCGGGCTTGGGCCCCGATTCTAAATGTTTACGCAATACACGAGATTATATGCAATAATTCAACACAATAATACTCTTCATATATATATATATATATATATATATATATATATATATATATATATATATATATATATATTATCCTTCAACGTATAACTTGTTCGACACCTTAAAATATTGTACATTCAGATTACTCAAGATGGTTCCTCATTACTTCTATATCTTTCTAGTTACTATAGCAACGACATTAAAACAAGTAAACAAATCGTCATAGCAACGATAACAAAATCTCAATATAATACAAAATATTTAAATTATATCTTTATATAATTTCTTCTTCGTGATAGCTTGTGCCTTTTTAAATAGCTCATTTTGCCCGTAATACAAATAATACCTAAAAGTACATAAGATATACATTATCGTTGTAAGATCTGGATCCGAAAACCCGGATCCGGTCAGAGCCGAAAACGTGCTTCATCAGGAATCCCTAGTGTCGTGAACCGGCTATCCCTAGTGTCGTGAACCAAACTGGCGGAAGAGAGCCCGAGCGCACTTGAGATTAGTGAGCGCGAGCCCAGTGCAAAATGGCTATATATGGATCGGGTGCGTACATAAGCAACACTTGTTCTCGTACGCCATTCCCTTCCCGTCTTTGCTCATTGTGTTTCTCTGCTTTTCTCAGATTATGAAACTGTGCTTTTATGTTATACATTGACAGTTGGAAATTACTACTCTAAAGGATCATATTCGTTTGCTTGCTTACCGAATGTTTATCATCTTTTTTCAACATCGTGGCTATATGAGACGTAGACCTACAGTTGAAGGTGGGATCCATGCTGTCGTTATGGGTTTACACATTGTAATGAATCCTCTCTCAGCAGGAATCGAACCCGTGCACCAAAGACACAAGCGCTAGTCAGCAGAAAGGGCGGATTATATTTGTATCTTTTAAACATTATTAATTGTACAGAACTGTGGAGTTCTTTCTTTTTCTAAATTGAATTATGAATAAGCACTTTGATATGTAAACCGATTTTGCGCAATTCCTGTCTTGTATCTCTTCGATAATAACCCAACCGTAGTAGCTTGACCAGGGCATTTTACGTGATTGATTGCTGAAAAAAAAATCAGTTAAGCTAATAATGCTACTATGAGCGCAGAATTGCCAATGCGCTTTGGATTTTACGCAAATAACTCGCATGAAACGTGACGTTTTCACTCGAAAGGAGAATCAACATCATGTATTTTTCTTCTGGGTCATGTGATCGATTCACCTCCAGGTCTTCAGTGGCTTAAAAAAAAAAAAAAAAAAAAAAAAAAACGTGCAAGGGCTCAATTTCTAATGCAGGCTCGTGAGTGAACATCCGACGTTAAATTATGCGACTGGTTCCCTGAAGCGTCGTTGATCGATCGTGACTTAAATATCAACTTCCAACGAGAAACTCTCGTGCACTGAGGAAGTGAATAGCATATGTGATTAGTATATTAATTGCAGAGATAGACTGCTAATGGTGTGCTACTGTTGCAAGCGATCAACACTCCCAAGAGGCTTTTCTTACTCGGAAATGGATGTCTCAAGTCAAATGGATAAGACTGGCTTGTGTTTTGTTGCATACAGATAATGCATTCTAAAGATTTCCGTAAACGTTACTTTCAATGCAAAGACATGAATGTATGCATGAGTACTCTGTCTAAAGGCAAGTTCTAGCCCACTTATCGTAACGTAGCTAGGCGGGGCTATTAAGTTAGCAGAGCAAGAGCACGATGGCCAGTTTCTTTCCTGTAATTCAAGAAATGCTTGGCAAACTGGAATTTTAAGACGTGGAGAGGACGGATAGGTTGAGAATTAGGATTAGAGGATACTACGTGTACAAGAACCATGTACTTACGGCTTCATAACACAGGTAGTCCGTTACTTGTACACATCAGCTATTTTTTCTCCGATATAAAGTACTCTGTATTCTTATGGTATCAACGAGACAGGACCTTCGAAGAGGGTAAAGACTTACAAAATAAGACAAAATTCCTTTTATTGAAAACTAGCGAATACATGCAGATATATTCATACGTTTATTTATCAGCCAGTCAGTATAGATAGGTTAGTATTGGTTTGTTGAAGTTCAGTACCCTTTTCCACCAACCAGGCTTTATGAGACTTGGACCTATAGAGTAAAATACAGTCCGAACCACCATGCTAATCAAACCTAGAATCACGTGCATCAAAGTTATATGTGTTAGCCATTAGACCAGCGGGAAAGGTAGTGAGGGCTAGTATTAGCGTCCTTGTTTGTAATTGAAAAGTCCTGAGTTTTAGTCACCTGGTCGATCATCCTAACTAGATTTTTCTGTATTTCTCTGTTCTAATAGGCAAATCCCAAGACGGCTTTAAATATATACCCTGCCGACTTTTGTCCATTTCATTCCCATTGTGTCTGTGACTGTTGATTAATTTCAGTGTACTGCCTTGTAGGCTGTATCTGAAAGATTCTTAAATAAATAGCAAACTTAATATGCACCGTTACTTTTCACATTTTAGACAAAAATCAATTGTTTTAAAAAGCATTTTTGGCACTGTTCTGTTTCTGTTTACAGGTGTAGTGTAGTGGCATACTGTAATTGTTGATATCACATAATAATTGTGTATACACTCTCCAACTTCATCGAATTCAAGGCCCAGTCGTATTTCAGAACCGTTTTATCATCAGGTCCCATCCCGTCCTTTGTAACGTTAAAGCTGCGTAAGGACTCAGAACACAAAAACTAAAAGTATCTCGAATATGATATTCTTGACCAGTAGAAAAATGTATGAAACAGACTATAGAGGAAGGTATCGTTTTCCCTTAAGAAAAACAGTGAAGATAAATGTAATCAGAATACTGGTACCGTATTCACAATATATTGTTGCTTCCGTTTGCTGTTTTATGCAACAATAACTGTGCTGTGTCTTGCACGTTTTCTTTATTTCCCACGAGATAACTTTTCTCTGTTGTTGTACACATTGCAGACGCGATATGAGTATGAGAAAAGCAAGTAATCTGAATGCTTGAGACGAGAGAACCAACAAAGAGTATGTGTAAAATTCATATATGTATGGAAACACATGTAACTTTTCTTTTTATTTATTTATTTATTTTATTTTATTTTGAATCGTAACCAAACATGGCTTTTGGTATTAATAAATCAATACGATTCCCTGCTTTATATACGATTGCACATAAATTTTGTCAGGAATAAAATGTTGAGATGGTCAGAACTACACCGTATATTTGTGTGTACTCTGCGGTAAGCTGATAAATGATTAAAACATTTTTGTTTCTATATGTGCTCCTCTTCATTTCAGAAATTCAACGCACTACCAATATTTCCTAAGGGTGAAATATATTTACAGACTATGGAAATTGAAGTAAAACCTCTCATACCTACTGGTTATATATGCAGATAATAGGATTTAACTCATAACTGGAAATACTCACTGAACATTACATATAATTCATAACATACACACAGCTTTTGTGTTCCTACCTCAGACATAGAAGTGTATTTCATCTCTCTCTCTTTCTCTTCAAATAGTTCTAAAATATTAATATTGAAAAATTTTCTAAGAAATGCACCTGTTCAAAATTTATGTAAGAAGGTTGACAGTTCGATATTTCCCTTTAAACTATTGATTGTATGATAAAACATACATTTTATTTCTGTAATCAGGAAATTATGAGTCTTATTCCAAATTCTCACACACACAAAAAAAGAAGAGATCCCATTTAATTCTACTGAAATAAAAATGTAAAAGTCGTTTTTATAGAGCTATGGCGTATGAAGATGTGACTTATCAGCAAATAGCATGTACCCTAATACCTTTTATCACTGTATTGTAATAATATAATTGTAATATTTAGATCTTGAGAATACGTACACGGAAAAATCAAGAAATCAGTTTTCAAAATAAAATAGATAGTCCATACGTGTTCTATGCCACCCAACAACACATGCATTTATTTATTTACTTTTTAGACTTCGAAACTATGTTGCGTACAAGTATGGGAAGCTTCATAGAACGGCTCTATCTGTCCGTCCGTGCGTCAGTTGACAGGTATCAGACCTGTGAAGCTTTTTTTTTTTTTTTTAATGGATTCAGTTACCTCTCTATTCAAATGAGAAGTGGTAGAAATTAACTGCAATTAAGTGAGTTCTTATGTAGATGTAGTGCATTATGCTTCCAGCCAACCATCAAGGCTTCGTTGCTTCCATGCCAAATAGCATTGTTACTGCCCTGCGAGCCAAAGGTGGACATACTATATATTATGTAGGTTGTCATAAGTCTTGGCTGGTCAGTGTATACATAGCTCCAGCGTACCAAGAATAAACTCTGTCTCTGAACTTATTCTTGTATTACAACTGGAAGTATCAGTTTCAGTACTGTTTTCACGAAAACTACCGTAGTTTCAAATTTGAAACAAAGATCACTTGTAATACGAGACGTATTAATAAAAAGACATCCTCGCTTCCATAGAAAATGTTGAACTTTTATAAGAAAAAAATCATTTGCAAATTGTTTAGCGTATATTTTCATTATCTAGGTTACGTATATGAGACATGTATATACCAGTATCAGACAATATTCGAGCAATGTACTTCCCTTCCAAGAATCGAACCCTGTTCTCTAGCATTGAAACCGAAAACACTAACCATTTGGCCGAGAGAGAAAGGTCATGGTTATTCCACACTCTGTTTAGTTGCAACCTCTGTTATTCAGTGTATCAAATAAATGGAGCAAAGCGGGAGTAGTTATTTCATCCTCTCTTGTAGATTGGTTGTACAAGCATCACGTCTGCGCCTTTTAATGAATCCTGACCGAAATTTGCATAGTAATAATGACTACAGATGAGAGTGACGTAGAATTGTCGCATTCTAAACCTCACGTCGCGGTAGAATAATCGTCGAACAATCATCTTCGTCGATGAGTTTAATAGAAAGTGAAAAAAAAAAAGTTAGATCATGTTAAACGAAAGTGTATTTTTGCTATAGCATTCAATAGAAAGTTATAAGAGCATTAAATTATTTGAAACGAAAAATCTTTTTCACCATAGAGTTACTGAAAAGTGATAAAACAAGGTTACCAGTAATTTGGCGAGCAGGTTTTCTAGGTCATGATTTACAAATGTCAAGATCTATGTATAATGTACAGTCACCAGAATAATGAGTGCTCTAATTCTATTACTTGGGGTCCAGATCATGTGAAAACGCCTGGACAAATGCAACCCAACTTACACGAAACATTTCCCCACAAGAACGGCAATTGATCTTTATGTAAGTAAAACTGTGAATAAATGACGCACGAAACAGTTCTCCATTCTGAGATGAATCTTCATGTTTCGGACCGTGTTGTCCAACGAACACTATATACTAATCTCACTATTGCTGTGTATATAATGAATTATTTCATTATGTAATGTATAGTTAAAGAAATAAAAACTCTGACCACGCAGGAATCAGAAAGCGCTTGAAAGTAGGTTAAAACATCAAATCTAGAACAAATGCTGGAAATAAATTTGGAAATGATTGCCTCTATTGACAGACCTTCTCCAGTTCTCCTCATTCCAACATCTTTTTTTTTTCTGGAGGGAAGATGATCTTGCTTGTCACACTGAGTATGCATTGAAATTGAAACATTTGAAAGAGTTTGAACCTAGCTGGGATTTGAACCTGATTCTCCCGAATAAAAGTTCAATGCACTAAACACTCTAAACTATGTGTATTAGCTAGTTAAAATCGTTTCATGTAAAACTATACACACTATACTAATGCTTGTATAAGGAGACGTTCCTTATGTGAATGTCACAATGACTTACTCGAGATTTCCTTCTTTAACTCAAAAACAAGTTATATAGACCTTCCTCAATGAGGAAAACATCACGAATTGTTCTTCAACTCAGTTTTATAAACAATAGAGAAAGGTACACTGCATACCCGTTTAACCAAATTTCCGGGTTAACCGAATCACTTAAAGACTTCACTTGTGCAAGAATTTTATTTAAAATCGCCAACAACGAGTAGGCCTAGTATTTGTTTTAGTCTAAAAGTTATTTATCAGAGTTATTTCATTGTTACGGTTGATTGGCTGTTCTAACTCATTTTTCCATCCCCAATCTATTTTTAGCACATGTACTGTACTGCATCGTAAATGTCAATACCTAGGTATACACTTGACAATTCAGATTTGTATACAAATATACAGTACTGTCTATCAAAAGACCTTTATCCTGGTTTAACCGAAACACCATCGGCCCCATTAAATTCGGTTAAACAGGACTCTAGTGTTGCTAGTCTCTATTAAGTTCTCCTCAATTAGATAAAATAGCAGTTGTGTAAACAAATAGTTGAGGGAAGTGATATTCTTTTTGTCGTTTTGCGTTGTGTAACACATATTTCTCTTATTTTTTCCTATCAAAATTGCTCCTAAAAATCCTAACTCTGATCACAGTAATGTTCTATTTTCGATTTTTTCTTTTTCTCAGAATGAAAGAATTTCTTTCTTACCAAAATAACATATTTCTCGTTTATTCCGTAATATAATTTCCTCCAGTCTTTTCAATAGAAATGTTCCATCAGTTGTATATAGTCTCAAGCTAAAGCTGTTTATTGTTTTGAACTATTCTTTATATATAACAATACACTTTTGTCTTCTGTCATTGGTATCTTCATAATACTTGTTTATTGTTTCTCTTCTCAGTATCAGTAACAATGTTCAATACAATAAATTTTCAAAGAACTGCTTTGACCATAGCAACTGTTTCTACAGCAACAGGAAACTGAGACATTAATGTTTCGACATCTACAATATTCCACGGAGCAGCTTAATTAGCTGTCTTTTTAATGACATTATGATGGCAGGAAAATAAAATAATTCTAATTGGATTTTTGAAAATATGAACTAATTAGATACGTCATGCACAAATTAAACGCAATAAGCACAAATGCCACAGATGGAAGAGAAATGTGAAATCTCGCTACATACGTAAACAAAGGAGTAATCGGGCAGAAAAATTAGAAATGAATCATTAATATAATCAGGGCCGAATTAACACTTTGGCACCCTAGACCAGTGCTATTCAACCGAGGGTACGCATATCCCCGGGGGGTACGTAATCCTAAAATAAGCATATTTCCAATATTTATTGAATGATCATAGTTGAAGAAAATTTTTAAATTTCCCATGTTAACTAAGTTTAATAAGTTCATTTCGATTTAATTTCTTTTAAACAGCTTCAGGAGTACACAGTTGGATGGCAAACTGTGTCTAGGGCAAGATTTCTCAACCTGGGGTCGCGAACCTGGGGAGAGCCTTTCATAGGGATCGCGAAGATAAGGGAAGAGATAAATATAATTAGAATCTAATACAGGAAAACTTTTTAAATTATTATTTTGAATTTTGTTGTGATAGGCATATTGTTATTTTTATACATACTGCTAAGAACAAAAAAATTAGATCTACTAAACATTCTCAACAGGTGCAGAGTTATTTAAAAATCAAATTAAATGAAAGACGTACGATATGAAACTAATGAGCACTGCATATTAAAATACAAAAAAAAGAAAGAAAGAAGAGAAAAAGAAAAGAAAGAAATGCAACATAACCTGCATATTGAAACAATTAAAATTGAGAATGCTAATCCACAATACCAATATTGCGTAAGCCTGCCATATTTTTTTCATGAAAATACGGGACACTTTCATTCACCTTCCATCCAAACTTTCTAACACAATAATTACTTTGTGGAACCATTTTCACTGCATTATTTGAAATGGATAAAAGGAAGTAACAAACAATCTGTTGCACAATCTGCTCTCAATAAACTTGCCTCTGAAGAACTCCTACGAAAGTTCCTTCGTGGCTAAGCGGAGAGAGTACGCGCCTTTGCCATTGGAGATCGAGGTTCGATTCCCGGCGGTGCTCATGTAGTTTGGATTCCACGTTAATCAGTAGGTCCACGTCTCATACAGCCTCGCTACTGAAACGGATGCTAAACTTAAAATAAATAACTAAATCAAGAACTCCTATAAGTGCTTTGCATTTAGATGATATTTTTTCAACTAAATACGCTACCCAAATAGTATGTTCTTAAGAATCTAGCAGAAGAAAGAAAATGATGTACCTACGAGTCCTACATAGATCTAGAATGTGATCAAGTGTTTGTTTTGTATAGAAAATTTACTGAGCAGTTTAAAGATGCACTTTCTGGCTATAAGTTGGACCCTGAGACGCTGAATTGTTTTTACACAAAACTGTTGGATGGTTCGGAAGAATTTCAAGATTTGTTGTTAATCATAAAGAAGCTTCTGGTCTTGTCTCATGAACAGGCTGCTGTCGAACGAAGTCACAACATAAATAAAGATCTGCTTGTTGAAAATATGAAGGAGAAATCATTGGTCGGTTTGAGATTGGTGTATGATAACATTTCCCATAAAGAACTTACTTCAATCAACATCACGAAAGAAATAGTACACCATGCTTCCCATGCAAGGCAACTCTATATGCTAGAGCTGGAGGAAATAAGGACTGTTGAAAGAAAAAGTCAAGTGCAGAGCAAGAGGAAAGAGATAAATGAAAATGTACAGCAGCTGCAGAGAAAGAAAAGGAAATTAATGGAAACAAGTGAAGCTTTGGAGACTGAAGCAAACCAGTTTAGACATGAAGCAGAGCAGAAGTCTTGCTTTACTTTATATTAACAAAGTCAAATGCTATCCGTAGAGCAGCTTCGCTAGTCTATAGATGAGGAAACCATACAAATCCACACCCAGTTGAATAAGCTGTAATATAATTCCTTTTCTCCCCAATTTTTATACCTGTCACACTGTTATTCAATGAAGATGCTATGTACGAAAAATAGATTTTTCTTTGTAAATTCGTTCGGTGCACAATTAAAACGTCATGTAGAAAGAATGAAAATATATGTGCTGGATGTGGGTGAATCAGTTGGCCGTAAGGGGAGTTGGAAGGCCACAAAAAAAAAAAAGCACATTATGCTCCGCTTTGTATATTTAATTATTGTGTATTAATACTGTCCTTGCATTAATATTCACAGCATAAGCTACTGCACTTTTCATTTCACTGTTGAGAGTTCTGAACCTACAGTTGTTGTAATCCTGTTATACCTTCCTGTATCGAAGTCCTGGAAAATTGGTGATTTGTCCTGGTAACATCCTGGAAATGTCCTGGAAATTTTTCAGGGAAAGAGAGTGGTAACCCTGATGTTGTTTTTCAATTTCTCGCATATTTGTCTCAAAAATATTCGGCTGACTCTGCACAAACTACAACTACAATTCTAACTACTCACCATTAAAAAATGTATTTCAAAGCATTCGGAGACTAACTTAGGCACAAAAATTTATTTTAGAGCAAGATATAAACTAACAAATTCTTTCCAGAGTAAGCAACAGTGCCAGCCACTTTGTGCTACTGTAACCCAACATTGTCAAAAATTCACAAAATTCTTTGAGACTTTCTACTAAATTCCAGAACTTCTAAGTTACCCCAAATTCTCGTGTAAGAAATATTGGACAGAACTGGTAGCAATTTTTCTGATTTGTGGTTTGTGGTGTTGATGGATAAACGGGAAAGAACTAAAATACACCGTAAAATATTTCATAGGCAAATTTACAAAAAAAAAAAAAAAAAGGCAATCTGTTTGCCACTCCTCTACGTAAATCAATTTACACCTATAAAGTAAATTACTAATATGAAATGGTGTAAAATTACATTTTTATCAATAAAAATATCATAGTTATAAATTTACTGTCAATTTGTAAAAAAAAAATAAAAATAAAGGAAATTTTGTAATTTAATGTAAGAAAATGTATATCAACTTACAAAATGAAGGGTAAATGATTTTACATTGTTTTTTTGGCAATTTAATTACATTTTTTTTTCAGTGTATGGGACATTTGCCTGCCTCGACTAAGTTTACGGGGACGCGGGACACTCGGCTCCAAAATCGGGACTGTTCCGTTTTTTACGGGACGTATGACAGGTTTAATGTTGCGTTTGTTGATAAATCAACAATGGAAAAATTATTCTGACGGCAATAAAGGAGACTGCTTTTGTTTCGGATCCTTTGTTGTTCTTTGCAGAATTGTACACGTATGTGTGTGAGTGAATAGTCTTTTTTCTAGCAAGCTGGCCTCAATAAAGGTATATTTTTGGTGTGAAATTTTATTTGTTTCCTAAATTTTAAATGTAAACAAGTTGCTTTTAAAATTTTTTTGGTGATACTGAACATATACACAACAATGTACCAAATTCACAAGAATATGAGCTAACTCAAAATGGCGGCCTCTCAAAAATTAAAATACGAAATAACTTTCTAAACAACTATCCTTTTTTTTTTTTTTTACAAAAATTAGAAATCACTTTACTTTTTATCATATGACCCAAAATTAAGAGAGATGAGTTTTAAAATTTTCAAACGGCCTGAAGATTGAACCAGACATTGCCGCACTAGTGAAATCTCACCGTGCTCAGGTATTTAATTAGCTTTCAATTTTAATTGTATTTCAATATACAAGTTCTGTTGCATTTGTATTTTTCTAGTATTTCAATATGCACTTTTTATTAGTTTCATATCGTTCCTCTTTCATTTAAATTGATTTTTAAACAACTCTGCACTTGTTGAAAATGTTTAGAACGTTTTTTTTTTTTTTTTTGTTAACAGTATGTATAAAAATAAAAATATACCTAACAGAACAAAATTCAAAATAATATTTTAAAATATTTTCTGGTATTAAGTTCTAATTATATTTATCTCTTCCGCTTATCTTCGCGGTCTCCATGATACCTGCTCGCGACCCCCTTGTGATCGCACCCCCCACTTGAGAAACCTTGACCTAGACCAGTGTTTCTCAAAGTGTGGGTTGCGACGCATTGGTGGGTCGCGAGAACTTTTTTCCCTTTTAATTGTAAAAAAATTATTTTGATGCATAATTATATATTCTGAAGTAATATTCATAAAAGAATGAGGTGAAAACTAAGTGGTTACTCAGAGCCCTGCCCTATTATACAGTCAGTAGAGATACTGGGTTAGGGCGGAAAGAGAGTGGGTAAGTCAAAATCTTTCACGTGGTAGGGCATTGGTCGGGAGTAGTGTTAGCTTTGTGTTAACCTTTCTATGGGAACACTTTAATCCTTTTTGCGCATGTGTACAATTTCATATGATAGAAATTTACATTACACTTGCTCGATCGTCACCGACTGATATTCTCGTACCGACAGGGCCACTATATTCATAAATTTACATTACAATTTAGTTTGAAAGTGAGATATTTACGACAGACTCAAAAGAAACGAACAAATTTTGATTTATTAAAATTTAAGCATCGAGCTCTACTTTGTAACGTTTGTCGTTCGGGATGTTCACATCCAATAAATTCCATGTTAATCACTCGTACGAACTGTTATTGAACGAACTCGAATTAGAGATATCATTTACAAAATTTAATTGCTTTGAAACACATTACGTAAAATGTCAATGTGCATTTGAATAAAAGTAAGTGGACCACAAAATTCTTTTTATTATTTAATGTGGGTCGCGACAACAAGTTTGAGAACCACTGACCTAGACTATAACTTCCGAAACCTGCCTCTCCCTCATAATGCAGTTCATATATCGCACCTTCTCGAGAAAATTGGCACAGGTCAAAAAACCGAAAGGTTCAAGTTCGTATCCCTCGCGAGAAAAATGACATAACTCGTAACTTGTTTTAAGTTATTTTATAATCACAATGTTTTTTTCTTTTATATGTAAAAGTGTCGTAAATATAGCTTTAAAATTATCCCAGAATCAGAGTGTATTGGAACAAAAATGACAAATTTCGTGTTCTGTCACTTTTCTCGCGAGGGATACGAACTTGGACCTTTAGTTTTTTTGACTTGTGTCACTTTTCTCTAGAAGGTGCAATGTTATTAATTACAACGATCAAGTTATTGTTGACAGTAGACCCAGCACAGTGATTACACTGGAGGGGTGACAGGGGATCTAGCGCCCCCAGACTATCCACAGACATACTGTGGTTCTAGTAGTCTAAAATTAGTATTTTTGGTAAACAAAAAGTATCCATCTTGCAAAAAATGTAACTGATCCAGCATTCAGTCTTATGCCAGGACCACTTGAAAAGGAAAATAGAAAAAAAAAAGTATTATAATATGCAATACAGAAACGCTCACATAGGAAATGTCTAGTACAATAAATTAATTTGTTCTGTTAAGCGGAGTCAAATGAGCCAAATATACCTCCGTAGTCTCCAGCCTACTCACCAAGGCGCTAATCCGGGCCTGCCAGGTAACTTCCTCCTCTCATACAAAATATTCATTCTATGTACCACTCTCATCACCAGAAACTTTACACAGTGAACAGTTGAGTACCGACCTACGTAATTTATTTTCTCAAAGCCTCTAAAATGAAGAATATTCTGATGAGTGCATATTTCGGTAATTAAAAGGGAAATGGTTTTCGTGAAGTTCAGCAAATTGCTTTGAAATAGGCTAAAACAAACACCTGTTTTTTAAAAAAGAAAGAAAGAAATTGGATTGTGTATGTACTTACTCTTCCTGGCGTCTGTAGATAGAAATATGCATACTTATATCTATGTGCTCAAGGATTATACATGGTTTTAATTCAAACATATTGCTACAAGATAAATAAATCGTTCTTCCATTTTGAATAGGAAACAACTTTATATTTCAAGCGCGTAGTACCAATGCTAATCTTCCAGTTTCTCCTTTTAAAGCCTTTTGTTTTTCTTAAACTAAACTCATAGCCTAACAACCCGTAGAAAACGAAGGCCAATCCGCCCACTTGTGACATTTATGCCTTTAGGATGGTGTGTGGTCAGAACATTGGCTCCCCTTGCCGTTAATAATGCGTTTTTATAGTGAAGCTACCTACTTCCAAGTAGTTCCCTAATAGTCCTCACGACTCTTGAGTATATGTCGCAATATCAACACCGCGAACGGTCACTCATCTTTCCTGGGACCAAAACCAGTACTACTGTACTGCTGATTTCACTACGAAAAGAAATGTCAGATCGGCATACACCCATCATGCAAAACATTAAAACCACCTGCTACTTTTTGAACGAAGCTTTTCGACTGACGAACGGGCACAGGACACAGCAGAACCTTTACCAGATAGTGACAAGAATTTCACTTGATCAGTCAGTGGTGTGCTTTTGCGTAGGATGGGGAAGATCTGCGATATATGTGAGTTCGGTTGGGGCCAAGTTATGATTACGAACAGCACCAAACCACAAGAAGTGGGACGATCGCGTCTCATTTAAAAATGTCGGATTCCGTTGACTGTCGAGGTTGATACAACAGGATCGGGGGCAAACTGTGGGACAATCAACAACAGACTTTACATAACTGGTAGCAACAATGGACAAAGGATGAGTATGTTTGGTACACAGTTCACCGAGTCTCCGCAGCCAACGGCGCACCAATGTTTACCGCAAGTCATTGTCGATTACTACTGAAATAGCCACGTGCCTATCGTCATTGGACCACCGAGCAATGGTACAACGTTGCATGGTCTGATGATGTTGCGATACTGCTTTCATTACATCGATGGCCGGGTCAGAAGCCGTTCATTGGAACAGCTACTCGAAACATGCATCGTAGGACGACAGACCGGTGGCGACTTCATTGATTTGAGAAACCTTATCATGGCCATTCATGGACCCAGTAGTGTGTAAAGAGGGCACCATGATGGTTCCTAGTTATCAGCAGGTCATTGCTGATCATATACACCCATTCATGTGAGCTATGGACTATATTTTCAGCTGACAGTGGCATTTTTTTAACAGGACAATGCTCCTTATCGGAACGTCAGCATGTGCTGCAGTGGTTCGAGGAGTATAATGGGGAATTTCAGTTGCTTACCCGGTTGCTCAATCTGAACCCAGTTGAACATCTTTGGGATGCCATTGAATGTCAAATCCGGGTTCAGCTCAGATTTTGCAGGAACTAAACATGTGTGCGCATGTGGTGCACCATGCGAAAGCGCATTACCGCTCTACTTCGGTATAAAGATAGCCATATCAGAAATTAGGTAACTGATTTAGCTGGTCAGTGTAGACCATACTGAAAAAAAAAAAAAAACGAAAGTGAGTTTTGATATTAAAGAGAAAGGGTTAGGAGAGAAAATAGAAAGAATTGAGGTTCGCAGGCTTCTTTGTGTTTTTTGGCATTTTGTCTTGTCTTTTGTATACTTGGTGCTCTCTTTCGAACTCAGTCCGAACAGACCGAGTCAGGTGTTTATAACAGATTCTCAAGCAGAAAGGTGTGACTGGCGTCTGGGTGCTTCTCTCTACGAATGCTCCGAGATTCCAAAAATGAATCCTTATAAAGGATGTCTTTTTCCTTGGATAGCCAAATTTGATTTTCTAGATGATGAATGCTGTGATTGGATTAACCAAGGTGCTTGGTTATACAAAGGAGGCAATTGGTTCTTGAGGAAATTTTCGTTTTTAATTTATTCATGCATAACATTTACATTATGTATCGTTTCAGATGCGGATGAGTTTAAAGGAGGAAAATATTACTTTTTGTTCTTCTTGTCATTCGATTTCTTTTATTGAAGCAAATGTACTATTTAAAAAATAAAAAGATCCGGGTTCAGCGCAGAATTTAAAGATTTACTGCGCAGAAGTTTTAAAAATTCAAAGTTTGATATTAATCAATACACATATTATTTACTTTAACTTGTTTAAAATTTTTGATTAAATTCTTTTCGAATCATAACAGATTTTCATGCAAAGTAATTATATGATAATATATTGAATGTGATATCGTCTAATAAATACGAGGGTCATACCAAAATTATTATACATTATATTTCTCAATAGGTTCCGCAGTTTTCAATTTTTTAGTTACACATTTCTGTCACTTTCAATAGAATTCCCGTTGAAAACTATGCACCATTACTATCAATGTATCCTACGTAATATTGTAAAGGGTTCGAGAAAAAAGTGAGATTTTGAATATTTCTTTTTTTCTTTTTTCTTTTTTTACCAAGACTCGGAGAAAATAATTGGAGGAAAACAAAAATATTACTTACAAATCATTTTAGCAGTTCTTTGTTGCAAAACTAATTTTCAGTAGCAAAATTTTAATAATATCCTCCTGTTCCTGTTGCATGCAATTGTATATCTTCACTTATTCCTAAAGAGGAACGGGAATCAGTCTCGACCTCCGTTTCTCTTCGAACGTACAAGCAAATAGACTCAAAGAAAAGAATTTATTCGTGGAACCAAAGGAATAGGGCAATTTATTAACTCAGTGATCCTAAACTTTTTAGGCCAATGATACACTGTATTTAACACCCACAACATCGTGACTGGTCTTTCCCAAGAAACGAGATGAAAGAGGATTTTCTTGACAAAATCCCAGACAAGATAGAGCTCTTCCAGTAGAAACGTATTTTCAAGACGAGATAGTGCTTTCAGGCCGTTTTCGAGACGATAGAGGGGGGCGCGGTGGTTCAGTGGTACAGCGTTCACCTCCGGTGCTTGGGGTCACTGGTTCGATCCCAGTTCGCGCCGTTTGGACTTTGTGGTGGGCAGACACCGTGCTCGTGGGTTTTCTCGGGGTTCTCCCGTTTCCTCCCACTTTCTTCATTCCACCATTTCACTCATTTCTCATCATCACCGTCTCCTTTAGCCTAACCGGCATAACCGTGGGACGTAAAACTTAAAGATTTCATTTCATTTTTCGAGACGATAGAGCCCCAAATCGTATTTCGTAGGCAATACTAATCGCGACACACTCGTTTGATTATTTTTTTTAAGTAGTGACTATGTAATACTGAATGTTGTTGCTGCCACTGGAAGCGTTTATTATACTGTCTGCCTCAAAATTTATTTTAAGTAATTATAAAGTGCTTTATGATTTTTAAATTCTAAAATTCTTCAACGCACCGTATAGGACCGCGTAGCACACTGCTTGGGAACCTCTGCTTTAACTGAGGGCTTAATTATTTAAATTACGTAATCCTTTTCAATGATAATTGTTTAACTAATATAAATTAAGTTCTTCCTCTATGCTGACTCCGGAATTATTATTTAAATAATTAATATTTTTCTGACCAAAGTATGTACTTCTTTATTAAAAATTAAAATATTTTGTATCAGTTTCCATAACATAACGTTATCTTCCTCAGACGTTAATATGTATGTAAAATTATGATGTCTCTAGTACCTACACTAATATGAACATAGATATTAACGTCTGAGGAAGATAACGTTACGTTATGAAAACTGTTACGAAATATTTTAATTTTTAATAAAGAAGTACATTAATTAGTCAGAAAAATATTAATTATTTAAAAAAATCAACTTCATTGTTTTTGCTAATATACATATTATTAGATGCATTATATATGCGCAATTTAGAATCCTTTAACATAATTAATTGATTGAACAAATGTGACAAAAATAACTTTGGGAATTCAACAGGTGATTCGTACAATCAAGAGTCCAATGCGAGTTGTATAACGTTTACACCTGCAGTCAAGATACATTTTCCAAACCACTGGTCACTAGCAACAACATTTTAATGTGAGAAAATGGCTCAGAGAACATGCAAAGTAGATTACCACATGCATCCATCCTATGTTCAAGATGTTTCCAGCCAATGAATCAATGTTTCAAGATGACAATGCGCCAATTCATGTTGTAGAATATGTTGCGCCATGGTTTCATGAACATGGGAAAGAAGTACATTTATCCTTGTACGCCCAATCCATAGAACTCAACATTATTGAACGCCTGTGGTCAGTTCTGGAGCTTAAAATCCGGAGCATATTTATTCTCTTCCATCCTTGCTGACCGAATTGCATATTGCACTGTATGAGGAATGTTACAGCAATGCTAAGGAAACCATTCGCAACTTACATGCCTCGAATCTACGACAAATCAGACCTGTTCTGTAGACTGTCAGTCGTCCCATGGCGTATTAATAAGGTAAATTAGAATATTGTTCATGTGTTTACATTATTTTGATAACTATCTATATGTATGGTTTGCCAGTTGTGAAAATGTGTATGAGCCAACAAAATTAATACAATGAAAGGAAAACATCAACGTGTTCAAATAAAACTGGAAACTATTACTTCCAGAAAAAAAGAACTAATATTCAAATTAATTGACTTCCTTTTGTTTGTGAAAAGTTAAAAAAAAATATTTTGGAAGCTTTCCCATAGGCTGAGAGCTGTGAAATTAAGCGTCAAGTATTAGAGGATTTTATTTTTAATGTAGTGTCTCTCGATCAATCATATTACATTAGTACAACTTCAAAACATTTTTGGTCCTCCCATTAGAAAAGTAAGTGCGTTAGTAATTTAGGAAATACGACTGAAAATGACACGAGATGATACGAGGGACTGTCGAGACGATCATTCAGTCAATTAGCGTGACGTTTTCGCTGCAGATTTTCTTGTATGTAGCAGAGGTTTCGAAAGCGCTTCCATTCAGACGTTTCTCTCCGCTCTCTGTAGGCTGGGCTGGGATTTCTCGAAATGTGAGGTGAGGAGTCTTCTCTTTTGTTCGCTCGACAACTTGTCACCTGGGAAGTGGCGCTGGATTCGTTCTATGCTATCTCTCGAGGGTCTGCCTGATTATGGATGCGTGAGAAGGAAAGGTGTTTGGAATGAAAGGGGTACCGTGGAAGGAATCTCGAGAGAACTGCTGAAAGATGGGAGGAGGGAAGGAAGTTCAACTCTCTAGGAAAGAGAGATTCAACCTTCTTCCCCCCCAGATCACCCGTCTCATTTCCGGAACGCTGGAATCGATCCGAGTTCCCCCTCATATCAACAACAGCTACAATTCGTTCATGATCCTCAAGCACCACGTCACTGGAAGTGACATCACGTTTCACTAGTTCTAATTTAAAAGATTTAAAAAAAAAAAATATTTTCAGTGTTATTGTTAAGGTACTAAGGTGTGGTTTAATTGCTAATCTGTTGGTAAGACGTACCAAATTTACAATTAACTCCATGAGAAGTTCATCGCAGCAGGAATTCCCTGTGACGTTTCTACTACCGTATCCCCAAATATTCTGTGACCTACCCAAAGATCTCTTTCCTGAGGTTTCTGTTCAATTGTAATCTATCAGTCAACTTAACTATTCATAGTGCATTTCACTGACATGTACAGATTGCCTACCGCTGAGTTCCATTTCCTTAAAATTATTTCTGCTGTAAAATTGCTAATGACTTCTTTACACTGAAGCATTGGCAATAAATAATGATTAAAATATTTTGGGAAAGAGTCGAAGACTTTTATAGTCTATTTAAAGATATTGTCCCAGAATTTACTTGGTGAAACTAAAATAAACCCTAGGAAAACCCTATCCGGATGGACTAGCACCAGTAGCGTACGTAGGAATTTATTTCGGAGAGTCCAAACTCAGTATGAGGGTATTTTATATTAAAATTCCTAAAATTAGGCCACATTTACACAAAAGTCAAAATTTCAAGGAGGGTTGCGTACGTCCCTGACTAGCACATTCTACTAACGTCGTGCCTCTCGATTATACGAGTTCTCTCTGCTGGTCTAGAGGCTAATGCGCCCGCTTTTATTACACGGGGATTGATTGCCGGTGTGAGGGTATTGAAATTTGAACGTATTCGGATTCCACCCTAAACTATAGCTCCATATCTTATACAACCTCGGTGCTAAATTACGATAAGCCTCAGTCATCAAAAAAACAACCCAGATAATATGAACCGTAACAACATGTGTGCCTTCTCGTAAAGAGGAAATGCTTGGTTTTTAATGTTAATTCTACGAGAACAGAGCTTAACGTAAATGTAAAAGCTCAATTAGTGCCGATAGATGGCAGCGCGTCTTCCCTATGTTTCTGATGTATTTTGTATGGAGTAACAATATTCAAAATAGTTAAAACACATACAAGAGATGAGTATTCAAAATCTGACCACAAATAAATTATTATTTATCCGAGGATAATTCGTGCTGTTTTTCACAATTTTGTTTCATGTATTCTAAAGTGCACGTAATTTTACTCTTCAGAAACACACTGCAAACAACGAAACTCTTAACAAAGAAAAGGAACTATATATATATATATATATATATATATATATATATATATATATATATATATATATATATATATATATATAGTTATTGCACGGATTTTTGTCTGATTAGTGATTTGTTTTCAGTCAAAGTTTGAATATTGACCTCTTGAATTCGATTGAATACTTCTGAATATTATCACTCCATACGAAATACTTGGAAAGAGAGGGAAACGTGTTGCTATCCATTGGCGGTAGTCGAGGATACCTAGCGGGCTATACCCCCGCCTCTACTTTTCATACCTTATAAAATGAAATGTTTGTGTGATGGTTATGCCGTGCAAGCTAAAGGAGTGTTGATGATGAGAAGGAATGAATGACATGGCGGAATGAAAACAGTGAGAGGAAGTAGGAGAACCTAGAGAAAACCCACACATACGATGTTTGTCCACCAGAAATTCTACTAGGCGCGAGTTGGGATCGAACTAGAGACTCCATGCACTAGAGATGAACGCTCTGTCACTGAGGCCCACTTTTTTTTTCACTTTATGATAACATAAAGGGGTCCATGTTGTTAATCTATTTTTTGTTGTTGTTTTGTTTTGTTTAACCTCGTTGTAGAAGGTTGTTAAACAAACGAACAAAAACAAAAAGGAATACAACACTAAAATAATTATTGAGCTGATTCTCAATAAACAATAAATCAATAGAATTTGCGAGAAGTTTTCCATCTATATTCTTCAGCGTCTTTTTCGTACAAAGACACAGCACTGCTCCTGTAGGTAAGATGTTGATTAGTTCAGTGTAGCCTTTGAGTACCCGTTACTAGTCTCCAATTTCTGTTCCTAGTACATCAGTAGATGATACGGCGCTGTCACTGGCAAGCTGATTGAAACAGGACGAATTAAAATAAACTTCAGCTAAGGCCAAGCAGGAGATAGATATCATTGTGATCATAGAAAATATACGGTACTAACGCACTTGTGTGTTGATTATTATTTTTCACATCTTGGGTGGAGTTGGCTGTTCTTATTGTGAAGATTTTATTTAGTTTTAAGTATTCGGCATATTCTAGAATGTTTCGAATACTCAATCAAGTCAGAGAAAGTTGGGTATTGCCGAACAATTTTAGTCATATTTTGTGGGATGACGCTCGTCTAGTGTGAAAATTGGTTTTGTTTGCGTAGAACACTTTTTGAATTTTAACTTACAGTTCTTCGTAATTTTTGAATACTTGTTTTAAGAATTTTTATATTCTCTTCTAACAACATTTACTTCGCTTTGTGTCATCTTTATTTACAAGTATAGTATGTGCATAAAAGAGTTTCTCTTGTCATCATTAAGAAAAGACAAACAGTAGATACAGTCAACTACCAAGTTAACAATGTATTCTGCTACTACTACACTACATAAATAATTTCTTTCAGCAAAATTGGAAACTGTTACTTATTGTTATTTCCATGTCCGACGATTACGAACTGAGGCTAAGGGAGACGGTGATGATAAGATGAAAGATGAAGGTGGACAGAAACGGCAGAACCCTGAGAAAACCAACGCAGACGGTGTTTGTCCACCACAAGTTTCACTTGGTGGGAACAAGAATTAAAGCAGAGATCTCACCTGTGAGAAGTAAGCGTTATACCACTAAACCACCACGCTTCCTTCCCCTGTCAATTTTTACTGGCAACGAACGACATCATTTTAGTGCCACAAAAGGGTTTTTTCCTTCATTTTCTCTGAAACTACCCACGAAAATTTACTCTCAAATATCTCACTTTAGTCAGCTCAAATGTGATCTATCGACTGATAAATGCCTTTTAATTGGACAGTATTTTAGTCAAAGGGAAATTTAAATTAATTAGATAATGATGATTTTAGTCTATATATCATAAACCAAATTATGCAGTATCCAGAGATGGCATAGTTAATTAAAACTTGATCTATAACCCACTGTCCCACCACCCACCAAAACCCATCGTCAACTCTGATCCATGATCCACATCTCCTCTCCATTGGCTAAAGAGTTTACACTTCAAGGCTGTGAAATTATACTAACCGGAGTTTGAATTTCTATGGGCAGTTTTAGACTGCGCGGGAGAAACTATGTCAAAAACACAGGTTTTCAGGAGGCGATTTTTTTTTTTTTTTAAATTTTACTAAGCATAAGTACGGATCGCTTATACTAACAGTAGCATGAGACGATTATTCAACTCACGTTTAGAACTGACTTATAGCAAGTTAACTGGAGGTGGAGCATGGCACATAGATCTCCAATTTCAACGTCTCATTTCGACCAATTTCTGACACACTTGTTTCTCCCGAGCAGTCTAGAATCATTCAAGCACCGCTCTGTTACAATACCGGCGGACCTGACCTTTACGATAGGCCATATTACGATTAATTTCAATTTGATTATCGTAATTACATAATTTTTTCCCTGTTGAATTACATATACTTTTCAGTGGAAGGTAGGATGAAATTTGAAAGTCTCAAATCAAGGTAAAGTAGACCAACATAAAGGGGGGAAAAAAATACTGTGTAAAATTCAACTCTCTCTCGAAGCGAATAGTACCGGTAAGTCCTATTGCTATTATTACAGTTACAAATATCAATATCCAAAATTGCCTGAAGGTTTTTTTTTTTTTTTTTTTTTTTACTCAAATGTACTCGTCTCATATAAGTAAATAAAAACAAATGGAAAAGGAAGAAAAATAGAGGACTTGAAAGTAAAACGTAGACAAATTCACCAGTGTTCTGAAGATTCTATCTACAATGCACTGAACAGTGGGTCAGTAGGTGGTAGGTTGCAGCGGATAACGTCCTATTGACCCACGACCCACTGACCCACTCCATCTCCAACATTGTCGGCAGAAAGTGTAACATGGGAATTCTGAAGCTTGTGAACAAATACAACAAATGTTTAGATGAAGGAGGTGATGAAGATGGTGATTATATAGAAAATGATGGAAGCTTGAGGTATGTAACATGTTTTTCAATAAATGTTGATATTTTTTAATTTGTGTAATTAAACGACCTTCATTATCTAAATGACCCTCGTATAAAGCTGAGCTGAGAATGTATATCAATAAATGTGTCGAAAAACTATTTAATAGTTTTTTTTTTTTTTTATCTTTTTAATTCTGGATGTGCGCGCTAGCGGTTACAATCCTTTTCGTTGGAAATAATTGATCTCTATATATAATCCGATTTTCCCCTTAGTTGTAGTTTTTGCTGTCGTAAGCGCTTTTAGAGTAATGAGTTTTACCGGAAATATGTATCACTTCAAATGAATTCTTCAGATTTTTCCTGTGATTCCGGGAAAAATGAAGATTATCCGTAGGTAGTGGAACTTACATATTCAATGGAAAATAATCAAATTACATACGCAGTGATGTATTTCATTTTTCATCTCATGGGCATAGTTTGCAAGCTAAAGGAAGACAAAATGATGACGAATTTAGAATTATCAAATAATAAGTGTTCCAGTATTCAAAATAGTGTTCCAATATTAAATGTACCAATGTGATGGTAATTATAATTTAGTTAAGTGTATCAGACAGTTTGTATATTTGATTGTTCCAATATTGTTTAGTTACTAATCTGATTCTTTCTCCTAAAGATAACAACGCCATGGCTCCGTAGTAGAGTGTCTCCTGTGGTGTAAGCAACCTGGTTTGTTTCCTCAGTGCATTAGCTTGTGGTGAGCAATGTGGTCCTTATGGGTTTTGTTGGAATCTATTTCCTTTCCCTTGGTCACTCTACAAATTCCCCCATAAACCTTCATTTGCATTTAGTGGTCGTCTATCATCAAATGAATGGCACATTCGTATTCTAATCTTTAAGAAGTTTCCTATACCCCATTTCGTACCTAATTGCCCAATAGTTACAAGAAACATGTGATAATATTTCTCCCACTTCTTGAGGATTTTCCAAAATTCTACATATCAAAAATCTTTGCCAGTAGATAGCCTGTGAATGCTCCTACATCCCTATCCACAAAGTGCTTTCGTGTGACAATGAAATTTAAACACATACTTATAATCCTTTCCCCTTCTATGTCATTCGTGGTAAATTCACACAAGGAATAAGTTATTAATTTTCTCTGCAACCATATACCAAAAGTTACCCAAACCTCCCTTGCCATTAAACTTATCTAATACCAAGCAACACCTTCTCCAACCTGTACAACTGCCTGGATTCTGTTTGGTTGAGTTGAGTTGATTTTGAGTTTAACGTCCCTTTTCAGCAGCGAGGCTATATGAGACGTAGACCTACTGATTAACGTGGAATTCGAACCACATGAGCTCCCGCCGGGAATCGAATCCGGGCCTAGGATTCTATTTGGGTCGCAGGTTGCAACATCGGGTACAAATCACACTACTTCATTTACTATGTGTTCATCCAAACACAGTAGTCTCTTTTTGTTATTCTGGTCCATCTTGGCTCTGACTTACCTTCACGAGCTGTGAACCCATTCACTTATCGATAGATCCCGTAGTTTCAGTACGCTTATTTGTGCATTTCACGTGCTGCCCCAAATAGTGTTACAGATTTTCAGTTGGATTGAAATCTGGAAACAGGCCAGACCAGGTGCAACAGACTGCCTGTAAGTTTGTACGACAAATATTTCCACACTATCACAGAAGCTCCTTCAGCTTGAATATCACCTATATATTGTGGGTAAAGTTATTCATGTAGCTTTTAGTGCATTCGATTTCTTATATAATTGGAATATAGACAAAAAAAAAAAAAAAAAAGTCACTCGTCGGACCACACTATACGTTCACAATTCGCCATAATTTAGAATATGTGTTTTTGAGCTCATGAAAGGCGTGTAGTTTTATACTCAGTAGTGAAAAGTGACCTATTTCGTGATACCTGACTTCAAGTTCCACTGCATGAAGTTCTTTTAGAATTTTAGAATGGACCCACATTTACGGACTGTAGCCGTTTCTCTCGGGCTTAGAAACAAGCTTCCTTGACCACAGAGAAAGAATACATGCAGAGAGTAAGCTTGAAATTTGACGTAACCAGTAGAGAGTAGCGCTTCTTACTTGCGATAAGAGAATTAGGTGTTGATCTGACGTCAGTTTTGTGGAAAGTTTGAATCTAACTGTCGACTGGAATGTGATGTCGTAAACTCGTGGTGTGCGCAGACAAGAAATTAGGAAGGAAAATTACAGTCCAAACTTAGATACAAGCTTCCTGAAGAAACTGAAATGAAATAAATATTTGGTTACTACAATAACAGGAACAAATGAGTAGATAATAGATAATAAAGGACGTGTAATTTTCTATCTGTTTTTTCAATACAGTATCAAGTGAAGCGGGTGATGGCATGATAATAGCTGTAACAATCGATGATCACGTGGGAAAACCAATGACATCCCAAAACCTTGCGATAAAATTTAACGTTGATTAGTCTTTCCCCACACAGACGAGCAAAGCTGATCTCAACAGAGTGTATAGGAAGATATTTGTCTGTATATATTTTTACCTGTGTACTTGACTAGGCATGCAACTCGCCTACTGGATCTCTCTGGGGTAGGATCTCTTGACCACAATTTTGATGACGTTTGCCTTCACACGCGTGTTACACTATTTCTGTAGACACGTTGGGTATGAATAAATCGGGCAGCTTTATTTACCGTTTGCTTATTGATACGTGCAAATTGGTCTCTTTTGATCAGTCACATCTTTTCTTCGACCCATCTTGGCGAGCAGCTTCCATACAACCGATTGGACTACTTAGTCCAGTTAACTGCAATTATTGTCCATCAATAGTGAATGGGTTCAGGTCACATGACACCAGTCATATATTACAATAGAAATGGATCGATGTTCTAGAAAGGATGACTAATTGTTGCCGATTGCCTTTATATCGAGGGGTTGAAGAATAATTCAGTGATTCATACATCTTCAGAGTCGAGTTTTGAAACATTTGAAATTGCAAATATTGTGTGTCTGCTACTTAGTCATTATATCAAAAATATCATGTCTGAAAGTTTTTCTTGATGCTGCAGTTTACAAAGTACTAGGCTTATAAGGAAGTTCGATATTGGAGCTACTGTGAAATTTCTCTCCTTTCTGGTGCTTATACGTCATTGTAAATTTGCGTCAGCTAATGACGTATTTCTGCTCTTGTGTTCAGTGTCACGCACCAAATTTCGTGCTTTTGAAAAAAAAATGAAATCTTTAAGTTTAACGTCCAACGGTTATGCCGGTTAGGCTAAAGGAGACGGTGATAATGAGAAATGAGTGAAATGGTGGAATGAAGAAAGTGGAAGGAAACGGGAGAACCCCGAGAAAACCCACGAGCACGGTGTTCGTGCTTTTGAGTTCAATGATTTGAAAGAAGCTTATGTAAATCCTCACATTCGCAGATCATGAAAACTTGCCCTATCATCATAGGTAATACGAGAATTATCTCAAGCCACGAAGTAGTTTTTGGGTGATGATGCTTTCATGCAAAACTGTCTTGATCATGTCATTAATTATACGCACATATTGAGCTTTACCAATGAACAAAGCTGCTTAATCACTAAAGCTGGAGCCAATACCTAAAGTTGTTAGAGTCATTAGTTACATGGTAAGATAATAGAGCGAGCAACATTAAATGATTGCTGTTGGTGGTACACTCGACTTGGACAGTGTATTTTATATTGTTTAGAGTTCCTTTCTAGCACTTAGGCTATACTACATGTGATATTACACTTTTTAACATAGGATCTGAAACTAATGTACTCCACGAAAGGAAAAGGCGAAATCAGTAACCATTTAGTCGTAACCTTTTAAAAACCACGAATCACCTGCCCATTGATGGATAACTTACTTCGTTTTTTAATGTACTAAACTACACTCTATGTCAGTGGTTCTCAAACTTTCCGATAGCGCGGACCCTCTATTTAGTCCGAAAGTGATCTGCGGATCCACTTGCAACGCTATCTGAAATTTCACATATTAGCTAGAATTATCACTGACAAGAAAAAGATTTTTTAAAAAAGGAATGCAATAAGCAATTTATTCTGAAGATACATGATTGTTTCCTAGTAAACGAAATTTCAATTGAAAATACAGTAACTTTCAAGACAGATTTTTTCCTTAAGGAAATGCACTTTACAAACAATGTTCTCAAATGTGAGGTCACTAATATGAGGAATGAAGTTATTTGTTTTTCCGTAATTGTAGTGAAATCTGTAATAAGTTATGTCACCATCAGTCTTAGGTTCCATTCCGCATTAAGACGATTTCGCTTTAAGGTTTTCATGCTGCCAAGAGCAGAAAAGGTCTTGGAAAGGCATCACATGTTGCAATGCGTTTTTAGACAACTCTTCATACTCACAGCGCACACGCAACCAAAACCTACAAAGGTAATTTTCTTTGAAAACTTTTTCCCATGAAGTATCGCAGGGTCATGTAGTCATAACGAGGAACTACATAATTTATATGGTTTACCCAACATTGTTAGGGTCGTTAAGTCTAGGAGGCTTAGGTGGGCGGGTCATGTAGCTAGAATGGAAGAAAGTAGAAACGCTTTCAAAGTCTTGACAGGAAGACCAATCGGAAAACGACCATTAGGAAGACCTAGGCGCAGATGGGAGGACAATATTAAGATGGATCTAGCAGAGATTGGAATACAAAGTAGAAACTGGATGCAGTTAGCTAAGGATAGAAGTCAGTGGAGAGCTTTTATGAACGCGGCATTGAACCTCCGGGTTCCATAGGCCATAGAGTTAGTTAGTTAGTATCGCAGGGTAGTTCCAACAGCTGTTCTTGTTTTGTGTTAGAGAGATTCATAGATTTTTACATTCGTGAAAGGATTTTCAATTTAACCATTACCAGGTTGTGGGACAGGGAAATATTCTCGAAAACTTGCAGCTAATGCTCTCAAGTGTTTTGTGCATTTCAGTAGAGAATTTTTTCACCAATGAAATCCTTGAGTACTGGAAATGATGAATAGTTGTTGCTTTGTACTCGTGCTGCCCGCAGCTGCAGTTTCATAATCTTAAAAATACTTCTTGCATAACAGCTGTGAGTCCCATGTTATTACAACACTTTTCAATTTTTACTGCTTATTCATACACAGTCACTGAGTGACGCAACTTAGTGACACAACTGCTTGTGAAGCATTGCTTTGAATTGTAGCCTTCGTACGAGGCAAATGCAGTACCGTCGCCGTTGCCGTCACCGACCGCTTTCGCGCAACTGTCTCGAGCAACTCTCAGTGTCCGTCACTCGAGGAAAAGCATTGCTTTAAATTGTAGCTTTCAAACGGAGATATTGCAGTGACCGTCACCGCACAAGGTTGCCAGTGTATCGTAGAAAAGAAAAAAATACTGATCAGATGAAGCATGCACACTTGACCTTTCCGTAATCTGCCCTAGTCGTGTGTTTTCCACCCCTCCCCGATGGGGGAAGTTTTAAATACAATAGAAAATAATAACAATGCCTTTGTTTTTGTATAAACTTTAATGAATTTTCATTTTAGGTATGCTGTGAAGAAAGACGAGAAATAAAATTACAGATAACGATGAGTTTGAGTTTTACAATATGCGTTGGCGCAATAATAAAAGAAATTCGTTTTGAATTTTCGTCTGTAATAGTCTGAATATTCTAACACAAAGAATTTCATTAAAACGAATAAAATAATCGGATTATTGAAATTTATCTAGATTGATATTGTGACAAGGTGTTGGGAGAACATGCACAGGAGGAATGCGGGGAAAGTGCAGTGCACTACATATATTACCCGCCTTTTCACTACTGCCTACTGCATAGCATCGTTAAAATTCCATTTAGCTTCAACAACCAATGAATGAAGCCAATAGACTTGCTAAATCAATTATTATTTGGAGACTGTTTAATTTGACTATTATTATTATTATTATTATTATTATTATTATTATTATTATTATTATTATTATTATTATTATTATTATTATTCAACTTTTGCACTTTTCTTCGTTTTGCTTATTAAATTTTCGTTCAAAGTTCCCCTCAAAACGTTCTTAGTATTAACAGCCATTTCTCAAAGTGGAATACAGACGTGTTCAAATTATTATTATACTCAACATTCAGTTTCTGAACATTTTACTGTTCTTACAATATTATGTGAGAAAATACGTTTGAACTTAGTCCAAATTACTACTTTGTATCTCTGTCCTAATTTCTAGTGGGTGTGGCATATGCTTTTCAATATCAATAAAACAAATGCGTACGTAGCATTCAAATATGATTACTATAAAGTGTGTATATCCAAATTGGAAGGAAAAAATGAAATGGAATACTTACAAGAAATTATCTCTCACACAAAGATTAGTATTCTTATGAATTCCCTTATTCTTTATTAAGCCTTTTATTCTTTGTGGCATACTATGTACGAGTTTAGCACATTTTGTCTTCAATTCAGCATCGTGATACCACAAATTGTTGATTTCCTTGATGAATTGAAGTTTGGTTCTAATGTGCTTCTTCTCTAGCTTTTCTTTCATGAAGCTCCAAAAGTTTTCAATCTGGTTCATATCAGGACTAGTGCCTGGCCACGGAAGAACACTAATTTAGTTGTCCTCGAAGAATTTTGTCACAGCTTTGGCTCGGTGTCATGGGGCATGCATAAAGATGATTGTATGTTATCAAACCAGATTGCAGTCTGGGAAAGCAGTTCTTCTTGAAGAATTTGTAAGTATTGGTCGTGCTTCATTGTTCTCTCTACTGTATACAGTCTTCCAGACCCGAAGACAGAGATCACACCCCAGACCATGACTGAAGTAGGATGCTTGACGGTTTATTAAAGACATTCCAACTTGAATTCCTCCCAGGTCAACGTTGCACATATTGTGAACATTCGTCAGACAAAGATACATGATTCATCACTGAAACACACTACTCTCCAATCGTCAGCAGTCCAATATTCTAGGTCTCGTGCCCATTCGAGGCGCTTCTTTGCCATGATTGGAGTAGACTCTAATTTTTGTTTTCTTTCTTGACTGTGTGCTTTTATTCCCTCGCCACAAAGAATGCTTCGAATACTTTCAGGCCAAATGTCTGCGCCATACTCAGTCATTTTTATGCTTAAGTCTATTAGAAGTTGCACTTCTGTCTCCCAGAGCCAATCTTTTTAGTTTTCTGATGCTTCTTAGCGATAGCTTTGGTTTTCGCCCACACTTCTCCAACTCTATTTTGGCTCTCGTTCATTTCAACAGAAATTCTGCTCACAGATTTTTGTTCTATCCCAACTCTACTAGCAATGTATTGCTGTGTATATCTTATTTCCACCAGAAGTACTTTGTTAACTTCCATTTTACGCGGAGAAACGTCTTCTGCTTTTCCCATTATGCTGCAATTACAGGACTACACAGAATAAAAGATTGATACACAAAACACGTCACGATCATTTTAAACTGGTCCATTCGAACTGTTGAATACTTTGAATGTCGTTAACTTCTTACGACAGTAACCACAACACTTCAGACTGTAACTTGTTGATAGCAACCACAATAGTTATCTACAACTGAAAAACCACTTTCAGATCCCCCCCCCCCCTCACTAATACCATCTGCTGTTCAACGGTGATATCACCACTTCAACTGTACAGCTAACAAATGAAGGATCCTATATTGGTAGTTTAACCATTAAATTAAATGTTCTAGAACTCTGAAATTAGGACTCGTACATCAATTTTGCATTTCTTGAGCGTGATTCTAAAAATTTGAACACGTCTGTAACTTGAGATGGTGGAAATGCTTCTACGAACCATACGAACCGGATTAGTCGCCGAATAGACACTGAAATCTCGCACCATGAATTACTATATGTGTGTTTCTACGTGTTCCATGTATTTCTACGTGTCCTGGCAACATCATCTATAATTTAGGCAATAAAAGGGGGAAAACAGAAAAGAACAAGAAGCTTCGGTATCTGCTGTCGGTTGCCGGTCTTTCCACAAGCAGTGACGTAACTAAGTTACGCCACTTGGTGACAGCGTACGAAGGTAACCTTAGGCGTCGCGGACCCCCCCCCCCTGGCTAGGTCCAGCGGACCCCACTTTCAGAACCACCGCTCTATGGTGTTCCGCATATCATTGTAGTGAGAAATATACTCGCTACGTTAAGATACTTTTCGTGCGTGTGGCAATTCTGGCGTTCCATTAGAGGCGCGAAAAAAATAATAATATTGTTCCGGGACGTACAGACCATGAATCTCAAGTGATTAGGATACAACCAAGAATTTCCTAAATTGGCGGGTGGGTGTATGAAGTGCGTTAAGTCAGAAGTTGGTGTTTTATAGAAGTCTCATTTGAAAGTTCAAATATAAATCCTAAAATCCGGTTTTGAGTTTCAGACATAAATCAAAAAAAAGAGTCTTATTAACATGGAAAGCTACAACAGGTAATCATTTTCCCAAAGCCAGATTTTGGGTTTTTGTCTGAACTTTCAAATGCGAATTGACTTAACGCACTTTACACACTCACCCGCCAATTAACGTCTAAAAGGTAAACGTTGATATTAAAAGGAATCTCTTGCATCATAAGTTTGAGTCGGAGTTAACCCAAGATCAGGTACAAAGCATACACGAGTCTTCAAATTTAATAACTAGGTAAAATTTGCCTTTAAAAATTCTAGACTAGAACATTCATTTACTTCTCTTTTCCTGAAAAATCTCTCTCCTTACCTTTCCATTGCCTGCACCTTAATCGAAATCAGTGACCTAAAGACCGTATGATCATCGTCACTTTATCGGTCTCTATGATCATTCGATTCTGTTCTTGGCAATTCTGGTTCACAACTCCGATTCCTATTTTCTATACTCGAGCACAAGTTGGGTGATGTGCCTGTGATTTTGAAGTCTTTCTCCCTTCCCTTTTGCTTCCCGTTCCTTTTTCCAACTAGGCGGATTCCTTTCTTTTCAGGATGAGAACAAAGGGGCCATCTGGTGGCGAGAGATTGAACCAGAAATACCGTTTCTTCTTTTTCTCTTTCTTTCTCTCTCACACACTTCCTTTTCATCACACGACCGTCTTCAAAACAAATTTCTTCTCCAGTATTGCACTTTAGAGAAGCATTAAGCGATACCACACTACAAAAGATGCACACGCTTTCAGTGTTGGCTGTATTGAAAGCTTTCTCTCTCTCTCTCTCTCTCTCTCTCTCTCTCTCTCTATATATATATATATATATATATATATATATATATATATATATATATATATATATATATATATATATATATATATATATATATATATATATATATATAATATGAAGTATGCTTATATGTATATGTGTTTGCGTATATTCTTCTGAACACATAAGAAACCCCCTTCTTCTTGAGAGGTATAGCCTTATCCTACTCCCATTCCTCTTTTCAGAAACGCTCATATCATCTTTCAGGAGGCAGAATTGCTCAACAACCCAGAAAATCGGAAAGAAAGTTAAGAGAATTGAGGGCAAATGCTCTATAAAAGTCAGGAAAAACTATTACGTTTATCACTTCAGCTGAAGTGTAAAATAAGCTTCATGCTGAAGATCGGAAAAGACTTTGCCTTCCATTCAAGCGTTTTCTTCTTCCTGCGTGCGACCCCTCTGATGTCCTTTCTTTCTCGAGATCTGTATCCTTTGGGCTTCGAAGTCCCTCAAATACGACTCAAAGAAGATCGTAGCTTATCATTTTGACATAATCATGTAAAGAAAGGTTTTGTTTGTGAAAGTACTTGGAAGTTTTGCGGGCACCGCGTATGTAAAGTTATTCAGTTAAAAAAATGATACCAAAATTCTCCATCAAATAACCAGGTTGTTGACTGGAAGTTTTAAGGTGGATTTTGGTTACTCTCATGTTCGCATTGTTCACTCTGAAGTTTGTAATGCGTGATGTATCATAAATCCTTTTATCGAACAGTTAGTAAATACTTGCACGAAGCGTTTTTTATCACCCGCTACCCTAGCCAGCTGTTTCAAGCTGGTCACAAGAAGCAGGTGAGGTTAGATTTACATATAACTTGCACCACCCAAGTGTGACGTATTATCATGGGGGTCAAGGTGGAATAAAACGAACACTGCAGGACTTGTAACTCTCTTCGCTCGCTCAGCTACGTTTCGTAACGTAAGTAAACCATTTTTTTTAATGAATAAAGTTGTGTGTGCTAATTGTTCCCTCCTGGTGCCTCCGTCACCTACCCCTCTCTATCTCCCAACTATCCCCAACAATCCCTTTCTTGGCGAGGGCCCTATTTCTTACTCTCCTGTTGCTTTATAAGTCATTGTTTATAAGGGCAATCAGAAATCTATAGGTAGACGGTGAAAAAAAGCACAATTTATGCAATATATATTACGTACAATTCAACTTCAGTATTATTTTCATCTTATTTTAATTAAAAAAAGTGTTATTTAAATTTAAAAAAAAACTTTCCTTGGGCCGGGTTTGAACCCACGCTAAAAGTAATTTTCATTACTAACCCACTCATTAACACGCTCGCTTACGACAGCCGACAGCATCTGCCGTTTGCTTTGTGCTATATGTATGCTACGTGACGTCAAACGGATAACTCCAACCAATCAGAACCGTGTATTTAGTTCCTATGGTTATTGTCGAGCGTGATTTCAAAATATGATTGCAAGAATATGCTAAAGTATTAAGTGATTTGGGAAAATTTACTACAATATGAATATTGCATCTTCCAAATAAGTAAACTAAGTCAATAATACTGAGAGGGGGTTATATTATGTATTTCCATTCTGCGGTAAAATTTAGATTTGCCTATGAGACAACAGTTGAGACTATCTTCTCTTGAAATGGTGTCGTAAAAGTAATGCCTTTTCTTTGAAAGTGTATCTGTATTAGAAGAACCTTGTCTCGTACTGTATCTCACAAAAATTCTGTTCTGTCACATTTCATGAACAACCCTAGTAAAATTAATTTTTGTATGTACATTAATATTCGTATCTTTATTGACGCATTTAGTATTCTAAAACTTAAGAAGTTCATTACAGTTACATTGTTTAGATTTTATGACATAGTGTAGCGCCTTATACAACGTAGTTCGACATATATATAGCTTCTCGAAGAGTATCCACTTTATATTTAAAATTCTGTATAGTCTTTCATTCTAAGGACTAACTTTTTTGTTACTTTAATTTAATTTTTTAATGCGTATTAGTATGGATAAAGAACTAGTTAGTATTAGAGTTACAGCTGAAGGTACACTCATATCGAAAACTACTGTTGCATGTCTATAAATATGTTGTTGTAGGTATATAATTTGATAACGAATTCTCCCGGTATTTCTTATAATGTTAGTATGTATATAAACGGGGCAAAGGCATGTACGTGGCGAATTTCATGTCAAAAGAGTAAGTAGTAAATAAGAACAATAAAACGAAAATAAAACTTTTTTGTCCATTTAGCAACATTTTGTTTTGCTCATTTTAATTTTCGTATTTATAATTCTTTTCTTATGAAGAGCTCCTTCGTGGCTAAGCAGTTAGCGTACGCGTCTTTGGCTAGGGAGGTCCGGGTTCGGTTTCCGGTGGGAGCTCATGTGGTTCGGATTCCACGTTAATCAGTAGGTCCACGTCTCATATAGCCTCGCTGCTGAACGGGACGTTAAACCTGAAGTCAACTCAACTCAACTCTTTTCTTATGAAATTTACCACAATTATACATTTCCCGATTATACACATAGTATCAGTATTAAAAGTATTCTGCAAAATCATTATCAAATTATATTCTTACAAGAAGACAGTTATAGATATATGACAATCATTTTAGATAAGAGTGTACGTTATAATATAATCAAGTATTATGTGATCATAGAATATGAATACGCTCCTTTCAAACTTCGCACGTTTGTTGCAGCTATGAGAGTAATTGTACACGGTATTACTTTGGTATAAAAGTTCGTCTAAATTCCGAGATTAAAAATGAAATAAAATCCTTAGTTTAAGGTTCAATAGTTGTAACGTCTACATGAAAGAAAATAGAGGAAACGGGAGCAAATGCCAAGACACTATGCTCTTCATCATAAGTTTACAGCGACTGATTCAGAAATCGTTTGACAGAGGTGAGATCCTGCGCCACTGAGACAACTATCTTATGGAAATCCCAGAAATACGTTCTGGAGATAAAAATCTTGAATTCAGTGTTGGAGAGTAGGTTCAAAATCTGTCTCACTGTGTGGACTTTCTGATATATGGACAAAATATTATACTATTTTCTCAAAATACGTCTGCTTCTCATTTTACCAATAATTTCGTCATGATTCATTTGCACTAATCGCCCTGTCTGTGGCTCAATAGTCGCTGTTAATAGATGATATGTGTTCGTAAACCAGAGTTGCTCAGTTGTATAAGAACTACATAGTATAAAGCTACAATTTGTGGGTAACTTGCACTGGAACTTTGTGTTGAGTTTGTGTGTATGAGGTGTGTTCAAAAATAACTGAACTTTTGCTGTAACATCTTTACTGCTCATTGTACAACATTTTAAGCCCTCCCCTCTACTGGCAATAGACCGTTCCCAACGTTTCTATTTTTGGAAAGCCTCCTGGAACGCACTTTTTAGGATGGTGCGCAAATTTCTTGTCACATGTCTTTATTCTCCTCTATAGTTTGAAAACGACGTCCTTTCAAAGTGAATTTAAGTTCGGAAAACAGGAAAGTGTCTGTTGGGCTAGATCTACGAAGTAGGATGGATGAGGCACAACGAAAGTCTGATGTTTTGCCAGATAAATGCGGATGAGGAAAGAAGTGTGAGTGGACATTGGTACGGTGCACCATCCAAGTATGGTTTTCCCATAACTCAGGCCCCTTCTTGCGCACAACATCCCTCAACCAGGCTAACATGTCCTGATAAAAATGTTTCCATCTGACCACATGATACAAATTCATGATGGACGATTCCTTTCCAATCAAAAGACGTAACCAGCAATACCTTGATCTTTGACCAACTTATACGTGCCTTTTCTGGATGAGGAGACCTTGAATGAATTGATGAGCAGATTAAATGTCTCTGTAAACGTTTTGCCAAGTTCGTAGAAAATTTTCACATACGCACGTTCTTCTTCAAGCTCTTTCATCGTCGCTGTATCATTAATCCGACGAACAGTTTGTGCACATACTCACTTTGGCATATGAAGCTTGGCGATTAACGGTCATCAGTGATGCTAGCCCTCTAGTTACAATTTCCCTCGGTAATGCTCAAAAATTCTCCTTTTAAGATGAAATTTCCCTAATTTTAGTTCCCTTTATATATATATATATATATAGGGAAATTTAACTTTTCAACAAACGTTATGTTACTAAACACCGCGGTAGTATGACGAAAGACGGTGCCATTCTTTCCAGAATCCCACACATAAAGTGAAAATCTTTTTTTTTTTTTTTCAAAAAGACTTTTGCGTCCTGGCTTGAGGATGTCATTATGCAAGATAACATTGAGGTAATAATAGAAGATCAAAAGCAGAAATGTATGTTGTGTCGAGATATGAGCACAGTATAATAATCCATAGATACGCAATAATGCTCTCTTTAAACATAACATACACATATATATATGTACACATATATATATATATATATATGTATGTTATGTTTAAAGAGAGCATTATTGCGTATCTATGGATTATTATACTGTGCTCATATCTCGACACAACATACATTTCTGCTTTTGATCTTCTATTATTACCTCAATGTTATCTTGCATAATGACATCCTCAAGCCAGGACGCAAAAGTCTTTTTGAAAAAAAAAAAAAAGATTTTCACTTTATGTGTGGGATTCTGGAAAGAATGGCACCGTCTTTCGTCATACTACCGCGGTGTTTAGTAACATAACGTTTGTTGAAAAGTTAAATTTCCCTATATATATTATCTCATATTCGTTAAATCTCCCTTTTTCCCTCCTTAAAAAATTATTTGCTTAATCTCCCTCCGCCGCGGGAAATCGATCATAGCAAAACGAAGTGAGTGGCAATTTGTTGTCTAAACATGCCGCTAGGTGTCATCAGTAGCCGCAGCGCTCTCCTTCTGCCTGTTGGCGCCCTGTTTCAAAAGTTTTGCTTCTTTTTGGACACACCTCGTATGTCAGAGTTAATTACATTGAGCAATTTATAGTATGATTACAGCTAGCAGATAATACAACAAATCATAAAAGACGATGTCATTGTTTACCCTAACAACGTATACATGGAAGGTTCACATTAAGTTCATAGCCCAAGAATACATCAAGATGACTTGCATGATGAGATGCGTATTTTCCTGTAGATAGTATAAATTTCTTGGCAAGTTGCGTACCAAAATCAATTGGCTACTTTCTATGGTAACAATGATCGGAGAACCGTGAGCTGTTAAACTTTCAGATTTTATTTCATATAACATGTTCTCTTGAATGTTCGCCTGCCTGAAACGTTGGAAATGAAATGCATACAAATCCGCGGTTACCAAACGAGAACAAAATCAAGTCGTTCGCTTCTGGAATCTGTGAGGGAAGAGAACGAGATACGAAGTTGAGCTCGTTGTGTACCATTCGCTTTCTTGATCCCAAGTTGCATGACGCGAGTTTAGATCTGATCCCCAAAAGTCTTCCTCAATTTCTCGTACAACTAACGAAAGCGCTGGAAGGATCAACAAATCCAGCAATTAAACGTGTAAGCGTCACAGCTGAAAGTTCCTCGACTGCTTTCCCAGGTATTTTGAGGCATGTGGCTGGGTTGGTTCTATGTTAGCTGTAGAGAATTTAGTAAAAGAAATGGATCTCTTAAGGGCGAATCCTCGTTTTAACTTTGAATAGAGAGAGAGAGATAACATTGGAACATGTCCCAAGGCTATACAGAAATATCGACACTGTTTCTCATAGTGTTGCGAATCAACGGGGAATATGTACTTCATCACATTTATTACAGGAAATTCTCGTATGAATGTAGTTCATTTTGAGCATTTTGTTTTCCTCCATTGAAATTTGTATATTTTTTCTTTTGAAAACAATTCTAATATAAAAACAAAATTCAGTGAACATAGAAGATTCCTACAACTTAACAATATTGTGTATGTACACATTTTTTTTAGCCCGTTAATTCATATGAGGGATTATTTTTCTTTTTTTTATTAATATGAATTTTAATAATCTGATTTCACTTATTTGTTCATCCAAGTCCATTGTATTCCTTGATTTCTAAGAGTGCATTTACATTATATATAATTTACACTTATTATATATATATATATATATATATATATATATATATATATATATATATATATATATATATATATATATATATATATATATATATATAATTTACACTTATTTAAATTTCATTGTCAAATGTTAAAAATATACAGTGTGTCTCAAAAGACCCCTCACATAAGGTAACTTATTATTATCAGAGTTACAACAAAATATAAGAGGGAAACCGTCTCCAAATATGATATTTTAAATCTAAAGTGAATGATTTTTTTTTAAATCGGACAAGCCGTTTGGGCTGTACACTCTTCTTGCGCTCAGGTTAAATGAAAATGCAACGTTATCGTTCACCGGGAGGCAGGTAAATTTTATAAGAGTATGTGAATGGGACATGTTTCAAATGGGGCTGGCTATCGACATGTTAGCGTAAAAGACAGTAACTTCATTCCCTTATGTTGGGGGTACAAGTAAATGGCAACGTTGCATGCATTTTCATTTAACATTAGAAGTATGAAGAATGTACAACTGAAACGGCTCGTCCGATTGAAAATATTCCCTCACTTTGGATTGAAAATATATCTGGAGACGGTTTCCTTTCTTACATTTTGTTGTAACTCTGATAATAACAGAGTTGCCGTATGTCAAGAGACTTTTAAGATACCCTGTATATAAAACGAATTATAATTTTCACAAAGTAAGAAACATTTAAATTTAAGTAGTTTTGAAAAGGAAATCAGTAAAATCAAACTATATTAAAATTCCAGTTAATTTAAAAGAAAATAGGAAAACGATTCTCGTATACGTAAATTGGTGGACTAAAAATCAAAGTTAACGTAGATATTCAACACTGTGATGAAGCTTTATGAAATAAAAGAGTGCGAACAGTTGTTTTTTATCATTGGGACCCCGCTAACCTGAACTTTCTGATAATCCAGACCGAATCTTGGTAAACGAAAAACAAACCCTATGTCTCTTTTTGAGTGTATAGACCCTATAAATGAACCAAAATGTTCTTATGTGGTTTTATTTATCAAACTTAGTTTGTTCAAAAGTATTGTTTCAACCATCCATATTACATATAAACTAATTATTTGCTGAGTAAAACTATATATTTTCATTAAAATTCAACACGTGTTACAGTTTCGCCAACTAACTCTTTGGCTTCATCAGACAATATGTGATACAGTATAACTGTACAATCGTATATACACAAATACACACAACTAATATATCTTTCTTTTATATATATATATATATATACTATTGTACAGTTATACTGTAACACGTGTTGAATTTTAATGAAAATATATAGTTTTGCTCAGCAAATAATTAGTTTATATTTAATCATAACAAAGCACAGCTTCTTCTACTTATGGAAAATATCCATATTACGCATTTTCGCACTTATTATTAAAGACACGAGAAAAATACACTACATCTCGTCAAAGTACTTCCCAGATATTTTAAATTATCGACTACTTCAATCTTTCTTTGTTGTACTCCAATCCGTAAAGGCATGTTTCCATGGTATATTATCATTGCTTTTGAATTTTTGATACTGATGTCCATTCCATATTGCTTCCCAATGTTGACTATTTTATCCATCATCTCCCGTAGTCCTTCCATTTTAGCTTTAATAAGTGTCATCCGCATATGACCTCGTTAGTGATGTGCCCTCCAATCTTGAAATGAAATAATGACCCCAGAGTAAGGTATGTCAATCTTGAAAGAACGAGAGACAGTAATGTCGTTGTGGATGAGAAGTAATCGGTTAACGTTGAGTGCATTTGCATAATGATGATAATAGAATATGAAGAAATATGATGCATCTTGCAGATCCAGATTTAATATTAATAAGACAATGACTTTTAGACTCGGATTTGATTCTTAATATATTGGTTACTTTTTCTCATTACTTTAAGTATATGTATTATGCATGAGCTGTTAATATGAAATTCAGGGTGTTCTCGTCTCTGTAATAGCTCCGCTTAAACTTCAACATTTCGTCAGACACACTCACACCATGGAGAATATGACAAAAGAATATAAGGTCGTTGGTCAGCCACCTGCGATAAGAAACTTTCTGTCGCCATAGCAACTGACCTGAGGGAGCATAATATCACGAACGTGACCAGAGTAGTGCTTGGATGAGTATGGAGCGACATGAGAACTTGGAGACTGTTGAATTTCGGAGCCCATTTTTTTATAATGTCAATTATAATGTGCAATCTTGGGGATACGTACAAAATGTATGTTTGTTAAAGAAACTCCACATTACTCTTTAATTCTTTGGTGAAAATTTCTGATTACGTAAACAATGCAAGGCATTACACAAACTACGTCATTGAAATATTTGGTTATCGAAAATTAAGATTAAATTAAATTCAACAATATTACTCAAGTTTAGTGGGAAAAACTTTTCTAAGACAAGTCATGTATCAATTCATAGGTCTCACTGAGAAGAAAAAAAAATGAAAATGAAATGAATTCTTTGAGTTTATCGTCCCCGATTATGCGTGTTAGGCTAAGGGAGACGATGATTAAAACAAATGAATGCTTATGGAAAAATTGGTGGAATGAGAAAGTGGGAGGAAACTGGAATACCTCAGGAAAACACGTGAGCACGATTTTGTCCACCACAAACTTATTTGGTTGGAGATCGAATCAGGGATTCCGCGCATTAGAGGTAAGTGTTGTACCACTGAGCCACCGTGACCACCGAAAAAGAATTGTGAATGGCTCAATATTCTCGTGCACAATTTTCGAAAAATAAAAAAAATAAAAACTTGTTTGTAGACCTTAAGATCGATGCTGTAAGATAACCACGCGTCCTAAGATGAAACTGATAATGAAGTATATTCATTAACCAAGATTTTCATTATGACTAGCAAAACGGCAGTGCACTGGATGGTTAATGACAAGTATAATTTTGTCATGAATTATACTTTTTTATTACCCAAACTTATAAGTAAAAAAAAAATACGTCCATTTTTGTGTAGCTATAATATTTTCCAAAGGTAAGACGTATCTATCAGTAGGTCGTATCGAGCTGAACAAAGTACTGGAACATGCTTGAGACTAAATATCATGCGTTTTCTTTCTTTCTTTCTTTCTTTTTTTTCCAACAAAATCGAGATTTTTTTTTTATGACAACGTAAAATATGTCGTTCGTTTCCAATCTAATGCAATTACGAATCTTTAGTTTGTGTTAATTTATGTACTATATCTATATGAGGAGTATATTGAGTAAAATTACTTTCTTAAGATAGAAGGTAGAGAATTCACACAAGGGATTCGGTTTTGTCCCTCAACATTTTATTATAAAAGTTCCTGTTATAAAACAATATACTATAAGTGTAGTCATAAGACCAGTACAAAATCCACTAACTTGTAAGTACTGTTTTTAAAAATGTAGTTGTCCCAATGTTCAGACAGCCAAGGGAAGAATTTCCACAAAGTTCCAGGCAAGCTGGAGATGGTTTAGGATTCTCAGTGCTCCAGGTGTAGAAAGAGAGGTTGTAATCCTGGAAAGCACCACATAAGCTAGGTGGTTGTGGTTAGAAATCTTTTAACCACAGAAGCTAGGAGAATCATTGAGTTCCCACAAAGCTCCAAGCAAGCTGGGTGCGCAGGAGGCCTCAAAGCTGCAGGCAAGCTAGGAGGCTTGGGTTAGGTTAAGATCTCTCGAAACTTCAGGCAAACTAAGAGAGTGGAATTGAAAATTCGAAACTGATGTCGATTGAGCGATGCATGTAGTTTTATATCCTCTTCTGAGTAGCAGTGGTGCTAGTGTTCCACACATGATCAAGTGGTGACTAAGATTCCTCTTCATGTAGTAACTTGTAGCAGAAGAGCGCGTGGATTTGCTTATAAATGAAAGACACATATTATTGTTTACAAAATATAAACCACGTGTACCATATTACAATATGTTGTTAAAAGCAGAATGTATCTATATTTTTTTGATGTCTCGTAAGAGTAAAGCACATACTCCTAACAGTGTCACATACATTGCTAACAGTGATACATCATAGTGCTTGTAGAAATGTAGTTTTTTTAATTTTTTTAAAAAAAAAACATATATTTTATGTCAGTTTTAACCTTATATTCGTTTAAAACTTCATTTCTATGTAATTTCGTTTCAAGTTTGGTATCTTATTAGCTTTAAAAGTACTGTTATTAATTTTAAAGAAAATAAATAAATAAACATAATGATGGAAAAAAACATTTTTGTACACTCATAACAAATACGGAATTATAAAATAGCTAGAAAAGTAATAATTGAAGGAAATTTTCCACTGAAAACAATATGCTACTGTCAAAGTAGGAGCAATTTTTAGTTTTAATAGAATCCGAGGATCTTTGATTTTTATCAGTAAGGATAAGAGTAGATACGAATACAGAACCTATGGTTTTCACTGAACTGTTCTGATATTCGAGAAACTTATTAAACTAAGGCAAAATACGAGCTGTGCTCTGAAGTGGTTTAATGTATCATAGAGCACGAAGAAATATGACGAACTATGTAAGATTTACATTGCATATCATTAAGAAAAAAGGATAGCATATAAAGTTATAAGTTAATTCTTTATTCGAAGAAGGTCTTTCATTGATCGTTCGTTATTGTTCATGTTGTTAACTTTTTTCCCGATTAAGTATCTTTTCTGCAGAAAAACAACTCATACTTACCAGTACCTATATGCGTATTCGATCTCCCACCAATTTTATTGCCATTTTCGTTTTTTTTTTTTCTGTATGCCTGTTTTCTCTAAGATATATTTAGTAAAATGATAAAAGTTGATACAAACGGAAGAACTGGGAAAAGTAAGCAGGCGTTGTTTGTCTATTATCACTACATAGTGCTATCTATGATATAATTCCTCGTCTAGATGCTTTTGATAAACATAAGTTTCAATACTCTTGAAATGAAATTTTAAGATCACACGACTGTGCCTCAAACTGTAGTTCCAATAAATAGTCCAAATTCTTAATTAAAACTGGGAATCATATGATGTGGCATAAAATATTTATCAACTGAAGTCACCTAATTACCTACTTTTAAAAAAAGTTTCATAAATATGTTCCAGCAGAAATTAGATTTTCCGCAGCACAGTTTCTGTAGCTTTCTGTCCATTCTAAGCCATCCCTGTAAGCTGTAGGCCAATCAATTCCAACAGGCCGATGTAGTACGCTTTCTTAGAATCTGACAAAATCAGAGAGAAAGAATGATGAAAGGAGAGGAGGGGATAATGTAATAGAGTGGAATAAGGAAATGTTGGCAGTGTAAGGTTATCCATGGCTCTACGAGTGTTTTCTTTTTTTTAAATCAGCGTCCGGTTACCTGCCAGTTCCTTTCTTTCTTCATGTAGTTAATTGGGAAGAAGAGCAATGAAATCATGATGTCACAGGGCACTCAGTTGAAAATGACTGCCCTATGCTAATTGCCAGAAATGAGAATTTCTATTAATGATAATGGTAGAGTTGCACATAAGAGGAGACCAGACACAATTTTCGAGACGAGACAGAGGTCTTCCAATAGAAACATACTTTCTGAGACAACTACCACCATCGCACAATTTTGAGACGAGATAACTTTAACTCTTGTCTCGTAGGTAGTCCAAAATACGACAAAAGAGGTGATTAAAATGTGAAAAAAAAACGACAAAACCTCGTAAAAACCGACGAATACCACAAACTGACAAACCTGAAATTAAACCAGGAACTTTTGATTCTAGAAGTGAATTCTCTAACACTAAGTAACCAATGAAGATAAGAGTAATTGCTTCAGGATACTCTAATATTGTACAAGAGCTGCAGAAAAAATAATGGCAACATTCTTATAATTCGTACGTGGCTTTATGCATAGAAGAATATTTATTACATTCCTTCAATGTAATCGCCTCTTACCTTTATCACCTTCTTCTGCGTGTGTGGAAGGCGTCATACACCGTTAGCATGCCAAGTTTTCACGATGTTCCGCAAGATCCCCATTTGGCGCGGATAATGGCTTCTCTAAGTGGTTACTTGATTTTGGCGAAAAGGCCGTCACGAAGTCCCTGAGAACATTGTTATTCACTGCGTCCACGTTCCACTTTAATTTTGATCTACACACATAGTTCATCTTCCTGAAACATATGGTTATGACTCTTACACTTTCATCCTCTACTTTATAGTACTACTACTTTTGTCTGAATAACACACAGTGATTAACCATTCTCCACACTTCATCGCTCACATTCCTTTATCACCTATAAAAATTAGTAGCGTGTGGTCGAGTAAGCGTGGCGTCGAGATGATGATATGAGCGTGATGTCAAAAGGATGTTGTGATCGTGAGGTCGAGTGAGCGTGATGTCGAGATGATGATGTGAGTGTGAGTTCGAGTGAACGTGATATTGGAAAGACGTGAGCGTGAGGTTTAGTGAGCAGGTGTTGTCTTGACGATATAAACGTGAAGTTGAGTGAGTGTGATGTTGAAATGTTAATGTGTAAGGTTAAGTGAGCGTAATGTTGGGTTGGCGATGTGAGTGTGATATCGAAATGACGTTGTAAGTATTATATCGAATAGTTGTGAGTGTGAGGTCTAAATATTGTTGTAAGTTTGAGTGTAATGAACGTGATGTCGAAAAGATATTGTGATCGTGAGGCCGAGATGATTATATGAATGTGAGTCGAGTGAGCATGAGGTCGTGAAAATGTTGAGCGTGAGTTTGAGTGAGGTTAATCCAAAATAGGCACCTTTGGACACAGTGCTCTAACGTGAGAACAGCGTTGCCACTACTTTTTATTCAAGCTATGTATTATACTCAAATTGGTTATGGCGTTCGTGTCAGGACGATTAATGTAAAGAAAACGTAATGCACTTCCAAGGTACTTGGTCATCCAAAATTACAGTGACAATAAAATGTTAAACCTTCTCTGTAGTTTCATTATAATGTCGAATGCTGGTTCACTTATGAAGAAAGGGAGCTAATTAAAACTTTTGACAAATTCATTTGTGTGTCTGTAAATACGACAAATTAATGTTACACAATGTAGATTTACTTAATTGAAAAGCCCACTTTGAGTTGTGCTATATGAAAGCTTACGAGACGTATTGTAGTTGTGTTCTTTTCTGTTAGTTTGTATGAAATTAGGTGCAGAGTTAGCATTTTTTTCCTTATCTATCTCTATCACAGGTCACAGTAGGTTATCGATTGGTTTGACGTAGCTTTCCACTTTTCTCTATCCTTAACCTGACTTTTAATTTGCTTGCATGTAGTTCTTTCTTTTTCTTACCTACATATTGTAAATTTGGTCCATATATTTCAATCATAGCCCTCCTCTAGGTATTTTTGCTTCTGCCGTTCTCTTCTAATAGCGTAATACCTCCATGTCTCATAATACTTTGCACATCCAATTATCCTATCTGTCTCTTAATATTCTTTAGTATACTCCTTTTCTCCTACCATTTATCATCTAATTATCATTCTTCTATAGCACCACATTTTGATGGGTTCCATTTTTTATCTTCTTCTTAAGTTCATGCCTCACATCCAAACATCATAACTACATACGGTACAAATGCTGTTATCAGCCTTTTCTTCAGTTTTATGTTGGTGTTCCCGATTAGAAGCTTTTCATTTTCCTCGATTTTTTTTTTTTTTTTTTTTTCGCCTGAGCTGTACTGGATTTTACATTTTGTTTGTACCTATTATCGCTTATTGTTTTACTCCTAAAAACAAGATCTCCCTCGTGGCTATGCTGATAACTTACGCGCCTTCAGCGCGGAAGACCCGAGTTCGATTCCGGGCGAGAGTTCATGTTCTGATCCCATGTTAAGCTGTAAGTCTACGTCTCGTATAGCCACGCTGCTGAAAGGGATGCTAAAATCAAATCCGAATCTTAAGTAACGGAATTCCTGTACCTCTTTCACCAGGGATCTTCTAATTTGATCTTCATTTTTCTTTCTTTCTGTTTCTGTTCTTGTACATCTACAAATTTCCTTTACTCTTCTTGAGCTTCATGTTTAAAGTTGCAACTAATTCGTATGGCGTTCTGGAGGTCGTGGGTTCGATTCTTGCTGCCAACCATCCTGACGGGTTTTCCCCAGTCCTATCAGGCAAATGCCGGGATCGTACCTATTAAACAGGCCCTGGCCGATACCTTTCAATTGTTTTTGTTGCTTACGTTTTAGTATGTAGCAGGCTAAATGGCCATCTGTCACGTATGAGGGATGGCGTCCCTCTGCGAAAGAAGAAAGGATTGGGGAAGGAATGAAGCAGCCTGGGACCTATAAGTAGGTCCACCCCGGCATTCGCCTGGTGTGAATGAGGAAACCCCAAGAAAAGTTATTCAGGATGGGTGGCCTGAAAAAGCTTTTTATACTTTTTCGACTGACTGCCCCCAACGGGAATCAAACCCGGGACCGCTCGCACCGAAGGCGAGAGCATTAGCGACTACGCTACGCGGGTCCACCTGTTACTGTTGTTGTTAGATATACGTTCTAAAATGGCCTCTGAGCTGTATCTGGTATTTAATAAATAAAATAAATAAAAAATCAGTTAGCCTTTATAACTTCTGGATTACAAATTCGAAAACCAATAAATAATCTGGGGGACAGGAGCCGTGGTGGCTTAATAGTAAAGCGTTCACTTCTTGTGCATGGGGTCCCTGGTTCAATCCAAGCTCACGCCAATGGTCTTTGTGGTATACAAACATCGCGTGCGTGGGTTTGCTCGGTGTTCTGTTCTTTCGTCTCACTTAATTTATTCATTCTCATCACCACCATTTGTTTTAGCCTACATGGCATCACCGTGGGACATATAACTGAAGAATTCCATTTTAATTTTCGAAGGTGAAAAATTGTTGGTTGGAGTTAATGTGAGATCAAAACGCCGAGCTTGGACCTGAATTTTCCGTGTCAGTGGTGAAAATTTCATTGAACTTCGAGAGAGCTGTTGCAGTAGAACTAAGAAGAATTACTCTCCTTTCATTGTAACAGAAATCAAATTAGAAGAAACATTCCCTCATTATTCTGATCTCTCATATAAACATTCACACTTCTCCTTATCTCATCGCATTATAGTATGGGCATCACTGTTGGAAGATAACATTGGATATGATCTACTAATTAACAATGTACATTTTACGTGTACAGTATATAAATAAATAAACGAATGACATAAATTTTTAACGACATAAAAATTCGTTTTTGACAATTTTCTCAAGAACTACGCATGAAGATTTAACTCAGCGACATTTTTTTTACCCTACTCAATAAGATTTATCAATTAATACATATCTCATCTTCGGACATTTTCCTCATGCTATACACGACTTATATACATATATATACATATACAGGAATTGTGCCATTATTGACATGTCACATGCCGCAACTGAGAAGCATCCATGCTTCACGGTCTTCCGATAACATCTTCGTCTTCACGTACGATTTTTCTGTTTGATATCGTCCATTAATTGCAGTCTCCTTCGTCCTCTCCTTTTTCCTACCACCATACCTTCTAGCACATCCCTCATGATACAGTTCCTTTTTAGTCAATGTCCCAACCAGTGTCTCTTGCTCTTCTTAATAATATCTAAAATTGTTCTCTTCTCCCTCACCATTTCTAACACCCTCTCATTCGTTTTCCGCTCGACCCAGCTCATTCGCACCATTCTTCTCCATATCCACATTTCGAAAGTTTCCAGTCGTTTTTCACAATTTTTGCGTAATATCCGTGTTTCTGACAATACAGTGTAATGCTCCACATGAAGCACTTTATAAGCCATTTTCGCAACTCTTTATTTAAGGTCGCACAAAATAGTATTTCCTTCCTCCTAAAGGCTTTTTTTGCCATTTCTGTCCTTGCTTTTATTTCACGTTCGCACCCAAATATCGAAAACTAGTTACTGTACTATTTTATCTCCTCCTACTTTTATATTTGACACCGACTCTTTCGTTCCAATCACCATGGCTTTTGTCTTCCTAACATTTAGTTTCATTCCATATTCTTCACAGGCTTCCTCAAGTTTTCTAACATCTTAATGATTTTCTCTTCAGATTGTGCAACAAATGCCATATCATCTGTAAACCGTATACACGAATAATATATAATTATATTTGGTAATATGTTTGCAGTTAAAGTAAATAGTGTTCTTAATTTTGTTTTGAGGTTTATCCGTTAACCCATTTTACACGTAAGAGGAAACCTTTTAACATGGGATTAAATGCCCAAACGTCAGTTGAAGCCTTTGGAGTACATGAATCTAATTAAGACATCACTCTGCTTGTTTTTAAAATAACGTTAATTAAAGCTATATAAGTGCAGCGAAATTGTGGGGATAGAGAGCTAGAAAACAAACAGTCTACTTGATTACATTTATTTCTGATATTCTCAGAAAAAAATACATTTTTAGCATATTGGCTCTCAAGTGGATCACCGCTGGCCTCGTCAATTCTTCTACACGAAACAAAACTAAACTTCTGGCGCAACAGCGCGAAGGAGCCAATGTACCAAGTGGCTTATGCCTCTCATGTTTTTAGGATGATGTGTCATCAGCAAATCGGCTCCCTTTTTCCTTAATCTTGGCTTTTTTGACCAAAGTTCTATACTTCTCTGCATATCCTCCTTTTACATATTTGCTTTAAAAAAATTTAAAAAAAAAAAAAAACTTCAACATAGTTCACCCGGAGAAAAAATTATATGGTAGGGAGATATGGATTTGAAAAATTGACACAAAACACCCGTCATAAATGTGTGACAAAAACGTTAGTATTCATTTTCGTTTCTAACTAATAATCTATCAATTCTTAACTTGTTACAGTAATATTTTTGTTTAATGTTCTAAAATTATTATTACTTATAATATGGAACTCTGCTGCCAATGTTCACACTAGAAGGATAAAATCTATACAAAAGAAACTCATTAAATACTCATATTTTAAAACTAGGTACGATTTTACTGCTTTAATGTTTGAACAATAAGCAATAATTTTACATTTTGGAATACTGAAATGCAGACTTGTATTAACTAAGTAAACACTAGTAACTAACTAACTCTATGGTTTATGGAACCCGGAGGTTCCATGCTGTATTCACAAAAGTTATTCATTGACTTCTGTCCGTAGCCAACTGGATGCAGTTTCTGTTTCGTATTCCTTTTTCTGCGAGGTCCTCTTAATATTGTCCTCCAATCTGCTCCTAGAGCTTCCTAACGGCCTTTCTGCGATTGGATTTCCAGTTAAACTTTTGTACGCCTTTCTACTTTTTCCATCCTGGCTACAAGACCTGTCTACCTAAGCCTCCTAGACATGATGACCCTAACAATGTTAGGTAAACGGTATAAATTACGCAATTTCTCGTTATGAAGTTCGCCATTACCCATTCCCATAGATGTATATACTTTTAGCTTCAAATTCTTCAATGGGATTCGCGAAGACAAAAGATTTTGAACTGAATAGTAACACAAGTTCCTTGCTTTCAATCTACATTCAATTTCTTCGTGGATATGTTTTTTATTTATTCATGTTGATCCTAGATATTTGAAAGTATCCACTTTATCGAAGGTATTATTTGATATAACGTATCCTAGTTTGTACTGTATTTATTTTTTTCTGTATTCATTTCTAAACCCATGTCCCTGCAAGCGTTAATGAAACCTCTGCATTTTTTTCTATAGTCCTCGTATCATCCTCTATCAGATTTTCACCATCAGCACACCCCAAAACCTGGTAAGTACCACTCAGACGTAAGCCCTAGGTGCTATCTTTGATTTTCTTCACTGCGTATTCCAAAACAAAATTGAACAATAATTGCGACAATGAATTTCCTTAATTTAAAGCCATTCTCAAACTCGACGTGAAAGCTCGTACACTATTTTTCTACTCGGACTTTAGCTTGGGATTCATTTAAATATATCTAATTAACTATATATTTTACCCAATACCAAATTCACTAAGAATGTTGTTTAATTTTTCGCTCCTAAGCGAGCCATGCACTTTTCTAAAATCAATAGACAATTGATGAACCGGGATATGGTATTTCCATTTCTTTTCGATTATATGATGAATCGCGAATACATTTTGTCAGTAGTTCATCGATTCGCCCTCAATCCGCATTGGTAATCTTCAATAATTTAAGTTGCGTTTGGAGTCAGTCTTGCTAATAGAACAGTCGAAAAGAATAGGATGTTGACAATAGATATAAAGGTAACCAAGAAAGTTCTGTCGGCTTTTCATCCACCACCTTCGATCGATTTGTCACCTAAGACGTATCTGAAAGATCACAAATAGTCCCAATCACCATCTACGACCTTCTGGCAACGTTCTAAAAGGCCATGGATTCCATCGCAATAGAACTTGGTAGGCCGTGAAGCGAAGAAGGTATCAAGTGTATTTTGCACCTCTACTAGGGATTTGAACTGTCATCCTCTAAGGTGATAGTCCAAGGAATTGAACATGTGATAATCGGACGATGCAATGTCCAAGAAGTATGGCGAATGCAATAGTGTTTCCCATCCAAGGCATAGAATGGTGTCCCGGGCCATCCTAGCCACGTGAGACTTAGCGTTGTCCTGTATCAGGAAGACTCCTTTGCGATTCAGAAATGCTGGCTCCAGAATTTTTAGTTTTCCGTGAGAATTGCAGACAGTACACAGTTGCATTGATGCTTGACCAGATGGTAGCAGTTCCCGATGCATGATGCCGAGAGCAGTCCACCGAACACGCAGGAGGACCTTCTTCTGGTGCAGTGCTGGTTTCGGCTGTTTTGGAACCAGTTCATGGGATGCTAACCAAAGATGAGGGCGCCGTGGGGCTTCGTACAGGACCCACTTCTCATCACTAGACTTCGGATTTTTGCATATTTGCATGTTTTTTTCCTGATGTGGTATTGATATGCTCTTTAAACAGAAATCCGTTTCAGGTGTTTTGGGGTAAAATAGCAGAGTTTTATAGTGCATATATTTGCATATTTCGGAGGTTAGTGCATGTTTATGTCGTTACTGCATATAAATGCATATCTAAAGGAACGATTAAATTGATAATTTTTAACGTCCAACAACTTTCCTTATAAATGGAATTTCAAGTTTCTAATATAAATTAGACTCAAGATCTTAAAAATGGTTGATTTGTTGTCGGTTTAGAATATCTTCCAAGGTCTTGTGAAAGGAGAATAACAAAAGGGTGAGTGATTCATCCTCCCGGCAATGATGCGTGACTGTCACCTTTTTGGAAGAAGATATAAATAACTGTGTCAAATCACCTACAACACAATTTCCACGTTATCCATCTCAGAAGTTAAAGTTGCTACTGTTGTGTGTGTGTATGGATTTGAAATTGTGTGGTCTTGTGGCAGTATAAGAATGCCAAAAGAAAAATCTGGGTCCATTTAGTTGTAGTGTGACATCTTCAAATTCCAATTTTAACTAGCTCAGAATTTTGTCCAATTTTTGTCTACCTAAGAAAGAAATTTGTACCATTCAAATAAACGAGGGAGGGCCATTCCAAAATTTGTCCTCAACGATCACCTGTAGTGCGGCATCTTAAAACTTGAATTTTAACTACCTCAGAATTTTGTCGAATTTTTTGTCCACCCAAGAAAAAAATTGTACCAATCAAATAAACGAGGGAGAACCATTTCAAAATTTCAGCCAGTTCAATCACCTGGAGTGCGACATCTTAAAATTCGAATTTTAATTGGCTCAGAATTGAGTCAAATTTTAAAATATTTTTGTACCACCAACAATAAATTCTGTACCATTGAAATAAACCAGGGCCGGTCATTTAAAATTTGGCCACTGAAATTACCTGTAGTGAGACATTTTCAAATTCGAATTTCAGCTATCTTGATGGTACAAAAAACTACAAAAAAGGGAAAGTTCTAAGCTAGGTAGAATTCGAATTTAAAGATCTCACACTACTGGTGATAGAAGTTGCCAAAGTTTTGAAATGGCCCTCTTTTGTTAATTTGAATGGTACAATTATTTAAGGTACAAAAATGTAAGGAAACTGGGCAAAATTCTGAGCTTATTAAAATTCAAATTTGAAAATGTCGCACTACGGGTGATCGAAGTGGCTGAAATTTTGAAATGGCCCTCCCTCGTTTGTTTGAATAGTACCATTTTTTTCTTGGGTGGACAAACACGGAAAAAATTGTGAGCTAGTTAAAATTCAAATTTGAGGATGTCGCACTACAGGTGATCGCAGTGGCCGAAAATTTAAATGGACCTCCCTCGTTTATTTGAATGGTACAATGTTTTTCTTGGGTGGACAAAAATGGAAATGCAAATTTGAAAATGTCGCACTAGATGTGATCGAAGTATTCAGGTATAACAATATACACTTCTCCCTCTGTCTATCAATACAAAACTTGGTACACACATTTCTTATCCCCTATACTATTTTTCGAGATACATTTAGATTGTCTACTTTTACCCGGGGCCACTCCAGAGAGGTCCAAAGTTGATGGGAGTGATTTCTGGAGGGAATTTTTCTAACATTCTTTCACCTGTTCAAATGCATTGTGGGCCCCAATACACAACACCTCTGGAAAGCTTGTTCCATACTGAAGAGAATGAACTCTTCCATGGTTTTCTAATGAACAGTTTTGATGCAATAGCTATTTCACTGCGATTTTCTTTATACCAACAGGGTTAATGGGCCACAGGAACTTACTCCGTTGTCCGTGGCACGTAATTTTTTGTGCATGAACATATCTTTATGTTTATCGAATAGACTAGGTTTGATTCGGATGTCCGGATGGCACGTTCATGTCCGTTCGTTGTTAGCTAGTTAAAATTCAATTTTGAACATATCTCACTACAGGTGATCGACGTGGTCGAAACTTTTAAATTGCCTTAATTTGTTAATATAAATGGTACAATTGTTTTCTTGGGTAGACAAAATTTCTGAGCTAGTTAAAATTCAAATTTGATGATATTGCAGTACACGTGATCGAAGTGGTCGAAATTTGTAAATGGCCCTCCTTTAATAATTTGAATGGTATATTTTTTTCTTGGATAGACAAAAATTGGATAAAGGTGTCGCACTACAGATAAATGGGCCCGAAAAAATCTTCTGAAGCAATGGATTGAAGTTGAGAGACGTTAACAATTCAAGATGAAAATATATTTTGCAAAGTGTATGCTAAACAAGTTCAGAAAAGGACATTTCTATTTTGTTCGACAGCAAAAGCTCAAACTTCAGCAACTTTTTTTTTTTTTTTTTTCCTTCGTATATTTTCATAACAGTTTCAAGTCTGGTAAGAACTTTATGGAACTATGAAACAGCCTACATGTAGCTTTCTTTTTGCATACTTGACAGAGTTCATTCCAAAGAAACCGTTGAAAAATGTATTTCGGGAAGAAATGAACAACCTTTTTAAAAATATGAACAATCTTTTGAGTTCTAAATATGAGAGTATTGAAATATAAACTTGTGTTGCTTTCATACACACCTCTGTCTCTCGAAACGTAAATTCCCTACTGTCTTCAGTTATGTTTTCGATAACTTTACCTTCTTCCCATTTATTCCTTGCTCAAATCACTTTATTAAATTTGATGTATCAACATTATACATTGTAAATTATTGCTGTTTAAGACAGACAATGTTACGGTAGAAGAAAATTGGATACAAAAAGTAATTTCAACTGGATTTATTTTCTTTTAAAAAAGAACTTAAGGGTTTTTAATATAGGTTTAATACAGTAAAAATTGCCTTCAGCAGGCCCCTTATTAAACGGAAATTTATTTTAAACGAAAATATTTCACGATCCAATGAATTTAAAGGTAAAATAAAATGTGTTAAATTCTAGGCGGAACCTGTGTTGCGAACAACGGATGTTAAAATACACTTTAAATGCAGTGTTTAAAACTGTTTTAGACATTCTTGAGAGGTTAGGTATATGAACTATGTTGTCTATAAAGGTCTTCGTTTTCTTGTTACCCTACACATTTACTCTTTAGTCCACCACCATGTAAGGTCCTAGATACCGTGCGAGTTTTTGAACGAACTGCGATTTACATAATTATCTCCAAATACCAATAATGCATTCTCTAGCTGCTCTAGAGACAGGAACAAGGAGCATAATATACACAATAGATCAACATGGAGCCAAAAGTAGAGGGAGGAGCACTGAAAAGTGCCTACTTTTTGTCTTGGCCTTTGAAACCGTATGTAGGTTTTTTTTTTTTTTTTTTTTTTTTGTTTAATGTAAGTTTTATGTGTATTAATTCGTAGCATAAATAAATAATATAACTGAATACGTTAGGCCTATATACAACATTTCATTTCATCTCACTATGTCCATTAGCCTATATGTATGTACCTTATTTATTTTGCTAAGCATAGAGCTATCTTGGTTAACTTTGAAACCTTTAACGGAAATGTTTGCGAGTCCTGTTCAATTTCGCTAGGGAGGTTTTATTATGTGCTTATGCCAGAAATGTTTATTTACTTCTCTGAGTATATTTATTCTTTATTCACAGATACTTGGCGCATTATTTGTAAAACAATGGCGGGTCCAGGATATGATCAAGGGAGGGGCTAAACCATAGTTTGCACCTTTAAGCAGTGTAAAGCAGGATTGAAATACATTTTATCCAGTTTATACGTGAGCGTCAAGGGGGGGGGGGCGCCTGTGTATGTAAGTAGATGCATTTTAATTTCACCTACCGACTGTGAGCTGTTTGAACCCGAAGAAACCAAATTTATTTAAGAAGCCTTGGACGCTTGCGGAACTGAAAACATCAAAAGCGACCTTGCGTTTATCAATATTCATTTCAGTTCATAACGAGATTAGAAGAGCGATGATTAGGACTTTGCAGTACATTTGAGCTGTTTGATTCATTAACGAAGCAGATGCTCCCAAGACCAATCGGACAAGCATTTCTTCGAAAGGCACATTCAATAGACGCGAAAAATTCTGGCATAAAATTCTTGTCTAATGTGAATAAAGTTTTCCTGGGAACAACGACGCACGAACTTCAGATTTAACAGCAAGTAACATTGCTTCTTTGAAATACTGTCCCTTAACGACCTGTGACACGGAAGGAACATTTTTGATGTACAGTAATGTTTTAACTGATAAATGCAAGCTTTCACCAGAAAACACCAAAAACTACATAGTTGTATATTGTAGCATTAATGCATCATAGTTATAAACAAATATATGTAATTCAAATAATACAACTTTTTTCTCTAAGGATAAAAGTCCTCATTTAACTTTAGCTTTTGATTGCTGCATATTTACAATTTTTAGTGCATATTTTCGTGATTTTTAGCGCATATTTGCATGCATATTTTGCCGTTTTTTAGTGCATATCGATCCGAAGTCTACTCATCACATGTCAACACTCTGTCCAGAAATGGCTCCTTGCTCAGACGAGATAGCAAAGAAACACAGGTGTCTGCTCGCGTGGCCTTCTGGTCCGGAGTCAAATGATGTGGGACCCATCGATCTAACTTGTAGTGCTTCCCAAGTTGATGGAGGTGCTACCGAACGGTTTCTCCACTCACACTGAGTTGTAATCCGAGTTCCTCACATGTCTGGCCACTGTTCGCCTCAATTGATGCCTGAAAATCTTCATTTTGTACATATGTTGGTCTTCCGGGGCGGGCACGAGGTGCATCTTCAAGGGTTTCGTTACCGTCCTTAAATTTGTTAAACCACTGCTGCACTGTCTGCGTAGTCACGACACCCTCACCAAAAGCCTGGCGTATCTTCCGCCCCGTTGCAGTGGCGTTTGACCCCAGTTTGAACTCGTACTCGTACACGCCCTTAGGACGCTCTGTGGATTTCCCATGTTCAGTCTGTCCTTACGCAAGTACATGGTGTAACTGAACTGCCACTACCAGGTAGTATATTGGATATTCCCACACCAACAACTGACCTTCGCCTTATCTCCATTTGCATTCAACTCACGGTGTAAGGGCCAATTGAACACAGACCTTCACAAAAAGCGACAGAACTTTCTTTGTTACCTTTATACCTCGATAATTATTACAATCACTTTTGTAGCTTTTCTGGTGAATTGGAACAATGATTGATGCTTTCCGCTCCTGCAACATGCATTGTAATTCATTGTGTGTACAAAGTGTGTTGATGATAATGTGTAATAGTTTAGAGCTGATTTATTACGCCAATTATCCTTCTCTGCTGCTGTAATAGCTAGCGCGAGTAATTTTGGTGCATATGTTCGATTCTTGTTTGGAAAGCATTCAAAAATTTGGCCACAATAAAATGTTTCGGATTCTGTCTTGAAACTGTTGACCTAGGTTTCATATAGGTTCGGTGCTGAACATAGATGCAAAACTTCCACAAACATAAATGATCTAGTAGACATGTGACAGAAATCGTGTCATTTCAGAATTCTACAAGAAGCCGTCGAATGAGGAGCAAAAGTCAGTCTAGGACTTACAGGGTGGACCATAATTATGTATATCATGTTTCAAAGATTGCGGTAAAGAAATTAGCTACATACCTGAATAAGCACATTACGCTCATTACGCTCATACATTTCCTTACAAGAATTTCAATCTATGTTCTCCACAGGGGCGGATTCAAGGCAGCGATCGGGGCAATTGCCCCCCCCCTTCCCTCCAGAAGAGGAAACTTTCTTATTTTATATATAAATAAAACCCTTCCCAGGGTTTGGAGCTCTTAAAAATAGCCCTAAGTAGCAGTATTACACCCACCGCCCCTCCTCAGAAATCCGTCCTGTATCCGCCCTGGTTCTCCTTGGCATGGTCCACCATTTCACCATTCAAATCGATACATGCCTGGAAACGAAGGGAAGCGTTGTCACAAGAGCTTGACAGCCCCGTACTGTTATCCTGTTGAACTCTTTTGTGATAGCTTCTCGTATTTTGGCTGAATTGCGTATTTGATATTGGTCCTTTAGTACACCCCATAAGAAAAAGTCAGGTGGTGTCAAATCTGGAAGTAGCACGTAATTACGTAATTATTTGTTGCAGAATACAAACACACACACACAACGCTCACGCTGTTCCAGAGACAAGCCTTCCGACATCCTGTTTGAATACAGTTACAGTTCTAAGTCTAGTGAGCGTTATAGCCACTCTCAGGCTGCACAGTGTTGCCATATAGAAACTTTTACAAATATTGCAGTCAGTCAAACACCATATACATAATTATAGGTCACCCTTTATATAAAGGTTATAGGAGAAAATAATGTTTTATATATATGAACTTCATCAAAATACTATGACTCACAATTGCCCAGTACTAGCGCAGCGATTTTTGTTGGGTAACGTTGGGCATCAAGCTGGACAATTATTTCCTCAGTGCTGTAAGTAACTTAAAAAGTTAATAACCTTGAAAAATAATCCAAAAGATTTCCTAATTTTAATCAGTGTATCTACTTTTGTAAGGTTTTGGAAGTTGATATATAAAGGGAGTTTTTAATTTCATTTCGTCATTCATTTCATGAGATATGAGAAGCTAAGCGTTGATAGATCTGTTTTTTAATTGAAAGATATTTTCTATTCCGATTTTTAGATGTCGAATAAAACATTATTATGAAACTTTTGTGAAAAGTTTAAGGATTTGGAGATAAAAATGTCAAAGTAATGCATGATCTGATATATAGATTAATCTTTCAATAGTGTGAATGATATATATCTGAAAGTAATGAAACGTGCCTTATAAGAAAAAAAGAAAGAAAAAGAAAGTGTGATTTTGTTTGGAGTTTGTGACAGATCCATTTACATATTTGCGTCACTGTCATTTGTCATGAATCTTGTGCAACGCCTACTAATACCTCTTAAGAATTTCCGCGTTATTTCATATCTAATTTTGGATATACGGAGTTGATTAATGTTTGATTTAAGCTTAACTGACAAGCCTTAAGAAGTGTAAAAACAAAATATTAATTCAATCAATCAAAGTGTTTACGTACTATTCAAGAATGAATATGGTGCGATGGAGAAAAATCAATGCACAAATTCGTTTATGTTTTGTTCATGGTGCAGTTTCCCCTTAAAGGAGACATTCACATAAATAACGGGAAAACGAGGAAACGGTCAGATAAACAAATATTCTTACATATTTTGTAACTTATTTCGCGTAATTATAGAGAATATTCCAGACATTACGCGTCTATTTGTCTATTGTACTATAATGAGTCACTAATTCCTTTCTCTAATAATAAGCCTTGTAGAAGAGACGTAGTACTAGTAGAAATTCTAGTATTTGTGATAATACATGGTCATGAGCACCCATGAATAGAGACTAGAATGAAGGATCATTTCTCCCTGCCAACCAAAAAGAAAAGTGTCTTTAGAGAAAATTCAAGCAGTTTTAAAAATCCATTATGCTTTTTAACATTGTATAGAGTAAAATACCGTTAATAACACTACCTATGCTATTACATGTCTTATCATATGTATAAGGATTTTGATCGATACTCTACTCAATGGTGAGCTCCTTCATGGCTAAGCGGTTAGCGTACGCGCCTTTGGCGTGGGAGCCCGGATTCTGTTCCCGGCGGAACCTCATGTGGTTCGGATTCCACGTTAATCAGTAGGTCCCTTCTTATATAGCCTCGCTGCTGTAAGAGACGTTAAACTCAAAATCAACTCAACTCTAGTCAATAGTTTCTCAGCTTGCCATGCGCAATCCATTGCTGGATAATACACTAGAATCTCGCTAATTCGGCCATTCCTGGCACATATGCTGCCCTGTCGCGACAAAACGCTGTAACTTTCGCGAAGCAGTTTTGAGAAAAAGAGCCGTAAAGTCGCTACAGACCGGCTAATTTCCTACTTACATCGAAATTCTCTTTGGTATATTTTCAAAAGTATTTGACTCAGCTCAATGCTGGGCCTGGTGTACATAAATATCGGTGGCGGGAAATTAAAAATGCTTATAGCGACAAAACAATGTAACTCAAGTTACAGCGTTTTGTCGCGACACGGCAGTATGGGTGCCGGCTTATTGAGTGCCTAACATTTATTTTATTTATTTATTTATTTTTGAAACCCTAGGGGATATACAGTAGTGTCTGTACTAGAGATGCAAGGGCTCGGAAAAAAAACGGCTTTTTTGAAAAAAAACTCGGTTTTTTCTGCTTCGCTTTTTTGCTTCGGAAATTTTGGGCTTTTTTTCAAAATTCTGCTTTAAATCGATAAAGCAGACTTTGTTTCGCTTCTCTATAACACAGAAAATCATTTAATTAGTGGTTGATGCCGATAATAATATAAAACCTCGAAAATAAACCATGAATTTCGAAAAGATATTTTAAACAATTTTACTTCAACATTTTTACATTATGAATTCCAAAGGATTAACCAATGTATATAATAAACACATTTTAACCTCCTATATACAAAAGTAAGCAGAGTTGGCAAGAACCATGGTTGTTTCTGAAAATGCCAAAAAAACCGTTTTTGGGGGGCAGTTTAAACCAGGCTTTTTTGGGGTTTAAACCAGATTTTTTGATTTAGATATTTTGCTTTATGTATTTATATTACATATTCACAGAAATAAGTTTGTTTCGCCTTGGTGTTATTATTCAATAACGGGGTTGTGCTGGAAGAGGTCCCATAAGCTTAAAGAAGTCCGGTCAGTAAATTTCTTAAATTGAGAAACTCCCGCCCTAGCCATCGGGAAAATCCCGTCATTCTTTTAAATGTAAAACAATAACGGGAAAATCCTGTAAAATTTAAAGGTCAACGTATTATAATCAGTACGCTAAAACTGAGGTATTAAATTACAAATTTAGTATGTAGGTATCATTGAAAGTCCAATCCAAGCTAATGTTGGAAGCTAAGTAGGCAATCGATAAATTTTACCAATTTTAATCAATATATTTAAGCAACCTTCGCTTCTTTATAAAACAACAGACATGCAGAAATATATATAATTTGGTTTCGTTTCGTATGTTTAGGCTTAACATCCTTACGTAATACCGAGGTTATCAAGGAGAAGACTTTCGCTTAAAGTGACATCCGAAAGAGTACTTGGTTTACACATGAAAGATGGGTTGTGGTTCGACCGAGAATTGAACATGGGACACCTTGATTAAAAGGTGAAAAGGAAATAAGACTAATGCAGATGGTTTGACATGTGAAACGTCACCATGAAGTTCACACGATTCGCATTTTTGTTCTTTTAATTTTTTTTAGTTTAAACCAGTTATTAAAAAAAACAGCTGGTGTAAATGAGCCAACCCTAAGAGTAAAAACTTCTTTTAAAAAAATACACAAATAACTAGCAAAATTCTATCTAGTATTTTTACTTCAAAATATTCCATACCCTGTTTTTGAAACAAAATAAAATTAAAATAAATCATAAGAGAATTACTTAGATTTATATGATACAATTAAAGGCTGCACATCTGGAACTTTTGGTTCTGTAAATTCTTGAAATTCTACAGTCAAGTTTTTTATAACCACCATCAAGGGCGCTCATCAGGGGGGTTAAGAGGGCGCTTGCCCCCCATAGACGAAAATGTACTTCAGAATATTGAAAATCCAATAGGATTTTTACATTAGTTACAGCAAAATTTGAAACTATTTTTGAAACGTCGCTTATACTTGCCCCTCCTTGGAAACCACAACATGGGCGCCCTTGACCACCATCACGGTTTACCCAGTCCTCAAGTTTTCTGAATTTTTAACAAGAGGGATTCAACATATCATTACGGAACTTAAAAAAAAAAAAAGACTACGGAATATATTTAAGTTAAGCTAAATACAACTGCACAACAAACGTGACTGAGTGGTTGGCTTTTGCGCTTCTATCGGGAAGTCCGGGATTCAACCCAGCATTCGACCATTCTGACAAAGCCTTCCTTCATTCCATCTGAGAATGTAGAAATAGTGCGTGTACTGGCCGACTGGCCGACTAGGAGTGTAGGAGTTGGCTGACTTCCTTTCTTATTGTTTTTAAATCGTTATTATTACTAATTACCAGCAGTGACGGTTTTGCGAAGGTTAGAGGATCGGTCTTTCGGACTGAAGCCTGTTCTCCAAAGTTGTGGAATGTCTAAAACGAACTAAATATCTATTATTTGTGCCTTTACTCATAAACTTTAAGCTCCCGTCAAATAAAAATTACGAATGTTTAGAAAAACTAAACATTAGTAGTAAGAAAACCCCTCCCAAAACACTTTTTTAAATTCGCCACTGATTCTCAGTATAAAATGATCTTCAAGGTTGTATCCGGAAGATTATTGCTAAACATATAAATGAAACGAAATATTAGTTATGCCTGTACTCATAAACTTCAAGCACCTCCCAAATAAAATTAGGACTTTTTAGAAAACGTAACAATCAGAGAAACCCCTCCCAAAGTACTTTTCTAAATCCGCTATTGATTATTTGTATAAATTGGTATTCAAGGTTGTATCTGGAAAATTATTGCTAAATCATTGCCCAACTACAGTATAACAGAAATGTGGAAATACGGTTTGACGGAAATATTGAAAAACGTATGCTTTGACGGATATACAGAAAAACGTAAGTTTAACTTTCGTGCTAGAAGCTGGAGTACTAAGCTCTTAGAAATGAAACACGGATGACAAACTAAAATGATCTAGAGAAGGAAAAAAATGTCGATAACTCAAAAGTTAAAATAAAGTTAAATAACCTGTAAAATTGCCCTCAAATACTACATTCTTCATGTTAGCTTTAATTCGTAAAATATGTGCTCCATCCATCTTGATGGTGAATTACAGAGCTAAATATTTCATTCAGGTCGTGGAAATCTTATCTAACTATAGAATATACTATAAGAAAGCTATTTGGATAGAAAAATCATGAAAATGAAAAAAGCCAAAATTTCCAAAATTCTCGGTTTTTTTCCAAAAAAGCCGGCTTTTTATGTGAAAAAAACCATCGATTCAAAAAAGCCGGCTTTTTTGCATCTCTAGACTCTGTACTTTATTAAATCGAAGGATATAATTTTTAAACATAGAGGATATACTTTATTAAATCCAAATATAGGCCTACATTAATTTTCAAAGAAAACTTATTCCGTGAATAGTATCACTCACTATGAAACCTGTCCCTAATTATTAACTGTCGCAATGATGATACGCGATGGTGGCACGCTTTATCACACAACCGAACTGTAAAGAATGCTACAATTTTGAACACATACAGTATATAAAGCATTATTTAACTAAGCATTGTTGCGCGTGCACACGATCATTCATTGTGCGCGTGTTTTTGGTTGAATGTGCGCCGGATTACTGAGAGGCCGGATTAGCGAGATTCTAGTGTACGCACGACTTGTGTAAAGTTATGTAAAAGTACTCTGTTACTTGACACGAAAGAATGTGAAGTATGGAACTTTCATGACATCCTTTTCCATCTAATGAAACCAAGAAATTGAGTGTGGAACCCAATTTAATTAAAATTAAGTCAGTTTATACCAGACATTAAGAAGCTTGTTAAGTAAACTAGCATGCCTCTCACGTACACTAAAGAAATAATGTGAATTCTGTAATATTTCGTTTTTACATTGATTGCTTATCCCGACTACAAGTTTATTTTAGAATTGAAGCATCACAATCAGCGATATGTAACCTAACTTAACCTAAGACTGTCGTGGTGTTGTGGTGTTCAGTGTGTCGGCAAACAAGATTGGGAAGCTCTGCACCTAATCGGTATTGCAAGTTTTGTTTGAATAACATTTTCTCGCTATACCATGAAAGATTTGTCTAGTATTATATGAGAAGTGATCAAGAAATAAAGTTTCATACCATAAAACTTTTACGTTATTCACTGTAATTTATCGAAAATTTATTTGTAGATTAATAACGTTATTTATTTATTTAACAATCACCAGATACAGCTCAGAGGCCATTTTACACTAGATATACAACAATAACAATGGAAAGGATTTGGGAAGGTATCGGCCAGGGCCTGTTTAGTAGGTACCACCCCAGCATTTGCCTGGGAGGACTGAGGGAAACCCTGGAAAACTTCAGTCAGGATGGTCGGCAAGGGGATTCGAACCCCCGACCTCCCGAATGCGAAGCCAACGCTCTACCACTTGAGCTACTTCGCTCGGTTCTGTCTTGGTGCAGGTTTGAAGACTCGATTCTGATCATGTATACCCGAGAAGCGGACATTAAAAATGATGACTTGTCTGGTAAATTGGTTAAGTGTAGAAGTGAGGTCCATGGTGCACTTCCTGTGGGCCAAAACCACTACACCTGCTGACATTCATAGACAGATTATAGAGATGTATGGAGAAGACTAAATTTCAAAGCAATATGTAGGGAAGTGTTGTTGTGCTTTCAAAAGCGGACCAGTAGTGTTGATAACAACCATTGACACAGCGGTAGATCCAGTGCTTCAACCACTGACGTTACGCTTAGAACGACTAAAGCACCCTTACTCCAGAGCTGACCTAGCCCCAGTGATTTTCACCTTTGTCGTGTTCTAAAGCAAAGAATGGCTGGCCACCATTATCTGGCATGTGATTATGTGAAAACCGCTGCTTCACGGTGGCTAGGAGAACTTCAGGATTATTTCTATGCAAATGGTATAGAAAACTTTATCTACCGTTGTGATAAGCGTTTGAACAAAAACTATGATTACATCGAGGACTGTTGTTGAGTGCCCTCTATAATCAGGTGTGTTGATCTTCCAGCTGTGTCTCACGCATAAGCCATAATAAGCTTTGTAACCTGTTTTTCGATCATCCCTTGTAAAATCTAAAAAAAAAATCGTCTTTTTTAGAGTATATCTGTTTACATGTTAAACGGAAACACACACTGAGAAATTAAAATGTATTAGGTGGCGTACTTAAAAAAGTAGGTTACATGCATAATTCTTATAGTTTTTGGACTTAACGTACAGCAGACGTATAACTGAAAACGCATGTTTTATAATACTTTCCGTGTAAGTGTTTCATCTATACGTACTTTCCGTATGAAACAATATAGGCGATCAGGATCTCACATACAAATGGACGTATATAACATACAGCTGAGGAATGTAACACCTATGGGCAGTGCCTATGTAGCATACGGATAACGTATGCTCCGTACTGCTTTCTGTAGTAAGCAAGAGGATTACGTATATTTGTCCAATATACCGCTGTCCGGAGAACGGATTTTTCTCATTGCAGTATCACGCTATTATTCAGTGTTACAAACTAAAGACATTACAATATCATAAACATCCAAATTTTGAGGGCCTCTACAACAGTAATAACGAAGCTGAAACAGAAAGGGAAATCTACTTCCGAAGTACTTTAGCGTCAAATACTATGATAACCATACGATGAGTCGAGATTTCCAATAAATAGGAACGAAGTTACAAGGGATTGAAAACTTGGCTTTATTTCGAAAAATCGTTTAGATAAATATGATATCCAATCAGTAGGTGATTTTCAATAGATATAAAAATCGCAATGCCATTCACAGCAAGTTGATGTCCGAAACCGTCCCGAAGATATGTTAAATATTGGTAAAGATTGCAACACTAGTTAAAATTATGAAAAATTTGAGAACATTTTTGTAATTACAACCAAGAAACTGTTGTTGTAATATTACAGTAGCAAAGGCAAGCAACGATCATTCTAAATATTCCACAAAGTTATATCCTTGCAAGTTATGAGAGTGAATACCTTACGGCATGTTTTCGGTGAAAGAACACGATTGTTCCACTACAGTACATTATTCACTACAGTACAGCACTATCGTTTAACTGATAAAACTCATTCCTGGTCAGCCGTAGAGCTGATTTGTTTCTGTAATTCCGTTCTCAGTTGGTAGCTAATGAAGCCGATAGTGCAATATCGTAAATTATTTCGATTTTCGATAGTACCTTCTGGTAAGTAATCTGATCCTAGCTGAGTTGATCCGTACTTACATCCTAATCTAATACGATATAATATCTTCAGAAGGTGGAGGCTGTCCTATGACCTGCCGTCTTAGTGAACCTTTAGTTATTATTTCCATAGGTATCGTAATGGGTATCCGAAAACAGTTCACTGTGTGAATTACAAATGCCCTCATCCGAAAGGAAGATTTTATCATTATATAAGCTGAGAGATTTTCTGATAAAATGTAGGTGTAATCTCCAGAGACTTCCTTGCTAATATTGAGGAATCTCTGTTGATACACATGATTTTTTTTCTTCTTTATCTTTTCTGCGTGTCAACATTTTGCTTAGCTCTGTAATTTGTCGGAGTTGATTCTCAAACAGACGAGCGACGTCACGCCATCTTGGCTTCGTGTGATTACGCTTTGATAATTCAGGCGAAGAAGGTTAGTTCGGGCTCCTGCTGATGCTTCCAGAACGGAGAGACTCGGTCCTCTAGGAAAATACGACAAGGAGATGCTGCGTCGTTTTCATGTTTGCGTCTTACACAGAGAAAGATAGAGAGGAAAAGACAGATGCTAGTAGACCGTCTTCCGTTTTGAAAACTTTTCTTTCTGTATTTTTCTTTTTTCAATTTATTCTTTCGGGTATTCCTTCAGAAAATGAATAAACCTCTAAGAACTTTGAAAAGGAAGCAAAGGGTTAGGGGCTACATAAAAGCATCTGAGCGTTGTTTTGTTACGTCTTAACACGCAATTTCTTAAAATACTCCAGATTTTTCTTTTTTATTATTTACGTATTTTTACTATTAGCTAAAGAATGAGAATTTCTGCTTGTTACGGTACACGGTTCGTGTAGCTCTATCCTTTTTAGATTGCTGGAGCGTAAATTTCTAAACTTAATTGATATATTTTCTTTTTCTTAGTTAGGAGAAAAACATACTAGTCTTTTAGCTTTGTTTCCTTTTCTGCAGTTTTTTTTCCCTTACTATTTCTAGTAAGTACTTCTAACTTTTGCCTCTGGTGCATGGGTCCTTGGTTCGACACTACCTCGCGCCAAGTGAGCTTTGTGGTGGACAAACACCATGTGAGTTCGTTTTCCCGGGGTTCCCCCGTTTCCTCCCACTTTCTTCAGTCCACCATTTTATTTATTTCTCATCATCACTGTCTCCTTTAGCCTAGCCGGCATAACTGTAGGACGTAATACTTAACTATTTCATTTCATTTTTTTCAAAATTAAAAAAATAGAATATACTTCCATGGGATCAGGTTTTGACTAATACCGATAATTTGCATATTTATGTCCCTTCATATATATCCAGAATTCAATCATACACTACTATAATGCTCGAACACAAAATTGCTTTTAGTTTCTTTAGATGCAACTGTAGCAAATTTCTCAAAAGTAAATCCCCACGTTGAGCGGGTTTGCATATCCAGGCTCCTAACTATGAAAACATTTACGATCACTCCAACCCCAATCACTTCACAGATTCAACCTGTTGTATATAAGTTATTAGGACGTAAAATTGAATATAATTTATACGAAAAAGACTTTTATGCATTGCAAGACCTGTAACTGCCAAATATTCACCACAAACTTATAGTCGTATCGACATAAACAAAAAGAAGTGTGGAGCAGGAGACCACTTTACCCAAAAGTCAAAAGAGACTCACTGAAGACATACGAACTGGTCGAGCGGTTTGAGTCACTAGTCTATCAATTAGAAGTTTATGTGTTGAAACCCTGAAGTGAGTATTCGTTTTTTTTTTTTTTGTTTTGTTTTGTTTTTTTAAAGTGTGTTCCTATTTTCATCAGAGGACTGAGAACATTTCTTTAAATAAATCTTTGGCAACACTTTTCTCTCAAATTCCATTAGAAGGGAACATTATATGAATTGCAAATCTAAAATCCACAGTTGAGAACAAAATATTATGTTCAATATTTCATTATTATCCGTTGATTTGTAATGAAAAACTAATTATAAGCATTGACGATTTCAGAAGATTCTCCCCCGGGAATGGTCAATATATGAATGAGAGAAAACTGATAAAACATTATTAGTCCACTTTGAGCATGATCGAAGATAACTTACGGCCACGAAGGGGGAAATATATGTCGACAGAGTGTCAAATTCTCCCACAGGTCATGCCCTGAAATCAGCAGTTTGAAAGGTTTCCTTAACAAATAGAATATTACATATATTTCTCGTTCTACGTTTTGAAATGGAAAAATCATAATTTTAAAGTGAATTATAATACGATAAGCATAAAGATTTATAGAACTAATGAAGTAAATATTCTTGTATAAGTTATCGATTTCTAATCAGATTAAAACTCGAATATTCGTTCACATCACACTTTAAAGTAAATCCTCTCTCTATATAATTCTTACTGGAAAGTATGTTTAACTCCAATTACTTAATCAATATTTTTAATAATGTATTTTTATTGTAATACTTTTACTATTCAATGTTGTATACACTACATTTCCCAAAGCAAAACCTCGCAAATGTATAGTGGACTAGTGAATATTATCAAATAAATTATCATTTTGTTTACGTAAATACTGCATCGCCTCATTTGAAAATTCGTACTTTAAATAATAATAATAATTTATTTCACAATTCATTTCTGCCAGTAGCTTTCGCTCCCTTACTCCCACTTCATGCTTACTCATGAGGAAGCTGCGCGTCCCCAGGTTGGGAACCACTACTTTCCACTAAGGAATTCTGATAGCCTGTTAGAAATTTGCATTCTGGCTAACATCAGTAAACTGCATTCTTCTGTTTCTACTGCGCATGCACCAGTGAATTTCCATAGAAGATCATGAATAATTCTGATAATTTATATAATATTTATGAACGAATATGTAATAGAACCTATATGAATAACATATATCATTCCTCAAAGTAACAAATACGGTAAACATTATTACAACAGGATGAAATAGGTGTGAACTTCAGATACTACAAAATGCATTTCACTTGCTTTCCCCGCTGGTCTAGTGGCTAACACGTGCCTCAGGTGTATGGGGTCCCGGGTTCGATTCCCGGTGGGGGAGTTTGGAATTTTAATTTTCTTAGATGTTTTTGTATTCGTGTTCCTGTCGTTCAAGATTAACGGAAATGATTGTAAAACGTATATAACCGAGTAGAAAATAGAGACAAGTTACTCAGATACGTTCGGTGAACAAGTTAACTTAAAGAAAAGAAAAAACTGTCTAAGGCATTTGTTTGTAAATTGTAAAGAACTCCTAAAAGTTACTTCCAATCCCACCAAAGTAACATTTTTCTTTTACTTGTTCTCGAAGTTTCTCTTTGTATTTCTATCGGATTCGATTAAATAGAACTTCGAATAGAGACCAAGTTGAATTCATTTATTGACTAAGCCTGAAATTCTGATAAAGGTATGGCTATGATATTATTATTATTATTATTATTATTATTATTATTATTATTATTATTATTATTATTATTTAAAGTACGAAGTCTCAAATGAGGCGATGGAGTATTTACGTAAACAAAATGATAATTTATTTGATAATATTCACTAGTCCACTATACATTTGCAAGGTTTTGCTTTGGGAAATGTAGTGTATACAACATTGAATAGTAAAAGTATTACAATAAAAATATATTATTAAAAATATTGATTAAGTAATTGGAGTTAAACATACTTTCCAGTAAGAATTATATATAGAGAGGATTTACTTTAAAGTGTGATGCAAACGAATATTCGAGTTTTAATCTGATTAGAAATCGATAACTTACACAAGAATATTTACTTCATTAGTTCTATAAATCTTTATGCTTATCGTATTATAATTCACTTTAAAATTATGATTTTTCCATTTCAAAACGTAGAACGAGAAATAAATGTAATATTCTATTTGTTAAGGAAACCTTTCAAACTGCTGATTTCAGGGCATGACCTGTGGGAGAATTTGACACTCTGTCGACATAAATTTCCCCCTTCGTGGCCATAAGTTATCTTCGATCATGCTCAAAGTGGACTAATAACGTTTTATCAGTTTTCTCTCATTCATATATTGACCATTACCGGGGGAGAATCTTCTGAAATCGTCAATGCTTATAATTAGTTTTTCATTACAAATCAACGGATAATAATGAAATATTGAACATAATATTTTGTTCTCAGCTGTGGATTTTAGATTTGCAATTCATATAATGTTCCCTTCTAATGGAATTTGAGAGAAAAGTAGTTGCCAAAGATTTATTTAAAGAAATGTTCTCAGTCCTCTGATGAAAATAGGAACACACATTAAAAAAAAAAAAAACGAAGACTCCCTTCAGGGTTTGAACACATAAACTTCTAATTGATAGACTAGTGACTCAAACCGCTCGACCAGTTCGTATGTCTTCAGTGAGTCTCTTTTGACTTTGGGTAAAGTAGTTTCCTGCTCCACACTTCTTTTTGTTTATGTCGATACGACTATAAGTTTGTAGTGAATATTTGGCAGTTACAGGTCTTGCAATGCATAAAAGTCTTTTTCGTATAAATTATATTCAATTTTACGTCCTAATAACTTATATACAACAGGTTGAATCTGTGAAGTGATTGGGGTTGGAGTGATCGTAAATGTTTTCATAGTTAGGAGCCTGGATATGCAAACCCGCTCAACGTGGGGATTTACTTTTGAGAAATTTGGTACATAAATGTGGGCATATGCAAAAAAAAAAAAAGAAAAAAAAAGAAAGAAAGAAAAGAAAAAAAGAAAGAAAGAAAGAAGGAAAGAAAAAGGATCAAGTACTGCTTCTCTGACACATGTTACCCACCCCGACTGCTATATTGATCTACCATATTGGATTTAACTTTCAGTTTTTTCAAATGGGAATTGGTGCAAGTGATCCATGAAATTCATGTGCAATTTTCTCAGAAATTCTTATTCCCATTTGAAAAAACGAAAGTTAAATCCAATATGCTAGATCCAAGATAGCAGTCCGGGTGGGTAATATGTGTCAGAGAAGCAGTACCGGTACTTGATCCAATTTGTTTTGCATATGCCCACATTCATGTACAGTTGCATCTAAAGAAACTACAAGCAATATTGTGTTCGAGCATTATAGTAGTGTATGATTGAATTCCGGATATACGAAGGGGCATAAATATGCAAATTACTGATATGGGCAGCTAAAATTAGTACAATACTCATTGGGCTGTGGAGAACTTTGCATTTGAACCAATTTTACCTGAATCCTGAGGGGACACTTCGCAAATGTACCTTGTTAATCAAAAACAAACCTTCAAATCAGCATCTTGTTCGCCCATGTTACTTGCATTTTTCCTGTTAATAGATCACTACAGCACAATATCCAGTCACACATCTGTTACAATTGTAGCTGAGTAACAAAAGTAGTAACGAGTTTTCCTCTCCGATACCCCAGCATTGACGTAAGAAGAGTTGAGAGTAAAACAAAATTCAGAGCTCACTAAGAAGGACGAAGAATGAAATCAGGAACCTGCAGATCTGTTTGAGTCACCGGGCCTAATCCGTGAGCTTTCCATCACTCCTGTTTTCTTTAGTTAATTGAATCGCATTAAAAGATTAAGGTTAAAAGATTTGAGTGAAAACATAGGTAAAGTGGGAAACCTTAACTAATAACAGTAAGCAATTAGTCTGACTTCGGTTTCTCATTCGTGTTTAAAATAAAATAAAATCTTTAGTGCCCCATGATTACGAGCATTCCAGATGATCGTACATCTTGAAAGCAAAAGAAATTGCTTAAAAGTATACATGAATAAGGGTAGAAAATATTAGTAGAATGAGAATATGGGAGGAAAGATGAAACCCACAAACGCACTATTGTACATAATGGCCCTGAAACCGAACCAAGGGGACTTTGCAGAATAATATCAACTCTGCTAGTGATGCATCGCGTTTTCTTATCATTTATACAGTGGTGCCCACCCCCCCTCATGTCCATGACGCACCCCCCCTCAATTGTCTATCCGTAGGTGTTCTTCCATGAAAAAAAATCTTTTCGATTAATTTTTACACACCCTCAAACATATTTATGTAGATTTTTAACCCCCCCCAAATATTTCAATGACGCAGTTTGCGTCATAGCCCCCCCTTGTGGGCACCCCTGATTTATATATATATATATATATATATATATATATATATATATATATATATATATATATATATATATATATATATAATTGGTGACGTTTCCAGAGAACAGTTTCCACTGTAGCAATTAATTTGACATATCTCTGGAAGCATATCGTGTCTTTGTGTAAATATAATAATGGTTAGTTGCTCTCTGTCTGTGTGTTCAGTTTTCCCTAAATATGGTCTAGATTGTATTTTGCTTTCCTTATTAGATATGGTTCTGAATTCGCTGTCATGTTCGTGCGTAAGAGAAAATCGGCAGTAAGAAATATTTTTGTTTGTTCATTTGTTAGTGTAATGTTAACAAAATATTTCCTTATGGCATGAGCCGTTTCGAAACTTTAGCTCTAAGAATGTCTGTGTGTCATAGGTACCAATGCAAACCACAAAATCGCACTCTCCTTCAAAGCGTATATCTCATCCGCGGCTGTTGCTATCTCTTGCTCCTCGCTTCACCTCCCCTAAGCAACTCATCCTTTTGTACTGTTGTTTCCTTGACTTCAAAAGATCCAACTTCTCGAACTATGTTAGGAGCAAACTTATACCTCGAGGGCGTCATGTGTGTGTCTGTGTATTTTGTGTGGTTTACGCCTACATAATCAACAGTTACTCTCTGCCTTGAAGGACGGACGGCCCTTGCCTTTTGCTTTTGAATGTGAATTATTAATTACGCTGTTGTTATATGTAAGCATTTTGCTTGTATGTGCATATTTTCTGCTTCCTCCCGTCTCTTGTACTGAGGCACATAAAGGCGAAAATTAACGGTACTTATGGTGATCCTTAGTATCTCTTAAGTGAATCCTCAAAACAGCTTGATGGAACAACGACCTCAAAAGTGTCGCATATCGTCTTGGCTTCTCTTGGAAATATGAAACGCCTTTATGCTGAGAGGACAACCTACTAATCTTCTGTTTTGTTCTTACAGACGCTCTTCTGTACTTTATGTATCTGAACAAAACAAGTTTGCTTTTAAGTTACGTGTAATACGGAGGTTGTTTCTGTTGCAAAGTGACACGAGTTGCATTTCAGCTTCAAGAGGCAGTATTATAATACCGATACGTAAAACGCTATATTTAACATGTATAAGATATCAGTATATATCAATAATATATCAATAACATGTATAAGATATTATTATTCGATCTTACTTTGCAAGACTCTTATTTCTCTTGCTTGTAAAGACACACTGAATCACTTGCCACCCTTGTTACAGTATTTCAAACTAAGAATCAGATCGTGGCTTCCGCCGTGTAATTGTCTCTCATCATAAGAAAACAAAGAGAAGCCTGTAACGTGACTCTGAAAGTCTGTATCTGTTACGTCTGAGTGTTCTATCCAAACGCAGGTTTTAACGTATTGACACTATTTTTGATTGCTAAAATTTTCAAAGAAAAAAAGGGGCAAGATTTTAGATTTTTAAGGAAAAAATGGAGAACATATAATATTCAGAATTTATGTATAAGAAACACATATGGTTTTATATAGTATTACAGGGTGTCTATCGGTCACGAAAGTCACGAATGTCACGAAAAAGTCACGAAATCAGAAAACGGTCATGAAAGTCATCGAAAAAGTCACAAAATTTAGCTTTTGGGTCACGATTTTTTAAAACTGTACAAATGTAAGTACAGATTGAAAAATTTTGTTCTATAAAATGTCAAATTTCAATAACAAAAATGTCTATCGTCGGCTTTACACGCTACCAAATCGCAAGCAAAATACGTTTCTATCGCATGAAGGAAAATTCGGCCTAATTCGCATTCAAATTCGCTCTTGAAAATATTAAGAAATTTTATGATTTGGTAAAGAAAAGGTCACGAAAAAGTCACGAAATTTCATTTTGGAATTTTAGTAGACACCCTGTAATTAGTAACACAGAGTTTTAGTTGGAAACTGGGACAGTTTCACAAAATAATTTAAATACATGAAACGCAAAAAAGTATACTAGAAGTCCCAGTGGTGACTAATGTGCTTCGAATCCTACGTTAAGCTCTATCTCTTCGTCTCAAATACCTTCTGTGCTAAAAAGGACATTAAATTCAAATCGAACCAACCAAATGCATTACGCAAATCTTTGTTGCCTTTTAAATGTCTTTTGATGAGGACTTTGCAATTTTTAAAAGCCTCACATCCTTTTTTATACTACACTCCAAAAATCGTTTCAGGACATATCAAAATTCACTTTGGAGTTGTGCTCTTATTAGTTCACAGTAGCTTCTGTTCCTGACAGCTTAACCTATCGGAACTGCGATATGATCAAGACAGTGTAGACCAAGGATGTTATAAAATAGAGGATCTGCCCATACGTATCTTCATCATATGAACTCAATGAAGCCAAAAAACAACCGAGCATCGTCTGAGCCGGCACGTCTGATTGGCCACTCTCGTTTCCGCCATGATTGTTGGCTCGAAACATTGCGACCTTAGTGGTGCGGAGTGGGCAGAGTAGGTGTGGCGAAGCTGTGACGTATGGCTTCACAATTTTGTTGTATGGGCAGATCCTCTATTTTATAACATCCTTGGTGTAGACAGATGATTGCTAGGATGCTAAAACCCAGAATCCCACCATTTCATAGATTGACGCTTGCTTTCGGAGTCGTACCGGTACCTCAGGCACCAGGACTCGTCAGCCATCACGATGGTTTTCAGGAAATTTGGGTCTCGATCCGCCATGCTAATGAAGTCTCCACAAATATCAAGCTGAAGTTGCACTTGATTTGATGTCAAAGTGTGGAGCACGAGTTGAGAGCAGCACTTGCGTTTACCTAAGTCTTGAGTCACTATGAGGTGGTGTCTCATGACCAATTCTCACTTCTCCGCTGTCATTCAAACTATCACACGACGGTTCTGGGTCAAAAGTTCCTTCACTTTCTGTTCGTTTTCCAGGGTATGTGCACTTGCAGGCCAGCCAGTTCGAGGGCGTCTTTTACAGTGTCCCGCCCTTCTTGGAAATGTTAAAACCACTCATAAACACACTTCAAGGCAGGCCGGTAGCCAGCCCAAAAATGTAGGGGGCGCGGTAGAAGTTACGGGGGGGGGGCGATCCGATCATATTATAGTTCAGTTGCAAGCCTACCGTGAAAATTTTAGGGGGCCAATAAAAATTTAGGGGGGTGGCCTCCTAGAACCCCCTTGGATACGGGCCTGCTTCAAGGTGACATCACGTTCTTTGTTAACTGTTGTAAGCATTTCATGAGTTCCTTTCGCTTATTTTCCAAGCATGAAACAGAACATATAATTTGATTTTTAGCATACAAAAAAGATATCCTGAACTTGAAGTGTTGCTACATTTTCTACTCATTTCAAGAGACGTAATTTCGATTGCAGATAGACGTATATTCAACGCTCTATGTGAATTAAGAGCTTCAGCACTTTCAGCATTTCATTCGTTTTCTAGATGTGATAGCACCGACATTTTGTCAGGAAAAGGGAAGATTTCCTATTGTAAAGTTTTTCTGTTCTGCGTCAGACGATATGCTATCATCTCTTCGTTCACTAGGCAGTTAAGATTTTATTCCTGATGAACTGATAATAGCCTTTGAAAAAAATCATCTGTCAACTCTACCAACCAAAATCAGACGTTTGAAATCTCCAATATTTGCGATGGTATATGTTCTCAAAGAAACAAGCAAGCTGGGGGGGGGGGGAGTTGCCACTAACAAATTGTTCATTTATACCTACCATGAAGAGTTAATTATCAACTTATGATTTGGAATCAAGACTGCGATTCCCTACCAACAATTCCATCTCCAATTGGACGTGGATGGACTGCGGAAAATGACGAAATAATTCCAGTTACATGTAAAATGCCATGCGCTCTAAACAACATTCTTCAGTTGGTGAGATATTCTTACTCAAGGAGCAAATGCGTCCACTATGTAGATGCTCTACACAGTGGCGTAACTAAAGGGCTTGGGGGCCACCCTACAGACAACCTGGAATGGGACCCCCCACAATGCGGGGTCTGCGGGGCCCTTATTTACGTCCCTGGCTCTACACATAGATCCTATGCACTGAAACGTGTGAGTGTAGAGCTAGTAAGGAATTTTGTCGCATAATAATCTAATGAAACAAGAGCTTGTCTCGGAATAGAGATAGCCTGCAAGGGAGTAATCAATCACATTCATGTATCTACATTGTTAATTATTTTTATCTATCATGTAAAACCTGTAGTTGAACTGACTTTATCCTAAGAACTACTATCTTTCATTTTTCTATATATAATATAGCTTCACTTGTACTGTTTGTTCCAGTAACTCGTTTTACAAATAATTTGCAACCTCATTCCAAAATAAATATTCAGTTTTCAAAAAATACACTATGGAACTTTTCATAGGAAATTTATTTACGTTGCAAATAAGATATTAAGAAAAAAAAAAGAGTCGACTGATAAACAATGATGTATTTGACTATCGGTATTACTATCATTGACCGAGATTTCATCATACAAATACATTACAGCACATCATATCTCAGGTATTTTTTTTTTTTCCTTGTGTTATAATCATAACGTACCATAGTTCTTAAATTCATCATTAATTCATTAAAGTATTAAATAGCTCGTAAACCATTAACTTTAGAGAAAATACTTACGTAACGTATTGTATTCTTGAGAATTTAATTTCCTTTAAAATGCACTATGAAAAAAGATAATCGGTCCATAAACAACAAAGATTGCCTAATACTTGTTTTATGAATCTAGTTGTGCGCCATGTTGATGGCGTCATTATGTCTACACGCTATGTACCAGTGAGTGGCACCATCAAAATTGTTCTCCAAAAGGCTTCTCTAAAGAATAATAATAATAATAGGGTATAATAATAATAATAATAATAATAATAAATACATTCTCACGTTATCTTCACAAAACCTGCCACGGGATTACATATTCCCCTACTAATGTTTGTTTCTGTAACGTGTGTTTAGTTTCCTGTCAGAACTTCAAGTTTTCAGTTGCACTGATGCAAATTGATATTAAGTGAGGACCCCGTGATGTTGAGGGTTAAGAAGAAATAAACTTCGAGTACTCTAAACATTAGGTATCTTATGGTCTCTTCTTCAATTCAAGGCCTTTCTCAACACTTAATGAGTTTTCCAACAGTGTCAATACAAGAATGCTGACTTAATCCTAGTCACAATTACTAGTATGGGCTACCATTGGAATAAATAAGTAATACTATAACTAATAATGTAACAGGTGAATGTAGAAACTGAAGGGTCATATATTATTATAATTGAGGGGTAAATTTGGATAAGGGCGTAACTAGCAATTCTTCAATTTTTCAGGAGAGCAGAAAAACAAACGCCCTTATCCAATTAACCAACGTATTCTCACACTATTTTTGGAGACAGGCGTTCGCTACGGAGCAGAGATATTACCTGAACACCACCTAGACATATACAGACATGCTCAAACTTGCAGAAAATATGTATATCTCATTTTACCGCAAATAGGTCGATACACCCTTATTCAAACTACCCCTTCAATTGTAATATTAATAATAATTATATGAAGTCAACTTCTTGAATAAAAGAACCGGTTGATGAAAATGATTTGAATGACACCACTATGTTGTATCTCCGTTTTGATTGTTTTTCATACCATACATAATCTCGTTTCAGCATATTGCTTCGAGAGAGTCGATTTTCATATCTAAGACTAAAATGTGTAACGTATGACCTTATGCCAGTTTGATTCTGTTTTTCAATAGGTGATTGTGAGATGCTATACTGTATTGACCATATAACATAAAAGCTCTCCTTTACCTGTTTCTATCTTTTCTTTATTTTAAAACCATGTTCTGTTATCACTTCTCATTTAAGATCTGCTCCTGAATTTTGGAACACCCTTAACATATAAATTTGCAACTTTTTTTCTAGAAAAGTTTTTCCTTACACAAACAACTGAAGTCAAGTTTGGAAGAAGCCTTCTTGGTTATTTTATTGTTAGTCCATCTTCTGCCGGTGAACCCACCACACAAGCTAATTCACATGGTTTCGTAGATAACACCGTTGGGACAATCAACAAGGAAGAAAACGAACTGATTTATCTCGAGTGCAATTCCGACATATGTGGGTTTCAGACAAACTTTATTTTAAACGACTGCCGAGAGGCGTAGTATAATAGAACTTATTGGATCTTTGGGTAAGTCATTTATATTCAGTATGTGATCGGAGACGTGTGTGCTCATACAGTGTGTATTCGATCAGCGACGTAGTTATACTGAGCTATACTGTAACTGCAGAAAACTTATTTTGTAGGTAGAGATCCCTCATGGCTGTATGGTTGGCGTACACGTCTTTGACGCGGGAGTCTAGGGTTCGATCACCGACGGGAGCTAATATGGTTCGAGTTCTACGTTAAACAGTAAGTCTACGTCTCATATAGTCTCGACACTGAAAGGGATGCTAAACTGTAGTCCAACCAATTATTATTGGAGCTATGAATGTCATGACAGAAGTGTTGTACTATTTTAAATAACAATTTTTAAAAAATCTCTGGTGCTTGCGCAAAGGGTATTAACTCCATTTTTCAGTCCAGAAATTATAACCTACCTAGGGAATGATAAATAACATTATGTCATCACCCTAGATAGGACGTGGGTCTGTTTAAGCACATCAAAGCAAGTGCGTGCGATTTACTGCCGTACTATTGATGGAAAAGAGAGCGCAAAGTGGATTCGCACGTGCAAGGGAAGTTCCTGAAAGATTTGTGATAGTGGCAGGTTTGTGTGCTAAGGGGGAAGCTTTCTATACACATGGTTGCATTTAATATGAAGGTGAATACTGCGTACTGTATAAAGCACGTCTTAGATTCCATATGCGGTGAACATATCCTGCTTTGTATGGCAGTGAGACCGCCAAAGTGTACATCCAGCAAGACATGACTGGCAATCATACCGCCGAAGCGGCAGTGACCTACATGGCTTGTATGAAACAGGATACAAGTATCAAGGCTATACCATTTAAACACATCCCTGTTAAATCACCACATACATCACCCGTATACTTCTGTTCTTGGGGCTATTAAAGCGGAACATCGCAGAACTTTAACCACAACACTTAAGAATGTCTTAAAAGTATAAAAGAACGAGTGGGCTAAAGTGGACCTGATTGTGCTGAATAGACGTCCTTCAATGGAAACTTTGATGTCGTGCTAATGTCCATCGCCAGAGCTACCATTTTAAACGTTATCGGTGGTGGCAGTGGCGTAGCCAGGATGTGTCCGAGGATATTAGATTTCCTAAATAGGGGATCGTCTGAACGTCTTCGATTTTGTCTCCATCTAGCCATACATTTGCCCCTTCCTGTCCTGCTCTTGTGCACTTTACCACTTTCGTTTTCTCGGAATGCAGACAAGAAAATAAGAAACTCCATCACATGCAGAGCAACATGAATCGCTTCCAGTACGTAAAGATCTTGAAGAATACAATTCGACCTCATAATATTCGCACATTGGACAATTTGTTTTCCTAACAAATGGCATGCGATAACATTGTTTGATCAATGTTATCTGACCTCCTGAGTAGCCAAAGAAAGCACTTTCCCTAACTTAACATAATTGAGCCAGTTTGATACAAAATAGAAAAGGTACTTGTGGGCACTCGTGTGAACACACTTCTGAGTTCAGCTAATCGAGAATGCGCAGAATGGGATTTAACGATCGAAGATTAGTGCCCTGATTGACATTATATATCGTCGGTGTTAGATCATAATTAATTCTAAAGGATTTCCAACCAACTGTTATATGTTGTATTGTTTCTTCTTCGATCAATAACTTTTTTCGACAGTTTTTCTGTATTGTTTGATTTTTTGCAAATATATAAAAGAAACTTGAAATAGTAAATGCATATATGCGAATGTATATAAAATTATTTAATTTCACTTCGCTATTTGTCTACAAAATTATTTTTCTGTTGACAGTTTTAGTATCTGGAAGGTTTTGCAGAAGTTTAATGACATTTCACAGGTTTGCATATACTTTTAGCCACTGTTGTATATCAAAGGATAAACTAACGTTATCTAATTATTACGTTTGTGGTGTGAACCTTGTCTACGAATGAGGTCGACGTTTTCGGGCGTAAGATAGAGGAGAGGTGAAATCTCAACTGTTACACAATGCCAGGCCTTATCAAGTATATGAAGTCAAGATTTGCCTTCAGTAAATTCTTAATTTACCTTCATGTTTAAAATAGAGTTCAATTGGTGCATTAGAGATAATCAATGAAACTTTTCAAGCAAAATACAAACTATGAAATTTAGATACAGTATTACATACAAGCAATAATGAATACAGTACGATAAGCAAATAAATATAGTAATACAGAGGGTCCTTTATAAAGAAAAACATTTCCCGAAATAGAAATAGCTAGTAATGAATGCGAAACGCGTCTACCGACTTGTCAGTCTATTTTACATGTACAAGACAATATATACAATACAGTAGTTAGATAGATACAGTTAAGAATTACAATAATCAAAACAATATAGATTTTTCTCTAACAGTTTACAAGTTGCTCTAACTTTTGAATGTGGGACAATTTTCTGAATAAGTTCTTAACATCATCTGAGGTTATACAGGGTGTTTCAAAACAACACCGACAACGTTTGGGAAGTGATTCCTGACACCAAGATAGGACAGAAAGCATAGACCAACCTGGACGCTGAAATGCTTCCTTTCGGAGTTATATGCTGCCGAAAACATGAAAAAATGAACTTTAAAGGCCCATAGCTCCAAAACTGAGACCCACCATAGTCGGGTCAAGACTTCACTTAGGAACTGGTATATGCCTTATCCAAATATCCAAATTTCAGAATCCTATGGTACTTCCGCAACAATTTTTATAAAGGTAGTTGGTGAGTACTTCAAATTGTATGCCCGTAGCCAAACTCACTGTGTAAAAATTGTCGCATGAGTACCGCAGGATTCTAAAACATGTATTTTTGGATAGCGCACATTTTAGTTCCTAAGTGAAGTCTTGACCCGACTATTGTAGGTTCCATAGTTTTGGAGCTATGGACCTTTCAAGTTTATTTTTTCATATTTTCGGTAGCCTATAACTCCGAAAGGAAGCATTTGTGCACCCAGGTTGGTCTATACTTTTTGTCTTATCTTGGTGTCAGGAATCACCTCCCAAACGTTGTCGGTGTTGTTTTGAAACACCCTGTATATTTAATTAATGCTTTCTTTGTTCTTTCGTCCAATCTTATTTCTTTCACGGTTTAAAGTTCTTTCATCTAGATAATCATTGTGCATGGTCACTTTCCAAACACTTCATCAAACAGTACACAGTAAGTAGAACTTGACTTACCCATTACCGATGCGAGCAGTTCTCCATGGGGATGTCAATAACGGGGTTGCTCAACTACTGTTCTACAAAATAATCTAAAAGATCTCTGAAGTCTTTCGTGATGTGCTGCTTCTCCCATAATCCAAAGCCACCCAGCATCGACATCGTCTGCAGGAAGGAATGCTAAAGCAATACATATTCTTACGCAGAAACTGATTTGTAATCATTTGTGAGCCCTAATTACTGAACCTTCCTCCATAAGCACTGACTAAAATGGAAATTATACCCATTAATATATGTTTCTGGGAATAGTGTTCTTAGAGGTATTATTGCATCTTGCTCGAAATCCAATTTTATTACTTTCGGATTCCAATCATTAATATCAACCTTTACCAAACTGAAAAATCCCTGATACGTCTTACCATTATTTGCTGGTCAGAGACTGAAGATCATAGGAACACTGTTTTTTTTTTACCTCCAAACTACTTCCGATGTATGCGTGTATCTATATAAATTGAGCAGAATGCCGAATAGAACATCATAACACAGGTAGTACGTATACAGGTAGTACAGCCATAAAAAAGAGCTGATTCTTTTTCATTCTATCAGTATATGTTTGACTTCGACAAGTATCTTAACTCGAACACTATGGCATATGTTGGCAATTAACACTTATTTTTCTTAGCGAGTAGTTTTCTTGTGTGAAATACAGGAAACCAATACCTTTAGCAGTAACCCACTTCAAACAGTTAACTCGCCGTGTAGACTTTGTGGTGGACAAACACCGTGCTCGTGGGTTTTCTCGGGGTTCTCCCATTTCCTCCCACTTTCTTCATTCCACCATTTCATTCATCATCACCGTCTCCTTTAGCCTAACCGGCATAATCGTGGGACGTAAAACTAAAAGGTTTCATTTCATTTTCAAACAGTTGACTGCAACCCTTGTTATTTTGTTCTTTAGTATTGCTACTCTAGTTATTGTTTAGTATCGATATCTGATTTATTAATATTGCCAATGTATTCTAGTATTTGAGTAAATTATAGTGTATATGCATGAAAGACACCTTCGTGCTTTTGACACACGTTGAACGCTGTGTACCACAAATGACTCCTTGTCTAAGAGAGAATTTTGAACTTTCTGTGCACTTGTCAGCGAATCCATCCAAATAGCCAGAACTAACATAATTCGAACACGGAGAGATTGTTCGAACTTTTGTGATAGATACCTCCGTAAGCAAAATAGAGGAAGTGTTCTGTGTATAGAGAGGTCCTTCGTAACCAAGATAGAAGTATTTCGCGTGTTGTGGGGCACAGTATCCATTATTACGACCCTTATAGGTCTGGGAAAATTGCATCTGTTTTCAGCGATAGTACCTAAATGTGTATCTGGATTGTTTGCTGCCGAGAATGTAACGTGACGGAGAATCAGTCATGGTTTGGGCACCCATATCATGGTATTCTGTTGGTCCCTTCATTACACTGCAAGGAAACGCACTACCAACAAGTATATGACTGTTTTGACTTACTAGACCCATTTAATGTTGCATATCTCGTTCTCTAATGATGGTGCCGTTTCCCAAAATGGCAAAGTCCCTGTTCTCACAGCTCACATCGTCCAGGACTGGTTTTCTGAACACGAGGCTAAAATGTTATATCTGTCATGATCATTCACAATCACCCAGTATCACTATTTCTTGATTGATTTAACAGTGACTTGCAGAGAGACTGATACAAAGTTTCTTTGAACGCCATATAGAACTTCTATTTAACCATTTCGAGGAGACAGAATTTTTTCTGCAAGTCAAAGGTTGTCCTACATCATATTTGTGAGGTTTATTATTATTATTATTATTATCATTATTATTATTATTATTATTATTATTATTATTATTATTATTATTATTATTATGGACAAGTATTTGTGTACTTTTGTCCAGTTGTGTAGATTCTCGACTTATTCCATTAGTTTTTATTCGACAGTGTAATAATAAACTTTTGATAATGTACTTGACACATTCTCATGAAATATAATAACTTGTTCCAATGTATTAAACACAATACCTCACTTTAACTCCCTGTTTCGTTTTCAGTTAAATCTTATACCCCGAAACACCATAATTAAAAAAAAAAATGTTATGTTGCCTTTCACTATAGCTTAAAATGTTAATTTGCATCGAAATCCCTTGGCTGGTAATTGAAATAACACAGACCTTTCTACCCTTTAACAGTTGACTTAAGATTGAACTTAATTTCGTAGTTCCAAAGAACAATGTGTGTATGTATAGCAACTTAAAAAATTTCGTCTCCCACACACAACATACGTTTTCCTGTTATTTCAAATTTAATAACGTGCGTATACCTTCTCAAAAGAGATTTCTATAATTTCATTAGTTTCCATCTCTCAGAATATTTTTTTCTACAATTATTGACTACTACATTAAGAAAAAGGGAAAAGAAAATACAAAAAAGGAGTAGCAAATAGAAAACGGATACAAAATATTAAGGAAGGGAACCTCCTTTACAGCTAATACGGCATAAAGAACGGTCAATTGAATTTCTTTGGAAGATTTGAATGCAATGGTAGCAGCTTTACTTGGGAAAAGTAAACAGTCGGCAAAATATTTTTCGAGTGCTACATGAAAGGCTTTTGGAAAAAAGGAAAGTATTACGAGTGGGGGAAACAGGATTTCATGCCAAGCGAGATTTTCGCAAGCAAAGATTTTAGGGAGGACTTCAATATATTCAAAATGGAGAAGATCTCATTCGTGTCTGAAAAGGATTCAAGGAAAGCAGATCTCTCGTCCTATCACATGCTTCTTTCATGAGTGTTTACTTGTCCACAATTCGTATTAGTTGTATTTTGCTGTTGGGAATTCATGTAAACGAAATATGGCGTGCTATACGTTATTTTTGTTTTCTTTATGTATATCGTACTAATAAAACTAGAAGTTGGATATGTCTTTCCGAAATCCTCTACAGCAGCAGTGTTTTGAATTTTGGGTTTTTAAATATTTCCGTGTGTGTAAAGATAAGTATTCTTTCGTAACCGAAAGAAAATTGTGTATAATACTTTTAATTGCTCGTGAAAGAGAAGTGTCCATTATTTCTTTCATTATTGCAGTGAAAAAATATATTCATGACAACTTTTTCCCTTCACTTGAGAGATTCAAAAAGTTTTTATTTTAAAATATTTTCGATAAAGAATGACTAGTGTCTTGTACTATTTATTGCAAGCTATAAAATATTTGACCAAGTGTTCTCACCGGGAGTTTAACCTGGGACCGCTCGTACCAAAGGCGAGAGCGTTAGCTACTGCGCACGCGGGGCCACAGCAAAGATGTGCAAGAATGTGGCAACTACGTTGGAATAAAACTTATGAGCCATGCAATCAAGCTTTAGGAAAGAGACCGAAGAAACTGAGAACTAATTAGGTTTCATGCAAGGACGGTCGACAACTGATGTAGTGTTTGCATTTAGTATGCTAATAAATAAGTACAGAGAATACCAGGAGGACCTCCATATGGTTTTCGTCAACCTAGAGGAAGCGTATGATAGGGATTATTTAGTGGGATGGATCTTATTTAGTGGGCACTGAAGGAAAAATGTTTCAAACACATACATCTGTATAATTCAAGATATGTATGATGGATGCAGGATAGGGGTGAGGAGATCATGTGGAATAACACAAAATTCCACAGTTAAAGTGTGACTTGAACAGAGATCTATTCCTAGCCCATACCTTTTTGCAGTTGTGATGGACGAGCTTACAAAAGATGTCCAAGAGTTAGCACCGTGGAATATGGTATTTGCATACAACATCGTGCTGGTGACTGACCGTGAGACTAAGGCAGTACTGCAAGAGAAATTAGATACCTGGAGAGGAGCAATGAAGGGCAAAGAGCTTAGAATTAGTAAAGCCAAGATATCATATTTACATTGCCCGTTCAGCGAATAAATAATCTAAAATACAAGAATACGAAGGGACGAGGTGGCAATGACGAAGAAATTTAAGTTCTTGGAATCAATACTGCAGCAAAATGCAAAAATAGAATGTTAAACAGCAGAATTAGCAGCGGTTGACCAACATGGACTGAAGCGGCAGGAATATTGTGTGGCCGTAGGGTATCAATACGACTTCAAGAAAAAGTTTACAAAACAATAGTGAGACATACCATATTATACGTAGCGGAATGTTGGACAATAAGGAAGAAGAGGAACAGAAGTTGAATGTTGGGATGAAGACGATGCGGTGAATGTATGGAGTGACGCAGAAAGACAGAAGTGATCTGGAGAAACAGTAAAGGTGAGACCAGTAGGAGGAAAATTGCAATGTATATATGATTTAGACATATAAGAAACAGACCTTCGGAATACGTGACTTACCGAGTGGATGCTATAGAACTGAATGGAAACGAACGCAAGGCCGACCTAACAAGTGGGAAGCTTGTGTGAAGAACGAGTGGTGTCACAGTAGGTGTAGGACAAAATAGAAACAGGGGAGGGCAGCGATCCGAAAAGTCGATCCTAGCTAACTGGGAAAAAGATTTAGAAGAAAAGTTTATCTTCGTCTCGTCTAGCTTGTAAAACATAACATGGACGTTTCAAGAATTCATTTTATTTCGAATTACGTCGAGTGGATAGGTTTTTCGTGATATATCTGTGTGGGTCATTCAAAGGCCAAACTATTTTATTTAGGATTCGCACAAGACAGAAGTTAAGCTGTTTTATCTCAAAACAGTGTCTTGGAAGTGAGGGCTTGTTTCCAAAATGTATATATATATATATATATATATATATATATATATATATATATATATATATATATATATATATATATATATATATATATATATATATATATATATTTATAGTTTCAAGTCCCACGTTTATGCACCGAGGCTAAGAGGGATGGTAATTATAAATAGAATGGTGGAATGAAGAAAGTAGAAGAAAACGGAAGAACCCGAGAATACCCACGCACATGGGGATTGTTCACGGCAGTCCACTTGTCATTAACAGGGATCGAACCAGATTCCCTACACATCAGAAGGGAGTTCCACCGCGGCCACCATATCTGTTTCTGTTGTAAGCTCTGTCGTCATGAAATGATTCTTCTCTTCTATGCAACCCTATTTTATTCTTAAGTATTCTACTTGGGCTATGGTTAGACGGAAAAGTAGCTTTCAAGTTGACTTCATATACTTAAGTAGAATTATATTATCGCAGAGCTGCTGGGAACCGTTGACATATATATCATCAAAATGTTTCATCTTAAAAGTAACAAGAGTTTGATATTGCCCTACGGGGAATCTGAAAACTTTGCGATGACGCTGAAGAGAGAGATTTCAGACACACGTTGGGTCGATCACAGGACTCGTGTTAATATCAAACCGTTCCCAATATAGTCCATACAAATTTATTGTATATCCAATAGTTAGAATTTTTGTGCACTATGTGTGCTATTACTATGCTAGTATTGACTCTTTAACTACTTGGATGTGCTACTTCTATGTTTAAATAGCATTTACCATTCTATGGCTACTGAATTCCCTTGTCGGCATTCATCCTGTAGATAAATTATGTATAGTTGGCAGTCAGTATGACGCGTATAACGTAAAAGCTACGGTCAATTCACGCCTAGAAGCTGTCAGAAATGACGGAAATTAGGTTCATATAGGGGAGAAAACTAAATAAAGACAAGTTTGTGTATTGATTTCAACGAACATGCTTTTTCTGTAGGTCCCCTCTAATACGTGTGTTACCACCCTCTCCATTAGGCTCAAACCTACGGCTACAGTTGCAACTTTTTTTTTAAAGGTACTTTTCTCTCCCTTTCACTCGAACACTAATGGCCATGTTAACACGTATGGAAAGAGGAGGGAAAACACAAATACTATTCTTTCTCCCATCCCCTCAGCTCGTAAAACACTTACTCCATGGTTTTATGTATCGATGCGTCCTAAAACAGCACAAAAACAGAGGGCAAACCACAGAGGTAGCATTAGGGTGAGACAGAGCTTAGGGGGTGAGTGGACAGCGAGGTCACACTGATACTATAGAAGAGATGAAATGTGAAAATGCACAGGAAATATCCGACTAACATGGAACACCTAAGATGAATATAATGCAAAACACCTGTATATATATATATTTTTCATGAGCGCATTCATTTACAGATGTAAACAACACAGAACATAAAACTTGGTGATGCATGCATGGGACGTGGATCTCAGCGTAAATTTAATCAGCCTCATACGTGTAACAGAGTGGAATAGGTTTGAATAAATAGAGCCTTATCAAAAACTACAGTCAAGCCCTAGTTAGGTATTCTTTTAACGTGTATATCCATTTAAATGTTACAAACAAGATGATTTATGGTCAGACTAGGTATTCTGATCCGTACGTTCCTAAAGTCAAGACCGATAGTAACAGGACATTGATAGTTTTTTTTTTCTTTTCTTTTTTTTTTAACAGAATGAAACATTACGATGTTACATTATAATTCCATTGAAAAACATACAGTTAATAGTGAGTTAGTTACCTTACTACATTCTGTATTGCTTTTTTTTTTAAAAAAAAAAAATTATGAGTATTTGGATAACAAACAGCATTTTAAAAATCTGTCATTCATTTTTTTCATTTTCGTGATTTGTAACAAGTCTGGATGTCATGGATTTCAGTTATGTATAAAGATTGATTTTAAAGATTTTAACCAATAGGATACTGATGGAAAGCTTATTATCTTATCCCGAGGTAAAAGTGGATCTGAAAAGGTAGGGGGACGCATGACGTCACGCCGTCACCCGTGCCTAACTTTGTCCATTGTAATTTTATTAGGAATTGGGGGGATGCCTTATATATATTATCTGGAATTGGAGCAACGGCGTCCCATCGCGTTCCCCCTCACTTTTACCTCTGATCTTAACGCAAAATATGTTCAACATGTCTGTCATTACTTCTTCTCAGGCAAACAATTTTTCAATTGGTTTGACGCAGCTTTCTCTATCTCGAGCCAGACTTTTCATTTCCACGCACTTTTCCTCTCTATATCTATTATTATTTGGTATCAACCGTATTATTTGGTCCGTATATTTCAATCGCTGTCTTCCTCTAAGTATTTTTCTTCTACTATTTCTTTCTTAGCGAATAGCATGCTTACTCAGTGTTCCATATGTTCAGTCATCCTACCTCATCTTTTCGAAATATTCATCAGTATACTCATTTTTTTCTAATATAGCAATGGTACAGGCCGGTAGCCAGCCCAAAAATGTAGGGGGGCAATCCAACCGTATTATAGTTCATCACAATATTATAGTTCATTTGCAAGCCTACCGTGAAAATTTTATGGGGTGGCTGCCCTTCCTAGACTCCCCCTGGGTACAGGCCTGTAGGTGTATATGGTTTGCAGATGATTAGGCGCTTGTTGCAAAATCTGAAGGGAAAATCATTAAGATGTCAGAAAATTTGAGAAAAGGTTTGAAGAATATGGGATGAAAATAAATGTTAGACAAAAGCCATGGTGATTGGAACGAAGGGGTCGGTATCAAATATAGAAGTAGAGGGGAAAAAACAGAACAGGTGACAGCCTCGTAGTTTTCGATACGTGGCTAGTATTATTAGTAATGATATGAAATGTCAACATGAAACAAAAGCAAGGATAGGAATGACGAAAGAAGCCTTTAGGAGGAAGAAAATATCCATTAATATATATAAAAAAAACCACACATTAATATAAAGTACGTGTGTACTCAAAAATAAGCCTTTCGCTAACGTGTACTATAAACTTATCAGTTAATATGAAGATTATAACAAAATATCTCCTTTATCCTAATGTGAGGAGTACCATATCTTCGTCTCTGCTCTAAGTTTCATATATGTACTTCAAATTATCAGTATCGTTATTGCTAGCACTAAAGATTTTTATCGGCTGAATCACAAATTCTGAAATTCACTGTCAAAACTTGATTCGCACAAATTTCCAGTCAGTGTTGTTCCTATGTAACAATTACTGTTTTTCCCCACTTTCGCTCATGGTGCGACTTTTCAAGAGAGATACGAATTCTCTTTCTCCGTTGTCTTTTTGACTAAACCAATATATGCGATGCACGCAGTCTTTTTCGTATCCCTTCTGTCTCAGATTGGCTGTCCCACACTGTGGTAAATTAGGGGCTGGCCACAAACTTGCCTATTTCGCGCATTACAGAATTCCTTGGGTCCGAAACTCAGATGATTTAGATTCTGTGAAATAGCCTTACAATATCCGATTCTAAACCTCAAAAGCATCACTATTGGAGAATTCATCTATAGCAGCAAGTTGGCAAGTCATCGCTGGCGGTCCCGATGATGCACAATCCTGGTTGAGTTGTAGTTTGTGTTATTCGATTATCTATCTGCATACATAGTTACACACAAACACATACACTCATTAAAAAAAAAAAAAAAAAAAAAAGCGTAGAACTTTTGCACTACCTAATACGTTATAATATACATCATTTGGAAATCCGAGAAATTATTTATAATGGCCCTGTATTTCGTCCGCTATTTAACATAGCATTTAAAACACTTACGTTCTTCTTGCATCACCTTACCCAAAACAAATATTTAAAAAAAAAAAAAAGCAAATCTGAATTCAAATGCCTCAGTTTGTCATAATGCATGTATCTAATCAGCATATTAAGTTTAACAAGAAAATGATGTAAATTGCTTTTTGCCAACACTAGTTGGTAAATTAGCTTTCTGTATATGAAGTTAACAGTTCGACTCAAACTGGTGAGAATGAATCTTTCAGTAGGCTACCAATTCTAAGTGGGGACCTGCTAACATTCGCGGCAGTGAAATCGATATGTCAAATCAGAATGGAGGTGTCATATTATGGAGGATAACGCGTTTGTTATGTACAACATGTCACGCGATTCAACGCAATTCGAAACAACATAAATAGATCAGCAGTGCGTCGCTGTTCCAAGGGTAGAAACATTGTTTCCCCTCGCGTGACTGTAATTATATTTAGCGCATGAATGGATGTATTTAGACTTCCAGTAAAGGGTTCCTGGTTCGATTCCCGAAGGAATTGATTTCAGTGTTTCCGATAGCAATATAACATCCGAGGAAGGGGTCGTATGCCCGTAACATTACGAAACTGAAGGCCAAAACAGAAATCAAGAACTGCCATGATGTTTAGTTCTAGAGCAGTGTTTATCAAATAGCATGTGAGAAAATATCAGAGATTAACTAGTGATTAGACATGAAATGACATGACATGACAAGAAATGAAATGACATGAATAGACTTAAAACGAGGATGGAAAAATTTTTCAATATGACTTATTTATTTACTACATATCAAGGACCATTTTGTTTTAAGATAGAAAATGAAATGAAATTTTTGTATTTTACGTCCCACGTTTATGCCAGTTAGGTTAAAGGAGACGGTGATGATGAGAGATGAGTGAAATAGTGGAATGAAGAAAGTGGGAGGAAACGGGAGAACCCCGAGAAAACCCAGGAGCACGGTGTTTGTCCACCACAAAATCCACACGGCGCGAGCTGGGATCGAACCAGGGATCCCAAGCTCCGGAGGTGAACGCTCTACTACTGAGCCACCATGCCCCCTCTTTTAAGATAGAGGAAAGCCTAAAACTTACTTTACAGTTACTAAAGAAAATTAAAATAATGTTCTGAACACAAGCTAGTTTGTCAGTTGGTCACTTGTACACAATGAGGAAGAGCTACGGGAAAGCAAGCCCCCACCCTATAAACCATATGTTAGGGACCGTGCAAAACATGTATGATGATCAGTATTTTAGATTGTTTTATGGACCAAACACATTAATATAAAGTACGTGTGTACTCAAAAAATAAGCGACTTTATTGTTTAACACTGTAAACAAATAAATCATGCTAGGTATTCTTTGATGAAGAAATGAAGGGAATTTCACAAGCATGTGTGATTATTTTTTCCTCCCAGAGACCGTCAGTAGTTGGCAGTCAGTCTAATGAGTATGAAGATCGCCTGTCAGATTTTCACTGTCTCGAAATGGTGGAACGACTTAAGCAGTGTGATTTCATCGAACTTTAATCTTGGTGATACTTAATCGAAACATACTCGGAACAATCGTAGATTTTCGATAACGATATTAGCCCTAACGAGGCCAGTGAGCAATATTACCAATATTACCCAAATGAAACAAGACAGAGGTTTCGTGGTGAGAAACGAGGCGAGAAGCACTTTCATTACAGTTTTTCGTGCCGATACAGCTCCAAATCTAATATCATGGTCAACATTACTTCAGATCAACTATCGCCTTCGTGATGTTAATCGACGTGAGCGACCAGAAGCTGAGCAGCATATTAGACTAACACCTGTCCATTCTTCGTATCTGATTCAGTCTTGACCAAACTCGATTTTGCTTTAATATGAGACTTTCTGTATCTTGCTTGACTTCTGCTTTTCCCCCTATTCACAAATATTAAATTTTCTCTGAATGGGGTGCGATTTAAGCCACTGAAGATATTATGCGGAACTCAACACTTGAACTGTACTTGGTTACGAAAAAGCTCTGCCAAAAATGTTGCTAATAAAGTGTGGTAACCTGATCGATATGTGTGCAGTCCTAACAAGTAAGAAGACTATAATGGGAATCAGGGTTACTAAACTCCAAGTGAGTATACGTTTTCCAGTTAAAGATTAAATACTTTTGAATGGATCATGCATTCTACAGTTCCGTAAAGTCTATTCATGTTGTCAAGGCTAGAAGAAATATACTTGTCTACACAAGTGTCTTTCCTTTGGTGAGTAAATATGTATATAGTGCCTTAATTTTATTAAGATTCGAGTTCATTACAAAGAGGGGGGCGCGGTGGCTCAGTGGTAGAGCGTTCACCTCCGGTGCTTGGGGTCCCTGGTTCGATCCCAGCTCGCGCCGTGTGGACTTTGTGGTGGACAAACACTGCTCGTGGGTTTTCTCGGGGTTCTCCCGTTTCCTCCCACTTTCTTCATTCCACCATTTCACTCATTTCTCATTATCATCGTCTCCTTTAGCCTAACCGGCATAATCGTGGGACGTTAAACTTAAAGTTTTCATTTCATTACAAAGAATAATAAGTGATTACCATAAAGGTATTTAATGCCGTTAAGAACTTCGGTTGTGTTTTAAGGGCTGATAAACAGTTTCATTTTATTAAATTCGCTGCTTTAAATTATTATTCAAAACAACTGACATTTACATTTTCATACAAGGAAATGATAGCTACAGCGTTCACCTGTGATTCGAACGGTCCCTGGTTCGACCTGAGGTCATGTGAATTTGTCGTGCACGACTTCAGGAGGGTTCTGTGTTTCCCCAAAGTCTAACGTTTTTTTACACTTTCTCATTTTACCAATTCTTTTTGTCGTCCGTTTTCTTTAGCCTAAAAGGGCGTATCTGTGAGGCCTATGCCAAAGATTTAATTTTCATTTTATTGTAGCTTGTACAAGATACTGTTTGAAAACGGAAATTTCAATTTATGTTCCTGTCAAAGGATTTCTTTTACTTCATACATATAAGCCTGTGGTCCATGAGTACACATAATCCTTTTGTTTTTCTCTCTCTCTCTCTTTCTCTTTCTCTCTATGGAAACCACATTTAATGATTTCCAATTGTTGCATACAGTGGTCTCTATGCATGAAACTCCCCGAAAATGTTAGACCTCTATTCCCTTTGACTCACCTCAACGAAAAATTCTGTGGTAGATTTTCCTATTATATTTACTTGTTATTATGAAGTCCGTCTCTTAAAGCTGTGTGGAAAGAATGCAGATAGATAGAGCGATGGGACTTCGTAAAAATTCCATCTGGAGTGTTGGGTAAAACGCGCGGAGAGTTTTATTAGCCTATCGATCACACGAGTGGCGGTAACAAAAAAAAAAAAAAAAAAAAAAAAAGGGGGGGGGCTATCCGGTAATACTAACGGCGTTGTAGCTGGGTTTGGGAGGGAGGAGGCACAGTTGGTGCTAGAAAATGAAGTTTCGCTCAACCGATGCGGGCTGGCTTGTTACGATAGGATTACCAAGCCCTCACCCAGAAATCCTTCCGCCGAACGCTCTTTTGGAAGCGGCGGGTATGTATACACATTGACCCAACACACACGCGTATGCATACATACCCATTCTCTTTTCCTTTCTAATGAGCATCCACTTTTTTATATATATAATGTTTCTCGCTTCCTCGATCCCCTGTAGCCTCGGCGTATGGGAGAAAAGAAAATAATAAAAGGAAAGAGTATGAAGTCTAATATTTCATGATTGCTATACTTTCGGACTACGAACGTAGGGAGTTAGCGGTGGTCGATAGTCGTGCTTCGTCATTATTTAAAATGATGGATCTAAGTAACTTTACCTCTTCTTTAAAGATATTTTCTTGTTTAATGCTCTAGTTGTCCATTCCTGTAACAATCTTCATATGAGACTATAAAATTGTGGATTTTAAGTCAAAAAAAAAAAAAAAATCCTCGAATTTTATATTCGACATCAACTACGAGTTTACATTGGCCAACCGTTGGTAGGCAAAAGTTTGCTATACAAGAAGAAGAAAAGTCTGAGTGAAAGAAATAAATAAAAGTCGATACCTGTAGGACAACGTGAGTATTCTCTCTTTCCGAGTACCGTTTTGTCTTTGTACTATTGTTCATTGAAGTCATAGGTTTGTTTGCCTGTCAAATCGTAGAGATTACCTGCTGTATACAGTTGTACGTATCCTGACATATACTAATAATTTCTCGTTTTTTTTTAAATATATTATATATATATAAAATGTTACTATGGGATAATCTTTTTCATGTGTATTCGTATATATAATTGAATGGAGAAAAATATGAGTGGTCAAAATGCTACATGGTACGCGACCTTATTGAAAGATAGTTGGAATTCAAATCTTCCTGGACTAAAATACATGTAAAGTCAGGTTTCAGAGAATCTGAAAACAGTTCCCCTGTGTAATACCCCACCACCGGAATAATCATTATTTTCTGTATTCTTATTTTTTGTTATTATATTTAACGTCCCTCGATTATACACCGAGGCTAAGGGAGACGGTGATGAGATGGATGATAATAATGGAATGACGAAAATGGGAGGAAATGGGAGAATAATGAGAAAATTCACACACACAGTGTTTAGCCCTACAATGCCCAATTGGCGGAGCGTTGATTCAAATCAGGGATCCACGTGCCAGAGGTTTAGTGCTCTACCACTGAGTCACTGCGACGCCCATTATTATTATTACAGTAGAGCGTCGATTATCCGAACGTCGGTCAACCGAACGACCGCCTAACCGAACTGTGTACTCGCTCGCACCTGTTACTCTCCCACCCTACCGTCCATCATCCCCCTCACTCCCAAACCAAGTTTCCCACAGTAGTCGCCGCACTGAGCCACCGCTGGCGGAACATTGCTTCTAATGGGGCCTTCATAAGCCGCTGCTGACCGGCCAAGCCGCCAGTCGCTGTGTTTCAACAATCAGCACACTTCTGTCGGTTTGGCACTGGCTGTAGAAGTACAGTACAGTACAGTTCGGTTATCCGAACGAACCAGTTTTCCGAACACCCATGTCCCCCAATTACCTCGGATAATCGACGCTCTACTGTATTATTATTATTATTATTATTATTATTATTATTATTATTATTATTATTATTATTTGTTCGACTGGACTTGAGCGTCGCTCTCAGCAGCGAAGCTGTATGGAACGTGGACCTACAGCTTAATATGGAATCCCATTCACCGTAGAGTTACCTTGTACCCGGCGCACCATCATACAATGTTCTGTGGGTAGAGTATAAATAATGTATACGAAATTTCAGCTCTTCACTTTTTTATAAAAAGAATGTCTTACAAAATCTTTTTACAAATTTCTTAGCCCACAGTGGCCTCAGTCGGGATTGATTATTCTCCGTAGCTCATAGCAGCCTCAGGAGTGGGTATTAAAGAAAGTCTCCGTACCCCATGGCGGCATCGGGAAGAGGTTTTGGTAGGTGAGTGATCAGCACTATTCTGATAACTTCTTGGTTCCATCGTCCTCTTTTATAGCCATCTTCTTGGAGGGAGGACCTGTGGAGGGGCTTTCGGCTTTCTTCGTAGTTCTCCGAATCCTCTTCGTTTCTTTCTGAAGGTATATTCTCGTTCTGTCGTCTGCCACTGTTTATTTATAATTGTAAAAGCATGTGGCTTACAGTACATGTCGATATGTTGATCCTTATAATATGCTTAGCGTATCTCTTCGACGCAAGAGACTCCCTGCGGGAACCCATGTTTTTCGGATTTCACGTTAAGCTCTAAGTTCGCATCTCATATAGCCTCGGTGCTGAAAGTGACTCTAAACTCAAACCAACCAAGCAAACCACCGTAATGCATTCAAATTTCAAGGCTCCTTCACCAGAAATCGAATTTAAAGGCTCTCTGGAAGGCACTAGACCACCGAGAAGGGCTTTATTATTATTATTATTATTATTATTATTATTATTATTATTATTATTATTATTATTATTATTATTATTATTATTATTATTATTATTATTATTCAATTATCATATATAGATACTCCACGTTTTTGTTTTTATTTACTGATATGATTTATAAGATCATACTTGAAAAGAAACTTTCATTCGTCTACTAACTTAACTTTCCTTATGGAGAAAGAAAATATCATATTTGTATATTTGTTTTTAAAAAGAGCTAGCGCACTGTAATACTGTATTATTTTTTTTAAATAACACTGAAGTAGGACGATTTCAAAGCAATTATGTGATTTATTACCAAGTTGTTTGGTCGATGTTTTAAAAAGAAACTTTTCTTTTAAGTAGATAAATTTTCTAGTTATGTTCGTTTGACCCTAAATGATAACTACGTCACAATAAGAAATGCACAGATTACCTGAATTCTGGAGCAAATGCAGTTGAGTTCACGGCCTGTAGGCTACCAACTAAACACCTCTGTTGTGCAGTGCTGCCTATCAGCACCGTTACGACCTGTGGCAATGATGTTGAGCATTTGAAATTCAACTTCCATATAGAAAATAGCGTGCCGCCCACAACTGTTCTACTGGGTCGTTATGCCCCGTAGCTACATTAGATAGATCACCTCCAACGCGCCTTTAGAATGAATTCTCCGACAAGTAATGGAAACGAAAAGGTTCAAAATAAACAATGTTTTCGCAATAGGAAATTGTGTTGGATAATTGAGCGGCTCGGGCGAACATAATGCTGTATTATGTCACATTTCCTAACTTTGGAGTAAACTGAAAAAGAAGGTTGATCATTCCAATGGAGTTCAATGCAATGACACATACCAAACAAGCTTTCCCTGCCATCTGCAGGTACATTTCTAAAATTAAACTATCTACACACTCTTCTCTGGCTCGATCACAACCTATTCCACATAACAACTCAATTTGACCGGAAGTGGCGCTTGTTCACCCAAGCCGCTCAATTAAATCGGGAAGTTTTATTCATTTATTTTGTATTTTGTTTGTAGTCTGCAATATTATTAGCATTATATAATACGTAACTATGTTCTAAAAATTGGACGTTAGGTTTTCCGTTTTTTAAAGATATTTTGCGTTCCATTTGCATTTTTCCCAGAACATCGGACGACTTAAAGAATCCCGTTAAAATCAAGATATCTGTTCATCCTATACTACATCATCAGTAATCAGATCAACTGCATTTCAAGTACTATAGATCGCTATAATTTAACGAGGATGAAGAGGCAGAACATTTCATACTCATTTGTTGTTACCGTACAATAATTTGTTTTGATTTTACTTTATGTTTGTTGCATCCTTATGCAGTAACGAGATTATGAAGGATATCTACTATCCCTACTTTGAAGACGACGCTGAATCGAGGAGAGCGTCTGCAGACGCACTTAATTATAAAGTATCTCCGTAATCAAACAGTGCGTCTAGAGACTCAAGCTTTTGAATCTATACTCTCCATGATTCTGGTATCTAATGTGATTTTTGTTACAAGTATATTGTCATAGAAACTGAGTTGCACTCCCTATGAAATGGGTTAACTCAGACTTCAAGCCATGGCGGGGGCTTGAATTTGATGCAGTTGGCAAATCACTAACCATTGTGTACAGGGACGTAACTAAGAGAGGCAAACGGGGCTTGTGCCCCGGGCGCCGGACTGGGGTTCGCAAAACTGGGCATTTATCTATTTTCACTGTAAGGCAAGAAAAGGAGTTTAAGTAAACTAAACATCATTAAAAAAATACTTCAGAAACTTAACAGGACAACAACAACAGTATTTTTGAGGACATTTTAAGAATTTTGAAACCAAGAGAGCCCATAAAGTCAAATTTCAGTTCCAGATTTTTGTGTTTTCATTTAACTTATATCGATTTAAGAAATTTGCAAAATATCTGAGTATAATATTCCAGACAACAATTTGACTGTCATAATTAAGTATTCTATTCTAAAGCAACAGACTGTTGATTCACTCTACACATACGCACATCCCGATATAATTAAAAAAAAAAAAACAGTTATTATGATAAGACTGTAAGAATATGTTAAGCATGCTACTCTCAGATTATTTGGCAATCAAACACTACTTAATTTTGCTGTTTTATCTTGTATAAAATATTAAATTATGTACTGTAATTTTGAAAGCAAACTTTACCATTTGAAGAAAAAATGGAATAGGAGAATTACTGTGTGATGCTAATATCAGGTATAGTCGGGGACCGTTTTGATTTTGTTGGTCTATGTGGGGGACGCTAAGGCGAGTCCTTGCCCTGGGCGACAACTAGCCTAGTTGCGTCGCTGATTGTGTAAGAGTATCCCTCGTATATTATAGACCGTTCCCCACCACGTTATCTTACCTCCAGGAGAGCTAGATTACAGGACCACGCCACCGACCTCGGCTGCTGATACAGTGGGAAACTTTTCCTTGTCACTGCCTTTCCATACTGAAACTGCTTGCTCAGAACACAAAGCAGCAACACAAGTCATAAACATGACTGTATACCCAGAATATAACGGCGAGAGAGAGACAAACCTTGCATTCAATATATTAATTAGAAGAACCTTAAATGCGAGGTCTGCTTGAATTAAAGGGCAACAAATGTCCATTAGTTATCCTATAGCTCCATAATGTTCCTGCTTACTCAGCTTTCTTTGTTACTGTTTTATTACAATTTGAGTACTCATTTCGTAGAGCTATCACCTCGTTTCAAAACTCTCTTCCCTTTCTAAGTTCGTGCACCCACAGTTTGTAAACTCCGTGAAAGTTTGTTAAATTGATCTTCATTTACGAAGCGAACGCCTCCATACAATGAAAGTATTAACTTTTTAACAACATTAACTTGTGGTTAGGGTTCTGTTACGGCTCGTTTCACCAGTAGTAACTCATTTTTTTTGTACAGTGGCCATCGTGTTAAGTTAATGAGTATCTATGTAAAATGTATGCAGGTAGGTTAAGGAGGGCAGAGAAGGATGTTTTGTCGTCGTATTTGCCCCCCTTCGCAATGAAATTATTCTTTAATTGACTTTTACGGGGAGCACGAGTGTAAAAGGTATTTACCAACCCCTTTCCCGTTCGGATGAGGAAAGGACTTTGTGTTGTATGAATTATTTGTGACTAAGTCTCGACGATGCTTGATATCAAAGATGTATAATATCCCGTATCCTATTTCTTTTTCTTTTTTCTCTCCCCAGGTTCGCTAACTCTCGAATTATGGCTGCATATTCTCTTCTGCTTCGGCAGTACGACAAGAACTCGTCCTATACGAATCACTGTATTATTAAAATGTTCTATCGCATTGCCTGTGATTGCAAGCTGCCGGCCATGCTGTTTCAAGCGTCGTTATTCTGTACTTTTCAAAGGATTCTAGATACGCCGCCCGGTCTTGTTACCAGTCATATCAAGGTAAGTTTTCCGTCGTTTATTTTATTTATGAGTGTCTTGTTCACTGTTTTTTTTTTTTTTTTTTCCTTATAACCGTCTCTCTTATCCCACCTGTGAACGTAGCTACCTAGTTTTTATTTCGAATAAGTTTAATAATACATACAAACAAGTAACGGTGTCACGTGTGCATCACGTGAAGAAATTTGGTTTGTATGCATGATATTTTCGCATTTATTATTGGAACCGGAAGTGGTAGTAGAATTTTAGTACTTCCAGTTTTAGTAGAGAGAGTAGAGTGGAGATGGACTAACTTCTTAAGATATATATAGCTTCTTGGGATACATATATAGCAACCTATAGCTTCTCAATCTATAGCAATCAGCGTTAAAACCGGAAATGCTTATTTGTGCCACTTCCGGTTCGAGTAGAGGACTAATAGAAAAATTGATACCTATTCGTAAAATGTGAAATCGATTCCAAACGACGACTTCTCGCTATCAGTTACTACTTCTACTCTCTAGCGGTTTACGTTAAAACCGGAAGTTGTTAATTTTTGTCATTTCTGGTTTGAGTAGAGACTAAAAAGAGAAGATGGTATCTATGTAGTCTTAGAACCCTCAGTCGGCTCCAAGAAACCAGTACTTGCCATCTCTTGCCGTTTTTGCTCTATGTAAATCAATATTGAAATCGGAATTGTGGATTTCTACCATCAGTTTTAGTAGAGGGATTAGGATAGAGATTAAATATATTCTTGAAATACTTAATCAATCGCAGAAAACAGCTTCTCGCTTTTTTTTTTTTTTTTTTCAAAATACATTTTTGCTATATAGTGATCAATATTAAACAGGAATGGGTTGATTTCTGCCAGTTAATGGTTTGAGTGTAATCTTCATTAATGAACTCGAATCCTAATTTTCTGATCTACATCCTGTCCAAAATTCATCCTGAGCCATCAAGTAGTTCTCGAGATTATTTCTCTCCCGGACGAACGGAAACACGGACTGAATAAATATATAAACGAGTTTCAGTAAGCTAAAATCCTTTAGAAAGTCATTCGGTTAAAGCAGAGCTTAAATATTTTAAGGTAAGTACGATGAAAATATGTAGTAAGCTAATTAATTTATTTAAATTTAGATTAACAACAAATACCTGTGTGACAACTTTACTACACGCGTTAACTTGAAATGTAATCATATGAATACAGTCGGCTGTGTAATATAAGTATATATTGTATTAGTGGCGTATTTAGAGGGGGGGGATATCGGGCTCAAGCCTTCCTTCCCCGGAATTGTTATATACACAACTTCATTAAAATTGTCGGCACCCAAAAGGAAAAATATAAGTGCTCATTCCCATGTTGTACATAGCTCCTCCCCGAAACAAAATCCTAAGTACACCACTGTATTGTATGTAAGTCCTTCAGAAATGTGAAATACGACCTTCTACAATTGATATCCATGTAGCTTTTTCAAAGTTAGATCGAATTGTGATTTCCTTTCAACAGATGGCGTTAGTTACATGACTGTAAAATGAATACGTGACGTGAGTGAATCTGATTGGCTTACCAAGAAAATGAAATTTTTCAGTTTAACGTCCCACTATTATGCCCATTAGACTAAGAAAAACAATGATTAAGGCAAGTGAATGATGAAAAAAATGGTGGAATGAGAATGTGGAATTAAACGGAAGTACCCCTAAAAATTCACGGACACGATGTTGTTCTTTAATAGGGATGCGCATGAGACAAGATTTGTGGATGTCTCGTCTCGGGAATATGCTGTAAAAGTGATGTCTCGTCTCGACAAATATATATTTCTCTATTGGAAGAGCTGTGTCTCGACTCGAATTTTGTCAGGGAAATCCTGTCTCGACTCGTCTCGTGCACATCCCTATTCACTATAAACTTACTTGACTGGAGATCGAACCAAGAACCTCACGCACCAGAAGTAAGCATTCTACCACTGAGCCACTGTGCCCCCATTTTGCCTCTGAATTTCCCACATGCTACTAGTTACAAACGTGATATACTATGGAAAATGAAACTTTGCTGCGTTACTCACCTTTCACAATATCTGAATGAATAATCCCTAAATTTCGATCTTCTATCGTTGTAAAGTATTTTAAGATTAATATTTTCCTTAATCGAAAACTATAATTTACCAGAAATGCAGTATCTATATCAAGACTTCATACCATCAACTTCTAATGAGAGTAACGACACTAGAAAAAAAAAAAAAAAACATTCTCCAAATATTATGTCAGGAAGGCTAATCGATTCCAGCAAAGAGGGGTAGCATATTCAGTGTTACTAGTCATAAGGTGGGCTTGAATGCAAAGGCATCGAAGCCCGTAATAAAACGCTAGAAACAATGGCATCAAACCTCGTATTAAAACACTAGAAATAATGACATCAAATTCCGTACAAAAACGCTAGAAATAATGGCATCAAACTCACATTAAAACGCTAGAAATAATATCAAATCCCGTACTAAAACGCTAGAGGATAATCGCAACAAATCTAGTACTAAAACGCTAGAAATAATGGCATCGAATCCTGGCACGAATAATGGCACTTATATTTTTCCTTTTGGGTGCCAACAAATTTCAATGAAGTTTTGCATATAACAAATTTATTTCTTCGCGGGGAGCTTAAGCCTGATAGCCACCCCCCTAAATACGCCACTGCCACAAGTCTTATGCACTGTCTAAATGTCAAGTTTCTAGCTTAAGCGTTTTGGCCATGGCGTTGATAAATCAGTTAATAACTCACTCACTCAGGATTTCTTATTTATATATAGATTTTTTTCCCCCTAAACTCTATAAATATTGGATATATTTTACTAATTTCTGATATGGCCTTTATACCTTGTACAGAAAATGATTAACCAGTATTTATCACTACTGTTTAGGTCAAGTCGTTAAATAGCATTTGAGTTCCAATTCTTGAAATGCATTCACAGTTATTTACTCCGTAACTGTCTCGAAGAGAAAAATATTCCACTTATGAAAGAACAAAAATTCCCAATAAGACAGTCTTTTAATTTAGCCTTGAACAAGATGGAATTCCGTCTGGTGTTTTGTAAAAAGAAAGCCTATTATATACTGGAAATGAATTTCTTTAGTGTTCTGAAATTTCTATTAGAAACTTGACGCTATATCAATTTTAGTATAACAATCGTGAATATACTTTTTTTTTTTATACAAGTATAAACAGTTTCATTGACAACTTTCAATGTGGAGAACTTTTCTTTGAGATACATTCTTTCTTTAAGTCGCTTTTGCAATCATTTTATATGGCAAGAAGATGTTGTTTGATTCCTGGCAACGATTTTCGATATACAGGACGCCTCTTCCATTTCGCATAACAACAGCACTTTTGATCACTAAGAAGCAGGTTGTTTGTACAAAGATATTGAAAAAAAGAAAGGGAAGGGGAAATAAGACGCTTCTAAATTTGTGGGGAGAATTGATACCAGCAATCATTGGAGTAGTGGTGATGAAAAATCGCACACGAAGAACCGATCGCTGATGTGATGGAGAATCGATGCTTTCGTTTGACACACAAGAAGATATCTCTTTCAATTTCAAGATGTTTTTTTTTCTTTCTTTCTATTTTGCTTCCTTTGTTGAATCCTCCTATGTAATGCTAGACTGATCGTAATGGATTTAATGTTGAACAAATGATCTTAATATATGTGCAAAGTTCTTGAAATAAAAATAGTATAAGGGATATTGAAAATCAATAGAAGTTTCTGTACTCTTGGTATACTGCATCATATGTGAAAGTTTCAACTTTGAATATGTGCAGCGATGTTAAAACTTAACTGATCAACAAATTTATTGCTAACGTTCTGTACTTTTGTCTACACATAGAATAACAAGAACAATATACCGGTATGTATTTTATGTTTGAGTTTGAAACATTCAATTCTCTTAAACTTGGAGACATTTTACTATTTCGGTCTATTAGTCTATCTTATTAGTGGTGGTGGTGTTGTCTTTAATATGAATATATTATTATGTTGGCCATCGCCTTCCGCCATATGCAATTCTAGTTCAAAATTTTAAATGATCGTACGACGTTGTGGTTAAAGTGCAACGCATTGAAGGACAAACTCATTGTCATAAGACGTTTTTGCTTCCCAGACTATACTATGCGTATGGGAACTCTTATATGCAGATAGACCTTGGCCGTCCACTTGTCCGTATATTGACAACTATTGGTACGGTAATATGAAGCGATATATATGTATAGGGTATTTCAAAACAATACCGACAATTTGGGAGATGATTCCTGACACCAAGATAATTTAAAAAGTTCATATAAACCTGGGTGAAAGTTGTTTAGTTTGATAGCTAGGTATACCTAAAAGTTTGGAAAAGCTACATTGCAATACATGTTATTTCGAACTTAAGAAACCGTAGAGTGGTAGTCCATATAAGCGTAAAAGAAGTCACTTTATGTTATCCAAAAACATATATTTAAACAATGTACAATGTGTGCACAAGGGATTCACTAGAGGGTACAATTTCCGATCCTGCCCGCAACCAAATTCTCAAATATGGTCTGACTTAAAGGGAGTCTAAAATTGGAAGTGGTAAGGCTTGACTGTAGTGAACGCGGAATGCATCAGCGGTTAGCCTGAAGTGTTAGGGAACGCCAGATCCATGATTCCTTGTGTTCGGAATAATGCGTGGTGCTGGTGTATTTTACTCTTATGCATGAAAAAAAGAGAGAGAGAAATGTACGGTACCGTGAAAAAATACACCCCAACACTTTATTCTTACCACGAGAAACCGTGGAGCTGGCGTTCCCTAACACTTCGATACTTCTCGCTGACTTATCCTTGTCCACTGCTGTCAAGGCTTACCTTTAGCCTACTTTGGACCCAGCTTTAAGTCAGAGCATGTCTGAGAATTTCGTTTAGAGCCTGTCTGGGAATTGTGCCCTGTAGGAAGTTCCTTGCGCACACATTGCACATTGCTAAAATATTCATTTTTGGGTGGCATATACAGGGTGACCCAATAAAACCTACCAGAATTTAAAGGCTAATAAAACAAAAAGTATTGCAGATAGAATGTTGTTTATTCAAAAATATTGAAAACAGTTTGTTACTACTGCACGTCTTCACGTAAAATTCTTCGTGTACCCTCCATAGGAAGCCCAACAGCTCCAGCAGGCCAGCCAAATTTTTTTCGACATTTTTTGGGTATTCTCGAACCCACTGTAATATAGTCTTCTGATCAGGAATATGTTCATTACGTGGAATAGCAAACTTTAAGCGAAAAGCTCTTTGCACAGCAATCACAGAAATGCTGCTCTTGAAGAACATTTCAACTGGTACGCTTCTTGAGTTCCTGTTAAACCATAATGACTGAAAACGACAGGAGAGTGGTGAGCGGAAACGACGATTCCCACTCTCGCTTCTCCTCTAACAGCGCTAAAGGTGATCGAAAGAGGAAACATTTTATTAAGTAGTAATGACAATAATTGTATTGTAGATTGTTGAGTCATTTCAACATACAACAGAACAGAGTAATTCAAACCAGAACAAAGTAATTTCGAACTGTTTTCAGTATCATTTTTATTTTTGAATAAAGTAGGTTCTATCTGCAACATTTTTTTGGGTTATTAGCCTTGAAACTTTTGAAGATTTTATTGGATCACCCTGAATATGACTTCCTTTACACTGATACGGACCGGCACTCCACGGTTTCTCTTTCACGCTTTTGGACAGCCCTAGCTACGAAACTAAGCACTTTCCCTCATAGGAGAACCTCGAGTTGATTCTAACAAACATAATTTTCATGCCCTCTTTCTGTCCCTCCCTCTCTCGGCCTCTCATTATGTCTCTCCCTCTCGTTCTCGCGAACGTATGTGAGAAAATTTGGATTTAAGGTAGAATTTATCTTTTATGAAGTGTTGCGATTGTGCTCTCGCTCTGGACATAGGAGACACGGATTCAATTTCTGGTTGGAATATGTAGTACGTTAATCTTAATGAGACAGGTTTTGCAAGATGACTGACTCCTAACAGTTATGCTGAATGGTTCATGATCATGCTGAATGGTTACACATTGGGAATCGAACAGGTGAATATTCCAGTTCCTGTAATAAACATCATTCATGGACTATAAAATTTTGCAATAACTTATTTCGGCTGCTCCTGCGTTATCAGGTGTGTCTGAGAACTAGCTCCGGGAAACGAGAACCAAAGCAGAGTGATCCCAACGAAGACATCCATTCAACTGTGACCCGTACCGTTACTGGTGTATTAAACCAGCATTGTGAGGCAGTGGAATTATTTATAAATGAATTTAAAAAAAAAAAGAAAGAAAAAGAAAGAAATGAAATGAAATGAAATCGTGGAGTTTTATGTCCCACGGCGAGGCTAAAGGAGGCGGTGATGATAAGAAATGAATGAAATGGTGGAATGAATAAAGTGGGAAGAAATGGGAGAACCCCGAGGAAATCCACGCATACGGTGTTTGTCCACCACAAATTTCACTAGGCGCGAGCTGGGATCGAACCAATGACCCAGGCACCAGAGGTGAACGCTCTACCACAGCCACGGAGGCCCATGAATTAATAAGTATCAAACTCCTGTCTAGGAAGGGAAAAATAAGGACGGTAATATATTACGATGTGCTGACCTCACAATACCATCTGGTCCACCATAATCCTTCATGGGCGTAACACTTTAATATTTAATTCTGGTCTTTACCAACATTTTTCAATATTGTATATAGGGTACTCGTATTACTTTCAGTGACAAATAACAGATGTGGATTTTTTAAAAACATTCCGTAATTATAATTAAATTGCTAGAATTAATATCATAACAATATTTCAGTAATATTGGTAATAACATAGTTTGTCAATTATATTTAACGGCATGACCGTATATTTTATATTTCTTTTAAAATAAAACAATAAAACATATTTTTGATGAGAAATGAAGGTTTGCAAGTTTCATAAATTATTCACGTAATTGATTAATTAATCAAGTTGTTTTAATTAACTTCAATGCCCGAAAGGACAACTGTGCATTTATATTTTCAAAACATTGAATGGGTACATATTTCTGGGTAGTGTAATAGTGTCCTATGCTATGCTTTCCCGTTAGGAATCAAATGTGCGGTTAAGCATATCAGAGGTAACACAACAACCAGTTCATTCTTAGTAGTTTTATCTAAGTGTTGTGCACTTTTGCGAATCAAATAGAAGAGGAAAGAAGTGCATTTAAGAATAATAGTAAATTGAGCTCTCATCCTGTTAGTTGATTTCATTATCTGTCTGAGACGCTAAAATTGTTTTATTGATTTGTATTTGCGCCAGGGGCGTCATTTAGGGGGGCAGGGAGGGACATTTGCCCCCCCCCCCTGAGTTTGAGATTTATATAGATTTTATCAATAGAATAGTAGTAAGTCAGTGAAAAACGCGAAATTTTACATATATATAGGGGTCTTGCCTCCCCCCAAGCCAAATCTGAAATGACGCTACTGATTTGTGCTTCTCGCCACTATTCTTCGTAGAAAGGCCAATTGGATTGGACACATCTTGCGAAGAAATTGTCTTCTTCACACCGCCATAGAAGGAAAGATGGAAGGAAAGCATGGAATAGGAAGAAGAACGCAATTGATCGATGATTTGAAAAATAGAAGAAAGTATTGGGAGTTAAAAGAAGGAGATGAAGATCGAGAAACGTGGAAGAAACATTTCCAGGCTCAAATTTAAAATTGAAAAAAAAAAAAAAATAGTCCCAATACCTGCCGAAAGGCAGAATACTTAATAATAATAAAGTTGACGATTCTTGAAATTCTTGGTGGGAAGCACAGTGGCGTAGCTCAATGATAGGGTGCTTAACTTTGATGTGTGGGTCCCTGGTTCGATTCCCGGCCAAATATGTGTGGTGGACAACATCGTTTTCGTAGGCTTTGTTGGGATACTCCCGTTTCCTCCCACATTCTCATTCCACCAGTGCTTCTATCTTCATTCTTTGCCTTAGTCATCCATCTCTGTTAACCTAAAGGGCATAGTTGTAGAACGTTAAACTCAAAGATTTTCATTTTTGAAATTGTTGGCGTCAGCTTTTCTCACGCCTAGCCCTTAAACGAAGCCTAATTCACGTGTGTTCCATTAGTTGGCAGGGCTCATCTGTTAAGTTTCAGTAGGTCGGCAGAGTGGCAGAGTGCTCACCTCTGGGACAATGTCGTTTGTCGTGAACAGGAGAGTGTTCATTGCTTTCCTCTAGACGTTTCTTCACTATTTTCGTTTTTGTCTCGCTTACATTTTTTGCTTTGTCCGTTCCCTATAACCTACAATAGCGTTCCTCAAGCTTTTTATGATGATGGTAACCATTTTTGTTAGTCTAAATGTTCCAAGGACAATCCTATTTCTGTCTACTTCAAAAACATTATTATTATTATTATTATTATTATTATTATTAATATTAATAATAATAATAATGTGTTGAGTATAAACCACTAAACAAATATACTTTTTTAAAAAATGTGTTAATCAAAATTCCCCTAATATTATATTGGTATTATTAGAATAAAGTATGTAAGTACAGTTTTGAAATAATTGAGCGTTGTCAAAATATTTTGTAATACAGTATAAGCTATTCTGCCGTGTCGCGACAAAGCACTGTAACTTGAGTTACATTGTTTTGTCGCTATAAGCATTTTTGAATTTCCCGCCACCGATATTTATGTTCACCAGGCCCAGCATTGAACTGAGTCAAATACTTTTGAAAATATGCCAAAGAGAATTTCGATGTAAGTAGGAAATTAACCGGTCTGTAGCGACAGGGCAGTATTAAAATTGATATGATATTTCCTTAATACCATTGTAGACTTTTAATAGCCTTACCCAAAACTTCAAGGCTAAGTCTGTAGGCTTGCACAAGTTTGCGTTTACACAGATACAGACCTAACCAAAGGTTACAACAAATTTACTAGTTCCTCGATTGCAAGCGTGCTTCAGACTTGCCAATAGCATGTAACACAAGGCCAGCCTTAAAACTCCTTTAAATTGATCCACCTGTTAAGCATGGCTTAAAATTTACACTTGGCAAAGCTATACACAGATAGGGCGTAACACGTAAGCATTTTTGCAGTCTTCATTCTTACATCTCTTTTAAGCATACAAGTTTGTACGTGAAAGCTAGCTGGACTCGAAGTATGAATTTGAAATTTACACTTGACAGAGCTATACACAGAGAAGTTTTCTAAGGTTAAGTCTATCAAGGCAAATTAAGAGCAAAATTAAACTCACCGTAGACGTGCTTGTTTACTGAGTTATTAAATTGTTGTTATAATTTGTATTAAATTGTTGTTATAATTTGTATATTTATTTTGTTAAATTGCATAATGTATGCGTGTTTAAGATACTCAGCTATAGTGTACTATGCAATTCAGTTATTTATTTATTTATTTTTTAAACTAAGAGGACCATAAATGTGCACGTTGAGAACATTTTGTGGTCCGCAAACCACAGTTTGTGAAACGTTTATCTACAGGCTATGAATATGTGCATCAGACTAAGGAAATTAGATTTCATTTACAAAGTTTAGTTCAACCACTGTTACTCGTGTTCCAATCGGTTAGGTGCACAAAGTACTGGCTTGAATTCTCAGTAATTATGTCAAATCTTTGGTCGTTGACCAAACATCATGGTATAATCGGGACACTACCTCAAGCTAGAAAGCCAGAAATAACAGTAACGAAAGTTGATGTGCTGGCCACACAAGTGATGAAATAGCCGGAAGGCTCCGAGGCAGTCATACCCATGGCCCACTGGACTCGAACGGACTTACGATCCGGTGTCCCGCACTGACCCATGACCCGGAATGACTCGGAGAGATCTGGTGTGATCAGGTAGACCGAATATTGGTCTCAGCTGAAAAGACCCGTGACGCGGTGGGACTGGAAGACAGAACTTTGTTACTCGCTTAGGGAGTATGTTTAAGGCTACTAATGCATATCTAACGAATATGTTTCTGTCCTCTATTCTTGCCTTTTCACTAAATATAATTTTCTTCATCGCTTGTTGTTTGCGTCTCTGTGTGTCTAGCATTGCATAGAAAGAATTTTATCATTAGAGTTCAAATCATAGAAATGGTAAGCTAGATGTTTTTCTTGTGAAGGATCGTCAAAGTTGCAAAACTTGTCGTTTATAATGGTGAATATAGCACTGATCCCAAAGAGTGTTTTGTTAATTCTTTTTCTTTTTGTATAGGCTATTTTCAAAAACCAAGTTTGGTAGGACAAAAAAAAAATGAAATTATATTTGAAATATTCAAAAACTTGATATCTTGATTAAGAAGTGAAATAAAGAATGAAATATTTAACGTTCCACGATTATGCTCTTTAGGCCAGGGAAGACGATGATTAAAGCAAGGGAATGATTATGGAATGAGAAAGTGGAAGGAAACGGGTGTACCCCGAGAGAACACGATGTTGTCCACCACAAATTTATTTAGACGGGGATTGAACCCGGGACCCCATGCACCAGAGGTAAGCGCTCGACCACTGAGACACCGTGTTCCCCTCCCCCTCCTTTAATTAAGAAGTGTCACACCAAGAATCGAATAAATGAATGTTCGAGCTCAAGCAGCAAACATCATTGGTCAACTAAAAATTCTGCAGTGATGCTGCAGAGAGGATGTTTCGGTATTGCACTTCTGTATCGCCAGTTCTGTTCGGGTCACTGGGTTATCGGGTCAGACCGGGTCTGAGAAATGAGACCCAGATGACTCGGAAAAAGTCGTGACTCGATGACCTATGACGTCGCTTGACCACATATCACTGAGCTGAAAGCCGTCTGGTCTGCCGAAGCTCTTTCGTGGGCAGTAACACAAGGAAAATTAGTTTCAGTATGACTATTCAAAATAACACTATAAAAATTCCATTATTGTGAGCGTATATGTGTATTTTTCAAAAGTGTGTTACGTGTTCAGTATTGAATGACATTTTCCACAGAGGAAAATTGTAATTTCTACCATCTGGTGGTCGTTTGTCCTTTGTTTTTCTATTGCTTCATTTTTGTTGGAATTTACGTGAAATGGCTGATGTTTATCAGTGTGAAATTGGCTTTTCAAATGTTGATGTTTCAATTTCGTGGCTGGATTGTTAGAGTAAAAGAAAAAAAATACAGTATTTCAAATTGATGTGTCTGAATTGACAAGGATAAGCGGGGCACTGTATGTTATCTACGAGTCTGGACAAAACCTGTTCATTTTCATATATATTCCCACAGAAATTACACCCTGAACAAATAACATCAGCAGAAGAACACATTTGTTATTCAAGCATAATCTACTGTGGTGAAGTTCAATTTTCAAAAACTAATAATTCACGATTTTCGGAGGAAAAAATAAAAGAGGTTAATCCATGAGCGATACTCATTTCGTTTTTCAATAAAAAAAAAATATCATTTAAAAAATTAGAAATCTCTTGCGTACCTGCTAAATTATACTAGTATTTTCCTGATAGAATACTGCAAGAGCTATTGACGAATACAATTAGCTTTGGCATAGCAACTGTTGCAGTAAGATATGTCATTAATTAAAAACATATGTTAAGTTGTTTACTTTAGAAGTAGTGACTCGAGATCTGTGTCCGTTGAAGCTCTTCCCTTCTTTTTAACGTTAAAATCCCATTCTGCCAATCATACATATTGTGACTTGCATCGCATGCCTAAAAAATGTTAGCGGGATTGCTAACTCTAATCAAATTGTTCCGTTGCATAGGTGGTACCGCAGTGGGTGCAGCTGCACCCACATTAACTTCGAGTTTCAGATTTCCTATAATAATCCTTTCTATTTGTATATTTCTTGTTTCCTATATTTGGATATATTTGAATGACTTCTCAATTTTTTTTTTAAAGTAAAACTTAGGGATTATTTTTCAGATCTTAACTCTTCGTGGTCACACTTATCTTTTTGTGACACGGAAGTCACACTGGGGTCCGATGGATCCCAGAAACTTTTTCGTCTTATTTAATGTTTTAAATACCTTTTTTTCTTCTTTTTTTTTGCCAATTTTGTTGTTTTTACTTTTCTGTGATAGACGCAGCATACGAGCCATAACACAACAGGCAGTGTTACGAATTGAATTTACATGGATGATAAAGATTTCAAAAAACAACAGGAAAAAATCAGAACTAAAAGTAATTTCTCTGGGGTTTGTCAGACCCCAGTATGACCACGGAGGGTTAAGGCTCAATAGTGTACAGCGTTCTGGCAACAATGTTAGGATGTGTTGTCCCGTCCTAGCCTGCACTCACATTACCAAAATCCTGGCGCCGCCTATGTTCCGTTGTACACTACATGCTTTAGAGTTGGTTTACAATTCACCTCTAAATTTCACGAATAGGTTTTACACGGGAAAAGAGATTATCAATCGCATTCGCTTTATCAACTGGAACATATTAAGCGTTGCATCGCCTATATCTCCCATAAAATATACAAAGGTAAATTTAATATTGACAGTGTAGACATCGTTGATTTAATGTGGCTAAGTTCCAAGATAGACAAATGGCCAACTTAGAAGTTAATATTTAGTACATGTCGTGTAAGAAAAATTCAGGTTCTACAATAATGAGGCCAATTTAGACAAATCTTCACACTGAATGGAACTTTTTTGTATGTACTTCATATGTTATATAGAGGGTGACACAGACAAATTGAAAGGGGTGATAATAAACATGAAATTAAGCAAGAATGTGTCTAATGAACATGGGTCGAAAGCGGCACCCTTTAACTATGAAAGACATTCAAAAGCCGGCGAATTTGCTGATATAATGCCGAATATCTCGTGAACGTGAAAATACATCGCTGTTATGTCGATGGTAGCGGAGTAGTTGCCGCATTACAGGGATCCCTTCAGATAAATGGAGAATTCACGACATATTTCCTTCTCTGGGGATCCCAGTTGCGCAGCGACCACTTCGCTTTTCTCAGGGTCAACTTTCTGTGTAATATTTTTCCTGGCAGCGATAATCGGTATATTTTTATTGTATTCCGCTGGAACTGCTTTGTAATGAAGTCACTTAGTTATGTACCTTCCCAGTTAATACGAAAAGTAATAATTAATAAACAAATAATTATCGACATGTATTCCTGTCTAGAATAAGGGATAATCTAACAAAAATTTAGTTATTTTTATATAGAATCTGCAACCCTGATTGATGTTCATGAGGGATTTGGCAACACAGCGTAAGTCACAATGCTTCATGTTACCCTCTGTTCACATGATCTGGTTTGACTCTCCCTCGCGCTAGCCTATCTCACAGTAAAGTCCTGGAAACATGTTTTCTACCTACCTCCTTGCACCACCAAGAAAAAAAGAGGAGGCGGTCGGGAAAGTGGAGCCTCTCATTTCAGTTATGGGTTTGCGCGCGCCACACGTCAAAGCTTGTTGTCCTGCTTGTTGCGGGAAAATACTGACTCATAGTTTCAAGGGCAACACAACTCCGTAGTACATCTTCGAAGCTTTCTTTGGAATGTTCATAAACAATATAAACAAATAATACTATCTTAATGTATTTTCAATTTAGGAATTTAATAACACCTCATGTTCGTTTTTTTTTAATCGTTATGGGAAAGAATAAATATTATTGAACTACATTTTAAATTAATTTAGCTCTTAAATGTCACTGTAAAAGCAAGCATGCAAAGTCATAGACACATACGTATGTAATGCTTAGACATGTAATTCAAATAAATGTATAATATCAATAAACAAGATGATGAAATAAAATATGGTAAAACCTGTCTTCAACGGACCCTTTATTAAACGAAAAAAAACTTGTGTTAAATGTAAATATTTCACGGTCCCATAAATTCACTGGCGAAAATTGTGTTAAATTCCCTTCGTTAAACGGAAACTTATTACGAGAACAACGGAAATCAAAATAAGCCTCTTAAAGAGAAAAAAATTAAGATTTCGGAGTGCAGCATTTAGCAAGATTTGAGACATCGCATGAGAGGTTAGATATACTTTTTAGCAAAATAGACAGTGATGTGCAAACCGAAGGAGACGTAGCAGGCATACATGGTTTAATTGAGACTATATGAAAAATCTGACCGGAAAAGAAGAAGAAGAGAAAAATGACATTGAGTTGAAAGAAGAGTATAGGCTAAAGATTTATCAAGATTCTGTAAAAAATTAAAGAAACTGCAACATTTACCTTACGTTGAAGTGACGCTGATATACTAAGTGTGGTTTCTCGGGCTAAAGTCTTTGTGTATAGTTGAGCAGACAAGCAGCGATATGTATAGAAAACACTCCTTGACTATTGGAAAAATTAAATTTTCACAGTATTTTTCTCTTCATTGTAAGTTTTGCATGTATTGATTCGTACTAGAAATGAATATTGGAAATTGACTAAGATACGTACAGCATCTTATTTTATCTCAATATATCCATTATATGCATGCATTTTTTGTACCTATCTTTAAGGAAAATTTTTGCGAGTCCCGTCAAGTCATGTACGGTAGGTTTAAGGCGAAAAACACGGACGGGGGATTCAGTAAAATCAGTTCCCACTAGATTTGCGAAATTTCACGCATATTTTGGAACTGTAGTAAACACATCTGCATAGAATACCAGGGTTCGATTCTCGGTAGGAGCACATGTGACTCAAATTGTGCTTTAAACGTCTTTAGTGCTGGGGTGATGATGAATGTTCGAATGAAATCTTGGAAACGGTTGAAATTGAATGCATACTTCAATATCATTGAAATTTTATCGTGTGCCTTATAGATATTATACGAAAAATAAACCTAGTTAACCTTTCTTCATTAAGTGATTATGTATCCATTTCAAATTACACTGCTAATAACTATGTATGTTAACGGGTAGGTAACCAAATAATTTTTCTGGAATCGTTTGAGCAATTTAAATTGAGAAATACGTTGAGCAACATGGGTAGCATCATCTATTTTCAAATTCCGTGTGCTAAGTAAAATGTGTAAAATGAGAAAAATGGGTAATTCTGTGCGTAGGACACACACTGAATATACATTGTACAAGAGCAGATTCGTTGTTATTTCTGTAATATATGCACACATCACATCAGAATTTAAACAATGTCTACAAAATGAAAAATCACTACTAGAGGTCCCAAAGCCAGGGGGAGAGATGCAAATCCAGTTTCGCCATCATTGTCAATATGACTTCCCTCTTGTAGAATTGTGGAGCCCTCACTGATAGTCTATTCAAAAAAAAAAAAAAAAAAAAACTTTAAACCTACATTCGTAATTAGGTTTTACTGAAACTTAGGATAAAATGAAAATGAAAGAAAATCTTTCTGAAAGGAACTCTTAACGTTTAACCATTATGCCCAATAGACTGAGAGAGACGGATGATTAAGGAAAGTGAATGATGATTGAAATAATGGTGGAATGAGACAGTGGGAGGAAGCAGGAGTACTCCGAGAAAATCCACGGACAAGTTATCCAGCACTTACTTGGCTGGGGATGGAACCAGGGACCCCACATACCAGAAGTAACCGCTTTACCACAGCCATCGTGCCAGCGTAAGCCAGTGGTAAAGCGTTCACCTCTGGTGCATGGGGTCCGTAGTTGGATCGTACCTCGCCAAGTGAGCTTTGGTGGACAAACACTATTCGTTTGTTTTCTTGGGGTTCTCCCGTTTCCCCCTACTTTTATTCATTCCACAATTGCATTCATTTCTCATCATCTCTCTCTCCTTTAACGTAGCCGGCGTAACTGTGAGACATACAACTGAAAGATTTCACTTTCATTTCGGGCTGCGGCAGCTCAGTGGTAGAGCGTTCACCCGTGGTGCATGGGGTCCTTGGTTCGACCCCAGCTCGCGCCAAGTGAGCTTTGTGGTGGACAAACACCTTGTGCGTGGTTTTTTGGGGGTTTCCCGTTTCCTCCCACTTTCTCTATTCCACTGTTTCATTCATCCTCATCATTACCGTCTCCTTTAGCCTAGTCGGCATAAGTATGGAACATAAAAGCTAAAGATTTTTTTATTTCAATTTTTTAATCTTAGTCTCTGTTACTAGTGTCATAGATATAAAATAGAAGTTCTCGATATAATCATATAATACTAAGTTAACGTTTTATATTGATCATAGAACCAATCGCTAAATGATTTGAATTACACCACTGCTCCATATTTCTCCTTCATATTGTATAACAGAAACGGTAGCTCGATAAGTTCTCTGTTATATTTCAGAATCAACGGTTGCTTTCATTCTAGTGGAATAACAGTGGACACAACTGGTATTAACGGTGTGGTATTAGTTAAAAAAAATTAAAAAAATAGATAGCAAGAATGGGGTGAAGCACAATATCTCTTGGTGATTATTCCTGAAAGAATGTTTGCAGTTAATGAAAACCATCTGTCGTTGACTTTGTGGTTGGGTCCAGGTTGCGCTAGTTGGAAACCCTGTCCGCAACTTTTCAGTAATGGTGGCAAGTTGTCTGTTCCGGTGTGCACGCTATTGTTTTGGCCCAGGGGAATGAGAGAGCCTAGCGGAGAGAGAGAGAGAGAGAGAGAGATTTGTTTGAATGCCTATTAATTGCATCAATTCCTCCGCCATTCACGGCTCCCATTTTCATGGTAATGACCGACGTTTATTTTGTCCATTTGTACTGAGATTTCATACAGTGCCAAGAGTAACACAAGCAGTGACAGGGTTTGTGGAGTGCGAAATCGAAAACCCGAAGCGTGCCCTGCCTTCCTGTCAGCCATTCACAGATACGTCGCTTAGCTGGACATACTCAATGCGACATCACATTGTTTGCACGTTTCAAATACTAGAATTTCAATTTCAGGGTATAGTCACTGTTATCATTATATTTCTTTGATTGTGTATTTGGTACGCTATTGTCATTCGTTTTGTTTTCAGATGTCATTTCCGTTCTGTTACCATGGCAAATAAAGTCATATTCTGTGTTTAGATTCATTGTCGTGTACCATATTTGAACATGAAAGACAAAATGCAGCAACTTGCTGGAAACTTTATTCAGCACGCATAAATAAGTAGGAATATATATATAGCTTTTGTTACTGCAATCTATTCGAGGAGTACAATTATTATTATTATTATTATTATTATTATTATTATTATTATTATTATTATTATTATTATTATTATTATTATTATTATTATTATTATTATTATTATTATTATTATTATTATTATTATTATTAATAATAATAATAATAATAGCATCCTATTTCTTCGTTGAGGCTATGATAGGTAGACCTCAGGTTACTTAGTTCTGTGGGAAGTAACAAGATTTCATTCCTAAGGCAGAAGTCAACCATTCAATTCCTTTGTGTGGCCCTGCGTAGCGTAGACACTAACGCTTACACCTTCTTTGCGAACGGTCCTGGGTTCGATTCCCGGAGAGGTCGGTCGAAAAAGTGTAAAAAGCTTTTTCAGGCCAGCCATCCTGAATGAGGTTTTCCTGGGTTTTCCACATTCACACGAAGCAAATGCCGGGATGGTACCTAATTTATAGGCCTCAGGCCGCTTCGTTCCTTCCCTTTCCCCTGATTGTGTGCTCACCGAGTGACATCATCCCTCATACGTGACGAGCTAATGGCCATAGATGCCGAAAACCCAGAAATCTAAAGTCCTAGAATCCTTTCCTTTGCAACAATTAGTTGCACTTAACAATGAACGAAGTAATCTTGAAAATCGGTACGGACTAATTGTTGCGTGTAGTTATTATGTTCATTTGGACTGAAGGTGAACATCTTAATCGACTATTCCTAGAAGCTATTAGTAATTGTTTGTACAGATTAATTTACACAGAAAAGACAGGACGGAAGCAGAGCTATCTCTATCGTAGAAACAAACTGTTTGCAGGTTTACATTTTTCTTAATGAGCTCCCATAGGATATCGGTCTAAAGATTGTAATAGCAATCCTTTAACCGCGAAAGTAGCAAGCATTACTTATTAATATAAACCCTATTCTGAACATTTTTTGTGTTAAAAACATGTAATAGGTATCCCGTCCTATAATATCAAAACTTATTATTTCCGAATGTACTTTTGAAATATTAGTGCTTCTGAAATTAGAGAAAGTTATTTGATACAGTCCGACATGACAGACAGATCCTATGACATATTTCCATTCAACTTTAATGACGGGTTTACTTTTAATTCACGTGTATGATTATGTAGAATCTGTCTATATTCTGGACTTGCTTATAGAATCTAAGCTGTTAAAACTTGTGGCTACTGGATCCAATTGTAATTGTTACCAATGCGAAACACAGTTCATTCAGAAAGTTAATAGAGGAATCCTATACCTTTTATTAATGTATGAATTTTTTATCTTAAATCTTGTTAAAATTGATATCACTCAATACTATTGCTTAATGGGATGTGTGATTCTTGCACGTCGCAAAAATATATATATTTGATAGAATGCTCCATAAACAGGAAATTTTTAATGGAGTTCTAAACATATGAAACAGCTTGGATCATTAAGTTAGGTTGGATTTGTAAATCCATAATCATGAATTGAAAGACGGATTTTCATTGACTTTCCACCACGATTTCTTGACCTTCCGTTCCCAGACCTAGTGATGTTATTCTGATTTTTCAACAATCGGTTCTGTAGAGAGAGAGAGAGATGGGTATATATATAACTCATAGAAAACAAAGAAACAAACCATACAGGGACGGCACTAAGGGTGGGCGGGGGTGGGCGACCGCCCACCCAATGAATGGCCTTGCCCACCCATCCGCCCACCCCAACAGAAGTAGAATAATGAAGGTGACATCCTGTATTTCAAAAGCAATCGGCATTACTATTGATTGTAATATAATAGGTTCTAGGACCCTGTTTAACTCTGCAATGAACAATGATTTTATTTACAAATTAATTCCAGATACAGCTGAACGCCAATTTACACTGGAATAAGCAGTCTTCACCATAAAAGTGAACATTTCCTCCCATTTGAGAAAATTCAACCACTTGCATGTCATTATGGATGTGATGTCGATAGTGTAGAGTAGTGATGAGCGCAAGAGTCTTGGTCTTGCAGTTTTTGCAAGAGTCTTGCATGCAAGACCAAGACCAAGACTAAGACTAAGACCAGGAATCCCGATTCAAGACCAAGACCAAAACCAGGAATCCCGATGCAAGACCAAGACCAAGACCAAGGGATACAAGAGCAAGACCAAAACCAAGATTATACCTGCAAGACCAAGACCAAAATCAGGACTCTTGCGCAAGAGTCTTGCACAAGTACCGGTACTACTTTATTTTTTTTTTATAGAATGTTAAAAAGAAGGGGAAAAATCATTTCATCTTCTACTTGAATTTATTGGCTTCAGTAAAAATACCGCTGGAGTGAATGTGTTCCCAGTAGATTATGCAAGCCGTGTGAGTCGATCTGCCCCTGTAGCATATAGCTACAGTATGTCGTTTTCTGCATTGGTTGTTCGCATTTCCTGTATACATTACTCGTTTCCAAGCCACACATGTGTCATATTGAACCATGTGAGCTTTTTTGGTAGACAACACCGTGTGCATGGGTTTTCTCGGGGTTTTTCCGTTTCCTCCTACTTTTTTCATGCCACTATTTCAGTTATTTCTCATCATGAGCTATTCTACCATTATTGACAGGTTACTTTCTGCAGCTGAGAAGCTTCGATGTACGGTGGCCCTCAGGTAGTCTCTTCGTCTTGACGTAGCAATTTTCTGTTTTAATACCTTCCTTCAGCTACAATCTCCTTCGCTCTCTCCCTCTCTTTCCTTCCACCATACCCTCTAGCACATCCCTGAAATATAGTTCCTCCTCATCCAATATCCAACCAGTTCTTTTTCCTCCTCTTAACAATATCTAAAATTCTTCTTTTCTTCCCCTACTGCTAATATTTCTAACACCTCATTCGCTTTCCATTCAACCCAGCTAATTCTCTCCTTTTTTCTACATGCCCATGTTTCGAAAACCTGCAATTTTTTAATCGCTTTTGCGTAAAGCCAATGCTTCTGCCCCATAGAGCACATATTGGAATCAGTAAAGCAAAATCTCGATATTTAAATGGAAGTTTGTTTAATACAAAGATTAGCTAATCGTGGTTGAAAAGAAAAAATCTGACGCCTTTAGAATGTAAAAATAATTTTGCAATTCATGGTATTTAAATAATCTGTGCCGTCTTGATTTTCTTTCATGCGTTTCAGGACTAGACTCTCCAGTTTGGGAACCAGTGGAGTATTAGATCTGTTGTAAAAAAATTTAAAAAATTACGAAACGTTGTAATTTATCTTATAAGTAGTGAAGCGTGGGGACCCATTGAAAAAAAATAAAGGTTATCGCCTATGTTGTACACTATCATCATACACGAAGGAAAGCTATATTACATTTAGAAACATACATTGTATTTTTGTTACTATTGGCGTATGGTAGAATTTATCCAGAATAAAATTTACCTACGAAAAGCATAAGATTTCTTAAAAGCAAGACTTGCAAGACTCTTGCAGCAAGACCAAGACTGGGTGTGCAAGACCAAGACCACCCCGGTCTTGGTCTTGGTCTTGCATTTGCTCATCATTAGTGTAGAGGTGGAAATGAAACTTCTTCCGAAAGTTTTGAAACGTTATGAGGAGGAAAAGCAATGCAAAATTACCTCCATTTCTCAGTTTATTGAAGTGATGGATCGTTTAAAAATTGCTTTTCATGAAATGCACAAATTAGCCGTAATTGTTGCCATCATTCCTGTATCTAGTTCACCATGTGAACGTTTTTTCTCGTGTCTTAGACGGGTTAAAACATATCTAAGAAATAGAATTGCAAACTGTCGCCTAAGCGATCTTTGTTTCCTTTCAGTAGAAAGAAAACTTGTAATGAATATTGCTGTAGAGAATGTGGTAAAATTATTCGATGTTGGACATAACAATCGACGCAATGTACTCCATTATTGTAAATTCCCGGCGGGAGCTCATGTGGTTCGGATTCCACGTTAATCAATAGGTCCACGTCTCATATAGCCTCGCTGCTGAACGGGACGTTAAACTCAAAATCAACTTAACTCCATTATTGTAAGCTTGTTCGTACCATGTGGTCAGCCCTTCATAGTTTAAAATACATTGTTGTTTCTGTGGATCGTGATGAAGTTTTGTTAATTGCTATGTACTTCTTTATCCAATTTATAATTTTTTTATTTTTTTCAACTTGAGTTTCAATTTCAAAGATTTCTGTCTAAGGTATGATCAAACAATTATGCTGTCGAATTTCCCTATTCTTTTAGTAACATAGAATCTAATGTTCACAAGTTAAGGATATACGAGAGAAAATATAAATTATTTATATTTTTTCTCTCTTGCTTTTTTGTAATCAATGCTTCAAAGATAAAAATGTTTGCAATAGCCTATTTTATTATTGTTTTACTTTACTTACTTATTGTGTATTTTATGATATTAACGAAAGGTAGAGTATTATCTGTTAGTCTGTGTTGTTTGAACCTTCTTTTATTTCTATACATTTATGTGCATTCTTGGAGGGAGAGAAAGTAAAGCTGTTTTGAACTTCATCGAACACACAGTAAACACCGTTATTATTGTTTTAAAAAACTGGAAGTAGAGGTATTGTGTCTGCCACGCTGAATTCGGTAAGTCGAGAGTATAGCCACGAACTCCCGAAGGCTATCCTAAGTCCTGCATTTCTTCAGACCCACCAGGCGAATGTCGGAATTGTACCTTCTATAAGGCCCAGACTACTTCACATGCTCTACATCCTTGCCCCTCCTCTATTTCGGTCTGAGCCTTAGCTAACTAAAGAGTTTAAAGATTGAAAATTATTGTCCAAAAATGTCTAAATTGCCCAGTTCTTATTTTCATTGTCCGCCCACCCAGCAACTAGGTCCGCCTCTATCCGCCCACCCCATCAAACGTTTCTGGCGCCGTCCCTGAAACCATACAAGGTAGACAAAAGGCAAAAAGCAAAAATATACCACATGTGACAACTAGAGACTTGCACAGCATCCTAATACAAGCTGGTGTGACGAAATTGGTAGCAGTGTGAAAATCTTGGAAACGCATTATCCAAGATAGATGGTTCTTAAAAAATTTTGGAAAGATTTCAATCCAGCAAAACGATAGACAATTATTGATAATAGTATCTATGCTCTCATTCTTAGTATCTGAGCATCTGAAATTTGTTCTGGGAGATCATCGGTCGTATTCAGAGTCGTTCGGAGATGTGGCTGGCGCCATACTAAAGAGTTCGACTGACATATTTAGTCTAGGAATTAATTCGTGCGGGTGGACAAGAGATGGCGCACGAACGGAGCGTCCTACAGTTCTGTGTATCCACACATGTGTTGCAAACCCCTGTCATCGCGTATCGTTCGTAGTATAGGGCAGTGGATTAAAGCGTCAACAACACCAGTTTGTAGTTAAGTGAACATGGCGCAATTTGTGCCTGATAAAGTGTTTTTGCGGGGTGTCCTACTGCATTACTTTAACATGCAGAAAAGTGCGACTGAAAGTCATCGTATTTTGGTGGAAGTGTATGGTGACCATGCTCTAGCTGAGCGAACGTGTCAGAAATGGTTTGCACGGTTTAGAAGTGGTGATTTCGGCTTGGCAGACCAAGAGCGAGTTGGACAGCCAAAAAAATTTCAAGACGAAGAATTGACAGCATTGCTCGAGCAGAATTCGTGTCAAACGCAGGAACAACTTGCAGCAGCATTAGGCGTTGATCAAACACAGTCTCCAAACGCTTGAAAGCCATGGGAATGATTCAAAAGATGTCACATTGGGTTCCACATGAATTGAAAGACAGAGACGTTGAAAGACGAAAAACCATTTGCGAATTGCTGCTTCAACGACAGAGCAGAAAGGGGTTTCTGCATCGAATTATTACGGGTGATGAGAAGTGGATCCATTACGAGAACCCTAAACGAAAAAAGGCCTGGGTGAAACCAGGTGAACCAGGTCCATCACAACCAAAACGAGATATTCACTGTGCAAAGGTTATGCTGTGCATATGGTGGGATATGAAAGGTGTGGTGTACTATGAGCTGCTGCAACCGGGTGAAACTATGAATGGAGAACGTTATCGACGACAATTAATGCGTTTGAAGCAAGCTCTGGCCAGAACACGACCAGAATGGGAGAACAGACGATAAACTTATTGTTCAACATGATAACGCTTGCCCACATGTCGCAAAACCGGTCAAAACCTATTTAGAAAATGTCGGATGGGAAGTTTTACCCCACCCGCCGTATTCACCAGACGTTGCTCCTTCGGACTACTACTTGTTCGATTGCATGAACAACAATTTGATTGGACAGCGGTTTACTTCTTCAGAAGATATCGAAACATGGGTCTCTGACTGGATCGCTTCCAAGGATGAGGACTTCTTTCGCCACGGAATCCGTACATTGCCTGACAGATGGGCGAAATTGGTGGCTAGCGATGGACAATATTTTTCTTAAGGTATTTATGTATTTTGTGTTTGTACTACAGCTTCAATGTGTGCGTACCAACCACACGAATTAATTCCTAGACCAAATATGTTTCATGCAGTATTCAGTCCCTTAGTATGACGCTAATCATACGCAACAATGACTCTGAATACGACTCCATATGTTTAACCTTGTAGCTACAAGAATTTCTGAAATCAGAGAGAGTTAAAATTTAGTGTTCCTGAGTATAACTGGATAAAATTTGTTATGTTATTTTGTGTATAATAAACGGTTCTGCGAATTCGAAATATTTTAACAACTGGTGCGAACCGGATGAATAACACCACTACTTAGACCGCCTGTAAGGCCGTGTGGAGGTTAACGTGTGCACTCTGGCCACATATGGAAGGAATAAGTAAATCCACCAGGTCCGGACCAACCCCTCAACCCCCCTCAAAAAAAAAAAACTTGGCATATATTCCTACACTACCTTAAAAGAATTATACTTGTTTAGCAGTGCAATGATCGATGTAGCGTACATTTTACCCGTACTCTTTATTTTCTTATTTAAGCAATTTGTATTTTTTTTTTCTGAATGAGGCCTATATACAGTACGTAGATGCCAGTAATAAACAGTTACTACAAAATTTACGGGGGGGGGGACAAGAAAACCTTATTTCTCGTTTCGTCTCGTCTCGTGGATAACGCTAGTTGGCCATAAGGCTTAAACCAGCAAACCTCCTGTGATTTCGAAGCAAAAAGCGCCAAAAATAAGGCTATTCCATCTTTAGATTGTCCTGTATGTCTATGCTTGCGAAAGCTTACCTACTTCGATTAGCTCTAGACTATATTCTCAAGAACTTTTAGGTCATAAAGATAATGCATTATCAATTCGCCTATCTTTGAATCATACTGTTGTTGAATTTTTACACAAATTCAATTTTAAATATATTGATCAGAAAGTTAAGCTCAGGAAGCCAAAATCAAGTCCAAGTTAAGTGTTTCTCTACTCTCTGCAAAGCCAACAGAGAGCTTATCAGTTTCATGTATCTGACAAAGGGAAATATAAAATAGAAAAACGACACTGTAATGGTCTCTTGCAGTTAAGAGGAAGCAATTCGATTTCTTGCTCTTTTCACTGCCGTACCTCAAGATAAATGGAAGTCACGTACGATCTGCATCGTGCGAAGTAAATGTAATAGGGTGCTCTGTTTCGGTGCCAGCCATTAAGGAATGACTGTAACTTGTATCAACTACATTACGTTTAATTCTCTCAAGGCAAAAGTGAAACCTATAAAATTGGCCAGACGTATTAGAATGCAGTTTCTCTCGCTATCTATTGATCTCTTGATGTATTTCCATGACGCTATAAAGTCGTAATTGCTTAAAATTTACCAGTTGAGACATAGTCGTAAACTACGATTCTGTACTTCCGACTATTTTTCTTTTTTAGAATATAATTACGACTCTCCAAATAGCATATAAAGCGTAACAATATGTTTATGCACTCCTGACGAGACGTACTATGGATATTGCAACTTGAATCCAATATATTTTGAAATTATACTGTTGGTACATGTACAGCGGGCCACAGAAATTCTTGATGTACAAAATCCGTGAGTTAGGCAACCCAACTAACGCCCGCTCCAAGATTAATTACGCCTGGTAGAGTAGCTAGAACAGCAGCATGAAGTGGTCTCCACTTATTAAAAGAACAAATCGTAAAGAGTGTTTTTGTGCAAAAGTGGAGCGAAACGCTGGCTGACGAAATGACGAAAGGGAGTCTTTGCATACTTGTACTCACAATAATTTTTGTTTGTGTGATACACATGTAAAATTATACACATACACTTGAAAAAAATATACGGATACTAGAAACGCCAATAAAAAGATAACAGTCGAGGGACTTAGTTAATCTTATACTGTAATTAACTCAAATGAGGGATTATATAAGCAAGTTTACTTAGTTCAAATAACTATACATATCCGCGTATCAAATAATATACGGATAGATTATACGGCATATGTAGTAGGTTATTTATTTTAACTAATTCAAAGCTTTTGCGCTGAGTTTTGAAACTATTAACAGCAGTCCTACCTGCAAATCAATTAAAAATTTGAGGGGAAGAACTCAATCCCCAATGAAAATTTTGGGGATTTAACAGGGCGTGAGCTCGTAGGTTCCGGCGCCACTGATTGATACGTAATACTACTTCGAAAGAAGGAATTGTTCATTCCATTATTTATTAAATGATTTTTGAAAATGCTAACTATTGGTAATTTATTTGTAAATATTAAAAATGCAAAATTCGATAACACACAGACGAGTTGGAGAACTTATCCGTATTAACGTATTTCCCGGTAGGTTGCAAATATAACTGAGGATTCATGATTTGTTTAGTATTTGTGAAAATTTACACATTGAGACACACAGAGAAAGAGGGAAAATATAATGTCAATAAACAACTTAAAAATGCACGAAATTAACAGATAATATCAAATATAGAATGATTAACAGAATTAACTCTGTAACTGTTTTTTTTTCATTCATTTTTCTTCCTTTATTTTCAATATTACGTCTTCACTAAATTTTCCCACTGGAGATTATCTTTCATTTAGCAGCATCCAACAGGAGCAGCCTTTTAAATGAAACATTTTAAAAATTGTTTAAAGGGGGAAGACGAGATTCGAACCCGAACTGCAGGATTAGAAAAGCACAACTCTAACCACTCATCTAAAGCGTTACTTACTCTGGCTTGCCTATATAAAGAGCCTTTTCAGTTCGTTCATAACAGTTGCTTATTAATAGTCAAATTTATTGGCAAACAACAGGAATATGTAACTGAGGACTCGGAGGTTATTCACTAAATTACCAATATTACAGATTTTTTAAAAGCAAAATACAGAACTCCTTTATTTTGAATCAAATACGGCGCGTCTATTATACTCATACCAAATTTCACATAAGTAAGTCCCCGCGTTAAGCGAGTTTGCATATTCAGACTCATAACTATAAAAATACTTATAATCACTCCAACCTATATCATTTCACAGATTCAACCTGTTATATATAAGTTATTAGGACGTAAAATCGAATGTAATTTATACGAAAAAGACTTATACATTGCAAGACGTGTAAGGTCCAAATATCTACCACAAACTCATGGTCGTACCGACATAAACAAAAGAGAGTGTGGAGCAGAAAACCACTTTATGCAAAAGTCAAAATAGGCTCTGTGAAGGCATGCGAAATAGTTGAGCGGTTTGAGTGAATAATCTGTCAGTCAGAAGTGTGTGTGTTCAAACCCTGTAATGAGTATTGTTTTTTTTAAAGTGTGTTCCTATTTTCATCAGAGTACTGAGAACATTTCTTTGAATAAGTCTTTAGCAACTACTTTTCTTTCAAATTCGATTAGAACGGAACATTATATGAATTGCAAATCTAAAATCCATAGTTGAAAACAAAATATTAAGTATGTTTAATATTTCATTATTATCCTTTGATTTGTGATGAAAAACTATAAGCATTGGTGATGTCAGAAGATTCTTCTCGGGGGATTGTCAATATATGAAGGACGGAAAACAATATTACTCCACTTTGAGCATGATCGAAGATATGGCCAAGAAGGGGGAAATTTTTTTAGGTCGACAGTGTCTCAAATTTTTCCTCACATCAACCCCTGAAATTATCACTGTTTCAAAGGTTTTCTTAACAAACAAAATATTACATTCATTTCTCGTTTCACGTTTTGAAATGGCAAAATCGTAACTTAAAGAGAATTATAATACGTAAAAGAATAAAGAATTATAGAAGTAATGAAGTAAATATGATCGTGTAAGTTATCGATTTCTAGTCGGATTAAGTCGAATATTCTAGTGGATTGCACTTTAAAGTAAATCCTCTCTATATATAATTCTTACTGGAAAGGCATGTTTAACTCCAATTGCTTAATCAATCTTTTTAATAATATATTTTTATTTAATGTTTCTACTATTCAATGTTGTATGCACTTCATTTCCCAAAGTAAACTCTCGCAAATGTATGGTGGACTAGTGAATATTATCAAATAAGTTATCATTTAGTTTACATAAATGCTGCATCGCCTCATTTTAAACTTCGTACTGTAACTAATAATAATAATAATTATAATATCATAGTCGTATCTTTATCAGAATTTCTGGCTTAGTCAATAAATAAATTCCACGTGGTCTCTATTCAAAGTTATATTTAATCAAATCCGATAGAAACCCGAAGAGAAACTTCAAGAACAGGTAAAAGAAAAATCTTACTTTGATGGGACTCGAACTAACCTTTAAGACTGATATACGCGCAAGCGCTTTAGACCATAAGTTAACTGATTCGCCGAAGGTATCTCAGTAACTTGTTTCGGTCTTTTCTACTCGGTATACACATTTTACAATTCTAGTAACCTTGAACGACAGGACACAAACAGAAAAACATTGAAGACAGTTAAAATTCCAAATTTTCTCCCTGCGGGAATCGAACTCGGAACTCCGTACACCAGAAACACACGTGCAAACCACTACACCGGCAGGGAGAAGAAATGAAAAGTACTTTGTAGTGTCTGAAGTTTAAACCTATTTCACCATGATGTAATATGTCTATTGATCGTATATTTATGTTCACCGTATTTGTTACTTTGAGGAATGATGTATGTTATTGATATAAGTTCTATTACATATTCGTCCATAAATATTATATAAAGTAACAGAAATACTCACGATCTTTCATGGAAAGTCACTAGGGTGTGAGCAGTAGAAACAAAAGGATCCAGTTTATTGATAGTAGTCAGAATGAAAATTTTTAACAGATTGTCAGAATGCCTCAATGAAAAGCAGTGGTGGTGGTTCCTCCTGGGTAGGTGTGAAGAGCGAGTAAGGGGGCGAAAGCTACTGGCAGAAATGAATTGTGAAATGAATAAAGCACCACTTATAATGACCCTTTAAAGTTTAGCTGACAATTTTATAATAACGATTTGTTTAAAAATAATACTGCATTAGGAGGGTATGCAAAAGTCTTGCTGGAAATAAATATACGATCCTGAGATTATTATTATTATTGTTAGTCTCCCACTTCTTGGACGAGATGTGAAATATTCACCAAATTCTTCATACCGCTAAATCAATTTCTTCACTGTTTACTCGTCACAGCCCAAAACCCAACCGATCTGATTGAGAGTTTGTCCCACTGCTACTCGAGCTATAATTTCCCCTCGCAAAGTAACAGATAGTTCTCTACAGCCTTTAGAGCGAGGCATTTTGACAGCCTATAGAAATTTGCATTGCGATTGGTATTAAAAATGTCAGTAAAGTGGATCTTTCTGTTTCTACTGTGCATCATCAGTATCATTAACATCAGAAGTATTCCTCCATTACTAGCGGGTTACTTGCCGCAGCTGAGAAGCTGCCATGCTCCATGATCTGTTAACCTCATCTTCACATACGATTTTTCTGTTTTGATATCGCCCTTTGTTTTGATATAGCCTAATTCGTTCCCTCCCTGTCTTTCCTGCCACCATACCCTCTAGCACGTCCCTCATGATACAGTTCATTCTTAACCAATATCCTAACCGGTTTATCTTCTTCTTAATAATATTTTCCTACCATTTCTAACGTCCTCACATTCGTTTTACTCTCGACCTGGCTAATTCTCTCTATTCTTCTCCACACCCATATTTCAAAAACCTTCATTTTTTATCATTTTTGTGTAATGTCCATGTTTCTGCCCTATACAATACAGTAAAATAAACTACATGCAGCATTTTATGAGTCCTTTTTTCAGCTCTTTATTCACTGTCCCATAAAATAGTATTTTCTTCATCCTAAAGTCATCTTTCGCCACTCCTATCCTTGCTTTTATTTCACGTTTGCATGTCATTTCATCACTAATAACACTACTCACAAGTAACACTCCGATTTGATAAAATTTGGCAGGTAGATACTACACATAAAATAAACGAATTTTAGGGGGCAAAAGTCCCCACCCAAAATTTCGAAAGTTGCCTTCCATAATGCATTGTCGCAAGATGACAGATCAAGACTTCGAGGTGGCCACTCCAAAGATAGCAAATGGACAGAACCACGTTCAATCTATTTATCAGCAAATACTCAGTGAGATATTCTCTATCGAGAACAGCATAATGGGCTGATGCTTCATCCTGCTGGAATCATACCGACCGAGCAGTCCCTGATCTTGTAGATATGGAGTAAACCAATCACGTAACATGTTGAGATATACATTGTGATTCACAGCATCATCAAAGAAATATTTGCGTACCAATTGGGTTGCGGACATTGCAGTCCAGATCATGACCTGTGGGGGTTGTGTGTAAGTTCTTCGTAAACACGTGGGTTTTCTTTACTCCAGAAATAAATGTTTCTGCTTTTTGACTGGGATATTTGCACACTGTTCCGTTCAAAGAATTGTCAAGACGTCGAGCATTCGTCCACAAGCCTACCGACGTGTTTGCATATCACTTCGTTTGGAAACGAAAGTTCAAATTCCTTTCTCTGCAGATCCTTCTTCATATGATTTTGCGGTGATATGAAACATCATATTCGTGTGAGCGCTTTCGAATGGACTCTTTTGCGAACGTTCGATAGACGCTGTAGCCTCCACACATTATTTCAGTGGTGGTCATCCTAAACGGCACTTATCTTTTATGCAGCCAGTTCCGAGGAGTCTTTTCTTCCACCATAAAATTGTTGGTTTTGGAGGGGGAAGTTTCTGAAACCTTACAGTGAAATCATGTTGAATATGTCTCATTGATTTTCCTGTATGAGGTCGTTTGTGAGCCCACGTGCTAATTACGATCCGTTCCTCCATGGTGTAAGTGGACTCATCAGCCATGATTTAGATGTATATCAGCACCTGCAACAATAAGAAACAACAATTCATTAATATCTATGTAATACATAGGGGATAACGGGACTTCGTTATCACTCTGTATATTAGAAGTACATTTGCATCTCATCACTGAGTGCGATATTTTCCGGTTAGTCTTCTGCGTTGCCCATTATTCATTGTATGAAAATAAATTATAGATTCTATTATCTGATTTAGAAAAAAAAATCTTGACGTAAACCGTTATTCTCTCATTTTTTCCAAGTTGGAGTAAACTCCTTCGTCACCTGATCATAAGGAAATTTATAAAGAGAAGAATTTAGAGCATTAGTTGCTAAGTGGAGAGATTTGTAACTAGTATAGAAGTAGACTGACGGTTGCCAAGAAAAATCTTTAAAATGCATAAAGGAGTCTTTATATATATATATATATATATATATATATATATATATATATATATATATATATATATATATATATATATATATATATATATATTGTATAACTTGCACACTTTTCGAATAGTTAACTTTAAAATTGTCTGTTTTTTTTTTTTAAATAGCTTTCCTTGAAAACAAATAAGTTTCAGAGATTGTAAGAAATAATTTTAATAATGCGAAATTCGTATGTCCATTTAGTAGAATAAAACATTGCATATTTTATTTATAAGACATGATATATTTTATTTGTAGGATTATGAAAACAAGAAAAAAATAAACTTCTGTATAAACAAATTTACGAAGTTTACTCTGAACAATAATAATAGGGATTGTTACGTTTTATAAGGACATTTAGATCAAAGTTTAAAAAGAAGAGGAAACATTTTTGCTTGCATTATGTTCTGCAACGTATTCAACAAATTTTAAGAACAAAATGACTTAACAACACACTAAATCAAAAGATTATTTTACTTTTCTCAACTGATTGTGTAAGTTTCTCGCCCACCTAACCAATAGAGGGGGAAAGGAGCGGGAAGCAAAAATTGCCCATTGACATAAGAGTTTCACGTGTGTTTGGTAGTATATTAGTGTGCAATATTTAAAAAGCCGTGTTTCTTAAACAGAAGGAGGGCAATTGCCCCCGCTGCCCTCTTTAAATGAAAACCCCTGCTCCGAACTGACAGGTAAGATAAAGAAATACTGTAGCAAGCAATCATTTATTTTCTCTAAAACAATTAGATCATTCGTCAAGCATGTTTCGTTCATAGCAATACAAGGATTGACTACTTGTGCGCTTTATGGCCTAAAGACATTATAGTTTATCTTGGGAGATTTTTATTTCAGTGAAAAAATGTCCAAAAGTGAGACATTATACCACTCGATAGATCTCACTGCGCTGAACAAAATTGTATTGGTAAGTTTAGGAAAAAATCAGGAAAACTATAATATTTTTGTAAACCTAAAAATTGATAACCACGCTACCTATTAAGCTGAAACTGATCTTGAAGTGAGTATACACTAATCAAGCTTTTGATTATAAAACTAACAAAATGACAACATATAATATGATTAATGACATATAACCCAAAATTAGATTGGGTTTGTTCATTTTCAGGTTGTTTTTTTTTTTTTTTTTGTGTGTGTGTGTGTGTGTGTCACGTCGCTGATGGTGGTAGTGCTGTGGAGTGTACCAAACTGTAGCTATGTTATCAGTATTATGTAGCACTGTTTGTGGTTTTACTTGGGTTAATCTTTTTTGTTTCCCAATGTCTGATGTATGAAATGTCAAGTTGAAAAAAAAAAAAAAGAATTATCTCCACATGTTCTCCCGTATGAGTTCAACAAAGGTTCTAGTCTCGCAGATGCATTCAGACAAATCTATGCCACGTATGAAGAGGATGCTGTTGCTGAAGGGATCACACAAAAAAATTTTCAAAAGTGGAAATTTTGACTTGAGCGATGTCCCATGTTCTGGTCGCCCATTCCGCTTCGATTAGGACCACTTGAACGATTTGATCCACCATGATCCACGTCAAAACACACGGGAATTGGTTATGAGAATTGACAGTGGAAGGCAACTGTTGTGTGACACCTTTATTATATAGGAAAGGTCCAAAAACGTCTACCATGATCTCAATTCACTCAGTGCAGAGAAGAACCACCATGTTGCCATATGTAATTCTTTCCTTATCCACCATCGTGAATCCCATCAGCTCTTTCTCTCACGTATTCTAATCGGAGATGAGAAGTAAAGAAAGGAATGGATAAATCCAAACAAAAAAGCAACATCACGTTCCAAACAACATTTACATCCCCAAAAAGCCGTGCTTTGTGTCTAGTGGAATACGGAAGGGATTATCCACAGTGAACCCCTACCGTGTAATCGTACCATCACTGCTCCTGTGTTTTGTGGTCAACTCCAACGTATTCGTGTAGCAGTTCAAGAAGAAGAAACGAATAAACGAAGTGCCGTCATCATCCATATGGACAAATTTAGATCACATGTAGCACATATGACAACGGTTGCCATTCAGCACCTTCAGTGGAACGTTTTTTCCGTATCCGGCGCATTATCCAGATGTAACACCTACAGATTATCATCATCTCCGGTCCCTGTCGAATGGACCCCGTGGCACATCCTTCGAAAACGACGAGTAGCTGCAAAATTTCATTTATGCATCCAAGTTGACGATTTTTTTTCTCGTAAAAGGCATCCAATAACTATCTGAACGTTGGGTATAGATTGTGAACATGCGGGAGAATACGTCAGTGATTGATTGTCTGATTAATTCAGCTCTCAAATAAGAAATATATCCATTGTTTCCAAACAGCATAAACTAATGAGTCAACTCAATATAAAAAAGGTACAGTCTTTTTCCGTTGTAAATATTGCGTTATCTTGAGTTATTGAAACGTACAGTCGTCCTTTCTCTGTGAACGTAACGTTGAGTTATAAGAAAGTATAGTAGGAGGCACGGTGGCTCAGTGATACAGCGTTACTTCTGGCGCGTGGGGTCCCTGGTTCGATCTCAGCTCGCGACAAGTGGATTTCGTGGTGGACAAACACCGTGTCCGTGGGTTTACTCGGGGTTCTTCCGTTTCTTTCCACCTGATTCATTTTTCATCATGACCGTCTCCTTTAGCCCAGCCGGCGTGAACGTGGGACGTAAAATGACAGATTTCATTTCAAGAAAGTATAGTAAATGTTTTTTTTTTTCTGTTATATAAAATGTTGTAGTCTCTCCTGTCTGTAAGTATCGTGTTATTGTGAGTTCTCATTGCGTCAGTTTAAATGTTACAATGTTTACGGAAACAGTTTCTGAGAAGTCTGTTCTCCTTCAGAGAATGATTCTCGTTAGTGGCAGATTAGGGAAGTGCATTAGTTTCATCCGAGTCTTGTCTCCATCCGTATACATACAGTATAAATATGCATGTACTTCTAATTTGTTACTTTCGTACATTTTGTAGATAGGAAATGAATGAAATAAGTACCTCAGTATGAAATACTAAATTTATCTTATTATTTCTTTTCCTTGCCATTGTGTCGGCAACTTATGCCTCAACTCGAGCTCGCTCCAAGTAAACTTTGTGGTGGACAAACACCGTGTGCATGTGTTTTCTCGGGGTTCTTCCGTTTCCTCCTACTTTATTCATTCCACCATTCCATTCATATCTCATCACCACTGTCTCTTTTAGCCTAGACTGCATGACCATAGGACGTAAAACTGAAATATTTCATTGCATTTTTCATTGTCATGCTTTAAGAAGCAAGGAGTTAGTGAACATGCGTATGTGTGAATAAGATTACCTCCCAGATGCGTACATTCCCAAATGTGTACATGTCAAAATCCTTCCCAGATGCGTAAAAGTGCCATGGGCAATGACATGACATATTTTGATATTGATAAGATTTTTCCCACTTTCGTACATCTTTAATAACTGACACGTTTCTGTGTATTTTTAATAAAGTTTGAGCAGAGGATGATAAGGAATTGCATGCTCAAGGAAATACGAAAAGATGCATACATGCTTTCCATATTATGTTTTTTTTTTTTTTTTTTTTTTCGACTCGACTCTTCACGTTGAATTCAAATTCGACTAATGTATCCCCGAAATGTGTGTGATATGAATTCACAAATCACATCAAAGGGATACACAAGTCGGCTTTTGTAAAGAGTCTTCGTCGAACTAATATCTGGATCAGGAGCGGTCTGACATCTCTGGGAGCCCTCGGCTGCAGGAAGCTAGAGGTCCCCCTTTATAAAAAAATGTCACTTTCGTATGTTACTGAATTACATTATTATTGGCCCATGTAAGTAAAAAGTTACCTACCGCATTGTTTTATAGAGGCTTTATTTAATAACAAACCTCTACAGTAGGCTTACATGTTCTAATTACATAAATTCTACCATAATATTCTTTAAAAACAAATTTTCAATACCTTGATCAATGATATAAGGTAAGTAACTAATAAATACTACCAGGAACACTTTACACTTTTCATACTTTATTACATGAAACTTACAATACGTAGGTTACTTCAAACTTGGATTTTGCATAGGCCTATAAAAATCTACAAAGAAAATGCTATAAAATCAAAGAAATATATACGAGTACAAAATGTGTACGTATTGTACTTACCTTTACTCATAAAAAGAAATTTCAAACTATCAACCTGTAAAATTTGTTTGAATATCTAATACTGTATCTGTTGATGAAGAAGAATATTGGCATATTATGAATACAATAGTTACTAACGGAGAAAAGAAGTTCCTTCTACGTAGATCAGGTTCTATGGCCTAACGTCTAAATACTTCATGAAACTATAACTTTTTCCTAAGTTTCTCACTCGTTATTGCTGATTCATCTATAATCAATTTTTTATCTAAATTTATGAACAAGTCTCGTTCTACATTTATGAAAAGTAGCTTACGAGGGGAACCTATCCAAATGTAACCCTAACTTCGAGTCGAGACTATGGCCGTTGGATACCTTGTCCCAAAAGAACATAACACGAAAGGGATACATCCTCGATCGCAACCGTTGCGGAGATTTAAGCGTGAAAAGTTAGAAATTGAGCTCCATACTATACACTACAAAGTCAGATTCCGGGTCAGATTTTTCGGAAACGGTCGGGTAAGGAAACTCAGCGAATACATATCAAATTTGTGTGGGGAACCCAGCACCTTTTGAATGAAAAAATTGTGTCCCCGGGGCACTCGCAGGGTTCCAGGCGGGGTCCAACTCAAAATTTGCAAATGGAACCTGGGGTCAAGTAGCATACTGTATGAAAGCTCTACGATAACCCTGTGCAAACGGGCAACTGCTCAAAATGTCAATACAACCTACACCAGAAAATCTATGGCCACGCTTCTAAATCCGTTAAGTTGCGACAATAACAAAACAGAAAAACACGTTTAAAAGTGCAAGGTATTGAAGTAAAGCAAATTGCTGCAGTCTCTCACAGAGTCGCACAACGGACTTTATCCAAAATATAAGTGTGACTTCGAATGGTCAATGGACCATAGAATAACCATGACCATTGGATTTCGTGTCCTAGAAGAGAAAGGATACATTGTCAATCGCAACCGTCGTGGAGGGTGAGAAGGTCAAAAGGCAACGGTATATGCTTCGCGCATCGGGGCCCCAGATTCACAGATTGCACCGTGAAATTTCTATCGGAGGATTTGCTGAACAAGAAACATGATGGTAAAGACGAATAGGAGTTACCTTGAAACTGTGAGGCAACTTGGAGAAGAGTGGGGTTGGAGAAAACTGGAATAATGGTGCAGAAATAAAATATATCGGAGGATGTTTTTGAGAGAGAGACTCTGCAGCAATTTGCTTTATTTCAACACCTTGTACTTTTAAACGTATTTTTCTGTTTTATTATTGTCGCAACTTAACGGATTTAGAAGCGTGGCCATACATTTTCTGATGTAGGTTGTATTGACATTTTGACCAGTTGCCCGTTTGCACAGGGTTATCGTAGAGAGTTGAGATTTGTTCTATCTTCTTTTATTTAACAATAGCTTTCATACAATATGCTACTTCACCCCAAGTTCCACTTGCAAATTTTGAATTGGACCCCCCTGGGACCTTGCGAGTGCCCCGGGGACACAAACTTTTCATTCAAAAAGTGCTGGGCTCCCCACACAAATTTGATATGTATTCGCTGAGTTTCCTTACCCAACCGTTTCCGAAAAATCTGACCCGGAATCTGACTGTAACGTATAGTATGGAGCTCAATTTCTAACTTTTCACGCTTATATCTTCGCAACGGTTGCGAGCGAGGATGTATCCCTTTTCGTGTTATGTTCTTTTGGGACAAGGTATCCAACGGCCATAGTCTCGACTCGAAGTTAGAGTTACACTTGGATAGGTTCCCTCGTTAGACATTAAATCTTGGTTTAGAGCAAAAATTCTATTCAAATCTATTCTTAACAATTTTAAGTTTTGAAAAGGTCCTTCCGCAGTTTAGCCGCGTACAAAGCAGAGTTAATATAAACTTGTAGTATAAGCTGCATATAGGTTGGTAAAAATTCCAGATTGTGACAGCACGAAAACAATGTTAAAGGTATATGCTATGCATCTAGAACATTTCTTCTTCACTGAGCAGTTGACATAGTTCTCTTCGTCTTCTTCTGACTCTGAACCGTCATTCGTCTTCATTAAATTTCTGAACTGGAGTAACTTCTAAATCTTCATTTTTAGCTTTTTCACTAGACATTTTTCTTCGAAATTCTCTTCTGATCAAAGGCCAATGAAACTTCCACATCATCCACATCCTTTAAAATAATATTTATGGCAATTGCACACTATTTTGATTTGTCAAGCAGAAACTCAAAGTGCTCTGAACTAATTTTAGCAGTGATTTGTTGCAACAAAGTTTGCACCAATTTCCAAGCTGTACAGTAATCCATTTCTTTAAGTATTTTAAAACGGGAGTTGTGATCAGAAAAATATCAAGCATGGCAAAAGGCAACATATTCGAATTTGGACTATTGCTTTATCATATTTATGGCCGCGAACTTTGATTTGCAATCTAAGCTTCCATTCAGTATTTTATTTAAAACATTCAACAAATGGGTCAACTTTCCTGAGTTGGCATCACTTACCAAAAACTGTTCGTCAATAATTGATGAAAGTGCCGTATGCTTACTCCATCATCTTGTGGCACCAATTTTTTGAAAAAAAAAAAAAATCTTTGAGTTTACATCCCACGGTTATGCCGGTTAGGCTAAAGGAGACGGTGATGATGAGTAATGAATGAAATGCTGGAATGAAGAAAGTAGGAGAAAACGGGAGAACCCCGAAAAAACTCACGAACACGATGTTTGTCCACCACAAAGTTCACTTGGCGGGGGCTGGGATCGAACCCGGTACCCCAAGCACCAGAGGTGAACGCTCTACCACTAAGCCACCACGGCCTACCAATTTTTTGGAGTCTGCATAGTTTGGTGCTAGAACTGTTTCCTTTCAGTCTCTTCCTCCCACAGAGTCATTCTCTTGTAACAAGAACTTAAGAAAACAGCCGATTCCTCTACTAAACCAAATAAATTTTCCGCTTGGAGCAAGTTTACTGTAAATCAGCTACAGCCAAATTTAGTACGTGTCCCATGCAGTGTTATAACGATATCATGTATTTTTAATATCATTACTTGTATTTACGGGCAATATGTGCTATTAAAATATGCACAAGTAGCTGAAAGAAGAAGAAGAAGAAGAAAATATAAAAAGAAAATTAATTAATTTGCTTCAGATATTATTATTGATGTTTTGATGTACTGTTAACATAGCAATCTGACGATGTGCGTTATTGGTCGTCATAGCAACGAGAGAAATATATAACATAGGATCCATCTTGTATCATCTACATGTATGTTAATTTAAAGGGTGTAAATGTTTTCTTCATTACGTATTATAATAAAAGGTAATATCAAGATGGAGTGTTTAAGTGAATTTTGGTAAAATAGTAAGTTAGATTACAAATATTCGAACTATGGGCTATAGTGTAACGCTATATAAATTGGTGATTTCCGCCGCAGGATTATATCTTACGGATGTTACGGTGTAAATTAAATACGGATTCTCCCTTTTGAAATGCGATTGAAGACCGTTGAAACAGCCGTTCATATTACTCGCCCAATCAAAATAACGCAATAATATTCGAAATTTTAATGCAACATTCAACTAGCTCTGATTTTATACATTCGTATAAAGCAAGTCCACTTAAATCATCAACAATTGTTAACTTTAAGTCTTTCATATACCTTTCCTTGCACTACGTAGCGGACACAGATTGCAAACTGGTCCATAAAAGCTATACCTTGTGTACTATCCACCATCAAGTTATAAACAACACTGACTTGAAGGTCTTTCAAAATAATATTTCGTCCAAATTTATTATGTTGATTAACTTTTTGGTGAATCTTTTTGACAAAGAAAGTCAAGAGAGAGCCTCGTCCAGTTTGTCCTTTTGTCGGCTTTCCTTCCACTTCCCTTTTTTTTCTTTATTTTCACTTTGTGCTCTTTGGTGTCTTCAATACACTTTGTAAGATGATTTTGCAAAATTACATCATAATTAGCAACTAACATGACCAATTCAGGGAAATTCCTATGGTTTCGCCCCGTCTGACTCCCCCTCTGTAAACAATCCTTATCTTCCTGTAAATAATACTATGTTGATTAAACGCTGTATAACCAATCTTCTGGTCTGAATTTCTGCCTCCCTCTTTTTTTTTCTTTTTTTTTTTTTTATCTGATTGGAAGCTAATAATGTTGAAATATCATGTCTGCTTTGGCTTTCTAAAGCTGCCATCACCACGAGGATGCAAAATCAGTGCAACGACACCCGAAGTCCTTAATGTCGGCTTTCTAGACCGGAGTCTGTTACTCTTAATTCAGGCAGCTCTCCAATTGTCCTTACAATCCTGGTCAACACTGAAATTTTTGAGTGTCCCCATCTTGAATCGAACTCGAGACCATGAGCATCGTAGGCACGTGCGCTAACCATTTAGCTAAACACAATACTAATCAGCGAAAATATTTTTAATTTCCAACGTATTATTTCACTTGTATTTTGACAATTCAAAGGGGGTCCCCAAAACAGAAAAAAAATGATACCAAAATTGCTAGTAATCTAAAATTTCACAACTATTCTTTCTCAAATATAAGAAACGAATAACAAAATAAATATTAAGTACGGAATAATAAACGGGTTGAGCGGGGGCTCCGGTGCGTTCCAATCAGTGATGTGCCGTAAACTATAATTTTACGTCTACGCGATTGTCTACTGTAATCTATACGTAATCTACATTACACCTTTTCTCGTGTAGACTATGTAGACAACAACGATCAAATGTAAGGAAGAATTTCGTTGCTCGTTTGTTCATATTTCCTCATTCAGTTGTTTTGCTTCGGTGTAGTGTTGCCAATTTGGGGGAAAAGTCGCTAAATCTAGAGGATTCGTCTTCCAGGATAGCGACAAAAAATAATTTTTCCGATAAGCGACTTTTTTGGTGATTTTGGGATGACCATCTGGCAACTTACTTACAAATCTAGCGACTTTTGTGCTGCGAACAATTTGTCCTAAAATAAGTACTATTAGCTCGAATCAGTTCAGATATAGTATGTTTATTTTCCTTTTGCTTATTTGAAAATGAAATGAAATGAAATCTTAAGTTTTACGTCCCATGCTTACCGGTTAGGCTAAAGGAGACGCTGATGATGAGAAATGAGTGAAATGGTGGAATGAAGAAAGTGGGAGGAAACGGGAGAACACCAAGAAAAACCACGAGCACGGTGTTTATCCACCACAAAGTCCACATGGCGCGAGCAGGGATCGAACTAGGGACCCCAAGCACCGGAGGTGAACGCTCTACCACTGAGCCACCGCGCCCCCTTTTGCTTATTTGAATCAGTGCAGATGTTGAGGAGCTGGGAAAGTACATAATATTTATCTCTATATTCCCGCTTTTATTACTGTTATCTCTCACCTTCTAATGGGGACCAACTCCAGCTTTTATGTCCTTTAGTTTACAGAGCACAAATAATACATTACCGATAGCAAACTGATTATCTGTAGAAGCGTGAGTAGAAGTGAAGTAAGATTTTTTCTAGACCTTTAATTTTTTCGTTTTCCTAAATTCATTTTTGATTTCGTTAAAGCAAAATTGATCATATATATATATATATATATATATATATATATATATATATATATATATATATATATATATATATATATATATATATATATATATATATATATATATATATATATGAAAGTGGCAAAAACAAACGAAATTTTTTTAGCGGACTTTTCACCCAAAATTGGAGTCATTTCATCTCCTGTTTAGCGACTTTTTGTATCAACTTGTTGGCAACACTGCTTCGGTGCAGCGAAAGATTAGGGAAACGACTAACATATAAAAAGTAGAGGGAATTATCTAATCTGAAGGTGATACGGATGACAACGCTGAAGTTGCGCTGTCGATGCTGCTGTAGTGTTTAAGAAAGATAGAAGAATGAATCCTATATCCTTTGTGCATACCACTTCCTTAGATTTTCCACTTCGAACACTGCTTTTATAATGAAACGTACAAAACTAATTCTCACCCGTGGGCTTTCAGTCTTCAAGCTGCTGTATTTGCCAATTTTTTCTTGCATATTTTACAAAATGCATAATATTTGTTATTGTTCTTCATCAAGACGAAACTAAGTATTCGAAAGTTACTATTCACTGGTCTAGGTATTTTATTTTGTACGCAATTTCGCAAGGTAACGACAAAATAAAGCTCCTTTATTGTCCACGACGCCATATTAAATTACGTGTTGTTGACATATTCTACATAGTCTACGTTGTTTACATTGTCTACGCATTGTTGACACGTAAACGTAAACTATCGTTTTTTACGCGTAGACGCACATCTCTGGTTCCAATGCTTGCATTGTCGCTATTCTTTACTGAGTACCACTAAGTTACACAAGTTTCATATTTTAGGTCTAAATTTCAGCAGCCCATAAGGTTTTCTTTCTTTCAGAATTTCAACCAAATTTGTGTACTGCAAAGTAAGTTTATATTAATGCTTATTGCAAACATGAGTTAGTGCGAACAAGGCATAGCCTTACAGCTTTGAAATAATTTTCAAACATCCTATGCTTGAATGCGATGGAGTAGTATCTAAATGTATGTGAACGTTTTTAATACCAACCAAAAATTTATCGTTTTGTTTTTTGGGGCCCCACAGCATCCAAAACTTTTTTTTTCTTTTTTTTTGGAAGCTGCATATATACTTTCTTCTTTTACCATGCAAGCTGAGATCCCTTCCTTCGTAAGCATGGTCACTTCTGGCTTCCAACTTGAGAAAACGGACTAATTCAATGACATGAGGATTGTGCTTGTTTAGCAGAGTATTTAATCTATTATTCCAATCCTCTGCGGGATTATTTGTTTTATGGCGTTTCCCATGACAGTTCCACATGCTTATTGGGACTGGAATTTTCTAGCCACTGGTCAATGAAATAGCCATAGAACTGCTCAAGCTTAGGGGATGTCTTCTTGAATAGACATTCAACCACTGTCGACCATTTCTAACGGAAGAAAAGCTAATGACGCAAACATTCGAACCTGAAGTCATTGTTTTTGTAGTCTGTATCCAAGACCAAATCCTGTATCTTACACCAGACACTGGTTAAAGTGAAAATTGCACCCACTTATGGAAGCTGAAGGGAAATATTGCCCTAAAAGAATTTATTACTGCTTCCTTGAAGTCTACCTACAGAACTTCAGGATTCCAATTCAGGACTTCAACCTTTCATATATGTGCTTTCTCTTGTTCGGGAGCAGGCTAAAACCCACTGGAATCACATTAGTTTCCTCTGTTGAACTTCCAATATCTGCATGGATCACAAAAATTTTGGAGAAAAGTTTGTTGTAGCTCTTAAATGTGCCGTCAATAAAGAAGGTCATGCTGACCTGCAAAATGAAACTATTCAGGGACTCTTATTCGCTGTGGCTGCTACGAAACCTTTAGATTCCATATCTCCCTCTGCTCAAAAACACAAAAATTCACAGAAATAGTACCAGCTATTGAACTTGTACGCAAATGGGAATTCTTATCTCGCTTTTAAATCATGACATTTCATTGCATCTGGCGCTTGTACGCAAACTGGGAAGGATTTTGACATGTACGGTAATGGGAATGTACACAAGTGGGAGGACACTGTGAATAAGACTCAGTAGAGAATTTTTTTTTCAAACTTTGATAGCAGCAGAGATAAGAATGCCTTCGAACTTGTAACATTGCTTTTTACAAACAAGGAATATTATATTATGAGTTTTTAACGTATATTAGCGATTTTTACTGTCGAATAATTGTGTCCATGAATGTATCACTTGAACAAATTTACATCAGAATTAAAATATTTTTCTGAAACATTGTATTGGAGATGATGATTAATAAATGTATTTATTTTTATTTTTTTGCAGCAAATGATGAAGCTAATAATATTTATAATCCGAAAATTAGCAGAGGTAGCCGAGAAGAATAAGAAAGTGTTTATGGAAATGTTATTTTGGAAAAAGGCTACAGAAGCTTTTGATATTGAAAACGGTTATGGACGCTATATGGAAAAGTAAGTATGCTCTCTATACAACATTTTACAAAATAATTTGTAGTTTAATTCCACTCAGAAGTATGCAAGTTGCATTTCATAGTTTCTGAGTGATATTTTGAATGATCCATGAGGCACTGTTTAACTTTGTATTTTCATTAAACTTGCCAAAGGTAAAAAGATCAAAATAACTCACGTTTCACGTCTGCTTAGTGAACAGCAATATATGAGTCGGAGTTAAGTAAGACAGTGAACAACTTTTGCATAAGCCATTGACTATTTACAGACAGCATCCCGTACCACACCTTTTAATTTATCCAGGCAGTCTTTCGGCATGTCCAGTACCCTCACGATTATCCCCGACTTTCTTTTTTTCTTTTTGCGACAATGCATTATTTTTTTGACAAAATGTAAAAAGAAACTTCTATCACAAATAAAAAAGAGGTGTTTTAACACGAAAAAATAATCAGTTGGCCGATTGTTTTTAAATAAACGAACAACCTTGTAAGTACAGAAAACTACTATTTGTTAAGTCATAACTCTATATGTAGGCCCCCTCCTGTAAATAAAACTAATTCAAAAGAATTTTCATGTTATTTTTGTCCTTTTTCGACTTGATTTTAGTATTATCTGCAGTTGCCAACCAATTCCGCGGTTAATCGAGATTTCACTTTATATCAATTCCTTCTTTTTTCCCTGGATCAACTGCCATATTCTGCTCCTCACTTCTTAAAGTACAAGTACTTTTATCAGAAATGCGTCTTTCTCTCTTTAATACATGGGATATTGCAGCGGTATTCGCTGAAACAAAACCTATTTTTTCCAGTAGAAACATACTTTTTTCAAGATGAGATCAATTTTACGACACCTTTCAAGGCGAGACAGGATCAACTTCCGTTTCATGCGCATCCCAGATTGACAGATACAACATATGCCGTCCCAACAGTGATACATGTGTGGAAATAATGTAAAAGAAACAACCATACTTAAGGTATATCAGGCAATTAGCTGCGCAACGTGATGGCGCGTTATCCACAGTTTTAAATCTACTCTGGAGCAATATAAGAGTGACGGCTTCCGTTGACCCAGAGCAACGAACACGTCGGGCTACAGTGGTTACATGCACATAAGTCGCTGGTATTGTGTATTGAGTGCAGACGGTCGTGTTTTCGAACAACTTACTTCAACGTCGGGTATGATGGTATGGGGCATCTCTGGTCACAGCACGCGATCTCTATTGCTATAGTTAGAGGACAACCTCGCAGTGAACGCTATATCAGGGAAGTTTTAAAGATCTAAGTCATAATCCTTGTTTGACAACTGAGAAATGCCATATTTCAGTAGGATGATTTAAGGCTACACGCATCCCTAAATTCGTCGAGGAGCCGAAGTCAGTAGCATGATCCTGTACTCAGCACTCGTGGAGACGAGATAGTATAGTGGAAAATGACTAGATGATGATCTATGCACCCGCCGACATAGCCATGTTCAAGCTCCAGCCGTTATCAAGAGTCCATTTTAATACTAACTCTGTCTTTGATATTCTTAGTGCATAAGGACCCAAAACAAAAACTCAAACCTTCTTGGAGGGAAAATGGGTATCATTCCCTGATTTACATGGTTGCCTAACATACGTCGCGTATGGAACGTGTGTGGGTTCAGGTTGATCGGTACCTCCTTTGTCAAAATCCTCCAGACACATTCAACAGCTGTTTAATTCGCAGCCATAGTATATAGAGGTACTGATTGCACTATGTGATGATAATTCACGCCATGCCGAACTATCAAGCAGATGTTATACGGTTCTAAAGTTATAATTTTTGTGCATTTTTGTAACGAAGATGTAGATTCTACTCAGCCGTGTTTGTTGGCGTATAATAGAGTGAAGCCTCTAAATAACGGACAGCCATAGGACACGATTATTTGTCCGTTAGAGAGAGCTGTCCCTCACTGAGAGATTATACTAATTCAGATTACTTGTAACTCATGTGTATGCAGTATACATGTACCAGAAAGGATATATGTATATACAGCCTACGATATAAATTACACATGAGTTGTTTGTGAGTAATCTAAATTTGTGTAATCTCTCTGTAAATTATAAAAATAAGTGGAGCTCTCCTGTGGCTTGGCGTGGGAGACCTGTATTCGATTCCCGTCGAGAGCTCATGTGGCTCGGATCCCACATGAAGCTGTAGATCCACGTCTTATTTAACTCGTTGCTAAAAGGGATGCTAAAGTAAAAATCAAATCAAATAAATATAAATTAGGTACTCAGTGTTCGAATTATTAGAGAAATAATGAAAAAAAAACCCTCTTAAATTTACAAAAGTAACACTAGAGGATATCTTTGTATAGACGTGTACTGCAGAATGTAATGTTTGTATAATAATTTTCCTGTCAGGTACAGGTCATATCCCTATAAAGATCCCTTAATTCGCTGACGAACTGTATTGGAAATAATATCCAATATTATTATTAAATGCTGAAAACGTAGGCAGAACTAACTAATCGTAATGTTTACAAATTTCTTGGGAAAGCGTCTGGAGTAGTTGTATGTCGTTTAATCCTGCGAACACTAATTTCTGATCGAAGTTCAGGTTGAAAACTCTGGATCAGCTGAAGGTATCAATAGTATAAAATATTCTCTGTGCTAAATATATACCACCTGAGGGTAATTCCTGTCCGTTATAAGGTTACTTGGAGTAAAAGATGACCTAAGATTTACACAGAAGTGTCCGTATTTGAGAGTGACCTAAAAAGATGTTTCATTTCCATAATAGTATATGCATTTTTTCTCGGAACAAAAAAAAATCGTATTATGAAAGTGTTTGCTGTTGAGAGGTGCCCGTTAAGAGAAATTTCACTATGCTTTTGTAGCTAAAACTATTCACTTAAAATTCAGCTGAAACCTCTTGACATCAGTTGAAAGCCAATGGTGTACAGATGCGACGTTGTTAGATTTCACTTCATTTCGTGTAGGGGCATAACGTAAAACATTAACGCGAGAAATTAAAATATTGAAAAATTCGTTCTTGCAAATTTATTAACCCTATAGTGACATATTATAAGGACATCTTTGAAATTGCTTTCTTCTAATCCAGGAACAGAGCTCTTAGACAACGTCGCCTAACTTACATTGGGTATTGTGTAAATGAGGACATGCCTTAAACGTCAAGAGATTTGAGCCGAACTGTACTCTACTTTTTCTCCTGCTACACCTGTAGTTGATATCGACTTTTGCGTCCCTGTTTGGCAGAAAATTACTCGCCATGTAATAGCTTTAATATGCTCATACGATTTGGTCTTACTTAGTCCTTTCGGGCGCCATGTAAGTAATAACGGAAGAATCATATGAATAGGAGCAGGTCCATCATAACATTTCACATCAATGAATTCCAACCGTTTGAAACGATCATTAATATTCCTTTCTCTGTATCGTCTTGCGTTTTGTTTCAATTTGTACGTACGAATGTGTTTCAGTGTTTTTATGTTTTATTTTTAAATTTTTCTAATAGAAGTACTTGTATGTCTGAAAGCCCGAGATTTCATCGTAGGTATTATACTGCGGTAGACGTATGAACTTTGGTGTTTCTCGCCTACATTGTAGTCATCTGCAACACTTCTGTTTCCCGTAACTCCAAGTATTACGCAACGTCATCTGCAAGTTAGTTTTGTGATCAACGTTCTTTTAAAAAGTTTATATCGCAATCCGTTGAAATAAATGGAATGGAATATCTATGTAGCGACAGGATTTGATGGATTTTTCGGAAGCTGGCGACATTTTTTTTAATACACACACAGTGATAAAAAGAGAAAATATAAATCGCGCGACGAAGTAGTGACATTTCGTTTTAGTTGAAACTTGCTGGAATAGATTATATGATACTTGTGTCTGTGTGTGATTTCCGTACAGTTTATTGGAACTCCTTGTACTATTATTATTACTTTCTTAGAGTGATTTTTCGTCTGCTTATAGATTGAACAAGAAAGGGAACATTGAGTTGAAATTCTAAGGAAATGAAATTTTCTCCAAAACGTAGAGTTCTTATTTATTTATTTACGAACATAATTCTAGTTACAGCTGAACGCCAGTTTATACTGGAATATGTAACAAATCTAAGAGATGATAACATAATACAATAACAATAATAATAAGTCAGTAGCGAATATAGGACGAGCATATATGAATACTCTAAGAATAACCAAAACTGACTTATTTAATGATTGTCTCTGAGACCTTAGTTCCGCTTTTCCAAACGAAGTGTTGATCTAGCATGACGGGGATTTGTTTCTGTATAAAGCTGAGACAGATTCTTACATTAGTGAAGCAAAACAAGCTCCTAATTTAGTGCCAAGCTTGTCAGAGAGTTACTTCGAAATAGTTGTTAATATGGGCCAAAATACTTCCGTGAAGCACTTCGTATTTGGAAATAGATAACATTATTGATTTTTTTAAAACTGTTTTATAACTTTAAAAAATAAAATTGGTGATATTGTATCTATCACTTCAAGTACAATTTAAAAATACGTTTTACAGTGAATGACATGAATGCAAGCTGAATAAAAATATATAAAAAATATCCTTATTAATGTCACTTTGTCTGTCACCTACAGAAAAGTCATAGTAATTGTAAATTCAGGTGATAACTTTAAAGTTTTTTGTCGGCTATCTAAAGTACTAAAAAGAAGTTTCTATGACCTTACATACCACAGTTTTACTGCTTTTAGGCATTGTCAAATGAGAAAATATTTGAGCAACACATTAATATGTGCCCGTTTTTCGCCCAGCAATGAATTGCATAAATTATCAATGTGTGTTAAAATATTTATTGAATACACATTAGGTGGATTTTAAAAAACTCCAACAAGCAAGGTTTTTTAAGTGTCACACTTCGATTTGCTTGAAATTACTGGAGTGAATAAAGCAATCAAAAGTAGAACATACGTGTTTTTTTAGGGGGTATTTATCCCCTTCATCCCTCACGTTGGCCGATATATATATAAAAAAAACTAAGTCCTACTTTTGATTCCTTTATTCACTGCAGGAGTTTCAAGCAAATTGCCTTTGTGCGTTGCTAGTTATGGCCTTCCTAAAATGTGTCATATTGCCCTATGTTCGCACTTTAGGGGGTGTTTATCCCCTTCATCACGTTGACCGATATAAAATAAAACACGTATGTCCTACTTTTGACTCTTTTATTCACTACAGGAGTTTCAAGCAAATCGAAGTGTGACACTTCAAAAAACCTTGCTTGTAAGTTTCAATGAATGTAAACCTATCAGTATAACAGATACTTACTTTGCACTTTATTATTTTCAAGGCCAGAGCTCTTCTATAGCACAAGAGTCTGCAAATAGGTAACGTTTCTTTGAGGAAACCTTTCCATATTGACTTTCTTAATCAATGAACTGGTATAAATCTCTCTACTGATGTCTTTCAGCTTCTCACTGCTGATCACGATAAGTTGATGGAAGTATTCTTAAAAGGGTTTCTGTGTTGCTATGTTAAATATCCACAAGAACTTGTAGGAGATGTAACACGGCATTTAGATTTGTAATGCAAGGTCTAATCCATCTGGCTTGTATTTCGGTGGACATAGCTCTGAATTTTAATGGAATGACCTTTCAAGACAGGGAATCGTAGAAAGAACTTAGGCCGTACTTAATAATACCCCATTCACTTTTTATAATGCCACTTTCAAACATTACAATAAATGGTGGGATTTGGTACGAAGCAATTGGTTTAGCAGTAGTGATAGCATTTCTATTCGCACCATATTTCGCTATTTCAAAGCGGCTGTTGCATTAGGAAGATGAGTGCCAACGTACTGGAAAGAGCTGCTGAATTATAAGTTTCTGCGAAGTGCTCTGCTGCCTTCTAGAGTTAAAAATTTGCAAAAAATTACTAATAGAACTCCAACTGACCAAAGCAGTATATATATTTGAAGATTATATATTTGTGTTACAATTTAGGCTATGTAACGTAGCCTTCCTCAAACCTATGTAACAGTCCATGTTACATAGCCGAAACTGTAACACAAATACATAATCCTCAAATATATATACTGCTTTGGTCAGTTGGAGTTTTATTAGTAATCTTGAATTTTCCAAAGCTACAATGAATAATTTGCACAAAAAAAATTTTAAAAATTAAAAAATTATAGATCAACATACGGAAGTTCACAATCAAACTGATGGCCAGAAAAAAGGGCATACAGGCCTTTGAACTGTTTCCCAAATACCACATCAATTATGTCTTGTGTAGAATCTTTTCAAATGTAATATCCTACTTGTAATGAGAATTCTTTTTCTTGGAAAAATAGCTGCCTCAAGATATTTGTAAATTACTGATGTTGAGAAAGTAACTTGTAGTTTTATTTTTTGTTTATATCTCATAATAAATTGAAAGTTTTGTACAATCCGCGGCAAAAAACCTGCAACATGAGGATGTAAGTTTATTGTGAAACTACGCCTAACAGCACAGGGAATGAACATAACGTCTGAGTGGAACGAATCACACCAGGATAAACCTCGGCCTCCTCCCGTGCACAATTATTTTAGAGCAAAAGACTTCGTCATTTCACAATAAACTTATATGCTCATGTTGCAGGTTTTTTGCCGCGGATTGTACAATGTGTATTTTTCTGTTCTTAAGTTTTCTAATATATACAGGGTTTGTCCGGGAAGTAATAGGACTGATTTTATTCCGCCATGACTGTACTTCGGAGCGTGCGGCGAGTAGAATTGTGCGAAGAAAATTTGAACATGTGTGAAAGTTACCCCCAATTTTTGAATAACGTAATAACAGGTGACGAATCATGGTTCTTTGAGTATGATCCCGAGACAAAGAGGCAATCTTCCGAGTGGCACACGCCGGCGTCTCCTCGCCCAAAAAAGGGAAGAATGAGCAAATCCAAAGTGAAAACGATGCTCATTGTCTTTTCTGACATCAAAGGCATCGTCTACCATGAATTTGTTCCTCCTGGACAAACCGTCAACGCTAAGTTTTACGTGGAAGTGCTCAAGAGACTCAAACGAAGGGTCAATCGGGTCCGACCAGACATCGGAGCCGACTGGAAGCTGCACCAGGACAACGCCCCGGCTCACACCGCCTTTCTTGTGAACAGCTACCTGACCAAGGCCGGAATCCCAACGCTTCCGCAGCCGCCCTACAGCCCGGATGTGCCCCCCGGACTTCTTTTTGTTTCCTCTCCTGAAACGCCCGATAAAAGGCAAGCATTTTGAGACGACAGAGGGGATCCAAGCAGCTTGCACCGCGACTCTCAATGCTATTCCGGAGAATGACTTCCGTGACGCCTTCAAAGCTTGGAAATCGCGCTGGCAGCGCTGCATCGACGCAGAAGGAGCCTATTTTGAAAGTTTTTAAAGAATTGTAACGATTGGCTCAATATTTTTTTAAAATCGACTCAGTCCTATTACTTTCAGGACAAACCCTATATATATATCGTAGATGTATGGAATATCCATTGATTCTATGTAATTAAAACATGTATTTGCAGGTCACTTGCTGCAAAAGCCGCATGGTCTGAAGAACAAGAGGATGAATTGAAAAGACTTTTTGATGAATTCAAGTCTAAAGATCAATCTGGTAAGTTAAAAGTCAAATTTCCAGGATTCAAGAATATTTCTACTTCTTTTTGTCTTTCTACCACAAACATTCTGTGAAAATCAAGTTGTAGTGGAACTTAAGATCTATTGTGATATGTTTGGAGTAACTCGTTTTTTGCACGGTCAGAACAACTAGACTGTTTGTTATCATTAGTGTTGTTGATATTGTTATTGTTGGTCCGAGTAATCAAGAACATGAGAGAAACTTGAAAGTACTGTTAAACTGGAAACGAAAATTGAAATGACATTATCTACCTTAGCGCTTAAGTCATCCTATATATTGATCCACTACCTATTTGCAATTTAACATCAATTTAATAGTAAAGTACTGTCGAACGACAAGTATACGCATGATCGTACCTCGTACGTAAAAGAGACTGGAAAATGATAGTTCGAACCATTATCTACGTAAACAGTACCAAGTACCATCTAATGTTCTATGTAATGCTGTGTGTGATGTTCCCTAAAGCATAACGGTAACCAAATTGCATGTCATTGTTATGAAGGGTTGTAGGAAGGGTGTGGCAACGATGTGCTACAGCATCGGAAGGCTGCGCGACGAGTCGGAACATTTTCTTCAGGCCAGAAGAAGTTAGTGGATTGGACTCATAGCGGCCAGGTCTCTTACGGAGGAGCAGGTTGAATTGATACGAGCTTTTCTTGTAATTGATCATCACTGGACTATCAGAGAGGTATCCGTAGAAGTTAGGCTTAGCCAACAAACTTTGTGGCTCACTCTGAAGAATAAACTACAACGCTTGTAGTCCAACAACAACTCCTCTGACCTAAAGACGAGCCGCTCGGGAGAGTAATACTCCCGCAAGTACGTTTTTCCGCGCGCTACTCTAGCCAGCTATTTTACGCGCTATCCTAGCCAGTTGTTTTAAGTTGGTCACAAAATTTATATCATGAAGTACAAGGGGAACAAAACTAGCCCTATATCATGGAGTACAAGGGCATAAGTACTACAACTACTTATTTGCACAAAAATAAATAAATCACTTTTTTAAGTATTATTTTCATACTATTTTAATTTAATAAGTGTTATAAAAATGTAAAAAAAAAAAAAAACTTTCCTCGGGCCAGGTTTGAACTCGCGCCAAAAGAGACTTTTATCACTAGCATATAGCGCTAGCCCACTCGGCCACGAAAGCCGACAGCAGCAAGCGTTTGTTTTCTGCTATTTTAATGCAACGTGGCAAGAAGTGGATAACGCCAACCAATCAGAACTGTTTCTCGTTTCTACTTCCGGGAGCATTACTCTCCCGAGCTAGTCCTACCTAAAGCCTGTGACAAACATCTTGACATTTCAGCTGAACGGATAAAACGCAAGCTCTGGTGCGATGTTGCCAAGTGGTAAAGGGGAGTGGCTATGGCTAAGCAGACAAAGTACAGTGCGATCATGTGACAGGGGATAGACGTGGGTGTGTACAAAATAAACGTGGCAATACCGCTGGCCTCGCATTTGCTAGCAGCATTTAAAGGGAATTTGGAGCACTGCCTTCAAATGCCAAGATGTTTGTCACGCCGTTTAATTATTAGCAAGGTCCTGTGAGTCCCTGCGATTTTGACCTGCTTCCACGGTTGAAAGAATATCTCCTGGTTTCCAGATCTCCGTCCTTACTATGCGCTGTAGAGTGACCCATACACGAAATTAATAATAACTTCACCAACTACTACCACAGTTTGGGAAATAGTGCAGTGTAACATACATTATATCAACGGCCTACAATGTCATTGTCAATGTTCATTGAGTATCACGTGTATACTATATTGCAAGTCCTACATTTATAACCCACGTGTATAATTTTTCTTCGGCTACGGTCACTAGAGGAATAATAACTCGACACCCTTATTAATAATGGCAAGATCAGAAACATTTCAGAACAAAAATGGTTCCGTACATCCAAGAAACGAGAAGGTAACATCAGAAATAAAACATGATCTGGCATATCATACGGTTCATAAATTAGAAGTAATAACCACATTTATGCGATATCTCCTGACATTTTCTCAGGTCATTCGAAAATACCTGTAGATTAATCATAATATTTAATACTTGATTTCAGTTACACCACAACGAGCGATAAGCAGAACGTAAATACAAGTATACTACAAAACGTTAAAATAGTTTTATTTTACTTTTCTCGACGAAAAAAAAAAGGTAGTAATGTAGTTCAAAACTGCTGCTAATTATAGCTAATCTACAGGAATTTCCTACGCGTATATATAGGTATAGAAAGCATGAATGACTTTCACTGGCTAGTTAACCTAAAAGTTATTTATGTAATTATTTAAATTTAGTTGATTTGAGTTGATTTTTTAGCTTAGCGTCCCGTTCAGCAGCGAGGCTACATGAGACGTGGACCTACTGATTAACGTGGAATCCGAACCACATGAGCTCCCGCCGGGAATATAACCCGGGTTTCCCACGCCATATTTAAATTTAGTCCAGCATATTATTATTATTATTATTATTATTATTATTATTATTATTATTATTATTATTATTATTATTATTATTATTATGTGAAACCATTGTAGCAGCACTAAATACGGACATTCACACAAAGAATTAATATCCACCTTTTTTTAGAAACTAACATTTTTGTCCACAAGATAAGATTGATATGAACAGGAATCTTCTACTATTTTAAAGTTAACATGAAAGCCCAAGCGCGAATGTGAGGTTCCTTTTGAAAAATTAAATCTTCCGTTGATCTTATAAGGTCGATCCCTGTGCTTTGTCGGTGAGTGAGTTTCATTAAGAGAATTTTTCCTGCAAGAATCTGTCTTAGGAAATGAAGAGACATTAGTTACCTAAGTACGATAATGCATAAATGTAAATATTCAATATTACAGGCGCGGTTACTGGCATAAGTTGCATGGTTAAAAAAACTATATATTGAAAGTATTATTTGGGGAAAATAATACCGTGGTCTTTGACGCAGAAAATCTTGGTATATGCTTCAAGGTTTCCTACTTAAAAACGGAAAGGAAGGGAACGGTTTACGTTTTTGCTTCATTCACTTGCCTTAATCATCGCTTCCATTAGCCTACAGGGCATAATCGTCCCACGTTTAACTAAGAGATTTCATTTCATTTCATATATATCAAAAAATGGACACTAAATGCATGTATTATATTGCATATTATTATTTTTCTCCTGTAGTGCAGGTTTATAAAAATCGTTGTTATGAAATTGAAATTGGATAGCATTTTGAGTAAAAACTTCATTATTATGTTGATGATATTTGAGTATTTCATTGTAAATTCATTACCCGCATTTTTGTTTATACTGTTAATGCATTCAGGTTTGATTATTTAAAAAATATTTATACAAGCAGAGGTTCATCCTCTCTTTCGCCCCTCCCACACTAATATATTTTAATGTCGGCGTGAGTTTTGTTTATTGGTTTATTGGTAGTATTTTTGTTTTTTAAAGTGAGTAATGAACATGTACATAGGAAAAGCTTTACTTCCCAAAGGTAAACCATCCATCTGTGTCTCATTGCTCAATATGGCGTTATGGATTTCATGTCCACACACCATTCCAGCTCTACAGTTGTTTTCCAGATGTGTTTTCGATGCTTACCATATACATACACACAGCAGTTACCAGCTGCTCTCGGCACACGTTTCTAACGCATTCAATTTGTATAAGTAATACATGCGGAAATTGTCTCTCTCGTTTTTTAAAAGTTTTTTCCCCCTCCGGGGTGCTGTTTAGGCAATTAATAAAATCGATTTAATACCGCTTTGCAAATGATGATTTCTCGCTGTTTGAGGTTTGTTTCATATGGATGAACTATAATGAAAATACAAAACCGTGCTTTTTCTCTCTCTCCCTCATTTTTCTTTTTCTTTTTGTTTTAAATTTTATAACAAAAACAAAAAGCCTCTTTATATGCAAAGAATAAATAATATTTATTTGTTCATAAATTAATTTTTGTCGACGATCTGTGTTGTTTATTGTTGCTATTGAATTCATAAGCCAACCAATGTAAAATGATTTGTTACATTCGGTGGTGATGCTCACAATTTCCCAAAGTCTAATGTATCGTAACAACTGGTGATAATTGCTTCAAATCGCTGAATATGCATTCTACACAGTTGGTGAATCTATATTTTTCATTATTATTATTATTATTGTGAAATTGCAGTGAATACTTGGAACAATATATCTGTCGCTCCACTAATATCACTAACGCTTAACTGTTCATTGCACAGGCTAGAGATTGTTTCTTGATATACAGTATATTGAGATAAATAGACGTTATAAATTCTGTTTAACCGTTTGTTTGTTTGTTTTAAGTTTGTACCTCCCATGTTTATACCTTTTGTAGTGTTGCCATTAGACGGAAAATTTCACGCCTCGTTTCGTTTTCAAATTCGAGACGTCTAGAAATTTCTCTAATCTCTTGCCCAACTCTAATTCATTGAAGACTTAGATCTCAAACACTGTTTTAGTGATACAGTCCGCAGAAAAAAAAAAAAAAAACCTGCAACATGAGCATGTAAGTTTATTGTGAAATTACGCATAACAGCGCAGAGAATCAACATAACGTCTAAATGGCACGAATCACGCCAGGAGAAACCTCGGCGTCCTCCCTTGCACACTTATTTTGCAGCAAAAGACTTCGTCGTTTCACAATAAACTTACATGCTCATGTTGCAGGTTTTTTTGCTGCGGACTGTACATGATTCATCCTGTAAAAACTATAAATTGATAAAGTGATTGCACGAACATAAGGAGTAGCATTTATCAACATTGAAAGATGCACGGGTCATCACCAGGCGCGCACCCAGAAATACTTGCAAGAGGTTCCTAGCTTTGGGGGATGAGGGAGGTACACAGGCCCGTATCCAGGGGGGTCTAGGGGGTGCCGGCCCCTAAATTTTTGCTTCCCCCTAAAATTTCACGGTAGGCTTACAAATGAACTATAATATGGTTGGATCGGGCCCCCCTAACTTCAGCCGGACCCCCCCCCCGTACATTTTTGGGCTGGCTACGGGCCTGGAGGTACAATACTGCAAGCCAATATGTGTGTGTGTAGTATTGAACGGTACTATTCTGTACCCGAAAAGACGATAAGTGATTGTAAAATATTTCCACCTATTTTCAGATAAAAATAATAGAACTATATTGTTTTTTTTTTAAGAGAAAAAGTACAAATGAAGTGAAAGATCAAATTTTCATGTAACATCAATCATTTCGCTGTTAAACAATTATAGTTTTATTGGGAAAGTGTACAAATGTATGTTGAGTTAGGAAGTTTTCTGGGGCGGTCTGGACCCGGTGTATACCGCAGTAGGTGCACCCCTGGTTATTACACAATATAATCCAATAATAAATATAATTTAAGTGATGTTATATCACACATACCCTTTATGGACCTCTCGTGGCGCGGGAGCATGCTAATAACTTCTAGATAAAATTTTTAAAAAAAATTCAGAGCATGACTTTCGTATAGAAATCTACAAAACGAGACGAGAAAGAATACTTCGAAATGAGATGAGAAATCCTTATGTCTCGTCTCGTTTCGTGAGCAATATAGCTTGTAGGGTAACGGGGACGGATAATTAACGAAAGTGTAAGATTATAAATTAATTGGTGGAATGAAAATGTGTTGAAGGAAGCGGGAGAACCTCGGGAAAAACCTACGAACGCGATGTTGTTTACCGCAAATTCACATTACGTGGGATGGAACCAGAGACCCGTGGCACCAGAGGTGAATGCTTTACGCCGGAAGCACCTTGTCCCCCTTTCATTTTGTTAGAAAAATGTAATGTTGTGTAAAGTAGGCCTAATACTCTTCATCAATATAGTGAAACATGTCCCCAGATGAAAGTTGATTGCTTAAGAGGCCTCATCACTGCGAAATTAAAATACCGCTAATTTTACAGTAATTATGTGATATCTTCAAATAGAAAAAAAATAATCGAAAAGTGGAACAAGACCTCCCTAGACAATATTATTTTGTGTGAGATACCGTTATCAAGACTCACCTATCTGCTTTCGATTTCCAACCATTTAGAAACTCGGCATTTATTTTCGCGTTTCTAAATAACTGCAAACGCAAAGCTACTAGGTAACTCGTGATAACGCTACCTCATCCAAGATAACATCGTCTAGGGAGGTCTTGATCCACTTTTCGATTATCTTTTATCTATTTGAAGATATCACATAATTACTGTAAAATTACCGGTATTTTAATTTCGCAGTGGTAGGGACTCTTAACACGCTAACTATAATCGAGTGAGATTCCTGTCACCGTCTGGCGAGCGATTCTTCTGTGCCCGTGCCTCTTACGTCAGCCCAACGACTTCATTTAGAAAGTAACGGATGGAAATAATGTTTTGACTGGTCAGTGTATATCATTCATCCTTTTTCATTTGATTGTTCTTGCACTTAATGTTACTATTTTGAGAAATTCCGCATAGCCTATACTTTCTGCTGAACTAAGTGCGTGGAATATTGCGAGATCAAATGCGTGAAAAAGTTAGTTGGATGTAGTGTTTCAAACATTTAGCAAAAAATTGGAGGCTTACAGCAAGAACTTCCTTACAAATTTGAGATGTCGTCTTCGTTCTGGTTTCTGCTGGTAAAAGCAGTCCGTAGCTAAGAATTGTGGGCGACAAAGCGTATCTCTGTGAAAAATATTGCGTGCTGGAGGGAGAGTGAATTCGGCTAATCTTGGGAGATTACCAACCAGCAATAATTAAATCAGATGGCTTTAGCGTCTCATGTGGAAGATTTCGTGCATGGTCAGCAAAAATCTCATCCAAGTAATATCAGTAGAGAGTGTGTGCGTGGAGAAGGGGAAAACTCTTGCCCAGAAACTCGGTCTTAAGAATAAATACAGGTTCGTTTTCCGGAGTTACTGTAACTTTGAGTTTAACTAAGGAAATAAAAGGCTCATGAGCAATATGTTATTACTTAACGCTGATTTTCTTACACTATTATTGTATGCCAAATACAGCTTTTACCAACATACTTAGTTCTTTCATATTATTCGAAATACGTGCTATTCTTACTTACTGTTAAAACGTACCTTTGTTTAGAAATAAATCTGTATGCGAAACGATGTTGTAATGAGTCTATTGAAATATACATTCGTTCGTTTGCTTTATTGTTAAAGCTTGCTTTAGCGTCAATTACCCTCCTTGCTGGGTTAAATTAAGAAAAATTAGTAATATATTCCGTTACTCAGGCACTCTTTACTATTATTGAAGAGGTCTTAAATCGATGGAAACAAAGAAAATATAATTGATGAAAAATCAAAAAATAATAAGTAATCTACATAAATAAAAATTAAATATTACTATAGTGGGCTTCATTTGGATTTAACCCTTTCACTACCATTCTTTTTCGGAATGAGAAACATTAATATATGATTACTTTGTTCTCAAACGTATATATATATACAGATGGTGATCAGAAAAATGGAAACACCTGTAGTTGGCAACACGTCAGATGTATGGGTTGGCAGTGGTGTCGTGGTGCCCGCAGCGCCGGACCGCTGGAGGTGGTGTCTTAAGTCGGTCTCCATACTACGTCAGGCGCAGTGGAACAGCAGTGTCCAGTGGCTGCAGCAGACGGAGGTAGTGTAAAATGGGAGACCTCTCAGATTTTCAAAGAGGGCAAATTGTTGGTGCGCGGTTATGTGGAGTGAGTGTGACGGCAGTGGCTACTGTGTTAGGTGTGTCGCGTGGGACAGTGTCGAAGGTGGTGACGGCCTACACAACACACGGGAAAACCACATCGGGGAAGCGAAACAGTGGGCGGAAGAAAATCATGAGTGACAGGTCACGCCGGGTATTAAAGCGCATTGTCACGCAGAACCGTCGTGCCACTGCGGAGCAAGTGACGGAGGAACTCAATCAGCACCTCCCCCATCCTGTTTCGACAATCACAGTCCGCCGCGAATTACATGACATGAACTTACGGGGTCGTGTTGCATAACCCGCTCATCAGGGACCATAACGCTTTCGCACGCCGCAAATGGTGCCGCGACCATGCAACTTGGACCGTTGAGGACTGGAAACGTGTGATATGGTCGGATGAGTCATCCTTCACCCTATTCCCAACCACGGGCCGTGTTTATGTGTGGAGAACGACCAAAGAAGCTTATGATCTGCAGTGTCTCTGCCCAACTGTGAAACATGGCGGCGGCTCGGTGATGCTGTGGGCCGCCATATCATGGTTTTCATTGGGTCCTGTGGTCACACTTAACGGACGAATCACTGCCAACGATTATGTCGCAATTTTAGGAGACCACTTGCATCTTATGGTCCGGATGTTGTTCCCGGACAATGACGCCATCTTCCAGGATGATAATGCACCCATTCACACAGCTGGCGTTGTTGCAGCGTGGTTTGAGGAACATCGGGATGAAGTTCAACACCTCCCCTGGCCTGCCCAATCCCCAGATCTCAACATAATTGAACATCTGTGGTCCGTCTTGGAAATACGACTCTGGAGACGATTTCCACCTCCATCCTTTCTCACAGAACTGGCCGATGCCCTGCACGAGGAATGGTGTAAAATTTCACTTGCTACCATTCACGACCTCAATGCCTCCATCCCACGTCGCATCAAGGCTGTTCTGAAGGCGAAAGGTGGCCCGACACCATATTAATCTGGTAAGTTGCAATTTCGTTCAGGTGTTTCCATTTTTCTGATCACCATCTATATATATATAACATTTTCCACCGTTCCGTTTTTCGACGTGAGAAGGCTGGAACATACGTATCCCACTGGTATTTTTACGTGGGACCTATATGTCCTAGTCGTAGTGACATGAATGATCATCTTGTATTTTCAATTATGATACGTATATTGTTAGAAAAACAGTTGGGTCGTTTTTATGGTTACAAATATTTTACATTTCGGCATCCCTTTCCAAATGACAGTACACGCAACCACTGCTTTATCACTAGCACCGTGTTCTTCACTTTCATCTGTTCCATTATCACCATGTTCATTCCACTACTGTATATTTGATCATGTTCATAAGAATTCTGTAAACTATTAGCAGGCTTCTCTTTACCAGTGGAACATCGATTCATAGCAATAACATGCGGTAAATTACCACGAGTTCTCTGAGAATGTATCGTGAGACATATATCTTCCAGTGGTAGTGAAAGGGTTAAACGACTTCGGAAGTGTCATTGTTCATCTCAGCGAGCCAGAAAACTATGGATTTGACACTAATATTCGACATTTTCGATCATTTATATGTATATCTCCTTCTCCCCTAAGTTTCACCGTCAAAGTGAATGATAAAAAAAAAATAAATAAAAAAAAAAAACACCACAGGCCCGAACTTCATCTATGTTGAAAATTTAATCGAGATCGGTCCAGTGGTTCAAGAGTTATAAAATCATAAACATAGTCACTTCCATTTTTATTTATATAGATAGATAAAAAGTCCTTCTCAGTACTGAAGTGTAAGAGACGCGGTGCCTAAGGACTCGAACCTGCGCATAAAAAATACGGTTACCTTATATTAGGCTATTCAAATGCCCTGCTTAACGGTGTCCAATACCTATGCATTCTTATTTTTTAGTGCATTGATCTATATGAGAAATTATTTTTCTATTTTCTTCGGAATGAACTAAAATTGTTTAATGGTTTAATTTCATTTATTTCTTCTTCAAACTTATTTAAATGTCCCATACTTCATGAAAATTAAGTTCTGTTATATAATATCTTAATATTTAATAATTTAATTTAATGTGTACGAGGATAAGTCAAAAAATTATTCGTAATTTCGACATAACTCTTCTTACTTACATTGTGCAAACTGACCCCTGTCGTCTTTATTTTAGTGGTAGAGTACATACGTCTGGTGCGTGGGGTCCCTAGTTCGACCCCCGGCCCAGTAAGTTTGTGGTAGACAATTTCTCATTCTCATTCCACCACTTCTATCACCATCCACTTGCTTTAATCATCGTCTCTCTTAGCTTAAGGGTTTAACCGCGGGACGTTAAACTGAAAGATTTCAGTTTTTCATTTCATTTCTACCATAAGAACATAAATAAAGGTTGAACATTGGCGCAGACTATTTTTATACTTAGTAGGAGAGTTAGGCTTTAGGTTTTTAATATAAAGATTTCCTGCATATTAAGCAGCTACATATTGATGAATTTGTCTGAGAATTTGGAAGCTACTTGTTTTATCTTTTTGACAATAGCAATCAAACAATCCATTATTGTGATATCATCCAGTATTATCTATTAAAATCCTTCCTATCATACTTCTCCTAAGTACAATCGGTTGATCATGGTCCCGTGATGATTTACGCTCTTATTCAGTTTTTAGCATCCAGATGTTACCCAAAGATTATTTTGAAATTGAAGATTGTGCATAGTGTCTATGTAACTCCATGTATCATGAGCAAATTGTTGTACCAAGTCAATGCTTGTATATAATTTTAATAGAGATGGCCACGAGGCGAGTTTTCTTTGAAACTCGACTTGACTCGAAACAGACATCTTTGAGCTCGACTCGAATTCGGGCCGAGTTTCGAGTCGAGCCAAAGGAGCCAATTCGAGCTAAATCCTGTGTAATTCCAAGTACTCTTCAAGAATCCAACATAGATAACTATCAATGATTTTACTATTACTACTACTACTACACATTATTATTATTATTATTATTATTATTATTATTATTATTATTATTATTATTATTATTATAACAACACCAAAATCATGAAAGATAAGCGGTTTGTATTAAATACTAAAAACTAGTTGACTGTCGATCTCGGTCATCGAGAAGTCTTCAGAAGGCAAAGACATCGGTCACCAGGTTCTGGGTTTGAGTTCCGGAGGAGTAAGTATTCGGGCTCGAGCCAAAAATTGTTAAAAGTTATAGGGCGCCGTCCAAATATGATCAAAACTACTCGGCTCGGGTTTAGGGTCGTCAGCGGCTTGGCTCACAGCTCATTCACTACCTAGCCGAACCGAAAATGAGCCGAGCCGAACTGAACCGAGCTTATTACTCACTCCAACTGAGCCGGTTTGAGCCATTTGGTTCAGTTGAGCTGAGTCAAACCGAGTCGATGGACTCAAGTTTCAACGGAGCTGGCTCGAGCCAGTAGCTCACATGAACCGAGTTGGTAGCTCACCCCAACCGAGCCAGCTCGAGCCATCGGCTCAATTGAGCGTAGTCGATGGCTCGTCGAAACCAAGCCGGTTCAAGCCATCAGCTCAATTGAACGGAGCCGATGGCTCTTCATCCCAAGGTAGCCGGCTCAACCTGTTTGCTCAGTTAAACCGAACCGAGCCGGTTCACATCACTACTCGGGTTGGGCTTCTGCTTGGGCTCAAAAATTCGACCGTGCAGGTCTCAGACTTGACGGTAAGAACTACAGTATATGCTTATATTGGTGCTCACGACATTTGAGGCTGTCTTGTTATAAAAATCTGTTGTCTCGTTTTCGAGATGAGACGAGGCACAATAAAAGCACCCCACGAGATGAACTAAAAGTACGAGACGAGGTGCACCTCTGCCGTGAGCAACACGAAGTATTCCACATTACTGCTTACATTTCTCATGGCTTTCGCTTGCCCGTCTACTCAGGCCATGATTTCAAAGCTAGTTAAAACGTTCTGAACGAGCGAGCCATTTATCAAACTCGACTCGACTCAAAACTCGACCTCGAAAACAGTGACTCGGCTCGGAACTCGACTCAAGAAAATTACCTTTGACTCGACTCGTGCCCATCTCTAATTTTAACACGTTAATTTGCAAGCTCTTGCAGTGGCGGATCCAGGGGGGGAGATTGGGAAACTTTCTTATTTTATGTACATAAATAAATCTCATCCCGGAGTTTGATGCTGTTAAAAGTAGCTCTAAGTAGCAGTATGACAACCCATCGCTCCCCCCCCCCCCCCCCGTCACAGATGTCAGTCCTGGATCCGCACCTGAGCTCTTGTAACTTATTTAATTATGATGGAAGTTGAGTTTTGAGTTGGCTCACATAATGACGTATTTCCATACCTCAAACCTCAACAATACCTTTAAAGGTTTTGGCGTATCTCAAATTATACATTTACTTTAATTGATATAGCGACATATCTCAAGATAACTCAGTTTCGAAGAAAGAAAAATAAGATACGTCACTATATCAGCCAGTCGAGGATATCTCACTGCAGCATTTAATTCTGTTTAACTAGTGCCTGGGCACAAATATATCTCAAAGTCAGGTTTAAAGTTTTCCGGATATTAAATTAGACCAACAAAACATTTTGGAGTATTTTCCACTATATACATTGTAGTATGTTTATTCACCCATTTTATGGAACAAGAGAGGAATCACACTAGAAACTAGAGATCTTCCAAATGGAAATCGAAAATTAGTTCTTGGAGGTTCTAAAAGGGGGAATGCCTTTTCCTTAATACATTTCGCAACAATTCAAGTGTTATTATTATGTGTATGTCGTAGGTCTGAAGACAAAGTTACTTCCTCTCTTTCTCAACGATGCGCGCGGTTCTGTAACTTAAATAACTTTCTCTGAGTCCAACACATGGTTTGGTATCTTCTCTGGGAAATAATTTTCTCCTCTCTTGCACTTACGCATCACAGGAGAATGTGTTTGTGTCAACCTTTGTGAGTCAGTGAGTTCCTTCGTTTGTGTATTACGCACTGAAGAGCCATATAGACTATTCCCATGCTAAGTTCACTCTACAAATTTGTGTATTTCACCATCACATACAACGAAATTAGATTTCAAACTAGACCTGGTTCTTCATTCATGCTTTAAGGAAGTCCAAATTCTTGTCTTACGTTTTATAATGTCGTGTGTTCTGTAATCAGTTTTATTTTACATTTCTTTACAATAATTGGCTATTGTTTAGCTTTGAGGGGCTAGGCTTTTGACCGACATTTTTTGTGTGTGTGTATGTGATTTTCTATTCACATTCGGTTAGGTTATTTAAATGACATTTAATTCAGACAGTATTGCCGAATGAGCGTTAGCGAGTGAAGGCGGGTTAGCGCCCCGCGGGGCGCGCTGTTTTCTATCTTCGCTAGTGTTAGCCCCGCATTACTAAACATTTATCCAATAATTGCCCAAGTGCATACTTGTTAATTATAGCGGGTTGGTGTTAGTAGTGTAAAAGAAAAAAAGACTAAACGGATTATTAACAGAAAATCTCAGGCGTCATTCGGGTTTCTAAACGATGGAATTAGTTTTAGTAATTTTGTCGTGCTAGCTTCTATTAAATCCTATACTTGAATTTACTTTACATGCTCTTCGCTCTATTACAGATCTTACTTTTACAACATAGCTAGCTGAAAATGCTCTTTCTTCGTATGGGAAAAATAAGTTTGTGGAAAGTATTTAAATATCTCCTTCCTTAGAATACGCATTTCAGTGAATGTGTAATTAAAGTAATCTGTAATATCACCCATTCCCACTCCTCACTTCTCACCATCTCAACGATCCCGAAAACTAGATTGGACACTAATATTCGTCGTTTTTGATTATTTTTACAAGTCACTTCCCTTCCACCCTCACCTCCCATTGCTGGTAGAAGATGAATTCGAACATAAACGGCAACTGTGGTACAGGCCCGTATCCAGGGGGATTTAGGGGGCTCGCCCCCTCCCAAATTTTTGCTGGCCCCCTAAAAGTTTTACAGTAAGCTTGCAAAAGAACTATAATATTGTGATGAACTATCATATGATTGGATCGGCCCCCCCTATTTTCAGCCGGGCCCTCTAAGTTTTTGGGCTGGCTACGGGCCTGCTGTGGTATGACTATTCATCTCAGCAACCTTTAAAATTATGAATTGAGCACTTATATTGTTTACGACTATTTTAACATGTCTCCCCATCCCACCCCACTCCTTAACTCACAGGCAAATGGGATGTTGGAAGTGTTACTATTCACCTTAGCGAACCCGAAAATCGTGGATTGGGCACCAATATGTATCTTGTTTACGATTGTTTTAACATTATCACCCCTTTCTACTTTCAGCCTCAACCCCCGTTCGAATGGGGGGATAAATTTGGACTTGAATGACATCTAGTGTGTCATCTCAGTGACATCGAAAACTGTGGATTAGAAACTAATACCGGTCGTTTACTATTATTTTAACATATCACCCCTTCGCACTCCCAGCTCTCACCCCCATGGTGAGAATTTTCAATGTAATATCACAAGATCCTTAGTGTGCCTAAGTTTGATCATGCTAAGTATAATTTTAGTTTAGTAGTTATTGCGTGATGAGGTAACACACAAACTCACGTTAATTTAGATTCCACCTTAAACTGTATGTCCACGTCTCAGATACTAGAAGGAAACGCTAAATTCAAACCAACATAATTAGGGCTTAAATATCGTTATAAAAATCATGGAGTTTTAGTTAACTTATGGGGAATTTTGAGCTACAATCAAAGGGAGAACTTATCCTTCCTTTGGGCGTACCTGGAATTACAATCGTTTACTTACTAAATGTTGTTTTCGTAAGAACATAGTTCTGGAACTTTGTTAAGTTCATTATACGTTATTTTTCGGTCAGTTTATTTTGGTATCATTTCTTTATTGAGTATAAGTAACGAAGTAGCAAGAGTGAAAAGTATTTGTTACAGTTGTGTTCTTTCTTCTAGGTCCTCTACTAATTGACCAAATTATGGACGCTATGATTGACAAATCTAAGTCAAGACGTCAAGTCATCAGAAAGCTTAAAGAGTTAGAATTAATAGCTAATGCAAAGGTAAGCATTTTTTAATCCAATCTGTTCCTTTATTAAAGTATAATTAAAAGTGTAATAAAGTTGAATGTGTTATAGTAATTGCATAGCGAATAATGATTTCGCTTTTATAAGGAAGAATGCGAAGTTAGGTCAACAGCCATATCATTAGCAGTGTAATGAAAACTTAAGACTTAAGTAAATATTCTACATGTAAATATAAGAACCTACCGATAGCTACGAGCTGTCATAGTGCCCTCCACACGCACTACTGCGTCCATGAATGACCACGTAAAAGTTCCCCAAACCATAATGGAGCCACCACCGGCCTGTAGTCCTCCTGCTGTGCACGTCTCAATCAGCTGTTCCCCTGGAAGACGACAGATTCTGACGCGGTCAACGATATGATGAAGAGAATATCGTGATACATCGGTCCATGCAACATTGTGCCATTACTCAGCGGTCCAGTGACAATGGGCATGTGTTCATTCCAGTTGTAATCGATGGTACCTAGCGGTTAACATTCGTACACTTCTGGGATGCGTGGTGGACAAACATCGTGCTCGTGGGTTTTCTCGCGGCTCTCTCGTTTCCTCCCACTTTCTTCATTCCACCATTTCATTCATTTCTCATTTTCACCGTCTCCTTTAGCCTCACCGGCATAACCGTGGGACTTAAAACTTTCATTTCCTTTCCTTTCATTTTTTATTTCTGGGATGCGGTTGCAGAGTCCCGTATCTAACACTGTACGGTGAAGTATGTGCTCAGACACCTTGTGTTATGCCCATCGTTAAAGTCGGATGGTGTTGTAGCCATACTTTACGCCCTAACCTGTTTTACCAACGTCGGTAGTCTACGATGTCCGACAGTTTTCATGAGGTGTGGCCACCGCAAACGTTATTGTTTCGTGCTGGTTTCACCTTTTTTTTTCAACCTTTGGAAGACACTGACCACCAGAGATGGAGTGGGTCAGTGGGTCAAGTTTTCTGGGTGGGTCAGTGGGTCGTGGATCAACAGCATGTGACCCACCACCCACCGTGACCCACTGCGACCCACCACCCACCATGACCCACTGCGACCCACCACCCACCATGACCCACTGTGACCCACCACCCACCGTGACCCACTGTGACCCACCACCCACCATGACCCACGGCGACCCACCGACTCAGTATGATCTACCGACCCTCTCTGCTCACTGCATTGTAGACAGTATCTTCTGAAGACTGATAAATTTGTCTCCGTTTTACTTTCAAGACCTTCATTTCCCTTTCTTTTCCACTTGTTTCTGTCTGCTTACCTGAGGTGAGTATATCTAACCAAGTGAAAAAAGAACTTCACGCACTTTTGGATATTGATATTTTTAATAGTAATAATAGCAATAGGACTTACACTACTACTTGACTTTCGAGGCCTGTGAGTTTTTACAGCTAACTACTGGAAAAAAATACATTTTTGAATCACTGTAATATATAAATTATTATATATAAAAAAAACCTGAATGTAACTATGTGTGCCTGATCATCACGGTCAAATTGCAAAGTCAAATGAAATTACTTTTGGTATATAGTTAGGCCTTAATCCAAATTGGGATGTTATATTACTTTTATTATAATGCATAATATCCTAAGGAGGTAGTGAGGATCCGAATTTTTGAGAAAAAAAATGAGTATCTTGCAAGCCGTTAAACTTACGGAGATGAAATTCAATGTATTAACTCTTTATTGAAAATAAACAGTGTGTGCCCTAGCATTTTTTAAAATTCTCCTTTATGTGTGTGTGGGGGGAAACTTTCTATATATGGAAAATTGGTAGTGAGTTGGTTTGTAAAAATGATCGAAAACGATCGATGTTATTTAAGAAAAAAAAAATTAGAAACAAAAAATACAGTGCTTGGCTTCATATATCCATTGCTTTCTGCTATAATAATTGCTGAAGCTTATGTTTATTATTTGGAGCGCTTACAGCACAGGGCAATCAACCCATAAAGTTGTGAGAAAAATAGGCATAAAATTTGTATTGTAAGCTTAATTACACGGAAATTTGAAGTTTGGATTGTACGCATAATTGTATGAAAAATTTTACACTTTTTCTCCCTTTACTCTGGTCTACTTACTTTGATTTGGAACTTTGAAATTTCATCTTTTTTTCCACTGAAAAGTATTGATAATTCAACAAGGAAATAATTATACTATGATAATTTAATTGAAATTCATCGTAATTTGGCACATGGCAAACAGCACTGTGGTAATTGAAGTTGAAGAAGGAGGGAAATTATCATTCAACTCTGAACACTTTCCAGGAACCTCGTTCCCTTTCGCTTTCTAGACGGGGGAAGAAACTTGGTAATGGTATCAAACCTTCATGTGTAATTACAAAAAATAAATTTATAAACAAATAAGAAATCATCAGATTATCAGGCTTTAATTGATAATTTATTCACAAGATTCCCTATCAAAGGCGTGGTAGATGAAGTTTCTGTTCCGCATGGGTCGACATTGCCAACTGACATGGTCGATATGGGAAAGATGTTGTATGGTGATAGGGAGATGATACTTCTTGCTGAGTATTTCAAACCTAACCAAGAAAAATCGTTATCAGACTTACTTAAGTCTAACAAGTACATTGTCGATGAGAAGTTGCAGAAATCGGGTAGAAATATTATCAATTTCCACGACAGAGTGCGAACGGGAATTTCCCCTTATGAATTTACAGATGACTAATATTAGAAATACACTAAGTGCTCAAACATTGTCTAGCTTGTTGCTCATCAATGTTAATGGCCCATCGCTAGACAAGCTCAAAGTAGACGAGCTAGTTATTTCTTGGCTGAAGAATGGACATCATTCCACTGAGGATGATTTACCGTCAAAAAGTTACCAACAGGAAATAAATCCGATTTCAGATTTGTTTTAAGGTGGAAAATTACGTGTTACGGAAAATGTATACTTGTATTACTAATGGCTTATTTGTGTTATTCAACTTTGTACCTAATTTTTAGTAAGTCTCTTCTTGCTTTAGGTAAACTACTTTGAATAAATATTCATAATAATTGCAATTATGCATATTTGTAACTTAAATTTAACATGGTGTTTTAGTGATTGCACAAATTACAATTATGAGCATACTTTATGGAGATGCTCTCACAGAGGGTAACCGAGCACCTTTATACCGTATGAACAACTGTTTTTTCAAGTCTTTTGTGAGAAAAATACTGTGAACTGAAAAACCATAACCTTTTCCATATTGTACAGGGGTATTTTCCTGCGAATAGAAGTTTCTTGTGGAATGCGTTCAGAAATTAACACTTGAAAGAATACTCTCTTAGTACAAGTATATTTTAGGCACACACTAATTTCCCCCCACCTCGAACTGTTTCAATTTCCTCACTGACAAACAGTTTACCATTTTATACCTTAGGTCAGATCCACTGTTATTGTAACAGAGTGGTGCTTGAGCGATTGACTAGAACAGCCCTGCCCACGGCGAGCAGATAGTGGAAACTCTCCTCGTGAACGCTCACGAGCATTCTACGAGCAAATACCATTGTTCGTGCTTCGTGGATCTTCGGGTTTTGTCCTTAGAGGAGCGGAAGTGTTGTCAACCTTGACGGTAATCACTAGCTTACCAAAAAAAAAAAAAAAAAAAAAAAAAGTATGTATGGTAACTGATTGCCATTTAGTGTAAAGTGTTTTTTTACAATGTGGTAACCGTTAACTATAGACAATACAAACTTGTAACAGCAATCAAATGATAAACTATGTACGTTCCTTTTCTTCTTTTTTCTTTCCTTTTGTTAAAGAGGGATGTGGGTTTGTTATATCCGAGTGTGGGTTTGTTATATTATGTTGTTTCGCTTTTTAGGAAAAGAGATAATCTGTTGATAAGAAAAAAACTGTAGCACTTGTTTGTAATTATCTAAGTATATCTCCAGAAAATTAGCTTATGCATGTATGTGTGTACGAATAGGCTTAGCAAGGGGTTGGTTGTGGAGATTAGAAGCCACTATTACACTATCAATAGGAAGAATAGTATTTCTTACTCCACTTTTAAAGTTACTTTGATCGCAAAGAATCAAACAAAATATTAAGAGAGCCAAAGAGATTTTCCATTTTTAAGTGTGACCGTTAGTGATTGCATTTTTTTTTTTTTTTTTAACAAGGAGTGTCTTTTTAATAAGGAAAAATGTATTGTCCCTGGCTGGTTGCTTGCCGGTGGCTTGTTAAAAGTGAAAAAGAATGTTAAATCATTTCAACGACTGAAGCTACACGCTTGTCTTTCTTCGATAGTTACTGACTGATTTTGAAAGTCACAATGTTGTAGGCCTACTGTAATAGCGTAGGCCTACTGTAATAGCGTAGGTCTACTGTAATAGCGTAAATTCGAAAGGAAACGTTCCAACTGAATGATACGAACAATTATTCCCAATGTCTTGAACATGAAACGTGGGTTGCACGGATAACGCTTAAAGTAGGCTGGACTGCACTGGAATTTCCTTCCGGCAAATTAGTGTTTGGTCGAAACTCGGTTCTTCTGTGTAATTGTCTCTTAACAACATTTGAACATTTCTTTTAGATAATAATAACTAACTAACTCTATGGTCTGTGGAACCCGAAGGTTCAATGCCGCGTTTACAAAATATTTCCACTAACTTATGTCCTTAGCCAACTGGATCCAGTTTCTACTCTGTACTCTTATTTCTGCAAGATCCATCTTAATATTGTCTTCCCATCTACGCCTAGGTCTTCCTAGTGGTCTTCTTCCAATTGGGTTTTCAGTTAAAATTATGAAAGCGTTTCTAATTTCTTCCATTCTGGCTACATGGCCTGCCCACCTGAGCCTTCTACACTTCATAACCCTAATAATGTTAGGTGAGCGGTATAAACTATGCAATTCCTAGTTATGAATTTCCTCCAATCCCCATTTTCATCCCTCTTTGGTCCGAATAATAATAATAATAATAATAATAATAATAATAATAATAATAATAATAATAATAATAATAATGCGTATTATTATTATTATTATTATTATTATTATTATTATTATTATTATTATTATTATTATTATTATTATTATTATTTTCAACCTCCCATCGTTCTCCTATCAATCTAGCAACGAAAGGAGTTTACAACTTAGCAAACCTGAAGCGAATGACAAATTACAGACCGAGTGCTAATGTAATACAACGTCACGAATTGTGTAAGCAAGCTAAAAAGGTCTGAAACAATTCGTTTCCGATTTTTGCAGTCGTTTTTGCGTCTGTAAGATGACATGTTTAATATTAGTTTCTTTCTTTCTTTCTTTCTTGTTCATTTGTTAGTTACTTCAACGCTAACTGTAACCTCTATCATGCGTCTTCCTCAACCAAAAAACGTACCAATTTTATTTCCTGCAGTGTTTTCGCGTCACTGCTTTCGAAATGGGGAGGGGGAGAGCACACCTGCACATTTCACGCTTGCGTCTGCACAATGCTTATCATCGTGCGAATTTCTGGCCAGGCTTGGCCATAGGTTTTTCGCCATCATGTGTGGTTGGCAACACTTATCGGATGCAGTGGAAGAAGCGAAGCTAGCAGCACCTGTGCTCACCTGTTCTTATCTTCGCTCGTGCCCGCTCACGCTTTGGCTCCGGGAGCCAATTCATGGACAGGCCTGGACTAGAAATTCCAACTCCAATTAGTGACAATTTCACAGTCTTGTTTTATTACAAGTGTAAACTCTTTAGTCAGTTTAGAAGAGGCCGTGGATCGTGTTCAGAGTTGATGACGATGGATTTTGGTGAGTCAGAGTAGGTCAAAGGGAATGAGAGTGGTTCATGGTGGGTGGTGGGTCAGTGGGTCGTGGGTCACGGTGGATGGTGGGTCAGTGGGTCGTGGGTCAAGTTTTCATTGACCCACGCCAACTCTGCGTGACCACGGCAGTTCGTGAACACGCGACAAGCCGTACTGTTTCCGAAATGCTCATTCTTAGCCGTCTGGTCATCATAATCTGCTCCCTATAGAATTGATATATCGCCCACCTTCCCCATCCTACGCATAAGCACGACGACATCCCTGTCCTCGTCTGGCAAACCTGTTCTGCCGCCCCCGACTTTCTTACGTCAGCCCAATAATTTTTGGCCAAAAAAGTACCGGGTGATCATAATGATTTGGCTTCTGAGTGTAAAAATTCTGTGAAATGGAGTTCTGGCAACAATTACCTCCCTTTTTGGAATCAAATATACCTCACTATGACACTGAAGTAACCATTTTACATTTTTGAACTCAGTACGTGAATAGATGCTTGAATAAAGGAAATTTTCCAAAAATTGCGAAGTACGAGTACTATGGAATAAGTACAATAAAATTCAAACAAGAAGTGGAAAGACTCACAATCTAGCTTTCCTCGGTGAGCTAGTTATTAGCTTGCAAACCTTTGGTACAGGCTGTCCCGGATTTTTGAAATCCGCTAGTAAAACATTATAGAAATTGAACGCATTAAGGTGGTTCGAGTTCCACCTTAAACTGTAGGTCCACGTCTCATATGGCCTCGGTGCTGAAAAGTAACTTTGAACTGTAATAAATAAATAAACGTATAATATAGTAATTGGTTTCAGTTTTTTTTTCTTTTGTTTTTAATACAGCCCAAACCAATACATATTTTACGTATAAATAGGTGTAATAAAGTAGATAGATTATGTATTTATGTATTTTTTCTTGCAATTTATTCTGAATAAAATGTTTTGGAGTGCATCTTGCCTCCCCGTATTGGCGCCCATGCATGCTATTATTTTCAATTAGTAACTCAATCCGCATTGAAAATGACGTTTGTAAGTGAAGGAAAATAGCGTTGATAATAACATGTATTTTTGCACCAATAATTGATATCGAGGTACTTTCAAGCTTCGTTACAGAAATATTTCCCTTGTTTCACGTTTTGTTTCTCATGTGTGCTTTAGTGTTATGAATAAAAATTCACATTTGTTATTCGCTGAAATCTAAGTAAATAAACATTGCTGCGCGGAACCAGTAGTCAAATCATTTCGAGATGAAAATTAGCAATGTTGATCAAAGAACCGTAATTCAGTGTTTTAGTGTATTTTGTTTCAATGGAAAACAAACTTTTTTTTCCTTTTACTAAACTCAGCACTGGCACGTGTCAATAAGTATACAAGAGTTCTTTTCCTTGTATTAAAATTACATTTAATTTTCTGTTTACCAATTAGTATTTCAATTGTTTACTTTGTGCACGTCAGTGATTTGTAGGCTTTATATATATATATATAAAAGACATTTATTGCAGTCAAACATGCGTGAGCATGCTACATAACTGAAATGTCAGTATATCATCAGTAGTATCCGTGTGGGTGGATGACACGTTGCCGGAGTTCTGGAAATAGGCCATGCGAAACCTCATCACCACAGATGAGCTGAATAGTTAGTTTCAGCTCAAAAAGTTAGCAGAACTCCCAGAATGTGGTACTATTGATGTCCATGACCGTGATGAACATTCTTTTTCTCAGACGCAAGTCCTCACTCATTGCAACCAGTATCTCTCTCGTAACACACCAAGATTTGAGAAGAAAATTGGCTTCGGTTGGATCTATAGAGACCCACTCAACTTCCATGAACGGGCAGCGTTCCGTTTAACAGTCAGAGATGGCGTCGATGACGATGGAGATATTTCTCGCATGTCTCTTTACGAAATTCAGTTTCGTCTGTAAGTTCGTGAAGGGACTCATTTGGAAGGCAATATTTTCACCCGCAATTCCTTCCTTTGAATATCTTGAATCGTAGTTTTGGGAGTTCACATTCGCTGGCAGGCTCAAGTGCACTCCAATCTTGATTGACACAATTGTGAGAACCTCCCACGAACTTTTCCAGTATTTATTCTACCTACAATGGATTTCTCAACCCAATCTTGAATTATCCTGGCCAGTGTTTCTTCCAGACATGCTTTTTGGGGGGCACTGCCTTCCCGGAGCTCTGACAATGCCCCCCCGGAGGAGAATAAAATAATACCGTTATAATATAATAATAAAAAGAATAATATCAGCAGTGCCCCCCGGAACATTTTTTCTGAAAGAACATGCTAGCTTACAGGACCGGCCTCCCAATGCTTTTTCAACTTTTTTTTCCCTTGACACATGCGCTTTTGTGTGTAAAACTGCATGTTTTATATGATTTCTTTGATTGGTGCCTATTACAGAATTATAAAGCCCTTTCCCGTCCATTTTGTATTCAGTTTAACCAAGACTGCAGCTAACACTAACATTAATACTATCAACATAAAGGCAGGTGGTTACTGAATGCCCACACCAAGTTTTGTTGTGGTATGTTCTGTATTTTATGTAAAACGGCTATAGAGGTTTGCTCATGTTTGACTCCGACAACGAAATAGCTAACAATTCCTGTAGATAATACATGAGCATATACTTTTCTATAACATAAAGACCAAAGTATCGCAAATGATAGCAAGGAATTACCGCAATATAATATTGGCAGTATTACTCTTTACAAATATTTCTCAGATATTGGCAGTTGGACTTCATTTAGGTGAGCTTTCGTATTAATTATCAACAATTTTTGTGCCTTACAGGAAGTGACAAGTAAAGCCGTGTCAATACGGTTGCCCAAAGAATGGTCTGAAGAGGAAGTTGCAGAGCTTACTGCTTTATATCAAGAGCTGCGTGATGCCATTGGTAAGTTTTAGTTCTATTTCTGAGGTGCATAATTGAAAGTTGACATAACCTGGAAAAACGAATGATTCACTTCTGGTCAGGTGAAACGAACAATTTATTTAAGTTCTTCCCAATTATGCACGATTTATAAACTTACCAACTTTCTATCAGTAAATGTCTGCACTACGAAAGGTAGTGATGTAGATCACTACTTTTCGTAGTGCAGACAACTTCTATGTGACATTCAATTTTGTTCCCTATTTTAATCAAGGAGAATAATTTTGCTGAAATAACAGTAATTTTGGCTTTCAGTGTCGGAAGATATGTACAAACTACACTCGTGCTCATAAATTAAGGATAATGCGGATACATGGTGAAACAAGGCTCTGGTGGGCGGTTTTCGGGCTCGGGGTATGACCATGCGGTGCATTTGACCATTCGGTGTGGTGCATGCGGTGCGGTCGTCGCACGGTGGCGCTGGCAGCAGTCCAAATACGCAGAGGTGTGTTGGTGCATGTCAGAGTAAGGTGCAGCGTGTAAGTGTGCAGATGTTGTCAGACGTGCTAATGGTAACCGTGTGTTTAAAATAGCTCAAAGAACACATATTGATGACGTTATGAGGGGTAGAATAATAGGGCGACTAGAGGCTGGTCATACACAGCAGGTCGTAGCACGGGCCCTCCGTGTACCACAAAGTGTGATCTCAAGATTATGGCAACGATTCCAGCAGACAGGAAACGTGTCCAGGCGCTACAGTACGGGACGTCCACAGTGTACAACACCACAAGAAGACCGATATCTCACCATCAGTGCCCGCAGACGGCCACGGGATACAGCAGGTAGCCTTGCTCGGGACCTTGCCACGGTCACTGGAACAGTTGTCTCCCGACACACAGTCTACAGACGACTGAACAGACATGGTTTATTCGCCCGGAGACCTGAAAGGTGCATTCCACTGACCCCTGTTCACAGGAGAGCCCGTAAAGCCTGGTGTCAAGAACACAGTACATGGTCAATGGAACAGTGGTCCCAGGTTATGTTCACGGACGAGTCCAGGTATAGTTTGAACAGTGATTCTCGCCGGGTTATCATCTGGCGTGAACCAGGAACCAGATACCAACCCCATAATGTCCTTGTATGGAGGTAGTGGTTTGATGGTGTGGGGTGTGATTATGATTGGTTCACGTACACCCCTGCATGTCTTTGACAGAGGAACTGTAACAGGTCAGGTGTATCGGGACGTCATTTTGCATCAGTATGTTCGCCTTTTCAGGGGTGCAGTGGGTCCCACCTTCCTCTTGATGGATGATAACGCACGGCCCCACCGAGCTGCCATCGTGGACGAGTACCGTGAAACAGAAGATATCAGACGAATGGAGTGGCCTGCCTGTTTTCCAGGACTAAACCCCATCGAGCATGTCTGGGATGCTCTCGATCGACGTATCGCTGCACGTCTTCAAACCCCTAGGACAATTCAGGAACTCCGGCAGGCACTGGTGCAAGAATGGGAGGCTATACCCCAGCAGCTGCTCGACCACCTTATCCAGAGTATGCCAACCTGTTGTGCGGCCTGTGTACGTGTGGATGGGGATCATATTCCATATTGATGTCGGGCTACATGCGCAGGAAACAGTGGCGTTGTGTAGCACATGTGTTTCTCAACTTATCACCAATACCGTGGATACCGTTGATATCACCAATACCGTGGTACTGATATGTTTCGTTTGTTCGTATGTTGTGTTCACTATGTGCCTATGCTATTAGCGCCAGTTTTGTGTAGTGCCACGTTGTGTAGTACCACAATCTGCAATTATCCTTAATTTTTGAGCATGAGTGTACATTTGATATAATGTGACGGATGTGTAAGGAATATCTAAAAAAAAAAATAACGGTAGTATATTTGGTAAGATCTGTAACCATGCCACCCTTCGCAGCGTCCTAGGAAGCTCACACCTAGATACGTACTGTAGATGCGATCAAATGGGCATTCATCCTCCAATGTGTGGTGGTTCTTTATGTTGAAATGTATTAGGTACATGTAAAACGTCGTGTTTGGTGTGCATATGAATGTGCGAAAAACACACAATGTGGCACATCTAGGACTGTGTATAATCACCAGCGTGATCAATACCCTCTTGTCATCTTTCAGAGACAAGAAGGTAGAACGCCAATAAAACAGAAAGTAAATCCCACGCCATGAGCTCCTTCCTGGCTAAGGGATTAGCGTACGCGCCTTTGGCGTGGGAGATCCGGGTTCGATTCCCGGCGGGAGCTCATGTTCGGATTCCACGTTAATCAGTAGGTCCACGTCTTATATAGCCGTCGCTGCTGAACAGGACGTAAAACTGAAAATCAACTAAATCCCACGCCGATAAAACTCCGCAGGTTTGGAGTTGAAGAACTCGCATAAGGCAATTTTTACAGGCTCCACAACAGCATGTCTTCTCAGTGAAGAAGATTTGTAAAGCGCGAAAAAGCTGGAAGTCTGTAGTGGTCAAAACGGGAAACCTCCCAACTAAAGTTCATTAATTGCTGATGTGTCAACCTGGCCACATCGACCGCAGTGACTCCTGCAATATGTCTAGCTGTTGACAGTTGAAGGTCATATTGATGGTTTGATCGCATTCCGGGACCTTCCAATGAATTATGCCTTGAACATCGCACCACATACTCAACAACACCTTCTTGAGATGTTCTTGTTTGGAAATCGATGGAGGCAGTTCAGGAAACGTGACATAGAGTCCTGCGAAAATTGACGTTTTGGTGCATAACTCAAGTCTCATCTGTAACAATGCTTGTCAAAAAGGAGTAATTTTCGTACCGGGAGAACAAGGAAATACATATCGTGACTCACCTCTCTCTCCTTAAGTTGCAGTCAGCTGATGTGACTCCAACGATCAAACTTTGTGGTTATACCAGCGCCACAAGAATTCTTTCCACTGTTGTTCTGTGTACGTGAAAGGTTTCCGCTTATTCCCCTACAGCTGGATTCGGACTGGTTGTTATGGCTTGGTCCAGATCGTCTTCGGAAAACGCTGATGGACGCCCAGGCCGTGGTTGATCTTGACAGCTTCTGTCGCCGCTCCTGAATTATCGAAACCAGCGATATGTGCTTTCGTCAATTGCATCCTCACCATACACTTGCCTGATGTTGCTACAGGCCAAAACCGCACTACTACCCTTATCGAATTCATACAGTAAACAGTGTCTGATGTGTTCCTTATTGGTCTCCATTTGATCGATACAACACTCTCTCTCTAGTTACGAGCCACTAGTACAAACTCACTACCTGCTGCTGCTGTCATGTTCTCCTGATAACATGACCGCCGATTCCAGCTCTTGAAGCACCATCTATCTATTCGGTCACAACACCTTCCACCTTTTACAAGTTCACGACTGTTATCAAATATAGATATGTATAGGTATATGTAAATAACTTACTATCTTTATACAAAAATAGCCATATCGAAGTACAGGTTCAAATATAAATACGGCCGTGCTATGTAGATGTTTTATAATTTAAAGCATCAGTAATGGTAATGATTTTTTTTCACAAAACCTTTTTTATTATATTCATACATAGTTTCGTTTCGTTTCGTCTTACAAATAGTCTAGTAATTACGTCGTACGGCTATATTTTTAACTATTTAAAAGTTTTTCTTCTGATTTTTAACTGAATGTCACAACAACACGAAAGTAAACTCAATCCTCTGATTTTTTCTTCCCTCTAATCATACAAAACAATTTTGTTTCCTAAAACAGCTCCAAGCTAAATATGCTCGTTGATATTGCTGAACGAAAAATATGACGTAAGTACATAAATGCTGCTTTGATAAACCCTAGACGATAGTCTTGTATTTTTATTTTGAAACGCCCTAAATTAACTTGAATTCATTATTGTTTATGTTTAGCAACTTCCAGTGACGACGCCAGCTTTAAGTTCTTAGGGGGGGCAAAGGAGGGGCATATACATTTTCGGGGGGGGCGGCTATTTGCCATACCAAAAATGACATATTTATTACGTTTGACTTATTTTACATTACATTGTGTATTTCGTTGCTGTTTTCATATTAGACCTATATGATTATAAATTAAACTTATTTCAAGTAAAATTTGTAACTAACAAATAAGTAACATCTGCACATGAAATATTTTTCAATGAAATTTTTGAAGCCTGAACATAAATTGAATTATTTTCGCGTATGCTACAAGTAACACATTCGTCTAGTACTATATGCTAGGTCTCTCTCTCTCTGAGAATTTACGAGAAGCTGCTGAAAATGTCGTAGTCCAATCCAGAAGGAGTGTAGGTACTAGGTAAAAAAATGAAACCGTAGTTTAGAAAAACATATCTCTGTATGTACAAATACAAATTTTGATATTAACAATGAAATTCTTGTTTCTCAGATCTCTGAAGTGATTATGTGTGCCCAAACAGATAATTTCACGAACATCCAGATCCTAACTGTTATCACATTTTTGTTCCACCAAGGAAATTCACCGAAGTAAATTAATTAGAAAATCATTGAAACACCACGGGACTCTCCTCCGTTATATACAGTGGTAAAGGAGTAAGTGGCTTAGTATAAACGTGGCGATTTCTCAACAAATTATGCTTTACATCTAGGATGATTAAAAGCGATGACTCTTCCCGAAATCATGGATGCAATTTCTGGCATTATTCTTGCAGCATTCAGCCAGTGATGGATATAGCCCTGGACCGGAGGGCCTAGGCAACCTTAGTTTTTGAGTGACAAAAATATTTTAAGCTGTAACGGGTACTTTGGTCCAAGTCCGGTTGCGCCAAGTTTTGTAAAGGTTGGTTTTGGTTTGCTCGATTCCTGAATATGAGCATGTGATAATTATCATAATGATATGCATTATGCTAGGATTCGCCAGATCTGAATAAATTAATATGTAAATTTATATTTGCCTACCAAGGCTGGGCTTTTGATGGTTTGCTTCCGAAAAGTGCACCGGTGCGATAGTAAACTAAATCATGGAAAGCTGAAGTTAACGCCGCGGGGCTTGAACCTCAGGTCTCCAAGTCTAATGTTCTATTAGCGATTCATGAAACGTAGAGAAATTTAAAAGTAATACTTCTAATGATAAACAGATCTCGAAGTTCTACTTTTCCCCCAAAACGGTATTACCAGGGCGCTAGGAAAAAGTAGTTGCGCAGCTAATTAGAAATTAAGCAAAACAAAATAAAATCTGTTTTACGCAACCTCCACAGAACGGTCACACGCTGCAAAGCTGAAAGAGAATTTTCTCGCTAATGCAGTTTTTATGGGACAGACTGTACTGACTACCACTTGGAGAAGCAAGTGAATTTTTGAATAAAAATTCAATTGCTGAATGCTGCAATAGATTTTTGATTTATTGAAATAAAAGATATAATGGAAATAAATCGAAATAATTCAAAATAACTCAAATTAATTATGACTGTGGTGGTCAGTTCAGGCATCTCCCAAATTACTGGTAATGTCAAGAAAAAAAATGCTTTTACCATGTCTAGCAGGGGTGAGAAATTTAAATCTACTTTGCTTAAATAACATAAGTTACACAGAAATTTGGTAACAGCAATAAAATTTTAATTAATTAAAAAAAATAAAAGTAGTTACTAGTGAATGGAATAACAATTTAAAGTAGTCAACAAAAAAATTAAATAACAGAAGAAAAATCTTTTCAACAGGAATCAATACCATTGCTTGATTTTTGAAAATGTTATTGGCAATACCTGAATTATTTTTATGGAATCAGAATGATTCCACCAGAGAACGTTAAATAGAGAATTTAGTCTGTTACCTCAGCATACAATTATGTGATTTCCTGAATCATTTCATACTTCTGATTAACAGTTCTTTTTTTAAAATTAATTTCCAATTAAGGCTCAAAAAATACAATTAATCTGAATTGCTATCATATATGCTATGGAATAATTTCTAACAGTAAATGAGATTTTTAATTTCTCTGCTTATGACTAAACAGTGGCAAACAGATTGTTATTGCTTGAATTCAAGTTTATTTATCACCTCCAGATATTATTATTAAAGAAGAATTAAGAAAAAAATAGAATAGAAAAAAAATGAAAAGACTGTAGAGAAGTTATGATTGGATAATTTTGATTTACTTTAAGAGTCATGACTTGCTAGCGAATGGGAATGGAAACGTGAAATTATAGAAAAGATACAATAGAATAGAAGTGTACTTGTGGATCTTAATATTCATATATATACATATATCATATAACTAAATATTCATACATATAAACATTCAAATCATTATTCAATTTTATCTAAACAAATTACCAAAGAAAAATCAATGTTAATTACTATATAAACAAGCAATAAAATACACATATAATATTGATACAAAGTAGTTGGGATATCAATTGGACATTACTTTGAATCAGTTGACTTTTTGTCTTCAGTAATCAGAGTCCGTCTGTTCAATGGGTCGCTTAATTAGATAATTATCTATGAATTATCCTAACTTTTGTGTATATTATTTAATCTACCGATAGGCCGAAACTCTTGCTTTTACAAAAACCTTTATAGATGTGCAACTACAATTCGTTTCCGTTTACAAAGTGCCTATCCAAACAATTATAATCAAATAACTAATAACATTGAATTTATGTTTTATTCAAAGTGCAACTCTCAAATTTGCAGTTCCACAGACATGAATATTATTCTAAATATTAGGACTCGATACAAATATGGTTCTTATTTTGACCCTTTCTTCATTAATTATGTAACAGAAAGTCTTAGTTTATGATGAGGAGTTAAGAACTCAAAAGGTTATGCAATAAGATGTAATATTTCTTCAATAAAATAGAATAAATCGATAAAATAAAATGGATCACTGACATGCAACTGGATTTGTGGTTATTGGATGAAAATTAAGGCACGTTAATTGTTCATTCCGTATGGGAACGGAGAATCAAACAACACCAACAGTCTCGACCCGATTGGGGAACGAAGTAAAGAAATCGACGGATGACATCTGCCAAAATAGTCCGGCCTTGAGTCATAATGGGGAAGAAATAAATTAACTATATTTCCTACCTTCTCACCGCAACTGGTCGCCATTTCTTTTTATGACTGCTTCTTACCAAGCACGTACTTTCTTCTTTACGTTAAACTTGTTAAAGTGTTCGCTTGCACTTAGCGTCTCCTGCTCCTTTCCATGTGGGCCATGCTTCTGTCACAGTTTTTTGGTTGAAGTCCTTACTTCGGATCCCGACGCGTGCATCTCCTGGACTGGATACTCGGCTGGTCGCTCATTTGCCTCTTCACAGAGCATATGCTGGGGCTTCCATGGGATGTAAATGTTTGATTCTGTTCTACTATGGAGTTGGCCGCCACTATCAACAAGTTCGATCACCGCCACTATCAACAAATTCGATCACCGCCACTTCTGCTTTTGATAACACTTTTTCTTAAAGGAAAAATAATTCGAAAAATATTTATTAATGTAGTCTACAGTGTTTGAACGATATTAATCAATAGGAAATGTTAGCTGGTAGGCCCCTCACAAAACACCACGACGGCGATGCACTAGCACATAGTTATTAATTAAGAATCACTTAAAAAAAAATAAGTTCGTCGATATTCGTTAGAGTGTGTGTGTGTGTAGAGCGGCCGTGTGTAATGTTCGACGAATGTATTGCAACTGCCGTAGCTTCTTTCGGTGTTAGGGCGCGTACCTATCTATAAACAAAAAGATCTTTCTTTTCTTTCAAAAAAAAAAAAAAAAAAAAAAAAATTAAAATTCGCAACTTGGTTTGTTGTGGTGGCGGTTTTCGTTGTTCTCTTTAAAAAAAAGTTCGTTGTAACGTTTCAGGTTGAGTTTATGACATGCTTACAAAGCCAAAGGGTTTCTGAATGTTTCCAATGTCAAAAGGATGTTTTAGCAGTTTCTCGAAGAATTCCTGTTAATTGCTCAGCCTGTGTGTGGGCCACGAGGACAGAAAGAAACGGGATCTATTGTCCAGAAAAGTTGTCTTTCCGTTACCTGCGATCGAAGCTGCTTGAATCGCAAAGTAAAGATGTTCATTAAAAAAAAAAAGAAATTGTGTTCTGGCTAACTCAAATTTTAATATCGAGTTGATTGTACATAATTTACATATGTAATAATAATTGCTTCTAGGCGATTGTCACAAAGCTATTATTTATATAGTTTTTAAAGTGTATAGTAAACTAGTCTGAGTATATAGTTATAGTCTGAGGTCTGGTTGCACCCCGCTTTCTCAATTTTTACCTTCTCAGGAAAACTTGTGTCAGAGATTCTGAGTATTTCTTTCGAACGCGTTGGTAGCATAATTCAGAATGGCTTGGGTATGCTCAAATTCTCGGCATAATGGGTTCCCAAAAAATGTCAGAAGAATAAGAGTGACGGCATTAAGAGAAGTCTTCTTCCAATTTGACCGTAATGCTGATCAATTTCGCTCACGAATAGTAACCATAGATGAAATATGGTTGTACCTTTATTGGTTGAAACAATAGTCAATGGAGTAATACTACTCCGTTCTTCATCGCCCCAAGAACTTCAAGACACAAAAGTAGGTTGAGAAACTGTTTGCAACATTCTTCTAGGATAAGTATGGAGTGGTACTCATAGACTACCTCCGCAACGGTCAGATATTTAATCTAGAATCTCTACATTACTTACAAAACTGAAAGAAAAATTCAAAGTTCAACGCCGCGGAAAGTGAAAAGAAAGGAATTATGTTCCTTCAGGAGAATATACCTGTCCATAAAGCCCCTGCGAACACAACTGACATTGCATAATCTAGGATTTCAATTTCTAGATCATCATTCTTATTCCGCAGATTTAGCTCCGTCTAACTATTACGTGTACTTATTTCCGAAACTTAAATAACACTTGAAAGGACGCCATTTTAGATCTGATAGGGGTAGTGCTACGAACAGTGGTGCAAGGAATCTTCAGAGTTTTTAACTTTTCTGCAAAAACTGGAGCACTGTACAACAGTACAGTATAGGTAGTATATTGACTCTCGGGGGAAGTGTAGAAGAAGTAAAACTTCACCATTCCATGTGCACTGCTTCTGGGTTGGGCTACGAATTTTTCAGCAGTTCCTAGTCAATATGGTAGACGTCACGTCAGTACTTTGAAACAAAATAAGTAAGGGAGCACTAGTATAAACCAATTACTAACTAAAGATCAGCACTCCGACAATACGTTTTATTGGGAATCAATTTCATTCCATAAATTTATTATTATCATTTGCAGGAAGACAAAACAGACCTTTTTTTATTATTATTATTATCCCTTACAAAAAGTTAAGCCCTGGTAGTTGCAAACTAAGCTGTTATAAGCACAGCCTCTGAATATTGAAAGCCGAGAATAATGTTTCAGAAAAAAGAAGTATTAGAACCTTTAAATAAAACAAAATATGAAACTGAAAACTTCAAACCTGGATAAATACAAACAAGTTACGTAATTGGTTTTACCTTTCTTTTGTTTCCAATCAAAGTTGATCCAATGAGAAGAAAACAAGTCGACCATATCTACTATTGTTCGCTAGGCACAATAATTGAAAATCGTAAGAAAGAAGTAGAACTAAAATTTACCTCAAAAGGGGCTAATTAGAAAACAGAAATATGCGTGCATACCCAGACGCTCAAAGAAGAAAGCTTGAGGACTAATCTGACAGTAAATGCATGGAAAGTAGACTACAATTTGACAATGAGATTGGTTATGATACTGATATAAAATACTACATGTAGAATGTTTAAAAAAATGTTTAAAGATTGTAGGAGTCTGGGGGGGGCAGTCTAGGTGGCAGTCAGGGGGGCAGAAGTAGCTACTAGGGGGGCGCTCGCCCCCCTTGCCCCCCCTCTGGCGTCATCACTGGCAACTTCTGTTTTAATCCAAAGTTTGCACCATAGATCAAATGTAATATACCCTAACTACACTTCGTAATACATTTTCTCCTCGTGCATTGAGCAAAATCTCCGAAGCAACAGTCTGAACAATAACTATGACGTAGTAAGCCTGCCCTGGCAGTTTCTTTCAGTTTCGTTGCAACTCAATCCCAGAAATATCAAAAGCATAAAAGTATTATTGGTGCCAACTTAATGTCAATTTCACCAAACTGTACAGAACGAAAGATTTTAAAATTTGATTTTTGGTGACAACGAGGACATAATGTCGATTTGCAATGCTTTGTCTGAAGAAACTTATTTATTTCTATTAGAGAGTCTCGTCTCGAAGATGTGAAAATGATATCTTGTCTCGAAAGATGTATCTGTTTCTATTGTAAGAGTTCTGTCTTGTCACCACTGGCGCAAATCCCGGGGGGACGAGGGGGACATGTCCCCCCCAATCTTGCACCTGGAAGGGACTGTCCCCCCCAAATAATCTGACTTAAAAATTGCTTTTTGGGATAAGTGTTATGATTTGTGTCCGACTGCCACAAAGAAATGTAAAATGAAACTGATTTATCTTGGCTTTTTAAAAAGAATTGTATTCTGTAGTATTTCAAACTGAACTTCGTGCTGTAGTGCGTTTAGTAGTTTCATCAATATGTATTAATTCCACTTCCGCTACTTGGGCACAAATTGCAATAAATGCCAGAGGAGGATATGCCCCTCTCCTTATGCTGGAAAGTTGTCTCAGCTGTAGGTACGGGCACAAATTCCGGGGAAATGTGGACACGTCCCCTCCAACATTGGAACTGGAGGCTCTCCCAATAATCCGATTTGGCAAGTCGTTTTTGCAGATACGTGTGATGATTTGTATCCGACTGCCACAAAGGAAAGTGAGATGAAATTTGTTTCTCTTGGCTTTTACATTTTTAGTGAAAATGAAGGCGTGCGACTGTGCGTGACGTAACCTGATATGAAATCTTATCTCCTCCTCTGCCCTAGGCCCTAGCACACGAAGAGTATATAGACTATCCAATGACTGTAGAACCCATCTTTTCAGTAAATGCGCATTTCATCTATTTGTAGTATCAGCCTAGGCATCTACTCATGCTTCGTAAGCTAACTAACTCTATATCCTATGGAACCCGAAGATTCAATGCCGCGTTCACAAAAGCTTTCCACTGACTTCTATCCTTAGCCAACTGCATCCAGTTTCTACTTTGTATTCCTATTTTTGCGAGATCCTTGTCTTCCCATCTGCGCCTAGGTCTTCCTAATGGTCGTTTTCCGATTGGTCTTACCACTAACACTTTGAAAGCGCTCCTATTTTCTTCCATCTTGGCTATATGTCCTGCCCACCTAAGTCTCCTAGACTTGATGACCCTAACAATGTTTAGTATGCCGTATAATTTATCTAGTTCCTCGTTATTAAGTTTCCGCCATTCCCCATTCCCGTTCCTCTTGGGTCCGAATATTCGTCTGAGCATCTTGTTCTCAAATACTTTCAGTCTATGTTCTTCCCTCAGAGTAAGCGACCATGTTTCGGAACCTACAGAACAACAGGTATGATTATCGTTTTATATATTTTAAGCTTCAAATTCTTCGACAGAATTCGTGACGATAAGAGGTTTTGAACTGAATAATAACACAAATTCCCTGTTTTAGTCGACATTTAATTTCTTCGTGAATACGATTTTCGTCTGTTAATATTGATCCCAGATATTTGAAAGTATCCACTTTATCAAAATTATTATTTAATATTTTAACGCATTCACACGCGTAATTTGCCGTATTACGGTTCCGACGCACTTCCATATATTTAGTTTTCTCTGCATTTACTTCTAAACCCTTGTCCCTGCAAGCGTTTAATAAGACCTCTGCATTTCTTTCTATTGTTCTCCTATCATTCCCTATTAAATTTACATCATCAGCGTACGCATAACCTGGTAAACATCGTTCTGCTCTAGGCCCTGGTTGCTATCTTTGATTTTCCTTATAGCGTATTCCAGGGCAAAGTTGAATAATAATTGTGACAACGCATCTCCTTGTTTCAGGCCATTCTCGACGTGAAAGGTTGTGGCCAAAACTTTTCCTACCCGGACTTTACTTTGGGATCTATTTAAACATGCCTTAATTGATCTAATTAGCTTTTTCGGTATTCCAAATTCTGTAAGAACGTTGTACAATGTTTCTCTCCTAACCGAGTCGTAAGCCTTTCTAAAATCAATAAATAGTTGATGTACCGAGCTACTGTATTTCCACTTCTTTTTGAGTATTTGGCGAATGGTAAATATTTGGTCGATAGTTGATCGATTTCGTCTAAATCCCACTGATAATCTCCAATAATTTCATCTGCGTATGGGGTCAATATTGCAAATAGAATGTTTGAAAGGATTTTATAGGATGTTGACAGAAGAGAGATGCCTCGATAATTATTACAGTCAGTTTTGTCGCCTTTCTTGTGGATTGGAACAATGATTGATTCTTTCACTCTTGTGTATTCTTCCTTGTTGTAGATAAGGAGAATGAGTTTGTGTATCTTGTTCCACAATTTTCCGCCTCCAGCTAAAATTAACTCAGCCGGAATTTCGTTTACACCCGGAGATTTGTGTTTCTTTAATTTCTTTATAGCAATTTCTACTTCTATTCGGTTGGATTCTGGAATATACGGTTCTGCGGTGTGTATCTCCCTTTCTCCACGCACATTAGTTTTTGGCTGCGTATTAAGCAAATCGTCAAAGAAATCTTTCCATCTATTTAAAATGCTATCTGTATTAGTGAGAACTGTTCCATCAGCTTTCTTTAACATAAGCACGAGGTTGATAGCCTTTCTTAAATTCGTTGATACCTTTATACATGTCCCGAATGTTTTTATTTTTACTATTATCTTCAAGTTCCTACATTTTAGCTTTCAAAAAATCGCATTTCTTTGTTCTAAAAGCAATTTCCCGTTTGGAAGTTTCCCGCCTGATGTCTACGAAATTTTGTGTAGTCATTCGGATTTTGTAGAAAACGTAATTTTGCCTGGTTTCTCTTCTCTGCTAGTTCGAACCATGGTTTGTTTGTACGTATTTCCGCTTATCCCAATTTTTTTTTATTTTCAGAGAGGATCCTTCGTAAGCAAAGAAAATAATTCAATTGCTGGAATATTTTTCTCCGTAATCTTAAGGTTACATCTGTTAACCAAAGAGTATATGACATGCGTCAGATTTCTGTAACGATTCCTGTAATGTTATTGAGATTATCATCATTTTGCTCAAAGAGTATTGTTGCGTCATACATAATTGATATTCTTTCTTCATAGTTTTGGGGAAGTCATTATTTATATTATTATAAAACAATTTTAACGTGGATCTTTTTGGATGCCTAAATAAGAAACATACCAATTATAAATATGCATGAATTCAGATTTCAGAATGTGTTCACGGCAGTGATTTGTAATAATGATATGTACTACTACTTCATCTACATCGCCTAATATATAATATACTCTACAACATATTCACCTCAGAAATCAGATTCATCCACCGTAATATGAGTTTCATGTCCCTTCTCTAGAATAAGCCTCAAATCTGCCCACCTCCCAATTTTCAAGACAACCAATGGCGTATTTAGGATTTTGTTCCGAGGGGCTATGCCCAACACAAGGAAGGAAGTGGGCAATTGCCCACCTGAGTTTGAAAATTAAATATATTTTAATTTGTGCATAAATTGAAGTTATAATGGAAAGAATTGCAGTCCGATTAATCCTATATGATATGATACAAAAATTTAGTAGTGAATCTAACCCTTTATTCTATTCATACAAGAAAAAGGAAGCATCCTCTTGACCTTCCTAATTTCCCGGACTAATTATTTCCCAGTTTTGATTTTCTTTAATTCAAACATTTCGTCCTTTGAAAAATAACTAAACGATATAATTTTTCCTTTGTTATAATAACTAGAGTCCTGTCGTGTTGATATCAGCGCAAGTTGGTGTGGAACACCAGTTTCGCTTATCAACTCTGTGTTACTGATGACGGCCGACTTGAATCACAACTGACAACGGTCGATGAAGTATGATAGGCGAAATGAAAGAAAATAACGTCAAGAAAAAGAAACAGAAAAATAGAAAGGACGAAAGAAAGAACAAAAGGACGCAGTTCTTACATTGAATGAAATTTGACAAATACAGTATTATTTCTGAACAAAGAGCATAAGAAAATGGAAAGTCAAAGAGATTCTTAGAAATGGTAAGAAGGATTATTTTTGTACGTGGAATGCGAAAAACTAACAAATTTATTTTGGGTGTAGCTTGAACCCGATAGCCTCCTAAATACGCCACTGAAGACAATTCAGCTCCCCTGATCCTTCACAGCATAAAGTTTTGAACATCGCCATCGCTTTATATATATATATATGGGAACGGTCTTACCGTCCCCCCCAATGTTGAAGACAGATTTGCGCCGATGCTTGTCACGAATATCGTTACGAAGATTCTGTTTCGTGTCGTGCGCAGTCCTGTTCGTAATTAAACATACATTCACAAACATTTATAGTACACTCCCGTATTTAAAGTAAATTAGTGTACTTTCGAATTTCACAAGACAATTCACAGGTTGTCAATAAACGCTAAACCTGATTACGTGTTTTCCATACAGAGCTTTCAAATGTGCATCATGGTTGCCTGACCTCAATTCGTTAGGCTTTGCCACATGAGGAGCTTTGAAATCTGGTGCTTTAGTACTGTGAAATTCGGAATCTACAGTAGATCCTTACGGAAGAAAATAGCCACTCTGATGAGTATCCTTGATTATCACATGCCGAAGAGATTTCAAAGAATCGAATTGGAGCTTTAGGTATATTGTTGAGCAGTCATTTCCAGCTGGATGCTCTGTGATGTTACAGTTTGCTGCTCCCTTCCTCAGTAAATATAGGGAAAGGAGAAGAGCAGACAGGAAAGGTGACGTTCATAAAAGACAGTGATGACATCAAACAAGAACGTCGATAGGTTTGCAGGAATAGTACTCGTGCATCCATGACTAGACTGTCAATAATTATGTTTCGTTTTCCTACATCATCCCCTCTTTCCTTTGCGCTAGTGATTCTTCCTACTATTTCTCTGATTGTAAAACGTGGTCCTACGTCATACAGCGAGCAATCGGAAATAACTGGTGTTAAGAATAGTGACCGGCATGTGGAGAATGTTTTCCATTTAGGTAATGTTCATCAGTTGAGCCAACACCCTAGTCGCACTGGAATAACTATTCTCGTAAGGTCAGTAAAGTCAAGTACTGCCAGGTCTGGTCAGAGGAAAAACGGGGTGACCGTTGATACTCACCATTCACCAGATAGTCTTTACAATGCAACGTCCGCCCAATGTCGTGAAGCCAATTAGGGAGCTACTTGAAAGAAAGAAGTAGACATCTCCGGTCTATAAAGGTAGCATTAACGCAAGGGGAGTCGATGTGCTGACCACACATAATCCCAAAGGCATAACTACTACGCGGTGGCTGGTGGACCCTGGGCCCCTACGAGCTATGGCAGGAGTTCAGTTGCTCATGAGATTATTCATTGGTTCAGAGGCGGACTGGGCCGCCCGGATACCCGGAAATTTCCGGATGGGCCTTGCCCTCTGCAAAATCACTTAAGACATTGCTCGATTAGTTATGACTAATTCAAAACTCCGTTATCGTTCACAACCAGTGGCGTAACTAACGGGCTCGCAGTGCTAGCGAAGAGGGGAGCACTAGGGAAAGGGGAACGTGCCCAACTCGTGGCCTTGTTTGTTGAAAAATCAATAAGACAATTTTTAAAAATTCTCAAAAATACATGGAAGTTATTAACTCGAAAATGTAATCTCGTCCATAAGTTATATATACAATAATGTGGTGTGCAATCGATAACATATAAAGAGCATAGAACTGATTCTTCTAAGGTAAGGAAACCGTGTTAGACATGGAGTTGTTGGACGCGAATGGTGGCGATAAATAATGGGCTCCTGAGTACATTGGTAATGTCAGAAAACGGTCCCGAAGCCCCAGAAATCGGACCCTGAAGTTTCAAGCTTGTGTCCCTTCTATTCACTAATGAAATAAGTAGTTCTTGGACGTGGAAGGTGGCAATGGAAAGGTCGTGGTTCCCTGAGCACATCAGTGATGTCACAAATCAAGCCCGAGGCCTGATGTCCCCAGATATCGGGCCCCGAATGTATGAGGTTGGGTCCCTTCTATTCACCAATGAAGCATGGAGTTTTTGGACGTGGGTGGTTGCATTGGAAAGAGTCAGTGATGTCGTAAATCTGGCTTGGCGCCCAAAGCCCAAGAAATTGGATCCAAAAGAATGTTCATGCCATATTCTCCATGCTTTTTGCTCACAAAAGTAAGTTTCCTTATTTTACCTGAATGTTATTCAACCAAATATTACAAGTCAATACTGTGATGCTACATGTCAGTAAGGGACAGCGCAGTATATTCGATACGTATCGAATTGAAGGGATCTGAGCCCAAATATGTAGGACCCGAATTCTTAAGTTTTTATGAAGTTGCAACACCGATTGCCTTACTACTATCTAAAACCTCGAAAAGATAAAAAGAACCGCGCGCATTGTTGTGACCCGAACTTGTTCTTTTTTAAAGTTAGAATTGAAAAATGTTAAAAAATAAACTCCATTATAGCTAAGCAAACACTATTCGGAGTATTCTAGTTCAGTTTCAGTACAATTCCGCTAGTGTCCGAACCATCACTAACGGTTAGAACGTACAGTACGCAAATAGCTGCATATTTGTGACCCCAAAACTGTAGTAAGGATTATGTTCTATATGCAATACTCTAAGCGTAGAACTGTTTCATTTGGCGAGTTTAGTTTTCTTTAAAATCTGAAAGTGATGGAATAGAGAAAAGGTACACGATTAACACAAAATCGAAAGAAAGAAAAATTCAGATATCAGAAACGTAAAGAAGCATAGAATAATACACTTGTAGCAGCTGGAAGTGATCCAAAGCGGCAAAAACTGCTTTTTCTACCAACTTCTCAAACGTTAAAGGTAAAGCTTGATATTTTTAATATCTTTCATTCATTTATTTGAATTTGTGGAATGTCAGCAATAAAGCAATTTACCTCAATAAAAGTAACAAGAGAAAGACGTTACCCACGGCTAGTGCCGGATTAATCCATATGGAAGCCTCCAAGCTACTCAGAAAATCGCCCTCCGCCCCAGAAAAAAATAAAAAGAAGTAGAAAACTAAAAACAAGATAAAACTTTATGTGCGCGCTTTAGTGAAAAAAAATAGTGTTGAACTAACTATAAGTAGAAAAGTATGTGCTTTGGCCGCCACATTGGAAGTAACCGTCACTACTATGCATTACAGTACAGATATCGAAGTTCACACTTACATCAGACGTTTTATAGACTGATAGCTGGAAAGAAATGAGGTTTTACGAGGGAAATTGCCATTTTAAATTGGTATCTGTATAGAGAAAAGGAAAACTTTATTTGAATAGGCATTTTTGACCTAAGCCCGTCTCAAGACTGGGGGATGATGTCCCCAACGCACGCCTCCGAACAAAGGGATTGGGAAGGGAGCGCCCAGGTCCTTATTCAAGGTACCATCCCGGTACTTGTCTGTTGTAATTAGGGAAAACCTGTGAGGATGTCCGGCAGCAGAGTTTGAACCCGCTCGCATCCCCAATTACCTGCTCCGAGAGCAGACTTACGATACTGGGTGAATGCTGAAAAGTTCCACCGGCAATCGAACCCGGGACAGTGTAAATAAAAGATCGATGTTTTTGGCTACTAGACGAAACCGGGGCTCTCTGTATTTTTGTCTTTCTTTGAATTAAAATTGAAAAAAAAAATGCAGTAGGAGTATCCTCATGACATCATATTGGTTCTATGGCCTATTTTCTGTTTCATGATTCAGTTTTTAACTTTCGGAAACACTTTAAGAAAGGTTTATTGTATTCATAGTTGGGTCTGGTGGCAGGGGGGAAAACGAAGGGATCGTTCGCCTCCCCAGCGGAACTCTTCCTAATATTTGCATAAGCGTATCCAGGAAGGGGGGCGGCGAAGGGATTCCTCCGTATGAAACCCCTTTCAAGAATCCGTGCTGGATCAAATCCCCAATTATATGTGCTGAAAAAAAAATCAAATGCCAGCAAACTTTTGAAGATGGAATCGTATCATATTCAGATCTCTTTCAATATAAACAGTCACTATACTTTGAAGGCACATTTATAATTCGTTGCGAAGATTTTCAGATTGTAGAAAATAAAGAAAGCGAAATAATACTTGACTATAGATAGCATATACAACTTGAAATTTCGTGGCAGCGGGGGTTTTACCATCCAAGTCACTAGCTAAGGGTTCATTCCTAAAATGGGCAATCCAGAACTCCTCCATGGTTAAGAGGTTAGTGTATGCGCCTTTGGCGTGGGAGACCCGGGTTCGATTCCCGGCGGGAGCTCATGTGGTTCGGATTCCACGTTAATCAATAGGTCCCGTCTCATATAGCCTCGCTGCTGAAAGAGACGTTAAACTCAAAATCAACTGAACTCAACTTAAAGGGCAGTCCAGACTTCAGACCAACTCGGTATTCATCAAGGCCCTTAAGCATCATTCTCCGGGTGGGCCTTTGTACTCCCAGTCCGCCTCTGCATTGGTTCATGCTTCTTTATTGCTTATTTCCAGATTAAGTATCAGAAATGACTAAATCATGATATTCATAGATTGTTGATTTTGCCTTGCATCCTTATGCAACACTGCGGTTACATGAGGATGGGATTTACTAAGACAATGGTTCCCAATCTTTTTTTGTCTGACGATACATTTTACTGAACACTTATGACACCGCGACACACTTGTTTGCTTTATAAGTTTTAATAGTGTAAGTCGTAAGTTTCGATAAAGTAGTGGCTCTTTGTAATATTGAGTATTATTGCTGCCATTGGAGGTACTTACTGGTAGAATCAGGCTTACAATTGATTCAACTAATTATTAGGGTCTAAATGTTCCATGATTTTTAAATTCTGCGGCACGCCCTACGAAACTGCGCGACGTAGTTAGTCTGGAATCACTTTGCTAAGGAACATTTGCGAAGTACCTAGCCGCATCTATCATATCTTATAAATAGGAATAAATTACTTACAAGTCAGATGTCAGGAACGCAAATTTTAGCTGTCCATAGTGACTCTTTCGCTGTAGTAAGCAGCTTAAAGTAACCCCTGCGTGCAGAAGAATATTGTTGAGGTAGAAAGCTATTATACAGTGTGTATGTCTAACAGCACGTATTGCTGTACGTTTATGAGTATATATTGTAATATGTAATTAGTGGCATCTAATACAAAGCAAATTTATGCGAATAAAGTGTTAAAGGTTTCACACCAGGTTGATTTACCGTCTTCATTACATAAGGAGGAGGAGGACGAGAAGCTGCAAATATTATTTCAGTTTAATCATATGAAACTTGCAAATTCCACTATCTCTGAAATCCTGATGGATGTAAAACTGGAGCATATGCCTTCTGAGGAAGCTTTTGATATCGAACCATTGACTCGACAACTTTGATTCTGACTTCCAAAGTCGTAATGTTATAAACCTTCATGCGCTTATCCGGAATCAGTTCAGCGCCCCCCATATTCAATAAGATGATTAAGCATGCCTGGAAGAAAAAGTTTTTTCCAGTTGAATGAAGCTACTACTTCAGCTTTTGATGGTCCTGACAGTTTATTCAACTAAAATTAGTAGAATAAACGTAGTTGAACTTGCTTTCTATTTATTATAATATCAGTATTTACCTATACTCATGTATAATAGCTGCAATGGACAGCTGAAATTGGCACAGTTAACATTGGTTACAGCTGTACTTTCCATTACGTTTAAATTTTATAACAATATCAGGCACTTTGCAAATGTTCCATGTTTGATGGACTTTGAACCACGCTAGAACTTGAATTCGACACAGTTGATAGCTTGCGCAAACTATCATTCAAGTCAAGCTCGCACAAAAGAGACCCTTCCCACGTATTATTACGCCTTCGAGAGAACTGAAATACGGGACCATGTCACGGAACCCAAGTAGCTGATGAAGTTTGTTTAATAGCGAAGTTTTTGTTATTACGGAAGTTCGTTTGAAATGTCGATACAACACTTATCCAGAACATGAGAGACGAAGCGTGTTCATGAATATTAAAAGCTGCATAGGTCATTAAAGTGGTTCAATACTGAAAAATGAGCATATTCTTATACTAAATGTTCATTAGCGTTATCTCGTTTATTTAAGATATTTCATTATAAGGGAGAAATATTGTATATTTATGATATCCCATAGATCACATGTTGAGTGCACTGTGCTATAATTACTTTCTTTCTGTATGCGTGTATTGAGAAAATACGAGGGAGTGTCCAAAAGTTTTAATTATTATAGAAAAAATCAGGATACAAGATTGTTGTGATTTGAAGTTGTTAACCTCTATGTAATCAACACTTAGATTTGCACATTCTGCTTTAAACCACTCTTCCACCTCATGAATGACGTCATCTGTGTTGTCAAAATGGTGACCACGCAACAGATTCTTCATTTGGGGAAACAAGAAAAAGTCACTGGGTGCGAAGTCGGAAGAATAAGGCGGATGCTGCAATACCTGAAAGCCAGATGCCCTTGCTTTGTCGACAGCAACTTGAAATGAATGAGCTGATGGTTCTGAAAAGGTCAGCAAACGTGGAACCCAATGCACAGATACCTTAGTCATGTGGAGTTTATCATGGATAATTTTCAACATACTACCATAACTGAGACCAGTCTCATTCATAATCGTTTTGATGGTTACACGTCTGTCTTTGAAGATTAAACACTCCACTTTCTTCACCATGGCAAGATCATCCGTGATTGAGGGTCTCCCCGCTCGTGGCTCGTCTGTGAGAGACATGTGGCCACTTTGAAAGTTCCGCTTCCACTTCACAACCGTGTCATATGATGGACTTTCGTGCCCATGGACAACTTTCATTTAATCGTGGATTTGTCCTGCGTTCTTGCCCCTCAAATAGAGGAACTTTATGACACTTCGGACACTTCAATTTTGTTCATCATGCAGGTTGATGTCTTCTACAGGCTGTGGAAAGAAAAATACTTTAGACACATATTTGATATTTGTACAAGTATGCATAGAAATGACACTGATTGTGCACAAAAAGTTTCATGTAAATATCTGTATAACTTCTCTATGATAATTAATACTTTTGGAACCTCCTCGTAGATACAGATTTAATGATAAAGGACAACATGAGAGTGTTGCAAGACATTTCTTTAATACACGTATTAATTACAATAACACTCTTATCGTAAGTTCTACCAGAGATATGATCGAATCTTACTATATTTTTTTTTCTGACAATTTCGGTAAGTAGTGAACAGTTGTACTTTCTTGGGGAACATAATACAATATTTTATAGGAATCTTTTATTTCTCAGTACTATCTTCACACATGACTAAAGGTAATAGGATGGCCAAGAAGTACAGTACGAAACTGCCAGAGGACGCATCGAATGAAAAATTCTGCTTGCTTCACAGGACCCTCTGTCAAAGATAAAATTTGAGTTGAGTTGATGAGTTGATTTTGAGTTTAACGTTCCGTCCAGCAGCAAGGCTATATGAGACGTGGACCCATTGATTAACGTGGAATCCGAACCGCTTAGCTCCCGCCGGGAATCGAACATTGGTCTCCCACGTCATAAATGGGATGCTATGGCATCTGATGCATCAGTGAAAGAAGATGGGGGGAAAAAAAGAAAATTTCTCTAGGGCATTGTTCGAATGGGGCACCATTTACGAAAACTAGGGAAATATTTGCTGCTTTGGTATTGAAGTATTTCCACCTTCACACCATGTCATATGATAGCACCTGTATAAGAACTTACAGTTTAAATGGTGACCATTTCGTAAAGCATTTCCCTGCGAAACCTGTTTGTTTTCCGACATGTTTCAATGATATATCAGATGGTATACCTTTCCATTTAAAATTTTTGGTTAACTCTCAGAGCTCCAAGATAGAGGATCCTATGGGACAAGCGGAAGACTCTGTTAAGTGCTCCCTGTGACACTTTCCTATCTTCCGTTTTGATTCATTCTTTTATCTCTTACCTGTTTATGATGTATAAACACTGGACATTTCATCGGAAACACCCATATATTAAATCGAGTGGAATGCAAGTCTTCCAGAATTATAACAACTATAGTTTCGGTTACGGCAGATAAAACTTTTATTGTATATTATAGAGTTGAGTTGAGTTGATTTTAGTTTAGCGTCCCTTTCAGCAGCGAGGCTCTGTGAGACGTGGACCTATTGATTAACGTGGAATCCGAACCACATCAGCTCCCGCCTTGTATATTATAGACTATTGCCCTGTCTATTAATGTTATTCAAGTTACTTGCCAGTGTTTCGTATGATTTTAGGGACTAAATTCGCCTCTAGAAATATTTAGTCTCATTTAATTTATGTATGTAGAATATGAACTATTGAAGTGGTATTTTAAAAAGTTAATTTAATTCAGTACACACACTTGGCTTCGTTGCCCTAACGACCTACCAGTACGTTGCTTTTCTTTTTTTCCAATGCTCCGGTTTTGAATAAATTAGCAAATGTTGAACAAGAGAAAAATATGAAAGTGACGCTTTATTCCTTAGATACGTGAAAGTTTTGTGCGTGTGTGCGGCTTTGGCGCTTGTGTGTGGTTTTCTCAAATCCTGAACTTTAGAAAGTTGCCTATAGACATAGATGTGAAATTCATGGAATCACCAAAGTGAAAAGTTGAAATTATTTGACGTGAGCTGAATGAAGAAGCTGTAGGAAGAAATACCAAAGTTTTTTTTTTTTTTTTTTTTTTTTTTTAAGACAGTTGAACAGTGAGTTTTGCTGTCGAATAATAAAAGAAAGCGAAAAAGGAAGTTCCGAAAAGGAGAGATGATGAAATGTCATGTCGGTTGGGCTAATTGCCGCTAAGGTTAAAGAATGTTCTGTAATTTGCTTAACAATGAACGCTTCGGCTTTTATATTAAGTTCCAGGAAAATGTAATTTCTTAGCAGTCGCTAAGTTTCTGGTCTTATTAACATGTCTTCTGCCTTCGGTATGATGCCAATATCGTTTGTTCCCCTGCTGTTTCGCGTCTAACTGCAACCTCAGAGTCGTTCGTGGAACAGAATTGCCAACCGCTTACTACCTTTGTGTTCTGAAATTTTCCAGTTACTATTAACTAAATTGCATTAAACGTGTGTGGAGATTATCTAATTATTCTAATTAAAATTATTTGTTTTCGGTGTTCAGGTAGGAGAACAGTTGTCGAAACTTGTATAGAAGAGGGAGGAAGAAAATAGATTCCCAGAAAAACTATTATTACTATTATCATTATGTATTATTATTTTGCCAACTCCTTATCTGAACAGGCAGTAATGATATTTCTACTTCTCTGTTTCTTTCTTTATTATGAGTTTGCATGAAGTTTGTTACACTGCTCCACAAAACTTAAGCAACTCGAAGAAAGTGGCAGAAAATAAAACGACACGATCACTGCACCAAGTATAATGAACAAACAGACTGTCCAGATGCACAATGCAACACAAGTGAAGACGAACAATACAGTTAGGATGTACAGAGTGACCAAAAAGTTCAGCACAACGATACCTCAACAGGTGAAGCTGGATTGTGCGAGGGCATAGGCAGTCAATATGGCGTGCGACCACCACTAACAGCTATACAAGCACGACATGTGGCATCATGCTGCAAATCAGAGTGTTGATCAAGTCTTGCTGCAGATAACGCCACTCCTAGAGGAGAACTATTTGCAGGTCAGGGAGAGTGCGTGCTGGTGGACTGCGCTGCGCTATTCGCCGCCCAAGAGCATCCTACACATGCTTGATGGGATTCAAGTTCGGCGAATATGCAAGCCATGAAATACGCGTAATGTCTTCCCTCTTCAGGTACTCGGACACAAGATGTGCACTGTGTGGGCGGGCATTGTCATCCATGAACAGGAAATCTGGGCCAAATGCTCCGCTGAAATTGCGCACATGTGTATTGAGAATTTCGTCCCGGTACCGTTGTGCTGTCAAAGTGCCATGTTGCACAATAGGGTCCGTTTTCCCATCCAGCATAGTAGCACCCCACACCATAATGGAACCACCGCCATAGGACGGCCGTTCAGCAATAAAGTTTGGATTATAGCGTGTTCCTGGCTCTCTACACACTAAAGTCCGACCAGAATATGACGACAGGCTGAATCTCGACTCATCGGAGAACATGACACGCGCCCACTGGTGTTCCCCCCCATGTAACATGTTGCTGACACCATGTGTAACGCGCACGTTTGTGCTCCAGTTTCAATGGCACACACAGCAAAGACCTTCTTGCATACAGTCCTGCTCTATTGAGCCGCCGACAAACAGTTTCACGACTCACGCGTTGTGCTGTAGCCTGAAACAACTCATTGACCAGTTGAGAGCATGAAGTTTGACGGTTACGTTTGGCAGAAATTGTGAGAAATTGGCCCTCGACGGCTGACGCCTTCTGCGGACGGCCTCCTCCATGACGTCTACTGACTTCACCTTTATTTTGGAAGCGACTCCACAGCCTCGACACAACACTTCTGTTCACGTTGAATTCCTGTGCCACTATCACTTGCGATTGGCCCAATTCCAACCGTCCAATTATTCGCCCGCGGCCAAAGTCACTCAAATGTCGTCTACCAGCCATTGCAAGGTGTGTACCCCACACAAGAACCACTAACTCAATGCTTGGAGCCTCGAACACTACTGGGCTGTGGTGTACGCCTCATGGCATAAGTTGTTCACCGCGCTTGCAACGGTGCTGCTTATGCGATAGAGTGGGTGTTCGCCTTGTCTGTGTGTCTCTGTGTATGTGCATGCCACTAACCAGTGTTGAATGGGACCCACCCGTCACTTATACCACGTTCTCTCGGGTTGCTTAAGTTTTGTGGAGCAGTGTACTACCCTGCATGTGTCCAGTATTACTTTTATCTTTACGTTTCTTCCTCAGTTCGGTTTGTTTCAGTGGCGTCTTTTCACGTCTTGTGGAGTACTCTATTATCTATATTACTATTGCTATTATTTTCATTTTTTCAATTTCTCTCTTGTGTTTTGAGCTAGTTGTTTCTGTCTATTCTGCTTTTTCTTTCGTATCGTCTGCAGGATTGTGCAAGTTTGGTTTTGTGATGTATGTTAGGTGTACCTCTTCTTCTTTTCTTATTATTGTGATGTTAAGGCATGTTATGGTTGTACTTCTTTATGGGTTAATATTGTTCTGTCCGAGAAAAGTTTGTTAGTTTGTTTGTTTGTTACTAGTATCTTATGATTCAGGACAGGTATCGGAATAACTTGGAAGAACGCAAAGCCCCTCCCCGGAGTCGACATTTTCTCTTATCATAACCTTGTGGTGGCTGGAGTGGATATTCAGCTGAAAAGAGTAGGCAAAACAAACGTAGACAACAAGATGTCGAATACTAAAAAATTGAAACACGAAGAAGTAAGAAATCTTTTCGTTTAAAAAATTGTGGAAACAGGTTGATACAAAAGAGGTCAGAAAGATGTATAGAAATAAGGAGAAACAGACAGAGCAAGGGAAGAGTTTTACAAAGAGAAAATGTGACGACATAGAAGAATTAGAAATAGTTGGAAAATATGAACAAATGTCAAAGTAGGTGAAATCTATGGAACTTCGGAGGAAACAAGGGGGTATTGCGGTGACAGTAGAAAATAAGAATGGGAAAGTAGACAAGGAAAGAAGTAAGGTGTTAGGAAGATGGAAAGCATACGTTCAGGACTTCAATGAAAATTGGGATAAACCGTGTAACTTAGATGTTGAAATAAAAAATGAAGTACGTTTGGATAATAATGGACTTAGTATTCTTAGAGATAAGTTTGAAAAAGCTATATTCGAGATTAGGAATGGAAAGGCAATCGAGATAGATAATATACCAATCAAATTCATTAAGAATATGGAAGACAAAAGCAAGAAAGAATTGTTCTGACTCTAACTCTATAGTGAAATATATAAAACAGGAAAGCGGCCAAGAGACTTTCTGAAGACGATCATGATACCGATGGTTAAGAAATAGTTCCCAGAGAGATGTGAAAATTATAGAACTATTAGCCTCATATCACATGCAGCAATAATTTTGTTTCGAATACTGAGCAAAGATTATATGGAAGAACAAATGAAAAAGTTGGGGACTAACAGTTCGGGTTCAGGAGAGGCAAGGGCACACGAAATGCAGTTGGATTGTTAAGGGTGATGAATAGATGGGGTTTATAGAAAAAGGAAAAAAGTGCATGTTGTATTTATTGATCTAGAAAAAACTTTTGACCGCATAAATCGGAAAATGTGAGAGTTCTGAAGCTTATTTGTCTGCTTAGAGAAGGTGGAAAAGAGCCAACATAATCAAGATGGCATTTCGGTAGGAGGTAGAATTATTAAATGTATACAGTTTGCAGATGATATGACAATTGTGATGAAATCTGATAAAAAAGAAAAAAATAAGATGTTAGAAAACTTGAGGAATGGCTCTGAAGAATATGGGATGAAAATAAATGTTAGAATGGCAAAAGCAATGATGACTGGAACGAAGCGGCTGGTGTCAACTATAGAATTAGGAGGGGACAAAATGTAAAGGTGATTAGTTTTCAGTACCTGAGTAGTATTATTAGTTATGATATGAAGTGCAAACGTGAAATAAAAGCAATATGAATGGCGAAAAAAACTCTTAGGAGAAAGATAAGTGTGTTTTGTGGGATCGTAAATAAAGAGTTGAGAAAAAGACTCATAAAATGCTTCATGTTCAGTATTATCTGTATGGAGCAGAAACATGGACATGATGCAAAAATTATGAAAAACGACAAAAAGCTTTTGAAATGTGCGCGAGGACCAGAATTGAGAGAATTAATTGGGTCGAGCGGAAAACAAATGAGTGTGTTAAAAATGGCGGGGGAGAAAAGAAAAAAAAATATATTATTGAGCAGAGAAGAGAAACTGTTTGGGACATTGGCTAAGGAGGAATTTTATCATGAAGGACGTGTTAGAGGGTATGGTGGCAGGAAAGAGATGGAGAGGGCGAAGGAGGCTACAAATTGATGGTCGATATCAAGATAAAAATCGTACGTGAAGACAAAGAGGTTAGCGGAAGACCGTGGAGCATGAAAGCTTCTAACAAGGAACGGACATGAATCTGTCATCCGGACATTCGAATCAAAGCTAGTCCATTCGATAAACATAACGAATATATATTCATGCAGAAAAAAACTAAGTGTCATGGGCAACGGAGTAAGTCCCTGGGGCCCATTAACACTGTTAGTATAGAGAAAATCGTATAGACTCGCAGTGAAATAGCTATTGCATTAACACTGTTCATTGGAAAGTCATTGTTTATAGTTCATTCTCTTCAGCATAAAACAAGCTTTCCAGAGGTGCTATGTATAGGGTCCCATAACGTACTTGAACAGAAAAATTTGGGAGAATGTCGGAAAACTTCCTTCCAGAAATCCCGTCTGGAGGGGCCCCAGGTTAAAGCACACAATCCAAATATATCTCAAATACGGTCATGGAAGAATTAATAGCAGCTCCTTGGAATTGTTCGCATTTATAGGTCTTTCATAGAAGCTTCTACCTAGATATGCACAAATATACAATGATATATACATCAAATTAAAGGAAATTTCATGTAGAATCCAAATCTACTCACAGAAGGTACGTATCTTTACAACAATTTATGATATTCAACAAAATGTGTGGGAAAGGAAACACAAATCCGTCATGCTAAATGCTCATTTAATGGATGACGTGATGTTTTCAGTGAGGTCCGCGCTCAATAAGGTAATTCAAGTTCCATGTGTGCAGTATGGTTTCTGCTTCCTTACTTGTTGTGTAGGTGCCCTGGGTTACGTAATTGTGTTTCTCTAGTAGTGTTACTTTTACCGACAAATTTAAAAGTGATAGCTTTAACCATAAATATTGATTTACCGTCCATTGATATCAGACATCGACATGGATAAAACGTGTGTCATTTCACCACAGAAAGCCACCACTAGAATTAAAACATTAAGTGAGTGTGGCAACGCTATTTGCTGAAATAGCCCGGATTATACAACTGCATAAAAGTACAGTGGGTAGGTAGCTGGCAAGATTCGGGAAGAGAGTGCATAAAAAGTGGAAGAATTGGCAAATGTGATCGAAAAATGAAATCCTCGTCTAGACAGAACAATGCACTGCGACGGTTGTGTCTTGCAGACAGGTTTGAATCATCAACATATCTTGCTAGAAGTTGGAGAGAAACATCGGGTGTCGACGTTTGTCCGCAAACAATGAGAATCAGGTTAAAATCAATGTGTTTGCCTTCACATAGAGCTGTCAGGAAGACATATCTTACACCGGAACAACATATAACGCGCGTAGAGTGGGCCAAAACTCACAAGAATTGGACAAATGACCAGTGGCGCAAATTTCTGTTTAGTGATGAGACGAAAATAACCATTTATGGTAATAATTCACGCGCTGGAGTTTATCACATGACTGGTGAAGCACTTAATTTTGCGTGTACTGTAAAAACTTCCAGGTACTCTACCAGTGTAATGATTTGGGGATGTTTTTCTTTTAGTGGAATTGGTGAAATTCACATTTGTGAAGGTGTTGGTAATGAACAAACTTATAAATATATTCTTGAAACGAGAATGATACCTGCGGGTAGAGATTTATTTAACGGTAGTTCCTTTATTTTTTAAGACGATTCTGTCCCCTGTTATCGTGCCAGAGTTATAAAAACACTATGCTGTCCTTACGTCATGTTACCCAACTTTCTTGGCCTGGTAATTCGCCCGACAAATTTATGGAGTGTTTTGAAGAATTAGATTCGTGCAAGGTATTCTACAACGAGAGCTGAGTTAATTAAAGCAATAAACGACGTCTGACAACACTGCATTTCAATAGAGACACTACAAAACTTAGTTAAGTCCATGCCACAACGATGCAAATACGTTATTACTAAGCTTGGACATCCAATCAAGTATTAGCTTGAGAAGAATTCAGTTGGGTACGCTTCACTTAACTTCACTTACTTTCACTTCACTTAACATTTGACGTCATATTTTGTTGAATATCATCAATTGTTGTAAAGATACGTAACTTGTGTGAATAGGTTTGGATTCTATATAAAATTTCCTTTAATTTGATGTATGTATCATTGCATGTTTGTGCATATTTAGGTAGAAACTTCTTTGAAATCCTTATAAATGCGTAAAATTTCAAAGAGTTGCTATTAATTTTTCTATGACTAATAGTATAGTGGATAGGAAATGTGTATACCAAGTTTAGTATTGATAGACGGAATAGATACGAGGGAAAAACTTGTATACCAATACACGTTTTCCCTTCATACCTATTCTGGGGCCGCGGTGGCTCAGTGGTAGAGCGTTCACCTCTGGTGCTTGGGGTCCCGGGTTCGATCCCAGCCCCCGCCAAGTGAACTTTGTGGTGGACAAACACCGTGTGCGTGGTTTTTCTCGGGGTTCTCCCGTTTCCTCCCACTTTCTTCATTCCACCATTTCATTCATTTCTCATTATCACCGTCTCCTTTAGCCTAACCGGCATAACCGTGGGACGTAAAACTCAAAGATTTCATTTCATACCTATTCTGTCTATCAATACAAAACTTGGTAGACACATTTCCTATCCCCTATACCAGCGTTTCCCAACCTTTTTCAACTTGCGGCACACTACAGATGTAACTTGAATTCTCGCGGCACACTATATAGATATTATTATTATTATTATTATTATTATTTGTAAACATAAAACACCTTGGTAATTTTTTCTGTGATTACTGATATCTTTTTCCCAGACAATAAAGTTCGATCCCTGGTTTCAATCCGTGGTAAATCATTATGCTTATTTTTCATTCTAATTTAAAAATAGAAAACAACTACATTGAAATATAGGACTCAGGTTTATAAAAATACACTTTCTCTTTTGAAAATTGTATCCAACCTTTCACTAAGAAGGAAGATCACTAAATAACGAACGAACAAACAAATCTCTTGTACTTTTAAAACACATATGAGGGTAATTTGTATGCAGGTTTGCTTTCTCGAAATGATTGAATAATATTTTAAAATTTCAAGTTACGAAATAGTCTGCAACATAAAGAAGCAATAATGGTGATAACAATTATAACAAATACCTTTTAAGCATTAAAAATGTAGAGAATAGTAACACAGTATGGAACTTAAAATTGTAAATTCATAGTAGACGCTCAAAGTAATGTGAAGCACAAATATACATTTTTCCTAACAAATATAATGTGAGACACAATGTCTTGCAATTTAATTGCAATAGAATTAATAATTATGTTTCGATTTCCTCGCGGCACACCAGCGGCCTATTGGCGGCACACCAGTGTGCCGCGGCACACCGGTTGAGAAACGCTGCCCTATACTATTATTTGAGATACATTTGGATTATGTGCTTTTACCCGAGGTCAATCTAGAGGGTCCACATTTGGTGAAAGGGATTTTTCCGACATTCTCCCAATTCTCCCTTTTTAAATATGTTAGGGAAATCTCTGGAAAGCTTATTTCATGCTGAAGAGAATTAACTATAAAGCATGCGAAAGGGGAAAATTTCGCATGTCTTGTGGCCTAGTTCACGCAAGTTTTAGATCTGAAGCACTGTTTTAGTATTACGTAATTCATGGTAAAAAATACTAGAGATTAATGAAGGAATACTAAATACAATGTAAGGCATTTATTATCATTTGAAGATATACAAGTCATTATACAGTATAATCCAATTTAAAATACGGTTTAAGTGTTGCTATATCATGCCTTTCATGGATCACTTCTGATAGCGTCGAGATGAAATTTAGAAAAGAAAAAACAGTCGAGAGTGCTCAAGGAGCATTGCCAGATCAAACTTAAAAATAATTAATTTTTTTCGAAATTTATGTTAAATTTGATTAAATTCAATAGATAACACAATATAGATAATTATATTAATATAAACTATAATTGTAATAAAATAATTAGAAATGTATAATACAAATTGTAGGAAGTTAATTAAATGACAAAATTAAAAATACTATGACTTACGGTTTCCGAGATATGGCTCCTTAAATCTCCTGAAATCAGAACTTTTTTTTTGCCCAATATCTCGGGAATGGTAAGTGTGACGCCAAAAAAAAAAAAAAAATCCATCACTTCTTTCAAGTAGTTTTTATGCTCTATCGAATGGAGGGCTCAAAATTGAAAAATTCGCAAATAACAGACATACGTACACATACAGTTCAGTAAAGAACTTTTTAAGTTCGTTGATTAGGACATGCATTTTGTACATAAATTCTGAAAACGAGACGAGAAAGTATTCTTCGGGACGAGACGAGAAAACCTTATTTTGAATGCAACGCTAAAAAGACTTTCTATTTGGGAAATCAAAACACTCCAATATTTAATAATTTAAATATTTGTTCATCTTAACGTAAGTTTCTGAGAGGGAAATGGAGGGTGCTGGGCAAGGGCTCCGATTTCTCAGTAAATTTGGGAGGCCCATTCAGATGCGGAAAGCATATATGAGGATTTTTAAGACAAATTGCATTCAAATTATGCCAAATATTGTAAATTTACAAATACAATGAGGGGGGCCTACATGAGATTTGGGGTTGCCCGGCCCCGATCGGCGCCCTTGCTGATGGGAAATGCAAAAATTCAAACTTGAGTGTTCTCGTTGTGCACGTTGTGACAAACCAAACTCTTATACGCAGTGTACACTGTGACGCTGCTACTTGTTACAAGGAAGTAAAAATGTACCAATAGTCTTGTGCTGAAAAACCAAGATGCGCATGCTATTTTCATCAGACACTAGTACTTCAAAAACATGTTTTATGAAGGAAAGAGGGATTAAGGAATACTGTCGTTAACCATATAACCTAAGGCAGCAATCGCACTGAGTTCTACTATGTTTCTTAATAGTAGGAGAAAGTGTTAATTTGAAAGGGGTATTTCTCATCGCTTGTATAACGTTTTGCATGGGAATATGACTTTGAAAAGAAACTATGTTGATTATAGTTTTTCCTCCCATATATTCAATTATAGAGATGACATGATAATAGAAAATAAGCCAAAACTACCAGAAAGAAAATAATTTTAAAAGTACGAAAACAACTTATTTGTGTGAAATCGCGAAAAAAAAACGTATACCTCTACCTGACGCAAAACAATTATAAAAATTATCAATAAAAGAATTTGAGGATAATTCTTTTTAAAATGGCAGATGAAACTATTATGTTATTCCAATGACAAATGTGGTTAAGATTGTAGTTGTATTGTTAGTGTATTAGAGATTGGAACTTATTACTGTCTTTCATACTTATAAAATGTGCGAGAAACAAAATTCGATAGCCGCACAGCTAGTCACGTTGTTTGCAAGTTGCTGTAAAACTGGTCTCTTTGAGGATTTTTTTACTATATTTACTAAATGAAATATCCACATTGTCACGGCGTATGCTCGTAACGTTTGTTATCATCGACTATACGCGTTCCAGACTCAGATTGTTTTAAACGTTATACATAAATAATATTCATGATCTGCTTATCAGAATTTGCCCCATTCATCTCATTTCAACCATTAAATAGTGTTTTCGACAGTAAAAACTATTATAATGTATAATATAAAAATGTTCATGTATATAGTAGAGATGGCCAAAATTTTCCGGAATCCGGATTCCGGAAAATTTATTTTCCGGAATCTGGAATTTCACTTTCCGGATTTCGGAAAAATCCGGAATTTAGAGAATCCCGGATTTCCGAAATCGGAATTCTCTAAATTCAGGATTTCTTCCGAATTCTGGAATTTTCCGATTTTACTTTCCGGATTCGGATAGTAAAAATTGCGGAATTGACCATCCCTAGTATAAAGTAACAACTGTGTAGTACCAGTGAGTGTTAACTATGTGTTCATGTTAACCTCACAGCTGATGCTGATTTGTGGTAAAAGTCATGTGACGTTGGTACTTTGAAATGTTTTCGGTTCAATTTGAATATGCCTCGTTACCATGAAACCTTGTGCCAAACTCAAAAACTCATTTCCTATAAAAAATACTCATCAATTGTGCTTTACTTGGAGGAAATTGATGAATGTCGCATTCCGAAATATTTGTATTTCCAATCATCATCATCATAAGGTATTCTGCCCTTACTGGCAGGTCACTTGCAGCAGCTGAGAAGCTTCCATACTCCACGGTCCTCCGCTAGCCTCTTTCTCTTCACGTATGATCTTTCCAATCATTTAGCCAATAAATATTCTTTCATCTAAAACACTGTCCACAACACAGTTGTGATGAAATGATAACATATTTACCATGATGAAAATTAATACTCACCTGTGTTTGCGGCGTGTGAAGGCAGATTTCTAGTTAGTTGGACATTGGGAGAGGGTGTAAACGATATACCTAATTGTAATCATACCGTTCATTCGCATAATCCAATGCCTTCTGATGAATCATGCACGGAATGCTTCTGTTCTCATGTTCAGACGTTTGTTGTTACCATGGCAGGTGGGTAGGCAACCCCCTTACCACGGTTGTATTGCGGGTGCTATATAGGCCAGAGATTTTTCGCCATTGATTATTGCTATAGTTACAAATTCTTTTTGGTAGGCCTTCACCACAGAAAAAGATTGTTCTCTTAAATATATTTTTCTTTTGCAGCTAGAGCACTGCCTACAAGACATGGTAGCCTAATTACCATAATGAAAACGAATACCTACCTGTATTAGCAGTGTGTGAAGGCAGATTTTTAGTTCATTGCACATTGGGAGTGTGTGTAACCGATATATCTAATTATAGTTGTACTACGTACTAAAATCCGTTTTCTCAGCTTCATATTAAAAATATACCTTTCATTCACATAATCCAATGCCGCCTGATGAGACATTCATGGAATACTTTTGTTCTCGTGTTCGGACGTTCACTCTTACCATGGTAAGTAGGTAGGCAACCCTCTCTCCCTACTTGTATTGCGGGTGCTATATAGGCCAGATATTTTTCACCATTCATGATTGCTGTAGTTCAAATTCTCTTAGGCTGTCTGTTGACAACAGAAAAGATGGTTATATATTTCTTCTTCAGCTTGAGCACTTCTACAAGCCAGTCGTGGTAAAATGATAGCCTATGTACCATGGTCGAGGATTATTATGAGAAGATAGTATTTCTTGTTAGTTACGCTTTGGGGATGTATGTAACCGATGTGTCAAATTGTAGTTGTGTTTACTGATCTTGCGATATTGTCAATATCAAGTTGGTATAGGTCTATTTTTCCAAACTACTTAAGAATTAATCAAAATTAAGAATATTCGTACTAAAAATTAACTATGACAGAGCTTTAGCAAACAGAAAGGGTAAAGTAGAACGTATTAAGGTAAAGAAGATTCTTTTGAAAATCATTCTCGGCAAGTTTTATACCTTGGACAAGATCATTCTCGAAGCCTCTATTCTCGCCGAACCCTGTTGGTTCCGTTACTGTATATCTCTTAATGGGTCTTGTCCAAAAAAATTAGATCGTTTGTTTCATTTTCCTGGTTTTCAGACAATTTAAACAACCAGGTCTTTTTGGCATTTTTGCAAATCATCAAAGGATTCTCTCCCCATGCTCAAAGTTCCTTAAACAGCTCTCCGCTATCATAACCGTATAGTCGTTATGTTAGCAGAAGTTTCAGAAAAGCTGGGCCAGAGTTTGACTAAGGTATGATTTAATTCAGGATGGGAAATTAAGTTAGGCTGACAGAGGATAATTTCGAGGAATAGAAATGTACTGGCAATATATTTCTTTCATAACTTACTTAAGTACTCCTAGACAGAACTGTATGTCAAACAAACAATGATGTCTAAAACCAGAACAGGGAAAGAACTAGATAAAATGTAAGTGAAGTACTTCTTCAGGTCTCTTCAGCAAAACTTGATGAGGGTAAAGTCCATTATTCAATGTCTCAAGGAACCTAAACATTGAGAGGTTACTGAACCCCTCTTAACAATAAAATCCATCTACTGTACCTTCATGGCGAAACTATGCCACTTACTCATAATCCAATGTCTCGTAAGGTATGCTTGGAATAATTCTATCCTCATGTAGACACGTTTTCTCGTGTCGTGATAGGAGGGCAGGGAATCTTTTCACCATAGCTGTCTCGTGGAGGCAGTTTTATTTCTGTTTGTTGCACTAATCCATCATTATTGTAGGTATGTAGATATGCCTTCTCCACGATTACCCATACTATCTTTTCTATTTTTCTATTACGGTATTCTCAATTGAATATACGAATTTTTGATTCTTTGTATATTCAAGTACACTTTCTTTTTCAGGAGGCTATATAAGACGCAAATGCAAACTTTTTATGTTCTCCCATCGGAAATCGAACCAAAGACCACGTGCACCGATGTTGCACATGCTAGCCACTAGACCACCAAAGAGAGCATGTAGGACTTAAAATCGTTTCAGTTTTTACCGTGTGTTCCAGCGATATTTCTTACCTAGAAGATAATTATGTTATTTGCTTACAAATGGAAACACACGTGGTTTGTATCCCATGTTAAACTATAACACTGTTGCGGGAAATGAGTGTTAAATCTCAAGATGCAGCAAATTGGATTTGCGTTAAAATGTTCTAGTTGGAATCACTGATTGCGACATAATAGTGCGGGAAGACGTAGGAGAAGTGCGGGGAAGTCTTCTGTTGTATCTCCAAAACCTCGGACGTTATTGCACTGAAAGACAAAAGGAGGGGGGAGAAGATTATAGGAAAGTATAAAAATGATTGTCCCTTTTAAAAAAAGAAAAGAAAGAAAAAGAAAGATCTGAAATTGTTCGCCCATAATACACGCTTTATTGCACTTAGCCTTTGGTATGTGGGCTATTATAAAAGAAGAAAAGCAAGCTTCGAAAGAATAAAGTTGCAATCTGCGAAGTATTGATGGGCCATAATCCTTTGAGCTAGCTGTAAGGGAAGCTAATAGTCCTTGCTACCAATTTTTTCGTTCCCTCCTCTCCCTACATCAGTATTTAGGATGAAGTTAAATTGCCCTTACACCATACGATTTTTCAGGGTGATAAGTTTTATTTTCGAGCCTTATTACTAATAACACAATTTCACAAAGCATCTTTAAGTGTATTTTCTAAAGAATACAACATTATTTTTTTTTAAGAATGACATTTCTTTATTATAGGAGAGATTTAATGTCAGAAGGAGTTGGAAAACAGTTGATTAAGCTACACTAAAACTCGCGTAAATATGGGTTTAAGAAACTTGGTTTAAACCAATACTTAACTGCAAGAGTCTAGTATCTACTTCTTACGCTCTATGTGTTGTATTCATAATGAGGTTTAATATCTGTGTGAAAATTACATATATTCCAATCCCTTCTAATCGTCGTGTATGAGTGGAGGATAATAACTAATATAAAGAATAACGTACAAGAGAAAAAAATGCTCATGCAAGTTTTGTAGTCAAAATTTATGAGCTTATAAAACTCTACCCTACCTCAGTTCTGATTTTTTTTTCTGTATTTGTACGACAATGATATTATCAACAAATTATTTTGTACGCAAGATAAGAAAGTCAGATAATGTAGTAACGCTGTGTAGTTGTAACACACATACATAATTAAATATTGCAGTCCTAGTTCGATTAAAATTACTTTAATAATCATCAAAACTTATCACGGTAGTTATTTCAATAAATTAAACTACTTTTGTTACTTTTGAACTTTGCATTTCCTTTAGTACTTATCATTCATTTTGCAGAAGTTAAAAATTCACTTGAATCACTTATGGCTTCCTCACTTATTATCACCCAGAAATTATTTTAATCTTATTAAAGCATATTATAAGGAAGAGTTAAACAAATGGTATGATAAACAACAACCACTGCCTGGTGAATTTTATTGGTTAATTTCTACTCCTCTTCAAAATTCAATGAAACAAAACATTAAAACATGGACTCGTCGAGAAATTATAATTTACTACCGCCTTATTTTTGGAACAGCGTTATCACCTCTAAAATTATTTCAAATAAGGAAAAAACCCACATATCATTGTTGGTGTGATAAAGGAATAGGAACTATTAACCATATCATTTTTGAGTGTGTATTGTTTCCATCTCGACGTCCCCAGCTACTAAAACAATTATATTCTTATCTTGGATATGCATCTTTTTCCTATTAATACATATTGGCAACTAACAACTGGCTACCAATCAAAACACTAGTGCATTTTTTCGTAAAATCTGGTAGAAATATTTTTTAAAAAAATCTACTACATAATATTTCCTAATGGACTATATGAAATACAGTGAAGTAATATGCAACAACAAGAATACTAGAAAACCTTTTTATTCATCTTTTTACTAATCCAGATAATTACGACACAGGAAATTCTGATAAACATTGCATTCACAGTGAAAATAGATCAACAGAAACAGTACTTCAAAATGGGAAATATATTACTTTATTGAAAATTTATGCAATTTGTTGTTTATAAATACTTTTTGAAAAATGAATAACGAATTTATTTCATACTTATAGCACATACTGGTGAAAAACCTGGTGCGCCCATAGAACACTGATAATAGTGTAAAAGACAAGACAAGTCTTTAACGGCATAAATAAAACAAGTTTAAACAAGTCGCGTCACAAGCTTTGGTATCATATAAGATACGGGACTATTGTCCTTGTTGGTCTATAACTTAGAGTTGCCATAGTCCGTATTTTGTACGGACTGTTTGTATTTTTGGTTCCATGTCCGTATCGTACAAAGCATGAAATAGGAAAATGTCCGTATTTGACAGTTTTTGGTGCTGCCCGAAAATTTCCGAGTCTGGAATCGCTAAAATTTCGAGTAAAAAGAATTGTGTTTTCATCATACGGCCTATAACTTATATTTTAGTTACTATTAATAAAGTAGGTTATGTCTTTAAAAAGTGTCTCATTTTCTTCCATTCCAGGGTTCTTTTGCTTAGATTCAATATATGTAATTTAATGTCACGATTTATTGTATTTGTGTTAATGAAAAAATTGTAAAATATGTTAGTTTCCGATAGTGTTTTAAGTATTACAGTAAACAATTGTGTGATAACATAAAAAGGTGATTGTTAGGTAAGAAATTTCAAAATATTTGTTCTGTGTTTGGACACCGTATCTTTAATGGGTCGTCATTTTAAGGCTTGTCCGTATTTTGGATCAAAAAAATTATGGCAACCGTACCTATAACTAAATATACATAAACGTTAGCGTTGCAGTGTCGTTTTATGAACCGTCCTCCAATCATATAGCACTAGCTACTAAAGCAGAAGACAACGCGTTTGTCGTCGGCGCCTGATGATTTCATGTCCATGAAAAAAAGCACTCAGCTGTAGCCACGTCACGCGAATAAGGAAAAGCCGTATTATAGCCGTAACTGATTGGACAAGTTCAGGTGTGTGTGTGCTGAATTGCAACTAAGGATGGGCAAAACCGGTTTTTTATAAAAACCGGAAACCGGTTTCTAAAAAAAACGACATTTCGGTTTTCTCCAAAACCGCTTCGTTTTTTCACCGGAACCGGTTTCAGTTTTCCAAAAATCGGCTCGGTTTTTACCGGAACCGGTTTCGATTTTCACCAAAACTGCTTTCGGTGAAAACTTTCTTAAAACACATTAAACTATTTCTGTAGAAACGGCATCGGTTTCCGGAGAACAAGGAAACACTATTCTGGTCAGAAAAAGAACCATTTAAAAAAACGGAACCAGTTTTGAAGAAAACCGGATCCGATGAAAAACCGAACCGGTTTTGGAGAAAACCGAAACGGTTTCGGTGGAAAAACCGAATCGATTTAGGAGAAAACAGTTTTTTAAATTTTTGGAAACCGGTTTCGGTTTTCCTAAAAACCGAAAAACCTGTTTTTGTGGCCCCACTAATTGCAACACAACATTAACTTTGCATGCTTCTAGATAGATCAGAGAGGGTAAACAAGTGAGTTAGGTCAAGCCGGAAGTAACAGTGGCGGAAGTACGAGGTGCATTCAACTTATAACTTTTCCGTTTTTCTTCAGGATTAAGAACAGATAGAAATGTGCTGTTTGTTTTAAAGTACGTGAGCACTCGTTGTCAATTCGTGACAGAGATGGCAACACCATACGATACACAGAACTCGAGCGGCAGCGATGAGAGTGATGACTGTTTTGATACTTACGATACTCATCGTGTTCCCCATTTGCATGGTATGAGATCGCTTGAAATGCATCGCCAGTTACGTGAGACTTGTGATGACAGTGTCATTGATGTGTCTAATATGCGTTCGTTGGTGCGACAGTTCAAAGAAGACAGAACGTCGAGTGAGAACAAACAAACCAAGACAATCTCGGTCTCGTACAAGCCGGTCTGACGACAGTGTGCACAGATCCCACGGAAATGCCAACTTTGGAGGCGGTGTGTTCCACGCTTATTTGGCGATCTTCCAAAACAATTTTCTTCACTTGTTCGATCATATCGTCAGACTGAACGAGAGTGGAACACATCGCCTCCAAAGCTTGTATTTCCGTGGGATCTGTGCACACTGTCGTCAGACCGGCTTGTGCGAGATCGAGATTGTCTTGGTTTGTTTGTTGCCATATGACGTTCTGCCTTCTTTGAACTGTCGCACCAACGAACGCACATTAGACACATCCATGACACCGTCATCACATGTATCACTCAGCTGGCGATGTCACTGTGGAATTTCAAACCACGCAAATGGAGGAAACGACGATTTTTGTATCAAAAACAGTCATCACTCTCACCGCTGCCGCTAGAGTTTTGTGTGTCGTACGGTGTTGGCACCTCTGTTACGCATTGACAACGAGTGCTTGCATATTTTAAAACAAACAACACGTGTTTATCTGTTACCAGTCCTGAGGAAAAAATGGAGATATAACTGAATGCACTTCGTATAGTATCTCTTGTAATGTAATCTGTATTATCTAGTTGTTATAAGGAGAAAGAAGTGAAAGGAGAAAGAATGGGGACTACAATTGAATCGGTGAGGAGAAAAAGGAGAATATTCCAAAAAATAACGAAAACTAACTGAAATAGCCATTTTGTTCTCTATCCGTAAATACATAGAATGAACGTAAAAAGAAAATGCTACTGTCATTATCCATTGTTAGATATTGCTTTGAAATTTTCGCTGAGTGGAAGAAAGAGAACATTCCTGGAAGATTCTCCTTTTTCCACGCAACACCAGTAATTCCCTGATCGGCCACTAGATGCTGCGCCAGTCACAGGTAGGCTTTCACATCAGTCGCGGGATGTGTTGTGAACATTGCAAAATAATATTCTAGTGCCTTGAAGTATTCTGTAAACTTGTGTCTCAACAATGTCTTCGTCAGAGGATAATATGTATGAACCAAGGGCGCCCATCAGGGGGGGCAAGCGGGCGCTTGCCCCCTAGAGGAAATTGTACTTCAGAATATCGAAAATCCAATAGAATTTTTACATTAGTTACAGCAAAATTTGAAACTATTTTTGAAACATCGCTTATATTTGTTCCCCCCTTGGAAATCACAACATGGGCGCCCTTGGTATGAACCTAAAAGGAAAAAGAGTAAACGCAATAAATAAAGACCAGCATATCAAAGAAATTGGAAAACAAGCTAGACAACGCGGAGAAGAGTTTGTGGCAAGTAAGGGACATTTAGTGGAAGCAAGATTAACAGATAATGATTGTAATTGTCGCAAAAAATGTACGGAAAAGTTTACTGAAGGAAAACGATGTATTATAAATGTTCTTTTCTGTGGACATCCTAAGAACGAACGTAATACGTATCTTGTAGGCTTAATTGAACGGCATGATGATGTACGTGATCGTCCTTTGACAACTAAATCTAGCCGTAATACTTGATCTTTTAAATATTTTTCAATGAAATATAATACTAGAATAGAGATGTGTCGCAAAGCGTACATGGCATTTCATGCCATTAAATCTAACAAAACTGTTGAACGTTTAACTAAGCTAGTAGAAACAAATCAGAAACCAGAGGATAAGAGAGGTAAACACACTAGAAAAATACACAGAGTTAAAAACAGTTGTTAAATATGAGTATTATTTACGTTATTTTCGTAAAAATTATGGTTACCGGTTTAGACGTCCACAAGTGAATGTGTGTCCCACATGTGAAGATTTAAGCACGAAAATAAAATATATAACTCTTAATGATATAGCAAAAAGAGTTGCAGTACCAGAATTACTTGTCCATAAAAGGCGGGCAAACAAATTTTACTGTAAATTCAAGGAAGTCAGTGACATCTGTAAAAATAGAAATGACGTCATGGCCATAACGTTTGACTATATGCAGAATCTTCCCCTATCGTTCATTTCTGTTCAGGAAATATTTCATTTACGAGAACTTTGGTTTTACGTTTTTAATATCCACGATATGAGAAGACAGAAATCAGTATTCTTTACATATACTGAAGGAAAGCCGAAGAAGGGCCCTAATGAAGTATCTTCATTCATTTACAGTTTCATTAATAACATCTCAGATGAGGTTACAGAACTGTATATATTTAGCGATGCTTATGGGGGCCAGAACCGGAACCACATCCTCAGCAGATTACTTTTGGGCCTAACCATGAATGATAGATTTAAAGTGGTTAGTCACTATTTTCAAATCCGGGGCCACAGCTTTCTGCCCTGTGATCCAAGGGCGCCCATGTTGTGGTTCCCAAGGGGGTCAAGTACGTTTCAAATATAGTTTCAAATTTTGCTGTAACTAATGTAAAAATTCTATTTGGTTTTCGATATTCGCAAGTATAAATTTCTCTTGTGGGGGGTGAACGCTCCACCTTGCCCCCCTGATGGGCGCCCTTGCTGTGATCGAAACTTCTCAGTTATTGACAGGGCAATAAAAAGGTGTGATCGCGTTTATACACGAAAACAATGTGAAGACATCATTAAAGCAGCCAAAAAGACTTTTCCACAGTTTAAGGTAAGGAGTGTCAAAAATGATGATATCATTAGCTTATCATTAATGAGGATTGGTGGGCTTACTATTTTATGAAGACTACAACAGATATTAAGAAAAAAAGGTGAAAAGTTTTCTATTAGTCAATATAGACATCTTGTGTACAATAGTGAAACTAAAGGCTGTATTAAAAAATTCTCCAAAGAAGCTCATAGACATTGAAAAAGTTAAGCATTACGTGCCGGAGAAGTATCAAGATTTCTACAACAATATCATACAGAGATACAGTTGCCAGTTTCTGAAGATGCTAGTAGTGACATTGATAACGAACAGATACAAAGGTGTTTTGTTTAAAGAAACTTTATTCTAAATGCATTTACTATACATTTTCTACTTTTTGTATTGCATCTAAACTGATGTTATAAATACCTTTTCATTTTTTTTTTTTTTTAGAAAATGTCACTAATATTGACTTGAAACTTTCAATTTAAATAAGTTTTGCACTAAATGTACCATGTGTTAATGAGTTGACGGTTTTTAACCATGTGTTTAGAAATAACATTGGCTTTTCTGTATATTTTGTATCCTTTTTTGGGAACATTTATCTCTTGCGTGGAAAAAGGAGAATATTCCGCAAACAAATTTCCTGTGTAGCCGGAAATATAAAATATTTAAATGTTTTCTCTTTGTGGCAAATAATAACCCTTAGCATATACTACAAGTTTATAATGCAACACAATCATATCAGAGCAACAGATTTCTCAATAAATAGTTTTTTGTAGTTTCCCGAAAGTAAGATGTTGGGGAATGTTCTCCTTTTTCTACTCACCGATTCAATTATAATAAGATCCCCATATGTTGGAATCTCTTGAAATTAGAGACACAAAATGCCGTATTTAGATTTCTCATTTAAAATAATTAGATACGTGTTTCAGTGTTTTACATAGGCCTATTTGTTCTAGAAAAGAAGAAAAGAGGTGAGTAGAAAAAGGGACGGGATTACAATTATTATAATAAAAACCCATAACTGAGAATATTTTTAAGGTTAGAAACATAAAATTTGGAATTTAGATTTCTCATTTAAAATTATAAGACGCGTGTTTCGGCGTTTTTCGATATTTGTACTGGAGGCGCGATGGCTCAGTGATAGAGCGTTCTCCTCTGGGGCTTGGGGTGCTTGGTTCGATCTTAGCTCGCGCCAAGTGAGCTTTGTGGTGGACAAACTCCATGCGTGTGTGTTTTCACTGTTCTCCCGTTTCCTCCCACTTCTTTCATTTCACTATTTCATTCATTTCTTATCATTGCCATCTCCTTTAGCCTAGTCGCCATATGCGTGGGACATAAAACTTAGATTTGTTTTCATTTTTTCGATATTTGTGCTAAATGGGAAGAAAATGAAGTGTTGCAATTATTATAATAAGATGGTCTTATCTCGGAATGCCTTAACTTACGAACATGATATTTGGTATTTGGACTTGTTATTTAAAATAATTTAACACGTGCTTAAGCATTAGTTTTAAATGTTTTCCCTAGGAGGGAAAAAAAGATGGGAGAGAGAGAGGTGGAGGGTTGTAAATATTATATTGCGATGTTCGTATCTTAAAATCCCTGAAGCGGTTGGACCCTTCATTTAATATATATATATATATATATATATATATATATATATATATATATTTTCATAGAAGAGAAGAAAAGGGATGAGAAGAGAAAGAAACTGGTTTGCAATTAATATAATAAGATGTTCATATCTCGAAATTTTTTAAGGTTACAGATATGAAGTTTGTTGTTTGGACTTTTCATCTAAAATACTTAAATAATAGTTTTCCAGCGTTTATAGATGTTCGACCTAAAATGAAAGAAAAAGGCGGGAGGGTGCTTCCGCAGGATTGCTATACGAAACGTTCGAATTTTGTGAGAACCTTTGAGTAGACTGATTCTGTATGGAAGGTGTAAGAGGAGGAACCCAAAATATTGCCCATAGTAACGAGGGGCATTTGGTAATACAAATATATAAATACGACAGTGTGTGAGTAAACAAATTAATATGTTTTTTACTTGTATTTCAAAGAACTGAATGCCTTTCGAAAATCCAAGAGAGGACAATTCCCTTCCCTTGTCCCGCCTTGAGGGCAGCCATGGCTGTAGGCGAAATGTTTTGATTTTGTTGGAAGATTCTGAGCAAACTTTGAAATTGTTTCCTTAAAAAAAAAAAAAAAAAAAAAAAAAAAAAAAAAAAAAAAAAAAAACTGCAGCTATGCCTGCGGAGTCTTTATGTAATTCGTAATATTATTGTATGTGAATCATAACAAAATCACCTTGCATGAATATTATATGGATGGTGTATTTTATTTCAATATTACAGATTTTATTTCAATATTGTGAAAATGTCACTTTTGTTGTTCTTTATTTTTATTTCAATATAAGAAACTATAAAAAATACATTCCATGGGGTAATACAGCCCCACCGTGCTCATCAGAGAGAGTGATTAGCCACTCATCTGTTGGTGTGATTGAGAATTGGGTGGGCGGGTATTTCACCAATACAAAAAAACTGGTTGTTTCTTTCTTTCTCTCCCTGTGTCACTGGTTCGGATGTTATGTATAAGTAACGAATTTGCCTGCAATCAACAAATTGAAGAGTCCCATGCTGCTGGTGCGTATATGCTGCAATTAGTGAAATGTTGTGATGAGAGCTCCACGGATGAGAGACGCGACAAGGGGAGAGTGCTAAATGAGAGGACGAGAATTAGCAGAATTAACGTTTTTCTCGTTTATTGAATTGAAGCACACGTGTTTTCGTCCATCTAATCGTCCCTTTTCCTCTCTCTTTCAGCTTCCCCCTTGTTGCTTTCTACGTTTTTTTAATATTTTTACTGATGTGGTTTCTATCTTCTGAAGCTCGTCATTTCGATTAGTTTATCCTGTACTCATCACAACGCTGTAAAATTTAGTTTTCCGTTTTCGAAAATAAAATAACTCCTATTGCGGGAAGTAATTGTGTGGATAAAGTGAAACGTGGAAATTAGAAATAAATTAAGATATTGCAACTTAAGCTTGTTTGTTACAAAGTTTTTCCCTCAAAGGGTAGGAGAATCTAGAGATACATAACCAGGTAAATTATACGTAAAATTTTCCCTATAGAATTACTGCAGAAAAAGGAAAAATGCATGATTATGTATTAATTGGACTGCGAAGTGGAATCCCACAAAAGGGATAAGTCGGAGTTAACGTAAATTTTGCACAATACAATATTAATTGGGCAGCAAAGCATAATTCTGTAAACAGGTTGAGTCCAAGTCATTGTAATACATTTTTCAGACTTAAGTTTTAATTTACAAAGCGAAGTGTAATCTCGTGAACAGAGTAAATAAAGGTTAAAGTAACAATTTTGCACAACTAAGTTTAACAGCAAACTCTGACCTCGCAAACAGAATAAACACAAACTAAATATACAAATTTCGTACAAAGTTAGTTGATTTTGAATTTTACGTCCTGTTCAGCAGCGAGGCTATATGAGAGTGGACCTACTGATTAACGTGGAATTCGAATCACATGAGCTCCCACCGGGAATCGAACCCAGGTCTCCCACACCAAAGGCGTGTACGCTAACCGCTTAGTCACGAAGGAGCTCTCGTACAAAGTATTATAGTCCTACAAACAGTCACTTCAAACTAAAATAAGGGGCGCGGTGGCTCAGTGGTAGAGCGTTCACCTCTGGTGCTTGGGGTCCCGGGTTCGATCCCAGCCCCCGCCAAGTGAACTTTGTGGTGGACAAACACCGTGGTCGTGGGTTTTCTCGGGGTTCTCCCGTTTCCTCCCACTTTCTTCATTCCACCATTTCACTCATCTCTCATCATCACCGTCTCCTTTAGCCTAACCGGCATAACCGTGGGACGTAAAACTCAAAGATTTCATTTCATTTCATTTTCAAACTAAAATAAAAAATTTTGCACAATTTAGTGCTTCAGCAAAGTGTAATTTCATGGAGTTAAACCAAGGTAAACTAAAGTAATAAATTTTGCCATGGAACGCGATGGCTCATTGGTAGAGCGCTTATCTCTGATACAAGGAATCCTTAGTTCGATCCCAGGCCATGAAAGTTGGTGATGGACGGCGTCGTGTCCGTAAGTTGTCTTCAGGTTCTTCCCTTCTCTTCCACATTTCCAACCCATCAATTCTCTCATAATCACTTTTTTTTTTTTAATCATCCGTCTTCCTTGGCCTGAAGGGTAGGCTATAGTCATGGGACGTCAAATTCAAGATTTCATTTTTCGTTTCAGATTTGACACAGTTAAGTGTTACATTAAAGTTCAATTCACCAAACAGAGTAAACCCGAAATACACCAAAGTATTCTTTCTCAACCTGTTTCATGACACTACCTCCTTTATCAGATCTTCTTTCTAGTGACCCCATAAGTAATTTCCGATTTGTAGTAAACTTTTATCTTTATTATTAAGGATGGCCACATTTTTTTTGGAAAAATACTTTTTTCGAAAACGAAAAATGATTAACATTTTTTTCTGAAAAACCGAAAACAAAAACTTTGCCGAGAAGTGGAAAACGGATAATTTTCGTAAAACAAACTGAATTCATTTCATTTGTTAGCACTTCCAAACTACAGTATACTATACATATGTATAGTAAGGTGACCAGATACTGATTTTCGCAGTACAGTACTGTTTTCCAAACAGCTGCCCTGCGTGTTGCGATGACACCCAGAAACTCGAGAAATGTTCTTGTTTCCTAAAATGTCCTGTGAAATGTCGTAAGTTAACTTACTTGCGACATTTTAATGCTTCATTCTTTATTCACAACATTTTAAATCACATGCACTCTTTTTGTAAATGATGAACCGCTGTGTTTTTTAACACTCCTCAAAATATTAGGAAGAAGAACAAAATGTTTTGCAGTGCATTGTTTTTACTGAGAAGGCCTTGTTAGAGGTCGCTAAAGCAGGAAAGTTTTCTTCTTAAGAGTTACGATAGTGATGCTAACCAAGTTAAGTAGTTCGCTCTTGCCAGTCTAAATTTTCCCCCGTTCCTTAAAATTATTCCACACTTCGAAAATCGATTAAAAAAAGTCCTTAGCCCTAGTCGAAGTTTCACTGCACGTTCGTAAATATAAACCACTTTGTCATTCATCAAAGCATTCGGAGTTGTTGAATTCCTTCAATACTTTCGTTCAGTTGTTTTCTTTTTAACAAAAATGAATGATCAACTTAGGTTAACGTTAAATGAAATAAGGACATGCTAATTGCCGACGTAGTAAACTATCATATACAGGGGGAAAAACAATACCGACAATTTGGGAGGTGATTCCTGACACCAAGATAAGACGAAAAGTATAGACCAGCTTGGGTGCACAAATGCTTCCTTTTGGAGTTATAGACTGCCAAAATCATGAAAAATTGAACTTTAAAGATCCACAGCTCCAAAACTGTGGAACCTATCGTAGTAAGGTTAGGGCTTCACTTAAAAACTAGTATGTGCCCTATCTAAATATCTAAGTTTCACAATCCTGCGGTATTTCCGCAACAGTTTTTATAGAGGTAATTGGTGAATACTTCAAATTATATGCCCGTAGCCAAACTCCTTCTATAAAAACTGTTGCGGAAATACCTCAGGATTTTGAAACATGGATTTTTCGACGATAGGACACATTAATAGTTCCTAAGTGAAGTCTTGAGCCGACTTCGGTAAGTCCCATATTTTTGGAACTGCGGACCTTTAAAGTTCAATTTTTCAGTATTTCGGCAGCCTATAACTCCAAAAGGAAGCATTTGTGAACCCAAGACGGTCTATACTTTTTGCCTTATCTTGGTGTCAGGAATCACCTCCCAAACGTTGTCGGTGTTGTTTTGAAACACTCTGTATATTTCTATATGAACTAAGGATATGCGTACTGCCTGCGCAGTAAACTTTCATATACCATTATATTTGTGTCCTACTTTTCGCTTGTCAGAATCTGGTCACCCTAACGTTTAGGAAGTTGTACAGAACGGCTATGTTCATCTGTCTATCAATCCGTTCGTCTGTCGACAGATGTCAGAGCAACAGCGGTAATAAGTAGCGAGAAGCGATGAAATCTAACCCATTTGACTTTTATTTAATCCAGAAGTGGTAGAGATCTTTCGCTTTCTGTTACATTGTTGATCACCACAGAACACAAACGGTAATATATAGAGACGCGGTTTTCCAAAACCAATTCAGTGTCCGAAGAATATATTCAATGTTCGCCCTTATTACGCTTCCAACTTAAGCTATGCATAAGTTTCGGAAGTCTTACAGAATGGCTTTGTCCGTTCGTATGTCGACAGGTATCAGAGTAAAAACAGTAACAGATATTGAGAAGCTGTTTGTTGCAGTCGATTCAGATCCCCCCCAAAATAGGTTCCATCTCCTCCATTAACCTTCCATTCAAGCCGAAAGTGATGCAGATATTCTTTGCTGGTTTCAACTTCTATCGCTATACAACAAAAAAGGTAATAGATAGCGAGAAGCGATTTATTGCAAACAATTTAGCGTCTTGAGACAATATATAACTATCCACAACATCTTATCAAAACCGGAAATTGTTTATATTTACTATTATTTCCGGTTTCAATACTGAATTACATAAAACAAAAACAGTAAGAGATATCGAGATGTAGATTTTTTGCAATCGATTCCAAAAAATAGATTATCTTTTCCATTAATCCTCTATTCAAATCGGAAGTTGTTCAATTTAACCATTTTCGGTTTCAACATTAATCGATATAGAACAAAAATAGTAATAGAAGCTCACATTTTTTAAAATCGAATAGATACAGCGTCTCAAGAGTATCACAACCCACAATACTGTCGAAACCAAAAGTGGCTGAATTTACTAGTATATTGGATTCAATACTGATTTTTATAAAGCAAAAACTTTGAGAAATCGTGATGCGGTTTTTCGCGATCGACTAAGCGTTCTAAGGATAGGTTTCTATCTTCTCTCTTAACCTCTATTCACACCAGAAGTGGTTCAGATCAACGATTACAAGTTTCAACATTTATTGCCACAGAACAAAATTGGTAATAGATAGCGACAAGTGGTTCTCATACAATCTATTCAGGGTCTCAAGAGGAAATACCATTACAATCGCAACACTCCACAAAGGCAGAAATGGTTGAAGTTTATTACCGTACTATTTTTGATTTTATAGGTAATCAATCCAGCGTCCCAAGAATAGATTCCACCTTCTTCGTGAAGCTTCTATTTGAACCGAAAGTGTTCAAATGAACCATTTCCGGTTTTAATAGTTGTCACGATAAAACAAAAATTGTAATAGATAGCGACAAGCAATTTTCTGCTATCGATTCAGGGTTTTAAGAGAACGTATCATCATAACCTGCACCACTCTTCTGAAACCGGAAATGCTTGAAATTTACTACTACCTTCGGTTTCAATACTTATATTCATAGAGCAAAAATTATAAAAGATATCGAGAAGAGGTTTTCTGCAATTGATTCAGCGTTCTAAGAATAAATTCCATCTCCTCCCTTAACCCTCTATTCAAACCTGAAATGGTTCAAATTAGCCACTCCTGTTTTCGATCTTTATCGCCATAGAACAAATACGATAAGAGATAGCCAATAATGATTTTTTGATATGAATTCAGCTTCCGAGGAACAGATTCTATCTTCGATCTTAATAATTTATTGCAACCGGGAGTTTTAGTTGCGCTGCTTGTTGTACTAGAAGTTTCAGTATTGAATTCGCATAGATTGGAAGTCTACTGTAGTTTTATACTGTGATAGTGATGAGCAAATGCAAGACCAAGATCAAGAGCGGGGTGGTCTTGGTCTTGCACATCCAGTGTTGGTCTTGGTCTTGCACCGGAACCCTTGGTCTTGGTCTTGCACACCCAGTCTTGGTCTTGGTCTTGGATGCAAAAGTCTTGCATTAAGGAAATTTCAAGCTTTTCATAGGTAAATTTTACTATGGATATAAGGGATAATAAACTCGACAATGCGCCAGTAGTAACGGAAATACGATGTATGTTTCTAAATGTAATATAGCTCAACTTCGTGTAAGTATGATGATAGCGTACAACATAGGTGATGACCCTTTATTTTTTTTAATGGGTGCCCACGCTTCACTACTTATAAGATATGCCTAAATCACAACGTTTCGTAATCTGTTTATATTTTTTTTTAACATATCCAACACTCCACTATTTCCCAAACTGGGGAGGCTACCCCTGAGACGCATGAAAGCAAATCAAGACGGCACAGATTATTGAAATACCATGAATTGCAAAATTATTTTTACACTCTAAAGCGTTCACCTCCGATGCTTGGGGTCCCTGGTTCGATCCCAGCTCGCGCCGTGTGGACTTTGTGGTGAACAAACACCGTGTTCGGGGTTTTTCTCGGGGTTCTCCCGTTTCCTTCCACCTTCGTCATTCCATCATTTAATTCATTTCTCATCATCACCGTCTCCTTTAGCTTAACCGGCATAAACGTGGGACGTAAAACTTAAAGATTTAATTTAATTTCATTTCATTGGCATTACGCAAAAGCGATGAAAAAATTGAAGGCTTTCGAAACATGGGCACGAAGAAAAAATGAGAGAATTAGCTATGTTGAACGGAAAACGAATGAAAAGGTGTTAGAAATATTAGCAGTAGGGGAAAAAAGAAGAATTTTAGATATTGTTAAGAGGAGAAAGAGGAACTGGTTAGAATATTGGCTAAAGGGGAACTGTATTATGAGAGACGTGCTAGAGGGTATTGTGGAAGGAAAGAGAGGGAGGGAGCGAAGGAAACTAGTTGAAGGAAGGTATTAAAACAGAAAATTGCTACGTCAAGACGAAGAGACTAGCTGAGTACCACCGAACTTCGGACCTTCTCAGTTGCAGCAAGTAACCTGCCAATAATGTCAGAATAGCAATGATCAGTGGCGTATTTACGATTTTGTTTCGGGAGGGGCTTTGCTAACTTTCGGGGGGGCTTTGCCTGGAAATGTGAAAATTCTACAAGATATTTCATTTATTTTACTATACTAAGTAAGATTTCGGGGGGGGGCTTAAGCCCGGAAGCCACCCCCCTAAATACGCCACTGGCAATGATGATGATATGTTTAGTAATATTGACAAAAAAAAAAAAAGAGAGAGAGAGAAAGAATTAAAATAATAATTATTATAATCAAACCTCTTAATATTTTAGAATAATTTGAGTGAAAACTGAAAACGACTCAACTGTCTGTCTTTTTTGTAAACTCAATTTATATAAATACTTTTGACCTGTATTAGAAATACAAAATAACGGGATCAAACTCCAAGTTATTTGAAGACTCACTTGTGATAACATCAGTTACTCACTTCGTTGGGTTAAACTAAAAGCAAATAATATATTTCGTTAGTCAGTCACTTTTTACTATTAGTAAAGCGCTGTCTAATATAGGTCATTTTCGATTAGATATTTTTACATTTCTCTCCCCTCCTCCTCTCGAAGTTGCGGGGCTGAATTTGGATTTAAACGGCATTAGAAGTATCACTGTTCGTCTCAGAGACCCCAAAAACTATGTATTCGGCACTAATTTCGCTCATTTTCAATAAACTTATATATCTCCTCCTCCCTCATGTGGCGAGGCACGGCATCGGAAGTGTCATTGTTCATCTCAATGACCTCGAAAACCATGAGTTCGACATTGATAATGGTCATTTTCAATAATTTTTATATATCTCGTTCTTCTCCCAAGTTGCGGTGCTGAATTTGCATTTAAACGGGATCAGAAGTATCACTGTTCACCTTAGCGACGCCGAAAACTATGGATTCGATACCAATATTCGTCATTTTCAATCATTTTTATATATTTCTTCCCTTCTCTTTGCCAAGCTACGAGGCTGAATATGTATTTAAACAGCATCGGAAGTGTCACTGTTTATCAACGACCCCCAAAACCATAGATTCCATTTTAATATTGGTCATTTTCGATCATTTTTAAATATTTCCCCTCCCCCTTCCCTCACGTCAAACTGATATGACAGAAATCATCTCAGGTCCGATCCTGATCTATGTTGAAAATGAGATCGAGTTCGGTCGGGTGGTTTAAGAGTTATTATATTTTATTTATTGTTGTACATTTTTCATCCCCTCCCCCTCCTCAAGTTCTACCGTCAAAATGATTTGATTGGCTGGTTCAAGAGTGATGAAGTCACAAAGACAGTCACTTATATTTTTATTTTTTTAAACATATATCTCCCTCCCCCCTCCCCTACGTTGCACCGTCAAAATAAAATGATAAATATCGCTCCAGTACTGAACTTTACCTATGTTGAAAATTTGATTGAGATCGGTTCAAGAGTTGTTAAGTCACAAACTTAGTCACTTTTATTTTTATTTATATTGATTTTTGTACATCTCCCCTGCTCCTCCTCCGCTACGTTGCTCCGGTTTCTTTAAGTATTTTCAGAAGTTTCGTCCAATTGACTCGATCGAATGTTTTTCGCCAGTCGATGAAGCACAAACACAACTCTTCCTTTACATCAAGAATTCTTTCTGATATAATTCTCATCAATCCAATAGCATCTCTGGTACCTTTTCCTTTCCGGAATCCAAATTGATCTTCTTCTAACCTCTCATCTATCTTACTTTCCAGCCGCCTGTTCAGTATGCGTGCAAAGATCTTTCCAGTGTGGTAAATCAGGCTAATGGTTCTGTGATCGCTGCACTTCTTTGCTTGCTTTTTCTTGGGCAATACAATCATTATAACATCAAGAAAGTCCTTTGGCCATTCTCCACTCAGATAGATCTTGTTAATAAGTGAAGTCAGTACTTTCATTGCGTTGTCTCCTATTCCCTTGAGCAAATCTACTGGTATGTCGTCTTCTTCAGTGGCCTTTCTCCTTCGCATGTCTTTGATTGCTTGTACAACTTCACTTTTCAATATACTGGGCCCCTTTTCACCATCATCCACCTCTTCCTCTGCTTCGATCGCAATATCTTTGGGGCGGTTCTTCTGATCATACAGATCTTTTATGTAATTCTCCCAAATTTTAAGGATTCTTTGATGGTCAGTGGTTACATTACCTTGTTGATCTTCGATGCCGAACGTTCGTATACTTTTGTTAGCTTTCCCTCAGTAGTGTACATATGTAGGTTCTGCAGACAACTTTCCCCCTCAGAATATTTTTTGACCAGCACACAGGAAATCACAAAGCATTTTACATAAGGTCCAACTAACTACACATAGCGCAAAGTATTTAGATAAGAAGCGGATAGAAGATAGAAAACTTTAATCCAACACATATGACATTGAAAGAAATAAAACAATCTAGGGCACTTTTTATTTTCCCCCAGTACTTTGACTATTAGCACAGTAGGAAAGCACAAAGCATTTACTGAAGGAATTACATCTGGTTACAAAAAAATCACTAAATCTAGTTACAAAATTACAAAAAATTCACTAAATCTAGTTACAAAATTATAAAAATCACTAAATCTAGTTACAAAATTATAAAAAAAATCACTAAATCTAGTTACAAAATTATAAAAAAAATCACTAAATCTAGTTACAAAATTATAAAAAAATCACTAAATCTAGCTACAAAAGGATTTTCATAAGAATCAAATTAATTAAAACTTTATAACACTTAACTATAAAGAACTTACATCTAAAAACCTTACAATCTAAAACTACACCACACTACACTACACTACACTATATATAATTACATTTTTACTTTGTCTTATAATGCCCCCAAGCTAATGTATTTACACCATCTCATAATATATATATTTTATCATCTGAGGAATCTAATGCTAGCTTATGAACGGTTATACTATATATATCATGCTTATAACTTCTAATGAGGTTTATGTCTTTATATGTTTTCGCATTTTTAAATAAACTTTATAATCATTAAATTGCAACTCCTTGGTAACCACACATTTAGTTACTCCTTTAGCTTTTTTCTTTTCTTTATTTTCTACTCTATAAGCATACATCTTTGATCTCAATCTAATAAACTCTGTCATTATCTTACCCTTATTCTCATCTTTCATCTTACCTATTACTTTCTTGTTTATTAGTGGTAGGCCATATATGTTATTTTCGACATATTCGCTCGTGTCAAATTGGTCAATTATTTCTGCCATATCTTTGTAAGTTTTCAGTCTCAATCTCATATATAAAGCTATCAGTATCCATGTAACATAAATCTATATTGATTCCATATTTCGGCTTCATAGTGTTATAGTGAAAATCATACATTAATAGTTTTGATAGTTCTAATACGCTCATACCAACATATATTGGCTTATTAAATGTCAATCGCTCCTTTTTCATCTGTATAGCACACAAATTCTCTGTAAATATTGTTCTGTAATCAAAATTAGGTTTTGCAATTAATTTTTCCACTCTTTCAGGATCACATTCTAATTGTATGGGCTGTCTCTTTCGAGTATTTTCCATTGTTTTTCCGAATACCGAGTTATTCATGAGCTTATAAAAATCTTGCAAAGTAATCGCGCCTAATTCCGTGGAGGTACTGCGATAGATTTTTAATTAAATGTGAAATTAATTGAAAATGACTTATACTAGTGTCGAATTCATAGTTTTCGGGGTCCTTAAGTTCATTGGTGACAGTTTTGGTGCCCCTTATACAAAAATTGAAACGTATTCTCTCCATACAAAGAATGGGTATTCTGCTAATCTTTAATAATAACGAACGGAAGTTTCACATGTTAAATTCTGTAATACTTGTCCCTGCTCAAACTTACGCACTTGTGCGGTGTATATATGTATATGTAAATAAAATCATTTCTCTTTTTGAGTTGTTCGAAATATATACAAATAATAAAGAGGGATTTTTATCAAAAATCACAAAACTAAAATTAAAAACTATTGCTTTAAGTATTCCTGCTAGCGAAATACGTTGTATATTTGCTGCAGACACGACACAGCAAACAAAATTAGCATCAGAAGAAGAAATAGTTTATAAATTGTATTTTCAGAGTTTTGCCACTGCTTCTGAACAAAAAAAAAAATTTCCAATGGGTTAAAAATTTCCGGAAATTTTGCACAGCTTAAGGAAGATACCTATCTCCCCTGCCATTATAATATTACTTAAGATAATTTAAATGCGTCTATATTAATTAATCTAACTAGGATTATATTTCAGTATCTTTTGTAGCCATAACTCCATCTATCATAGTGCTAGTTTTAAAGGAGTGGTGCAAATATATTTGTTGCCACAAAATTTCTCTATTCTAATACAAGAAACAATTACTCAGTGATCTTAACTGTAAACTAGTAAATATAAAATAGTTTTCAGTTTAAAAGCACAATATGGTAAAATATTCGAAAATTTCAATTTTCCCCAATTTTTCCGTTTTTTTCCAAGCTCGGGAAAAAACTGAAAAACCTTTTTTTACCCAAAATTTCCGGTCTTTTTTCAGGCCTTCACAACACGAAACAAGAGTGCTAGGAGTAATGATATATAGTTCTTCCTTCATATCTCTGAGGCTTTAAAACCGTTAAATATACAGAAACTAACTTTCAAATATCAGCTACACTGGAAACTTTCAGAAAAATTTCATTGTATCATCCATTTTTCTTAACAATCCTGCACCTGTCCAAGACTCGTCGCGAAACATTCTTCATAATGTGGGAGTTAATTCTAATTTTGTTCTTCTCTTGGTGACAGACTTTTGCTTTTTGTAGTCTGAAATTCCGTACTTTTATATTCACTGAAAGTATATCTACAAATTTAGGAATTTTCAAATAAGTATTTCTGTTCACATTTGTAGAGAGAGAGAGAGAGAAAAAAAAGATGATGTGATGAGATGTTGTATATACAGAATCTGTAAGATATGAGATTCTGTGATTTCTCGATACGATTTCATTATTTTCTCCATACTTCTGCCTAGTGAAGCATAATACTCCATAATTAGCTTTGGGATTAGCCGTCTCCTTTTATAATGTCACAGAGCATAATCATCGACGCATAGAATTATGTGATTGTGTTTTACTGTTGTATCTATCTACGGAAATGCATATGGTGATTCGTAAGACAAATAACAGATTCGGAGAACTTAACCTCGACAAAAATGCAGGTTGTTTAAAAAAGAATGACTTGATTTGACACTTTAATAAGTTCTAATGATAACCAAGGGGGAAAAAGGAACAAAGTAATAATAAAGTTTCAGCATTATGACGATAAGTGTTCTATGTGTCCATCACCAGCTACACGGATAACATCCAAGCGACATCCAAATTCGCCCCACATTTTGACCAAGGCACTGGAATTCATTGCTGCTGAGATTCTATCTTGCACTTCGGGGAGATCTGTAGATAATAGAACATTAACACGTATCCTTACAAGAAAAAGTTACGTGGATTAATGTCTTGAGAAATTGGAGGACTGGGCTCATGCTCAATTTCTTCGTCTTACTCATGCCGAGAGCGATCTCGTGACCGTCTAGAGCTTCCTAAAACTACTGTTATACCGCATTGACTTGACACCTAGTCTTCTATTCCAAGCGCTGCTATCGGCTGAAGGAATTCCACTCCCTTTCGCTAAGGCACTCTCGCTTAGCAAGAGCTGAACCGTTATTGGCTCAACGTGTAAGTGTGTAGCGGGTGTGAGCTTTAGTTCACATTTTTGCCACGGCTCATGACATTTTGGCAGCACTATAGTATCAAATTTTGATATTTTGTATGTATTCTGCACTTTGTTCCATTTCTTCCTTGGTTTCAGTTAAACGTTTGAAGGTGTCGAATCAGATCATTCATTTTTAAGCACTCTATTTTTTCCCCTAATAGGCACGGTTCGAAAAATTCTTCTTTCAGAAACTAGAACTGGAGCCCGTTTATGACAACAAATTTACATAGCCAACACTATAAAACGTCCAATTTTCGACTCCTTTAATCAGCTCGTTGATTTAAAATACTGCTTAAAAACAAAATTATTGTTTTATCTGTAAAAGTACTACATAGAATTAAGTTCTGAATTATTAATAAGTAAGTGTCATACTTTTATATATCACGTAAAGATTGGTATATTATTATTCGACATGACAATCATTATTAGTCTCTTCCAGTATACTTGTATTTGTCTGTCTTGCTGCTACCCTCACAAATTATATATTTTTTTTAATGTACAGTGGATAAAAAAGAAATATACCCATATAAACATGTATTTTTGCTAATATATTTACCAATTTAATAAAGGTTTCGGTAGTTTATAGAGTGTTAAGTTTCGTCTCGTTCAATTCATTGTCCGAAGTTAAAAATTTAAAAAATATCATATTATGAAGTATTATTTATGCCGGCGACTGAATCAATAAAGTAAAAGTTTTTTTTTTTTTTCTAAGTCATTGTAGATCACTGGTAAGAACATAGAGAATTTGCCTTGACTTAGTTTTTTTTTTTCTGTTAACATAATTTTTAGACCGCGTTTATTCATGAGGGCTGAAATCTCTTTCGTGCAATCTTCTACAACATATTTTATCTGTTGTAATGAATTTTCTAACGTTATAGGACATTTGTGGTGATTTGTGTTTCTTTTATATCTGCCGCATTCTGAAATTGAAACCCATATGCGAAAGAAAAGAAATTGCTTTTTGTAACTTTATTTCTTAAACAAGATTCAAGCATATAGTATATGTCTTGTTTTTTTCTTTTTTTTTCTAATCTGTTTTCGTCTAGAAAAATGAATCACTGGTATCAGATGGTAACGATGCAAAATTGTCGTAAAGTTTCTTCACACACACATCTCTACCTCTTTGGTGTGTTGAAATTTGTTGTTTGTTTTTGTTCGAGTAAAGCCATGTAAGAAACCACATCTTGAGCAACTATGGAAATAAAAGCACTTCCCTCCTAAAATTGTACTACTGATATGGCGCATGTTGTACAGCATGCAAACAGAATTTTGCCCCTTTCCATTTTGCCTTCATCTCTTGGAGTTAACGGCGCCCTAAACACCACTAAACATCCAGTTTCTCGCCTCGAGGCTGTTTGAGGGAGTTTTAGATTGCCCTGACCATAAAAATAAATCGTCGGCTTCCAACGAACGAACCAACCCGCATCTGATAAAACGACCACCAATGAACGAACGACCAGACCAAACCAAGTCAGCAAAAGTAGAGACATCTCGCGAAAAGTTCTAAGCAAATAAACTTATCTTCCGAAAAACTCTTTTTCTTTACCTAAATAGAAACTTGAGAAAAAGTGAAATCAAGAATTTTGAAAATAAAATAATATTAAAAACAAATGTTTTCAAGATGGATTTCTTCATATATTTTGGTATAATGAAGAAAAGCCCATTTTAGGTAAAGAGAAACAAAATAACATTAATCAAATATTGGTTTACTTTTAGAAACGAATGTGTAAGAAAACTACGGGTACTTAGAAAATTACGTTTCCAAGTAAGAGCAAACTTGCTTAGAAAAACACACAGCAAGTGAAAGTACGTAAACCCATCTATAATTATTGATCGTGAAGTTAATCAAAGGTGTTCCAAAAGCATACGAATGTTAACAGGAAAGGTCATTATTATTATTATTATTATTATTTTAATAATATAGAATTGGGAATTTTTGTGTTAGTTGAGCATAAGTAGTATAATCAAATTATTTTTGAGTTTAGCAAAAGGATTTTAAGATGTATTCTAAGGTACTTAATTCGTTGATTCAGTGGTAGCCTATAGCAGTCTTTTATTTTGAGTGTTGTATGAATATTTCCTTATTTTAATTCTGAAATACTGATCAAGATTTTTTAAGAAAAAATCAAAATGTAATTATATAAAATATACTTACTATAACAGTCTTAGGTGTTTTATTGAGTTTTCAGTATTTTTTAAAAAACATGTTATTTCAATAAAATAAAAAAATACACATAACAGTTTAGATGCGTGACAGTTGAAGAAAAAAATAATCATTCTTTTACTAGGCTGCGCCTATGATTCTGTCCATTGAATTTTGTTCGTTTTGTCAGAATTTTCCTCGGTTTTTGTCTTGCATTCGTACTTACTTAGGAATTCTAACAGGTTCTGTAAAAAGATTAATTATTTCTTCATCATAAATTTTAGATGTTATTCTACTGTTCTTCTCGGAAAATAAAGTTCTGTTAATAACAGTCTACTTTAGTACTCATGTCTACTTCAGTAAAGATGAATGTGATTTAAAAACAAATACCTACAGGCAAATGGAAAATTAATTGACTCAGTTGCAAGAAAGTTGTTTGACATTGTACCTGAAACAAGCATAAAACAAACTTAATTCGGTCTAATATCAACTCATTTCACAACAAAATTTCATTCAGTTTTCCAGTAACACATCTACAACATGCCAAGGGTGCCACAGTTCACATGCTCAATGCATGTTGCCCATGTATTAAGTAAACAATGCAAGAGGATGTTTAAGGCGGCCCTTAAGAAAGAGTCTTAGTCTTTTACCATTGCAGTCCGTTTTCGGCATCACTTTATCTGCTGATTTGTCTTCTATATATGATTCTATACTATATGGAATAGTATCATGTCTACTTTTATTTTAATAGTTATTTGAACGTACTCTTATTTCTTCTATGAGATCAAAATAATCTGTTTATCTTTTTGTTGTTAATGTATATTTTCTTTACTTGTGCTAATTGGGGTCTTAATGTCTTTACTTTTTGAGAAATAAAAAAGATCCAACCATCACAGAATTTACTTTGTTGTGGAAACACGTGTACAATCATCTTTGCACATAAGCTACGCTAGATTTAGGCCTCGAAACCACACTTAACCATTATGAGTTTATAATGAATTAACTTCACCACTTTAGTAGCAGTTAACAAGCAAAATTTGCCTCTAATATCCCGAGTTGGAGGTGCACAAGAGAGCCACGAAAAGCACATTCACAACCAGAATTGTCGAAAATTAGGGTGAAATAGCATTCGTGTTTCATATAGCATGATTTAGGTTGTTTCGCATAGTCTGAAAGTGCGTAAATTATGTTACGTGAGTTTCATTAGGAAGTAGTCCCGCTTTTCTTATAATTATATTTATTCCTCATTAACGAAACAATAGTAACAAAAACCAATACTCAGTTTACTATGTGCATGACCGTGGGACGTAAAACTTGGATCGTGGGACGAAGATTTCATTTCAATTTACTATGCGTGAACTCGCTATATACAGTTACAGTGTTAACATTATCAGAATTAAAAAGTTTCATAATTTTACTCTAGAGACTATCAGATTATAGCAAAACTGCTAGAAGAAGTTTTATCCATATAGGCCTAATTTCTCAAAATTTCTATATCAATTTTTAAAAGCAACTTGTAAAAAAAAAAGGGGGGGTTCTCAGTTCGACTAGTGTGTATATATATAGGGTAGGAGGGGAAATTGGGCGGAAAACATTTCAAAAATTTATATTTTGCATTTCAGTATATTTTTATGGAATTTAATTACACCAAAATTTTTGGTGAGTAAATGTTGATCAGAAAAAAAGCTGAGATGAATTTTGAAAGGGTATAATAATGACAGAAAAACAAAAACTGATTTGGTTGGGAAATGACATATTTGAAGCCGAATTTCAGGTTTTTGTGTTTTGGTTTGAGTCTCAATAAATCGCTCATCTATTAATGTTTTGAGCGGGATTTTTTACTGCTGGTTAAAAACATCATAAGGATATTGCCGTGAAGAGCAACCATCTTGAATCCTCACTGTGAGGCAGTTAAAATTTTGTAAAAATTTGTACCTCCCAATTACCCTCACAGGATAATTGGGCGCATGATGTGGGGGTAAATGAGTGGAATGCCTTAAGTGAACTTTTTTTTTTTTTTTTTTTTTTTTTGCTTAGAATTAATTTAAATGCTGTGCTATCCTTGTCTTTTGTGGTGTACACCTTTGTTTCATAGCGCCTTGTGCTTATTAAGCTATTTTGAGGATTTAGGATTTAGATATCTGGGCTTTCGGCATCTAAGGCCATTTAGCCCGTCATGTATGAGGGATGACTTCCCTCGGTGAGTACACTATCCGGAGAAGGGAACGAAGAAAGGATTGGGGAGGGAAGGAAGCGGCCTAGGACCTGTAAATTAGGTACCATCCCGGCATTTGCCTGGTGTGAGTGAGGAAAACCTCATTCAGGATGGCTAGCCTGAAAAGCTTTTTACACCGAGTGCTCCCACTGGGAATCGAACCCGAGACCGTTCGCACCGAAGGCGAGAGTTAAGCTGTTTTGTTCAACTTAGGCCTCCAGTGGCCGTTGTGTATGCCAATAGTGCTGATACTGTAAATAGGACCTGTCTATCACTCCAGAGTTCCAACATATGTTCTATTGTAATAGTTTATAGTTATTTAGGGTTAGTTTTATTACCTTCTCCTATGTTTGTTTGAATGTCAGAGCCTGTTCTCTTGGTTTTTGTATTTTTTTACGTTTTCAGCCAAAGTTTTGACCTCTTATAGCTTTCTTTCGTATGTGAAATATTTTGGATTAAGTTCACAGGACAATATATTGTGCTATAAACAATAACTGGAAGGCCTGAAAGGACATTCAAATATCTTTAAAATTAGGAAAAAAGTTACTCCTTATTTTGCGTGAACAAAGGTATAATTTTTTTCTAGGCCACATAAAACTATTAGTTTTTAAGTGGAATACAAGTTATATACACCAAATGAAAGCTTGAGTTTTCTTCATTTACCCACAACCACTCCCATAGGTTTATGTGCACCGGCAATGATGGAAATCAGACTACAATAATAAAACTGTTGCAGCATCAAAAGCAAAGACGCCGAAAGCTTACCAGTACCACAGTAGGTGCAGAAGAACCTGCGAAATACAATCAGTTCTTAAAAACTAGAAAAACTCCCATAACCCGTGAGGAGAAAAAAATGTTGACAAAAACATAGCCCTCAACTGACCTGTGTGTACAGAGTGTCCGTAATGGGACTGACGGTTTTTAAAAGTGTATAGTTTTAATATTGTCAGAGATACAGAAGAAGAAAATAGAATTCAAAAAGTTTATTTGGTCTTACTTACAAGTCATTCTAACTGAGTGTAACCACTTGAGCTCCATTTGTAACTCTTATAATATCTAGCCTGAACTCAATCTCTCTCTACGTATTCTGTGGAGCCCTGAGGTGTTACTGAAGCAATCGCGTTCCTAATACGGTTCTTCAGTTCATCAAGGTTACGCGCCTTTTCACCAGAATACACAAGGTCTTTCACATATCCCCACAGGAAGAAGTCCAGGAGGGTAACATCAGGAGAGCGTGGAGGCCACCTAATTGGCCCACTACGGCCTATCCAACGGCCAGGAAATTCAGTATCAAAGTACTGCCTCACTTGTAGGCTCCAATGTTGCGAGGTATCATCCAATTGGAATATCACTTGAGGTTGCAAATGTTGTAACTGGGGAACAGTAAAGTGTTGAAGCATATCTAAGGACACATTTTCTGTTATGGTTTGTTCTTTGAAAAAGAAGGGGCCTATAACTGCATTATGTATTAAAGCACACCAAACATTCAATTTGGGACTGTCTCTAGAATGTTTAATGTACGCATACGGATTGTCAGATCCCCATATCCTAACATTGTGTCTGTTAACATAGCCAGACAACTGAAAAGTTGCCTCATCAGAGAAAACAACGTTCAGTAGAAAATTATGGTCATAATCAATCCTGTCCAGAATTTCAGTAGCAAATGCTGCACTCTGTGGCTTATCGTTAAGCTTAATTTCTTGCAACAATTGCACCTTACACGCGCGCAAACGTAATCGTTTGTGTACCACATCGTGCACTGTTGACTTTGGAATTGCCAATTGCCTGCTCGTTGCGCGAATTGACTTCCTCGGACTACGTGAGAAACGCTCTCTTATTGCTTCAACATTTTCTTCTGACACGCAATTTATCACCGCTGTGTTGTTTCACTACACTTCTCGTTGATAAAAATTGATCCTTCCACGCCTGGATACTGTTGCTTGATGGAGGATCCGTGTGGTAAACACGTTGAAAATTTCGTTGAACTTGAACAACACTTTTTGTCTCTGCAAACCACCACACGGATTGCGCCTTTTCGACTGTCGACGCCATTTCTGTTTATCGGCGATACTAGCGCCGTCACCGGTAGTTGTTCAAGTATGAAAATTTGCTGAACAAAACTTTTTGAGTTTTCCTTCAATATTAATGTTTTTTCTTCTGTATTTCTGAGCATATTAAAATTATACCCTTTTAAAAACTGTCAGTCCCATTCCGGACACCCTGTGTATATATATATATATATATATATATATATATAATGTGTGGGTGTGGGTGTGGGTGATGTGTGAGGATGAAAATATACCAATAAGAAATTTAAATACCTCAAGAACAATAGTGATTGAATCGTGCCTATTTGTTTTTCGGAAAGAGGAAAGAATTTCAACCTCCTAGGAGGAACATGATGTTCAAACACTTTCGAATTTCCGAGGTAAGTATTGTATGTAGTGAAGAGTTAGAATACATGGGACCCATGCAGCTGAAACCTTTGATAAACCAAGTACATTTTTCAAATTATGATCTGTTCGCTCGTGTGATATGCCCAGCTTGCCGGCAAGTTGACAGTCACTGACCTTGCATGTTCATATGAAGTACAAGAGCAATATATATATATATATATATATATATATATATATATATATATATATATATATATATATATATATATTTTTTTATGGTGGTAGCACGTAATGGTGTCTCTATCCGAAGTTTATCTTAAACACTTTTCCTGCTATCCTTGAATTCTTGCACTGATCTTTTGATTGTGGTGTATAGTGTACGAAGGGACAGATTCACTTAAAGTATTGATCAAACGCTGACATTCCTTTCAATGCAGATGCTTTATGACAGCCCTGTACTCGATTTTTTTTTCATCTTTCCAACTTCTGACATCTGACTTAGTTCAAGGACCTGTCAGAGACAAAAGAAATTCCTTAAAATGATGAAATTAGTAATGTTACTAACAAAGGGTGTACTATTATGAAACATATAATGTCCTTATTCTATGCTATTTATTTCTATGTTAGGCTCAACATTTTTCCTTGTTTTTAATCCTGTTTTAATTCCTAACTAACAGATCCTCTTGGCTGTATAATGGCCCGCCTTACGGTGAAAAGACCTAAACCTCGAATAATTGAGAAGCTTCTTGAGTTGGGATTGGTTCAGGACAAAAAGGAACTGCGCAAGAAACGGACAAGAAAATCTGATGTTAATAAAAATAACAGAAGTAGAAAAACCAGAAACGAAACTGATGACTCAGGTGAGTACATAACTTCTCTTTCTTTGCTAGTTGCACGAAGTCGAATAGTTGCATCTATTCGTTCTCCGTACTTGTATTATTATTATTATTATTATTATTATTATTATTATTATTATTAAAGTCTTTTAGTGAATGGAGAAGAGAATGTGCAGTGATTTTTAGTTCTGATCTTTTGTGTTCCGTATTTTTGCAGCTTTTGGAAATCGATAGCCAGTTGAAGAGGGATAATCAGTTTAGTTTCTCTCTCTCTCTCTCTCTCTCTTTCTCAAACATTGGACAAATCACAAGTATTAAAATTTCGTTGCGTACTTTCTTAAATATAAAACTGAATGCTCGTTTACTTGTATGCTTTTCCGCTACACAAATCCACACCATTGACTTGGCATACTTCGAGTGAAATGTAAAGAAGAGGTCATAGGCTATTTAGAATTATAATCCACACCGTTAATTTGCCATACTTCTAGGCAACTCTTAGGAAGACACTATAAGATACTTAAAAATAGAATCCACAGCGTGGCTTTGCATACTTCTAGGCAGCTATAAGCAAGAGACTATAGGTTATTTAAAATTAGAATCCGTACCGTTGACTTGGCATACGTCTATGTAAGTATAAGGAACCGACCATACGCTTTTAACATTAAAATCCACACCGTTGAGTTGGCATACTTCTAGGCAAAAAGCGACCATGAGTTGTTTAAAATGAAAATATACATTGTTAACTTCTCATACTTCTAGGCAAATGTAAGGAAGATATTATAGATTGTTTAAAATTAGAATCCACAGCGTTCACTTGGTATACTTCTAGGTAAGTCTAAGGAAGAGACCATAGACTATTTAGAATTCACACCATTATTGACCTGACATATTTCTAGACAACTCGAACAAGATACATTCGCGAAGTATCCCCTCGGGACTCGTGTAAAATTGATTCAAATGCAAAATTATCCACGTCCCAATGTATATTGTACGACTTTAGCGGTCCATACCGCTAAATTCCATATTTATGGGCCTTCATATATCCGGAATTCAATCATACACTACTATAACGCTCGGACACAAAATTGTTTTTAGTTTCTTTAGATCTGGACATGGATATGGGTATATGCAAAACAAATTGGATAGTACTGCTTCTCTGACACATGTTACCTACCCTACGTACCTGCAAGTGATACATCAAATTCATGTACAATTTTCTCGCAAATTCATTGGTGAAGTGAGTTTTACCGTAGCGTGTACCGTTTACAAGGTATTGCATGTTAAATGTAAGGCACTTCACGAATATTGAACCAGATAGAAAGTTGTGCAGGGCCCCGTGTGTATATGTAATAGAAAGTTGTACAGGGCGCCGTGTGTATATGTATTTTTTTACGTGATTTATCGTTGACGAAATATTCTGTGAACGTACATACCTACAGACACACAGACATCAATACCAAAATGATTGTTTTTACTCAAATTCGGTCTTATCTGGATTTGCATTAATTAGGCATTTTGACCGTAATACTGTAATATGACAAAAGCATTTTGGTAAAGGGCAAATAATATTTTATTAATTTTGACATTAATATTTTGTAAACCTTCATATTTTAAATGCAAATAAAACTCAAGTCCCAGTCTGGTGCTATTAGGTCGTTCACACCTGTAAAGAAATTAAGGAAGTCTCGTAACAATTCAAACTATGTCTAGATAAAATATTCTTTTAATAGGAAATATAACTTATGTTATGTAGCAATGTGTCAAGACAATAACAAACACTTCCTACTTGAGGTAATTCTAAAAATGTAATTGTAAACGGAAGAAATAACGCTACCAAAAACTAGGAAGAAAAGGTAGGTGGACAAAAAGAGTAGTGAACTCGAGAGAGTTTTGAAGTGACCATCAGACAAGAAGGATCAACCTCTCAAAATCTTCACTCATCAAAATCTGGGTGAGTACATGCTGGATACAAATTGATAACACATTTTTATTATTCGACTTTGTCACCAAATTCTTTTAATTCATAACCTAACTTCAAAATTCAATATGACAGTTGTTACAGATTTTGACGTAAGGCCACAGCACCAGTTTTGGGTAATTATCTGATCTGATATCTCTACTTTTATTTCTACAATCAAAGCCATCCATCTTAACAAGTTAATTGCTCTACCTAAAATTAAATGGTTAAGTTTGTTATGAGAAAACTCTTTAAATTGCCCCCATGCTAATATGGTTATTAATACATTGAGCTATATGTGGATAAAATTGTGTATGTCAACGCCCGAATTTCGGTCCAATAAGCTGGCATATGTTAAAATAATATTTCCTTGTTATAGTATAACATGGAAGTAATAACAATCACTCTCAGAAATGTAATAAGATTATTACACCAATGTTGTAAACAGTTTGTTTGTGCCTACAATAGTTTTTCATTGAGAAATTGTTTTGATCTGTCAACATTAAAGACGTATGCGTAAGTGATATTACTCTGCAATGTCTATTCGCGAAGTCTCTGGAGGGATTTAACATGCAATACCTTCCAAACGATACAAGTTACGTTAAAATTCACTACACCAATGAATTTCCGAGAAAATTGTACATGAATTTGATACATCACTTGCACCCATTTCCATTTGAAAAATCAATAGTTGAATTCAAGATGGCGACCTGGGTAAGTAACATGTATCAGAGTAGGAGTACTTGATCCAATTTGTTTTGCGCATACCCACATTCATGTCCAGTTACATCTAAAGAAACTAAAAGCCATTTTATGTCTGAGCGTTATAGTAGTGTATGATTGAATTCCGGATGGAAATTACCGGTATGGACTGCGGAGAACTTTGCATTTGAATCAATTTTATACGAATCCCGAGGGAATATTCGCGAATGTACCTCCTAAGAAAGAGATTATAGGCAATTTAAAATTAGAATCCACACCGTTGACTTGACAAACATCTAGGCAAGTGTAAAGAAGAAACCATAGGCTATTTAAAATTAAAATATACACCTTTGACCTAGCATACTTCTAGGCAACTGTAAGGGAGAGACTATAGGCTATTTAAAATTAGAATTCATATCGTTAACTTGGCATACTTGTAGGCAACTGTAAGGAGGAGACTAAGGAAGAGATTTCTTGTTTTAAATAGTACTTCGTCGACCTGGATTTTTATCATTACGCTTTGATTGAAATGTGTATATTCGTTCACTTATCAAATGAATTGAGTTGTTACTTCTCTATGAATATAGTGTTTGTTTGGCTTTAAATATTTTTGTCTCGTGCCATTTATCATAGATTATGTTATGGAAAAGTTAATGAGATATCGGATGGGAGCTTGCTAAAATGATTTACTATAAACGCAGTGGGGATGACTTAATGCTCTATTAAATCTCGAAGTGGTTCAAATTAACGATTTCCGGTTTCAACCTTTATCACCATGGAACAAAAACAATAAGACATAGCGAGTAATGGCTTTTTTTATATAGATTCAGCGTCCGAGGAACGGGTTCCATCTTTGGTCTCATTAATCTATTGCAACCAGTGGTTATATGAAGTTTGAGTATTGAGTTTCCGCAGTTTGTAAGTCTACTGTAGTTTCACAGTGTGAAACGAAACTCACTCATATTTTATTCAGATGTTTCCATTGTTTTGATAGCGATTTGTATATAAACTAGCAAGTGAGTATGACAACTTCCCTGTAAGGTTCCTGGAATATATCAAAGAAAATTGAGCGCATTTTTCGTTTTTAAGTTTAAATTTGTTCTCTAACAGTGTAAGTGCGGAAAAACATGCTGTATGTAGTAAATATTTTCGTTCCTCCTTAACGTGTATACGTATTCCTATTTCCGAATGCAAATTTTTCTCAGAGCGTTATTAAAATACGTAGTTATACTTTGACACAATAAACAAATAAACTCTTCATTTTATGGCCTGGCGATTAACGGAATAATTCTTGATGTCTCGTATGCAATGAAGAGTACAGAGCAAAAAGACTGTGTGACATTTTCATCTTCCTGCAACAAACAATTAAAAGATTAATTCCGTTAATAGCCTCGCGGGTTTCCGCTTTTTTTTTTTTTTTTTCAATTTTAGTTTCATTTGGCAGTTCAAAGTGTTCTTTTCGTTGCTAGAGGCATCGTTTCTAAAGCATCCGCTGATATTTTCTCTCTCATGCTTCAGTTAGTTGGCATTTTAAAAGGACATGCAAAAGGTCGGCTTTTAAAAGCTCTTGAATCTATTGCATGGCTCGAAGAGATGTTTTATAACATTGTGTTGGTGTTCTTGCATGTTCTTAACCTATATTAAATTTCTATTCGACAGGTTTTTGTTTTAGTATTTGAATTTAATGAGTGCAACACGCTTTAATCCCAGCGCTAAAATGTCTTCACTACGTTGGAAGTGAATTTGTCATTAACATCGTATAGACGAGCGCTTCGTAATGAGCTCCCACCGTGAATGTCATGTTGAATTATTTTGAGATATTGAACAGGAGGAAACTTTTGTGAAAGCACGTGTCACTTCGGTCACGATAGATCACGAAAGAAAAGAAAAAAAGATAATAATTTGAGTTGAGCGTCACTTTCAGCAGCGAGGCTATATGAGATGTAATTCTACGCTTAACGTGGGCCACAAACCACATGAGCTCCCTGCCGAGAATCGATCTCGGGTTCCCCATGCCAAAGGCGTGTACGCTAACTGCGTAGTCACAAAGGAGCTCTAGAAGAAGAGGAAGAAACTACCAGAGAACCTTTTATAAACCTTAAGTTTGAAATTTGCTGTCGATATATAAACTAAAACGGACAGATTTCCAAAAATCCGTTTTTCGGCATGTAGAGGTTATGAAATGTATAAATTCATTGAATTGTCGAATTCGATTTTTTCACGATCATCATACTTGTTTCCTCTCCTATCGTCGCACGAAAGTAATCCCAATAGTCTAAAGTGTGAAATTTTCAAATAATGCGTTCTGCTTGTTTCATATGTGCATCAGAGACGTGGATTTTTAACAAAATCAGATATTCATCTTCCACAGATGACGTTCCGAAACATGGGGAGACATGTATTAGGGATTACTAGCAAAAATGGGAAGTCACGTGATTCAAAAAAGATAAGTGAGTTCTTTTGTTACAAGAAGAAATAATCGGTGAACAAAAGTAATCCTTGACTGAATGTAGAAAGACAAGAAGATATCTAGTGGACGTCCTCAGACAACTAGTTTCACGGACTCAAAGATCACTTGGGAGTAAAATGGAAAAGAATTTATCAGAAAGAAACAACCCAATTCGGCAGTAGATTATTTTTTGTCTTATTTAAGCAGTGAGATTGTATAGAACGAGACGTACATTTTAAAGTGGAATCTGAACTACTGTGTTGTATTCGATCCCGTGGGGAATCAAACTCAGGATTCACGCTTGAAAGATGTGAGCACTATAAATATACCACATTGACTTGATCCCTAGTCTTCCGTTGCAAGCGCTGCTATCGGCTGAAGGAATTCCACTCGCTTTCTCTCGCTTAGCAACAGCTGAACCCTTATTGGCTCAACGCTTGGGTGTGTGAGGGTGTGAGCTTTAGTTCTCATTTTTGCCACGGCTCAAGTCATTTTGGCAGCACAATAGCTGCTACAACAGGGGAACGGCTATTTGCAGTATAATGAGAAATATATCATAATAACGGAAACACTTGAAGAAGATTTTACATCTTAACTGAATAATATGGTTAGAACCACTATTAGTCTGCAAAACAGCTGTGATTCACCGTGGAATAGGACTCTTATACTTGTAAGTCGTAAATGGTTGACAGAAGGATATTGTACTATTTTTCATACTAAGCAACACTCGGTTCCATCAACGAGAAGGATATCTTCTCCAGAATTTAGCTCCGGAACTGCACAGATGGTGTTTAGTAACGTTAACGTCTGGGGATTGGCTGGGCCAACGAAAGTATTATAGTTGTTCCCGATGAAACCACGCCTCATTGACGAATTTTTCAGTGGCGGATCTAGAAAGTAAAAACTAGGGGCCAGGCAGAACCCAGACTATGAGTTTCCCATTTTTCTTGGGTCCTTGCAGCAAGTATTGTTTTACACATTGCATAACAGAAAAACTGCAACTAAAACTAAATCTAATGTTTCAAAAATTTCCCAAGAAAAATTAAAAGGCAATGCTTACTAGAAACTTTCAAAAATATATAAATAATAGATTCAAGTATTTTTGTCATTCAAAAAACTGTGGGCCTAGGCCTCCTCAGCTCCGGGCTAGATCCGGCATTTAGAAAATTACATCATTAACTGGACTATAGGATGCACGTGCTTACCTAAAATGTCCATATCGTCTGTAGCAGTAATGCATCCTGTGAGCGTAATCACAGGATACAGAAAACTGCGACCCACACCATCGCAGAGGCATCATCATAGTCCATGGTTTCGCAGTATGAGCTTCTTTGGCCATTTGGAATACAAAAAATCTAAATAACCCTTTATTCATACACGAAACAACTCATTGTAGCTTGGGTGTCTGTTGATTAGATCTAATTTTGTTTTCTGCATCGCCTACTTCATCTTCCTGGTAGGAGTCCAAGTTCGGATACGAACCTAAAAGTGGTCTGAATTTGCACTTTAAACAGTAGATTTTGTTTCATATAATCTCAGTACTGAAAGAGACGTTAAAAAGACTCCAGTCAACACCGCTTAGCGTGCTTTTTGTTTAGTGTCTCTCACAGAAAAGCGCCCAAAAAATTATATCCTGACATTGATTGATTAGTATTAATTTATTTTACTTTTCTGAGTATACACTTCCACAAATCATTATTGGAAGTTCATTCTTTAAATGACAAATGCATGATGATTTCCAATTTTCCCCTCTTCTATTGAGCTTAATGGTGTAACGTGTTTGTACGTATGTCTGTAAAAAGAAGTAAATCCAAAAGACTGATGGCTTTAAAAAAAAAAAAAAAACGGAATCATTTTTCCTATATAATGGAAATTACGAGTATGCCTAAGGGAATATACGCTCTTCTGTCGATTCTCAACTAATTGATTGGTCGAGTTTTAGTTATCGATCATTATATCCTCTTTTTTTTATTTCATTTTTAAAATAAACGTTGAATCATTGCAATTAAAAACTCATAAAAGATGGCTTCAGCTTTCAAGTTTTGCTTCATTTCTAAGGTATTACTGAATTTATTATCAATGCTAATGCTAATGAGATTAAAATATATGTGTTAATTCGTTTGTTCAAGACGTTAAAAAAAGATATTTTGCCCTCACAATAAGTAGCAGTTATAGATGTAGTGATTTGTAGAACCGAAAGTTATTAAATATTGATTCAACAGATATATTGGGGCATATACAGGGTCTTTCAAAACATCACCAACAACGTTTGGGAGGTGATTCCTGACACTAAGGTAAGACAAAAGGTATAAACCAACCTGGGTGTAGAAATACTTCCTTTCGGTGCTATGATCAGCCGAAAATTTGTTGGAAAAATGCAAAAACACTCATAACTCGAGAACAAAATGTTGGATCAAAGTCGAGTAAAAGGGAGTACCATTATTTGTAGTCATAGATTCCATTAATGCACAATCGCACTTGGCGCAGGGGTAGCTAAGGGTGACCCCAAAGAAACTAAAGAATTCCTGGGGTGTTTTATCAAAAGTTGAAACAGGTAAATAAGCGCTAATTTAGTACAATGTTTTAATGAGCAAAATCATTGTATATCGTTCAGATTGAAAGAACACTATTAGAATTCGAAAGAAGGAAAATTATATAACATTCTCATTTAAAATAAATGGACACATGTTCCAGCGTTCTGGAAAATTATATAAACTCATTAAAAATAAATGAACACATGTCCCAACGTTTTGGAAAATTATATAAACTCATTAAAAATAAATGAACACATTCCAAGCGTTTTGGAAAATTATATAAACACATTAAAAATAAAAGAACATACTTTCCAACGTTTCGGAAAATTATATAAACTTATTAATAATAAATAGAGACATATCCCAACGTTTTGGAAAATGATGTAAACTCATTACAATTAAATAAAAATACTTCCCAACGTTTCGGAAAATTATGTAAACTTATTAATAATAAATGGAGATATGTCCCAACGTTTTGGAAAATGATGTTAACTCATTAAACATAAATGAACATCCCAGCGTTTTGGAAAAGGATATAGACTCCTCATTAAAAATAACACGACATGCTTCTTATCTCATTATTTTCAAAAATTCCTGTTTTAATGATGGGAGAGGGACAATTTCTATATTTTTCCGTCACATTATAATCGCCAGACGTTGTCTGTTGTTTGTGATCGCATCACGGGAATACGGTGGCCCGTTTGAGATGAATTTTGGAACACAATACCCACTTCAAGCTGGCTTTGCATTATGACATTTTGATTAAAGAGGTAGGGTAGGCTGTTCAAAATTTATGCGAAAAATATATCTTTATGCATCGGTAAAAGTGGATCAGAAAAGGTAGAGGAACGGTAGATAGCGGCATGATGTCACTGCGTTTTCCCTATCTATATTTGCCCATTCTAACTTTTTAGGAACTGGGAGACGCTGTACATATTTTTTTTGAGGTGGGAGGACGACGTTCTGCCGCGTTCCTCCTCACTTTTACCCTTGATCTTATGCTATTATATCGTTACACGTTCACTCAAGTGCTCATCCTAAAGGGGCAAAGGCAGTTCTAAAATTTTCCATAACCTATTCATGCGCAAAGGACGGAAATTTCAGGTAGTTCTAATAAAATAGGTCCAAACACGTCATAGGTAATAGACAAGTACAACCCCACAATGCATCACTTTATTTACGCATAACACTAATAAATGTCTTCTTCATTTTACATAGTACGAGTTCTTGAGGTCACCGTGGTGCAGCGCTCACCTTTGTTGCGAAAGGTCCCTGTTTTGATCACAGGCCATGTGTGAGCTTGTGGTGGACAACATCTGTTGGGAGTTTTCTCGGGGTTTTCCCATTTCCTCCCTCGTTATTATACCATCAATGCCTTTCATGATCATTCTTTCATTAATTATCCTTCTTCTTTAGCGTACAGAGTATATGTGATGTCAATTGAAACATTTCATTTTTTTTTTCGCTTCTGTTAAGAGTTCTTCAATAATGTTAATTATCACTGGATGCTTTATTGTATTTGAGGATTTTTTTTTCATGAATGGACAAAAATTAAATAGTGTTTGTAAATAAACCAAACCAAACTTAACCACTTGGCGTAACAGCCCATTTTGTGAGCTTAAACCTGCTCCAGCGCCATCTGCTAGCGACCAGCTGAACTACGTCGAGCCTAGTGGCGAGCACGTAGTCAACGCGCTGCGACGCTCTATCCTTAACAAGCGCATCAGAAGTTTTCTACACCTAATGGCCGTCACATGTTTTTCACGTGACTCCCCAGTTTGCCTCACGACGCTGGATGGACGTCAAAAATTGGGAAGCGTCGACCGGGAATCGAACTCAGGACCACACGGACACGAGTCCAACGTTCTACCCATTACACTACGGTGTCCCCCAGTATTTGTAAATACGTTATGTAAATGTTAGTTTGTTTATCTTTGTGGTACTGTGTAGAACAGTGGTTCTCAACCTATTTTGACTGACGACATACTTTACTGAACATCCAGGACATCGCGGCACATTTGTTTGATATTTTTTATTATAGATAATAATAATAATAATAATAATAATAATAATAATAATAATAATAATAATAATAATAATATCTAATATAATAGTGAAACCTATTGGTTTTTCTAATGACTCTATATAGCACTGCTGAGCATTATTGCTGCCACTAGATGGTTGACTGGTACAGTCTGTCTCGATTTTAACTAATTATTATTAAATTCTTCATGATTTTTAAATTCTAAACTTTCGCAACACACCTTAGGGGACGGAGCTGCGGTGGCTCAGTGGTATAGCGTTCACCTCTGGTGCTTGGGGTCCTGGGTTCGATCCCAGCCCCGCCAAGTGAACTTTATGGTGGACAAACACAGTGTGCGGGGGTTTCCTCCGGGTTCTCCCGTTTCCTCCCACTTTCTTCATTCCACCATTGCATTTATTTCTCATCTTCACCGTCTCCTTTAGCCTAGCCGGCATAAGCATGGGACGTAAAACTTAAAGATTTCATTTCATTTTCCACATCTTAGGGGACGCGACGCATCGGTTGAGAACCATTGGTATAGAACACCACACACTGGGTACCTCACTTCTTAAATTCGAGATTAATATTGTAAATATTGTAAAACTGTTACATGTTTCAGTTGAATAAGTTTCTGGATGCAAATGTGTTAGATTGTTCTCCACTCAACAACCCAGCGAATACTTTTAAAGAAAAATAACAATTTCTGAAAAGTGTGTTGCATCTGTATAAGTTGCTTTTTTTTATTCCGTAATGTGTTCCGTTCACGGAATTTGAATATCTTCTTTTGCAATCGACCGTACACCAGTATTGAACTTTTCGAAAACTATCCAAAGTGGCCTCCTTCTTTCGTGTAATTTAATTTCGCCGTAGGCTATGCGACCTTTTCGAAGCAATAAATTATGCGTTTTTGGTAAATATATGTAGCATTCCGGTATAACACAGCTTTTCGTTTCGTCCGTTCCTTCGAATGGTCTTTTGCTGATATGAAATGGTTGTTATGACTATTGCAGTATTTCTCCATTCATGTTCTATGAAATTAAATCAGAATTCCAGTGGGAAGTTGCTCATAGTTCAAGTACACTGAATACTGAACGAAAAGTAATATATTTTGTCTAGATCCGAGCTCCTGTGATGATTTTTTTTTCTTTTTATTTTATCGTGAAAAGTATGTTCCAGGAGGCCGTTATATTCAACTTGTGAATTCCCGGTTCTTTCTCCTCCCAAATTGCTTCGAAAACAACCGAAATGGAATAACTACTTGTTACTGGAATTAATACTAGGCAATCGGCCGAAATATTCTACTGCAGTATTTATGCGGCATGTGGTCTAACGCCACATACACTTAAATCAAACCTATATATAAGCTCATCCATAACAAAATAGAGGTAGGGCAAAGGCAAAAGTGTAACCGTGGTAGGGATGTGTGTATATATGTATATTCGTATACACAATTTCACGCATGAGTTCCCGATGGTTACCAAAACCGCATTGTTGTGAATCCCACTAATAATCGAATTATATCCGAGATACACGAATGAGGCTGGGTCTCTTGTATAGCTTTACAGGGGAGATAATGGCCTTGGTAGTTTATGGTTCCGTGTCTGACATGTGTAATGTTGTTACTGTGACATCTGACCTCACCTATGCACACGACGATTCAATTTGTTGCCTAGTTAAATTGGGAAGTTTAATTACAAGCTAGGGCAATTGTTGAAATTAGAGTGTCCTAGTGGACATTGGATGTGTATATGCTGCTATATATGGCATCATTTTCGGTCTCTCTCGGCCTTCGCTATAGCTGCTAACTTGAACAACAATTCTTTCTTTTCGAATTTCCTCCTCGTTTGCGCACTGGACTGTAACACAAATCATTTCCGTGATTAGTGGTTTGGTTCATTGCTTTCTGCTATGCCGTGTTTAATTTTCCATGGTTTTCCCGGTCAATGTCCGCTCTTTTTCCTACTAAAATCTCCAAACATACTCCATCAATGTGATTTTATTCAAACGAGGATCTGTAATATATATAAAACTTGTTTTTATGGCACATGTTTTCCCTCTCTACTTTTCCATAAACAACGTACAAAAATTTCAAGAGAATGAAAATAGGGAAGTTATTTTTCTCGTGTATTTTTATTCTAGATTTAATTTCGGTTTTCTGCCTATTTTAAAACTACGTATATAAATAAGTACATACGCAGGAATTTGTTTCTGGAAGGGTCCGAAGCTGTTCAGTGTATGGGCCTATACACTGAACAGCCAAAACATTATAACCTCCCGCTATTTTTTGAACGAAGTCATCATTGGACTGGCGTAAGAGGTACGAACCACAGCATAATCGCTTGCTAGACTGCGACATGGATCTCATTCGTTGTGCTGCTTGTCCGTAGAATGGTCAGATTGTGATGGTCAGTTGGCTGGGAACGAGCACCTTGGATACAGCGCGACTTATCTTTCTACAACTGAAGTAAATGAGACATGGACCTGAAACTTAACTGGAGTCGGATCTAAGTCTTTAAAACCAAAGGCTAGAACGTTACTCATGATTGAGCTCGCTCATTGCCTATGATCTCTATTAAAAGTAACTATTAAAAATGCCATTAAATATGAATAACTTGTGCTCACAATCAGGGGCGTAAATATGTCTTCAACATTGGGGGGACGGGTAAGACCATTCCCATAATCTTTTTTTTAAAGCGATATTCAAAATATTTATGAAGTTGAGAAACAATGCTGTGGAGGATCAGGGGAGCAGAGTTGTCTTCAACATTGAAAAGGAGGCAGATTTGAAGCTTATTCTGGGGGAACATCAATTTTATCATCTTACTTTTCTTTATGGTAATGGGACACAAATCATCACATTTCTTCACGAAAAAGACATTTCAAATCGGATTATTAGGGGGGACAGTGCTCCCAGTTCCAAGATTAGAGGGGACATGTCCCCCTCATCCCCCCGGGATTTGCGCCAGTGCTCACAATGATCCTGTCTCTATCATAATTGTGTTTGTCTGAAGAGTATGGAGTATACACAGAACTACATGTAAGTTATTGCGTTAGAAGTATTCATATATATGCCAGTAGTTGGGATGTTCATACAGTGGTTAGTAATTGTTATTGTGGATCTTTTGAGTAGTTAATGTGCAGTGTGCTTGGGCATCTGTATATTTGTTGAAGGCTGTTTGCATAATTTGATTGAGTAGTGCTAGGAAACGGGAGAATATGGAAATGGTAAGGCGTGCATTTCAATGTAGCCACTCAAACAAACATTGTTGAATGACGAATAGTGAATGAAGCTGTTAACATTTGTGCCAGGTGGTTTAATGTCACATTTGCAGCTAGTGTAGGTGCATAATAGTTTGTTTCCACTGTTTACCAGTATATCTCGGATTATATTGTGTTTCCGAGAGAGAGAATTTCATGTATATGTATGTTACATGTATTTCAAAGATGGTAGTAAACCCATTAAAATTCAGATGTAAATTGTCTTCAATACAATACAGACAATGTGATCAGGCATATCACTAGAATTTACTAAGGGGTTAATGTTCCTAGAACTATTTGGATAATGGTGCTAATTATTAGTATTTATAAAAGTATCATGTGAAACCGAAAGCACTTTACGTATTGCGCTCAGTTGCATCATAGCAATTACAATTTCAAATCTTATGCGGCTAGGAATGTAATACGAATATGGTGTATGAGGATGCGGGGGAAATGAGACAATCCCAAGGTACCCACTAGAAATGTTGCACGACCTTGGCTGGCAGACTAAATATTCTAATAATACACTATACAACATGAAGAGTTCGAGATAAAAAAAAAAAAGTCGTTTTCCTTTGTCCTTTGTGAGATTAAAAAAAAGTACAGCTCAGCATTTTGTGGTATAGTGGCTGGTACAGGGTGTTTTTAAAGTCTTTATCCGATTTTAAAGTGTTATAGCTTGAAAACAGCATATCGTATTTGAATGAAACACCTACAGTTCACAAGAAGTAGTGTTCAGATTCATACATTATCCGATTTGAGTGATATATTAACTTCAAAAAATACGACTTTGTTAGAAAATGTAAATAATAATAATAATAATAATAATAATAATAATAATAATAATAATAGTTACATTAAGTTTTAAATCAAATGTTCACACAAACATTCACTGTGGCCTTCACCGATCACACGACATACAAGAAGTCGATAGTCGAACTCGTCCCATTTTGACGGGAGTTGGCGAGTTGCCTGATGATTGACGGAAGGTTTTACTGCCGTACAGGTGCACCTGTACATTAGTGACATCTGCTGCCATCCAAACGAAACTTGAATACCCCCACTTTCGGATTGGAGGCGTTTCATTGAAATTCTATTTGCCGTTTTCAAACTATAATACTTTGAAATAAGATCAGGTCTTCAGACACATCAAATACGTATGATGCACAGCAAATACGTATCTAGTAGACGCTTATGCTATTTCGTTAAATAAAGGGAGTTAAGTTTTGGATAATTCCTTTTATAACAAACATTGTGTGTATCATGCTAACAAGAGAACTAGAAATGTAACATAATATATGACAATAATGATGTTAAAATATTAATATACAGTATACTATATAGTCAGGCAAATCCATATTATTAAAATTTCAAGACACCCAATAAAAATTACCCCATTTTGACTACAGGCTACTATTTTGTCAGTAATTTCGTTTTGTCATAAGGAAGGATACATACTGGAGTCCTCTCTCTATTTGATTACGAGCCTGAATACAGTGGTGTATAAATTGATTACATAATTTTAGTATTTCTTTAAATTGATTTCCGGTTTGAAAACTAAGACAGCACAGTATACTGAATATATGATCAAGCAACCATCATAATTCTTCTTCGGCTGGAAAGCAAACAGACGAATTCAAAAGATGATCCAGTCGTTTGATGCTAACATTAAATCTATATTTTATATATATTTTTTCAATGAATGACAATTTAAAATGGTTGAAGGCAATCACTTTTTATTACAAAGTTTTTCTGCTTACATTCACGAGGAATATACGATAGTAAGTTGTGTAAGAAAGTGTTCTGTATGTGTGTTTGTTGAAATACTGCGAAAGAACAACACTCGAGATCTTCAGAAAGAATAGAGGAAACTTAAGTTCTATTAAGAGGCCTCATCCCGGCGAAATTAAAATACCGCTAATTTTATAGTAATTGTGTGATATCTTTAAATAGATAAAAGATAATTGAAATGTGGAACAAGAGCGCCCTAGACAATATTATTTTGCTTGAGGTACCGTTATCACAGCTCATCTAGTGGCTTTCCGTTTTCAGCCGTTTATAAACGCGAAAATAAATGCCGATTTTCCAAATGGCTCGAAATCAAAAGCAGATAAGTGAGTCGTGATAACGGTATCTCATGTAAAATTATATTGTCTAGGGCGCTCTTGATCCACATTTCGATTATCTTTTATCTATTTGAAGATATCACATAATTACTGTAAAATTAGCGGTATTTTAATTTCGCCGGGATGAGGCCTCTTAACTGTAACTCACTTGGATACTATTTCATAGGACGGCTTTCATCCCCATAGACTTCTTTCATTTCTTCGTGGATCTGTTTTGCTAATTTCCCCTGAAAATGGAAGAACTTAATGATGTTCCGTGCCACAAGCTTGTCAATCGCACCTTCAGTGATTTACCTGGAAAAAAAAATGTACTAACGAATCCAGAATTTGCATGGTTAACATATAATGACCTAACTATAAAATGCATGTCCGAGGGGTTTGTAGTTCGTCACGTTCTAGGTGATTGCACAAGTTTTTTGATACCCCGTAGTAACGAGTACCGGTATCAAAGTTAGACAAAACTTTTGTACTAATATTCACTGATCAAAACAACACGAACAGACTTGATATGAGCATCCCATTTTGTTCTTTCTCTTCCTTACCCACTCTCTCTTGTACGTGCTGAATAGTAAGGAAAAAAAAAAACTTATTTTCTCGCATGATCGGTATTCTTAAAACCGATTAAAAATAGAATAAGAAAGGAAATAATATTGTCACTTTATCACTGGAGTCATGACCCGATTAAATAAACATTGATTTATTTATTTATACATATTTATGGACATTACCGGCATCTACGGCCGTATGAGGGATAATGTCCCTCGGCGAGCACACTATCCGGGGAAGGCGGGAAGGAAGGAAGCGGTTTGGGACATGTATGCTAGGTACCATTCCGGAATTTGCCAGGTGTGAATGAGGGAAAACCCAGGAGAAACCTTGCTTAGGATAGGTGGCCCGTAAAAGCTGTTATACAATTGCGACCGAGTGTTCCTACGGAGAATCGAACCCGGGACTGCTATACTCCTTGAAGCAGAAGGTATACGGCGTAAGGTTAAGTAGAGAGTATATGCGGTATAACCTCGGATACAACCTTGTGTACGATTTGTTTGTTATAATTAGTAGCTGAGATATCAATTCGATTCTCTTAAGAGTCTTCGTCCCGGCGAAATTAAAATACCGGTAATTTTACAGTAATTATGTGATATCTTCAAATAGATAAAAGATAATCGAAATGTGGAACAAAGGCGCCCTAGAGAATATTATTTTACATAAGAAACCGTTATCACGACTCACTTATCTGCTTTCGATTTCGACCCATTTTGAAAATCGGCATTTATTTTCGCGTTTCTAAACAGCTTAAAATATAAAGCCACTAGGCGACTTGTGATAACGGTATATAATTACTGTAAAATTAGCGGTATTTTAATTTCGCCGGGATGAAGACTCTTAACGGGTGCAGAAAAGTATGCCGAAATATTGGTTGTGCTAAGTTTTCAGTGAGATTCTTTCCATTTTTCATTGCCATGATTTGAATTGGTATTCATAATCATACTTCTTTAGAGTTCTAAGATTATTCGTATGACGAATCAAGTAACGAATAAAGAATCATGATAATTGATTTTGGTTCGTTTATTTGGAGTTCAGCGTACCTTTGAGGACCGATGATATGTGAGACGTGAACCTACAAATTAACGTGAGATCGAAACCCATATAAGCTGACATAAAAGACAGGGGGAATCGAACCTGAGTCTTTCACTCCAAAAGCAAGTAAGCTTACCGTATATCCACGAAGGAGATTGTATTAGTAGTTAATTTGGTGAGGTGCAGAAGTGGATTTGCTTTCGAGAGACATTTAAAATAAAACTCTAAATAATTTAAGTTCATTTAACCTGTAGTAAAGAATTGATTGAACTATTCTGGCGATATTTTAGCCAGAATGATGTATTAAAAAAAAAAAACTAAAAAAGGAAAGAAATCAAATGATGCAGAGCATGGTAGTTCAAAGTTGATTTAGAGTGTAATTACTTGTATCGTGGAAACAACCGCACATCTATAACCGTAATCGATTCCAAATTCAAACTAGGTTTCTGGGTTTATGCTAATCCTATCAATTAATCGCAGCCATTAAGTCTCTAGGTTAAGCTGTCACTCTGTTATAGGCTACACAAGTCAGACATACATACATCACATCCCATGAGATTTAAATGATGCTTCCTTGACATGAAAACAAATATATGATACAAAAATGTGTTTATGGTTAAAACAAACAGTGGCAAACAGTACCTTGTCCAGTTTCCACATTTTTTATTAAGAATCAGTTGTAGTACTGTGAGGTACAAAAGATTTTTCAATATTACACATCTCTTCAGATGGCCTCGTGGCTTTTCCTATTGTAGTGTTCTGTTTTCCTTAATTTCGTGGCTTTCCTTCAAGAAAAATGACGTCGTGGCTCTTGTTCTTAAGAACTAATCTTGCTCTAGGGCATGAATCAGTCGTAGATGAATGAAATAATTATATTTTCTAGTTTAAGAAAACATTTGTCATGACTAATTTAAATTTTGTACTTGGAATACATTCCCAGAATTACGGGTTGAAGTTGAAACAACTAGAACCTCCGCTTTGTCTGATGGCAGGGACGCTAGACTTCGGTTCGCGTGGTCTAGCGTTCGATTCCAGGTGGGTACAGTTGAACGGTCAAAATGATTCGGATTCCACTATAATTAGTAGGCGCACGTCCCCTTTAGCCTGGCAGGCATAACCATAGGACGTTAAAGTAAATCAAGTCAAACTAAAACAGAACTGAAAGCTTGTTTCTAATTGGCCAAAACAAAAATGTAAACGAATGCTCATTACTGATTCTGCATTAGATATATATAATTTATTTTTCTCGTATAGCAGTTCTTTATCTAAAATATATAATATACATGTACTATTTTCTTGATCATCAAATGTTGCTTTATTTAAGTTAGAGAATAAGAAAATGCAATTTTGAAAACTTTTTCGAGTTTATTCACCTTTTTTTGGTTTTGTTAATTTTGTCTCCAATTCAGATAGCGTCAAAGACTTCTTCACCTTCAGAATCTGATTCTTGAGTTGGGGGGAGGGAACGAGTAAAAAAGCATTATGAGTAAATCTGAAAGGCAAAAGCCACGAAAAGATTCGAATGTGATTCCTTTGAACCCATTTTTCTAAGAATTTTGTAGTTAGTGTATGAATACAATTGGAGATACGTTTAAAGGAAATTTACATATATAATATTAGTGAAACTATAATAAGCAACTATTGCTTGCTTAGCTAAAAATTAGTCGTTAGAAAGAATGATCGCTTAACAATGCTTTTCCCCCAATACCTTATCTTTGTAATGGATACGAACACCATATAGTACAGAAATGAAAGAAAGAATTCTTTCGCCCAAGTTAGACGAGAGAAGCAAAATGCACCCAACCCTGTTCATTTGATTTAAATCTATCGAGAGACCTACAGCTTGCATGTGTCATCAGCAGGTAGGCGATTGTTCCAAAGCAACCCACTTTTCGCTGAAAAAGTCTTTATTTCGAGACTAAGCTTAGTTCTTTCTGATAGAGACGGGAAACAATCATTGAATTTATTTTTGAGGGAAACAAGGAAATAAGCAAAAGAATGCATACATAGTAGCCCATAAATGCCTTATTACGTGTTTAAATGCATTTACATATTAGAATATTTATGTTCTATTCACAAGTAAGTTCTATCACTGCCCAAGGTGTGACCAGTGAAAAAAGTTATTTTAAAAGTACCACCGACTACATTATTGGTTTATTGCTGTGAAATGAAATGGAATCTTTAGCGTAATATCTCACAGATGTGGTCTGATGGCTAAAAGAGACAGATGATGATTGAAAAAGTTGTAGAATGAGAAAGTGGAAAGAGAAAGAAAACCCATTGAAACTTGTAGAAAACCCATTAAAACGATGTTGTCCACTATAAATTTACATGGCATGGCGTAGAATGCAACAGATGAGCCTTGGAACCCGAGGCAACAGTCTCTTTGATTTAAGGACTCTCTGCGACTTCGCCTCTTATACACCCGTAGATGTAGGTCACTCCTGAGCACACGAGACATGGAATTTCTGCTGATGTTCATCTCAGCAGCCATCACACTTTGTGTTCGAACAGAATTTCTTCGAATTCTTGCTGCGACTGCTTTCTGGACCTGTGGGGTTCGTACCGTTCATGGTCTGCCATTCCTTGCGCGGTCAGCTGTCGTTCCAATCTCGGTGTATCGCTGTATAGCGCGATACACGAATCTCTTGCTGATTTGTAGGGGTTTCAGGAGGTTGAAAATCTCACCTGCTGTCTTCACGACCTTGTGTAGTGCAATTACTGCTACACGATTTTCGTAATCGCCCCACTTCATCAGAACTCAATAAAATATCAACGTATGTTATGAACAGTCACGTGACCTTACTTTCTGATTACTCCTTGTATTAAAAGAGAAAATGTTCATCCGTAGAACGGAAAAGCATTTACGTAAGTCGGAGTGAAGTATTTGTTCTATTTGAAATATGTATTTCACAATTCCCTTTATTGTTTTGTAGAAATTTAAAAAAAAATGGAAGTTCCAAAACATTGTCTAGGTTTTCATTAGGCATGGGCAAAACCGGTTTTTATAAAAATCTGAAACCGGTTTCTAGAAAAACCGAAATACTTTCGGTTTTCTCCAAAAATAGACTGGCTAAATGACCATTGATGCCGAAAACCCAGATATCTAATTCCTAGTCCTAATCCGAAAATGGTTTCGGTAAAAAACGAACCGGTTTTTGGAGACAACCAAAACCGGTCTCGCAGGAATCTGAAACCGGGTTCGATGAAAAACCGGGTTTTTTAATTTTTTCAAAAGCCGGTTTCGGTTTTCCTAAAAAGTGAAAACCGAAAAACCGGTTTTTGAGTCCATCACTAGTTTTCATAGGCTTAACGCCAAGGGACTAATAAACGTTTTATTTTGTTCTTTTCGTGAAATTAATGTAATATACTTTTTCTTTCGTCACAATGGAGGTAGTAAGAGCTTCGACACTCATCCACTCGATAATCTGTTTTTCTGTCTGAGGATAAAACATTGCATAGCAAACTAAAGCTTTGGACACGTGCCTATGAGTTCTTCTGAACGAAATTTGGGATATGTTCTTTCTCTGTCTCCTATGACTTTGGCACAGAGTTGTAGACCGCGGTGGCTTAGTGGTAGAACATTTACTTCTGGTGTATGGGATCCCTGGTTCGATCCCAGCTCGCGCCAAGTGAACTTTGTGGTGGACAAACACCGTGTGGGTTTTCTTGGGGGTTCTCCCATTCCCTCCCATTTTATTCATTCCGTCATCGCATTCATTTCTGATCATTACCTTCTCCTTTAGCCTAGCCGGTATAACCGTCGAATGTAAAACTGCAAGATTTCATTTCATTTTCATTTGCGATAGATTTTTTTCTTTCGCTTCTGTACAATAATGTAAATAGAGATTCAAGTGGCCATACTTTTGTTACGTTTTAGTAATTAAGATCGTACGTTTAAAAGTAAATTCTACTCTTCCTATTTTTCAATCAGAAATAAATACGAATATATGCAAGTTACATTTAAATGGAGTTCACGCTTTGTTTTTATTGAAACTGTGGTTGACCTCAATTCCAGCTGCTCAGAGAGTTTTAAGTAGGATTAGGATTTCTAAGTGCGCAGTTTCATTTTAGAGCAAAAACTAGCTCTCCGAAAGTACCAGAGGTATCAAATATTGTTTCCAGATAGAAACAGAGGTAATTTTCCAGCAACTTTAAGCCTCCTTTTGAGGAGGCTTTATTTCCTTAATATGTCCCCAAATTATCTCTCTTTTTCTTTCTTTCTTTTACTCTTCCTTTTTCAAAATTTTATTTCAAATTTCCTGGCCATCGTGGATTAAGTGCGATTTTATAAGACCAAGTTGTTTCTGCTTTCTTTTCTGGATCCAGACAACGCAAGTGTCATTTCCAAAACGCAGCAACCTTTTTAGTTGAAAATAATTCGTGATTGCAAACAGAATTATTTTATCTATGGTTACAAATATGTGACGGCTGCCATTATAGACCTGGAACAACAGCGTTTAGAAAAGAATGATGTGCTATCAAACTTCAGAAAGGAAACAAATGGTTTTGCCGAGGTAATGCTTTATGTTGTTATTCTTCAGAAAAATCCTAACTTTTTCGAATTTGCAACATGTATGGTGTTGTCACTTGGAATGAATGCGTAGGTTGCTCCCTTGGTCTCTGTAAATGTAGAAAAGAAGCTTTATCACTTACGAAAACGTTTTATCTGCAAATAGAAATGTGCTTACATTAAAGATCTGTAGAAATGAAAGATTTCAATTTAATGTTCCACGATGATTAAGGCAAGTAAATGATGATGGAAGAATTGGTGGAATGAGAAATGGGAGGAAACGAGTACTCCGATAACGCCCACGGACACAATGTTGTCCACTATAAACTTACTTGCCTGAGGATCCCACGCACCAGAGATAAATACTCTGCCACTGAGCCGCCATGCCTCCCTTTAACATTTTTAGAGAGATATATATGTACAGCGGAAAAACGCAGTTTATGTTATTTTCAATTACAGTTTAGAGGTAACAGTACCTTTATTGTCCTTTGTCACTTTGTTTTAGCACCTTTCCTTCTATGAAAGCCTTCAGTAAAAATTCTAATGTTGATTATAACTCAGTGACCAGCAATAAAAAATATCTCAGAGGTTCTCAAACTAGACCAAAACTTAGGACAGAAGAATTGGTCTAAGCAGATGCTGCAATGTGTAAAAAGGATCCTTCTTTAAAAACTCGTAGCCATTACATTTACTAGTACATGGGTTATTATCACTTGAGAAGTTTTTAAACGTGTAAAATAATAAGGAAAGTCTTAGAGAAAAACTAAAACACCATCTGTTTTTGCATGCTATGAGATTTCATTAGAAGTCATAGAACATGCCTGTTGAAAACTACCATCGACCAATCATGTTCTGGAAACTACCTTTTAAGTAAATCATAACTTATGTGAAACATATTCTCCTGCAGCCATTACTTCATTGAAATGAGTGGAAGATACTTCAGAGTGAGTAAATTCCAGAAATTTCTTTTTTCTTTGCCTCTATCGGGTTAAAGAATAGTCTAATGTAGAATGCTCAAATGATGAGGCAGAACATGAAGTTCTTTATATGCCTCCAGAAAGAAAATTAACCAGATAATCTTCGGGTAAACATAACAATTAATAAACATTATACAAATTACGGAATCACCACACCGTTATTTAAAAAAAAAAATAATTCATGTATGTAAGCAGTTTTTTTTTTCAGACCTGTTTTTTGGGAGGCAAACTTTTTTGGTGAAAAATTTCTACTTTCCCTATTTTTAACCATTAAAAGTCGCTTCAATCTCAATGTAATTCCAGGAGGAGTATTTTCTTTCGAAAGAAGAGATTAGAATTAAAATTTTGTACTTTAATTCATTTATACGAGGGCGAGGGATGATAGTAAAACGTGTCACAAAGCATATAGCGTTTGTTTTGCTCACTGTAACTTAATGAAATTTGTAGATTAGTAACATGTTCGTCTTTTTGCAAGTTTGATGACTTTGGTTTCTGACCTTGTATATGCGAGAAGCAGAGATTTAAAATGGTGACTCGTCTGGAAAATTGATCAAGAGTAAAAGTGAGGAGAGTGGTGCAGTTCCTGTCACTTCAGGCCAAAAATACTTCACTTGTCAGGATTTGAAAAAAATGTTTTTTTTTTTCTGAAAATATCCAACCTACCTGGGCCCATATGTTTGTTTTTTTTGGGGGGGAGGTAATTAGGTTTTTCGGGTTTAAATGGGTTTTTTGAAATATTTCGATGTCTTTGGGATAAAAGATTTGAAATGTGATTTATATTTCAAGATTGTCATTGTCACAACTTGCAAAAATTTTATGTTCACTGCTGTTTTGAAAATATGGCCACCATTTTGAAATTTTACACTGGATCGCCGCCAAAATATATACAACAAATTTAGAGTGCCTGTGCTTCTAGTCTAAAAATTTCAACTTAAAAGACCGTTTTCGCTTTGAAGCAAGGATACCTGCCATTTTGAAAAAATGACCGCCATTTTGAAATTTTACGTTGGTATGCCGCCAAAATCTATACAGGAAATTTAGAGTATCTCGTGCTTGTAGCCTGAAAATTTAAACTTTAAAGACCGAAAGTTGTACCCTTACATGTGTGTGGTACAGGCAGACAGACGAACAAATGTAGAACGAGTCATCCCAGGAGCCTCAGTAACGTTCACCAAATATGAATACTAGATCTAAATATATTAATTTAAAAGAAAGATATAATTCATGTTTTATGAAATAAATGTTTCAAAATATCGTAAATGAAATTAAATATCTTCCAGCGCAAAATAAATAGTTTTATTGTTGAAATATTCACTTCCGATGCTTTGTGTGTTCAATTGCGGGAATTTCCCTTGCACTTCTTGCACGATGGATTTTTTCCGAAAAAGCAGCTTTCTTTATGTACATCGAAACTTCCATCGAAGTTTGAATTGAGCACTTGAAATAGTAGCGTTACATAGTCTTCGGAACTCCGAGCATTAAGCTTCTTAAATTTGACAAGAATTTTTATGCTAGACCCTTGGACCGCCGTGGCTCAGTGGTAGAGCGTTCACCTCTGCTGCATGGGGTCCCGGGTTCGATCCCGGCTCCCGCTAAGTGAACTTTGTGGTGGACAAACACCATGTGCGTGGGTTTCTTCGGGGTTCTCCCCCGTTTCCTCCTACTTTCTTCACTCCACCATTTTATTCATTTCTCATCATCACCGTCTTCTTTAGCCTAGCCGGCATAATCGTGGGACGTAAAACTCACAGATTTCATTTCATTTCATTTTACGCTAGACCCCTACTGCTAGTGTTGATTCTACAGCAGGCTTTCTCAACCTGGTGGTCGCGATAGGATTTCATGAGGGTCGCCAAGATAAGTGGAAGAGATAAATATAATTAGAATCTAATACCGGAAATCAATTTTAAATATTATTTTGAATTTTGTTCTGATAGGCATATTTTTATTTTTATACGTACTGTTAAGAACGACAAAAAAAAAAAAAATAGGTTTACTAAACATTTTCAACAGGTGCAGAGTTGTTTAAAAATCAATTTAAATGAAAGAGGTACGATATAAAACCAATGAGAACTGCATACTGAAATACCAGAAAAATACAAGTGCAACAAAACCTGCATATTGAAATACAATTAAAACGGAAATTTAATGAGGTACCTGAGCATGGTATGATTTCACTAGTGCGGCAATGTCCTGTTCAATCTTCATGACGCACATTATCAAGTCATTTTCAACTGATAAGCGATTTCTTGTCATTGTTTTAGTGTTTACCATGGAAGAACTCTTTCGCACAGGTACAATGTAGCAAATGGAATTATTACTTTTAAAGCAGCAGATACCAGACTAGGATATTCTTCTCTCCTCTTCAGCCAGAAGTTATCCAAGTCTTCGTTACAGAAAACCAGTTGCAAGGATTTATTAGTTTTAATCCATTCGATTTTAGGAAATGTACTGTATGCACTATATATAAGAAATGGATTCTACTATTATAGAAAGAGATGGATAGCATGAGATCTCCGCAATAGGTATATAAAAGATCGCACACAAGCTTATTAAAAGTAGAAACTATAAAGGGGTCGGTGGCAAGAGGATGTGATAAAATAGGGGTCATGATAGGAATTAGGTTGCAAAACCATTGTTCTACAGAATGCTTATTTTAAGAGTAGGAACAAATGACTAAACTAAACTGTTGTCGGAAAACCAAATTTTACTGAAGAATACTTGTGTTACTATTAAAGGTAAGAAATAGTACTACAGTAATAACTTAACTAATGTGTTTACTAATATTTGCTGGTAGTACCTGCACCTATGGTCTTAAACCCGTCAAACGTATGTGGGATAACGTCTCTCGTCGTCGGCGAGCACACTATTCATGGAAAGTATTTTCTAAAATATAAAATTGCATATTTTACTTCAAGTAGGATTTAATTATCTCAAGCTAAGGTAATTTCTTTTTTATTCATTCAGTGCATTCAGAACTGTGTGAAGATGTTATGTTGAATGTTGTATACTTTAATGTGAAAGCATCTAATTCACCCAAGGAAAGTCCAAAATTTTATATAAAAACACATTCAATGTGATCACCTTAGTTGTAAAGCTCAAAAACCCACCTGGGTCCAACCCTGACACCTGCTGACATTCATAGGCAGATTCTGAAGGTATGTGTGGAGGGGTCAATTTGAAGGGAACATTAGTGAAATGGTGTCGTTCCTTTAGAGAAGAACGGATCAGTATTGTTAATGAAAATCCTGAACACAACTGCAAACCCAGCATCTCAACCACTGACGTTAACTGAGCACAAAATGGTGAGTGTATTCGTGACGACAGAACAACAACATTACGCTCAGTATCAGCTGAGTGGGACTACCATATGATGTTGTGCAGAAGATTGTGGTTAATGTCCTTCAGCATAAGAAAGTGTGTGCAAAATTGGTGCCATGGGCATTATCCGAGAACCATAAGACAACCAAAATGGTGATGTCGCTGAACGCCCTACAGCGTTAGCAGTGAACAAGAACAATTTTCTTTACTGGATAGTGACTGGTAATGAAAGAACATTGCAGAGTTCTCTCAATTAAGCGCGCATCCATAGAATGGAAGCATGTATCTTCTCCACGGAAGAAGAAACTCAAAGTGGTTGCTTCGTCCAGGAAAATTTTTTACATTGTATTCTGGAGCGTATCAGGTGTGCTACTGATCGATTATTTGGAACAGGGAGAAACCGTGAATGCTGGAAGATATTGCAAGAACTTCTGAAGTTGCAGAATACAATTAGACGAAAAGTTCTGATCTTCTTCGCCGTGGAGTGATTCTTCTGGATGATAATGCGAGACCCCATTCAACCCAAGAAACTGTTGAGTGTATTCAGCGTTTACGCTGGAAACTAAAGCACCTCCCTTACAACCCTAACCTAGCCCCCAGTGGCTCATCCTTTTTTTTTTCTAAAGCAGAACATGACTCGCCAGTATTATCTGACATGATGATTCAAATCGCTACCTCACGGTGGCTACCAGAACTTGACGCGAATTTGTGTGCAACCGGTATGGAAAATCTCACCTAACGTTGTGATTGTGAGAAGTACTTGAACACAAAAGGTGATTACATAGTCCTCCATCACCAGGGTCTTCCAGCTATGCCTTACACATAAGCAATAATAGGCTTTGTAATCTTTTTTCGATCTCCCTCGTAGCATTTGAGATATGAACATCTGTGTTCCACTGTTTGGAATTAAACTTACCTTCTTCATTTGTAAGGTATCTGTCTCTTTCTTTCTTTCTCTTCCTTTTATCGAATAATTTCCTTAAATAAGTCTGTTATCATGTGAAATATGTCAAATATGCATCCTATCATTGCAGTTCGTATAGTTCTCTAAAATAATAGATACTTCACCAGCCAGGCCTACATTCGAAGTGCTAGATACTTTGATTGGGAATATAAAATAATAGATACTTCACCAGCCAGGCCTACATTCGAAGTGCTAGATACTTTGATTGGGAATATTCTTATTGGTCTACTGCTGTGAAACACCGAGCGTGGTTTCAAGAATCATTCGTTAATGCGGACGTAGAACAATAGTAATTGTGACTTGTGTTTATACAGCTTTATTTTGTTGTTTGAACAATTTCATAGTTGCTTCTTGGGCCGCAATGAAGATAATAGCGTTGTACCTACTTTCGTATTTACACTAGAAACTCTTGCAATACGTAGAGATACTCAGCATGTTAATTAAAGCTATACCCATAAGGCCAAGAGTATGTATATGAATGAAACCAACACCGCAGAAGTTAAACTACAATACATTCAGAAATAGTAACGAACGCTTGTGTTAATGTACTGCTGAAATTGCACTCTCAGTTCAAATGCTGCATTTATGAGCGTGGGTATCATTGAATCAATTATAGCATTATGTTCTATCATGGGAGTTTACATTTCCTCAATATTATGGTAATTATTACAAGAATTGGTATTATTAGAATAGACAGTCATAGTTATGGTTTAATTAAAATGTTATTAATGTGCAGATTGTTATACTTCGTGTTCACTTGAAAAGTATATTTGTCTGTTATTTTTTAAAGATAATATTTTTGTTTTGTGAACGCGGAGGATGTCAGTTTAACCTCAGTTTCCTTGTTCAGATAGGAAATCCTTGGTTGTGATATGATTTCCCTTCAGTACGACATATCAGGGTTCGACTCCCGATGAGTCCTCATATTGTTTATACGTTCATCTGTAGGTTCATGTCTTATAGCCTCGGTGCTGAAAAGAGACTAGGATTGCCTTTAAGAAAGAACTGAGGTTGTCTGTTCTTAAAACATGAGACAGCAATGTCTCGTCTCGTATCTCGACACGAACTTAATATCTTGGCTCGTTTCGTGAGCAGCCGTGAAAGAACATTGATCTCGAAATCAATTAACCAACCAACCAATCTTGTTCAAAGACATTTGATCCCCTGTGGAATCTAATGTTCGCACGTACCTTAAGCTGTACTGTAGATCCATGTCTCATTCCCTTGATATAGCAAAGGAGCTCCAGTGATTCGTACCCCACATTGAGTTGTAGGTCCACACCTCACGCAGCCTCGCTTCTAAAACGAAGGTAATATACAAATCCAATCCAATCATTAGCGTTAAAAAGGAACGTCAAACTCCAAGTCAATCACCTGCCTCGTCGTGCCAAGTAACTGTAGCACATTTCAAATGATAAGTTCCGTGTGCGTGGGTTTTCTCGGGGTTCTCCCGTTTCCTCTCACTTTCTTCATTCCACCATTTCATTCATTACTCATCATCACCGTCTCCATTAGCCTAACCGGCTTAACCGTGGGACGTAAAACTCACAGATTTCATTTCATTTTCAAATGATAAGTTGCATGGCTTTGCCGGGCTGTCTGCTTTCTCCAATCACAGTTACGCAGTGTTGTCAGGTTGAGGCAAGTGACAGTATATACTGACTTTTCGCACCACAGCGAATGTTGTAAATACCAGACGCGCTACCTAGAAATATTGTATTACTATATTAATTGCTCTCTTTAGCAAATAGAAAAATGACTTATGAACACATACATGCAAAAGGCATGTTTCTATGAAAACTAATTGTCATGATACAGAGTTTTAAATGTTTCCATATAAAACATTGTGAAAATCTTTAGAATTCTTGTCTGCTAATGGATTTTGATTCAAGCTTTTGTTCAATATTTCTCTTATATGAAATCGAACCCGTAACCTCTCGGAGCTCTATTTATTTGGAGATGCATATGTAGCTGCTTATTTTTAAACTTACATTTTTATACGTATAATACAAGTAGTATAAATAGAGGAAGTGGAAGATTCTATTTCTTTCAAAAACAATTTTAAAACAAGTATTTCTTGTTCTCTATAGACAATGTGACGTTTTCGTTGTATTTCACATTTGACTATTTCATTATCTATTTCCCTCTCTCTCTCTCTCTTCACTGCTACTCAACATATGAGTTCATAATTGCTGAACAAACGCCCAGACATCTAAATGGTATCATAAATTATTGCAGCTAAAACAAACTTGACTGCTTCGGGACGCGGAGAGCCGATACAGTTAGACGAGAACAAGGCTTCTTACCTTTATTCGTATAATTGTTCCTCGAATTCTTAGTAAATAATATTCGCGTTGCGTTTTCGTGAGCTAGAAAATGTGTTTTAAACTTGATTGTCAATTTCTTTTAATGTGGTTCCAAGATTCATTTTTAGAGTTTATTTTTTTAAAAGGCAAGAAATAGTGATTGATAAAATTTGCAAACTGTTATAATAAATTTAAGACCTCAGGCTAACAGAACGACAAACTAGAAGCCATGCTAGACCATTGTGATAGCAGGATGAAATAGACGACGAACTTTCAACAGTTCTAATGGAATAAATTAGAAGAATTAAATTAGTTTGTATTTATATTCCCAGCCTGGACATTGAATATGCTTTTTTTTTTTTTTTTTGGAATAACATTTTTTGGCGTAATGAACAATGCTGTCAATATTCATTTGCTATAACGCTAAGTAGAGAAAGAGCGAGAAGGGAAAAGGGCGTCCATAATCCGGCAACGCTGTGCTAAATATCGCGTACCATTGACTACTGTTCATGTTGCTTTTCATCTTAAAAGAGCTGTAATGCAGCCATTTTCTGTGTCGATGATTCCGTGTTCGATCTGAGAACTTGTCCCGGATGCAAACGAGTAATAATGCAATTCCATTTAAGCAGTGGGTCCTGCCTGTTTCCTATAGCCGTGGTGGTGAAAGACAACGTTAAACTCCAGTGATCAATCAACTGTGTTCAGAGGAGAGGGGAGTCTTAAGTAAGGTATTAGCACGAAATTATTTCTGGATTAGTACACTGAAACTGAAAAAAAAAAACCTTTCGAACGACCAGTTCTAAATTTGAATATATTTTAGATTTTCTGGTTACGAGGCATACCTTGAATCGTCGATTGTAACTTCGTAGACAAATTCAGCGATACAAAGGAAAATCTGATGTATCAATGTTCACAAAGATTGTCCTTCCCCACTGCCCGTAATGCCGGTCACGCAAGCGCTGGTTCCGATGTCCAGGTCTGCAGCCCCGAAAACATCCTTACCGTTGACAGACGTGTGACATTACATCAGACTGAAGGTGGTAGTTGTTGCGCAACGGTGATTTTCTGTTCGACGCCCTCTGTCCGCAATTGCTGGAAATAGGAACATCAAACACGGCCCATAGATCGCCACCGGATTGTTCTCCGGAAAGAAGTTTATCTTGAGTCCATCGGATGGTGGACGACCGAGATATTAGTTTGGAAGTCATGTACGACTCATCAGAATTGAAAATACAGCTTATCATTAATCAAAATGTAAACAAAAGTTTTATCAGAGGCATGTATTAACGAATAATAAATATTCAGAATTTTACAATGTGGATTTGTAAGATTATTTTATCGAAATTATGTTAACGATGTAATAATTACATCACAATACATATGTAACATGGATTACGAAATTATTGCTGCAATAAAACGTATTAGCAGACATCATACAAAATCAAATTTGAATATATTACAGAATCTCAAACAAATAAGGAAAGAACACTCATAATAGGTTATATAAGAAAGTATAGGTAAGAAAACCATATCCCATGTACGCAACTTAAGCTGATAATTCGTTAGTTGAAAGTATAATAAACAATGGAACTAAATTATCATAACCATAAGTATGGTCATAGTTTATGATGGAAATTCAATCGTCATAATCACCAAACTATTCAATTACTATTTGTTTATTATTATCAAATAGTTCCCTTCCATTTATTTACTTTATATATATACTTCTTTATATACTTCTTCTACAATTACTCATTTACGTATAACTCATTTTACTTATTATTCCACACCACATCATAAATTCCTTGTTGCTTTATTTATTATTCATTTCGTAGTATCTTATAATGATTTTAAATAGCAATTACGTCATGTATATGATAGATGATGAGATGACGATATATATATATATATATATATATATATATATATATTATAAACTCCATATAATTATTTACTGCTGTTTATTTTAAAATACAGCGATATTTAGTTCCATAGTATTCAACGTACAGTAAAATATATCATATTATCAATGGATTGTTTATTTCTACCTAAGTTGCTGTATTATCCTGGGATACTGAATATGATATGAAATGAAAACATGTTCTATCGGAAAAACTGTTGATTTAGCTGTTAGACCTAAAGCTGAGAATTCCAGTTAGTCTTATCATTTATTAAATTTAGTACAAATTCATTTTGGGGAAAGATTATGTATTCAGGAGGCTTCACCTCCTGGACAAGATTAAACTGCTTAGCTAAACATCATTTTGTAATGTTCCCCTTCAATAGCTTTAAATATAATATGAACAAAAATACAAGTTACCGGTGGTTTTGCTTCGTAGCTATAATTCCATTTTTGGTACTCACAAATTCCATCAAATTTCCATCTAACTTGAATTTTATGTTTTTTTCAGATTATATTTCTCCTTCCAATAATATAAACTGCAGAATGTACGAAGTTTCTTCAAAATTGACGCTTAACTAAGACTCAGACTTTATACATTTCGAAAACCATTTTGTGTATATCTTATTTAATAATAACTTATTTTCGCTTTTTTCGTATTCAGGCGCAGAATTTATACACATATCACCTAATGCTTAAAAACACTATTATAACTAGAAAACAAATTAGAAATTCATTCCTATAAACTGGATTAATATTACAACAAACTTGAAGCAACTGAAACATGAAAGTAAATAAATAAAATAAACTTAAATATCAACATAAATACGAAATGGTACTGACAGAACAACTGTACAGGTTTATAATGGTGATGACAACTCTACAGGTTCACTTTAGTGGAGCAGTACAGTTTACCCCCTGCTTAAAATTGAAAAATTTTATATTTATGTAAAATTTTTCATAATTTAAGGTGTATTTTCTTTTGTTCGATATTTCTCCAATAAAACAGCTTTCGTGTCATCAGATAAATTGTACAAGTTTAAGTTGCGAAAATTCTGTGCTTGTGCAGCTTGTTGATCTAAAGATTTTAGTGTGGCACAATTTCTCAGAACTTTATCGATTATATATGGTCCCACATAACAAGGCATATATTTTTTTTGTTTATTAAGTGCTTGTTTACTTGCGAACTGGTTTCCTCTTTTACAATTAGTTGTGCTAAGTTTTCATCGAAGTAGTAGTATTGCATAACTCAGACGAAATGGTAGGATGCTGTTCCCAATTTCCCGTTCCTAAGGAAGTCTTTGTTTCATTTGCACTACATGTCTGTGTAGCGCTAGTTTTTCCGTATGGCCTTTTCCATGGCCTAAATCCATAGCTTCCTCGGTATTGTCCTCTTCTATTACCATATCTCCAATTGCCATTTCCTTGACGACTATAATCCGAAACCAACGTGGGACTTGGCGGCTTTACATTAAGCTCATTTCCAGCAATATCCGTTTGTACCGAGGAATCAATTCGAAATCTCTTAACATAATTCACCTTTGGAGATCGAAGGAAAGGTCTTCTGTTGTCTCGGTTGTGACTGTACCTACTAAACGAGTTGAAAGTATTATCATCTACTTCTTCTATATCAGTTAATCTCAGCATTAAGTCATCCAAATTCTTACTTGGTGTCGCTCGTAAAATTTTCGCATCAGCTGGTGGAATGCTGTTTAAAACTAGGTCCATAAGCTCGGCATCATCAGGAGTACTCGAAATACTCTGATATCGCTCAACAAGATCCCACGCAAAATCAGAAACTGAGGCATACCTTGACTTGTCATAACGCATGTGTTGGAGTTGTCTTTTATTGGCGCGCTCTAGACGAGGTGATAAATGCTGTCGCCTAAATGCTTTGACAAAATCCTCTTAAGTATTAAATTCCTGGCGTAAGCTTCTAAACCAAGCGCCTGTCTCATGTAGCTCAAACAATTCAATTGTTTGTGTTAACTCCTCTAGAAATGATTTTGCAGCTCCTGAATTCTGGCCATTAAATCGCGGAAAATCACGTAAATCTTTATATTTGATCTTAGTTAAGCACGCAGATGAGGTATTAATTCCCGGATTATTTTGATTGTTACTTGATATCAATACCATGTTTTCCGGCACGTGCTCTGAATTTAACGTATTAGCGCCTGACGTATCTTTGTTATTAATTGGTGGTGAAGTAGCATTACTATAATTTATCGTTTGATAGCTGGGAACGGTGTTTGTATTTGGATACAAGGTTGGGCTGACAATAAGCTTAAGGGTACTCACAGTATTAGTAATTGTAGTAGTAACTATTGTGTTAGTGGTTGTAACACTGGGTTGAGCTACAATTGAAGCCTGATCATTTGTGAGTACTTTCACTTCTTTCTCAACCTTTTGCAACCTCGTCTTCATTTCATTCTCTAATTTCCTCAAATTATCTGAATTCTGAGTAACTACCTTCCTTATATCTTCGTTTTCCTTTATTAGATTCTCCAATTTTGACTCGGAAACTTGCTGACACTCTACGATATCTTCCAGCTTCGTTTCGATATTCTCAATACGATGTGTGTGTTCTTCTTCTCTCTGCTTAATATCTCGGATTTCTCCATCCAATCGTTTTACTGTCTGATCCATATCTCCTCGAATCTCTTCCCTCAGTTTCCTAATATCCTCCTTCAACTCTCTTTTCAAGTCATTGTTTATATCCACTACTTTGTTAAACTTCGAGTTAACTTCACACTTCAGTTCAGTAAACTGTTGTAGTATCAAATTAAGGATGTCGTCTTGATTAGAGCTTTCCTTTTTCTTCTCATTATTGTCATTTGTATTACCACTTTCTGTCTCATCTCCTATAATTAGATTGTCATCCAATTCTTCATGTCCATTTCCAGTATTGTGTGCAACAACAACAACATTCTGGTTCTTCATAGAATTTTCAACTTCCGTACTCATTACATGAGTTTCTTTCTCTGTTCCTAATTTCAAACTATCTCCTTCTGCAACATCAGTTACTCTACATTTCGGACAAAACCATCTAACACTTTCTTCACTAAGATGATCATATTGATCATCAGGAATTCCAACAGACGAAAAATGATACCACCCTTGGCATTCATCACATTGAATGGCTTTTCCATCTTCTAATACATTTATCTGTTCGGCTGACACATTAATATTACAACATGTATACACTAATTCACTGTCCACATTGTCCTTACTTTTCGAACATAACGCCATTCTACACTTTTTTTCTTAAAAATCTTCTCCAGTCGGCTATTCCTCTGAACACAATCTTCCCCTTTAATTATGTATATCTATTTTCATTACAAATAAGTTTATTTTAATTTAAACGGCATTCGCTTACTGAACTTTCATCAGATCGTACTAATGTTGTCGTAACTTCTCGACGGACTTCTTCCAAATTCTTAGTTCCAAATTAAGGATACCAAACATCCTGGTTGCGGTAGCCACTCTCTGTCCTTCCCCACTGCCCGTAATGCCGGTCACGCAAGCGCTGGTTCCGATGTCCAGGTCTGCAGCCCCGAAAACATCCTTACCGTTGACAGACGTGTGACATTACATCAGACTGAAGGTGGCAGTTGTTGCGCAACGGTGATTTTCTGTTCGACGCCCTCTGTCCGCAATTGCTGGAAATAGGAACATCAAACACGGCCCATAGATCGCCACCGGATTGTTCTCCGGAAAGAAGTTTATCTTGAGTCCATCGGATGGTGGACGACCGAGATATTAGTTTGGAAGTCATGTACGACTCATCAGAATTGAAAATACAGCTTATCAGTAAACAAAAAAATATAAACACACTGCTGAACAAGACTGCACTTATTTAATATAAAAACACATTTACACGTGACGTTTCGATCTTCTAGCTAAGATCCTCATCAGACGTACACTGAGTGATACAACGAACGAACGTAAATAATTACTATACTCTGCCAAGCAGGCAGAGATGGGCCTCTAGCAACCCTGCTATTTTACCCAGGGCTTTTCTTCACTTTTGTGGCAGGTTTAAACTGAAACAAGTCACTTTGGAACTCTGGTTTTGATTCTTCAAGTGCGCTGCCGATGTTGTGTGTTCCCGATGTTCTTGAGTTCTCTTCTGGAGAAGTGGTCCTGTACCTGTGGTCCTGTACTCTGGCTGATGATGTCTTCTTCGCTAGATTTGGTTACGATGCATTGTAATCCATGGAGAATTACCAAAGAAAGAAGCACTTGGCACTAAGTTCAAAAACATTGAGTGTGAATGAATTATACTGAGGGTGTTATTTTCTTGTTTGAGGTTTAGGGTGATGTGTGCTAGGTGATGGTGGGTGGAGTTTGATTTGTAGTGTTAGGTGCGGTAGTGTTCTTCTCTGTAGTTGTGGGGGGTGTGATGTCGGAACAGTAGATGTTTAGGTTACCTTTGGTTGTGGTGTGGATATTGAGGTGTTTGCGAAAGATATGGCGGGTGACTTTTGAAATAGCTTGGTGAAGGGTTTTCTGGTGGGGGGGATCGGTGGTGGTAGAGAGGATGGAAGCTGTCCATATGAGTATGCATTCGATGGCGCCTTCAATCGCTGCATTGATCTTGGCATCTATATCTGTATCTTGAATTCCTTGTTCAGATTCTGTGTCCTCTTCTTTTCTTGGTTCTTCTTGTTCTTTTTCTTCATCTGCTTCTGAGGATCTGTTTGTGCGTGTCTGACAAGGGCCGGAATCTGGAAGTGGTGGGAATTCGAACTGATTGAGTAGGTTTGGGATAGTCTGTCTGCGTTGGTTTGTATGTGGCCTCTGAGGACAGTCGCTGCTGCCTGTTCGATGTCCTAAGCATTTGCAGGTGGCACAAAACCATCGGTTGATGGGTTTGTTGCAAGGCTGATTGTGAGTCTCACCACATCTGAAGCACACTCTTGGGCGCGTACATGTCTGTGTGCCATGATCATAGCCGTAACAATTGTGGCACGGTATAGGTCTGGCTGAGGAGCGGGACGCTTCAACTCTATGCAGCTTGTCTTGAATGTAGATTCCTTCTGCGATGAGCTTGTTCACCGTTGCAAAACTATGTGTGAAGAGACGAATCAGGGGCAGTGGTCCTGTTGCATTCTGGATGCGGGTGATGTTACTGAAATTCACCATTTGCTTGTCTAGATTGTCTTCAATGGTTGCGATGTCCAAAGTTTTATCAACTCCCCTGATTACACATGTATAAGTATGTCTTCTATTGTTTGTGTTTGGTTGTTTGCTAGGAGGAGGCAACTTGCCGTCAGCTCTATCGATGTCTTCTTGAGAAGTGATGTTTGTGATTTTAACTTTTGGACCAAAGTCCCTTGGTAAGAATTTTGTGATGAAAGCGTCTATTGCTTCCCTGGTTTCGATTATGATGTGGAATCCTTCTCCATTGAGTGTTGGTCTGCCACGAAGATGTCGGCGGTGTTCAGGAATGCCATTCTTGATATAATCAAAGAATGCGTCTTGTTCGTAAAAATGAGCAGCTAGGTTGGTAAGGACGTAGTGACGAGTGGGAGGGGGTTGGGAGTCAGAAGAGTTGGTGCAGGTAGTTGTCTTGGGATCGGTGGTGCAGTTAGTGTTTGTGTCTGTGGTGGTGCAACTTGTGTTCTTCTCTGTAACTGTTGGTGAGGTACATGTAACAGGATCTGTGTTTGTGTTACTAACAGTTTTCTTCTGTGTGGATTTCTTAGTACGTTTGCGAAGCACCATGATAGCTGAGTTCACACACGTTTACTCTACGCGATCTTCTTCTCGAATGTTCTGGATTGAGTGATACAAAAAATTACTCAAGTATATATACACAATTCATCTCCCTATCTGCTCTCTCATTGGCCCGTTCAAACAGCCAATCAGAAGCGTGGAAATCTATCTGAACTGACCAATGGGACAACATAACATTTTACCAGAAAGAAACAACAAGAAGCAAGCAACCATTGAATACATTAATTCATATACATTTTTCTGTATTTATCAATAATACTTCTCCATTCTTTATTAATGGTGATACCCTTGGTCCAATTCATTAAGTTTACATCCCCTTCCTTTTCTATCCACCAGGCCTCTTTCCACTTTCTCGACCACAATCTTTTTTCCCGTTCCAGTACAATAACTTCTTCCCAGTTCACATCATGTCCCTTTTCTTTTACATGTTTAAAGATTGCGTTAATTTCTCTGCAATATTTCACATCACTTTTATGTTGTTTAATTCTTTCTTTCAATAGTTTCCCCGTCTCACCAATATATTTCATATCACAATCCTTACAATTTATACAATAAATGACACCTTTCTGATCTCTCTTCTTTTTTCTTCCCTTTGCTTTTGACCATGTCCAACAACGTTCTGCTTCCTTTTCTATACACTTTGACCCCTTGCTTTCTTAACATCTTTTTTAAAATCTCGGTATCTTCTCCTAACCCTATAATGCCTTTCCATACCCCCTCATTGTCCTCCCCACTTTTTACCTTTCCCCGAGACCACAGATGCTTTAACGATATCCCGTTTACTATAACCATTCTCATACAGCTGTCTTTTAAAGATTTCCACATTCTCTTCTACATTTTTGTTACAAATTTTGGAAATTCTTTCTAACATATTTCTTATGAAATTAACTTTTGTACTTCTATCTACATTACTTTTCTTATTACAATAAATACCAGCACTACATTCTTTTTGATACCATTGAGTCTTAATGCTCTTCCCTTCCTTACTCATTAAAATGTCTAGATAACATAATACACCTCCCTGCTCTGTCTCTAGTTCTAATTCTATTCCCTTCTCCTTATCTTCAATAGTGCCAACGAACTCTATCGACTCTTCTTTTGATCCTTCCCATATCCCAAAACAATCATCAACGTATCTACATAAAAATCGAATCTTTTCTTTCCCCTTTTCTATCACATCCTTCTCCCACACATTCATAATGATATCAGACAATACCGGACTTATCTTAGATCCTATACTTAAACCATCCTTAATCTTATATATGTCATTCTTAACTTTATAGAAACCAAACTCCCATATTAAGTCGAGGGCTTTTCTAACTTTCTCCCATTTCCAGCCTTTAACACATTCTCCCCCCATAACTCTCTTAATCGTATCAAGTATAGCACTTCTCTTTAGACTAGGGAACATGGCTTTAACATCTAAACTAAACAAAATACAATCATTATTAATTTCAGCATTAATGGTGTAGTTTATTACTTCTCTATAGTCTTTAACTGCCAAAGTCTTTTGTCTATCTCTTACCCACTCTAACACTGGTTTCAATTCACTTTCTAGCGGTTCCAAATATTATTCCTACAGTCCATAACTGGCCTAAGCTTTATTTCCTTTTTGTGTATTTTTGGAAAACCCTTTAACACGGGCACTCTTCCATCTTCATTCATCCATTTCTTAAGTCCCTTCCTTTTACATTCTTCTTCTAATTCTTCTATAATTTCTTCTTTCTTCTTGTCAACTAATTCATGTTGTCCATCCACCAAATCCTTCACCTTGTCCTCATACCACATTTTATTCATTACCACTGTCGCCCCTCCTTTGTCAGCTCTCTCTACCGCTATGTCCTTCCTTTTCCTAATGCTATCATATCCTCTTCTTTCTTCTTTTGTCAAGTTCGAAGATCTTCTATGGATTTCTTTCTTTACCAAAACCATTGCCTTCCTTCTTAACCTATCTCAGTCCTCTTCTTCTTTAACTTCGTTCAACGCTTCTTCTATAGAATAGACTATGTCATCGACCCTGCTCGCTCCGTCCTTTTCTCGGTTAATATGTGGATTATTCTTGTATCTCATCTCTATAGATGGAGAACTTTGAGCAAAGAGAAGTCATCATAAACCTTTAAAGAAAAAATTGAATTTAATAGTATTAAATTAACGTACAGTTAGTTGATTTGAATCCAAAACCACAGGATTTCTAGCACAGCGCCTATAATACCTCGACTATTCTCTTACTACTACTGAGTTCTACTAACTTGAGAGTGTGTCATGAAATGATGGTCTCAGAGAGAAAGAACGGAAACAAAACTTTGAATTTAAAAAGAAGAAATACAGAAACTTTCGGGTTTGCCGAATGAAGGCTTAAGTAGTCAAGTCTCGGTTAGGACAACCCTTTCGAAGAAATCTTGAGTGTGACACAATATTTATTTTCTACCATAGATACCTGTGTGTCTTTGTAAGTATTCAATTATTTACGCTGAAATCTAAAAGAAGCGCCTTGTGTGGAAAAATAATACATTACTATATGTCAAAAAGATTTTTGTCGCGGGGCCACATTGTGTAACGCTTCCTGGAATAGATGTTATTAATCGTGACCGACGTAAGTCCTTGACCATGTAATGGGGACTGCTTTAGAACCAAATGCAGAATATAAGAATTAAATTGTCGTATTTGTAGTTTCGTGTGAAGGAGAAACAAAATTGTGAACCAAAGGTTAAAGATAATTCAACTTACTAATATAAATTATGCCAAAGATTATTGGCTTATACCATCATAGAAGTAATACAAAAATCGTTTTGAAACGAAGGAAAATAATAGAACTTTGTAAGTGGAGGCAAAGAAACCTAACGTAAACACACTAGAGACGAAACATTTACCATGTAGTGACCGTGGTTAAGGCTCGCGTCTAGTAATCTGGAGGTCCCTGGATCGGATCCACGCCCGGCAAGTATTTTTTTTTTTTTTTTTTACTTTAGAAGTTTTGGAGGCCATTTGATTTCAATGACACACATTTCATTATCTTCAGATATTTAATACTCCGATGTTTTAATACTTGGAACTTCGAAATTTTCAGGAATTATTATTATTTCGCAGAATATTAAAAGTTAGGAGCTTATCATCGCTCAGGTCATATCGTTACAAGCAAAAACGTGAAATTTGGCAAGAATAACGCGGTTTTGTTCAGTGTTACCCACGAGAAGAGGAATTTCTCATCTCGTTTCTAAAACAAAACAAAATCGAGACGAGAATTAACATTTGACATTCGGGACGGGACTAGACTTACTCAAATTATCGTCTCGCTGTGAAGATGAGAATCGAAACGAGACGAAACGAAAAGTATCGTAAACATTTCTTGTCTTATCTCGAGCCTCGAAATAGTGTATGTCCATTCTTTAAGTAATACTTGCTCTATAGACTAAATCTTGAATGCTATTCCGTTATTTTGTATTACGCAGCTCATCTAATTATGATCTGTGTAGGTATTTTTGTAGCAAAGCTTTCATAATTACTTCTCCATATCCTAAAAGATAGTTTATTACGTACATGACTGTTCAGTGATATTCAGTTATTTTTATTACCTTTATTTTCCTTAAAACGTACAGTAGAATACTTTCTACACAAAACTTTAGTGGAACGCTTTTGTTTTAATATGTGGGTAGTTGCAGAGGTGTGTCCTGGGGGTCCCGTCCCCCTCCCCGTAATCCCGACTTTTCTGTATTTTTTCCTAAATTTTAGGCCAACTAAAAATTTTAATATTATTATTATTATCATTATTATTATTATTATTATTATTATTATTATTATTATTATTATTATTATTACTGAAGATTTGCGAACTTCTGACTCGCTAGGTAGTTGCCTAGTGTGCATACACTAACATACTAACTATCTAACAAATTAACTTCACATGTGTTCACTTCTTTTCAGTACTCATGTATGAAGAGTTTTATTAAAGCACGCTAGTAGTTTGCTGTATTCCAGAAACTACCAACAGAAGGGAGAAAATGGAAACTCCCTTCTTCCGGTCAATATGTACTGGTAGTTCGAATGTCAGGTCAATTTGGAATTCCAATCCAATAGTATTGGTTTTGAATACTCATGTGTTTCAAAACTAATTTTCTTGTGGTTAGGGCTTGCTTTGACACATAATTTTTCTTTTTACATTTAAATAGACAAAATATTTTCTTTTTTTCCTTTTTCTGTTTAAATAGTCAATTATATTTTTGACAGGCGAAAAATAGTCAATTTATTCATGCAACTAATCTAATATACTGTGATTTGAAATTAATGTTTCTTTTGAAAAAGAAAATTGAAAAATACTCCCTGCTCACAGAAGGTTTCTGGGGTAACTGTTTTCATTTTGCTTTTTCTCTACCACCATACCAATTAATTTGTGTCAAAGGATACACTTGTCAACGAGCCTTTTGGTAATCGACAAATAAAGAAATTCAAAATAGATAAACGGTTTGAAACAGTATTCTACATTCCAGTATTACCAGACGACAAGCATTCTCCTATGCATACGAGAATTTTGTTAAATCTGATTTAGACGACTACTGAGCAAAACAGTACATTTATATATATATATATATATATATATATATATATATATATATATATATATATATATATATATATATATATATATATATATATATATATATATATATTAACGTATAAGAGTTTCCCCTACTATTCACTTTGGCTTCATCAGACACTATGAATCTCACGTTAATATTTTTAACTGTTACACGTTTTTTTTTTTTTTTTTTTTTTTTTTTTTTTTTTTTTTTTTTTATACAATAAACGTAGTTTTGCTCAGCGAGTAGTTCAAATCAGATTTAAATCTGTTAAAAGCAAAGCTTGTACAATGAAGAATTTTGTGTCTCATATAAAGTGCAAGGTACCCTACATTATTTTTTTAAGACGGGGAACTTTTTTACGTAAATTTTTCAACTTTCCTCCTCTTCTATAAGTTTGTCCCCTCTAATTTCTTACCCACTTCTACTATCAATACCTTTTAAAAAATTGCATATAGCGAAGTCAGAGTCCGGTTTGATTCGAAGAAGGATGAGTGACCTTTCGTACTCCACAAATGGTGTTAATATTGTAGTGTCCACCCAGTGTCATGAGGACAATTGGGGTGCTACTAGAAATAAAAAGTAGCGAACTCTGGTCTAGAAAGCCACCATTAGCGGCAAGGAGAGTCATTGTGCTTGCTCCACTTGAGACATGAATGCCACAAGCCGGCTGGCTTTTAGGGGCTGTTGCGCCAGAAGCTTTTTTTTTTCTTTTTTTGGTAATAAAATTTGAATAAAAATTAACTTTTTAGGACTCTTGGTGAATACTTTTAAGATACTATATTTTAAGAAACACACACAGAACATGCATTAAATCATAAAATTAGCAGCGAAAATTACATGAGATGTTTTCACTCAGTTTCGACAACGAACTGAAGACAAAGCGTATGGGTTGCCCAAGCCCAAGGAAAGCGTACGTACTAAGACACACGAGAAACGTGCTGGTGATCCTGTGGTCTTTCTGTCTTGGTGGCAAGATATTGTAAAGGATAATTTTAAATAATAGTCTGCGCCCATGCCAACTACACCAGATTCAAGTCTCGGTCGTAGTTTTCAAGCTCACGTTAATAATAGGTTCTCTCCTTAGTAATAACCTTGGTATTGCATAAAAATGCAGACAAAAGCGACTCACTATGCAACAACCTTTTCAGTAGGGGAAGGCGTTGTACCTGTGAACACTTTTAGAGTCTTCCAAATTTTGGTGCTAATATTCAGCACTTTTTCCCCAATTTTTGTCGTATATTTGAAGTGCCATCTCTTTGCTATCAGATAGGATGATTTTTAAACGTGTTATATAATTACAGTAGCTTTTATAGGATATAATAAGAACACATCCGTTTTGTTCACAGGTACATTATGGTCATGTACCATTGAACAGACCCTCTTGTACCTTTGAACAAAGTGAAGCCACAAATATTAATAGTTATAATTTGCAATAAAAGGTTTAGCTATAAAATGTTCCCCAGAATTGAAATTTTATTAATTAAATTAAAAATTGAATAGAAGTTCTAACAAAAACTTGTGAACAATAAAGTTGAGCATATACAACTCTTAACATAACCTTATGTGTTATACAATAAGCAAATATTTAGAAACTATTTAAAATTATAATTAATAATTTATATCCTAACCTAATCTATATAAAATATATCAATTGCTTTAACAACTTAACATTGTGTAGCTTTAAACAGTATTATTTATCATTCAAAGGTACACGACGCATTAATGTTCATAGATACAAGAGGGTCACCATTACGAAAAAATGTTCTCCACTAGCTTAAATATTGAACAGAAGTTAAAACTAAAAATATTACTGTATTCACCAATGATTCTACCCCAAGTTTGGACAAATAAATATCACAAGTTGCGAAAACCGAAGAGCACAAAACTCAAAAGGTAACTACAAAAAATCTTAGTTTTGAAGGTGAAAAAATTAAAGGGAACATTACTAGGCACAACACTCAGTAAACAACAGTCAAACGCGTTTGTAGTGCTTTTTTTTCATTTACTCTTTCAAACGAATTTTAATCACTGCACCTAGATAGCTCTGAATTCGAGAAAAGCACAGGTGTTCAAAGGTACATTGTTTCAAAGGTACAACGCCTTCCCCTATCCTTAAACGGGGATAGTGTTTGTTCCTTGTGTCGATTAATCGGGGATAGTGTTTATTCCTTGTGTAGATTGATCGGGGATAGTGTTTATTTCTTGTGTAGATGGATCGGACACCAATTATTAACACGTTGAGCCGCGTAAATTTTATTTTTTTTTCTTTCATGGAGATACTAATAATTATGTAAATTAAAAATGCATCGTTAGTAAACCGTTCAAAGGGACCACATCGGTCCCTTCTAATAAGAAAATCTCACCAAGATCAGGTCAACGGCCTCCTAAAGAAGTAACGGAACAAAGTAGACGTTTAGGTCCGATTGGAGCTACATAACCCGTTAAGAAATGTAAATATTAGTCTCACGGAGCGTGCGTGGGGCTCAACATGCGTTCCTTTACAACGGAATAGGATGAAAATTTCATGAGAAAAGTGAGAACTTGCAGGTTTGATGTCTGAATTTGAGTTTCAAACTGCGGCAACACTGATGTGTGCTTCCCTTGTCCAGTGGCGAACACGTTTGCCGTTTGAAGTGAAACAAAAAGGAAAGAAAAATTGTTAGCCAACGAACAAAATTGTCACACAAGAGAGTCAGTCAAGTGCACTTGCTGTGTCTCATTTTGTAAAATGACAACACACCATCTATCACTGACGTGGACAGCATAAATGTTACACATACAACAACAGCATCTGCACTAGACGGACATCCCCTCGCTTCTCAGGTCGTGCGGATGTTTCTTTCCCGTTATGTTACGTACGTTCATCCCCTCGTGTGTGATAGGGTTCTCTGCACACTACCATCTACCATACATACAATAACCATTTGTTTTGTAAATCAGTATCGCTAAGTGCGGCGACAACATTGCATATTGTGTAAAGGAGATTGATGGTTTGGCGTAAAGGGAACAAAAGGGACTATTTCCTACCAAAGTTTTTTCCATCTCTCTCTGTCGTTCATATCTTTGTTGTGTGTGGTTGGTGCCATATTATCGCCTTTTATACTTGATTGATAGATGTTTTACGGAAGCTTTTAACGAGCGAAAACTGATGGCTTAGAAAAAAATACTTCCTTTTTTTCTCTCTCTTTGTCTATCGTATGTTTAAATGATGCGTGTAGTTGCACTTGCCGCAAATTACAATGGAAAGCGATAACAGATATACTGTAGCATTTATAATTGATTGCGCATTACCCTGTTGTTTTTAACTCAATTGAATTCATTTATACTATAGGAAGGAGAAAAGTATGTTTTGTGGACTCTTCAAGGTTGAGAAAAACACTTTCCAACTATTTGAGTTTGAGATTTTATGTTTTGCGGCTTTATGCAGCACGGAGGTTATGAAGGACGGGATCTACAGTACTATAAACGTGGGTTCCGAACCACGACCGGTTCTTGGGGAATACGGCAGCTTAATGGTAGAGCACTTACAACTGGTGCGATCGTCCCTGGTTCGATCCCATGGCATGCAAGTTTGTGGTGGACAACATCGATCCCATGTATTTTCCTTTTTCTCGCACATTCTCATTTCACCAATTTTTTCATTAATCATTCATCTCCTTTATCCTGCAGGGTATAAACTAGGGATGGGTAAAATTTTTCCGGATTCCACAAAATTTATTTTCTGGAATTGGAAGTTTCACTTTCCGAATTTCGCAAAAATTCCGGATTTTTTTCGAAATCCGGAATTTTTCTGGATTTCGGAAGGTAAAATTTCCGGAATTGACCATCCCTAGCATAAACGTTGTACACAAAAGTGAAACATTTCATTTCATTTTACGACCAGGATTTGAATCTTGTGCAGTTGGCGGATGCATAGACCGTCACGCGAAATGGCCGTTCCTCACCACACTGTTTTGTCTCCAAGAGAATCACACCACGGGCCTCGGTTCACCAATTGTGTCTTGTGGTATGTTGTATTCTTGAGAAAATCATAGCCTCATATGTATTCTGCGATTATAGGCAGGTCACTTGTGACAAACGGAGGAGCTCCAATGCACAACGGTCTTCGGCTAATCCCTTCGACTTTATGAAGAAATTGTCTGTTTTATACCGTCCATCAACAGTAGCATCTTTCGCCCTCTCCCTCTTTTACCAGCCACAATACCTTCCAGCATGTTTCTCATTATTAGGTATCGTATTTTTATTCACTTAAAATTAACAAAATATACGAAAAAGATTCAATATTATCTTTCTGCGAATAAAATGTTTACCCCAGCTGTCATTTACAAACATTCGTCTCTTTCAAAAAATAATAATAATAATAATAATAAATAATAAATAAATAAATAAATAAAAAGTGTAAACTGCAATTACTGAATCAAAATAGAACCAGAATGCTTATTCTGTTTATTCAGTTATTTTGTGTGGCATTATTGGTAGTTTAACGTCTTTTATAATAACATGAAAACCACATGTACCAGCATAAATTGAAAATCAACTATTATATAATATACTGTATTATTAGAAAAAACAGACCTATAGTGCAAAATATTCCACCGACATTCAGAAGCCTATTAATGTCTGAGCTTGAGGTTTTACTCCCTGAGGAAAAAGTGAATAAAATTGTACGAACTCTGTATTAATCAACAGTTCTGGACGTAACCTGTTTATAACTTCATACATTTTACATTTTTCTGTATATATCAGCTCAATGCTACGTTCTTACTTCTCGGTAACTAATCATTTTCAAATCTTACATTATTTACGACTTTGAACATAGGGCCTACTAAGTTTTTGTCCTCACTATGAAGAGGTTCAGGGAGAAGAGCCAAGTGAAGACATATGATTAGTCTTTCTCTACATAGTCACCAAGCAGAGTAACACATTTCTGCAACCGGGATTTCAGCTTCCACAACTTCTCTTTGTAGAAAGTGTGCATTGGCTAGAAAACCTGTGCTTCACTGCAGCAATGACCTCCGCATCTGAAGAGAAACGCCGTCCTTTCAGAGACTGTTCCAGTTTTGTAAACAAAAAAAATCTGATGGCGCGAGGTCAGATGAATATGGAGGATGGGAAAGTAATTGGTACACTGGGCGTTGGACAAGATCCATGGTTTCCTGGGCTTTGTAGGCGGGAGCATTATCAACTAACAGGCGAACAAATTTGGTGAGGTGCCACGGCACTTTTCCTTTAGAGCATCACGAAGTTTTTCCAGCAGACCTCTGTAATATGTTCCAGTCACACTATGCCCATAAGTTGAATAATCCGTAAGAATAACGTCCTTACAATCCCAGAAAGTTGCAAGCATGACCTTCTTAACAAAAAACTGCACATGGGGAATCTTCAACCTCATTAGCAATAGTATTTATGATTATTCGTCTGTCGTCGTCCATCACTAGAAGTTCAACTTTCCGAATCATGTCATCAATCGCTAAGCACGGTCTTCCTTCTCTAGATTCTTCTTCCAAACTCATCCGTCCACATTTCAGCTGTCTCTTTCATATTTTAATACTGCTTAAGGAAGGGTACTTTTCACCATAAACAGTTTTCATCTCTGCATAGATGTTCTTGGCTTTCATTCCCTTTAGATGGAGGAACTTTATGACCGCGAGATATTCCACTTTTGCCCTTCCTACACTTTCAGTCTTTCCAGACGCCATATCTTCAACAGTTCTGAACCTAGAAGATTAAAATTTACTCATTAGTCTCATCAAAGATTGCTGCATTTCGTACACAATTTGATTACCAATAGCTAAAACGTTTCTATATGAGGGCAAAATTATATTGATCGCCCCTCGTTGATTTTTCAATAACCATTAAGGTCGAGTATCGTAATTTACTGTTTACTTAAAATGGTTTTACGCGCTTATAAGTATTAGTGCTCCTTGCGTTTGATGCGATAGTCGATGGTCTGCTTTAATTAACGTAGGCCACTGATAGTCCCAACAATAGCAGGCTTGAATTAAATACAATAGAGCTCCTTCGTGGCTAAGCGGTTAGCTTATGCGCCTTTGGTGTGGAGACCCAGGTTCGATTCCGATTCTCGACGGAGCTCATGTGGTTCGGATTCCACGTTAATCAGTAGGTCCCGTCTCCTGTAGCCTTGCTGCTGAAAGGGACGTTAAACTCAATTCAACAAAATTGAAGACAATAATTTCGTCAGCACGAGCTCTTTCGAGGCAAAGTTAGTGAATAGCAGTGCTCAGAGTTTTTATCTTTGGTACGGGAGTACTTTGGTTTAATCCCAGTGTGAATACCTCTGGTTCGGAACTAATATTAGGCAGTAGATCCATGACTCATATTGCCTCGGTGCTGGAAAGGAATATAGAATTCTAGACTAACAATATTTCGTTAGAAACTAATTTTTGCAAGAATGCGCCGTACTGTATATAAAGTGTAGAGAGCTCATTTTAATCAACAAAGATCTTAACGATTAAATTAAACCAGTATATTAATTTATTCTGACGAATTCTGACATATACACTAAATATAATACATCAAATTGAATTAATAATTTACATCCTATGTATAATCCTGCTACTTGCTTCGCACTGCAAACTAAACGCGATGTTCTACCGGGAGCATTTGCTTGATCACTGATTCTAAAAGTAGACTCAGAAATTGATTATTTTTAAAACTTGGTACTGATTTTTGTAGGACACTTTAGATACACTATTAAATAACAACTGCTCCAGTACATATATATCTAATCATTTGGTTTTGCACATTAACACACACACACACATAAACACACACACAAATAATACATAATTAACACAAATACACGTAAATTTAGCTAACAACTTTAAAAGCAACAACAAAACAGACTAATAAAACCTCGCACGGTCGCTCTCGCAATGTTAGCACGCTCAGATATTGCAATTAAGCAGAAGCCGAACCTAGATCGTGGAAGATTTGTTGGAATTACTGGTATCCATAAAACTTTCAGAAGTTCTTAAGGTACTGATTTAGGTTTTCGTTTTCTTGTTTCTTGAAATATGCATGAATATCTGAAAAGGAGAGTGAAAAGTATGCTGGATTTAAATATGCTTAGTATGGTATTAGTGCTGGTAAAACAATTTTCAAGTGTCTCTTTATCAGGTTGTTTCAACGAGTGAAAAATCTACATAGTTACGTGTGCGTCACTTTCAAGTGAGAGCTCCGCTGATTTGTTTCACCCGCGTTGAGAACATACCAGTATTTCTTGATGTCTGTCTGTAAGTTGTTTCACGGAGACGTAAGTTTTCTTACGCGGTTTTGTAAAATAAAATTATTTACAAATTCGACTCTACCATTATTACCCTTAACCAAGCATAGACCCTATTATTATTTGTGTATTTTAGTACAGTATGAAATGGATCTTGGTTCTTATTAATAAGAAAATTCTAAAATTGTTCTTTTAATTTGAAAGGGGAACATCGTCTCAAAGTTTCATAGTGCAACATGCTACTGCTGCAGCTCACGATGAGACTGTGTCGTCCTTTGCAGTGGAGTTGAGTTGATTTTGAGTTTAACGTCCCTTTCAGTAGCGAGGCTATATGAGACGGGACCTACTGATTAACGTGGAATCCGAACCACATGAGCTCCCGCCGGGAATCGAACCCGCTCTCCTACGCCAAATGCGCGTACGGTAACCGCTTAGCCACGAGCGAGTTCAGTGCATTCCCTTCATGAGTTCGTGAGGAACTCAGCGCAACAGGATGTTAGTCGGTGCCCACGGAACTGATTTTGCAATGTTGTGTCACCGGAACGAAATTTGACAAACGAACGGCGAGTGATTCGTTCATTTGCCATTCTTGGCCTAACTGCACTATTTAATGTTTTTGTGGCATGCTGTGCACAATGTCCGAGCTTGAATTAGTGAACAAAAATCACTCGCCGTTGCGTGTTGTTCATTGTGCAATTTGTATTGTTCAAAGTTTTCCATCACGCGCCAAAGCGTACTTTTTTTTTTTTTCACCAACCGAATACAAACAGGATTTGAGTTGTGTTTGTAAACAAGAATGAAGGCAATTAGATCAATGGAACGGAGAAGTAAGTAGAGTATTGGGGAAAGTTGCTGAGAGAGGATCAGTATTACTCTTAGTGATCGCGAGGACTCGTGAAGCTTGACCTAGATTACCAATTTCACCCCCAATAGAACGCGAACTCCCACCTATGAAATTTTGCTAGTGTCGTCACTCCCATTATACAGAGAACAGAAGATACAGTGTAGCCGCTAAGTTTACTTTTGCTTTTATTATTGTTGTTGTTTTATATTTTTGCTGTTATGATTGTTACAATTTAATTGAAATAATTATTAGTGTTTGTGCTATAGTTCTTTAAGTGCTGTTTTTTTTTTTATCTATCGCTTGTTTCCTATGCCCTCTCAGTTTGGCAACGTTGTTCCTGTACTTCAGCTGTTTCACATTTTCTCAAGTGTGCATTCAGAAGGCAACTCCACTAATCATACCGAAGTTTTACGATGCACCACACATGAGGGAAGGCAGTTCTGTGATTGGTGTAGAACCTAGGCTTCTCGAGCCATCGCGGCCATTATAATGATTACAAAAAAAAAGAGAGAGAGAGAGATAACTAACACTACAGGGTAGTCCGGAAGTGGGCATAACCCTAATTGGTGTTTTCTGACGGTTTTAGGTTTTACCCACATTTGTTTGCTAGCATTGCTTGGCATTGTCTGGCAACATTGCTCTCCATGTTCATTTGTTTTCTGCTGTTTTCTGCTTGGTAACAGTTACTACCTGAATCAGACGTGGTGGATTGGAAGAGGTTGTGCATCTTCACCAGCTCCCTTTGCCTGGCCTCCAAGAAGTCCCGATCTGACGACACTAGACAATGCTCTCTGGGGTTTCATAAAGCAACAAATAAGAAATACTCGATATCACACAATGCAGGAATTACTAGCAGCTGTGGAACATGCCTTCACCCTCGTGACTCCGGAGTATCTCTGCAAAATATCTGCGAGAACTTGGCGCAGAATTTCGCTGTGTTACAACATGGATGGTGATCATACCGATGTTTATAACTCTTAAGACTCTAAGGTAACTGTATACAGACATTCTAACATAACTAACACTATAATGTTGAAACTAAAGGGGGGTACGCCCACTTCCGGACGCCCTGTATGAAGGCATTGATAGTAGTATAGAACAGTCATTCGGAGCGGCAATAATGGTGTAGGAGCCTGTTACTTCTTTTAGCAACGTTACGTTCCCTGCCTACTCGTTGATGTCCATCTGTGGTTTACTGATAATAGAAACAGGAAACTGTTACCCTACAGAGCATCCAGTTGAAAATGGCTGGTGTAGAAGGGAAAAAAAAGAGAGAAGAGATGATTGGTGGATTATAATGCCTATACCAAAGAGGAGAAGTGTTGACCATAATCTTCCATTCACGATGCTTCTGTGTTAATCTTCGTTTTGACCAATAGTATTAAAATACAAATAAAGGTTCTAATACTGAAATCAAATGTTCAGTTATCCGAATAACTTTAACCCCACTAGATTTGACATTACAATTACCTTCCTTAGTATAAGTTACACATTTCTTTCCCTCCCTTTTTTTCTCTTCCATATTTTGTATTCCTACTCTCTTCGTAAGATTACTTTTCAAGTAATGTTCTAGCGAGTTTCTCTTTCTCTTTGTAACTTTCTCGAGTATTATTATCTTCCGTACGGATGCTAAGACATTTGAATTTTTCTTTTCTCTTCCATACACCTTATTTTCCGAATTCTCACCATACATTTCGACTGCTTCTATTCGTTTTGCACCACTCTTTCGAATATCGGTGTCTTAATTCTTGTTCAAGAACGAAGCAAAGAAAAAAGTTTCTCTTCTTAAAGTATTACTTCACTGTTCCTATATTTGATTTTATTTTTCGTTCTTCTCCAAGTGCATTTCTTTGAATTAAATTTAATGTCGCAAGACTAGAGTCGTTCTTTGCTTTAAATCCTATATAAAAACCGTAAGTTGTATATCGCTTCTGGTGTTAATATTGAATTCTTACAGAGTAAAATTGTAAAAGATAAAGATAAGTTATCTTCTAATGTAGATTCAGTATTTCAAGCGTTGATTCCAGCTTTCCCCTTACGTGGCTATTGAATCCGGAACTGGCGAACTCCCTTGTAACTAAGCTGTTAAGAGTGCGCTTCTTTGGCGTGGGAGACCCAGGTTCGATTCCCGGCAGAAACTCGTGTTCGTATTCCACGTTAAGCTATAGAATCACGTCTCATGTAGCCTCTGTGCTGAAAGGTATGCTAAACTAAACTATAAAAACTATAAATCGATAAAGTGATTATACGAACATAATGAAGAAAATTTATCATTGTTTAAAGACACACAAGTTATTACAATATACTCCAATAATAAATGCGAGGTTTTTTTTTTTTTTTTTTTTTTTTTTTTTTTACCTTCCTTAAACCACCAGAGGAGAACGTAAGATGGCGAAACTCAAATTAGCCAAATCTGTTCATTCAAGATCTCACATTCTCCATGACAAAAAAACAGACTCGAGTGTTCAATGATTATCGTGTACTGAGTGTGAAACTGTATCGAATGCAGTCGAAGTGCTCGCCAAGTGTGAACTGCATGTTGTAATTTTATTTCTCGAGACGGTGAAGGGGCGTAGTGACGTAACAATATCTTGATTTTTATAAGTTTAAAAGAGTGTGATTTAAAATGACTCGTTTAACGTTATACCGTGCTACTTATTTCATGATACCCCATTTTCAAAAATTCCATAACTCCGTTAATATCAGGGATTCAGCATTGAACATTTTTTGATTATAGAGCAGATTAAATAAGGATAGGTAGTGATCACAACTCAAACTCGTGTTTGGGGCCGCGGTGGCTCAGTAGTAGAGTGTTCACCTCTGGTGCACGGGATCCCGGGTTCAAACCCTGCTCCCGCCAAGTGAGCTTTGTGGTGGACAAACATCGTGTGCGTGGGTTTCCTAGGGGGTTCTCCCGTTTCCCCACACTTTTTTCATTCCACCATTTCTTCATTTCTCATTACCGTCTCCTTTAGTCTAACCGGCATAACCGTGGGACGTAAAACTTAAATACATATTTCATTTCTTCATTATCAAACTCATGTTTTTAAGGCACGCCACTACGCCCCTTCAACGTCGTTATAAGTGATTGTTGTGTCCACAAGCGCTATAAAGAGTTTAAAGAAAGACCTACCGACCTACATATGTGAAGCCAAGCATGGATATCTATGGCGGAAGATGACCTTGATGAACGGATAAATCATGTGATTCATGAAAGGAGTATAGTACACGTATGGTTTTTGAATTTCGTAATGTTGGAATCTCAGGGAAACTAGCAGCCGCCTGGAGAAATTGCATTACTCCATGCAGGTCACCCTTCGATACGATTCACGCTCAGCACTCCACAATGATTGAACACGAATCCGTCTTTTGGTATGGAGAATGTGCGATTTCCCGTCCGTTTCGCCATCTCTCGTGACTCTCCTCTGATGGCTCGACGAAGGTTGAAAACAAGAACTCCTCTCATCTAATTTAAATGGCTTATATCACATCCTTTGTAAACCTCTCGTGACGCGAATGAATCCTTCCAATTCTAAGTGAAATTAAAATTTTAAAAAAATCATCGCATAAATTTTGAACAAATATTTACAAATCGTCACGAGACAGGAAAGAATTTTTGGACACACGACAAGAAAAACTTTCGCCTCGTCTCGTGTGCAACACCACGTAGAAGTATCTTGATACAATGTGAAACAAAAGCCATTTGTTTTATTGTATCTTCAGTGGGCTGTTCTGTGGTTGTAATGTTATATATGCCTAGATCTACTATCTTGTTTTCTGCTTTCGCATAACTGTGATTATCTCGACAGTTGAGAGACTGATCCGCTCTCTCCATCAAGCGTAACGCCTATCCTCCAGCTAATGCCTGTGATCTTGGATCTGAAGTCACGCTTTGTCATTGTCAAACACATGCTGTTAGCTGAATACACACCTAACTCTCCTGGTCTCCTAAGTTATTAATTACGCTCATTAGAATACAGCAGTTGGCATTACCGCATCTTAACAGTGACCAGATCTCCCATGCTAGGGTTCATGTAAAGGAAGTTAATTTCCAGACAGATTGCACATTAATTATGTAGTGAGGCAGGTAGGTAGCTATGTGGGAGAGACCACTCTATCACGATTCAATTTTGTGCAACAGTTTGCAGACAGAGCAAACTCATAGCTACGTTATATCTATTGATGTCTAAATAAATTTTGTTTGTATCCAGTATATTAATATATAAAGATCCAATTTTTTATATTATTTGGTGTGTCCATGTGTTATCAATTTTTGTACGGTACAGTATCGCGAAGTGTTTTGTTCGGAGAAAGGGGTCCAAGCGAAATTCAGTTTTACAGTTATACCTGTCTGTTGACCTGGAAATGAAGCTAACCTACTTTTTTTTTTTTTGTCAGTATAGCCTATGGTTAGCATGCGCATCTTCGGCACGGAAAACTCGGATTCGATTCCCGGAGGGAGTCCATATAGTTCGGATTCTGCGTTAAGTTGTAGGTCCATGTCTTGTATAGCCTCGGTGCCAAAAAGAAGGCTAAACTCTCGAACAATAAAAAAAACTACGTCTTTTTTTATTTGATACTATAAAACATTAGCTATATACAATTAGATTCCCTGTTATAGTGCTGCCAAAATGTCTTGAGCCGTGGCAAAAATGCAAACTAAAGCTCACACCCACGCGTTGAGCCAATAAGGGTTCAGCTGTCGCTAAGCGAGAGAGTCTTAGCGGAAAGGGAGTGACATTCCTTCTAACGATTACAGCGCTAGGAACGGAAGACTAGGTGTCAAGTCAATGTGGTATATCTATAACCGACTACCAAGCGACCGGGCCCTGATCGGATTACTAAAAAGTCGGTTGAAACAAAAATCACTATTTCATAGCTCCTAAACTGTATAGCATCTCTGTAATGCTTAAGTTACCGAAATCAGTACTTTCGACCACAAGCTGTTGCGGTGACACTGAGTTGAAGGAAATATTATATATTGAATAAAGTAAACTATCACGTAAACCACGCACTTATTTATGGTGTATGTGTATTAATGGAAGGAAAACACACACACACACACAAGAAAAAAAAAAGAATGAGTCTACAATACTGAATGAAAAACAGTACTTGATTTTATAAACACATTTGCTGTAGAAGGGAAACACACTTGGGCATATATATATACTTTAAAAAGTGTGATTTGTGGAGCAGTATATTGATGTGGAGCACCGATATAACTGATAACGGAAATGATGTTTTTTGAAAGGCGGGCAGTTAAAGAGAAATCGGTTATGAGGAGGCCTTTGGCACACACACCCGACGTTGCCTGGGATTAAAGAAGTGACAAAATATTCTAAGTAGCCTACAGTCTTTCCTTAATACTTACCTAGAAGTATACAAAGTCAATTGTGTGCTTTCAGCTTAATATTTACTTCTAATTGAGTCATCCAGTTCGAAAACGACTCTTATCCATTTACGTAAAATCCCAGAAAACCGAGAAAAACTGTAAGATCAATGCGGTTTTGTAGAACTGAAAATATTTGAGGATGTTTTAAGTTTTTCACATGGGCACACCGAAGTATTCCTAGTTCTAAAAAATAGGCAAATCCTACATTTTTTCTAACTTTTTTGGGATTTGCTGAAAATGGACAACTCAATTGTAAATAGACTATGGTAACAATCACCTAGAAGTATGCCAAGCCAACAGCGTGGTTTCTAATTCTAAATAGCCTACTCCCCTTTCCATACAATTACCTGAAAATATGCCAAGCCAAATATTCTACATCTCTTCCCTACAGTTGACTTGAAGAATACAAAGTTAATGGTGGGGCTTCAGCTCTATAGGTACGTAATTCTAATTCTAAATATCCCACAGATATTAGTATGTAAACGGTAAGCCGATGTAAATGTCAAAGAAACGAAAAGATGTTTTCATTCGCTTCTACTTGTACAAAACACGGCGTCACTAGCTTAAAACTATTATCATTGACTGTAACACAAGAGTGTCGTATTTAAACTAAGTCCTGCAGTTGCAACGGTAGCTTCATGAAATTTATGTGTTACGGGTTCTTCAAGTAAGGTACTTACTGCTGGTTTTAAAAAAAAAAAAAAAAAAAAAGCTATGTATATTTTCTTGAGGTTTTTTTAAAAAAACATCCATGAGCTTCCGTATCTCCCACATTTTTCATTGTTGCCTGACCCAGCTCCATTAGGAATTGGGACTCTCTTCTTAGGCTGGAAGCCACACAGTTTATGTGAGACCAAATTTTCTTCTAGATATTTTTATAGCGCAAACTTCCATTCACCGGTGGTGTGTATATGCATGTCTCGACAGAAAATTACAGTTTCGTCTTTTGTAGACACAGTCATGCATTGCGTTTCTAGAGGTAGTGTGCTATAATATAAGAAGTCTGTACAACAGCGAATAACACACAAATGGGACAAAATTCCCTCGTGTAGAGTGTACATGTAATCGAATAACAACGGCGCAAGAGGAAATAAGACCGGCTTCTTAGGTTGTAAAGGTGTTTGTAGCAGGATGTTTGGTCACAAGACGATGGAAATACACGATTTTATTATTATTATTATTATTATTATTATTATTATTATTTTAAATCTTATGACAGTGAGGAATTGAACCGACAACAAGACTGGAGAAGATTTCTAATACCAGTACACCATAACACTAATATTGTAGAAGGTCTTTTACTCGTATATCGTAAATCCTGGTTTAGGAATTAACTTAAATATACTTGTCTGATGAGTTAATGCATTTTTTTGCAGAGTCACTGTTGTTGTGTTTATGTAATGTTATTGGTTGAAGGGAATATTGCCGTATTTACACACGGACCACAGGGCGACGTATTTTTAAAAAGTTGGCATTGAAGTATGGTATGTCAGAATAAAAAAAAAAAAAGCTGTCCAAGAGAGAGAAATTTAAGGAGATGTATACTGACAAGGAAATGACATGAACCTGTCAACGGGACTTCCTAATCAAACCTAGTCCATTTGATAAACATAACAAAGATATGTTCATGCACAAAAAATTAGGTGCCATGGACAACGGAGTAAGTCCCTGAGGCCCATTAACCCTGTTAGTATGAAGAAAATCGTAGACTCGCAGTGAAATAGCTATTGCATTAACAGTGTTCATTGGAAAATCATGTTTTATAGTTCATTCTCTTCTGCATGAAACAAGCTTTCCAGTTGTGTTATGTGTTGGGGCCCCTAACGTACATGAACGGGGAAAACTGGAAAATGTCGGGAATATTCCCTCCAGAAATCCCTCCCATCTACCTTGGACCTCTCTCGAGTGGCCCCGGATCTCTCTGGAGTTGCACATAGTTGATTCCTGTCATTCCATACCGGTAATGACTTTTACCCGTGTTCGAGAGGAGTTCGTCCTAGGTTTACATTACTGCACAGTTCGAGCATCCCTTCTGCATTAATGTGGTATGTCCCAAACGATACCATGTTTCTCTCTATTTACGGCTATGCAATGTTTCTTCCACCGTACTTTACGGATGACCGCCATGTTGGATAGGGATACGGTAGCGACATGCAGTTTCCAAAACTGGTCTCTACACGTGATTACCTTTCAAACGAGGTAGCACACGATGGAGGTTGCTATTTAAAATTTTGTAGTTAACCCCGTAACCCTCTTGGACACTCTCATGGGGGATTCTCCTTATCAGCATTTTTTTTTTTTATGTCCCTTGAAGATTACAAAAGGTTTCACGTTTGTGTGAGTGAGTATATATATAGTGATCCTTTGTATTTATCTCAGCACTCTTGAATATAGTAGGTTTATTTAATAGATAATACCGAAACAGTGCAAGTGAAGTAGTTCCTTTTTGTAGCATTGAAAGACATCATAAATAGGGATGGGCAGGAGCAAATTTTCTTCAAAACTCGGCTTCACTCGAAACAGACATCTTTGAGCTCGACTCGAGAACTCGGTTCGAAAAATTTACTCTAACTCGACTCGAATTCTGGTAAAAATTTCGAGTCCAGTCAAGCCCAATCGAGCTAAATCCTGTGTGTAGTTTTAAGTACTCTCTTCAAGTAACCTACATGGACAATATAATTATCAATGATATTATTATTATTATTATTATTATTATTATTATTATTATTATTATTATTATTATTATTATTATTATTATTATTATTATTAACACTGTGTATAACCATGAAAGTTACACGGTTTGTATCGGCATACTAAAAACTAGTTGACTGCCGATCTCGGTCGTCGAGAAGTCTTCAGGAGGTAAGGACATTGTTCACGAGGTTCTGGGTTTCAGTTCCGTTGGAGCAAGAATTCGAGCTCGAGCAAAAAATTGTTAAAAGCTATAGGGCGGCGGCCAAACATGTTCAGAACTGCTAGCCTTGGGTTTAAGGTTGTCAACGACTCAAGCGGCTCGGCTCACAGCTCATTCATTGTCGAGACGAACCAAGAAGTGAGCCGAGCCAGCAACTCACAAAACCGAGCAGCCTCGAACGATGACTCAGCCCAACCGAGCCGGTTCGAGCAATCGGCTCAGTTTAGCCGAGTCGAACCGAGCCGATGGACTTGTTTCAACGGAGCTGGCTCTAGCCGGTTCCTCACCTGAGCCGAGTCGGTGGCTCATCCCAACTGAGCCGGCTCGAGCTGTTCGCTCCGTTGAATCAAGCCGAGCCGGTTGACATCACTACCCAGGTTGGGCTTGTACTTGGGCTAAAAAAATCGACCGTGCAAGTCTCAGCCTTGATGGTAAGAACTATAGGATATTGTTATATTAGTGGTCACAACATTTGAAGTTGTCTCGTTATAAAAATATATTGTTGTCTTGTTATCGGAACGAGATGAGATGCGAGTAGTGTCCTCTGTCGTGAGCAACACTAAAAATATTCCACATTACAGCTTATATTTCTCATGGTTTTCGCTTTCCAGTTAAATCAGGCTATGATTTCAAAACGAGCTGAACGAGCGAGCCATTTATCAAAGTCGAGTTGAATTCAAGCTAAAACTCGACTCGTGCCCATCCCTAATCATAAACCTCACTGGCATACATCAAAATGTGAGAGTTTAAGTTCACATAAGGGTTTGTAATTCTTACTAATATATATGCAAGAACGTGCGCGTGTGTGTATATGTGTGTGGTGTCATTCATTAATTTTTCACATAAAAAAGTCGCCAGAGCCACCAAATTCTGTGTGCAGATAGAGCTTCACCAGGTCTAATTGCGTACGAAGTCAGTCTTCGATTTTCGACTCTATTGTGGATTTGGAATGGTCATACATTCTGGAGGTTCAAAAAGTAGGATCTCAGAGGCCCTTAAGTTAGAGCAAGGTTGAATTAGATCACCCAAATTACTCTACTGTGGTGCAGGTTGCATACTATTCAGTACGAAGAACGGGTATTTCTGTTATTTTAGAATAATACAAAACTAGAAAATAATACACAAAAAATCTGTAGAACACACAAAAACCTCCGATTTTTCGTATTGGTTTGAAAAATTTGTAAATCTACAAATAAATCTGTAGATTTGGCAATTATGCTGTTCTGCTGTCAATCATATTCTTGTTAGTTATTAAATGATACTTTAATAATAATAATAATAATAATAATAATAATAGAGTAAATGAAATGCGATTTTTTTATTTTTAAAGTTTTCTTTGATCGTGTTTAACTAGCTCAAGTATTATATAACAGAAGTATTAATAGCCAATAACAATGCTATAAACTTAATGAATTTAGTAAATGATATTCTAGAGTTTTAATGATATGAACAGCTTTTTTTTTAAATCTTTGGTAGAAAAGTCCTACGTGTATATAGACCCCTGTAAAATATTGAATTTAATGATCATTGTGGATATATTTATTGAAAATTTTCTTCTGTTTGTTTCTTTGCACAAAAGGAAAAGTTTGGAAGCATCTTCTGTAGATAATGCTATTACCCCATCAAAGGATATAAGATCCGATCAGGAAAAACTAAGTTGGAAGTTATAATGAGCACTCTTTTGTACGTAATAGATGTTTTAATGAGTGCATTTCTCGTATCTCCTCACAAAGCCGGGCAATTATTTGGAGTATGTTTTCCTTATTCCACTTTATAGCTTACAATTGTCTGAGACTGAATAAGATGATTTTCAAAATCGAACAAAACTTTTGATTTTTTAAAAATAAATTTTACGATATCGTCGAAAGTCCATTAATTAAAGTACACAATTATTTAAAAACTTTTCTTTTAAAAAAAAGAAAAAAAGTTTCAGGTTACCACGATTAGTTTCCATGTTAAGTGAAATCAGGTTTAACATGTTTGTACCCAGATATGAGTAACTTGTAATCGCTGAAATTCGAGTGGCGCCCAATAATCCAACTGTCTTCTAAGCGATATATGTGGTGTGAGAAGATAAATGCACAAGAAATAGTATGTTTCAAAAAGAATAAAAAAAGTTAGAAGGCTAGAAAACTCTACTGAACGTCTAAATAGAAACCTTTTAATCTGGCCACTTACGTAATATCGGCGTATATACAGAGATTGTTCAGCCTACGTTTGGCCGATTTCGTTCCTTCCCCCTCGCGGGCAGAAATGACTCACCCGACCTGGCTCGTGTTGTCCTGCAGTGTTGTGCAGTGGCTTCCTGGGAACGGGGTTGTTTTTCCGCGCGGACGACAATAACGTACAAAACAGAACCATTGTTGTGAGTGTTGTGTTAATTTTTTTCCAAGTTTGTGGGTTTCCGCTCTGTGACCAAAATATTGCCCAAACTATCCGGTTTTGGGAAGGCTATGTTGCGGCTCTTTATGACGCCCACTTTGGTGTTTCTGTCATTACAAAACAGTGCAAGAAGAATGGTTGCAACATCAGTTTAAGTGGAATAAAAAATGTTATTAAAAAGTACAAGGGTAACGAAGCTCCACTATATAGATTACCAACGAAGTTGCCTAGGAAGCGGGAATGCACCAAGGCCACCTCCACCATGCAGAGGAAACTTCGCAAAATGGAAATGTAAGAAAATCCGCCAATACAATTGTGTATGGCTAATCGTCTTGACTTGTCTTTGAGGACTGTGAGCCGGACGTTACACCATCAACTCAAACTGCAAAAGTCATGAAAGCTCGCGGCCATCTTCTCACGGATGCCCACCAAAAGGAACGAAAGTGTAACGCCCGGAAGCTATACGAACGGCATCTGGCAAAACAAAGGTGGATGTACGTCGTAACGCTCGATGAAGCATGGATTTACCTTTCCGACTGCGGCAAACCGAGAGCCATTATGTACCGAGAAAAAGGCGCCAAAAACTTCAGAAGGTGGGTCCGTGTCTGTAAAGAATCCTTCCCAAAAGGGTTCATGGTCGTTACTGGCTACTGTTACCGAGGTAAACTGAAGATTCGAGGGGTGGCGAAGAACTGCAAAATAAATTCACAGCGTTTTCATCAGCAGATCATGCGGCCGATCTACGAGCATAAGATTCTAACAATGTACGGAAATGACTGGTGCGCATTCACATGGACAAGGCCTCATCACATACATCAAGATCGTCCCTCGCATTCTGCAGGGAGATGGGAGGAGGCAAGTGGTATACAGGTGATACCTTTCAATGGGATACCTGTTAAATCTCCAGATGCAAATCCTATGGACTATTGTGGATTTGGATTGCTGAAGCAGGCTTTGGGAAAATGGCGTGTGATAACCATGGAAGGACTTTGGAAAGCTGCGCAAAGGGAATGTGACAAGATTCCCCTTCCAGTTCTCCAGAGAAGATTATTATAGTGGAAATTACACTGTCGGGCTATTGTTAGGAACCAAGGAAAACACATCGAGAACTTACGGACCTGGCGCCATGGATTCTTCTAAATTTTTAGGTAAGTCGAAATTGGCCAAATGTAGACTGAACAACCTCTGTAGATGATATTCCCATAGAAACCTCTGTAGATGATATTCCCATAGAAAACCGTCAATCTGTATGTGTTCCCCACATCAACAGAAGAATAAAGTTTACTTTTCTCTTTGGTTGGCGAACAAAATTTGTCTTTGTAAAATTCATTACGTTGAGAACTAACTAGGAAGAAACTGACAATATTTGCATTCATGGTCTTCCCATTAAAGAGGAAGAAAGTTTAGCTCCAACGTGCTGAAACCTTTTTACAGAGGTTGATTCAGTAATATTGACGCTAATTTGAATATGTCTGTTAACTAGTAAATGCCGTGTTTCCACCATCGGTTGTGTTCAGTTTGCAGGTCACCTCTATTGAGTATTGTCTGGCATCGAAATTGCCATTGCAGGAGACTGCGTTGCAGATGAGTATTCCACTCCTCTATGAGTATTGCAGTATCCCATAAGCCTCAAACGATGTGGACTCGACGAGGTGAGAGGCACCGCTTAAGGAGTCAGAAAGCACAATAGTTCATTGGGCTGGCGTCTGGACTCTTGACAGGGATATCGGAAAGAAGATAATTGCTGCAATTTCAGTTTCCTCTTCCGTACGGTGATAGAAGTCCAGCAATATTTTCGCCATGTGGCTAGATGCTCCATTTTGGTGCCCTTCAACCTGATTTAATTCTTGTCCGTATAATACTGGGATTTCGTGTTCGTATATTTCAGTCAAGACATGAGTCTGGTAGTACGCAGCATTGATTTTGAAGTTTCACTCTTACTTTTCGGAGACCCAGTTGGCGTCTGTAAGAGAAACCGACCACAATCATGAACCCTTTTCTGGCTGCTCGCGTTGATGTTGTGGGCCCAGGACTCTGTGTCACGTATTTCCATATAATACGTTCACAGTTGCGCGACCTACACGAAAATTACACACTTCACATATTTCAATGATGCACGACGTCGTGAACTTAGAGCTACAATGAACACATCCCAGAATCTGTAGTTTCGGCGGCGTCAGACTACACTCGATCACACTGTTCTACTGTGTGACTAAAGAGATACTGTTGCTTGCCTCGTGGCAATCTCACGGCGACGATTTGCACATGCGCGGTACGTATTCACAGTGAATTTGGCTCAATATAACTGAATTAACCTCTGTATTTTCCTGACATAACTTTGGCTCGCTCATAACTCGTCTCTATGAATTAGTCGGTTATTTTTGTTTTACATCCTGTATATAAAACCTGCATTCTGTTATTACGTTGTAAAACGCAGACTAGAATGACTTGGACATTTTGTGTGGAACCAAGAATAGGCAAAAGGTTTCTCTGAACTTATTATTTATTATTTTTACTAATAGCATGTCTGCTGCAAAATGACGTATTGAAAGTCTATTTTGTGTTATTTTTATTATTCTATTTGTGTAATTCAATAACGTTATCTTTGTAAACGCCACTCTCTAATATATGCTCTCTTGCCTTCTTTCTCTCTTATTTATGAATATTCCGATCCAATTTCCCAATGCTAAAAATTCACGTGATTGGTTGTAAAATATTCAGAGGAGAAACTGTGACAACACTTTTTTTTTTTCGTTTTTAATTAGTCCCTCTGCCGTGCACATCCACCATTATCAAATTCCTCGCATGTCTCTGTGGATCAACTTCCAACTACACATACAGACTTTAACTAATTCCGTTAATAATACAAACAACCTGTGCGGCTAAAGTTCACTCGTTTTCTCTCTTCACAAAAAGCTTTACTCTTTATTATTATTATTATTATTATTATTATTATTATTATTAACTTGAATATCATTGATTACTTTGTTCTAAATACGAGGTAGTAATGGCAAGTGTTTGCTTTTATTCAGGGTAACTGGCCCATCCTGCTACCCTACAAATACAGGGTGGGCCCACCTTAACTCTAGATCAGCGTTTCCCAACCGGTGTGCCGCGAATGGGCCGCTAGTGTGCCGCGAGGAAATCGAAACAAATTATTAATTCAATAGAAATCAAATGCAAGGGAAAATGTATATTTGTATTTCACATTACTATGAACCTCTACTATAAATCTACAATTTTAAGTTTCATACTGTGTTACTTTTCTGTACATTTTTAATGCTGGAAAACGTGTTTATCATTGTCATGACCATTATTGCTTCTTTATTGTTGCAGACTATTTCGTAACTTGAAATTTTAATATATCATTCAATAAATTCAACAAAGCAAATATGCATACAAATTACCTACATTTGTGTTTTAAAAGTATAGGAGATTTGTTTATTTATTCGTTATTTAGTGATCTTCCCTTTTAGTTAAAGGTTAGACACAGTTTTCGAAAGAGAAAGTGGATTTTTAAAAACCCGAGTCCTATATTTCATTGCAATTTGTTTTCTTTTTTAAAATTAGAATGAAAAATAAGCATAATGATTTACCACGAGGGAAAATCAGTGATCGAGCTTTCTTCTCTGTAAGGAGATCAGTAATGACATAAAAATACCACGGTATTTTATATTTCAAATATATATAATCAGTGGTGTCCAATTATAATGAGCCTGAGGGCCATAACCGTCTTTGCTAGCAAGGTGGAGGGCCGCAACTAATAATAATAATAATTATTATTATTATTATTATTATTATTATTATTATTATTATTATTATTATTATTATTATTATTATTATTATTATTATTATTATACAAAAGAAAAGTATAAAAATGTATTTGAAATATTACATTCAATGTGATAAATGAGGGTGACTAGGAGAGTTTACAAGGGCTGGGATATCTACATCCAATCCTGTTGTTGCGAGCCGCAGAAGATGTAAAAGAGAAGAATCTCCAAGGCAGCTTCTGAAGCGATTCTTTACAATTTTCATGATTAATTGGTTTGGTTTGGTTAATTGAAGAAATCGTTCCTTTCAGCAACGATGCCTTGCCTATAGCTACATTCACTTATTATTAAAAAAAAAAAAAAAGTTACAATTTCTGTGTAGTTCGTTCGTGTTTGCATGAATATCTGCCTTCGTAACCTATATCGAGACATGGTTTCATTTTAAGATGATAACCACGCACCATAACCACACCAGTGTTGCCTTGGATGTCTGGGCCTTTTTGTTGTACAGAAGCGCTAAATGGATGCCTTATTTCGAAAGAAGAGTGGAAACATTAAAAGAATGAATATAAATGAAAATATTATCAGTAATAATAACCGTATGTCGTGAGAGCTTTGTGGGCCGCAGAAAATGGTTTGGCGGGCCGCCATTTGGACAGCTCTGATATATATATATATATATATATATATATATATATATATATATATATATATATATATATATATATATATATATATATATATATATATATATGGGTGTGCCGCGAGAATTCAAGTTACACCTATAGTGTGCCTGAAGTTGAAAAAGGTTGGGAAACGCTGCTCTAGATTGTATAAGACAACACCTACAGTTTAAAATGAGATCTGAATTACTTAAGTGCATGGGCATCCGAATAAAATTTTCTAGGGGGGCCTCATCTCCCTGGTTGCTATATTGCGTTTGGTATTTTTTTTATTTGTATTAAGAAAATCTTAAGAAATTTCATACATTTTCGTGAGCCAGGGGGAGGCCCGGGCGCCACCCTGCCCCCTTCGAGTGGCCATGCTTAAGTTCGGCCGATGGTCTCCCGTGGAATTGAACCCAGGACCTTGTACATTCAAGGCACTCGGGCTACCCACTAGACTAATAAAGAGAAATATAATAGACCGTATATTTGTACTAGGCCTATTCATCAATAAGAATGTATTAATATTGTTAGAGCTAAGCAGAAACCATTTACCTGTATTTCTATATTTAAGACACATTAATCTATATATTATTTGAAATTAAATGAAATCTTTAAGTTTTACATCCCACGATTATGTCGGCGAGGCTAAAGGAGACGACGGTGATGAGAAATGAGTGAAATGATGGTGGAATGAAGAAAGTGGAAGGAAACAGGAAAACCCCGAAAAACCAACACACATGATGTTTGTTCACCACAAAGCTCACTTGGCGCGAGCTGGGATCGAACCAAAAACCCCATGCACCAGAGGTAAACGCTCTACCACTGAGCCACCGCGGCCCCATGTATTGCATTTAACAGTTGTTTTGATATCAGTTAAATAATCATTTACCGAATGTATTACTGCTAACTTGTCCAAAACTTATTCCGCTGTCAATTGTCAGTAGTTTACCATAGAATCGTAGAATTTGTCCTTACAGGCGTCCCGTGGGCTTATTGACACTTCACTTATTTATTTATTTTTTTTTTTTTTTAGGAAAGTAGCAGGACAAAATCACCACTTCCTATCGCAAAAATCTTATGCGGCTGATTTAAATTAAATGAAGATGGAAATTTGTTTAGTATTTCAATACTGACGTGACGTGGGAATCCTTACTTATACCTACCTGATTACATCCTGTATCTCAAAGCAGAACCTAAAAATAAGTAGTAGTTATCTTTAGACATCTAGGAAGCTTACCATCTGGAATCGAATGCAAGAATCATTCGGAAGACAGCTCTAGCAATCTAAAAAATAGCAACAGAGATCAATATTTATATGTAACATAGCAATCTGTTATTCATTATTTATATATATGTTATTTTCTTATAATAACCATACTGCTGACTGTTTTTAGCGATGATTTACTCTATACAGTAACTTGTAATTTGTTACTTAAGTAGTTATCTGGAATAAGTAACAAATGTCACCGGTTGTAAGTTTAGTGTTGTATCGTCATAGTTTACATTCGTCATACCTTGGAATTAACTCTCCGAGTTCAAGTTCTTGAACCCATTATCCGTTCAGCAAACTAATTTGATAAGCCTTCGAGTTCGTGTGTTAGCCGTATACAATATTGTTACTCCATCTTGCACGGTTCTGGGACGTTGCACCTCGTGGAGTACTCGGACAGCATCATGACGAAGAGGAAAGAAAAGAGTGTAAAGGAAAAGATGGTTAATTAAGATGAATAATCATAAAATAATTGGTGTAATAGGAATGTGGGAGGAAATGGGAGAACCTTGAGAAAACTCACGGACACGATGTTGTCCACCGCAGACTCACATGGCCTGGGACCCCTCGCACCAGAGGTGTGCGCTGTACTACTAAGCCACAGTACTCCCTTACTGTGGTTAGGACCTCACAGTAAATTCTGTTTCATGTCAATAATATAGCCTCAGTTTGCAAAGCACATTGTGCTCGAAACAACCAAGTAAGGTCATTTTTTGTCAATAGAATATATTGAAATAAATTTTATTAATTTTAAATTGTGTGAGGTAAAAATGTGTTTGCAGTTAATTTCCGAGCACACAAAAGTAGAAATTGTAATGGAAAAGGTTTCATTTTGTCTTTGAAAAAAAAAAAAAAAAAAAACCTTTGATTACGTTTTACAAAAACCTTATTCAGTCTCATATAGGAGGAGAGATTGTTTTCGGGTATTTCCTCCCTTTATTTTATGAATCCAGTATTCACATATCGTACATTGCTTGCTAACATTTCTAATCCAAATCACTCGGCTTTCGTGATATTACCTAAATAGTTCCTGCTTTAATTGCTATAACACAAACAGTACTAACGTTTAGTAATTAACGAACACTCTTTAACATGCTTGAGTCGGTAACAGTTTTATGTGCACTATTTTGTTTTTTAAAAAATAGAAATTCTTTCTTTTTATTTAATGTTCTCAAAAAAAAAAAAAGCTGCAGTAACGTGCGTGCCATTAATTAAAATGCACGTAATATCTGTTTTTTTTTTCTTTAATAGTATTTCTGATATTACTACAAGAGCACTCAGCTTGGTGACCAGAATTAGCACCATTTGTATTCAACCTCTTTTACTACCAGCTGCTGCTAAGCCCATATTTAGAAACATTATTATTCCTGCATGATCCAGGCCTCATTGTATTGAGAGCAAAAGTTCCGAGATTCTGTGGTGGAACAGAGAAATGCTGCAACAATAATATAGCTGAGGGTATCCAATAGCCGAAGCTTGTTGTAGCATGCGATTACTTCAGTCTTTTATGATTTCATATTTTAGTTCCTGTAGGACAGAGACGACTAACGTTTCCGAGACTATTGAATAATGATAGTTAAAGTTTCAATAAACAAATGAAATCTTTCAGTTTTACGTCCCACGTTTATGCCAGCTAGGCTGAAGGAGACGGTGGTGATGAGATGAGAAATGAATGCAATGGTGGAATGAATAAAGTGAGAGGAAACCCACGAGAAAACCAATGCACACCACAAAGTCTACTTGGCGCAAACTGGAATCGAACCCGGGACACCAAGCATCAGATGTGAACGTCTTACGCATAGCCACTGCGGCCCCAGTTTCAATAATAAAAATGTATTGCTCACAGCACAGATTGCTTAATTTAATTCTAGTTTCAGTTCTTACGCTTCAGAACACGAAGAATGATAATAATATAGATTTTAATGAATTATGTTATTGTAATTAGGAAATTTGGAGATTCGAGATTATCCCCGAAACATCCGTCTACATTTTACTCCCACTGGTAACGTTTTGTGTTCGCGACTATTACTGCTTGGTAAGGTGGTAATCAGTGGAACCCTTCTCTCTTTCACTAAGCTAATTTGAACTATTGGTTGAAACTGCAATTTTCAATAGTAAGCAAAATGTGCTTTTATACTTTGTAAATATTTCATGGCTCAAGTTGGAGCAGAATGTACAATGGACGGTGTTGCCGCATCGTATCTACAAAATGTACCCGTGAAACAGTCAGTATTTGCACTAGAATTTTACAGCATATACATAAATTTAGAAAAAAAAGTATGAGCTAATTATGAAGTTAGGGATAAAAATGAAAGTACGAGGATAGTATACACATCTTGGCTGTGGCATGTGTTGGAAATGGGGCCTACAGGTGTTTCAGGTACTGCGTCTATTAACGATCAGAAATCGATCGTAGATTAAGACTAAAAGTTCACGTCAAAAAACCGATTGAAATCCAAAGTGCTTTAGGTGAAGTTTGTGGTGAGCTAAACAGTGGACCGTAGTAGAGTTTCTTGCTCAGTTCCTTCAGTTTTCGTATTAATCGTGTGAGCATAAACGATTATGTAAATATTCATCTTCCCCACGACTAACAAAATGTCGACAAGTTCAATCAAATTTCAAAGATCAGACAAATTATTATTTTTGCTTACGATCTCCAAGCAATCGTCATAATACGAAGGTTTCCATGCAGAGGAAGTGTCACAGCAATGTATTATCGCGACTTCTTACAAAATATAGGCAAAACTTGACCTCAGTTGCCCGAGGCTGGGCCACCTATTCTCCACAACAACTCTTGCACATTCTGCGAGAACGTCGTAAAAGTTACGTGAATAAGGTTGGAAGGATTTACCTCATGCTCCTCACAATCCGGACATAAATCCACAAGATTTTGGCCTATTCCCACAAGTTTCGGACTATTTCCATATCTAGAAGAGCTTTCTGCCGCCGTTACCTGAGTTACGCGCCAGCTGAACAAGAATGGTGTCGGATGGAATACTGAAGCTTCCCGGACGTTGGGATTCTGTCATTGAGATGCAGGAAAACTATTGACTGCTTATAAAGTGGTGCTATATACTCGTATATATAATATAAAAAAATAAAGTAATATTAGTGTGTAAGAAAAACTAATATTAGTGTGCATTATTTATAGAATGACCCTCGTAGATGAATGGTGGAAAAGACATGCAGAGATGAAACATATATCAATCGATGTATCAGATCAACTGAACAATGTTTTTGAGTGTAAAACATTCGGTGCTTTGGAGAAAATCAAGAGAAACTCATTTTTTAGTGCCCTAAAAAGTGTATCGTTCGTTGTCATGATAGTTTTTATTCTGCTGGAACAGGTGGTGTATTTATTTATGTACAGTCCGCAGCAAAAAAAAAACTGCAACATGAGCATGTAACTTTAATGTGAAACTACGCTTAACAGCGCAGAGAATCAATATAACGTCTAAGTGGCACGAATCACGCCAGGAGCAACCTCGGCGTCCTCCGCTTCACGCTTATTTTGCAGCAAAAGACTTAGTCGTTTCACAACAAACTTACATGCTCATGTTGCAGGTTTTCCTTTGCTGTGGACTGTACTAATATATATATGGTGTTACATAAACGTGTCACGATATTTTGGGAGCAGATTCCTCACATCAAAATAAGAAAAAAAGTTCATATGGACCTGTGCTCAAAAGTGGATAGTTTCGGAGTTATAGGGTGCCGAAAACGTGAAACAAGTGGACTTCAAAAGTTTAAAGCTCCACTACTATGGGACCTATCGCAATCGGGTCAAGAAATCACTGAGCAACTGGTATGTGAATTATCCACATATCCATCTTTCAGAACCTCTGGTACTTGCACAATCATTTTTAGAGAAGCTATTTGGCAGTATTTGATCACTCTCCACCTACCTCTAAAAATTTTATATATATATATATATATATATATATATATATATATATATAAATAGGTCGTAGATAGAGGAAATATAGAAAGTCAGTAATCTAATACAAACAAGATGGAAAAATTAGAAGCAATGACAACAGTTCTTTGATATAATAAAATATCGATTAAACTAAATAAAAATCAGTATAAGATTGTAGTCAGACTAGCAGTGATGTGTGACGGAAACAACACAGAATGAGGTCAACAGAAATGAGTATGTGTGGAATACTACCTAGCAAGGACAAAATCAGGATTAATCAAATAAAGAGAACTGTAAAAATAGTAAACCTGAAGGAAAAGATAAGACTAAGATGGTTTGGCCAAATTATGATAACATTGAAGCACATATGGGAACGAATATAATTATAGTGGGAATTGAAAGAAGCCCAAAGAAAAGTAAAAGAGGGTGATTCAGAGAAAAGAATCTGGATGTAAAAAAGTGAAAGCCAGATTGATCTAGAGGAAGCTCGTTGAAATAAGCGGCCCCTATGGAAAGTGGGAAGAATAGATCAAGACAAAATATATATATATATTTCAGTATTACATTTAGCTAACACTGTTCTTGGTGCTTGAAGCATTGCATTGTTATTATTATTATTATTATTATTATTATTATTATTATTATTATTTTAAAGTAAGTATTTAGATGATTAATAGTCCAGGCTCGATTGCCGTGGCACCGGATAAGATCCAATGACAAAATTTTGTTTCTGCTGTGATGAAATCTTGGGTTTCCTAGGTCATAAAGAATTAATTTTATCATTTAAATGTATTATATTATTCTCGTTTAAATATTAGTTCGAAATGGAAGCACGCAGTAGTGTTGGAACTACATTGCGTCGTTGATGCCTTTCTCCTTCAAGAATAAATTTCTGGCGATGTCTTTGTAACATCCGTCGTAACTTGACAAGTCACTTAGTAAGCTTGATGTTAGTATGACGTGAAGTACTCATCTCAGAATATTTTATATATCTTGGACTTACCGGCTCTTCGAACCATACTTCGTTAAGAACGGCGCTCAGCTATCCTAACCACCATAAAACTGGCTCTAGGACACGGTGGTTACTTCTGCTAACAGCCCAGTTCTATTTGTAACAGAAATGTTATCGTGTTGGCAACTATATTTTCCTACAGTAGCATCTTTTAAACTTTCAGGAGAAGACGAGGGGGGAGAGCAAAAAGCTGACGTAGAAAATTCAGTTTTTTTTTTAGTTAATGTATTAGTATACAATTGATTAAGAAGTGTATGTCTGAAACTCAGTGGGCTGTAATTACGCCTACCCTCTCCAAATAGCGCCCGTGTCCTCCTACAACAAAATAGTTTTCTCTCTCTCTCTCTCTCTTTTTTTTTTTTTTTTCAATATCTGCTACATGTTACATATGCATGTCGCCCTCATCAGTATACAAATCACCACTGATATTGTTTTCTTCCAAACAGTTGCTGAAAACTCGAAAATAAAGATAAAAAAATAAAAATTGAAACTTGTTTCATGCATAGGGAGCATAGGTAGCTTCTTTCTCAATGCTTGAATGAGTTAAATATCTTCCCTACGTTCACCCTGCATTTTTTTTAGTTAATAATTTATTCCATATATATATATATATATATATATATATATATATATATATATATATATATATATATATATAATAATTGAAAGTGACTGTCTTTGTGACTTCTTAACTTTTAAACCACAAATTTTCAACATATGAGGTTCGGGCATGGGAGATGGTTTTTATCATTTCGTTTTGACTGTGGAACTTAGGGGAGGATAGGAAAAGGTATTTTGAAATGAAATGAAATCTTTGTTTTGCGTCCCACGGATATGCCGGTTAGGCTAAAGGAGACGGTGATGATGACTAATAAATGAAATGGTGGAATGAAGAAAGTGGGAGGAAACGGGAGAGCCCCGAGAAAACCCACGCATACGGTGTTTGTCCACCACAAAGTTCACTTGGCGGTGGCTGGGATCGAACCCAGGACCCCAAGCACCAGAGGTGAACGCTCTACCACTGAGCCACCGCGGTCCAAAAGGTATTTTAAAATAATCGAAAATGACCTATATTAGTGTGGAATCCATAGTTTGCATGGTCGCTGAGACGAGCAGTGACTTTCGATAGCGTTTTATACTCCAAATTAAGCCCTTTATGTTCAAAATGAAATGGATATTCTGCTAGTAAACAATAAGAAATCAAAATTTTAGAAAGTGAGCCAGATAGTATCTGTAAAATACTATTAATTTCTAAACCTTTCGTATTGTGTCGAAATGTGTGTGTCCGATAATTGTGACATAAACTGCAAATCCAATTTTCGGCCTATAAGAATGGACCAGGTAATAATTCGTTCATTTAGTAGCATTTTGCACATAATACCCGTCTCACTTGTTATGTTCTTTATTGTTTTAAGTTAATCAGTATTTAAAAAAAGAAAAGAAAGAAATGCGGCAGTAAGCATAACGAAAACCCTAAAGACAATGCAGTTGATTGATGGAATTTGAAATGAAGAAATCAGAAAATGTTTGCAATTTTGTATGGAATGATTGTGTCCCAGAAAAGTCCACTTGTTGTGTGATTGAACTGCGGATATTTCAATGTTTGTTTCCAGATAGTCAAATAGCAAGAGTCTCATGTGTTTGCATACTCGAGTTATCTGGATTCCTAGAAGAGCTATGTGACATTGTATTGCAGATGCAACACCACTCGACTAGATGCTACAGCGCACTTGGGAGGAATTTCAGTATCGCTGGAACACACGACACATAATTCATTCTCTACACATGCACTTGGTTGTTCTCCACTTTCACCCTCCATGTTCATTGTACGTAATATCAGTGCCGTAACTCTTCTACTTTATTAAATAATGAAATTCGTAATCCTGTAGTTCATTTTGCCTCAGCATGTAGTTTGGTCATACACGCTAATATTTATATTTAATTGCCCATTCATTTGTGTCGTATACGGTAGTTACTGCCTGTCGCCTTGCTCAAAGTGTTTTGTCGTCGTGTTTTTTTTTTTCAACTTTTTTGTTGTTGTTGTAAGTAGTGGTAGGTAGTTATTTTCCCTTGACATTTATATAGCCTGTGTTCCTTCTACATATTTGAGATTTTGTTCCTGTATTTATCTTAAGGTTCCCCTTCTGAAACATCTTCTGTGGTGTGTTTCATATGACTTGTAACGAACTATGTTATAGGAGTACAACAACGCAGAAGTTTTATATATGAGTTCTTTTCATTTTAAAGGTGGACGACTGCCCTTTTCGCCGTCCTTAACTTGTCTCTTATTGTTTTACTACTTTATATAATACTCATTTCGCCTAACACTTCATTGACAGATAAAAATCTCACCAACCATTTTAGGTAAATTACGAATTTGCATTTGGCCTGATTCTCATTCTAACGATCTTTTCAAAGATTGATTCCCTTTACTTCAACGGCGGACCTAGAAGGTAATTTTTTTGGAGGGGGCAGCCAGAACCCAGCCAAATATATATATATATATATATATATATATATATATATATATATATATATATATATATATATATATATATATATATATTGTGAGTTTACTAGGCCTATAAACTTTCAAAAATATATCAAAAGTAGATTAAATTATTTCTGTCACTCAAAAATACTAAAATGGAGGCCTAAACGCCGCCGGCTACATCCGCCATTAAGTACAGGTGAAGTTTAAGGTCAACCCTTTAGGCTACAAGGGTACATCAATAATTGCCCTGCTAAATAAGTATTGTTTTATTAAGAAAGTGTACATATGTATGTCGAGTTCAATATTTTGGAGGGTGGCAGAGATCTTACCCGATAAACCCGCCGCATGGATGCGCACCTGGATATGTAAGTTATGTAAACAAAAAAATAAGGTTTTAGAGTTGGTTTTGGTTATATCTCCCACGAGGATACTGCGTCGTGTCGTCTAGCTAGTGTCAGAATGAAAACTTTGTTTAGTGTATACAGTAGCTAGAGATTACAGCGCCCGGGGCGAAGTAGAATTCGGCGCCCCTATATTCACGTTACCAAGCTTTGTTTTTATATATAAGAGAAGCAGCTCTTGTTGTCTACGCTACGCTGAAGTTTTATCAAGCTCTTTGGACGGACCATTGGAACAGCCAAAAGCGATCATTATATATTCTTTTATAAGAGCTGTTTTCAAGAGGCTTATTTTGAACTTTCTGTCAAAACTTGACAAAACTATCTTTAGTAGTATACAGGTCCACTTGAACAACAGTTATGGAAATTTACAGTTATTTATAACGTTTTATACTATCGATAAAAAATGAAATTTCAAAACATTAGAAACTATGTTTTCTAAAATGTTCGAAATAGGTGGCAGCATTAATTTCCAGTAATAATTGTAAATTTTTGGAATAATTTTATTCTGTAAGTGACCACACAAATAGCTTTTTAGTTTCGATTCTATTACGGGTAAAAATATTTTCTAAACTGTATCGGAAATTTAGAATTAGCCTTCTTTGCGAGTTGAGTTTTATTCTGGAAGGAGGGGGGGGGGCATCAATTTCATCTCACTTTCCTTTGTGGCAATCGGACACAAATCATCACATTTGTTCCCAAAAAAACACATTTCAAATTGCATTATTGGGGTGACAGTCCCCCCAATTCCAAGATTGGAGGGGACATGTCCCCCTCATCCCCCCGGGATTTGCGCCAGTGATGGTTATATTTAGAATCCAAAATATAGTTTGGCTATTGTATATGTCTGAAATTATAGTAATTATTTAATTTGTTATTGAATAAAAGTTCGGAATTTAATTAACATAATAAAAATACACTAACACACACACACACACACACACACATATATATATATATATATATATATATATATATAGTGGCGGATCCAGGATATCAAGGGAGGAACTAAACCATAATTTACCGTTTTATCCAGTGTAAAGCAGAATTGAAGCCCATTTTTTATCCAGTGTAAACCTGAGCATCAAGGGGGGCTATAGCCCCGTAGCCCCCCTTAGATCCGCCCTTATATATATATATATATATATATATATATATATATATATATATATATATACGTATAATGTGTGTATATGTTTTGTTTGTATGTAGATAGATAAAAACATCACACAACTAGATACGTATGCACAAAAAGAAGTATGCGATACAAGTAGTTGGTGGAGAAGTGATCCCAATAAATTCCTTCAAATTGGAAAAATTTCATGTCAATGGAATAAAAAAAAATCTCTGGTAGTGATCAGTCTTTGAAAAAAACGAAATTCGTTGGTTTAGTTCTGACCCCCTTAAGCCCCATTCTACAATTCCTTCAACTTCAAAAATGTTATTATTCCCTTTGCCTACCTTCATTTTTAATATTCCCGCTCAAATATCAGCTTGCGTGTCTCTTCACTCCTTTCATTTTCATACCTTCATTCTCACCGTCGTGATTAATCCGATTATGTAGAAAAGCATGATTAACTAACCAAGCTCATCACCACCAAAACGCCGAACACGTATTTAAGACTATGACAGTTTCTGATTTTGAAAATACTGGTGCGTACAATATAAGTGATTACTCGGTACCTTGTGTATCCCATCATTAACAAATCATATATAATAACTTCCTTTAAGTAATAAGTAAAAATTTGTTGTGACTCTTATCGAAACATTTGGGTTGCGAGTGAAGCGAGCAAGAAAATTTTATAACAAATCTATTTCTTGGCAAAGCGACAATATTGATTTAATAGGGCGCCAATATCTTTTCGGGGCGGCGCAAGTGTTACTCATTTTCAACACTTTTTCCCTTTATTCTTGCTCCTTCGGCGCCCTCTTGCTATCATCGCCCGGGACAACTGCCCCGCTGGCCCTTCCCTAACTACGGCTCTGAGCGTATACATCATATTAACGAAGAATGTAGTAGTTGCGTAAGATAAATTTTTACGTTTACATAAAAATTAGTTGTCTTTGATTACATCCAAATAGCACACAGCAGGGTTTACAGTCACCCACACAGAGACAGATCTTCAAGGTAAAAAACTGGGGGGTGCTGCCAGAAGCCAGACTATGATAGGTATATGATAAGTTTACTATAAACTTTCAGAATAAATAAATAATCATTTCATTTTTTTTGTCACTCAAAACTGGGGGGCCTAGCCCACCTCCGGCCCCGGCTAGATCCGCCACTGCTTTACTTGTTCATTCTGAAAGTAGTTAATATGTCTATGATGATTTCTTATGTATTTGAAAATAAATGTAAGACTATATAGTAGACCTATAAGAAATTGTTAATCGTTGTAATTGGCATGTTTGATTTTTGTAAATAAGCCTTTCAATTCTATAAGACAGGGCTCAAAAAAGTTTCTTCTGACGTAGGGGGTAGCGCTGAAAAACAAGCGCCGCACCTAATACAAATGCAGTTTAATACATAGTTAGGGGTAACGTGGGGAGACGCCGTCGCCCGGCTTCCAAAAATTATCCATGGCGTCCCCCCACTTTCTAAAAAAAAAAAAAAATACAATGGGCAAAGATAGGCACGGGGGACGGCGTGACGTCATGCGTTCCCTTACCTTTTCAGATCCATTTTACCCCTGTACATAGTCATATATGTTTTTGCCTTCTATTATAGTGACTAGTATGAAAAGCTTACGTAAGTCTACAGGCTATCCCTCAAATATAGCAGCAATTAAAGGCAATATAAGTAAAAGTTTTACAAAACAGCAGTGTGTCTCAGATGTCCATGTATATGTCTTGTAGATTGAGCATTGAAATACCAATTGTCTACTTTTCTGGGTGAATCAAAATTCTGAATCGATGAGCCAGTCATTCATCTTAAGATTCATGGTAAGTTGGAAACTGAGCTCTATAACTTTAAAATTGAAAAGATATTGACGCTCTAGTCCACTCAAGCGCATAAAAATCACAACTATATCCAGACTCGTGTTTCCAATCGCTGTGATAGCCTGGCGGCCGGTATATTTAAGAGTCCTTGAATATAGTTACAGAAATACTTTATGTGATAGTCAGAATGAGAATTAGGCAAAATGTGAAGTAGCATTTCACCTAAAATGGCGGATGTGGTTTTTATCTGTGAGTTAAGTGAATTGACAACTAAACCGTTAACATGTGAGGTTAAGGTTAAGAGTAAATAAAGTTGAATGACGTTTAGTCTCAAAGGATGAGTCCTCTGATCCCAACGCCTCGAACATAATATTTTAAAGTCGTAATAGTTGTGTTGTCAACCAAAGATATTCTGCTACAAGAGGTTGAATAGCTAGAGCTTTGGCTATTCGCTTTTTGTGTTTCTTCCAGACATTTTTTTTGGGGGGCACTGCCTCCCTCCCGGAGCTCTGAGAGTACTTCCCCGAAAGAGACCAAAATAATACGTCTATAATATAATAATAAATAGAGTAGTACCAACAGTGCCCCTCGGAACACTGTCTGAAAGAAACATTGTTCTTGTGTGCGAGAACCTGGTTTGATTTTCGGTTCGAGCTCATGTTTGGTGAAGCTGTAGGTCTATGTCTCAACAGACTCAGTGCTAACAAGTGACAGTGTCGTGTACACTACGTGAAGGAATTTGGTTTGTATAGCGTGATATTCTCTCAACTAATATTAACACCGGAGATGGCAGTAAATTTTTCCCACTTCCAGTTTTAGTACAGTGGAGGTGGAATTTATACTTCAGACGCTAACGCTTCCGATGTTAACCCCTTCCACAACGATTTATTTTCTGAATTCTGATAATTTAAGTATAAGTTATAAAAGTGTATTATAGATGGTTTATCATTATATTATATAACTTTCAAAACATCAATATAGTAACCCTACGTGATGCTACAATAGTTTAAATTTTATGACAAGTGTAGCTCATCATTTTGCGATTTGGCACTGGGAGGTCATGACGAGCTAGACTCGTCATTTCAGTGCAAGGAGTTAATATCGTATACAGCTATGTTCCGGCATCCATTACGTGATTGCCTTGTTGGGATGTTCACCGGCTTCTAACTCGATGAACCCAACAATAAACCATATTTTTGAATTTTAGATTTCACCAGACACTTAATGTAATCGTTAAACACTTTCAGATGTTTGAACACGTATCTTTCCACAGAAGGAGTTGAGTTGAGTTGATTTTGAGTTTATCGTCCCGTTCAGCAGCGAGGCTATATGAGACGTGGACCTACTGATTAACGTGGAATCCGAACCACATGAGCTTTCCACAGAAGGAAAACGGTAGAGCTTTGAGATTTAACCCTGCCTTTTTTACTTTCAAGAAAGGAATGTATATTCGCAGAAAGACGAAACGATTGATATCGTTGCAAAACACGTCACTACTTGTTAGTACATAGAATAATTCCTCGATTATGAGCGCCCATGTAAAGAAAAAAATGTATCAATTTTGAGAAGAATGCGTTTATTCTGTGGATATAAGTACCGTCCCAATAGGATCATTACAGAAAATGTACGCAGCTATGTACTCGTACCAAACCAACGGCTCATCGTTGACTGCAAAAACTAGTGATTCGTTAGAAGAATCTTTCCAGATAGAAGTACCAGTAGTGCCTCTATCTATTATGAATTACTATGCTTAAACTTAACATATGCAGTGTTATGAAGTGTAAAATTAAACAGTCGACAACATGGGCGCCGAAGGGAAGGGCAGGGTGAGGCCTGGGCCCCCTCTGGCTCACCAAAATGTGTAAGTAATATAGTAATATAGCAAACCACGTATATTAAATACCAGACGTAACATAGCAACCATGGAGATAGGCCCCACACTAGAAAATTTTCTTCGGGCGCCCCTGATCGACAATGCAACTTTATATTGTAAAAATTCACAAATTGTTGTTGCTTACGATTTATTGTAAACAACAATTGAAAAGCATCTACCGGTATTTCTATCATCTGTTCAAAAATGTATCTGTGATTATAAGCTTCCCACAAGATTTTTAGACGTACATTTTGAAAAAAGTAAAAAGAAAAGATTATAGTAACCAACTCTGTATTATTCAGACCACTGCCTCCTCAATAGTGGATATGGGAGGCAGTGATTCAGAGACAGTAATTTCCAAAACTAAAAACATGTCTTTTCCTTACTTTTCTTTTTTTAAATCCTGTTTCTTCAGTATTAGTAATGGCTTTTAAATTGTTATTTCAGGAGAAAGCGAAGAATCGGATGATGAAGAAAATGAAGATGATGATAGTGATGATGATGGTGGTGCCGTTGGTTTCGAGGGAGAAATATCACGACCTGCAAAGAAGGCTTCAGCAGCGACTAAAAGGAAAACGCAACCCCCCACGAAGCCCCTGTCAGCACCAGAGGTGGCGGCCATTCTGCACCAGATCTTGGCAAATGGTGAGTTTCCATCCAAAACAGATGGAAGGGAATTTCAACTTGTTTTGCAGCAAGTTATTTTTAATCCCATTTCTCTTTTCGTTCCTTTCACACGAATAAAGGAAAGAAAGAAAAAAAAGTAATTTGCTATTCACAAGCGCCGTTAACATTTTCAGTTTAATTCAAGAAAAATATTTCAGCATAAATAAAAAATTAACTAGTTTATTTTAAGCGAAACCCCCTTTTCTTTATCCAAAATGAACATAAAAATAAGTTTCCGTTCCAAATATCTTTGTCGAAAACAGAAAAATAATGCAAACAACTTACAACTGCAATCAGAATGCTATAATACTCATAGAAATTGTAATAAACTTATTTGCTATGAATGTATCTGATTAAAAAAATACTCTATTTATGTACAATGTGATATACTGTATATTCAAAACAATGTTCTTAAGACTATAAGCTGTGGAGCTATATTTGTGTGCAAAACCAATTGTGAAATTAATGTATAGTTCTGCTTAAAGAAACCTGGATGTTCAGCTTACATTGCAAACCTATTTATTAATATTCATATGAATTTGTACCAAACCATGGGCGCCGACTACGTGGGGGCTTCGGGACTCCAGCACCCACACATATAATCTTGTGGGTTTGATAGGAACAATATAAAATAAATATTTCTCACTCGCCATGATCAAAAAATAATAAGCAATTAAAACATAAGTTAAAATTTCTAATCTCTAAAACGCTTTTTTTTTTTCAAATGTGTCTATAAAAAGGCAACCAAGCAACATCATGCCGTTTTCTGTGCCTGTCTCTGGTCTAGTCAAAGGCACTCCCACAATAATAATAATAATAATAATAATAATTAATAATAATAAATAAAACTATATTTTAAATATAATTGAGCACAGCCCTTTATGACAGTGTTCATAAAAGATTTTAACTAAAAGGAAATCAATCAAAAAAATATCGACACTTCTCTGAAAACATATAACACGTTCCACCATTGATATGAACCCACATAAATTTTGGAAAGTCGGCGCCGTTGTACCAAATAAAACTTTATTTCCGTCGTCTCCTTAAAAAATAAAATGTTGCTCCTATGAGTGTGAGTAGAAAACTTTTAAAATAGAGGAAGGCATCCAGTTGTTTAAACAAAGTTGTACAAGAGTACAGGGAAAGGGTTTAATTTACATAATAGTTTTAATTACAAATGTGTAAGATAAATCAATCACTAAAAGTTTTAAATCATTTTCTTTCTTTCTTTCTTTGGCAAAGTTATCCTTAAGTGTAAATTGCATTCGAAATTGAATACAAAAGGAAAGTAAAATACAGTCGCAAAAATCAGATTATTGTTTGGGAGGGCGGGGAGAGACTGCCTTCATATTCTTACAAATTATTGTGAGCAGGTTTGCCACTTTCCAAAAGCAAAATGCAGGGACACTTCAAACAGCTAATTGAGGGTTGGAGGGTTGTACCAACGGATTTTTTTTTTTTCGTAATGATGTAATAAATATCTTTTTAGTGAAGAGAGAGTCATATTTCACTGATACAAGGAAAGTAAGGCAATTACTACGTAAGCCTATATATCATATAATAAGAAATATGGCCAATTTAAATAGTATGGTAGAGTATAGTCTATGATAGCCCTATATGTTAAGTACCTAAATATATGCCAGTTGCCGATATTTTAAAGGCTCTGTACAATAATGTGGAAACCAAATTCCAATAATATTCGTCACCCATACACATGCAAGTCCTGACAGAGCCACGTTAGGACTAGAGTTCCAACTCTGAAAAATAAAATTACTAGCCCCCACTCATAACCCTCAAAATAGGATAAGAATAAACTGTATTTTAAGCCTTGAAATGTATAGTTGAGTCTGAAAAAAGAAATCCATTTGGCAATCGTAGCCAGGACGCAGGACATTTTGCCCCAAATCAGGACTGGTGGTAACCCTAATTGTGAGACTGAAGTATTAGGCTATTTAAGAATGAGAGTTCGTAAATTCACTATCAAAACCTTTGAAAAAAGAAAAGATAGTTCAGTACTTCCGCACAGTAGCCGAAAATTCCGGCTACTGCTATGACCTTGCGTTCATCTACGCTTCGACTAATATTTTCAACAAAGTTTTAGGGCTAACTTAACTGTAAGCAATAAGAAAGAAATGTGGTAAATAAACGAGTGAAGTAACTGCGTTATTTCCGGTGACAACAAAGTTAGTGATTCCAGATTGTATTCTTGGTAGGTAAAGAAAGCATAGACCGGTAAATAATTAACTTTTATTTTGATGTAGTGTGTTGCGTAAGTCTATTATGTAGCACACCGAAATGAAATATCCCGGAAGTATTGGCGGAAATGCATCATGCCTAACTAGTCGCGTACCGAAAAATTTTTGTGGGGGGGGGGGGGGTCTGAGCTTCGAGAGAGTGCAATACTACGAGCCATTATGTCTATATTGTATTGAACGGGTACTATTTTGCACCCTAAAGGACGATAAGTAATTTCAGGGGGAAAAAATGATAGAACTAGATTGTTTTTGTAAGAAAACAGTACAGATGAAGTGTAAGATTAAATTTCGGGAGTCCGTTAGATTATAGTGTAAGATCAAATTTTCATCCTACATCAATCATTTGCGTGTTAAAGAAGTACAGTTTTATTGAGAAAGTGTGCTAATGTATTTTGAGTTACGAAGTTTTGGTGGATCCTGACCCAGTGAACCCTTCCACCTTCGTGGTTGCGTCCCAATGCCTGCCTGACCCATACATTACGATACGAAGCACATAAGTTACATAAATATGTGCTGATTGCTGGAACTCGGTTTTTATGCAATTTTCTACAGCATTGTTATTGCTGATTTATCTCATTATGGTGAAGATTGATACATAACTGATGCAGCAATTAAGGATTGCCAAATAACTACACTACAAGTCATGTCCATTATCTCATATTTATAAAACAATAATATCTCAATAACAGATTGTGAGTAACGCTAATAAGCAAACTTCAAAACATTTAAGAGTTACGGGCTGTTTTAACATCTAGGCAAAGCTATTTTTATTCTTAATATAAATACAAGACATCTCACTCGATCAGTCGCTAATTCCTAATAATTTACATTGAGACTAATTGTCACTGACTGGACTACTCTACCTGACGCCAAGAGATGTCGCTAGCGTTACAGAAAATTAGCAAACGGGAACAACTATCCTTATTATAAATACAATAGATATACCTAGGTAGATGATGCCTACAGCTGCGCTGCCACTGCGCTGCTTCGTAGTTAACACCATGGTTAATTTTGATTGAGATCAACCTCTTAAAGTAAGCATTTGTAAATCTTGAATCTCGTCAAATGCGTTTCGAAATGTGCATGACATAAGAGTTTTTGTGTGTTGAAAATTAAATGAATTGTTGAGTGTAACGTCCCATGATTATACACCGAGACTAAGGGATAACCAAAAATCGGGATGCCTGCAACCCTTAGTCACTGCATTACGTATAAGCCATAATAATGAGATCTTACAATAATAAAAAAGCGTGGCAAAGAGCACTAAAATCGAGTTGTACCAAACCATGACCTACCAATTACGTAAATTAGCATATTACTTTTGAACTAGAACTTCAGTTTTTCTAAATATATATATTTTTTTCGTTGCTACAGGAAGAAAGGAATCTCTGCAATGGATATCAAACTGTTTGGATGAAGTTGCCACAGATAGAGAAGCAGATGGTGACATGGAACCTGTGCCATTGCTCCCACTCACAGAAGAAACTGTGGACTCAATGGATGATGAATTGTTCCAAAAACTGTTGAAAGAAATAGGAGTCGCTCCTCCATTCGATGAACAGGTTAGTTGATGCTTTAGATTTTTATATATTAAATGTATAAATAAAGATCACAGAATATTTATTTTATTTGTGTGTCTAGTTGAACCAATATGAGAAATTTCTAGTACTTCTTGTTTATGAAGCATAGAAACTTGTTGGTACTTTGTTCAATGTTGTTCGTTTTTCATCGTTGCCCTATTTCTGTAACAGCTATTCATTTTCTGTCTTGTTGCTCAGTTATATTTAGGGCTTGGAGTTTTGGTGCTCCACCAAATCGTAGAATTTAGTGTGGGGGAGGGGCTGCTAAAACAATTATTTTGAAGCTACCACGTGACTTATGGGATTCCAAACTCGAAATTTATGTCCGTCAAACTCCACCAAAAAGATATTCTAACCAATCTTCAAATTTTCGTGTGATTTCGTTTGCCGCCTGAGAAATCGTACTTCCTGCTTGTAAAATCGGCAATGAAAGCTTACCAAATGCTTCAACAGACTTTCAAGAAGAGTGCTTTGATCTGCACAAAAGTTTTCGAGTGGCTTTAAAGCGTTGACATGAGTATTGAAGATCATGCTCGTTCTGGACGCCCTTCATCACCTCAAAACGACGTACATTGAAAAAGTCAACGAGGATCGTCGTTTCACGATCGACGAAATTTCAGAACAAACAGGAGTGAGTTGGAGTTCGTGTCAGCGAATTTTGACAGGATTTGCAAATGAGACATGTTGCCGCTAAGTTTGTTTTGGATTTGAGCCAGGACTTGAAAAATCAGGTTCAAAGTGACTCCAACTTTTTGACCAAGTCATTACAGGTAATGAGAGTTGGAGTTACGAGTATGATCCCAAAACCAAGCAAAAGTATAGCCGGTGGAAGACTTCTCCCCCCCCCCCTGACTAAAACAGCAAGACAAGTGAGGTCAGTTGTTAAGGTAATGATCATTATTTGTTTTTATGTTCGTGGAATTTTGCAACGGCAATTCATCCTCCCTAGTCAAACTGTTAGCCAACACTTGTATTTGGAAGTTTTAAGACATTTACGGGAGGATGTGCGGAGGAAACGCCCGTAACTCTGGTGATCAGATGACTGGTTCCTTCATTATGATAGCGCCCCCCCCCCACACACACACGGCCTTGTCTATAAACCGCTGTGTGCGCTTCAGAAGTGGACTATCGTTCCCCACACTCCCCGTATTTTTCAGACTTAGCCCCGTGTGACTTTTATCTGTTTCTGAGAATTCAAAGAATCTAAAAGGAGAACGTTTTACGATGTGGAGGTTGTAAAAAGAGCTTCGCAGAGGGCGCTGGACAATATCAATTTTGAAAAGTTCCAGAGGTACTTCAAACGGTAGGAAAGAAGACTGGAGAAGTGCATAGCATCTAATGGAGAGTACTTTGAATGAAATTGAAAAGTTTTTGTAAAAATTTAATAAAATATTTTTTTTAGAAGAAAAGTCCACATTCTTTTGGGTCTTCCCTCGTGTAAGACTTCCCATGCTTAAGATGTACATAGTATATTTTGGGCGTTAAAGACTAAAACTGAGATTACTGCTTACAAAAGTCGCGATTTCACTCCAAATTCTTACTTGGTAATATCAAAAGTGCTGATGAACTTTAAAAAAGAAGAAGAAGACTATTTGCCATTCTACCCTAAAAAAAATAGGATTCTTTGATTTTCATCGTTAGTGGCTGAAGAGGCAGAGAGAGAGAAAGAAAACTATTCAGTTTATCGATGTAGTGGAGCATGTTATTGTGCTCTCGTCGTTTCTCTCATCTGTTCATTTTCTAAGCCTGTGAACCGACTAAACGTATTTTAGCAGAGCGATGCCTCGAGGAAGGATGACTCAATTTCGTACTGCAAGTGTAAGTCTTACTTAGTCGTATTAAACGGAAAAGGAAAACGTAGAATCTTTGTTCCCGTTGAATTCCCAAATGCTCTAATAGTTGTATTTAGATTCCATAAGATAATCAAAGATCGTAACTGTTTCTCCAAATATCTTTGGAATGTACTTATCGACTGAGCTGCTGTAATGTCAGTAATTACGTTTTTGTCTATCATTGTCAGACATAAAGAACGTTACTAGAAAGAGACGCTTTAAAGCAATAGAATAATAGAATAGGATAGAATATTTTATTGTTATTAAAACTGTATACAGACAATAACCGATATGTTTTTATCTTCCTCAAACTCTTTAACATTAATAGGGTACATCAACTAACCAATCATACATTTTGTTTTTAAATTGAGTAATAGGCAAGTTTTGCATGTGTATTGGTAATTGTTCAAAAATTTTTATTCCTTGTATTGTATAGCTATTTTTAATTTTTGATAACCTGCTATACAACATATCAAATTGTTTCGAAGATCTTCTGTTATATGAATGAATATCTTGTCTACCTGCATATCTGATATACCGTAAATACGCGCGTAATTTTCGCCTTCGCATAATTTTCGCATCCCAATTTTGAAGGGCATTTTCTGTATATTTTATTTTCCTCGCGTAATTTGCGCACGCGGAAACTTTTTGTGAAACAGCATTTTTCCAGGAATTAATTACGGTAGCCAATGAACACTTGGCAACGCAGCAAAGCCATTGTTGTAAGGTAAGAAACCACATGACTTCTTAATCAATTTTTTGATGTTATTTTTCTACAAATTTAGAATTAGTTGTTTGTTGTCAATTCTTGCTACAAAGAAAATGTGTACCGGAATTTTCGTGTTATTTTGACTGAGGAAAAAAATTAGATGATGTTCACTGATGTGGCTAATTTTTTCCCAGCATAATTTACGCACCCTTGTTTCAAAACAACTTTTTTCGTCTAAAAAAGTGCGAAAATTACGCGAGTAAATACGGTATTTTATTTTACATATATTAAAATCTTATATATATATATATATATATATATATATATATATATACAAACTAATAGCAGTCACAATTTTCAACTTATAGAACAAAAGTTTACAGTGTTTTTTTTATAAGATACTACATTGATTATTGTAATATACGAGGATCTTTGCAAAAGTCATGATAACTATTTTTTTTTTCGAAAATGGTAACGAATAAAAAAAATCTGAAATATGCAAATGGTTAGTTAGTTAGTTCATAGGTAAACATTACATGTTAACCACAGCTTCTGATCTAGCACAAGTATCGGGGAAAGCGAGAGAATTGCATTGCTTCTTGCTTGATAACCGGATAATATTGATTGTTAATAGTGTTTTTCAAATACTTTATCCAGGAAATCTACTGGCGGATACCATCTGATTTAAGTGTTGAAGCATTACGGAAGAGAAGTCAAGTGATCCAATTAGCTCTTGAAGGGAAACTGGATTTAGAAAATATTGCAAATCAAGGTAAGTCATTAAGCATGTTACCCTTGTTAGACATTGGAATTGTCAGTTGCTACGAATGTAGTGACTTAGTGGAAGGAGCGCTCACCATTCCCTAGATCGTGCGAATTTTTGTGTCTGACAACTTCGTGTTATTGAACTTCCCTCTCTTTTACTCTGCTGATTATATATCAACAAATACTTCGATCCATCATTCCTCTATTTTGGCCTAAAAAGCTTAGGGCTTAATCACTGGAGACTACAGACTTTCACTTCAGTTTTCTGTTACTGTTTTTGGATTACCGTTTAATACTTCCATGTATTGTTATTCAGTTATCGGATAATCCTTTTGGAATAGAGTAGACGTTCTCTTCCTGAAGCAGTATAATTGCTAAATATTTGCATCTCATTTTTGTACATTTCTTTATGGTGAGTACATTAAAACTAAACTTTTTATTGCCACTGAATGCAAGTAGTGTGGATGCACAGTATCCGAAATTCGTACGTTAAGAAAAGGCACAGCATTGAAGAACAACAACAAGACAATTGCCCATTGACAATCATGGCAACTCATATTCTCCGTGATCCTGTGCCTGACAAACACGGCAACAAGTGGTGGCGTTCATTGTATCAATGTTTCCATTGTCGTGAACTACAACCATCCCCTGGCCTGTCCAATCCCCAGACCTCAGCATTATTGCACACCTGTGGCCATTCAGTTAGAGGAGATAGCCTCCTTAATCCTCGTTGACATCACTGGGTGTTATACTTCATGAAGAATTGTACAATGTTCCTCTGAAAACTATTCATGGTTTATAAAATTCCATTGCACGAGAAATCAGATCTGTTATGTAAGCTAACGACGGTCTCACGCCATATTATTGAGATAACCAAGAAAGTTCTGTCACCTTTTCACCCACCACCTTCAAACATCGATGTGTCACCTAAGACGTACCTGGAAGATAAAAAAAAAAAAAAAATAGTTCCCATCAGCATCGACAACCTTATGCCAACGTTCGCGGTAGAAGTGGGTGGACCGTGAAACGAAGAAGGTATCAAGTGCATTTTGCACCTCTACTAGGGATTTGAACTGGTGTCTAAGGTGATTGTCCAAGGAATGGAACAGGTGATAATCGGATGGTGCAATGTCCGGGCATCATGGCGGATGCTGCAATAGTGTTTCCCATCCAAGACGTAGTGACATGGAGCTTAGCGTTGTCCTGTAACAGGAGGACCTCTTTGCAATTCAGAAGTTCTGGTTCCAGAGTTTTGAGTTTTTCTTGAACACGGCTCGACTGCTGGCAGTACACAGTTGCATTGATTCTCTGACCAGCTGTTAGCAGTCCCCGATGCACGATGCCACGAGCAGTCCACCAAACACACAGGAGGACATTCTTCTGGATAATGCTGGTTTCGGCTGTTTTGGAACCGGTTCATGGGATGCTAACCAATGATCACGGCGTCGTGGAGATTCGTACAGGTCCGACTTCTCATCACATGTCAACTCCCTATCCAGAAATGTTTCCTTCCTCAAACGAGACCGCAAAGAAACACAGGTATTTGCTCGCGTTGCCTTCTGGTCCGGAATCAAATCATGTGGGACCCATCGACCCAACTTGTAGTGCTTCCCGAGTTGATGGAGGTGCAGCCGAATGGTTTCTCCACTCACACCCAATTGTAGTCCCAATTTCTCACATGTCTTGCCAGTTGCCACTAGTCGCCTCTATTGCTGCCTGAAAATCTTCATTTTGTACATCAGTGGTAGAGCGTTCACCTCTGGTGCTTGGGGTCCTGGGTTCGATCCCAGCCCCCGCCAAGTGAACCTTGTGGTGGACAAACACCGTGTGCGTGGGTTTTCTCGGGGTTCTCCCGTTTCCTCCCACTTTCTTCATTCCACCATTTCGTTCATTACTCATCATCACCGTCTCCTTTAGCCTAACCGGCATAACCGTGGGACGTAAAACTCAAAGATTTCATTTCATTTTTTCATTTTATACATGCGTTGGTCTTCCGGCACGTAGTGCGTCTTTGAGTGTTTCGTCACTGTCCTTAAACTTGTTAAACCACCGCTGGCTGCACTGTTTTCGTAGTCACGACACTCTCCCCAAAGATCTGGCATATCTTCCGCCCTGCTGCATCGGCTTTTGATCCCAGTTTGAACTCGTACAGCATACACCCTTTTATGATGCTCTGTGGAGGTCTCATGTTCCTTACGAAAGTTCACTGTGTAACTAAACAGTCACATCCGGATGTATCCACACCAACAAATGACCTTCGCATTCAACTCACGATGTGAGGGCCAGTTGAACACAGACCTCCATAAAAAGCGACAGAACTTTCTTGGTTACCTATATAATAAGGTAAGTTGCATTTTCTTCGTGCGTTTCCATGATTTTAGTAACCATATATTATATATATATATATATATATATATATATATATATATATATATATATATATATATATATATATATATATATATATATTAGGGATGGCCAAAATTTTCCGGAATCCGGATTCAGGAAATTTTGTTTTCCGGAATCGGAAAATTTACTTTCCGGAATTCGGAAAAATTCCGGAATTCGGAAAAATTCCGGAATTCAGAAAAATTCCGGATTTCGGAAAAATTCCGGATTTCGGAAAAATTCCGGAATTCGGAAAAAATCCGGAATTCGGAAAAAATCCGGAATTTAGAAAAAATCCGGAATTTTTCCGAGATCCGGAATTTTTCCGATTTTACTTTCCGGATTCCGGAAAGTAAAAATTCTGGAATTGGCCATTCTTAGCTAGTAGTTGTTAAAAGAGATACACAATAATGAATAGGCTATATATACTGTATTAATTTCTTGTAGTTGGATATGTCTTTATCATTTACGTAGACAATTGCTACTGCAGTTATTTACTACTTTATGAGAAAGATCTTATTTTCACATACAAAAAAGTCGCCAGTATGTCTCAAACATTATCGCGTTCCCACCTGCAGCTGCTCCAAAGCACTGCAAACTACTTTTTAATCAGGCGAAAGGCAGTGAAGGAAAATAAATCTCAACAAATATTCTAATAACATTCGCTTATTGTCAACATACCTACAGTGAGCGCAGAAAGTGTTCGTACACCGTGCATAGTTTATATTGAAAACAGCTAGCATGAGAACGGGAGGTGGAAAATATATATATAACCAGAATTAAGACTACACATTCATACATTTTATTTCTATATACAAGAGAAAGGCCAAACAAACACAATCACTGTTTTGTTCAGAAGAAAAGAGAGAATTCCTTTTTTGTAAACGCAAAAAGTCACCGTACACTTATGCTTGAATTAATGCTTATAAAGTATATTACGTTATTTAATATTTTGTGGGATTATCCTGTGCCTTAATGATTGTCTGTAGTCTTCGTGGCATTGATTTCACCTGTAGTAGTTCGTAGTTCTGTACCTTCGGGACTGATTATGTCCCATTCTTCTTGAATAGCTTTTCTTAGGCCTTCTTTAGTAGACAAGCTGTGCCTTCTGATTCTTGTCTCCAGAACAGATCATAGATGTTCTATGGGGTTCATATCTGGGGATTGGGGAGGTGTGCGAAGCTGTTTCAAGGTATTATAGAGTCAGGGGCGGGTCCAGAGGGGGGCGATCGCCCCCCCCCCACAAGAGGAAACTCTTATTTTATATATAAATAAACCCATCCATAACAAGTTTGGAGCTCTTAAAAGTAGCAGTATTACCGCCGACCGCCCCCCCCCAGAAGTCCGTCCTGGATCCGCCCCTGGCAAACCTTGCAGACAGGCCTTGTTCAACAGTACAAACAATAATTGCGATGTATAATGTTTCTATCACTGTGCGAAACCATGAAAAAAAATAATAAAAAAATAATAAAAAAAAGAACTGGAAGACCAAGAGTGTTGAGTGAACAAGTTAAACGTTACATTATTAGGGAAAGAAAAAAGGTTCCAAAAAGTAGTGCTGTGCAATTGGCAACGGATCTGGAAACACGCGGTGTTAAAGTATCAGCCAGTACAGTGCGGAATATTTGCAGGGTATCATGGTCGGATAGCCAGGAAAATGTTCTGGGTGAACAAGACAAATCGTATAAAGAGACTAAAGTTTGAAAAAGAGTATAAAGATAAGGGATCAGGCTTCTTTCTGGAATAGGGTCATATTTTCGGACGAAAATAAATTTAATTTTATCGAGTCCAATGGGAGGCGTATGGTATGGCGCAAGGTGAATACAGAGATGAATCCTCAAAATCTCGTCTCTAAAGTAAGACACGGAGGAGGGTCCGTGCTGGTCTGGGGTTGTATGAGTGCCTCAGGAGTGGGTCGTCTCCACCTTATCGATGGAGTGATGATCCACAAAGTGTATATTAACATATTAAAGGAATATCTCCATACTAGTGCGCAGAAGATGGTTCTTGAAAACAATTTATTGTTCAGCAAGACAACGACTCCAAACATACAGCGGAAAATACTCGATTGTGGCTACTCTATACAGGGGCGGATCCAGGACGGACTTCTGGGGAAGGGGCGGTCGGCAGTAATACTGCTACTTTTAAGAGCTCCAAACTTGTTATGGATGGGTTTATTTATATATAAAATAAGAAAGTTTCCTCATGTGGGGGGGGGCGATGGCCCCGATCGCCCCCCTCTGGATCTGCCCCTGAGGTTTGCTATCTTTCTCAAAGACTTACCCTTCTTATGCACTTTAATAATTACTTTTCTTGTCTCCTCATTTGTTTCTGTTCGGTTGCTTCCCATTTCGACAGCCCACCGTGCAGTTTTTTCACTCCTATTCACAACTAAACTCATTCTGTTACTCGTCATGCTATACAGAGGTGAATACTAGTGAACCCCAGTTGTGGTATCTTTGTTTCGTATTCGTACGTCAGGTGTACGATCACTTTTTGCGTCTACTCTATATATTTTCTACGGAATTTATTTACTTTCTGACCATTAAACTTGTCTTTGTGGTTCTTTATTGATATATTCATAAAGCTTAGTTTTCATTATTCATATTGTGTGTGTTATTACACTTCTTAAATTTTCTGTTTCTTTTTCGCAGGCATTCTCGTTTCAATAGCATAGGTGTACGAACACTTTCTGCGCTCACTGTATGTACAGTAAATACAAATTTATAATTTTTGACTTTACGAAATATACAATGTAATTGTTCAATAATTAACATAAGCAGGCATTCATTAATTTATATTAATATAATAGTTAACAAAACTAATAAGCGGGTGATTGATGACTCAGTGGTAGAGTTTTCATCTATGGTATTCTAACCCAGGACATGTGGGTTTTCGATGGCTAATTTTGTGTTCGAAAATTTTCCCGGTGGTACTCTTGGTTCCCTTTCTTATATTTGTTCCATCATCACTCATTAACGAATTTAGTTTATCAAAACTCTATAGCCATATATTCATTCTGTCCGTCAGTGAAACAAACAGTCTCAAGAACTATCTGATGGATTACCAATCAATTTTGGCCATGATGTACAGAGTCAATAGTTAAGAATCGAGTTCCCTGATGAATGTAATATTCAAACCGGAAGCGGTACAAATCAACCATTTCCGGTTTTAACGTTAATCATTATATAGTAAATATGGTAATAGATAGCGAGAAGCGGTTTCCAGTAATCGACATATATAACATTCATGTAGATAGAATGTTACCCAGTTTGTGCATCAGCTGAAAATAATGAGCTTAGGTATTTAGAGAGCATTTTCCGCTTTAGAAAATGTGTGCTTGGTAAAGAATGTAGAGAATTAGCTGAGTCAGGCACGTAGCTAGAATATGGTAATAGGAAGGGGGGGGGGGATCTGTCACGAAATACTGTGGTTATTTACCAGGGGCTCAATCATTCTAAACTATTTTATTGGCAACATATATTGGTTCGTTTAGCCAAGATTTCTAATGGGGGCATGATATGAAATACTGTGGTTACACACCAGAGGCTCGATCAATCTAAATATTTTACTGACAACATACCCATATTGATTGGTTAGGACAATAAAATGAGGATATATTAGTAAGTATTTTAATAAGAAGCTATGAAGAAATCTCGAGTAAAAGAATATAAAAAAAGTATTGAAAAAGATATCGTCTTCCGAGGTCATTCGAACGGTGTCGAGAATTTTGCGTCTGGGAAATTTGCGCCCTACCTCAAGAACAGGGAAAATTGCGCCTGCGATGTACCTCCACCGGGAAGTTTGAGCGCTGCGAAATAAAAGAACCTATTGGAGCTTACGCATTTCCTCGGAGGGGCTGACATTACAGCATAAACAATCCTCCCCCCACAACCATGCCATTTGTGATTTATTTTCATTGTGGCTATATAAGGGGAGAATAAACTTCAATATAAGCCAAAAGAACACAACGGATCAACGCAATCACTGCTTCTTCCAGAGATGATTTTGGGGGAACACTGGCCTCCCCAGAGCTCTCAGAGTGCCCCCTCGGAGGAGACCAAAATAATACGTCTATAATATAATAATAAATAGAATAGTACCAGCAGTGACCCCCCTCCGGAATACTAAATGTGCCCCCCGGAACATTTTTCCTGAAAGAACGACTGAACGCAGTTGTGTGTTTGAAGTGTAATTCCAGCAAGTAAACACACTGTACATAGTTTTCTTGATAATATTACTGAACTGATTTTACATTCACTTTACATTTTCTTTTCTATATTTTGTGTCCTGAAAAGCCAAACAACTCTCAAGGATTGTGAACAGAGATATGTGGGTAGAGCCAAACAGCCTTTTGTAGATTAAATTATACTCTTTGATTATATTAATAAATAATTATATATCAGTCATTTATACTTTTATTATAAATTTTGTAGTATAATGAAAAATTGTATTTGTATGGATTGCCCTTTAGTGAACTAAAATTGTATTTTTTTTTCATTTGTTCGGAATATTATAACGGATGAAGTAACTCACTGAGACGATGAGAGGCAAGCCTAGTTCAAGTGCCAGTGGAAGTTACTTTACACAATACAATAATAAGTTGAATTGTAGGGCGCTAACATCCCAGTGCAAATATATAGCCGGCGCATTTTCCCCTCTTTTTGGGGTAGGGCGCAAACATTCCAGTGCAAATATATTGCGAGCGCATTTTTTCCTATTTTTGTGGTAGGGCGCAAAATTCTCGCATTCAAGGAAAATATAATGTCCGTGAAGTTGACAAGCCACTTATGTCAGACTCCAATTTCGACTTTAAACGTCGCTAGTGCTACGTTAGTGTTCGATAGTGACGCAAATCGTTAGTACTCCAACTGCATGCCAACACGCCCACTTCTAAGAATCATCTCAAAAGTGAGGTTAACCGTTAGAGCAAGTAAGTGCTCATTGGTGCCATTAACATTAACGTTAAAGCCTCCATCGTACGGCCCTTTGAGTAATAATAACCACGTTTTTTGCTAGTCTCAATGCGTCCCTATATTCTCGCGAATATTCTGACGTGCCCAAGTTAGTTACTTTTTTTTTGGGACTATTGTTTATGTTATTGTTTATTGTTTATTGCTAGTCTGCAGAGTAGTCCTTACATTAATATGCCATTGTCCTTGATAATCATTGCGTATTTACAAGCAATTTGTTATTACTGTTAGAAGATATCAAAAAACAACAGATAAAATCTACTACTTAACGGTTCATATTTTTCTTTTACAGTACATAAACGATTAATAATAATAATAATAATAATAATAATAATAATAATAATAATAATAAGACTATTCCAGCATAAAAGTTATCAATTGCATCACACTGGCAACAAGCGACGCATATTTTAACTTCATAAAAAATCGTTTCTCACGATTTTCTGGAAAACTACGTATGATAACATCTTCATTATGTCAAGTTGTTTATCTCAGTGTGATATATGGATTACCTCTGGACAATATCACAATAAAACAAAAATTAAATATTAGGAGTACATCGTACTTTTGGACTACATCTCATTAACCATGGGAAGATTGAGTAGTGTATACTTTAGGATGTAAGTTTCAGCTTAACTTGCATCATACATTCTTAGGATTACAAAAAGGAAATTTGTTCGTTTGCATTTGAACAAAATTCTTAGGATTACAAAAAGAAAAAATAATTTTTCCGAATTCCGGAATTTTTCCGAATTCCGGAATTTTTCTGAATTCCGGATTTTTTTCCGAAATCCGGATTTTTTTCCGAATTCCGGAATTTTTCCGAAATCCGGAATTTTTCCGAATTCCGGAATTTTTCCGAATTCCGGAATTTTTCCGAAATCCGGATTTTTTCTGAATTCCGGATTTTTTCCGAAATCCGGATTTTTTCCGAATTCCGGATTTTTTCCGAATTCCGGAATTTTTCTGAATTCCGGATTTTTTTCCGAAATCCGGAATTTTTCCGAATTCCGGAATTTTCCGATTTTACTTTCCGGATTCCGGAAAGTAAAAATTCCGGAATTGGCCATCCCTAATATATATATATATATATATATATATATATATATATATATATATATATATATATATATATATATATATATAAAGTATAGTCATTCTGAATACGTAATGGTCTATTATAATGCATTTAAACATAAGTTTTTGCTCATTTGGCAACATTTAGATTGTGATAATGCTTGTAAATAGCCTTATAGTACATTATGTTAACGACGTTTCTCATTGATTATTTACGAGTTTTATCTTTTCTAAAAATACCATAGTCTGGGTACACGATCGTCAAATTATTATTCCACCATAATTTCATTAGCATGTTGTTTCTTGTCATTAGCAACTACAACTTGAGGAGAAATCACACTTTAAGAAGCAGATTTACTGAATCATTTTTCTAAATATATTTTACAGTTGGAAAATATTCTTTATGTACTACCATGATTATTTGGGATTTTGAGGTGAAACTCATATGTTAGTGTTAGAAAAATCAACCGAATTTTAAAATACGCAAAATGAAAACTAAATACTGTTCTGTGCAATCTAAACGTTTGTTTTGCGAAATTTTTAAAAAGGGTTTAAGTGATATTCAGCAAAGTTTGGTTACTCTTCTTTTAAAGATTCGTAACAGTAGTATGATGTTTATCTCTTACATTTCTAATGAAGATTTGATGGTCAAAGAAAACCTGATTAGTTTGAAGTAATTTTGTCGTGGGTAAATTTGCATTTCAGAGACATATAAGTGACTGGGTTATTTTGAGCATGACCGGTCCAGAAATTCAAAAAGACTAAATATTAAAAAAAAAAAAAAAAAAGTATTTACTAATTTTTAGAATTTAAATACAATTTTAACCAGTTGAGAATGCTCCAAGGGTATTGCCAGAACGAACTTAAAAAGAATTAATTTTTCTTATTAACTTCTACAGATTTTATGCCAATTGTTCTCTGTTCTTCATTATTAGGTATACTTAGTAAACAATTTTTGTAATATATATCTATCCATTTATATGTTCCTTGAGTACTAAATTTGTTCCACATGTTTAATTTAAGAGTTCTGTTAAAACATTCTACGACGTGTTGTTTTTGCGAAGACACATGCTCAAAATGGAGGGATCAAAATTGAGAAATTCACAAAATATAATATCTTTGTGACTTACGATTCCCGAGATATGGCTCCTTAAATCTCCCGAAATCCGAACTTTTTTGGCTAATATCTGGGGAACGGTGGCCAATTGGCCAGTGGCCACTGGTTACTATTTGGCATCAAAATGTTCAATATCCTCTTAGGTATAGATCAACACCAATATGATCTCTCTGACTTACAGTTCACGATATGGCTCCTTAAGTCTCCCGAAATCTTTTTTTTTTTTTTTTTTCAATATCTCAGCAACGGTAAGAGTGACGCGAAAACTCTCATCATTTTCGCAGCTAGTTTTTGATGCTGTATCGAATGGAGGACTCAAAATTGAAAACTTCGCAAATAACAGACACACACACATAGACAGAGAATTCAGTAAATAACTTTTTAAATTCGTTGAAAAAGTATATAATTCCAGCACAAGTTTCATTCCATCAAAATTTATAATATGAAAGAAATCGTTGAGTACTTGCAAAAGAGTAATATGAACAGTTCATTCCACACACATATACACAAAGCGTTCCTTCTCATCACTGATTAGAATACTAACAATGAAGAAAATGCACTTCATTTAGCTTTAATATGAAATGAAATGGAATGCTACTCTCGAAATTAACTCAATCAGTAGTGATATTTAACAGTAATTGTAATATGATATGTTGTTCTACGAATACTACTATTAGGTTTAGGATTTATTCTATTTTGTCCATTAGGTATAAATTAATGTTAGTGACTAATATATCGGGTGGGTAATACAAGTACTGTAAGAAATACATTGAATAAGATTTCAAATGAACAGGAATGTGAATCTAATGATTAAAAATTAAATATTCACACAAAGGACTAGCACTTTGAAGAAATAGTTAAGAATTTATGATGTGGAAGTCACTATTTAGGTTAAACAAACACAATACACATTTCTGCACTACCTTCTGTCTATTAAAATAGTACCGCTTTGAATATACTGTTCTCTGCTCTTCAAACCTTTACATGGAAAACAATGTTGAAAAATTGCTCGAAAGCAAGCAGACATGGGCAACATTTGTTTGAACGAAAATCACATTGGCAAACACTCGGACAACAGTGTCCCGTTGAGTATCTCCCATGCAAATAGACTTGGTCTGTGACATAGTTACTCGCCGATGTTCCAATTTGTCAATCCTCTTTTACAACTGTGAAGATGGAACAGTGAGGATTTTCTCTCTAATGAGAGGGTTGGATTATCCGACTAGCTGCGGTCAGTTTTTGCATGTGCTCAGTTATTTAGGAAAGAACAGTTCTCGCTTTATTCAGTTCTTTATTTGGTTGTTCTCTCTCTGTTAATTCTCCCAGCTCGACTTGACAAATTGCAACACCAGAAACTACTACTACGAATGACAAAAAAAAATATGAATGCTGCTAAAATTGACGAATTGTTACATCATGATGGACTAAAGTAGCATTGTTAGTTCCAGTACAAGTAACAAATGATGGTGAGTTTATAACAGATTTCCCATTCAAGTCTACGCTTGTAGGACGTAACTTATATTTATAGAACTTTCAAATTGTTCCGTCGTATCTATTTAAAAATCCACTTTTCTCTTAGAAATCCTATCAAGTCTATAATCTCATTAAATTGACTGATTGGATCGGAATTCAGCGTCTCTTGTCAGCACCGAGGCCGTATGAAACACGGACCTATAGTATAATTCAAATCACCTTAATGCATTCAAATTCGATTTCTCCCGGGAACCGAACTAGGAACTCGGTGCAGTAAAGGCATGCGAGTCGGTTACTAGACGAGCAGGAAAGGGTAATCTCATGATAGAAAGACTCGAAATTTTATTAAAATTCTGTTTTATATAGTGTGAACTACAGAATTGTCTGAAAATGTCTGACTTTTAGTATCTCTGTCAGGTTGAACAGACCAAAATCATATCCACGAAGAAATTAAATGTCGATTGAAGCCAGGGAATTCGTGTTATTATTCAATCCAAACCCTTTTGTCTTCGCGAATGTTGTCGAAGATTTTGAAGCTTAAAATATAAGAAAATGACAGTTACGCCTGTTGTGCCGTATGGTTGCGAACATAGTCGCTTACTTTCAGAGAAGAATGCAGCCTGAAAGTAATTGAAAACAAAATCCTAAGGCTAATATTCAGGCTCCAGAGGTACAGGAATGGATAATGGCGAAAACTTCATAACGAGGAACTGCATAACTTATACTGTTTACCAAACATTATTGTTAGGGTCCTTAAGTTTAGAGGCTCAGGTGAGCGGATTATGTAGCCAAAATGGAAGACACTTTCAAAAAATTAACTAGAAATCCAATCGAAAGACCTGGACACAGATAGGAGAATAATACCAAGTTGGATCTCGCAGAAAGTAAAGACTGTATATAAAGTTGGCTAAGACAGAGGTCAATAGAGAGTTTTGTAAATACGGCATTGAGTTCTATAAGCCGTACTCTTAGTAGTCGTATCTCCTCTCTCAGTATGCCTTACTCCATGTCATTGCCTGTAAGATAGAATGCAGCAGACATAAATCGTTTTGATCAAACAAAATAAAATGTTTATATCAATAAAATACTCTCTGAAAAATATATAGGCTAGGTTAGTACTTCAAAAATATATGAAACTTTTTTATGCTTACAGCAAAAGCTACTTAACCAATTATCATTGTTATTATTACATTTATAGCCCTCTCCGCTGGTTTAGTGGCGAGCGCATTTGCTTCTGGTGCACATAGTCCCAAGTTGGATTCCCGGTGCAAGAGCACAAAAACGTTGTAATTTTACAGTTATCCACTTTCATTAATCATCCATTTCTTTTAACCTAAAAGGCATAATCGTAGGATGTTAAACGAAAAAAAAAAATGTTTAATTTCTTTCTGAGACATTACTAAATTAACAAATTGAGAACTCTCATTCTAATTCTGTCAATTTCTCAAACAAATTCAGCTTTCCATATCCCATAGCAATAATGATGTAATACTTTTGTTAAAATCGCCGTGCTACGAAATATAGGTATCACTAGTCTAGGTAAACAAAGCATTTCATGAAACAAATAGCCAAAAATAATTATCTGAGCTGTTCTAGGTAATTTGGCATAAAACTGCTGTTCAAATTTAAAATTCTAGTTTCCCCACGGGCTCCCTCGTGGCTAAGCGGTTAGCGTACTCGCCTTTGGCATGGGAGATCCGGGTTCGATTCCCGGCGGGTGCTCATGTTCGGATTCCATGTTAATCGGTAGGTCCACGTCTCATATAGCCTCGCTGCAGAAAGGGACGCTAAACTCAAAATCAACTCAACTCAACTCTAGTTTCCCCACTTCAAATCCTATAAACTTACTCTAAAATGTCATTCACATTTTTAGCAATTAAGATTTAAACTTTAATCAGAACGAGTTGAGTTATCCAAATGATGTCATATAATAAAGAATTTACTCTTCTTTTAAAAAATACAAAATTAACACTCATATAATTACAGCCCTTGTATTTTGCTAAAGATAACCCATAAAATGCGTGTAATTGTTTTGCAATATATATCTTTTATTTTAGTGACTTCTTCTTACTCAAGCAGAATTTAGATCTACTCTAAATTTTGATACATGTACACGTGTTTCCTTTCTAGAAAATGAAGAAGTAGCAGTACCTTACATATCTGATGAAGAACCAAAAGATGTCCCTGATAGCGTTGTACATGACGTAATCGATAACTTTGATGAAGCGCAAAAAGAAAAGGTTAACAAGGCTAAAAGAAAGCCGGAGGGAACTAGAAAAAGAGAAAGGAGAAAGAAAAAGCAGCATGAATCAGGAGATTCCGAAAATTCAGATTCTGAAAGTAAGTCTAAAATTTACACCATTAAGACTTCGCTTAGGTAACCCGTAGTTTTTTAATTATTATTATTATTATTATTATTATTATTATTATTATTATTATTATTATTATTATTATTATTATTATTATAGTGAATAACTTAAAGACAACAAAAAATATCAAAAATGTAGGAAGTATGCTAGTCAGTGTCTACGAAACGCTATTAGAAAACGAATAACCATTTCATAATCTTCTCCTATAGACTAGAAATTTAGGTGTCCAGTTTATTGTCATAATTGTTAGGCACCCACATTTATATGCTTCACGGAAGATCTTGAAAATAGGCTAATTATTAGTTTAAATAATAGTGTTTTGTAGTTACTTCTTTCCATTTTGGATATTCTTCATTGTGTTTAGGTTATTCACAGTGGTGGATTTAGAAGATAAAAGCTTAAGGGGGGGGGGCAACCCAAACTATGGTAGGTATATCGTGATTTTACTATAAACTTTCGAAAATATATAAATAATAACTTAAATTGTCACTTTAATCTGGAAAGTCTAGGACCCTCAGGCCCATCTAGATCCGCCACTGGTTATTCACTAAAATTCAGGAAAGTGGAGGTAACCTTAGTGAAGAATCTTAATAGTTGTTTAAAATAGTTATAATGCATGAGTTAAAATTGTTAATTAATTAACTTGTGATCAATTCTGTCGTAGTAACTCATGTCGTAAAAGCTAGACGTGTACAGGATTGGGAAAAAATATTTTCGAAATATGATTAATTTGAGTTTTTTTTTCTTTTTTACAATATTTGTAGTAATATTAGGATTACAAAATTCATTTGTATAATTCGTGGGAAACTAATTTATCCAGACAGTTATAATAACTTTACGATTACAACATTCATTTTTATAATTCGTGGAAAACTAATTTATCTAGAGAGTTGTGATAATGTTAGGATCACAAAATTCATTTGTACAATTCCTCTAAAACTAATTTATACTGAGAGTTGTAGATGAAAGAATAATCATGTCGCTTCGTGGTTATGAAGTTACACTTTCAAATGTTTACATAAATCAAATAACGGAATTATATATTTGATATCTAAGACCTTACCTTTACTGTCTAAGACGTTTTCCCGATTACCATAGTTAGTTCCAGTGGTAAGCATATACAGTATCCGGTAAAACATTTAGTATAACTTATTTACAATTTGTATATAAAATATGTTCTTGTACAATAGCATATGCCAGCTGAGTCTGAAACTTCGTTTATAAATTGACTTATCTCAGAGTACTGACAAGTAAGGTAATTGTATCCTTTTATTCAAAATAGCTAGACGAGGCCGATAAGTCATTAGAGTTAGCGATGGTGGCCAGTTTCTTTCCCCTCTGAGTCAAAAGTGTACAGGGAAATATGAAAATTCGGGAGCTGGGGAGAAGGGATAAGTTTTAAATTATGATTAGGAACATCACGCATACAAAACTGAGTAATTATTATTTTCATCAACCAAATAATTACTTGCACACGTCAATTAATATTCCTTAATAACTTTAATTTCATATATTAATAACAATCCTATTATTTACGGAGATACGTTAATAAATTTAAAGTAATAGAAATTAATTATATTAAATAGGCTGAGAATTTAAATAATTGAACTATATAATCAATGATGGACAGTAAAGAATATTTTTTTTTTTACTAGAAAGCGTCTCCTAAAAGTGTGTACATTAATTCATCTATTTTATATTTTATTCTTTTTGAGTAATATTAGTTAGATATTATTCATTAATATAGTTTCGTGTGTACCGTTATAAATAAATTTTATATATGGCGGAACCTTAAGACTCCAAACATAACAAGATATTTATTACTTCTTTTGTTCTGTTTTCTAGATAATACAAGAATAAAAAAGAAGAGGAAATCCAAGTTTGACAGTTTACTTAAAGATAGCGTTAAAAATGATCACCAGAAGTAAGTATCGTGATCTTGTTATTTTTGAAAGAGTGGTTATGAAATATTGTTTTAGAATTTAGTCAATTGTCATACTATATATTAATGAAGACATGATGTACTTGTTACCCGTTGAACGACTTTGAAAATATGTGACACTCAGATATTAATATGAAGATCCATATCGAGTTCTTTTTTAATATTGTAAAAGTTTTCCCCTTTGAAGGGGTAGATAGAGCTAGGTTGAATAAATCAGAGCCCGGAATCGACTCCCACTACCGGTTTGTTATAAATATCGTTTAATATAACAACTGTATTTACAAAAATATTACAATATAACTTTTCTCTAATGCGAGATAGAAAAGAGGTACGCTAACCCAAGACCTTGCAGCCTTTAGGCAGGATGTCCACAGAGCTCCAGGCAAGCTAGGTAGAGTGGTGTAGGAAACCCCAATGCTCCGAAGCAAGCAGTGAGGGGGGTTTAAGAGTCAAAGAGCCCCGAAACAGGGTAAGCAACTGAGGTTGGGATCCCGACAGAGCTCCGAGCAAGCTAAGCCAGGTAGAAGGAAGGCCTAGAGTCCCGCAGCAGACTAGAGGCTTTGAGGCTGGTTTCTCCTAGAGCTCCAAGTAAGCTAGAGGAGGGGAGACCAATCGCAAAATGGTGACTTCCATTGAATATTCTTCATTATATAGGCGCTCCGGGCTTCCGTGTCGTGTGACTTGTAGGTAATTCTGGTGGCCCGTCTGCTTCTTGTAGTAATCCAACACAAGGTGTAGTACTATATTGTAAGTATATGTGGTTGATGTTTACAAACAGGAGCACGTGTGATTGTTTATAAACACGAGCACGTGGTACAATACAATATACTTCTATTGTTATTTATCTCTCTATTTGAGTCAACTCACGCATCTTAAATTTCACGCACTTACATATTACACGTAACTAGAACTTTGAAATTGTGTCCAGATAACATAAACCCTATGGCAATATAATATTTTCACATAATTTTAGATCTAGCTTCTCATTTTACTATAAAATTAACGAGATTATTACAAATGTATTTAGTTCGCGTATACACGTAGGTAATGTCATTCAATTGAGCATTGTGACTTTAATAAAATGGCAGATTTCTTCATTGCCTTTAATGGAGAAGTTGGGAACCGCTAAAAGTGAACTTTGCAAGATATTATCAGAAAACAAAATATTAAAACTCACACACTGTAAGATATTATTAGAAAATAACATCGAAAATCACACATTGAAATCGTGGAGTATTTTCAAATTAAAGAAAGTATTCGTTTATTGCATTTCGGCAGATGAGGTGTCAGATTTCTTACAATATATATAATTATAGAGTATTATACAAACATTATTCAAACTGTACTTTATAACGAAAGCATTACATTGCATTGTGAAGAAATATCATATTTGTTCACAGTTACACAGATACAAATATTGTAATGGAAAAAAATATATAATGCACTTTCGAACGTGATTCTCTATACCAAGGGAACAAAAGTTGCCGAGCAACACTTCAAAATGTTAATTAACAAATGAATAGGAAAATAATGTCTAGAAAATATTATGCTTTGATTTTACGGTGTTGGCACTTGGCAAACAATTCCCGAAAGGAGATTTAGAGAAGAAAAAAGAGGACTCATATTCTTCATAAGTTTATACTTAACGTTTGGAAATCCTTTAAAAATAAACTATATTAAAGTGAAAGATTTTTCACTCCATGTACATCTGCAGGTTTCGGTGGCAGAAATTACCATCTAAAGGAGGTGAGTACATATCTGTCTTTTGTCGTCTACGTTAGTCATAAAAAGTATCTATAAAAACCAGTAAGGTTTGAATATGAAGTTCAAGTATTTAACGTTACATCTGTGTAAAAGATGCATATGAAAAATATTGTAGAAAGTCCCTTAAAGAACCCCGCAAACAAAGCACAGCCGTTGATATCCTGCCAGGTTAGATTTTCTTTTCAGCTTGTAACAATAGTTTTATTATGAGATGTTTCATGAACCACACTATATGAATGCTTGTTGATAAGCTTATTAACTTTATTCCTCACGAAAAGAAGAAGTCTATTATTGGTTCATGAAGTTCTTAGACTCAAATTGATGTTACAAGCTCGGAAAAAACTCTAAACTGGCGGAATGCCAACAACTGTGCTTTGTTTGTCGGGTTCTTTATGTGACTTACTATGTTTCATATGCATCTTACATAGTTGTAACGTTTAATACTTGAACTTCATATTCATACGGTATAATGGCTTTTATGAATATTTTTACTTTTTATGAGTATCATAGGCGGAAAATGACCGATCTTTACCCACTTCTTTTTGTCAATACTTTTCCTTTTACATTTTGTATTATGAAGTATCTGTGTAATTCTAGATAGTCTACGTGAATAGGTCTTTAGTTTCCTATCTTACACCTATATCTTCATATGTATTACGAAGTATTCATGCCCCTAACAAAAATCTAACACTTCGAAAAAAATTCAACTTCGGTGTCAAGTTATATTAGACTTAGGTTTTTTTCTAATCATGACAAGACATTTATATAGCAGAGCAAAAATGTTCAGATTAGACTTATATGTAGCTAAAGCTACGAACATATCCTAAACATCATAGGATTTGTAGTATCTTAAATGTTATTATCAGTATTATAATCTCTGAGTATTCTGGTGGAAGAGAGTTTCTGGGTCATTTACCGTATGTAGCTAGTTTGGGTCACAATCCAGAAGCAAGTGTAGGATAATCATTTTCTTTCCCCTTTGGTTCAAAAAGTATATGAGAAAATTGGGTGAACACGGTAGATATTACGTACGCAAAAACTAAGTAAATATCACTTCACAGATATTCATATATACTGTATCTAAGAATTAATATACCTTAAGTATATGGTACTTAGACTCGTACAATGTCCGTGACGTATTATTGTCATTATAACAAGTAAATTACATTTCTTGTTTTCTTTTCAGTAATAAGAATGCAGAAGATGCTACATCTAAGCAAGACGCCAAGCGCAGATTAGCAACATCTGATTCAAGTTCCGAAGATGATGTCGCATTGGTTTCTTTGATTGGAAAGCCAGCAGATACTGATGAAACTATAGAAATGAACGAAAACTCAACAGGTACTCGACATAGTCAGAAAAAACGGAGAGTAATTTTACAAGACTCGAGTGATGAGGAGCGTGTCAACTCAATAGGTAAAATTATATAATTTTATAATTATCTATAAAACATATTTGCGAATCAAGTTTCAACATATAGTGTGTTTGGTATATATTTTCTTTGGTAAACTAAAAGGGTATATTACAATTATGCAATTAAACTCTAATTAATAAACCGAAGGTTTGTCACCTGAAATATCCATTCATTCCTTTCCTTCTCCGCAATAACTCAATCGATTGAACACTAAAGGACTATCTACAATTTTACCTTGCTTGTCTAGTGTACTTTGACCTTTATAATCCAGACGTAAAATTTATCAAGTTTGTATTCGAATTTCCGTCTAAAATTATATAATAATAGACATTGTATGGTGGGAAGAGATAAAACGAGTAGCTGTCTCCATCTTTTTTTTTTTTTTTTTTTTTTAATCGGGTTACTTTGTTCACTTTCTGCTGACTATGAGGCGAAAGGAAGTAAGAGGTAATGCACACAAAACCTTTGGATGAAATATGTAAGATGCGGAACGCATCAGTTGAACAGAAAATGTACATATAATTTATCTACAGTTTTACAAAAGCCTATACTGTGTGAGATAAAAAGGTACTTTGAGAGCGCCGATATTATGTTATAAAAATTTATATTTTGTCAGTAAGCATAGTAACATGTAAAAATGTATATTTTGTCAGTAAGCATAGTGACATTATAATTCATATACATGCTAACAACTAGTTAGATTAAAATTTAGCTTCTCTTTCAGCACCGAGGTTGTATGAGACGTAGACTTACAGTTTAATATGGAATCCGAACCACCATAATGGGTTCAAATTTCAATGCTCTCCCATCGGGAATCAAACTCTGGACCCCGTACTACAAAGGCGCGCTCGCTAGTCACTAGACTAGCGGGTGTGGGTACATGCCAAGGAAAAATGGATAATATACTTATTAATTGACCAAAGCATGCTTAATTCTATGATTAGTCTAGTGCAGTGCTTCCCTTATTTTATTATTATTATTATTATTATTATTATTATTATTATTATTATTATTACTGACGACACACTGCTGAACAACCATAAATCGCGATACACTTATGTTAGGTTATAAAACATCTCATAAATTTAGAATTTAACATTGTTGTAGACGTTGATTTAGCATTATCTGTCTCAAAATTATCTTAAACTCGATATTGAAAGTTTCATGGTAAAATAAATAAATAAATTAAATATGTCATAAAGTTTAGACTTATAGGCCTTCTGGATAGCATAAAGATTATTTTAAAATTTAAAATTTCGCAACATACCACATAGAGCTACTCGATACACTTGTTGGGAAAGGCTGGTGCAGTAAATACAAGATAAATTTACAGGTAAACTTCGTTTGCTCTGTGCACGACTTAAACACTGTTCCAATGATTTTTAGTTAGAGAGCCGAGTTTGTAGAGAAGGGTGCTAGTTTTTTGTCATTTAATTACCCTAGAACCCACAACTAGTCACCCCCGGGAAAAGAATTGAATCTTAGTGACGCCACTGACAAAACATGTCATGACATTAACAACGTGAAGAATTCTAATCCGAATCTAAAATCCATTTCTCGATAGCTCTTAACATTCCTGGAATGCAATCGAACCTCTCCCAACATAAACTCCTGATGATGCCATTAACAGAGAGATCATGATATTGAAACTGTCAAAAGTATATAGAGGATACGGACTCCGAATCTAAAGATCGCTTTTCGATAATTGTTTTTTCGTTACGATACAGCACACTATTGATACCAACCATCACTACGGACATACAAAACGAATGTTAAAGTGGCATTTTTAATACAGAATTGATTTAAAATAATACTATTACTGATAATGAAATGCGATATTAACTTCATTGGATGTTTCTGTTTAACCTATGTTTATATTATGGTCTTCTGTATATATATATATATATATATATATATATATATATATATATATATATATATATATATATATATACAGGATATTAACCAACTATATCGACAACCCGTAAAAGGTTATTCTTCATATCAAAATTTAAAAAAAATAAAAAATTATATGGCACTATGGGGAAAAGTGTATCGTTTCAGAGCTAGGGCCGCCCAAAAGCAACTATATTGGCAATAACACGAGAAACGTGGAGTACGCTACGTATTAAAGGAAGTTACACATACGCTATCCTTAAGTTTATTCAGCAATGTGCAATGAGTGCACGAGTGATTTCCTACGGGGCATAATGCCCAGACAGATTCTTAACAGAATTCCCAAATCGGCTGAAAGTAGACAAAAGGTAAACTTTGGCAGCAGTGAATACGGTATATTTCAAGTATTTTACACGATATGCGTGAAATAATACTCGTAGCACGCGTTATTTCAAACGCAAGTAATCGGGAACTGGTGGTCCCCAATACTTTGAACTTCCCGCCGACGTATTGTGTTCACAGCTGTCAAGGCTTACCTTTTTGTGTGCTTACAAAATTTGTATTGCTTTCGTTCATACTACAGAAAATTAATGATGCAAGCATTTACTGATAAATCTTATATAAATTTTTGCTTTTTGATCAGTTAAAGTTAATTAATGAATGCAGTCACTGCTTTCAAAAATGAAAGTAAATAAACATATTTAGCTGCAGTAGTTAATTCTTAAATATGTTCGACATTGATTATTATACTTACTAAAACATGTTTCATTAAAATACGTATATTATGTCCCCATAAACGAAAGAGGATGTGTGTTTCATTTTATAGAAAGCAAACTTGTTCGGTGGTAATTAATTGAAAATACGTTTTTCTATTGTTAAAAGAATATTAAATTTTGATTTAAATTGTGCTTTGTAGATTATTCTCAGTTTGTCACGTAAATGAACGGTTTATCAATACAGGTTGCCCATAAAGTCTCTTTACAAATTTAAGATTTTTATTACAAAAAAATAAATTAATAAAAACATCTATGTAAATTATTTTAAAATGAGGAAATGGATTTTTCCCCTCATTTAATACACCTATGTGGGTACCATTAGTTGCACAAAATACATCAAGACTGTACTCAATTTCATACCATGTTCACTGTAGCATTATGTTATCATTGGTGTCAAATGGCATCAGTTATCTTATGCTTCACGTCATTAATGTCCGTACGTTCATGTCATGTCGACACTCGATATCTTTTAACATAACCCCACAGAAAGAAATTCCAAGGGAATGATATCTGGTAAACGAGATGGGCTCTCCTTCCAATCTACCATCTGTAAATATTTGATTTAGAGACTCACAAACGTTCAGTCTCCATTGTAGTGATACTCCATCTTACTGGAAGTGTGAAGGTACTCCACTTGTGATATCATAATCAGTCAAAAGATCAAGACAAACATTTGCAATAACTCGTTGAAGCAGCTGCGTACTGACAAGGGACATCACCCAATTGTCCGGCTCCGATTTCAATGAATTTTTTCTAGCTGATAGAGGACATATATGTATTATTTGTGATGACAGAAATTTTTGCCATGGTGCATGTTTTCTATTTTTTATAATTTTTAAGAGTTGTGATGTGGTTATTAGAGATTAGTGCAGAAGTCCCTTACTAACGTTTGTAAACGGAACGTTAATGAAAGAACAACCATGTAGATACATATAAGGCCTAGGGAGAAGTTCTATGGTAGGTATGACCTTGACGGCAGCCATCTTGAAATCCGCCATTTTGAATTGTCAAGTATTTTAAATGGGAATATGGTAATATGATACATAATTTCGGGCTAGAATTTAATCAGGAAGACAATGGTGAAGCTATTTTTAAGATACACATATTTGGAGAAAAGTTACAGGCATTTAACTGTTCACTTACTACGTGCGAAAGTCCCTTACCTCCGCTTCTAACCCGCGTATTAATGATAATAAGTGGATAAAAGCTTCGGTAATACATATTATGCCTAGAGGGAAGTGATACGGTAAGGGTATCCTTGACGGCAGCCATCTTGAGATCCGCCATTTTGAATTAAAAATGAAAACCATAGCATGTGACACCTCATTTTAACAGCAAATTTTCCCAAAAAGCCAATGGTATGCTTATTTTTGTTCTATAATTAACCAGTGTGAATTTAGGACTACTGGGTGCTTATCTCAACACTATTCATGAATTGACAAATCGCAACTCTTAAAAAATGTAATAAATTTAGGAAACATGAACCATGGCAACAATTGCAAAGTACCAGTTGGTATCTTAAAACATGCGGTGAAAATGAGGAGTGTTACCAATTTGAAAGATCGAATAATGGACGTTTGGTGCACATTAGAAGCAGTCCTTAATTCACACTGGTTAATTATAGAACAAAAATAAGCATACCATTGGCTTTTTGGGAAAATTTGTTATTAAAATGAGGTGTCACGTGCTATGGTTTTCATTTTTCAAACTTCACTTTAATTCAAAATGGTGGATTTCAAGATGGCTGCCGTCAAGGATACCCTTACCGTATCACTTCCCTCTAGGCATAATATGTATTACCGAAGCTTTTATCCACTTATTATCATTAATACGCAGGTTAGAAGCGGAGGTAAGGGACTTTCGCTCGTAGTAAGTGAACAATTAAATGCCTGTAACTTTTCTCCAAATGTGTGTATCTCAAAAATAGCTTCACCATTGTCTTCCTGATTAAATTCTAGCCCGAAATTATGTATCATATTACCATATTCCTATTTAAAATACTTGACAATTCAAAATGGCGGATTTCAAGATGGCTGCCGTCAAGGTCATACCTACCATAGAACTTCTCCCTAGGCCTTATATGTATCTACATAGTTGTTCTTTCATTAACGTTCCGTTTACAAACGTTAGTAAGGGACTTCTGCACTAATCTCTAATAACCACATCACAACTCTTAAAAATTATAAAAAATAGAAAACATGCACCATGGCAAAAATTTCTGTCATCACAAATAATACATATATGTCCTCTATCAGCTAGAAAAATTTCATTGAAATCGGAGCCGGACAATTGGGTGATGTTCCTTGTGAGGATTTACTTAAAGGGAAAGATTCCAAGTCTATATCACTTCAGACTATTTGTATACATATCTTCATATGGCAAATGCTATTTTTTCATAATGTCTTGTTGAAGGGATGTATGTTAAAATCGGAAACCTCATTTGCGTATGCTACACCCTTAAAGAGCAATAATTCGATTGCACATAATTTCACAGCACAAATTCACCTTTTGATTATCTCGGTCAAGTTTCCTACTTACATGTGGGTTTTCTGAGCACTCTAATTATTACAATATGTGCATTCAGTTTCCCTGAAATATGGAAGGTTGCCTCATCACGAAAATAAGCTCGAGTAGTAAAGAAAGTAGCATCCTCAGGTATTCGTTTTAGCATTTTAACTGCAATAATTCTTGTCTTAGTATCCAATACTATCACTGTCTGTATAAATGTCTTGTGCCATGCATATATTTTTTTTAAAAAAAAAGTTATTTTAGTGTGAGATAAAAAATACTAAAAATCACTTTCGTAAATGCTGTATAAATCTTAAGTTTTAAATTTGATCTCGTACATTGAATAGTGTGGCTTTAAAGCCTGGCATCTTCATGTCCGAACGGAGGCACACCTAAATACATTTTCAGCAGAAAATGTGTAGTCTTTTCAATTTTGAATTGCATATTCCACCTACTTCCTTAACTTCTAGCACCCTAATAATAATAATAATAATAATAATAGAATAGAAATGTTAGAATGTCATTAATCTTACACTTGCAGTATAAATAGTATCGTGACTTATTTATTCACATCTGATTTTAATATGCGTAATAAATGTTATATACTAACTGTAAGTTTTTATATATTCATTTTTATATATATTTTTTTTAATACACTATGACCTTGTTCACATGTTTGCCTAACAGTAAAAAATAGTTTTGATTTAATAAATTCCCACAGTTCGTTATGTCACCATATTACAAAAGTAGAAAATAATTGAAGACCAATTACATTAATCATGGAGAGTGATCCAACAAGCTGGTTCCTGAAGACTTTCGGATTACAGTCAGTGTTACCGTGAGGATGGATGAACCACAAACTAGTACTAAATTGCTGCATTTACATACAAATCAGGACGTTATTAACATGTATGGAAGGAAAGCGAGGAGTAGGAAGGAAAAAGATTGTAGGAAAGTGGGGAGTAGGACGAAGAAGAACACGACTGATCGATGATTAGAAAAATAGAAGAAAATATTGGAAATTAAAAAGGAAGCTGAAAATCGAGAAACGTAGAAGAAACGTTTCCAGGCCCAAACCAAAAATTAAAATAGTAATAATAGTAAAAACACCTCATTACTCCCAGGACCTGCCAAAGAGCAGAATACTTAATAATAATAATAATAATAATAATAATATTTGCCAAATAATATGTCTATCCAACTGAATAACACTCATTATTTACAAATTCTAATCTTTTGTTGGAATCGAATCCCAAATGCATTTCGTAAGAAACGCGATTTTAATAGGATGGCGTAAAATGATGCTTGCTTGGCGTTTTCGCTCACTGCTCCAGATATCATTTCTCAAAATTGGTATATGCATACTTTTGACACACACACTGTATATATATGATAGTGGATTTAAACATAAGTGAGATTAAAAATAAGTTGTTGTGAAGCTTTCAGAAAAGACAAGTCGTTTCTTAGCACATCTATGTACTTCTAATTGACACGAAAAATAGCTCATAGTACACAACGAGGTTTTCTATTTCTAATTTTATTTGTTTTTCTTTTGTAGATAATACACCCGAAGAGGAGACAGCCAGTAGTTCTAAGATGCAGCTCCAATTTAATTCCGATTCTGATACAGAGAAAGCAGAACCAGTCAAGAGATCTTATCGTGTTTTAGATAGTGATGAAGATTGATGATAAAAATGTTCTAATTATATGCATTTATTATATTTATCACAAACATAATATCCAAAGAAATGCGATCTTTTATTTCAAACAGGAATATTGCATTTTATGCACATAAAAAGAAAATGAACATTCATTTCCAAAGAAAATTAACATTTTCCTGAAGAAATAATGTTTTATCGTTCTGTGTTGTATGTCATCATTGGAAACACGTTTTTTAAAAGTTAAATAATACTTTCATGTTTTTATAAACTTGTTTAGTATAATGTATTTTAATGTATTCATTTGTACGAGTTCATGTATTGTTTATAAATAAAGTTTGATACATTTTCATATTTTTCTTAAGTTACTTAAAAGACTGTCAAAAATACTTCGTCTGGTATTACAACATATAGTTCACAATCAATCTGGTTAATGGTATCTGCTCTTAATTACAATTGATAGTCTTATCTTGCTGCACACAATTTAAATCATTGCTATTATTCCACCATTGAAGTTTGCAACCAATTAAATTTCTCTTTAGTAAATAATAAAATTACGTATTTGAACACTCAAACGCATCTATTTAGTTCAAATGTTCGAAAATCTATCACAAAATTGTATAAATCTGTTCAGTAAAATGAGTATGATCAGTAAAAAACCGAAGAAGGATGCTATTCAACTAGAACACTCACCATACAGTATGCATTATCGCAGTTATATTTAATCGCTGTTTTCGTTCATCAGAATCTTGTTTTCTTTTTTAAGTATTTTCAATTGCCTACTTGGTGTTTGTGATTTATTGAAGATTAAATTCCTTAAAATAGTTACTAATCCCGAAATTCCAGGGTTAGCCATAGCCATAGTACGACAGTCAATATGTGTAGTTCCTTTCTCCGGTGATGCGACACACAGTGGGGCAAAAGCCCAATAGAGATATTAAAATTCGGATTAATTAGCCATCAATATGTGTTTGTCACCACCAAGGACATCAGAACTCAAGTATAAGAAGGCTAGGTTTATTGCAAGACCGTGGGAAGTCGTTGGAATATATATATAACAGCGCTATATTTATTTAAGGGGTATCCTAGAAATGCGATGCAAATCAAAAAATTGTATCGCAAAATGCGATGTATCTATGATCGTAGTTTGTTGTCAAAGTGGGGTATTTTTGCAACGGAAGACAGTCTGTCATAATCTTTCCTTTATGACAGAATGGTTCTCTTTCGATCTTACATACAGTTAAAGCTGAGTGGTTATACTTTTTGGAAACCCAAAGTTTAGTTTTCGGCGTCTGCTGGGTCTCAAGAACACAATCTACTACTGACTACAAACCAAATTATTGGTTACATGCCGTAGAACTGATGTCAAAGACCATATCCTCTTCGACACTTTATTCTATCTGTAAAAACAGTGACTCAATAGTGTCACAAAATCCAAAACTCGAGCTTACTTTTCAAAAACTAGAGTACTAGCTAAATGTAGGACCTTAGCACTACTCTTTTCTGCCCTATTATTTTCAGATTTATTTCGTAGTATTGGCATAGAAGTACATATTTGTTTTGCATGCTCCCTTATTTTAAATTGAAGTTACGACAAAAAAGGTGTTAGGTTTAAAATGCTTAAAATACGGAAAACGAATTGGATGCAAGTAGCAGTTAGAAACTGGACTTTTTGTGAAATAGGTTATTTGGTTTTGTCGTAAAAATGAAGTTGACTTCGTGGTGCGTAATTCCAGTTATCCATTTCTTTAAATCATCACGGATTTAAAACTTAATTATAATATATGTATTGTATATATAGACACATTCGAAAACACTAGCACCTTAAACAATCTGTAGAATGTCAAAGTTAAAACTTTTTAAAAATATAATTGTTATTATTTTTTCTTTACTTTGCTTTTCAGTGTAATACTGTTTGTGATGCATAGAAAATGTTTACTATTTCACTGTATGAAATAATAATAATAGTTTCTCTTGGCTGTCAAGAGTGTGATACAAAGCTTACAAATTGCGATTCAAATTTAAATATGTTCCCATTTTGTTACGCAAAAGTCAAAATGTAAATTGAAAAAAACAAACAAACAAACAAACAAACAAACAAACAAACGCTGATACATATATATTCTCAAGTTGATTATGAGTCGGAATGTCTTGGTCTGGTCAACGTATAATATTAGAAGAAGATAAAAAGTTTTTTAAACATTTAAAGTCAGAAAGATATTCATGTACAGTTTTCTCGGAAATTCATTGGTGTAGTGAGTTTTACCGTAATTGTACCGTTTGCAAGGTATTGCATGTTAACTGTGAGGCACTTCACGAATATTGAACCAAATAGAAAGTTATGCAGCGCCCCATGTGTATATGTAATCTTTTACGGATTTATCGTTGACGAAATATTCTCTGAACGTACATACATACAGAAGACACTCAGACGTCAATACAAAAATGGTATGTCTTCATCCAAATCTGGTCGTGTCTGGCTTTACGCATTTTGACCGTAGTACAATACTTCCTGGTTATATTATAAAATGGAAGTAATAACAATCATTCACAGAAATGTAATATTATTGACACCAATGCTGTGAAGTTTATATATATATATATATATATATATATATATATATATATATATATATATATATATATATATATATATGTATATATACCTGCAGTATTTTTCCAGTTAGAAATTCTTTAGATTTGTCAACATCAAAAACTTATGTCTATTCGCGAAGTGCCTGGAGGAGGGGTTTAACATGCAATACCTTCCAAACGGTACAAGCTACGATAAAATTCATCCACCAGTGAATTTCCGAGAAAATTGTAGCCTACATGAATTTGATGTATCACCTGCACCTATTTCCATTTGAAAAACCGAAAGTATAATCCAAGATGGCGGCTGGGGTGGGTAACATGTGTCATAGAAGCAATACTTGATCCCATTTGTTTTGCATATGCTCCCATTTATGTCCACTTACATCTAAAGAAACTAAAAACAATTTTGTATTCAAGCATTATAGTACTGTGTGATTGAATTCCAGATATGTAAAGGCCCATAAATATACAAATCACCGGTATGGGCCGCTAAAATTAGTATAGTATACTTTGGATTGCGGAGAGCTTTGCATTTGAATCAATTTTACAAGGATCCTGAGGGGACACTTCGCGAATGTACCTTGTTAGTGTCAGGAATTATCTCCCAAATGTTCTCGGGGTTGTTTTGAAACACCTTGCATATATTACCGAATTATTTAATCAGATTTCTAACTTTCCCCGTGTTTCCTATTGGTTTCAATTTTCAACTAAGGATTAGTTGGAAATAACGATAAATATGCCGAAGATTTGATAAAGTCGAAGAAGTGAGTAGAACTGCGCTTGATCCCATGAAGATTGATTAGTACTAAATATTTGAGTAGATATATTCATATGTTTTAAATTGGTAGTTTTGATAACATCACTTAATATATTTCGTCGCCTTATTAAACATATATATATATATATATATATATATATATATATATATATATATATATATATATATATCGACGCAGAAATGGCTATTTCATCTTAGCACCAAGAAGTAGATACGTGAACCTCATTACCTACATGAATATGTGATTTTAATTGTAAAAACGTTAACTTGACATCTTTGAGTAAATATTCATGATTTTTTTTAAAAAAAAAAAAGAATGTAAATTTATTTTTTAAATATAATTATATAACTTAATAATTATTTTGTCGCATGGACATCTTTTTCAGATTTTTTTTCTTTTGTTAAGCAGGCAGTTTTTTAACTTTAATTTACGTCGGAGGCGTTACAGCAACATCGAAAGTGTTAATTTTGAAATAAAAGTAGATTTTCATTATATTCAAAACTTTTTTTTTTTTTTCAAAAATTTTAGTATGATCAAATTGGCTTGCCAGACTGGGTGAGAGTAGCGAGTGTACCAATTTTTAAATTTTCAGTTCAAGTTTTCTAAAAGTTCCTTAGTTTCGAACACTTTTGCCCCACTGTGCGGTGTACCGGTATTGCTTTAGTTTCATCTTGCTCTAAAAATATATTTCAAGGAGCTTTGTGTTCGGAATCAAGTTTCAAATCAATATCTTGAGTTTAACGTCCCATGATTATATACTGTATGCTAAAGGAGACGATGATTAAAGCAAGTGAATGATGATGGAAGAATTGGTGGAATGAGAAAGTAAGAGGAAACTAGAGTATCCCGAGAAAACCCACGGACACGATATTGTCCACCGGACAGGTAATCGAACCACGGACCCCACGCACCAAAGGTAAATGCTCTACCACTGAGCCACCGTGTTTTCTCAATATCTTGAGTTGCTAACATTTGTAATAACTGAATTAACAGTAAATAACAAAACACGAGTATTAAAATGCTTTCTCTCGATAAAGATACAAACGCTAGCGCAACGGTACCTTCATGTTCAGAAGAACTATTTACATTCGACATACATATACAGGGTGTTTCAAAACAGCAATAACAACGTTTGGGAGATGACACCTGACAGCAAGACAAAACAAAAAGTATCGACCAACTTGGGTGCCCAAATGTTTCCTTTCGGAGTTATAAGCTGCCGAAAACATGAAAAAATGAACTTTAAAGGTCCATAGCTCCTAAACTATATGACCTACCGTAGATGGATTAAGACTTCACTGAGGAACTAGTATGTGTCCTATCCAAATATTCAAGTTTCAGAATCCTTCGGTACTTCCGCAACAACTTTTAGAGAGGTATTTGTGAGTACTTCAAATTATATGCCCATAGCCAAACAACCTCTATAAAAATTGTTGCGTGAGTTCCTTAGGATTCTGGAACATATATTTTTTTGGATATAGCGCACGTATTAGTTCCTAAGTGAAGTCTTACCCGACTACGGTAGGTCGCATAGTATTGAAGCTGTGGACCTTTAAAGTTCATTTTATCATGTTTTCGGCTGCCTATAACTCCAAAGGAAGCATTTGTGCACCCAGGTTGGTCTATACGTTTTGTCTTATCTTCGTGTTGGGAACCACCTGCCAAACGTTGTCGATAGTTATTTTGAAACACCCTGAATATTGCAATTCTAGATTTGTTTCAAGAGGTTAGAAAAAGAAAAGAACGAAAATAATTTCCTTTGCAGATAAGCAGTACAAAGACTTTTGCACTTGGTTGATCCACATAAATCGTGTCTGTGATTGGAACTTCTGAAGAAAGGAAAAAAGAAAAAAGAGAGAGCGAGACTGACTTAAGCATCTAGTTACAAAACAAACTTCTCAAGTTTCTAAACACCACATTTTAGTAACTTTTAAAACAGATTATTGTATTATAGCGTAACATAAAGCCAGTAGACTGGAAGAAATTAGCTACTTTCATAACATTGTTGTCAGCTGAGGAAAACAAAGGTCTAATTTGATCAGCAATTTGTTGAAAAGCTTTCTTTAAACAAAAGAAAAATTCTATTTACGTAACGTTATAATAAGGAAGAAATCCAAGCGTGAACAACATGATTACGTTGCAAAGAAGCAAGAAAAAATCTATTATTAACTACCAGACTAACTTACTTCTCTTTTTAAAGCGTGCTAATTATTAAATCTTTTTCAGCTTCTCAGCAGCGTCTGCACTTTTTTCTGAAAAAGTAATATACTGAATCTCTTTAATAAGTTACGTCTCAGAATTTTCCTCCTTAGAGTGCTAATAACGTTATAAGGTATAAAAAGTATCCGCAGTTTATTCAGTCTTCAAAAACGCCACCCTCCAGTGCCATCACATTATATCTACACCTCTTACACACATCAAAAACTAATCTTTTCAAGAGTACAAGTTTTCTTTCAAATTGAGGTGCCAACAATATTTTATAGGCGTCAATTCTTTATGGTCAACACATGTGCGCCGACGTTCTTTATCTCTGTGATGATCTCAGATGACCCATTTTCAAATGATTTTTATAAAAAATTCTTTACTGCAAGTAAATTATGGGGACTACTAGGGGTAAAAGTGGATCTGAAAAGGTGGGGAGACGGATGACATCAAGCCGTCCCGCGTGCCTATCTTTGTCCATTGTAAATTTTAGGAAGTGAAGGGACGCCTTTGATATTTTTGGAGGTGGGGGAACTACGCCCTCCCGCGTTCCCCCACACTTTTACCCCTGGGGATTGGACTGTTGACGACGTTATGTTATCCATATCTCATGAAGGCGAGGTAGTGTGGTGAGGAACGGTTTATACTTAAAGGTTGTCAGATACAAGTCCCGGTCGTAATCCTGGGCTCACGTTAATAGTAAGTTTGTCCTTTTAATGGTGTTGCATAAGAACATAAAACACAGAAAGCAACATTGTCATGTTCTTGAGAATACATAATTATGAACTTACTTATACGTAAATAGTTGTATAACATGTTAACTATTAGTCCGGGGACCAGCCGTAGGTTCTGTTGGAAGGTTCGCGTATGGAGAAATTGACTTCTGTAATGTGTTCTGAGATGTTAAAGGACAAGATTTGGCTTGGTCACATAATCATCATCATGTGAGTTTTTTTTTTTTTTTCAATATGGCTGTCAGTCATGGCGCCCGCTAGTAACTTTAGGAAAATTGCAGACCTTGATTTGTGTAGCTTCTAATTAGCGTAGCGCAATAAATGATACACCGTTAAAACAGTGGTGCCCACCCCCCTTATGTCCATGACGCACCCCCCCAATTGTCTACCCGTAGGTGTTCTTCCATGAAAAAATCTTTTCGATTAATTTTTACACTCCCTCAAACATATTTATACAGATTTTTAACCCCCCCCAAACATTTCAATGACGCACTTTGCGTCATAGCCCCCCCCCCTTGTGGGCACCCCCGGTTAAAAAGCTGAAGAAATGTATGTTCCAAAATGATTATGTTTACGTCCATCAAGTTCATTCTGTTCAAGAGGCAAACCAAAACATTTGAATTTTTTACATCATTCTGAAAAAAATTAAGAATAACCTAAACTGGCAACACAGGCGGCTAGACAACACTAATAAATATAATGAACATCTTGTACATTATACGCAGAAATTGGATAGATCTTTTAAAAAAACAAATGTGCAAAGAATGGGATATCCGATTATAGTACAACATAAGCTGTCCCAAAGATATGACCTTAAGTACTGGTAGGAGACCATTTTTACTTGCCACCTCCCCTTGATAGAGTGCACAGATGGATGTGGTGCATATCAACACCAACTTGATTTCTTCGAAACATTCCAAGACCTAAATTATCCGTGATCTATCAACAGCTTGTTTAAAATGTTCCAAAGTTATGTGTAGAGTATTATATGTTTTCTTTGGGAATCAGAAGGTTAAATCTACTTCCTCAGAAAGGTTAAGCACTTTCTAAAACAGGTAAATTTTGAAAGGACATTATAAATAAAAGGAATATAGTGGACACGAAAAGAAATTGACAGAGGAAATAAAATGTTTTATATAAAAATTATCAAATCTTTGGTTTATTAAAATAGTACGTGAACTCACCAAAAGCAATGACCATATTGGGTGATATGCATAAAAGTGAGATCTTACTCTTTGCTCAAGATTTTGAGATTAATCTCAAGGTTGTATGCATAAAAAGCGAGACAACGTGACGTCATTTGAGTTTAAACTCAAGTACCTAAATGCTCGGAACTGATGAATCAAACTGTGATTTCTCACTTTTCGTATGCATAAAATTGAGTATAATCTCAACTAGCTGAGATTAATCTCCAAATTTTGTGAACCACCTCAGCAACTAGTTCACTTATCTCACAGTGTGTTAGAGTGGGTCGAAATGGCTGAATTTATGGATGTGTAGCCAAGAAGAAAAGTGTACAAAATTCGAAGAGACTCTGATGTGCACGACTATAAAAGTCTATATAGATTAGAAAAAAAATGTACAATGGATGGCACAGCATTTGCTTGGGAATTTACTGGAAACCAGAGGTGGGGCTCTGAATAATGAGAAGAAGAGAGCTTTTTGCTCTCTCGTTGCACTCTCAATGATAAAAAATACAATAAATGAACAAAAACATGTTAAAAATAGTGGCCTCGTTTAGCGTAGCGTCTAACGCTCTCGCCTTTGGTGTGAGCGGTCCTGGATTCGATTCCCGGTGGAGGCACTCAGTGGAAAAAGTGGAAAAGCTTTTTCAGACCAGCCATCCTGAATGAGGTTTTCCTCATTCACACCAAGAAAATGCCAGAGTGATACCTATCTTCTAGGTCCCAGGATAGTTCCTTCCTTCTCTTTCCTCGGATAGTGTGCTCGCCGAGGTACGTCATCCCTCATGTTACGTGACTGGCTAAATAGCCTTCGATGCCGAAAGCTCAAAAATATAAAATCCTAAATATTAAAAAAATAAATATAATAAATAAATATGGTGATGTACGGAGGAACCACATCTTATTCTTTAGTAATACATAGTGGACTCCATTTTAGGGTCACTGGTGCCCCGTCCACTTCCTCTTTGAACATGTGCGCTCAAATACTCGCTATGTGTGATTACATGTAACCTTTTATGAGGAACAAGATTGCACTTGATCATTTTTTCTATTTCTTATAATTTGTGAGCTAATCGAATATTTTCTGCTTATTTTAAAACTTTGATTCCCGTTCTTTAACCTCTTCTAGAAGTTTTCGGGAAACCGAGATTGCCGTTTCTTTTTCAAAATCCGCGGAAACCCCAAACACCGTTGCATGAGATAGGGGCACGGTGCCTCAGTGCTGCCCTCCCTGCTGGTCTAGTGGCTAGCACGTGCGCCTTTGATGTACGGGGTCCCGGGTTTGATTACCGGCGAGAGAGCCTTTGAAATTTTAACTGTACTCGATGTTTTTGTGTTCGTGTCCTGTCGTTAAGGAAGTTACTGGAAAAACTGTAGACTGTCCAGTGCAGTAAAAATATAATAGTAAAGTAAGGGAATTAACTTACTGCTACTTGTTCGTTGAATCAGTTAACTTTTAAAAAGTGGTTGAGCTCTTATCTCTAGTGTGTGGGGTCCTTGGTTCGATCCCCGACCAAGTGAGGTTGTGGCGAACAACATCGTGTCCGTGGATTTTCTCGGGGTATTCCCATTTCCTTCCACTTTCTCATTCCACTAGTTCTTCCATAATAATTCATTTCCTTTAATCATCGTCGCCCTTAGTCTAAATGGTATAATAGTGAGACGTTAAATTGTAAGATTACATTTAATTTTTGTACTGTTGCATGAGTTAGCACTTCTGTTTTGTTTCCCTATCACAAATGCAAAAGGGTCCCTCAAAATTGAAACAAGAGTTGTGGCCGTATAGTGCAAAGAACTTGGTCGTCACTGTTTTATATGCTGGAATATTCAAACGAAAGAAGCCGTACTTCAATCAATGTAATCCAGTAGTTCTCAAAGTGGGGTCCGCGGATCTCAGGGGGTCCGTGGGACCTAGCCAGGTGGTCCGCTACGTCTAAAAAGTGAAATATGTTTTAATAAAATAGAACTTAGAGCTGTTATGCAAGAAGTATTTTTTTTCGGTTACTGAAAAAAGGCAATTAGAAAAAAATGAAATCTTTAAGTTTTACGTCCCACGGTTATGCCGGTTAGGCTAAAGGAGACGGTGATAATGAGAGATGAGTGAAATGGTGGAATGAAGAAAGTGGGAGGAAACGGGAGAACCCCGAGAAAACCCACGAGCACGGTGTTCGTCCACCACAAGGTTCACTTGGCGGGGGCTGGGATCGAACCCGGGACCCCAAGCACCAGAGGTGAACGCTCTACCACTGAGCCACCGTGCCCCCCAAGGCAATTAGAAATTATACCTATGTTTGTAGATGTAAATGTTCTCCTACTTTACTAAATTTACGCCCTGAAGCTGGTCAACTGTTATACAGGACTACTTCAAGTGAGAGAAGCTCCTTCTTTGTTGGAATAAATTACTTATTGCATTATATTTCTTGATCTTTTCTTGTCGGTGAAAATTCTAATTAGTATATTTTTAATACAATGTGAACTTTCAGATGGCATTGTAAGGAAGTCCGCAGATCACTTCCCGAATGAACAGAGGTCAGCACTGTCCGGAAGTTTGAGTACCACTACCGATCTAATCCAACAGAAGAAAAAGTCGTGCTTTTGTGCTGGATAAATAACGCTACTGATTTTAATTTTACTAACATCCTTTCACTTGCTACACACCTGTGAATTCCTCATTTAGAAAAGGGAAGGAAATAAACATTGCATTCATTACGTCATTTCTCTATGAAACGTCATCAAAGCCAAGTTCACATGAGACGGAACTGCCTGTCACAGTGAGAAAAATCTCATCCCTTTTCGTTCTTTTTATGCATACGAATTACGACTAAGAACTCACTTGTAGATTAATCTCGTTCAGGAGGTGAGATTATACTCACTAGTACTTAGTCATCTTTACGCGTATCACCCATGCATGCTAGTGGTTGTAATATGTAATTTAAAAACTCTGACAAAACTCATTTTCCTGTACTTTACTTTAGTAGGTTTTGGCAACTACTACTGCTACTACAAAACTTGGAACAAAAAATCATTTTTTGCACGTCAAGCACATACAGTTTCTCGGGAACATTTATTGAATTTACAGAGAAACGGGAAATCTTTTTTGTAGTCTTTCTCCAAAGATGAAAGATTGCCATTCACCATCCTGTTCTATTAAACCATAATCAGAAGGATTTTGTACTGGAGAATCCTCAAGAATGTGATACCATCAGTGACTTGGAAGGTAAGCTGGTCTAATATGAAGATGTCAGGAACATGATGTTTGGTTCCAGCTTCGTAAAGTCAATACGCTTCATTTGATGGTGTTGTGCCATGCGGCATTCGTTCATTGATTTAGAATTTGGTTTCAATAGCCTTGGAAGATAAACTTCTGCATCCTAAATCATGATGCTAGTTAACTCTTCCTTTCCAAAATGTGGTAGATGAGGTGACTCTTTAGCAAGTTTCAAAGCAGCATGTTTGGTGCCAAACTTGCTGGTTGTATCACATCCATATAAGGAATCTACAGCAGACAGAGTTTCAATTACGGACTTGTTAAAACATTTAGCCAATTCATGAAGTGGAGCATACTTTATTGTAGCACCTTTTCTATCCAAAACATATAGCTCGATCAATCCTTGACTTTTGATCTCATAGAGATAATAATATAATGAGCAAATTAAGATATCTGCATCTTATGAAGCTATTAAAATACGTTGCATCATTGATTTGGATACACAATGTTGAATATGTAGAACTGTTCTTTCGTCTGCTTCTTCATGCTCTGAAACTAGATCAGGAACGTTAGTGATTTGTCCATTACATAAGCGTATGCTTTTCCCTCCATCAACTTCAAGACCTCCAAGATAAGTGATAACACTGTTTAACTTATCATGCTCCTTTTGAATATAGTTAGCAAAGGACTGTTGTAATTTGTAATTGTTTCCAGAAGCCCAGAATGCATTCACATCTTTCGGGAGAGGAGTTTCCATGCCAAATATGGTGACCTCAATTGGATCACATGTCTTCTATTTGTTTCTGATGATAGAATGCTTCAATATTTGTAGACATTGATTACAATATATCCTCAAGGAACCTCGAGATACTTGAAAAAATCGCTGCAGTATCTGCTTCACAAAATCTCCAAAAGTTTTCAGTGATTTGCCAATTGATGCTGCTACTGTTCTTGCCTGAAGCATAAAATCAAACGAAGTTGCTGTGGAAATAGATGACTGAGGCAAATGTTGAGAGATTTTGTCGTGAGCAATTCTTTTTCGAGTTCATGAACTATTTCTGATTTGTTTGTTTTCTGAAGAAAACCATCTTACCAAGAAACAAGAAGTTGACGTAAATTCCCAACACAGCAGTTGATCGACAAAATATCCTTTTTCACGTGTTATATCAATATCTCCGAGCATCAATTGTCTCCTTTTGAGCATCGATTGTTCTTCTGTCAGGTTGTATGATACTCTTTCTTAATCGATGTATTGGAGAGAACACTCTTGTTTCTTTTTGTTTGTTTGTTTGTTTTTTTAATGAAAATGTCATTAGGAACTTTAAATAAAGTTGTTCTCCCATTTCCAGGCACTTTAGTTTGAAATCTTCCTCAGTTTTAGTAAAATGTTTCCAGCAATATCATTTTGGAACATACATTTCTTCAGCTTTTTTAACGGTGTATCATTTATTGCGCTTCGCTAATTAGAAGAGCTGTACAAATCAAGGTCTGTAATTTTTCTAAAGTTACTAGCGGGCGCCATGATTGACAGCCATATTGAAAAAAAAAACTCATATGATGATGATTATGTGACCAAGCCAAATCTTGTCCCAGAACACATTCCAGAAGTCAAATTCTCTATACGCAAACTTTCCAACAGGACCATGTCTGGCCCCTAGACTATATGAAGGGTTTATATCTCAGTGTTTTTTATTTATAAACATGAAAATAGAAGCACATATGGTAATCTAATGTTCTAATGTTGAAGATCTTCGGAAGTTAAGATTTTGATACAACTCTATAGAACTGGCGTGTCAGAGTTAGTAGAAATCTCGGAAGAGATAACAAAGAAGCAAGAAAATTCAGTGTACTTGATAAACGAGCATAAGGAGGAATGAAGATAACTACAGCAAATGATAGATTGCAATGGTTAATTATCATTCAACCAAGCAGATGATGTAAATAAGGAACATTTCGAGAAATAACTGAACAGTTTCCAAACTGTTTTGAAAACGGAACTCTTTGTTACCTCAATTTCAAATGGAGTATCCTTCTTATTTTCGAATAACATAGCACACTATGAGAGATAAAGCTCCTTTATCTTATAAGATTGTGTAACTTAGGAAGTTAATTTCCAGAGTCAAAAGAATAATTTGTATCAGGAGGTTTCGTTGTTAAAACTACTAGTTGGAAGTTTAGCTTTGTTCCAATGAGCCAGGAATTAGAAAAACTATATAAGAAACCTGCAGAAAGCCAAAGTGAAATCATATGTCTCAGTAGGAGCGGAGAAGCAACTATTCAGCATGACATTATCAAGCATGAGAAGACACGAATTTTCCAGTTTTGCATGAGATATGTTAACTGCCAGATGAAGATAAGTGTTCAGTGTACCATGAAATCTCACCATCGATAACAAGAAGAGTTGAAATATTCGTTAAATGTAAACTTGATTTCATTTTGGAAAGAGAAGACTTTTTTGTGGTACATTTGGACATCGACAAGCTTCCCTTGAAGACTTATTTTCTGAATGACATAGAAGAAGTGCATGTTGCTCATGACGCTTACATCCAATGACGTTTTGTTCATAAAACTGAATATTTCATGAATCTCTTGAAAAAGAAAATGTTAAAACCAAAATTAGCGCATCAAGTATGTAATCCAGGTGTGGAAAGTAATCGTGCCAATGCGTGTCGGTACACTGATATCGCCAGATCACGTGGATATGGCATTGGCACGTGCTAAAGTATGAACTCGCTTCAAGATCTTTCTTCACTGACGATAAAGTTCTACGAAAGTCACAAAAATCAGAACTAGTACATAAATTGAAGAAGTTGGTTTCACAGCATCCTCCTGAATCAATCCCTTCTACACGGAAAGCATGTATTCTTGTAGTAGATTTCATGATTCTTTACATGTAAGTTCTCACCAGTAAATAAGGTTTGAGACATTCCATGATTGCAAGCTACACATATGGAAGGAAATCTATATGTGAATACAGAGTAACGAATTGGCTTTATCTTTGACTTGTATTATGACGAAAGCGTAAAGTACCATGAAAGGCTTCATCGAGCAAAGACAGACTATTACAATTGATTCACAGTCATATCTCTTGTGGCAATGGAAGGATTCTGGGCTTCAACATTTAACAAGGCAAAGTTTCAGTGATTATTCATTTAGTAAGTGATGAATACTGGAAGGAAAAAAGGAAGAAATTCCTGTATATTTGGGTGAAGCACATGCAAAGTATAAAGCCAAATATTTTCGCACAGACGATTTAGAACATACATTGAGCAACTACATCTTTACTGCAGGCACAAACAAGCTAACGTTTGATTCTTTCTGGATATTTCAGACACAGCAACTGAAAATAATATAAAACGTGTACTTATATCTTCAACAGATACTGATATTATTATTCATATTTTATACCACTTTCAGACAAGTTTAAAGACATCAAGAATACAAAACTATGGGTTATGTGCGGAGTTGGCAAGACGACAAGAGCAATACCTCACACAGTTTAGCAAGTGAAATGCAAGAATTAGTTATATACGTTATTTCTGCTCTGTATGTTTTAGTGACACTGCAAGTAAATTCATTAAAAAAAAAAAAAAAAAAAAAAAAAAAAAAAGTTCACTAATCAGCTCTGAAAACTGCACAAGAAGGTGGTCATCTCTAGCTGCAAAGGTTTAGTAGTATGATTTGTACGGGAGAAAAGTATCTGGTTTCAGACATTGCGTCAGATTTCAGTAGATTCGGTGATCTTCGCTATCGTCAATTTCATGAACGAAATAAGAAGCTTTCTTTTGTAAATCATGTGCCACATCTGCATCTATTCATCTTCATATAAGACATGTTTAGTCAGTGGATAAATATTAGTATGGATATGTATATATATAAGGGCTAACCTTTTCCAGCAATCGTCAAAGACTTTCTGAAGCCATGCTTAATGCCAAAAATGTTATAGAGACAACATGTGCCCCTGTCGTGTAGGAAAATATCCTCTAGTAAATGTAACTGATAATAAAGTGAAGTTTGTCATTATCTTTACTGGCTAGATGACAGTATATAGTACAGTTAATGAGATACAACCCAGAATTACGATTAATTCTTAGACATTAATTTTTGTTTCACTATAATATTGGTCAAGGATAAGACATATATCAAACGACAGATCGCATCAAGCTGAATAAAATAGTCTGATGCGTAGTTTTCGAGCAAAAGAAACTTCTATGACGTTCGTTGCCAGTCTGATGTAGTCAAGGGTGTACCCACTTGGGGGTCCACCGGTTGCGGACTCGTCCCCCAAAACTTTGTAACCCGATATACAGGGTGTAACATAAATGCATGGTCAAAAGTGACGAGGTGATTGCGGACACCCAAATACGTAAAAATGTTCCTATAAACATGGGTCCGATGCTGCTTCGTTTCCGAGATACAGAGTGTTCAAATATCGTGTCCCTCCAATGGCTCACTATGGGGAAGTGAATGGAAATATTCGATATTACAGGAATAATACAATCAAGTGGAATAATGTCTGTACAAATATATTTACACTAACATAGAGAATGAACATAACCAATATTTGAAGTTATTGGCTTGTCAGTGTTGAATACCTGGCAAATACGTTCTGGCCTTTATTTGAAGTGGGCAACATTGTTACCCAATAACATTACTTAGTGGATTTTAACATTTAATTACTCTGTGACTTCATACGTAAGTTATTCTCATGTGCATTAATTTGTAACGACACAATAACACATGAGAGATCACATTCATGCAAAAGTTGTGACACACGAACCTTTGTTTCCTATTGTGTGTCGTTCATTACTTCACACTTGGACGCCTTGCCTTTCGAAAATGAAGCGGAATCTGTCCCATGTTTATGAACGTTTTGATGACAGCAATCATATGCTAACGTGTGGACGTCTAGTGCTATTTGAAAACATAACACTTTGTATCGAGTTGGCAACACTGACAACACAATAACATCAAATGTTGATTGTGTTCATCATTCTCTATGTTAGTGTAAATATATTTGCACAGGCATAATTCCACTTGATTGTTTTGTTCCTGCAAAATTGAGCATTTCCATTCACTTTCCCATAGTGAGCTATTGGAATTCGATATTTGAACACCCTGTATCTCGGAAACGAAGCGACATCGGACTCATGTTTCTAGGAACATTTTTACGTAATTGGACGTCCACAATCACCTCGTCATTTTTGGTCATGCAATTATGTTACACCCTTTTGTTTAGCAGAGAAGTGATTGGTCTAAAGATTCGACCCTACTTATCAACTGTACTATCTTTTTTCTGATAAAAGCAACCTAGTTTTATATCATTTTTCGTGAAAATATAGGCAGTGGCAGTCTAACCCTGGACCGGGCGGCCTAGACCCCTTAGTTTTATGAATGAGAAAAATAGTGTGGTGTCTGGTTCGGTGTTAATGATTTATAATCGTGGTTAATCATTTGATGCTAATATTACCGTAATTCGGTCAATCTGGGTTCGATGATAGCGAACCAGACAACCAGCTAAATAATTACACTTAACATATGTCATTAAATAATTTATTCTTAACTCTCATAACAATTAAATTAATAAATGGCTTAGGGCTTTGCATGGTCAGTGTGGCTACTAGCTATCTTTCTATTTCGTTCATAAAGTCTTGGATTTACAGTTTAAACTCAAGTTAATTTAATTGACTTTAGTTGAAGCTAAAGATCGTTTGGTTTTGTTAACAATTGCTTAATTTAGACATCTCAAGAGAAACTACTAACCTGGTCGCTGTTGATGTACTCCAGTCTTGGTATGAAAGTGTTGAAATTACAATCACTAGAAATATAGAAACTTAGATATCGAATCGCGAGATCTTTCCGAAACGAGAGTTTAATTGAGACTGCTCTCCTCGAGCTCTACCTGCAGGTCGAAAACTACCTTCCGTATTTCTTGCAATACTTTAAATTCCTATCGTTACAATTACCTCGTTGGTGACTCAATCGTCTTCCTTGTAGCAAGACTTCCTTATACCTGACTCTGGATTTTTACCAAGTGTTTTACATATTTCCTGATTGTGAAGTCTATGGAGTAATGTGCATATACAGATTTCTTTACACGAAAGTCTGGCTTTAAACAATGCAAGAGATTCTTAAGTCAATGTCCTTATACACTTATACTGTCTGACCTGCCAATTATTAATGTATCCACCACAATAGTTTAAGCTATTATTTATATATTTTTGAAAGTTTATACTACGTATTACCATTTATTCTTTATTGGAAAATCTTTGAAACATTAAATATAGTTTCAATTGCAATTTTTCTGTTATGCAATGCGTAAACCAATACTCGAGGTCCACACTGTTGACGTCCAATCTAACCACAATATCCATCGGGAAAGAGTTAAGTGAGAAACTTCCGCAGGACCCATGAAATTCTAAATTCAAGATCTAACTTTCATAGCTTAGTTGTTCTCCTCCTCAGTTTTTAACTTCTAGATCAAGGTAACCAGACGTCCCGTTTTAGACGGGACAGTCCCTTATTTTCAAACCGTTGTCCCGTTTTTTTTTCTGATTCTCAAACGGGACGCCTAAAAGTCCCGTTTTTAAGCAAAAATGACCCAGGTGTCCCGTAATTATTATTCAAAATAAAATGGTCAATGCAAATTCCACACTCTTCCGTACCAACACTCATTGTGAAGGTTCAGCCATGCCTAGAATTTCTGAATATTCAAATGAGAATTGAGTGTTCTGTGTTTCAAGTGGGAATTGAGTGGGAATTCTGAGTGTTCAAGTAGTTAAAAGTATTGTTGGGTAGTACTTAAGTTAGAAACGCCGTGTTATCATTCTTACTTGTGTATTTTGTAAATTGAAAACACTGCTGAGTCCCAAAATGCAATGTGGAACACACACATCCCTGTCGCTGATTCGTATGCGTCCCGTTTTTGAAAGTAAAAGTTCTGGTCACCTTGTTCTAGATCATCCATTGAATATAGGTGACAGTACGAGAAAACTACTTATCTTTTTTTCTGTAGAATAATACCCGTTCTATATTACATCAACGTAGTGTTTAGTATTATTGGATCCCCCTTACTTTAGACCCCTCGGAAGGAAAATTTCTGAGTACGCGCACCGATAGTTTATGTGTGTAATAAATTTATTTATGCACTGTGTTTCAACAATATATATACACTGTTAAGTAGCTGTTGTGTGATTTCTCGGAACCGTAATGCACATACCATTTATGAAAATAAATGCTATGTGATTATCTCAGCTATAAGACAGACTGATGGAATTCTTTCTCATTTTTTAACTTGCAGTGCTTCTGTGGCACTTCTGGGAAATCCTGCCGACCTACCTTCGTAGCTCCATCCGTAATGTATTGATTCATTTGCAGCGAATTCCACTTTCTCTCTGCAACACGATCCTTTTTAAGAATTCCGATGAATGAATTCCCTCCTTGAAAACTCCAGAAGAACGGGAGTTTAAAAAACCTCCAAAGAGTTACATCAGAAAGAGAGAGAGAGGAATTTCTCTTAGTGAAGACTGGAACCGAAATAAGACTTCTTTAATATCGAGTTTGCTCGGAATTTTGAGAGGAGACAGGAGGATAAAGAAAACGTTATAGGAGCGAAAAAATGGAGGAGCAAGTTTGTTGCTCTTTTTTGGTTCAGAAAAAACTGAAATGCCCCATATTTTTTTAAAAAAATTACTTCTTATGGGTAGAAAACATACATTTATATATAAGTAAAAGCTTCTACTATTTCTTGACGAAAGTTCTTTTATTCACTGTTATGTTCTTTCGTTTACTTTCGTAATATTCTCTTTCCTCAATTAAACACACACACACACACACACACACACATATATATATATATATATATATATATATATATATATATATATATATATATATATATATATATATACAGGGTCTTCCAAAAGTCCTGCAAAAAAGTAAAAAGCTCTAACTTTGTAACCATTTATTGTATTTGTACAAAACTTTTATTAGTGGACTTGTAAGAAAGTCTGAAATTTTGTTTCCAAGCATTTTTTTTTCAACGCCAAACCTCCAGCTGAGCACCATTTACGTCCAAACATTGCTGAAGTCTTTTCGGGAATCCAAGAATGGCATTTCGACGTTCATTGAAACGGCACACCACACATTTAGCTTTGGAGAATCACGAACATGTGTCTCAAATTCGTGTGGATTCTCAATTCCCCAGATTCTACAATTGTGTCGGTTTACCTTACCAGACACATGAAACGTGGATTCATCTGAGAACAGTAACTTTGAAAGAAGCCCTGGATCACTGTTCAAGCGTGCAAGCATCAATTTACAAAACTCACTTCTTATGTCACAGTCTTCTTCCGTCAATTCCTGTACAAGTTTCAACTTGTAAGGCTCTTTATTTTCTTACGAATGATATTGTGTAGCGTTGTCATTGGCACTCACAGCTCCAAGGATCTGCGTTTCAACGATTTCTTTGGACTCCGTAACACGCTTTCCTGCACGGACTGAATCATATCAACACTGGTTGTTGGCTTTAAGCTACGAGGCAAGTCCAAGACACTTTCGGTGGCTAAGAACTTATCGTACCATCTCTTGATACTTGAACCTGCAGGTGGTTGTTTCTGATATTTTTGTCGGAATTTTCTTCTCACCAAAACACTATATTTTAACTCACAAAACCACGCCACACACTGCGCTTTCCCTTGAGTAGACGCCATCTTTGTCACGTGATTTGCGGTTATGACGTCAACGTTTACATCCGCTCATTGTTGCGAACAAAAATTTTAACATTTCCACTAAACATTACAAACAAAATACAAAATTGTAAGTAGTACTTTCAAAGTTACAGCTTTTTACTTTTTTGCAGGAATTTTGGAAGACTCTGTATATATATATATATATATATATATATATATATATATATATATATATATATATATATATATAGGGTAAGAACCCCTAATATGAGGATAGGCACCTAAATTGAGATATCTACCTATCTTGTGAAGCAAGAGGTGCAATCTAGTGGAAGCGAGCTAAAACAAAAGGAAATAGCCCACCACAGCAACGGAAGTCACGTGAGCTCGTTGTGTGGATAGTTGTTAGTATAGTGGAGGCTGGAAGAAATTGTGTCCCTACAAAGTTTTTTTTTTTTTTTTTTATTTAACTTCCACACATCAGGCGCTGAAAATGGAGAAGGGAAATTGATATTCATTCTATCTTTACTTTCTTCTATACCAATGAATATGAGTATTGCAACATGTTATGAGTTACCTGTTTTCTTCCACTTACATTTGAGATGGCTTTAATCATTTGTTTATCGGTCGAATGTCTTATTATGAGACCAGTATATGAGACCGGTCTCATAATATGATCCATATAGCAATATTGGGTCTTATATTAGGAGCTCATTTGTATCAACATTTCTGTATTCACAAAGTAGTCTAGAGCTAGTGATTTTGTTGGGATTGTGCTGTCATTTAGAACGTATTTCTTACTCATTTGGTACATATTTGCATATTAAAAGAAGTGATCAAAAATCACTGCAGTTTATGCGCACAAAAAATGCGTATATTCTAAAATTGAAGTAAATTAGGTAGATTGAAAATGTAACGTTTTATATGTTTGTGCCATCACAGGATTTGGCTTAAAGACAGTGTTGAATGGTGAATTAATAAAAAAAAATTCTTTTATGATTACATAAAAATCCGGGGTCTCTTATTAGGTACCCCTCATAAAAATGGCAGTGTTGCAACTTTGGTCACATTTTTCAATATAATTTTTATTGTTATATTTTTATGTACCCCGATAGTTTGTATCGTAAATTAGACATTCCACAGAATATATTAAAGTAACAACAGTGTTTGTTTATATTATAATTAGCCAGTATATAGTATCTAACTTTTAGAGTCTCATATTCGGAATTCTTACTCTATATATATGAAATGCCTAGGAACTGCCTTGTTCGATCTGCAAGCAATCTCTACTGACTATTGCCCGGGATCGCAGTTTCCGTTCCAGGAGACAACGATGCAGCTGGACCCATGGGTATTGCATCCCACTCCTCTTTACAGGTTTTCCATAGGCTCGTGATGTTACGGACCCAGCGATGGAAAAATGAAAAAAAAGCGACGCTAATATCAAAACCAAAGGGTTTTGAAGAGGAATTTCTAAATGTGAAAAATATGAGCCTTGGTTTTATTACCATTTTCAATGGGTACCGATCGAGCACGTACAGGGGAAGAGGAAAGGCTCTTGGAGTTGCAGTGTCAGTGCAGTCAGAATTCCAGTAGACTAGCTCCGTTTAGATACAAACGTTAGTTTCCTATTTTTTTAAAACATTTTTTCTAAAAATGGGAGGATTATTGGCTTCGTAAGTAAACTGGGCAAGGAGAGCTTAATTAAGGTGGGTGAGGAAAGAGAAATTACAGTAGGCGATGGAACATTAAAAAAAAAAAAAAAACAGCCCAAATAGCACTGTATTGCCTTATGGAGAACCGAAGAATGGAAAATTATGTGCACTTGTTTTCGCTTGCTACATCTTATATTCCCAGTTGGAAACCTAAAATATTCAAGCATCTGTAATCCAACCTGTTAAAGAAATCTTTCCCTACCTGCAACTTATATTTTAACCAGAGTCTATGTAGAAAAGTGCAAGAGCTAGGAATAACGAATATATACAAAGACAACGACGAAGTGAGATAGCACATTAGAAAAGTAGCAGCACTAGTCTTTATACAGCCAAAATATGTAAGTGATGGTTGGATAAAAATAATGAAAACATGTCCAATGATAGATTCCGTTCGGTGCTTCAATGACTATTTTGTAGAACAATGATTTGAAAACCATGCCTGCAAAGATATCTGGAATTACTATGGACAACGCCACAGAACAAGTAATGCAGGTGGAATCATCGTCTAAATCGGAAAATGTCACACCAATGGAGTTGAATTGGTAAATATCTTGAAATAAGATTCACAATTATATGCTATTTTACAGTGTGCGGAGGACGACTACTGAAACGTGCATATTAAACGGAGGAAGACCAAATATATAAAACTGGACATGAGAATTAACAATGCTCTCAACAAATTTTAGGAAGATAATAACTTAGATAAGTTGCAGAAGTGGTTGGGGTATCTTATAAGGCTTGACTAACCATCTTCAACTGTGTGCAATACTTGACTATAATATTAGTAATAATAAGAGTTCCTAAGAATTAGTGACAATAGCTATATTTGATGTGACATGGATTGTCTGCAGACGCATTTGTACAGCTTGCAGCTGAAGAGATTAAGAAACAAGAGTTCTTTTGGAGTCACCTAATTGGATAGATTGAAGGAGATGTTATTTTTGTTTCATTTCGTTGTTTCTATTCCTTTGTGGTGAGTTGTCAAAATATCGATCTTTGAAGGAGGCAAAGAAACACCCTGGCAAAAGATGAATTCGACCATCTATTGGGTACAGAGATGAAAATTTATAAGTTAGGCTTGAACAATACTATCACAGAGTAAGTTATCCAATATAATGTTCTTTAAGAAAGGGGCGTTCTGCGAATGAAACAACCATTCTCATTCCCATTAAAGAGCGTTTTGGGATGATTTCAATATTTTCATAGAGGAGCAGTTTGGGAAAGAGGCGTTTTAGACATACTTTGTAAAATTTACGTATTTTATCGTGTCAATAAGTGGCATACGTAAAGAAATTGTCTGGGTTTTGAGCTCTTTTTCAACAAAATATCCTGAAAAAGCAAACATATTATATTAAGATACAAAAATATCCGTGTTCTAAAACGACATTAATTTGTCAGCTTGAGCTCTGCCCATGATGAAATTGTGTGTATGCTACTAGCGTCAACACATAGACTAAAATATGTTCTACATGGACTTACGTAACATGGAGAAGTGCAATTATTTGTTGCTATGATACCAAAAGGAGTGGGACGTAAGAAGGATTCGTTTTAATAAGGTTTCTAAAAAGGCCTTACATCGCAATTCCTAAGCTATATAAATATAGCGCTTACACCTACCTAAATTATTTTTCTGTTCATGGAAAACTTCCCCTTAAATTGTTGTATGTCACTTTATCCTCGTCTGTAGTATCTGGGATAGTTTTGTGCTTCGTGGGCGAAGATCGTTGCTAAGTAAACAAGGAACTCAAATTCTAAACGAAAACATCTTAACTTCAAAAGGAGAAAGAAAGGCAGTCAGTCTACTGTTTCATCGTTGTTTGTTATATATATATATATATATATATATATATATATATATATATATATATATATATATATGTGTGTGTGTGTGTGTGTGTGTGTGTGTGTGTGTGTATGTGTGCGTGGGTGGGTGTGGGTGGGTGTGTGCGTGTGTGTGGGTGCTTTTCAAACAACGTTGATTATATATCCTATATTGGTCGGGAACTACATTGGCAAAGTTCTTATTTTGAACAGATGTTTACTAAGCTAACGATGTAACAATAGTAATGTCATATTTAAGGCTAGCAACGTCAAAGCAGCACTCCATATCCATTATTTTTTTAATTATCTCTGCTATTTAATATACTGTACTCTACTACTATTATGTTAAGGGAGTCTTTCTTATAATCAACTATTGAGAAAGGACAGCGACTTGATTTAAATCAGTCTTATTTAAATCACGATTTAAATCTATATTATAAAAGAGAACGTACAAAACCTTTGTTCCCTCATCACGCTAATACGGCTGAACCAATTTCTTTTATTTTTGGGGGGTTATTAGGATTTGGACCCTAGATGGTTTTTATCATATCACTTTAATTTTTAATTACCAGTGTCTTGAGATAATTGACCATTCAAGTGTCCATACGTACAAATCCTTTGTTATTAGTTCATCATAGGTGTAAAAATAAACGTATTTATATGCAACCCGCATGACCGTGTCACTCGGCGGGTTAACATAAATGACAGGCGTTTTAATGTTAACATTTACTGCAATTTGAAAGCGAAAAAGTAAAAATTATCTAAGTAACAAAGTTTATTGCGTTCCGGGGTGACCGCAGCGAAGCGGGTCACTCGGCGGGTTAACATAAATGACAGGCGCTATAATGTTAACATTTACTGCAATTTGAAAGCGAAAAAGTAAAAATTATCTAAGTAACAAAGTTTATTGCGTTCCGGGGTGACCGCAGCGAAGCGGGGTGAACGCTGCTAGTCAAGATATAAATCACTTGATCTTTTAAATAAAAATCGTTGATTTAAATCAGTCCTAAATAAATTAATTTAAAGTGAAAATAAGTAAAATCCCGTTTCTGTTCTGTTATTTCGATTATGGAAGTTAATAAACATAATACAATGAGACTCAAATGTACAATAGTATAGTATAAAAATAAGTGGCAGAGGATGATTAGGGAAAATCCTGTTTTGAACAGGTAACGGAGCAATCCTGCTTTCTTCTTTTCGTAACATTGGGTTTGTGTTATAAAATCGTTAAATGTTCCAACGGGGAAATCACCATCGACATTTAAGACGAAAATTCTTTTTAGTGCGTGTCTGTTTGTTCCCAGATAATAGGGCGTATTTAGAGGGGTCCTATCCCCTCTCCAAATTTTTTTTATTTTAAAATTTTAGGCGAAATTTATGTATTTCATGCTGCAAGCTAGTTCCATTTTTAAAAAAATAGGCTCTGCCAAATATCAGTAACTTTTGTGAAAAAAATGTCATTTTGATAAACGTTACTGTATTTTTTCCTTAATGCTTAACCTTTTAAATTATATCACCTATTTTTAGGTGATAGGGTAGAATCTTCATTATTGGATTTAAAAAGTACCAATAAATAGGGCTGTGCGATATCGAAATTTCGATATCGACATTCGATATTTTTCTGATATCGATATCGAATAGATATATCGATATCGACAATATCGAAATCGTGTAGGTGTTTATTTCATGCATATGCATTTGTGAATGTGCACGTGTGGCGGTATGCGTTTGAGAGAGAGAGAGTTCTTTCTATATCATAACACGTGCGTGTGTTGTATTTTAAGCTCACGCACAAACAATACTTGATCCAGATATGGACGATAGAGGCCGTGGTGGCTCAGTGGTAGAGCGTTCACCTCTGGTGCATGAGGTCCCGGGTTCAAACCCTGCTATTGCCAAGTGAACTTTGTGATGGACAAACACCGTTGGGTTCTCCCGTTTCCTCCCACTTTCTTCATTTCACCATTTTCATTCATTTCTCATTATCACTGTCTCCTTTAGCCTAACCGGCATAATCGTTGAACGTAAAACTCAAAAATTTCATTTCATTTCAGATATGGACGAATGACGTACCCGATCAACAAAAGCAAAATTGGGGAATCCCCGTTTCTCTTTTGTGCTAATCATTTGATGCCTCACTGCAACAGGAAATCGATGCATATCTTTCAGTGTCATCTATAAACAGTGGTGCTATTAAGCCGGTTCGCACCGGTTCGCTAGAACCGGTTGTTAATATATTTCGAGTTTGCTAAACCGTTTGTTATACCCAGGCATAACAGTAAATTTTATTCAGTTATATCCAAGAACGAGCAAGTTTCAGTTTGTTTAGCTTTGTTGTTAGAAATTCTTACAGCTACAGGGTTAGATATATGATCTCTCAGAATAAGGTATAAGCGATTTTTTCTTAATTTCAAATGGACTGGTTAGATATCAAGAATGAAAAGTGGGATCACATGAGTGCAGTGGTGAGGGTTATTTACATTTGAAACGCATACATACCATTATCAATAATTGTTGATAAATTGCTGGGTTAAGGTGTTTCCAATACTCAGGCACGTAGCCAAGGGGTGGGTCCGGGGGGTCCGGACCCCCCCCCCCCTTCAATACCAGAAATTAAAGAAAAATTAATGAAGTATGAAACAAAAAGAAACGAGAAATAGGAAGAATCAGCATTAAAAATAAAAAGCGAAAAATAAAAATAATTTTTCATCATCGATTCTTTGTAGATCAAACAAGTTATTTCAGAAACGGTTTTCAACTGCTCCTTTAACTTGTCATTTGGAACAGACAGTAGTTGACGGAATAATAGAAACAAAAAGTTATCTGGAAAGCAAGTTCTGTTAACATTTGACTCAACAGAGAAAGGAACGCAGATATTATATAATATTTTACATTATTGGATACGTCCTTTTTTTAAAAAAAATAGTTGAGGTCATAATAAAAGGAAAATTGTTATGTATGAATGAACAGAAGAAGAAATGTAGATATTGTAAAATCTTTTAAAATCTTTTTAATATTCTTTTATTCAAGATTTCTTCATAGTTTGCTACTAAAATACTTACTAACATGTCCTCATTTTCTTGTCCTAACAAACTAATATGTGTTGCTAGTAAAATAGTTTAGATTGATCAAGCCCCTGGTGTGATAACCACAATATTTCATGTCACACGCCCCCCCCCCCCCCCGGCCCATTGCGAAGTCCAGACTAAACGAACCAATGTATGTTACCAATAAAATAGTTTAGAATAATCGAACTCTGGTGTGACAACCACAGTATTTAATGTCTCGGACCCCCCCTATTACGAAATCCTGGCTACGTGCCTGCAATACTTCTTGACAAACATCGTTTGGATAATTCGTTTCCAAGATATTCGCAGTGCTACCTAATTTTGTCACAACACCTTATATTGGGTTGCTGTGTAGGTCTCTACTTGTCACTTGTGGCATCCAGTGAAAAATTTGCCTTTGTCTATCTTGTATGATTTGCTTCCTAAGAGAGAGGAAGACAGAAATGGGCGTAAATAAGGGCCCCACAGACCCCGCATTGCGGGGGGCCCAGGCCATCACGGGGCCCCCAAATTGTGATATAGGACGTAGAAAAGGGCCCCATTCCACGTTGTCTGCAGGGTGGCCCCCAGGCCCTTAGTTACGCCACTGGAGAGAGATATCTTTCTATGTATCCACCTACTATCTCTCTCTCATATATATATATATATATATATATATATATATATATATATATATATATATATATATATATATATATATATATATATATATATATATTATAACCAGTCACCAAAAATTAGAATAGCACCACTGCCTACAGATATGGAAGAAAACCTCCTTCACTGGAGGAAATCTCATGACAGTGAATTTCCAAAATTAGCTCTTCTGGCTCGTAAGTATTTGTGTAGGTACCAGCGTTCTATCGGAAAGAGTATTTAGTTGTGGATGCAATATCATAACTGATGCTCATACTTCACTTACAGTTAGTGCAGAACATGCAAAACAACTGATTTTCTTTCCATGAACAAAAGAGCTCGTTCCTAAATAGCAGTGTCATGAACTTCAATGCATCATACATTTCTAGTTGAATACTCAGTGCTAATAGGCATATTTCTAAACAAGACAGTTATTGTTCATTTTTCTCTGTATGTGTGATGTGTGTGTTTGTGTTCTTCTAAGTTAATCCGTTGGCTTTACAAATTTAACACTTGGACTCTATTTTAATATCCAATTAAGAAAAAACACGCGATCAATCGAGATCTCTTTCATGTTATTATTAAATTGATAATCTTTTTGTATTAAAGAGCTTTACGCAAAGACGTGACATCTCCCACATGAACTTAAGAGGTTTCTTGTTATTGGTTTTGTGCAAACTCATATCTGCTAAACCTTACGTCTTATACCATTATTCAGTTCTGCTTATGAAATCAATTTAGAAAGGTTCTAAGTCATTCCTAATAACAGTGCACCTAATAATGCATATTCTAATACTTAAGCAAATTCAAAGAAATAGGGAAGTGTTAATACTACCTAAACAGAATATGTAGGTCTGTGTAGTGAAATGACAGAATGGAGGCTTTTGTTTGTTTTGGTGGGCTGAGTTATGTGGGTCAACTTAACGGAAAATTACTACTTTGCACAAAAAACTAGTAAATTCTTGTTTCCCTGTCTGTTTAGATTTAAGCAAATTTTAGCACAGGCATTTGATTTTTCACTCGCAATGGCAATACAGCTCAAACATTAATTGTAGTGAGGATATGAAGTTGACTCGATTAAGGAATGCAGCCATGTTAATGATGAGAAATATTTTGGAGGGCATAGCTCCCCGGCTCTGCACTGGTTTTGGATTTATCTTCGAAAGGAACATCATTTCTGCCCAATACAATTTTTGCACAAAGTTTGGTTTGATTCTGTGAAGAAGTGTAGCCGATAATATAAGTTAAATACACAATATTTAGGTGGATTAAGTAGACGTAAAAACATCCCTACCTCACCGCCGATTTGGACTATCTTCAAAAGGAACCAAATTTTTAACCCATACTAATCCTCTGTAAATTTGGCTTCATTCTGTTAAGAAATGAAGTCAAAAGAGAAAATTAAATATTAACATGGAATGTTGGGAAGCATAGTCCCCAAGCCCTACATTAATTTGACTCATGAAACGGGGCGTTTTTCTGCCTCATACGAGTATTGTGCAGTTTGGTTTCATTCGGTTAAGAAATGCAGCTACAGCTACAGCAAATGCAGCTACTATCGCGAGCCAAAAAGCGTTATATACATATATATATATATATATATATATATATATATATATATATATATATATATATATATATATATATATATATATATAAGTATGTATATAAAGCAAAACCCACCGCAATTTTTTCGAGGAAGTGTGAAACACCAATATCGAATATCGATATTGACAATATCGATATCGAATATCGATGATATCGGATATCGATATCGAATATCGACGATATCGGATATCGATATCGAATATCGACAATATCGGATATCGATATCGAATATCGACGATATCGGATATCGATATCGAATATCGACGATATCGACATTGATTTTTTGCGATATCGATTATCGATATAAGATGATATCAATATCGACGATATCGATATATCGACATATCGCACAGCCCTACCAATAAAGCTTTTTACTTCGTTTTTTTTCTTTTCAAGACTGGAGGCATTGTACAACACGTTACATATGCTTTCACGCCTTTCTGAGTCGAGACATAGTGTGTGATGACATAATACATTTCTTCTTCTTGTTCACCTGAACCATAGGTTAGTGGGCAACATGGAATTTTTTAAAACTTTTCTCTCGCTTGGGAGAGCTGTTTTATACTTTGATAAGGCATCTTCTTTGTAACTGCGTCTAGATATCCTATCCTTGACTTCCTCTTCCTGGTTTTCCTTGTGCCTTTCCCTCTATCAGCACAGTGACCCAATCGGAGTGTCGAATAAGATGGCCAAGTATGCTGTTTCTTCTTTTTCCTATTATCTTCATGATCTGTTGTCCTTCGTTTGCTTCTTTTAGTACGTCTTCATTCCTTTTCATTTCGGTCATGATATGCGCAGCATTCTGCGCCAACACGACATTTCAAATGGTTCCAACTTGGAAATTTTCGCTTTTTTCACTATCCACATCTCTGATCCGTACAGCGCCACGCTCCATACCAGGGTCTTAATAAATCGTTTACGAACGTCCAACAACACATTTCTTGATGTTAGTAGTCCTCTTTTCCTATTGAATACTTGTTTAGCCTGTACTATTCTGGAATTTACGTCTTTTTCACTTCTTCCGTCCGAGGATATTAAACTTCCTAAATAGGGGAATGTCTTAACGTCTTCGATTTTCTCTTCATCTAACCATACGTTTGCCTTTTCCTGTCCTGCTCTTGTGCACTTTAACACTTTAGTTTTCTTCTTATTTATCTTCATTTTGCATATTTTTTCCAGTTGGTCGTTCAAGTTTGAAAATGCTTCCTGCAGGTCCTTTTCGTTCTCCGCTATCAATGCTATGTCATCAGCAAACCTTATTGTGCTAAAAACCTCACCATTTACTTTTATGCCTTTCTTGTTTTTGTCAAAAAATTCTTTCATAGCCTCTTCTATATAGACGTTGAACAGAAGAGGTGAAAGCCCACATCCTTGCCTTACTCCTTTACTTATTCTTGCTTCCTTCTGCAGCTGTCTGGTTCCTATAAAGTTGGTATATTATTCTTCTGTCTATGCAATCTACTTTCAGATTCTTCAGCGCTCTGAACATGATATTCCAATCTACGTTGTCAAAAGCTTTCTCTGTATCTACAAATGCTATCACAATTGGTTTGTTTATTCTGATGTGCTGTTCCATGATCAACCATAGACTCAGTATTGCTTCCCTTGTTCCTCTTTTACTCCTGAATCCAAACTGGCCTTCGGAGAGCCGTTTTAGATTTTTCCTTCTATTCTCTGTGCGATAATTTTGCCCAGTATTTTTTATGCATGGGAAAGCAAACTTAACGTTCTGTGTCATTTATGGAAACAGTTGCATATATAATGAAAGGTAGTGGCATTGAAGTACTTTGGTCTTGTGTGTATGCTAGTAACTCCATGCCACAGATAAAGCCAGGCCATTCTTATTGCTCGTGCTTTGCGAGCTAATTTTTTAAACACAGTTAGCAATTGCAATATATACTGCTTATTTAATGAATCAAACGCCACTGAGGAGTTTGAGCGTCAATTGCGAGATGTTTGTATTCCTCTGATGACTGAAGAAGATATCGATACTGATGTAGTGGTTCAACATTCAAACATAGTCAATCAAGATTGCAAATGACCTGAAGTTATTCATTGACGCTGGTGCAGAAACAAGCCGTATCTCTAAGTTATTCGCTTTGTACTTTCAGCTTGTAGAAATTATGCGTCTTTTGGTTCGAAAGAACTGGAGACTTGAATATTCATCTTCACTGCATGTGAGAAATGTTACCATACTTCTATGCAGCTGAGCATCTTTTGTATGCCAAGTACGCACATCTATAGTTACAAGAAATGTGGTTGGAGGATGAAATGGATCTTCATGAGTTCCAGCTATTTACAGGAGACGGTTACTTCACTATTCGTAGAAAAGATATATTTTGGAGTGGCACATGGTCTGATATGACGATTGAGCAGGTTTTAGCGAGAGCAATGAAGAGCAGCGGTGGACTGACCCATAGGAGAGGCATAACTGAAAAGATAATATCTAGGTGTTGTCAAGTATGCCAGCAGCGTGCCACTTACGAGAATGTCTTGAAAAATTATGAAACAAAGATAGGCAAGAACTTCACACTGGTCGGCATGTGGACCTGTACTAAAGCAGTCAATCGCGTGATATATTACATCTAAAGAAATTCTTGCGTTGGTTTTGCCAGCATTCTCCATTCCCTTCATATCCGGAGCTCGCGTCCCTAAGCACTGGCATGGTAGATAATGAAATGGTCAACTGATAAATCTAAGGAAATCGGATTGGCTGCTATGGAAGGAATGTTTGGACGGACTTTTGGAAATGTGAAACTTAAACAAAAAGATGCGTATCCGTGATGAGCCACTGGATGTAAACGCCATACTGCAACTGAATCATATGAGTAGAAGTCCGAAATAGAACTCCAGCAGTGTTTTGCTTACGAGCTTGCACCCTATTCACTTTCTCTTTTCACAGAAATGTCCATGAGAAAAACGAAAAAGTCCGCGTGGTACGACATGTTTGAATATCGGAAAAATTTGAAAACACTGTGTACGTTATAGATGGAGGTGTTGGGATGTGTACGTTATAGATGGTTCAACATCATGTTGTTTGGCCACAATATGGAACATACCTTGACGTGCACAACTCGTATGTGTCCTATGTACTCACAAACTCAGGAAAGAAAGCAACAATTATTATTTATGGGCATTGCACTGAAAACTGTACAAAAGCCGCTGAGCGGGAGCAACGTGAGTCAAAGGTTCAATCAGCTTTGGTGTTATTCACAAATGAAACCACATTATTAACAAAAAAAAAAAAAAAGTAATTTCAAAAATAAGGATTGTTTCGCCCGTGACACAACCTGGAATTCAAACCCAGCAAGTAAGAAGTGATGCTGACGCACTTATAGCTAAAACTGCTGTATCCAAGTCTTTAAATCCTTTAAGCACGTCGTGATAATGTTGACATGATGTTGACGCGAGGATGTTGACATTTTAATCATTTTGCTTGAACAAGGTAATAATCAGTACGACATCACATTTCGAAAGCTTGGACGTCTACAAGACGTGAGTAAGGAATTTAGTACTAAGAAGTTGTAAGATACACAGGCAAATATACTAACTGGTTTGCTCAGCTACCATGCTTTAACTAGATGCGACACATCATGTGTTTTGTATCGACAGGGAAAGAAAAAGCCATTCTGATTACTTCAAAAACGGGAAGATTTATGCCGATCACTTGAACCATGATATTGCTAGTGTACAAACTATGAAGCTGGTACAATAGTTCTACTAACAAACTATGATTCTCCAGCAATAGTAACCTTACTGGATGAATTCCAGTATCATTCATACATCCTTGCAGTAAGTCGCTTCCCATTCAGAACGAAATACAATTGGCAAAATTGCCACCCACCAGTGATGCTGCGAAACACCATATCATCAGGTTCAATTGTACCGTGGAAATGATTTGCGAATGACTGAATATGGATGGACAACATTAGGAGATATCCTCGTACCAGCAAGAATGACCAAGGAACCCGCTCCGTGTAATATCCTGTAACTGTAAAAAGGGCTGTGAAAGTATGTACGTTTGTCGAAAAGCAGGAATTGTGTGCTCTAATTTATGTCAATGTCGAGGAATTGGATGCATGAATGCAAAACCCAATGATGAAGACCATAGAGATGAACGAGGTAATGATAACCTCATCGATTTCTAATAAAATAAGTTCGAATGTTATTAAAGTGCATACTAACGTGTAATGTTAATATTAAGTTGATTTGAAGAATACTAGGAGGAAAATTGCATTCTAGTTATAAACAAGACATTTTTAAAAAATTACATTCAAATGACTATTGTAGTTGAGAGTTATTTTTAGTGTGTGAATTACGATTTTCCTATGAATAGGAGACTACCAATTTCTGCTACTTTCTAATGCTGTCAATAAATGATTTTTGTGCTATATTTAAGTGATGTAAAACTATGTATCATAAAAGCTTACACCATTGGGAAAAACGTTGGCCATTTTAAGAGTAAATTAATAATGATGATAGTGAAAACGGTAACTGAGTTTTGTTAACATGCGATAATTGTCAGTGTTGCAAGCTTTAAAGAATTTATTGCGAAAATCACGTTTTGCCCCGAAATTTTGAGTTTTGCGCTTCTTCCACAAATTGGGCTTGATTAGTATAAGTGTTACCTCGTTCGAATTTACGTTTCTTAAGATTTCCAATGATATATAACTCTTCGTCCTATGTGATAAAAGAAGGTGACTAGAACCTTGAAAGTGTATGTCACCTTATGCACTTTTGTACAAAGAGGTCAGAAAGTAACATAAGTTATATTTTTTTGTCGGCTTGTATTGCACCGACTTGTTTCATTGTTGGCTATGATTGAGATAAATATCAACGACATCTGTTGGTGGTGTTTCGTTGGTGTGCAATAACTGTCAGTGTTGCAAACTTCTCATGGTTTCTGAAAATATATCTTTTTTAAATAAAAAAGCTGTTTTCTTCTTCCTCTTCTTCTAGAAATTTAGCACGATGGGCATATATGTTATTTACTTAGATTTTCTGTCTTTCAAGCTTCCCAACCATATATGATTCATGGTTTTGTGATAATTAGAGCGGCGGCTAGAGGAATAAACATAAAGAGTGACGATTTCCATAAATTCCTTGTCGTCGTCTAATGATGGCGGACATTTTTCAAAATTGCGGGAAAAGCTACAGAGGGATTTTAGGGGACTTTTAGTATGTTATTCCTGACACATCCCCCTACTTCCATACCAATTTTCAGCTTGTTACTAATTTGTTCCTTTCTTGGCAGAAAAATGGGCTATCTTTACTGGACTACACAGGAGGACCTTCTTCTGGATAATGCTGGTTTCGGCTGTTTTGGAACCGGTTCATGGGATGCTAACCAATGATGACGGCGTCGTGGAGATTCGTACAGGTCCCACTCCTCACCACATGTCAACACCCTATCCAGAAATGTTTCCTTCCTCAGACGAGACAGCAAAGAAACACAGGTGTTTGCTCGCGTTGCCTTCTGGTCCGGAGTCAAATCATGTGGGACCCATCGACCCAACTTGTAGTGCTTCCCAAGTTGATGGAGGTGCAGCCGAATGGTTTCTCCACTCACACTGAATTGTAGTCCCAATTCCTCACATGTCTGGCCACTGTTCGCCTCTATTGCTGCCTGAAGATCTTCATTTTGTACATGCGTTGGTCTTCCGGCACGTAGTGCGTCTTTGAGTGTTTCGTCACTGTCCTTAAACTTGTTAAACCACCGCTGGCTGCACTGTTTTCGTAGTCACGACACCCTCCCCAAAGATCTGGCATATCTTCCGCCCTGCTGCATCGGCTTTTGATCCCAGTTTGAACTCGTACAGCATACACCCTTTTATGATGCTCTGTGGAGGTCTCATGTTCCTTACGAAAGTTCAGTGTGTAACTAAACAGTCACATCCGGATGTATCCACACCAACAAATGACCTTCGCATTCAACTCACGATGTGAGGGCCAGTTGAACACAGACCGCCATAAAAAGCGACATAACTTTCTTGGTTACCTATATAATAAGGTAAGTTGCATTTTCTTCGTGCGTTTCCATGATTTTAGTAACCATATATATATATATATATATATATATATATATATATATATATATATATATATATATATATATATATATATATATATATATATATATATAAAAGTATAGTCATTCTGAATACGTAATGGTCTATTATAATGCATTTAAACATAAGTTTTTGCTCATTTGGCAACATTTAGATTGTGATAATGCTTGTAAATAGCCTTATAGTACATTATGTTAACGATATTTCTCATTGATTATTTACGAGTTTTATCTGTTCTAAAAATACCATAGTCTGGGTACACGATCGTCAAATTATTATTCCACCATAATTTCATTAGCATGTTGTTTCTTGTCATTAGCAACTACAACTTGAGGAGAAATCACACTTTAAGAAGCAGATTTACTGAATCATTTTCTAAATGTATTTTACAGTTGGAAAATATTCTTTATGTACTACCATGATTATATGGGATTTTGAGGTGAAACTCATATGTTAGTGTTAGAAAAATCAACCGAATTTTAAAATACGCAAAATGAAAACTAAATACTGTTCTGTGCAATCTAAACGTTTGTTTTGCGAAATTTTTAAAAAGGGTTTAAGTGATATTCAGCAAAGTTTGGTTACTCTTCTTTTAAAGATTCGTAACAGTAGTATGATGTTTATCTCTTACATTTCTAATGAAGATTTGATGGTCAAAGAAAACCTGATTAGTTTGAAGTAATTTTGTCGTGGGTAAATCTGCATTTCAGAGACATATAAGTGACTGGGTTATTTTGAGCATGACCGGTCCAGAAATTCAAAAGACTATATATATATATATATATATATATATATATATATATATATATTTACTAATTTTTAGAATTTAAATACAATTTTAACCAGTTGAGAATGCTCCAAGGGTATTGCCAGAACGAACTTAAAAAGAATTAAGAGTTAATTTTTCTTATTAACTTCTACAGATTTTATACCAATTGTTCTCTGTTCTTCATTATTAGGTATACTTAGTAAACAATTTTTGTAATATATCTATCCATTTTATATGTTCCTTGAGTACTAAATTTGTTCCACATGTTTAGTTTAAGAGTTCTGTTAAAACGTTCTACGACGTGTTGTTTTTGCGAAGACACATGCTCAAAATGGAGGGATCAGAATTGAGAAATTCGCAAAATATAATCTCTTTGTGACTTACGGTTCCCGAGATATGGCTCCTTAAATCTCCCGAAATCCGAACTTTTTTGGCTAATATCTGGGGAACGGTGGCCAATTGGCCAGTGGCCACTGGTTACTATTTGGCATCAAAATGTTCAATATCCTCTTAGGTATAGATCAACACCAATATGATCTCTCTGACTTACAGTTCACGATATGGCTCCTTAAGTCTCCCGAAATCGTTTTTTTTTTTTTCCAATATCTCAGCAACGGTAAGAGTGACGCGAAAACTCTCATCATTTTCGCAGCTAGTTTTTGATGCTGTATCGAATGGAGGACTCAAAATTGAAAACTTCGCAAATAACAGACACACACACATAGACAGAGAATTCAGTAAATAACTTTTTAAATTCGTTGAAAAAGTATATAATTCCAGCACAAGTTTCATTCCATCAAAATTTATAATATGAAAGAAATCGTTGAGTACTTGCAAAAGAGTAATATGAACAGTTCATTCCACACACATATACACAAAGCGTTCCTTCTCATCACTGATTAGAATACTAACAATGAAGAAAATGCACTTCATTTAGCTTTAATATGAAATGAAATGGAATGCTACTCTCGAAATTAACTCAATCAGTAGTGATATTTAACAGTAATTGTAATATGATATGTTGTTCTACGAATACTACTATTAGGTTTAGGATTTATTCTATTTTGTCCATTAGGTATAAATGAATGTTTAGTGACTAATATATCGGGTGGGTAATAGAAGTACTGTAAGAAATACATTGAATAAGATTTCAAGTGAACAGGAATGTAAATCTAATGATTTAAAAATTAAATATTCACACAAAGGACTAGCACTTTGAAGAAATAGTTAAGAATTTATGATGTGGAAGTCACTATTTAGGTTAAACAAACACAATACACATTTCTGCACTACCTTCTGTCTATTAAAATAGTACCGCTTTGAATATACTGTTCTCTGCTCTTCAAACCTTTACATGGAAAACAATGTTGAAAAATTGCTCGAAAGCAAGCAGACATGGGCAACATTTGTTTGAACGAAAATCACATTGGCAAACACTCGGACAACAGTGTCCCGTTGAGTATCTCCCATGCAAATAGACTTGGTCTGTGACATAGTTACTCGCCGATGTTCCAATTTGTCAATCCTCTTTTACAACTGTGAAGATGGAACAGTGAGGATTTTCTCTCTAATGAGAGGGTTGGATTATCCGACTAGCTGCGGTCAGTTTTTGCATGTGCTCAGTTATTTAGGAAAGAACAGTTCTCGCTTTATTCAGTTCTTTATTTGGTTGTTCTCTCTCTGTTAATTCTCCCAGCTCGACTTGACAAATTGCAACACCAGAAACTACTACTACGAATGACAAAAAAATATGAATGCTGCTAAAATTGACGAATTGTTACATCATGATGGACTAAAGTAGCATTGTTAGTTTCAGTACAAGTAACAAATGATGGTGAGTTTATAACAGATTTCCCATTCAAGTCTACGCTTGTAGAACGTAACTTATATTTATAGAACTTTCAAATTGTTCCGTCGTATCTATTTAAAAATCCACTTTTCTCTTAGAAATCCTATCAAGTTTATAATCTCATTAAATTGACTGATTGGATCGGAATTCAACGTCTCTTGTCAGCACTGAGACCATGTGAAACACGGACCTATAGTATAATTCAAATCACCGTAATGCATTCAAATTCGATTTCCCCCGGGAACCGAACTAGGAACTCCCTGCAGTAAACGCATGCGTGTCGGTTACTAGACCAGCAGGAAAGGGTAATCTCATGAGAGAAAGGCTCGAAATTTTATTAAAATTCTGTTTTATATGGTATAGTGTGAATTATAGAATTGTCTGAAAATTTCTGACCTGTAGTATCTCTGTTAGGTTGAACAGACCAAAATCATATCCACGAAGAAATTAAATGTCGATTGAAGCCAGGGAATTCGCGTTATTATTCAGCCCAAACCCTTTTGTCTTCGCGAATGTTGTCGAAGATTTTGAAGCTTAAAATATAAGAAAATAACAGTTACGCCTGTTGTGCCGTATGGTTGCGAACATAGTCGCTTACTTTGAGAGAAGAATGCAGGCTGAAAATAATTGAAAACAAAATCCTAAGGCTAATATTCAGGCTCCAGAGGTGTAGGAATGGATAATGGCGAAAACTTCATAACGAGGAACTGCATAACTTAATACTGTTCACCAAACATTATTGTTAGGGTCGTTAAGTCTAGAGGCTCAGGTGAGCGGATTATGTAGCCAAAATGGAAGACACTTTCAAAAATTTAACTAAAAATCCAATCGAAAGACCTGGACACAGATAGGAGAATAATACCAAGTTGGCTTTCGCAGAAAGTAAAGACTGTATATAGTTGGCTAAGACAGAGGTCAATAGAGAGTTTTGTAAACACGGCATCGAGTTCTATAAGCCGTACTCTTAGTAGTCGTATCTCCTCTCTCAGTATGCCTTACTCCATGTCATTGCCTGTAAGATAGAATGCAGCAGACATAAATCGTTTTGATCAAACAAAAAATAAAATGTTTATATCAATAAAATACTCTCTGAAAAATATATAGGCTAGGTTAGTACTTGATAAATTTTCTTCAAAAATATATGAAACTTTTTTTATGCCTACAGCAAAAGCTACTTAACCAATTATCATTGTTATTATTACATTTCTAGCTCTCCGCTGGTTTAGTGGCGAGTGCATTTGCCTCTGGTGCACATGGTCCCGAGTTGGATTCCGGGTGCAAGAGCACAAAAACGTCGTAATTTTACAGTTATTCACTTTCATTAATCATCCATTTCTTTTAACCTAAATGGCATAATCGTAGGATGTTAAACTAAAAAAAAAAAATGTTTAATTTCTTTCTGAGACATTACTAAATTAACAAATTGAGAACTCTCATTCTAATTCTGTCAATCTCTCAAACAAATTCAGCTTTTCATATTCCATAGCAATAATGATGTAATGCTTTTGTTAAAATCGCCGTGCTATGAAATATAGGTATCACTAGTCCAGGTAAACAAAGCATTTCATGAAACAAATAGCCAAAAATAATTATCTGAGCTGTTCTAGGTAATTTGGCATAAAACTGTTGTTCAAATTAAAACTTCTAGTTTCCCCACGAGCTCCCTCGTGGCTAAGCGGTTAGCGTACGCGCCTTTGGCGTGGGAGACCCGGGTTCGATTCTCGGCGGGTGCTCATGTTCGGATTCCACGTTAATCAGTAGATCCACGTCTCATATAACCTCGCTGCCGAAAGGGACGCTAAACTCAAAATCAACTCAACTCAACTCTAGTTTCCCCACTTCAAATCCTATAAATTTACTCTAAAATGTCATTCACATTTTTAGCAATTAAGATTTAAACTTTAATCAGAACGAGTTGAGTTATCCAAATGATATCATATAATAAAGAATTTACTCTTCTTTTAAAAAAAACAAAATTAACACTCATATAATTACAGCCCTTGTATTTTGCTAAAGATAACCCATAAAATGCGTGTAATTGTTTTGCAATATATATCTTTTATTTTAGTGACTTCTTCTTACTCAAGCAGAATTTAGATCTACTCTAAATTTTTATACATGTACACGTGTTTCCTTTCTAGAAAATGAAGAAGTAGCAGTACCTTACATATCTGATGAAGAACCAAAAGATGTCCCTGATAGCGTTGTAGGTGACGTAATCGATAACTTTGATGAAGCGAAAAAAGAAAAGGTTGACAAGGCTAAAAGAAAGCCGGAGGAAACGAGAAAAAGAGAAAGGAGAAAGAAAAAGCAGCATAAATCAGGAGATTCCGAAAATTCAGATTCTGAAAGTAAGTCTAAAATTTACACCATTAAGACTTCGCTAAGGTAACCCGCAGTTTTTATTATTATTATTATTATTATTATTATTATTATTATTATTATTATTATTATTATTATTATTATTATTATTATTATTATTATTATTATAGTGAGTAACTTAAAGACAACAAAAACTATCAAAAATATAGGAAGTATGCCAGTTAGTGTCTACGAAACGCTATTAGAAAACGAATAACCATTTCATAATCTTTTCCTATAGACTAGAAATTTAGGTGCCCAGTTTATTATGTCATAATTGTTAGGCACCCACATTTATATGCTTTACGAAAGATCTTTAAAATAGGCTATTTATTAGTCTAAATAATAGTGTTTTGTAGTTACTTCCTTACATTTTGGATATTCTTCATTGTGTTTAGGTTATTCACAATGGCGGATTTAGAAGATAAAAACTTAAGGGGGGGGGACCCAAACTGTGGTAGGTATATCGTGACTTTACTATAAACTTTCGAAAATATATAAATAACTTAAATTATTTGTCACTTTAATCTAGGGAGTCTAAAATAACTCTTCTTTGGCATAGGGAGTCTAGGACCCCCAGCCCCATCTAGATCCGCCACTGGTTATTCAGGAAGGTGGAATTGACCTTAGTGAAGAACCTAAATAGTTATAATGCATGAGTTAAAGTTGTTAATTAATTAACTTCTGATCAATTCTGTTGTAGTAACTCATGTCGTAAAAGCTAGACTGTGTACAGGATTGGGGGGAAATATTTTCGAAATATTGAGGTTTTTTTAATAATAATTGTAGTAATATTAGGGTTACAAAATTCATTTGTATAATTCGTGGGAAACTAATTTATCCAGACAGTTATAATAACGTTACGATTACAACATTCATTTTTATAATTCGTGGAAAACTAATTTATTTAGAGAGTTGTGCTAACGTTAGGATTACAAAATTCATTTGTATAATTCGTGGAAAACTAATTTGTCTAGAGAGTTGTGATAATGTTAGGATTACAAAATTCATTTCTACAATTCCTCTAAAACTAATTTATACTTAGAGTTGTGGATGAAAGAATAATCATGTCGCTTCGTGGTTATGGAGTTACTCTTTCAAATGTTTACATAAATCAAATAACGGAATTATATATTTGATATCTAAGACCTTACCTTTACTGTCTAAGACGTTTTCCCGATTACCATGGTTAGTTCCAGTGGTAAGCATATACTTCTGGTATCCGGTAAAAAAAATAGTATATTTTATTTACAATTTGTATATAAAATATGTTATATTCTTGTACAATAGCACATGCCATCTGAGTCTGGAACTTCGTTTATAAATTGACTTATCTCAGAGTACTGACAAGTAAGGTAATTGTACCCTTTTATCCAAAATAGCTAGACGAGGCCGATAAGTCATTAGAGCTAGCGATAGTGGCCAGTTTCTTTCCCCTCTGAGTCAAAAGTGTACAGGGAAATATGAAAATTCGGAAGCTGGGGAGAAGGAATAAGTTTTAAATTATGATTAGGAACATCACGAACTTGTACAAAACTAAGTAATTATTATTTTCATCAACTAAATAATTACTTGCACACGTCAATTAGTATTCCTTAATAACTTGAATTTCATATATTAATAACAAATCAGATCATTTACGGAGATACGTTAATAAATTTAAAGTAATAGAAATTAATTATATTAAATAGGCTGAGAATTTAAATAATTGAACTGTATAATAAATGATGGACAGTAAAGAATATTTTTTTTTACTAAAAAGCGTCTCCTAAAAGTGTGTACATTAATTCATATATTTTATTTTTTTTTTGAGTAATATTAGTTAGATATTATTCATTAATATAGTTTCGTGTGCACCGTTATAAATAAATTTTATATACGGCGGAACCTTAAGACTCCAAATATAACAAGACATTTATTACTTCTGTTTTCTAGATAATACAAGAACAAAAAAGAAGAGGAAATCCAAGTTTGACAGTTTACTTAAAGATAGCGTTAAAAATGATCACCAGAAGTAAGTATCGTGATCTTGTTATTTTTGAAAGAGTGGTTATGAAATGTTGTTTTAGAATTTAGTCAATTGTCATACTATATATTAATGAAGACATGATGTACTTGTTACCCGTTGAACGACTTTGAAAATATGTGACACACAGATATTAATATGAAGATCCGTATCGAGTTATTTTTTAACCTTGTAAAGTTCTTCCCTTTGAAGGGGTAGATAGAGCTAGGTTGAATAAATCAGAGCCCGGAATCGACTCCCACTACCGGTTTGTTATAAATATCCTTTAATATAACAACTGTATTTACAGAAATATTACAATATAACTTTTCTCTAATGCGAGATAGAAAAGAGGTACGCTAACCTAAGACCTTGCAGCCTTTAGACAGGATGTCCACAGAGCTCCAGGCAAGCTAGGTAGAGTGGTGTAGGAAACCCCAATGCTCCGAAGCAAGCAGTGAGGGAGGTTTAAGAGTCACAGCCCCAAAACAGGGTAAGCAACTGAGGTTGGGATCCCGACAGAGCTCCGAGCAAGCTAAGCCAGATAGAAGGAAGGCCTAGAGTCCCGCAGCAGACTAGAGGCTTTGAGGCTGGTTTCTCCTAGAGCTCCAAGTAAGCTAGAGGAGGGGAGACCAATCGCAGAATGGTGACTTCCATTGAATATTCTTCATTATATAGGCGCTCCGGGCTTCCGTGTCGTGTGACTTGTAGGTGATTCTGGTGGCCCGTCTGCTTCTTGTAGTAATCCAACACAAGGTGTAGTACTCTATTGTAAATATATGTGGTTGATGTTTACAAACAGGAGCACGTGTGATTGTTTATAAACACGAGCACGTGTGATTGTTTATAAACACGAGCACGTGGTACAATACAATATACTTTTATTGTTACTTATCTCTCTATTTGAGTCAACTCGCGCATCTTAAATTTCACGCACTTGCATATTACACGTAACTGGAGCTCTGAAATTGTGTCCAGATAACAAAAACCCTATGGCAATATAATATTTTTACATAATTTTAGATCTAGCCTCTCATTTTACTATAAAATTAACGAGATTATTGCAAATGTATTTAGTTCGCGTATACACGTAGGTAATGCCATTTAATTGAGCATTGCGACTTTAATAAAATGGCAGAGCTCTTCATTGCCTTTAATGGAGAAGTTGGGAACCGCTAAAAGTGAACTTTGCAAGATATTATCAGAAAACAAAATATTAAAACTCACACATTGTAAGATATTATTAAAAAATAAAATATCAAAAATCACACATTGAAATCGTGGAGTATTTTCAAATTAAAGAAAGTATTCGTTTATTGCATTTCGGCAGATGAGGTGTCAGATTTCTTACAATATATAATTATAGAGCATTATACAAACATTATTAAAACTGTACCTTATAACGAAAGCATTACATTGCATTGTGAAGAAAGATCATATTTGTTCTCAGTTACACACATACAAATATTGTAATGGAAAAAAATATAATGCACTTTCGAACGTGATTCTCTATAACAAGGGAACAAAAGTTGCCGAGCAACACTTCAAAATGTTAATTAACAAATGAATAGGAAAATAATGTCCAGAAAATATTATGCTTTGATTTTACGGTGTTGGCACTTGGCAAGCAATTCCCGAAAGAAGATTTAGAGAAGAAAAAAGAGGACTTATATTCTTCATAAGTTTATACTTAACGTTTGGAAATCCTTTAAAAATAAACTATATTAAAGTGCAACATTTTTCACCCCATGTACATCTGCAGGTTTCGGTGGCAGAAATTACCATCTAAAGGAGGTGAGTACATATCTGTCTTTTGTCGTCTACGTTAGTCATAAGAAGTATCTATAAAAGGCAGTATAACGTTTGAATATGAAGTTCAAGTATTTAACGTTACATCTGTGTAAAAGATGCATATGAAAAATATTGTAGAAAGTCCCATAAAGAACCCCGCAAACGAAGCACAGCCGTTGATATCCTGCCAGGTTAGATTTTTTTTTCAGCTTGTAACAATAGTTTTAGTATGAGATGTTTCATGAACCACACTATATGAATGCTTGTTGATAAGCTTATTAACTTTATTCCTCACGAAAAGAAGAAGTCTATTATTGGTTCATGAAGTTCTCAGACTCAAATTGATGTTACAAGCTCGGAAAAACGTCTAAACTGGCGGAATGTCAACAACTGTGCTTTGTTTGTCGGGTTATTCATGTGACTTGCTCCAATATGTTTCATATGGATATTACATAGTTGTAACGTTTAATATTTGAACTTCATATTCATACGGTATAATGGCTTTTATGAATATTTTTACTTTTTATGACTATCATAGGCGGAAAAAGACCGATCTTTACCCACTTCTTTTTGTCAATACTTTTCCTTTTACATTTTGTATTATGAAGTATCTGTGTAATTCTAGATAGTCTACGTGAATAGGTCTTTAGTTTCCTATCTTACACCTATCTTCATATGTATTACGAAGTATTCATGTGCCCCTAACAAAAATATAACACTTCGAAAAAAATTCAACTTCGGTGTCAAGTTATATTAGGTCTTTTTCTAATCATGACAAGACATTTATATAGCAGGACAAAAATGTTCAGATTAGACTTATAGCTAAAGCTACGAACATATCCTAAACATCATAGGATTTTTAGTATCTTAAATATTATTATCAGTATTATCATATCTGAGTATTCTGGTCGAAGAGAGTTTCTGAGTCATTTACCGTATGTAGCTAGTTTGGGTTACAAGCCAGAAGCAAGTGTAGGATAATCATTTTCTTTCCCCTTTGGTTCAAAAAGTATATGAGAAAATTGGGTGAACACGATAGATATTACGTACGCAAAAACTGAGTAAATATCACTTCACAGATATTCATATACACTGTATCTTAGAATTAATATACCTTACTCGTACAATGTCCGTGACGTATTATTGGCATTATAACAAGTAAATTACATTTCTTGTTTTCTTTTCAGTAATAAGAATGCAGAAGATGTTACATCTAAGCAAGACGCCAAGCGCAGATTAGCAACATCTGATTCAAGTTCCGAAGATGATGTCGCATTGGTTTCTTTGATTGGAAAGCCAGCAGATGCTGATGAAACTATAGAAATGAACGAAAACTCAACAGGTACTCGACATAGTCAGAAAAAACGGAGAGTAATTTTACAAGACTCGAGTGATGAGGAGCCTGTCAACTCAATAGGTAAAATTATATAATTTTATAATTATCTATAAAACATATTTGCGAATCAAGTTTCAACGTATAGTGTGTTTGGTATATGTTCTCTTTTGGTAAACTAAAAGGATATATTACAATTATGCAATTAAACTCTAATTAATAAACCCGAAGGTTTGTCACCAGAAATATCCATTCAATCCTTTCCTTCTCCGCAATAACTCAATCGATTGAACACTAAAGGACTATCTACAATTTTGCCTTGCTTGTCTAGTGTACTTTGACCTTTATAATCCAGACGCAAAATTTATCAAGTTTGTATTCGAATTTCCGTCTAAAATTATATGATAATAGACATTGTATGCTGGGAAGAGATAAAACGAGTAGCTGTCTCCATCTTTTTTTTATCGGGTTACTTTGTTCACTTTCTGCTGACTATGAGGCGAAAGGAAGTAAGAGGTAATGCACACAAAACCTTTGGATGAAATATGTAAGATGCTGAACGCGTTAGTTGAACGGAAAATGTACATATAATTTATCTAGTTTTACAAAAGCCTATACTGTGTGAGATAAAAAGGTACTTTAAGAGCGTTGATATTTTGTTATAAAAATTTATACTTTGTCAGTAAGCATAGTAACATATAAAAATGTATATTTTGTCAGTAAGCATAGTGACATTATAATTCATATACATGTTAACAATTAGTTAGTTAGATTAAAGTTTAGCTTCTCTTTCAGCACCGAGGTTGCATGAGACGTAGACTTACAGTTTAATATGGAATCCGAACCACCATAACGGGTTCAAATTTCAATGCTCTCCCATCGGGAATCGAATTCTGGACCCCGTACTACAAAGGCGCGCTCGCTAGTCACTAGACTAGCGGGGGTGGGTACATGCCAAGGAAAAATGGATAATATACCTATTAATTGACCAAAGCATGCTTAATTCAATGATTAGTCTAGTGCATTGCTTCCTTATTTTTTATTATTATTATTATTATTATTATTATTATTATTATTATTATTATTATTATTATTATTATTATTATTATTATTATTATTACTGACGACACACTGCTGAACAACCACAAATCGCGATACACTTATGTTAGGTTATAAAACATCGCATAAATTTAGAATTAGACATTGTTGTAGACATTGATTTAGCATTATCTGTCTCAAAATTATCTTAAATTTGATATTGAAAGTTTCATGGTAAAATAAATAAATTTATTAATGAATTAAATATGTCATATAAAGTTTAGACTTATAGGCCTTCTGAATAGCATAAAGTTTATTTTTAAATTTAAAATTTCGCAACATACCACATAGAGCTGCTCGATACACTTGTTGGCAAAGGCTGGTGCAGTAAATACAAGATAAATTTACAGGTAAACTTCGTTGGCTCTGTGCACGACTTAAACACTGTTCCAATGATTTTTAGTTAGAGAGCCGAGTTTGTAGAGAAGGGTGCTAGTTTTTCGTCATTTAATTACCCTAGAACCCACAACGAGTCACCCCCATCCCCCGGGAAAGGAATTGAATCTTAGTGACGCCACTGACAAAACATGTCATGACATTAACAACGTGAAGAATTCTAATCCGAATCTGAAATCCATTTCTCGATAGCTCTTAACATTCCTGGAATGCAATCGAACCTCTCCCAACATAAACTCCTGATGATGCCATTAACAGAGAGATCATGATATTGAAACTGTCAAAAGTATATAGAGGATACGGACTCCGAATCTAAAGATCGCTTTTCGATAATTGTTTTTTCGTTACGATACAGCACACTATTGATACCAACCATCACTACGGACATACAAAACGAATGTTAAAGTGGCATTTTTAATACAGAATTGATTTAAAATAATACTATTACTGATAATGAAATGCGATATTAACTTCATTGGATGTTTCTGTTTAACCTATGTTTATATTATGTCTTCTGTATATATATATATACAGGATATTAACCAACTATATCGACAACCCGTAAAAGGTTATTCTTCATATCAAAATTTAAAAAAAAATAAAAAATTATATGGCACTATGGGGAAAAGTGTATCGTTTCAGAGCTAGGGCCGCCCAAAAGCAACTATATTGGCAATAACACGAGTACGCTACGTATTAAAGGAAGTTACACATACGCTATCCTTAAGTTTATTCAGCAATGTGCAATGAGTGCACGAGTGATTTCCTACGGGGCATAATGCCCAGACAGATTCTTAACAGAATTCCCAAATCGGCTGAAAGTAGACAAAAGGTAAACTTTGGCAGCAGTGAATACGGTATATTTCAAGTATTTTACACGATATGCGTGAAATAATACTCGTAGCACGCGTTATTTCAAACGCAAGTAATCGGGAACTGGTGGTCCCCAATACTTTGAACTTCCCGCCGACGTATTGTGTTCACAGCTGTCAAGGCTTACCTTTTTGTGTGCTTACAAAATTTGTATTGCTTTCGTTCATACTACAGAAAATTAATGATGCAAGCATTTACTGATAAATCTTATATAAATTTTTGCTTTTTGATCAGTTAAAGTTAATTAATGAATGCAGTCACTGCTTTCAAAAATGAAAGGAAATAAACATATTTAGCTGCAGTAGTTAATTCTTAAATATGTTCGACATTGATTATTATACTTACTAAAACATGTTTCATTAAAATACGTATATTATGTCCCCATAAACGAAAGAGGATGTGTGTTTCATTTTATAGAAAGCAAACTTGTTCGGTGGTAATTAATTGAAAATACGTTTTTCTATTGTTAAAAGAATATTAAATTTTGATTTAAATTGTGCTTTGTAGATTATTCTCAGTTTGTCACGTAAATGAACGGTTTATCAATACAGGTTGCCCATAAAGTCTCTTTACAAATTTAAGATTTTTATTACAAAAAAATAAATTAATAAAAACATCTATGTAAATTATTATAAAATGAGGAAATGGATTTTTCCCCTCATTTAATACACCTATGTGGGTACCATTAGTTGCACAAAATACATCAAGACTGTACTCAATTTCATACCATGTTCACTGTAGCATTATGTTATCATTGGTGTCAAATGGCATCAGTTATCTTATGCTTCACGTCATTAATGTCCGTACGTTCATGTCATGTCGACACTCGATATCTTTTAACATAACCCCACAGAAAGAAATTCCAAGGGAATGATATCTGGTAAACGAGATGGGCTCTCCTTCCAATCTACCATCTGTAAATATTTGATTTAGAGACTCACAAACGTTCAGTCTCCATTGTAGTGATACTCCATCTTACTGGAAGTGTGAAGGTAATCCACTTGTGATATCATAATCAGTCAAAAGATCAAGACAAACATTTGCAATAACTCGTTGAAGCAGCTGCGTACTGACAAGGGACATCACCCAATTGTCCGGCTCCGATTTCAATGAATTTTTTTCTAGCTGATAGAGGACATATATGTATTATTTGTGATGACAGAAATTTTTGCCATGGTGCATGTTTTCTATTTTTTATAATTTTTAAGAGTTGTGATGTGGTTATTAGAGATTAGTGCAGAAGTCCCTTACTAACGTTTGTAAACGGGACGTTAATGAAAGAACAACCATGTAGATACATATAAGGCCTAGGGAGAAGTTCTATGGTAGGTATGACCTTGACGGCAGCCATCTTGAAATCCGCCATTTTGAATTGTCAAGTATTTTAAATGGGAATATGGTAATATGATACATAATTTCGGGCTAGAATTTAATCAGGAAGACAATGGTGAAGCTATTTTTAAGATACACATATTTGGAGAAAAGTTACAGGCATTTAACTGTTCACTTACTACGTGCGAAAGTCCCTTACCTCCGCTTCTAACCCGCGTATTAATGATAATAAGTGGATAAAAGCTTCGGTAATACATATTATGCCTAGAGGGAAGTGATACGGTAAGGGTATCCTTGACGGCAGCCATCTTGAGATCCGCCATTTTGAATTAAAAATGAAAACCATAGCATGTGACACCTCATTTTAACAGCAAATTTTTCCAAAAAGCCAATGGTATGCTTATTTTTGTTCTATAATTAACCAGTGTGAATTTAGGACTACTGGGTGCTTATCTCAACACTATTCATGAATTGACAAATCGCAACTCTTAAAAAATGTAATAAATTTAGGAAACATGAACCATGGCAACAATTGCAAAGTACCAGTTGGTATCTTAAAACATGCGGTGAAAATGAGGAGTGTTACCAATTTGAAAGATCGAATAATGGACGTTTGGTGCACATTAGAAGCAGTCCTTAATTCACACTGGTTAATTATAGAACAAAAATAAGAATACCATTGGCTTTTTGGGAAAATTTGTTATTAAAATGAGGTGTCACGTGCTATGGTTTTCATTTTTCAAACTTCACTTTAATTCAAAATGGTGGATTTCAAGATGGCTGCCGTCAAGGATACCCTTACCGTATCACTTCCCTCTAGGCATATGTATTACCGAAGCTTTTATCCACTTATTATCATTAATACGCGGGTTAGAAGCGGAGGTAAGGGACTTTCGCTCGTAGTAAGTGAACAATTAAATGCCTGTAACTTTTCTCCAAATGTGTGTATCTCAAAAATAGCTTCACCATTGTCTTCCTGATTAAATTCTAGCCCGAAATTATGTATCATATTACCATATTCCTATTTAAAATACTTGACAATTCAAAATGGCGGATTTCAAGATGGCTGCCGTCAAGGTCATACCTACCATAGAACTTCTCCCTAGGCCTTATATGTATCTACATAGTTGTTCTTTCATTAACGTTCCGTTTACAAACGTTAGTAAGGGACTTCTGCACTAATCTCTAATAACCACATCACAACTCTTAAAAATTATAAAAAATAGAAAACATGCACCATGGCAAAAATTTCTGTCATCACAAATAATACATATATGTCCTCTATCAGCTAGAAAAATTTCATTGAAATCGGAGCCGGACAATTGGGTGATGTTCCTTGTGAGGATTTACTTAAAGGGAAAGATTCCAAGTCTATATCATTTCAGACTATTTGTATACATATCTTCATATGGCAAATGCTATTTTTTCATAATGTCTTGTTGAAGGGATGTATGTTAAAATCGAAAACCTCATTTGCGTATGCTACACCCTTAAAGAACAATAATTCGATTGCACATAATTTCACAGCACAAATTCACCTTTTGATTATCTCGGTGAAGTTTCCTACTTACATGTGGGTTTTCTGAGCACTCTAATTATTACAATATGTGCATTCAGTTTCCCTGAAATATGGAAGGTTGCCTCATCACGAAAATAAGCTCGAGTAGTAAAGAAAGTAGTATCCTCAGGTATTCGTTTTAGCATTTTAACTGCAATAATTCTTGTCTTAGTATCCAATACTATCACTGTCTGTATAAATGTCTTGTGCCATGCATATTTTTTTTTTAAAAAAAAAGTTATTTTAGTGTGAGATAAAAAATACTAAAAATCACTTTCGTAAATGCTGTATAAATCTTAAGTTTTAAATTTGATCTCGTACATTGAATAGTGTGGCTTTAAAGCCTGGCATCTTCATGTCCGAACGGAGGCACACCTAAATACATTTTCAGCAGAAAATGTGTAGTCATTTCAATTTTGAATTGCATATTCCACCTACTTCCTTAACTTCTAGCACCCTAATAATAATAATAATAATAATAGAATAGAAATGTTAGAATGTCATTAATCTTACACTTGCAGTATAAATAGTATCGTGACTTATTTATTCACATCTGATTTTAATATGCGTAATAAATGTTATATACTAACTGTAAGTTTTTATATATTCATTTTTATATATATATATTTTTTAATACACTATGACCTTGTTCACATGTTTGCCTAACAGTAAAAAATAGTTTTGATTTAATAAATTCCCACAGTTCGTTATGTCACCATATTACAAAAGTAGAAAATAATTGAAGACCAATTACATTAATCATGGACAGTGATCCAACAAGCTGGTTCCTGAAGACTTTCGGATTACAGTCAGTGTTACCGTGAGGACGGATGAACCACAAACTAGTACTAAATTGCTGCATTTACATACAAATCAGGACGTTATTAACATGTATGGAAGGAAAGCGAGGAGTAGGAAGGAAAAAGATTGCAGGAAAGTGGGGAGTAGGACGAAGAAGAACACGACTGATCGATGATTAGAAAAATAGAAGAAAATATTGAAAATTAAAAAGGAAGCTGAAAATCGAGAAACGTAGAAGAAACGTTTCCAGGCCCAAACCAAAAATTAAAATAGTAATAATAGTAAAAACACCTCATTACTCCCAGGACCTGCCAAAGAGCAGAATACTTAATAATAATAATAATATTTGCCAAATAATATGTCTATCCAACTGAATAACACTCATTATTTACAAATTCTAATCTTTTGTTGGAATCGAATCCCAAATGCATTTCGTAAGAAACGCGATTTTAATAGGATGGCGTAAAATGATGCTTGCTTGGCGTTTTCGCTCACTGCTCCAGATATCATTTCTCAAAATTGGTATATGCATACTTTTGACACACACACTGTATATATATGATAGTGGATTTAAACATAAGTGAGATTAAAAATAAGTTGTTGTGAAGCTTTCAGAAAAGACAAGTCGTTTCTTAGCACATCTATGTACTTCTAATTGACACGAAAAATAGCTCATAGTACACAACGAGGTTTTCTATTTCTAATTTTATTTGTTTTTCTTTTGTAGATAATACACCCGAAGAGGAGACAGCCAGTAGTTCTAAGATGCAGCTCCAATTTAATTCCGATTCTGATACAGAGAAAGCAGAACCAGTCAAGAGATCTTATCGTGTTTTAGATAGTGATGAAGATTGATGATAAAAATGTTCTAATTATATGCATTTATTATATTTATCACAAACATAATATACAAAGAAATGTGATCTTTTATTTCAAACAGGAATATTGCATTTTATGCACATAAAAAGAAAATGAACATTCATTTCCAAAGAAAATTAACATTTTCCTGAAGAAATAATGTTTTATCGTTCTGTGTTGTATGTCATCATTGGAAACACGTTTTTTAAAAGTTAAATAATACTTTCATGTTTTTATAAACTTGTTTAGTATAATGTATTTTAATGTATTCATTTGTACGAGTTCATGTATTGTTTATAAATAAAGTTTGATACATTTTCATATTTTTCTTAAGTTACTTAAAAGACTGTCAAAAATACTTCGTCTGGTATTACAACATATAGTTCACAATCAATCTGGTTAATGGTATCTGCTCTTAATTACAATTGATAGTCTTATCTTGCTGCACACAATTTAAATCATTGCTATTATTCCACCATTGAAGTTTGCAACCAATTAAATTTCTCTTTAGTAAATAATAAAATTACGTATTTGAACACTCAAACGCATCTATTTAGTTCAAATGTTCGAAAATCTATCACAAAATTGTATAAATCTGTTCAGTAAAATGAGTATGATCAGTAAAAAACCGAAGAAGGATGCTATTCAACTAGAACACTCACCATACAGTATGCATTATCGCTGTTTTCGTTCATCAGAATCTTGTTTTCTTTTTTAAGTATTTTCAATTGCCTACTTGGTGTTTGTGATTTATTGAAGATTAAATTCCTTAAAATAGTAGTTACTAATCCCGAAATTCCAGGGTTAGCCATAGCCATAGTACGACAGTCAATATGTGTAGTTCCTTTCTCCGGTGATGCGACACACAGTGGGGCAAAAGCCCAATAGAGATATTAAAATTCGGATTAATTAGCCATCAATATGTGTTTGTCACCACCAAGGACATCAGAACTCAAGTATAAGAAGGCTAGGTTTATTGCAAGACCGTGGGAAGTCGTTGGAATATATATATAACAGCGCTATATTTATTTAAGGGGTATCCTAGAAATGCGATGCAAATCAAAAAATTGTATCGCAAAATGCGATGTATCTATGATCGTAGTTTGTTGTCAAAGTGGGGTATTTTTGCAACGGAAGACAGTCTGTCATAATCTTTCCTTTATGACAGAATGGTTCTCTTTCGATCTTACATACAGTTAAAGCTGAGTGGTTATACTTTTTGGAAACCCAAAGTTTAGTTTTCGGCGTCTGCTGGGTCTCAAGAACACAATCTACTACTGACTACAAACCAAATTATTGGTTACATGCCGTAGAACTGATGTCAAAGACCATATCCTCTTCGACACTTTATTCTATCTGTAAAAACAGTGACTCAATAGTGTCACAAAATCCAAAACTCGAGCTTACTTTTCAGAAACTAGAGTACTAGCTAAATGTAGGACCTTAGCACTACTCTTTTCTGCCCTATTATTTTCAGATTTATTTCGTAGTATTGGCATAGAAGTACATATTTGTTTTGCATGCTCCCTTATTTTAAATTGAAGTTACGACAAAAAAGGTGTTAGGTTTAAAATGCTTAAAATACGGAAAACGAATTGGATGCAAGTAGCAGTTAGAAACTGGACTTTTTGTGAAATAGGTTATTTGGTTTTGTCGTAAAAATGAAGTTGACTTCGTGGTGCGTAATTCCAGTTATCCATTTCTTTAAATCATCACGGATTTAAAACTTAATTTTAATATATATATTGTATATATAGACACATTCGAAAACACTAGCACCTTAAACAATCTGTAGAATGTCAAAGTTAAAACTTTTTAAAAATATAATTGTTATTATTTTTTCTTTACTTTGCTTTTCAGTGTAATACTGTTTGTGATGCATAGAAAATGTTTACTATTTCACTGTATGAAATAATAATAATAGTTTCTCTTGGCTGTCAAGAGTGTGATACAAAGCTTACAAATTGCGATTCAAATTTAAATATGTTCCCATTTTGTTACGCAAAAGTCAAAATGTAAATTGAAAAAAAAAACAAACAAACAAACAAACAAACAAACGCTGATACATATATATTCTCAAGTTGATTATGAGTCGGAATGTCTTGGTCTGGTCAACGTCTAATATTAGAAGAAGATAAAAAGTTTTTTAAACATTTAAAGTCAGAAAGATATTCATGTACAGTTTTCTCGGAAATTCATTGGTGTAGTGAGTTTTACCGTAATTGTACCGTTTGCAAGGTATTGCATGTTAACTGTGAGGCACTTCACGAATATTGAACCAAATAGAAAGTTATGCAGCGCCCCATGTGTATATGTAATCTTTTACGGATTTATCGTTGACGAAATATTCTCTGAACGTACATACATACAGAAGACACTCAGACGTCAATACAAAAATGGTATGTCTTCATCCAAATCTGGTCGTGTCTGGCTTTACGCATTTTGACCGTAGTACAATACTTCCTGGTTATATTATAAAATGGAAGTAATAACAATCATTCACAGAAATGTAATATTATTGACACCAATGCTGTGAAGTTTATATATATATATATATATATATATATATATATATATATATATATATATATAATATACCTGCAGTATTTTTCCAGTTAGAAATTCTTTAGATTTGTCAACATCAAAAACTTATGCCTATTCGCGAAGTGCCTGGAGGAGGGGTTTAACATGCAATACCTTCCAAACGGTACAAGCTACGATAAAATTCATCCACCAGTGAATTTCCGAGAAAATTGTAGCCTACATGAATTTGATGTATCACCTGCACCTATTTCCATTTGAAAAACCGAAAGTATAATCCAAGATGGCGGCTGGGGTGGGTAACATGTGTCATAGAAGCAATACTTGATCCCATTTGTTTTGCATATGCTCCCATTTATGTCCACTTACATCTAAAGAAACTAAAAACAATTTTGTATTCAAGCATTATAGTACTGTGTGATTGAATTCCAGATATGTAAAGGCCCATAAATATACAAATCACCGGTATGGGCCGCTAAAATTAGTATAGTATACTTTGGATTGCGGAGAGCTTTGCATTTGAATCAATTTTACAAGAATCCTGAGGGGACACTTCGCGAATGTACCTTGTTAGTGTCAGGAATTATCTCCCAAATGTTCTCGGGGTTGTTTTGAAACACCTTGCATATATTACCGAATTATTTAATCAGATTTCTAACTTTCCCCGTGTTTCCTACTGGTTTCAATTTTCAACTAAGGATTAGTTGGAAATAACAATAAATATGCCGAAGATTTGATAAAGTCGAAGAAGTGAGTAGAACTGCGCTTGATCCCATGAAGATTGATTAGTACTAAATATTTGAGTAGATATATTCATATGTTTTAAATTGGTAGTTTTGATAACATCACTTAATATATTTCATCGCCTTATTAAACATATATATATATATATATATATATATATATATATATATATATATATATATATATATATATATATATCGACGCAGAAATGGCTATTTCATCTTAGCACCAGGAAGTAGATACGTGAACCTCATTACCTACATGAATATGTGATTTTAATTGTAAAAACGTTAACTTGACATCTTTGAGTAAATATTCATGATTTTTTTTTAAAAAAAAGAATGTAAATTTATTTTTTTTAAATATAATTATATAACTTAATAATTATTTTGTCGCATGGACATCTTTTTCAGATTTTTTCTTTTGTTAAGCAGGCAGTTTTTTAACTTTAATTTACGTCGGAGGCGTTACAGCAACATCGAAAGTGTTAATTTTGAAATAAAAGTAGATTTTCATTATATTCAAAACTTTTTTTTTTTTTTCAAAAATTTTAGTATGATCAAATTGGCTTGCCAGACTGAGTGAGAGTAGCGAGTGTACCAATTTTTAAATTTTCAGTTCAAGTTTTCTAAAAGTTCCTTAGTTTCGAACACTTTTGCCCCACTGTGCGGCATACCGGTATTGCTTTAGTTTCGTCTTGCTCTAGAAATATATTTCAAGGAGCTTTGTGTACGGAATCAAGTTTCAAATCAATATCTTGAGTTTAACGTCCCATGATTATACACTGTATGCTAAAGGAGACGATGATTAAAGCAAGTGAGTGATGATGGAAGAATTGGTGGAATGAGAAAATAGGAGGAAACTAGAGTACCCCGAGAAAACCCACGGACATGATATTGTCCACCACAAACTTACTTGACAGGGAATCGAACCACGGACCCACGCAGCAGAGGTAAATGCTCTACCACTGAGCCACCGTGCTTTCTCAATATCTTGAGCTGCTAACCTTTTTCAATAACTGAATTAACAGTAAATAACAAAACACGAGTATTAAAATACTTTCTCTCGATAAAGATACAAACGCTAGCGCAACAGTACCTTCATGTTCAGAAGAACTATTTACATTCGACATACATATACAGGGTGTTTCAAAACAGCAATAACAACGTTTGGGAGATGACACCTGACAGCAAGACAAAACAAAAAGTATCGACCAACTTGGGTGCCCAAATGTTTCCTTCCGGAGTTATAACCTGCCGAAAACATGAAAAAATGAACTTTAAAGGTCCATAGCTCCTAAACTATATGACCTACCGTAGATGGATTAAGACTTCACTGAGGAACTAGTATGTGTCCTATCCAAATATTCAAGTTTCAGAATCCTTCGGTACTTCCGCAACAACTTTTAGAGAGGTATTTGTGAGTACTTCAAATTATATGCCCATAGCCAAACAACCTCTATAAAAATTGTTGCGTGAGTTCCTTAGGATTCTGGAACATATATTTTTTGGATATAGCGCACGTATTAGTTCCTAAGTGAAGTCTTACCCGACTACGGTAGGTCGCATAGTATTGAAGCTGTGGACCTTTAAAGTTCATTTTATCATGCTTTCGGCTGCCTATAACTCCAAAGGAAGCATTTGTGCACCCAGGTTGGTCTATACGTTTTGTCTTATCTTCGTGTTGGGAACCACCTGCCAAACGTTGTCGATAGTTATTTTGAAACACCCTGAATATTGCAATTCTAGATTTGTTTCAAGAGGTTAGAAAAAGAAAAGAACGAAAATAATTTCCTTTGCAGATAAGCAGTACAAAGACTTTTGCACTTGGTTGATCCACATAAATCGTGTCTGTGATTGGAACTTCTGAAGAAAGGAAAAAAGAAAAAAGAGAGAGCGAGACTGACTTAAGCATCTAGTTACAAAACAAACTTCTCAAGTTTCTAAACACCACATTTTAGTAACTTTTAAAACAGATTATTGTATTATAGCGTAACATAAAGCCAGTAGACTGGAAGAAATTAGCTACTTTCATAACATTGTTGTCAGCTGAGGAAAACAAAGGTCTAATTTGATCAGCAATTTGTTGAAAAGCTTTCTTTAAACAAAAGAAAAATTCTATTTACGTAACGTTATAATAAGGAAGAAATCCAAGCGTGAACAACATGATTACGTTGCAAAGAAGCAAGAAAAAATCTATTATTAACTACCAGACTAACTTACTTCTCTTTTTAAAGCGTGCTAATTATTAAATCTTTTTCAGCTTCTCAGCAGCGTCTGCACTTTTTTTTTTTTTTTTTTTTTTTTTTGAAAAAGTAATATACTGAATCTCCTTAATAAGTTACGTCTCAGAATTTTCCTCCTTAGAGTGCTAATAACGTTATAAGGTATAAAAAGTATCCGCAGTTTATTCAGTCTTCAAAAACGCCACCCTCCAGTGCCATCACATTATATATATACCTCTTACACACATCAAAAACTAATCTTTTCAAATTAGTTTTCTTTCAAATTAAGATGCCAACAATGTTTTGTAGGCGTCAATTCTTTATGGTCAACACATGTGCGCCGACGTTCTTTATCTCTGTGATGATCTCAAATGGCCCATTTTCAAATGATTTTTATAAAAATTCTTTACTGCAAGTAAAATAAGGGGACTACCAGAGGTAAAAATGGATCTGAAAAGGTAGGGGAGCGGATGACGTCAAGCCGTCCCGCGTGCCTATCTTTGTCCATTGTGAATTTTAGGAAGTGAAGGGACGCTTTTGATATTTTTGGAAGTGGGAGAACTACGTCCTCCCGCGTTCCTCCCTCACTTTTACCCCCTGGGGATTGGACTGTTGACGATGTTATGTAATCCATATCTCGTGAAGGCGAGATAATGTGATATGGAACGACTTATACTGTAAAGGTTGTCAGATATAAGGCCCGGTCGTAATTCGGAGCTCACGTTAATAGTGAGTCTGCCCTTTTAATGGTCTTGCATAAAAACATAAAACACAGAAAGTCAATATTATTATGTCCTTGAGAATACATAATTATTAACTTACTTGTACGTAAATAGTTGTATAACATCTTAACTATTAGTCCGGGGGCCAGGCATAGGTTCTGTTGGAAGGTTCGCTTATAGAGAATTTGACTTCTGTAATGTGTTCTGAGATGTTAAAGGACAAGATTTGGTTTGGTCATATAATCATCATGTGTTTTTTTTTTTTTAAATATGGCTGTCAGTCATGGCGCCCGCTAGTAACTCTAGGAAAATTGCAGACCTTGATTTGTGTAGCTTCTAATTAGCGTAGCGCAATAAATGATACACCGTTAAAAAGCTGAAGAAATGTATGTTCCAAAATCATGACGTTTATGTCCATCAAGTTTATTCTGCTCAAGAGGCAAACCAAAACATTTGAATTTTTTACATCGTTCTGAAAAAAAAATTAAGAATAACCTAAACTGGCAACACTGGCGGCTAGACAACACTAATAAATACAATGAACATCTGTGTACATTATACGCTGAAATTGGATAGATCTTTTAAAAAACAAATGTGCAAAGAGTTGGATATCCGATTATAGTACAACATAAGCTGTCCCAAAAATATGACCTTAAGTACTGGTAGGAGACCATTTTTACTTGCCACCTTCCTTTGATAGAGTGCACAGATGGATGTGGTGCATATCAACAGCAACTTGATTTTTTCGAAACATTCCAAGACCTAAATTATCCGTGATCTATCAACAGCTGGTTTAAAATGTTCCTAAGTTATGTGTAGAGTATTATATGTTTTCTTTGGGAATCAGAAGGTTAAATATGAACAAAAACACCAGAGGTGCAAAAAGTGCAGCCAAGTTCGTCAGCTTCAAAAAGTGTTGAGATGAGGATGGATGAGCCAAGTTCCTTGGCCACTGCATCTGAAAGGGACACTGGAACTTGGCGCGAGGTGTCTAACATATTCGAATACATTAAGATGTATGTTCCTAGTTTCACGGCCGAGACATTTCAGTCCTAAGGCTAGTGGTGACACCCAAATCCACCACACTCACAAACACCACCCCTAAGGCTCGTTAACATCATTTACTTTGACACTTCGTGGAGAAATATAAGTTTTCCTTGTCTGGGTTTCGAACCACCAATCTTACTGCAGTATTCTGTATATGTGCCTTAGCTCATTAGCAAAGTTGATATTCCTAAGGTTGATGGTGGTCCGAAACCCACCACGCCCACCACCACTATCCCTAAGATTCCTTAACATAATTTTCCTAGACACCTCGCGCCAAGTTCCAGTGTCCCTTTCAGATGCAGTGGCCAAGGAACTTGGCTCATCCATCCTCATCTCAACACTTTTTGAAGCTGACGAACTTGGCTGCACTTTTTGCACCTCTGGTGTTTTTGTTCATATTTCACTTCTTTTTGTAGTTCATCATGTCAATATCGTATATTGAAATTCTCAATTGTGGCATATTGCTGGATTTAAATTTAAAATTGTACATTTTTAAAGGAGTCATAATGTGTCACATACAACATTAGTTCCCACGGGCTCTCCCACCGGAAATCGAACCCAAGACCTGTACAAGAAAGGCGCACATGCTAGCCAGTAGAACAGCGGGGAGGATTTATTCTATCAAATATCTGTCAGAGCGTTATGTCCAAACGAGATTCCAATTCATTTACCCGAACTACAAAATCACGATCGCTAACAACTCAGTTTTCATTGCCTAAATACGAAGAGTATCAACAGGGCCCAAAACCCTTGATGCTGAATCCTCGCTGCTACATCACTAGACATAGCTGGTGTTTCAATATACCTAGTTGTTCTCTACCTTTTCACATTGCGAAATCACGGAGTTCATTACATGACGCGCATGTTGCGCAGTTTCATACTGCCTCGGGTTTTCCTTCCAATGATATACACCTTTCAAATAGCTTGTAAACTTAATATTTGCCACCAACATATCCTAACTGTATATAAAGCTACATGAACTGGCGTAAATTAAAGAGGTGCTTTCGGTTGACGTGGAAAGTTGAAATGATGAAGGGGGATGAAGAATTTTCCCATGTTATTTAAATGGGTCTTTTTTTTTTGTTTTGTTTTTTTTTTGTTTTGACATATAATCTCATGTTTTAGGAACTTGGAATTGGAATTTAAAAAATTGAAATTCGGTATGCTTGTACGTTTTCATTAGTATTACCTAAGTAAATCAGTAAAAATAAACAATTCCAACTTTAGAGTGGTTTTCTGGGGAACTGAAAAATCTTTCCAATGGTACGTATTTATATGGGACACCTTTTACACCCCAAAATTATACGGCACTTCCTGTAGGGCTACAATAATTAAATTTGACGTGATTGTAGCTTTTCGGAACTAACCGACAGAAAAATTGCCAAAAGTGAATATTTTTAATTTTTAGGGAGTCTAAAGGGGAGATGAAGAAATTCCCCATGCTATTTAAATAGGACTTTTTTTGGACAAATAATCTCATATTTTAGGTACTTGAAATTGGAATACAAACGTGAAATTCGGTATGCTTCAATGTTTTTGTTAGTATTACCTAAGTAAGTCAGTAAAAATGAAAATATCCAAATTTAGAGTGGTTTTATGGGGAACAGAAAAATCTTATCCATGTTATTTATATTGGACGTCTTCTAAACCCCAAAAAGTTTAGGCACTTCCGGCAGGGTTAGAATGATGAAATTTGGCACGATTGTATCCTCCCGGGACTAACCAACATGAAATTGCTAAAATTGAATATTTTTAATTTTTAAGGAGTCTAAAGGAAGATGAAGAACTCACCATGTTATTTAAATAGGCGTTTTCCTGGAATACAAAATCTGATCTTTTAGATACTTGAAATAGGAAAAGAAACTTGAAATACGGGAATTGTAAGCTTAAGAGGTGTGAGGAAGTAGGACGAGCAAAGGCGAGGGTGTGGGGGCGAACCCCCGAAGGGCAAATTCAGGAAATATGAAGAGCAAAAGGCACGAAATTCACTGTTGATGAAAAGGCTAATACGTAAGAGATTCTCACACTGTTCACAGATAGAGACACGAAGTATCAAGAACATTTTACATAACGACTGTGGTAACTACAATATAACTCTGGTACCAATATATTTACGAAATCGGTTACATTTTGTTGCGTCTCACATAAATTCGAACAATTGGATTTTTCATTTTTTCGAAAACTTCATTAATTTTAAATATTCTCACCTCTACATTATCTTACTTATCAAATTAATTTCAATATCTATTTAATACCAATGTGTGCAATAAAGGAAAAATATTCACCGAAAAAAGACAAAATATTGGCTTTCCTTGTCTGGGTTTCCAACCACGAAATTTACGGCAGTATGTACGTGACTTAGCCCACGGTTTTAAAAGTTAACTGATTCACAGAACGTGCCTCATTAACTTGCTTAACTACTTATTACTAGCTTTCACTTATTTTACTTGCACACTGAGAAAAACTGTATGTGGCGTACGTAAAAACGTTTGTTACATGTCTAAATCCTGTAGTTGTTGGACTTAACGTACACTAAACGTATAATTGAAAAAAAGTATATTTGAACGTACTTTCCGTTTTAATGTTCCGAATAAACGTACTTTCCACACGAACGAAAAGACTGTATGTAGACGGTCAGGATCTCACATACAGATGGCCGTATGTAACTTATAGCTGACGTACGTAATGTTAGATGGTAGAAGACTGTTAGATGTCAGACATCCTGCAACGACATTGTGTAAGATCTAAGCGGGAAAGAGGGCAGTGCGTATGTAACATATGGATAACGTATGTGAAGTATAGCCAATACATCAGCGAGGAGGGCACCAACTCGACCACTCAGACGATTGACAACATTATCACTATGCACATGATGTGTTCAATAACGGAATCATTCCCGATTTCTGATTGTAAGGACAGTTTTTTTTTTAATGAAAAAATTTCCGTAGCAAATTCCTCAAATTTCATTTTCAAGCCGTTATAGTGTACCTTTATGGAGAGTTTCGCATCTTTATCTAATTAAGAAGTACCTAATGGCTATGGACAGTTTTTCGCTCATAAAAATTCCCATAGTACATTCCTTAAATTTGGAACCTCTGTTTACACAGGTTATTACATAAGATAGGTATCATTATGCAGAGTTTCAATTCTCTATCTCATTTGGAAGCACCTAATCAATTATGAGTGAGTAAATGAACCGATCTCTGTTTGAGTAAGGGCAATTTTTCGCCCGTAGAAAATTCCATAGCACATTCCTTAAATTTCGGATATTTTTCATATTCAAGCCATTATAAGCTACCTTCGTGTAGACATTCACATCTTCATCTCATTGGGAAGTACCTAATGGCTACGGACAATTTTTCGTCTATAAAAAATTTCCCAAAGCACATTCGTCACATTTCGGACTTTTTCCATACTCAGGTCATTATAAGATACCTTTATGCAGAGTTTCACGACTTATCTCATTGGAAATACAAAATCAATGTGATGAGCGAGTGAGTGAATCGATTTCTGCTTGACTAAGGACAGTTTTCAACCATAAATTTTTTCCATAGCACTTCCTTAAATTTCGGACATTTTCCATACTCAAATTATTATAAGGTACCTTTATGCAGAGATTCATCCTTCTATCTCATTGGGAAGTACCTAATTAATGTTATGAATGAGTTAATCATTGAGTGAACCGATTTCTGCTTGGCTACGGACAGTTTTCACCCATAAAAATTTCTTTTAGTACATTACTTAAATTTCAAACCTTTTCCATACTCAAGTCATTATAAGGTACCAATATACAGACTTTTACGTCAATATTTCATAAACAAGTACTTAATCAATGCGACGAGTGAATGAATGAACCGATATCTGCTTGGTTAAAAATAGTTTTTCGCCCATAAAAAAACTCCCATTGCACACTCCTCACATTAAGACTTTTTTCACACTCAAGTCATTATAAGGTATCTTTATGCACAGCTTCACGTCATTATCATTGGAAAGTAACAAATCAATGTGATGAGTGACTGAATGAACCGTGCTTTGCTAAGGACAGTTTTTCGACCATGAAAAATTTCCAATAGCACATTCCTCAAATTTCGGAATTTTTTCACACTTAATCCATTATAAGGTACAGTACCTTTATGCAGAGTTTCACGTCTCTATCTCATTGGAAAGTACCTAATCAGTTTGATGAGTGAGAAGACGAACATATTTATGTTTGGCTAAGGACAGTTTCTCACCCATTAAAAAATCCCATAGCACATTAATCACTTTTCGGACTTTTTCTGTACTTTAGTCATTATAGGGTGCTTCTATGCAAAGTTTCACGTCTATACCTCATTGAGAATTACCTAATCAATTTGATGATTGAGAGAATAAAACGAATTCTACTTGGCTAAGAACAGTTTTTCGCCAATAAAAAATTTCTTATAACACATGCCACACATTTCGGAATTTTTCTATGCTCAAGTCATTATAGGGTAACTCTATGCAAAGTTTCACGTTTCTATCTCATTGGGAAGTATCTAATCAATTTGATGAGGGAGAGAATGAACCGATTTGTGTTTGACTAAGGACAGTTTTTCGCCCATAAATAATTCCCATAGCACATTCCTCCATTTTGGACTTTTTCCATACTCAGGTCGTTATAGGGTACCTTTATGCAGAGTTTCACGTCTCTATCCCATTGGGAAGTACCTAATTAACTTGATCAGTGAGTGAGTGAAACGATTCCTTGCTTGGCTAACGAAAGTTTTTTGCCTATAAAAACTTTCCCATTATAAATTCCTTAAATTTCGGACTTTTTCCATACTCAGGTTATTATAATGTACAATTGTGCAGTTTCACGTCTCTGTCTCATTAAAAAGTACCTAATCAATTTGATGAGTGAGTGAGTGAAACGATTTTTTTTTCATGGCTAAGGACAGTTTTATACCCATAAAAGATTTCCCATAGCACATTCCTCAGATTTCGGACTTTTTCCATACTCACGTCGTTATAGGGTACCTTTATGCAAAGTTTCAAGTTTCTATCTCATTGGGAAGTACCTAATCAATTTGATGAGTGAGTGAGTGAAACGATTTTTTTCCTGGCTAACGACAGTTTTTTGCCTATAAAAATTTTCCCATAGCACATTCTTCAGATTTCGGACTTTTTCCATACTCACGTCGTTGTAGGGTACCTTTATGCAAAGTTTCAAGTTTCTATCTCATTGGGAAGTACCTAGTCAATTTGATGAGTGAGTGAGTGAAACGATTTTTTTCCTGGCTAACGACAGTTTTTTGCCTATAAAAATTTTCCAATAGCACATTCCTCAGATTTCGGACTTTTGCCATACTCAAGTTATTGTAGGGTACCTTTATGCAAAGTTTCAAGTTTCTATCTCATTGGGAAGTACCTAATCAATTTGATGAGTGAGTGAGTGAAACGATTTTTTTTCCTGGCTAAGGACAGTTTTTTGCCCATAAAAAATTTCCCATAGGACATTCCTCAAATTTTGGACTTTTTCCATACTCAAATTGTTATAGGGTACCTTTATGCAAAGTTTCACGTTTCTATCTAATTGGGAAGTACCTAATCAATTTGATGAGTGAGTCAGTGTGTCAGTGAGCCTGAAAACAGCATATTTTGGGGGCCCAGTACTCGAATATGGTTGAAGGTAGGAATGTGAGATTTGGCAAAGGAGTGCATGTATGGGATATCTCCTTACATTCTAAATTTCATGTTTCTACCCTTAATAGAATCGGTTTTACAAAGCCTCGAAATCGGCAATTTTACCCAAAACTCTTGTTCGTGCATAATATGCTTACGGCAGTGCAGGCCAGTTTTCATTTGCTTCGCGGAACTTGGCTGCCATGCACTGCCGTGCATGTTGATCTACTTCCTCAGAAAGGTTAAGCACTTTCTAAAACAGGTAAATTTTGAAAAGAACATTATAAATAAAAGGAATATAGTGGACACGAAAAGAAATTGACAAAGGAAATAAAATGTTTTATATAAAAATTATCAAATCTTTAGTTTATTAAAATAGTACGTGAACTCACCAAAAGCAATGACCATATTGGGTGATATGCATAAAAGTCAGATCTTACTCTTTGCTCAAGATTTTGAGATTAATCTCAAGGTTGTATGCGTAAAAAGCGAGACAACGTGACGTCATTTGAGTTTAAACTCAGGTACCTGACTAAATGCTCGGAACTGATTAATCAAACTGTGATTTCTCAGTTTTCATATGCATAAAATTGAGTATAATCTCAACTAGCTGAGATTATTCTCCAAATTTTGTGAACCACCTCAGTGCCTAGTTCACTTGTCTCACAGTGTGTTAGAGTGGGTCGAAATGGCTGAATTTATGGATGTGTAGTCAAGAAGAAAACTGTACAAAATTCGAAGAGACTCTGATGTGCACGACTATAAAAGTCTATATAGATTTGAAAACCAAAATGTACAATGGATGGCACAGCATATGCTTGGGAATTTACTGGAAACCAGTGGTGGGGCTCTGAATAATGAAATGAAATGAAATCTTTGAGTTTTACGTCCCATGGTTATGCCAAAAGAGACGGTGATGATGAGTGATGAATGAAATGGTGGAATGAAGAAAGTGGGAGGAAACGGGAGAACCCCGAGAAAACCCACGCACACGGTGTTTGTCCACCACAAATTTCACTTGGCGGGGGCTGGGATCGAACCCGGGACCCCAAGCACCAGAGCTGAACGCTCTACCAGAGACACCGCAGCCCGCTCTGAATAATGAGAAGAAGAGAGTTTTTTGCTCTCACGTTGCACTCTCAATGATAAAAAAATACAATAAATAAACAAAAACATGTTAAAAATAGTGGCCTCGTTTAGCGTAGCGTCTAACGCTCTCGCCTTCGGTGCGAGCGGTCCTGGGTTCAATTCCCGGTGGAGGCACTCAGTGGAAAAAGTGGAAAAGCTTTTTCAGACCAGCCATCCTGAATGAGGTTTTCCTCATTCACACCAAGAAAATGCCAGAGTGGTACCTATCTTCTAGGTCCCAGGCCACTTCCTTCCTTCCCTTTCACCGGATTGTGTACTCGCCGAGCGACGTCATCCCTCATGTACGTGACTGACTAAATAGCCTTCGATGCCGAAAGCTCAAAAATATAAAATCCTAAATATTAAAAAAATAAATATAATAAATAAATATGGTGATGTACGGAGAAACCATATCTTGTTCTTTAGTAATTCATGATGGACTCCATTTTAGGGTCACTGGTGCCCCGTCCACTTTCGCTTTGAACATGTGCGCTCTAATACTTGCTATGTGTGATTACATGTAACCTTTTATGAGGAACAAGATTGCACTTGATCATTTTTTCTATTTCTTATAATTTGTGAGCTAATCGAATTTTTTCTGCTTATTTGTCGTCACTGTTTTATATGCTGGAATATTGAAACGAAAGAAGCCGTACTTCAATCAATCTAATCCAGTAGTTCTCAAAGAGGGGTCCGTGGGACCTAGCCAGGTAGTCCGCTACGCCTAAAAAGTTAAATGTGTTTTAAGAAAATAGAACTTACAGCTGTTATGCAAGAAGTATTTTTTCAGTTACTGAAAAAAAATAATTAGAAATTATACCTATGTTTGTAGATGATACCTATGTCTCTCCTACTTTACTAAATTTCCGCCCTGAAGCTGATCAACCGTTATGCAGGACTACGTCAAGTGAGAGAAGCTCCTTCTTTATTAGAATAAATTACTTATTGCATTATATTTCTTGATCTTTTCTTGTCGGTGATAATTATAATTAGTATATTTTAATACAATGTGAAATTTCAGATAGCATTGCAATGAAGTCCGCAGATCACTTCCCGAATAAACAGGGATCAGCGCTGTCGGGAAGTTTGAGTACCACTACTGATCTAATCCAACAGGAGAAAAGTCATGCTTTGTGCTGGATAAATAACGCTACTGATTTTAATTTTACTGATATCCTTTCACTTGGTACACACCTGTGAATTCCTTATTTAGAAAAGGGAAGGAAATAAACATTGCATTCATTACATTTCTCTATGAAACGCCATCAAAGCCAAGTTCACATGAGACGGAACTGCCTGTCACAGTGAGAACAATCTGTATTCCTTTTCGTTCTTTTTATGCATACGAATTACGACTAAGAACTCACTTGTAGATTAATCTCGTTCAAGAGGTGAGATTATACTCACTAGTACTTACTCGTCTTTATGCATATCACATATGCATCCTAGTTGTTGTAATATTTAATTTTAAAACTCGCTGACAAAACTCATTTTCCTGTACTTTACTTTGGTAGGTTTTGGCAACTACTACTGCTACTACAAAACTTGGAACAAAAAATCATTTTTTGCACGGCAAGCACATACAGTTTCTCAGGAACATTTATTGCATTTACAGAAAAACGGGAAATATTTTTGTAGTCTTTCTTCAAAGATGAAAGATTGCCATTCACCATCCTGTTCTATGAAACCATAATCAGAAGGATTTAGTACTGGAGAATCCTCAAGAATGTGATACCATCAGTGACTTGGAAGGTAAGCTGGTCTAATATGAAGATGTGAGGAAGATGATGTTTGGTTCCAGCTTCGTAAAGTCAATACGCTTCATTTGGTGGTGTTGTGCCATGCGGCATTCGTTCATTGATCTAGAATTTGGTTTCAATAGCGTTGGAAAATAAACTTCTGCATCCTAAATCATGGTGCTAGTTAACTCTTCCTTTCCAAAATGTGATAGAAGATGAGGTGACTTTTTAGCAAGTTTCAAAGCAGCATGCTTGATGCCAAACTTGCTGGTTGTATCACATCCATATAAGGAATCTACAGCAGACAGAGTTTCAATTACGGACTTGTTAAAACATTTAGCCAATTCATGAAGTGGAGCATACCTTATTATAGCACCTTTTCTATCCAAAACATATAGCTCGATCAATCCTTGACTTTTGAACTCGTAGAACTCATAGAGATAATAATATATAGAGCAAATTAAGATATCTGATGAAGTTATTAAAATAAGTTGCATCATCAATTTGGATTCACAATGTTGAATATGTAGAATTGTTCTTTCGTCTGCTTCTTCAAGCTCTGAAACTAGATCAGGAACGTTAGTGATTTGTTCATTGCATAAGCGTATGCTTTTCCCTCCATCAACTTCAAGACCTCCAAGGTAAGTGATAACACTGTTTAACTTATCTTGCTCCTTTTGAATATAGTTAGCAAAGGACTGTTGTAATTTGTATTTGTTTCCAGAAGAAGTCCAGGATGCATTCACATCTTTCGGGAGAGGAGTTTCCATGCCAAATATGGGACCTCAATTGGATCACATATCATCTTCTATTTGTTTCTGATGATTGAATGCTTCAATCTTTGTAGACATTGATTACAATATATCCTCAAGGAACCTCAAGATACTTGAAAAAATCGCTGCAGTATCTGCTTCACAAAATCTCCAAAAGTTTTCAATGATTTACCAGTTGATCCTACTACTGTTCTTCCCTGAAGCATAAAATCAAACGAAGTTGCTGTGGGAATAGATGACTGAGGCAAATGTGAGATTTTGTCGTGAGCAATTCTTTTTCCAGTTTATGAACTATTTCTGACTTGTTTGTTTTCTGAAGAAAACCATCTTATCAAGAAACAAGAAGTTGACGTAAGCTCCCAACAGAGCAGTTGATCGACAGAATATCCTTTTTCACGTGTTGTATTAATATCTCCGAGCATCAATTGTCTCCTTTTGAGCATCGATTGTTCTTCTGTCAGGTTGTATGATACTCTTTCTTAATCGATATACTGGAGAGAACACTCTTTTTTTTCTTTAATGAAAATGTCATTAGGAACTTTAGATAAAGTTGTTCTCCCATTTCCAGGCACTTTAGTTTGAAATCTTCCTCAGTCTTAGTAAAATGTTTCCAGCAATATCATTTTGGAACATACATTTCTTCAGCTTCTAACGGTGTATCATTTATTGCGCTACGCTAATTAGAAGCTATACAAGGTCTGCAATTTTTTTTAAAGTTACTAGCGGCCGCCATGATTGACGGCCATATTGGAAAAAAATCACATGATGATGATTATGTGACCAAGCCAAATCTTGTCCCAGAACACATTCCAGAAGTCAAATTCTCTATACGCAACTGGCCCCTAGACTATATGGGGGGTTTATAGCTCAGTGTTTTTTATTTATAAACATGAAAATAGAAGCACATATGGTAATCTAATGTTCTGGTGTTGAACATCTTCGGAAGTTAAGATTTTGATACAACCACGGTACACTGATATCGCCAGATCACGCGGATATGGTATTTGGCACGTACTAAAGTATGAACTCGCTTCAAGATCTTGCTTCTCTACAGAACTGGCGTGTCAGAAGTCAGTAGAAATCTCGGAAGAGATAACAAAGAAGCAAGAAAATGCAGTGTACTTGATAAACGAGCATAAGAAGGAATGAAAATAACCACAGCGAATGAGAGACTACAATGGTTAATTAATCATTCAACCAAGCAGATAATGTAAATAAGGAACATTTCGAAAAATAACTGAACAGTTTTTCAAACTGTTTTGAAAACTGGGAACTCTTTGTTACCTCAATTTCAAATGGAGTATCCTTTTTATTTTCGAATAACATAACATACACTATGTGAGATGAAGCTCCTTTATCTTATAAGATTGTGTAACTTGGGAAGTTAATTCCCAGAGTTAAAAGAATAATTTGTATCAGGAGGTTTCGTTGTTAAAACTACTAGTTGGAAGTTTAGCTTTGTTCCAATGAGTCAGGAATTAGAAAAACTATATAAGAAACCTACAGAAAGCCAAAGTGAAATCATATGTCTCAGTAGGAGCGGAGAAGCAATTATTCAGCATGACATTATCAAGCATGAGAAGACACGAATTTTCCAGTTTTGCATGAGATATGTTAACTGCCAGATGAAGATAAGTGCTCAGGTATCATGAAATCTCACCATCGACAACAAGAAGAGTTAAAATATTCGTTTAACGTAAACTTGATTTGATTTCATTCTGGAAAGATTAAACTCTTTGTGGTACATTTGGACATCGATAAGCTTCTCTTGAAGACTTATTTTCTGAATGACATAGAAGTGCATATTGCTCATGACGCTTTTATAACAACGTTTTGTTCATAAAATTGGATATTTCATGAATCTCTTGAAAAAGAAAATGTTAAAACCAAAATTAGCGCATCAAGTATGTAATCCAGGTGTGGAAAGTGATCGTGCCAATGCGTGTCGGTACACTGATATCGCCAGATCACGTGGATATGATATTTGGCACGTGTTAAAGTATGAACTCGCTTCAAGATCTTTCTTCACTGACGATCAAGTTCTACGAAAGTCACAGAAGTCGGAACTAGATGATGAATTGAAGAAGTTGGTTTCACAGCAACCTCCTGAATCAATCCCTTCTACACGGAAAGCATATATTCTTGTAGTAGATTTCATGATTCTTTACATGTAAGTACTCACCAGTAAATAAGGTTTGAGACATTCCATGATTGCAAGCAACACATATGGAAGGAAATCTATAATGTGTATACAAATTAACGAATTGGCTTTGAATTGTATTATGACGAAAGCGTAAAGTACCATGAAAAACTTCATCGAGCAAAGACAGACTATTACAATTGCTTCACAGGCACATTTCTTGTGGCAATGGAAGGATTCTGGACTTCAACATTTAACAAGGCAAAGTTTCAGTGATTATTCATTTAGTAAGTGATGGATACTGGAAGGAAAAAAGGAAGAAATTCCTGTATATTTGGGTGAAGCACATGCAAAGTATAAAGCCAAATATTTTCGCATAGACGATTTAGAACATACATGAGCAACTACATCTTTACTGCAGGCACAAACAAGCTAATGTTTGATTCTTTCTGCATATTTCAGACACAGCAACTGAAAATAATATAAAACGTGTACTTATATCTTCAACAGATACTGATATTACTGTTCATGTTTTATACCGCTTTCAGACAAGTTTAAAGACATCAAGAATACAAAACTTTGGGTGATGTGCGGAGTTGGCAGCAAGACGACAGGAGCAATTCCTCACACAGTTTAGCAAGTAAAATTCAAGAATTAAATTCAAGAATTAGTTATAGACGTTATTTCTGCTATATATGTTTTAGTGACACTGCAAGTAAATTCATTAAAAAAAAAAGTTCACTAGTCAGCTCTGAAAACTACATAAGAAGGTGGTCATCTCTAGCTGCAAAGGTTTAGTAGTATGATTTGTACGAGAGAAAAGTATCTGGTTTTAGACATTGCGTCAGATTCCAATAGATTCAGTGATCTTCGCTATCGTCAGTTTCATGAACGAAATAAGAAACTTTCTTTTGTAAATCATGTGCCACATCTGCATCAATTCATCTTCATATAAAACATGCTTAATCAATGGATAAATATGAGTATGGATATATATATATATATATATATATATATATATATATATATATATATATATATATATATAAGAACTGACTTTTTCCAGCAATCGTCAAAGACTTTCTAAAGCCATGTTTAATGCCAAAAATGTTATAGAGACATGTGCCCCTGTCGTGTAGGAAAATATCCTCCAGTGAATGAAACTGATAGTAAAGTCAAGTATGTCATTATCTTTACTGGCTAGATGACAGTATATAGTACAGTTAATGAGATACAGCCCAGAATTACGATTAACTCTTAAACATTAATTTTTGTTTCACTATAATATTGGCCAAGGATAAGACATATCAAACGACAGATCACATGAAGCTGAATAAAATAGTCTGATGCGTAGTTTTCGAGCAAAAGAAACTTCTATGACGTTCGTTTCTAGGGGCGCATCCACTTGGGGGTCCACCGGTTGCGGACCCCTCCCCCAAAACTTTGTAACCCGATATACAGGGTGTAACATAAATGCATGGTCAAAAGTGACGAGGTGATTGCGGACACCCAAATACGTAAAAATGTTCCTATAAACATGGGTCCGATGCTGCTTCGTTTCCGAGATACAGAGTGTTCAAATATCGTGTCCCTCCAATGGCTCACTATGGGGAAGTGAATGGAAATATTCGATATTACAGGAATAATACAATCAAGTGGAATAATGTCTGTACAAATATATTTACACTAACATAGAGAATGAACATAACCAATATTTGAGGTTATTGGCTTGTCAGTGTTGCCTACCTGGCAAATACACTCTGGCCTTTATATGAAGTGGGCAATATTGTTACCCAATAACATTACTTCGTGGATTTTAACATTTAATTACTCTGTGGATTCATAAATAAGTTATTCTCATGTGCATTCATTTGTAACGACACAATAACACATAAGAGATCACATTTATGCAAGAGTTGTGACCCATAAACCTTTGTTTCTTATTGCGGTCGTTCATTACTCCACACTTGGACGCCTTGCCTTTAGAAAATGAAGCGGAATCTGTTCCATGTTTATGAACGTTTTGATGACAGCAATCATATGCTAACGTGTGGACGTCTAGTGCTATTTGAAAACATATTACTTTGTATCAAGTTGGCAACACTGACAACACAATAACAACAAATGTTGATTATGTTCATTCTCTATGTTAGTGTAAATATATTTGCACAGGCATAATTCCACTCGATTGTTTTGTTCCTGCAAAATTGAGCATTTCCATTTACTTTCCCATAGTGAGTTATTGGAATTCGATATTTGAACACCCTGTATCTCGGAAACGAAGCGACATCGGACCCATGTTTATAGGAACATTTTTACGTATTTGGACGTCCACAATCACCTCGTCATTTTTGGTCATGCAATTATGTTACACCCTTTTGTTTAGCACAGAAGTGATTGGTCTAAAGATTCGACCTTACTTATCAACTTTACTATCTTTTTTCTGATAAAAGCAACCTAGTTTTATATCATTTTTAATGAAAATATAGGCAGTGGCAGTCTAACCCGGGACCGGGCGGCCTAGACCCCTCAGTTTTATGAATGAGAAAAATAGTTTAAGCTATTATTTATATATTTTTGAAAGTTTATAGTACTATTACCATTTATTCTTTATTGGAAAATCTTTGAAACATTAAATATAGTTTCAATTGCAATTTTTCTCTTATGCAATGCGTAAACCAATACTCGAGGTCCACACTGTTGACGTCCAATCTAATCACAATATCCATAGGGAAAGAGTTAAGTGAGAAACTTCCGCAGGACCCATGAAATTCTAAATTCAAGATACTTCAAGATTCATAGCTTAGTTGTTCTCCTCCCCAGTTTTTAACTTCTATATCAAGGTGACCAGACGTCCCGTTTTAGCCGGGACAGTCCCTTATTTTCAACCGTTGTCCCGTTTTTTTCTGATTCTCAAACGGGACGCCTAAAAGTCCCGTTTTTAAGCAAAAATGACCCAGGTGTCCCGTAATTATTATTCAAAATAAAATGGTCAATGCGAATTCCACACTCTTCCGTACCAACACTCATTGTGAAGGTTCAGCCGTGCCTAGAATTTCTGAATATTCAAATGAGAATTGAGTGTTCTGTGTTTCAAGTGGGAATTGAGTGGGAATTCTGAGCGTTCAAGTAGTTAAAAGTATTGTTGGATAGTACTTATGTATTTTGTAAATTGAAAATACTGCTGAGTCCCAAAATGCAATGTGGAACACACACACCCCTGTCGCTGATTCGTATGCGACCCGCTTTTGAAAGTAAAAGTTCTGGTCACCTTGTTCTAGATCCTCCATTGAATATAGGTGACAGTACGAGAAAACTACTTATCTTTTCTTCTGTAGAATAATACCCGTTCTATATTACATCAACGTAGTGTTTAGAATTATTGGATCCCCCTTACTTTAGACCCCTCGGAAGGAAAATTTCTGAGTGCGCGCACCGATAGTTGTATGTGTGTAATAAATTTATTTATGCACTGTGTTTCAACAATATACATACACTGTTAAGTAGCTGTTGTGTGATTTCTCGGAACCGTAATGCACATACCATTTATGAAAATAAATGCTATGTGATTATTTCAGCTATAAGACAGACTGATGGAATTCTTTCTCAATTTTTTAACTTGCAGTGCTTCTGTGGCACTTCTGGGAAATCCTCCCGACCTACCTTCGTAGCTCCATCCGTAATGTATTGATTCATTTGCAGCGAATTCCACTTTCTCTCTGCAACACGATCCTTTTTAGGAATTCCGATGAATGAATTCCCTCCTTGAAAACTTCAGAAGAACGGGAGTTTAAAAAACCTCCAAAGAGTTACATCAGAAAGAGAGGGAGAGGAATTTCTTTTAGTGAAGACTGGAACCGAAATAAGACTTCTTTAATATCGAGTTTGCTCGGAATCTTGAGAAGAGACAGGAGGATAAAGAAAACGTTATAGGAGTGAAAAAATGGAGCAAGTTTGTTGCTCTATTTTGGTTCAGAAAAAACTGAAATGCCCCATATTTTTTTTAAAAAAAAATTACTTTTTATGGGTAGAAAACGTACATTTATATATAAGTAAAAGCTTCTACTATTTCTTGACGAAAGTGTTTTTATTCACTGTTATGTTATTTCGTTTACTTTCGTAATATTCTCTTTCCTCAATTAAACACACACACACACACATTATATATATATATATATATATATATATATATATATATATATATATATATATATATATATATATATATATAGAGAGAGAGAGAGAGAGAGAGAGAGAGATAGTTATAGATATATAGGGTCTTCCAAAAGTCCTGCAAAAAAGTGAAAAGCTCTAACTTTGTAACTATTTATTGTATTTGTACAAAACTTTTATTAGTGGACTTGTAAGAAAGTCTGAAATTTTGTTTCCAAGCATTTTTTCAACGCCAAACCTCCAGCTGAGCACCATTTACGTCCAAACATGGCTGAAGTCTTTTCGGGAATCCAAGAATGGCATTTCGACGTTCATTGAAACGGCACACCACACATTTAACTTTGGAGGATCACGAACATGTGTCTCAAATTCGTGTGCATTCTCAATTCCCCAGATTGTACAATTGTGTCGGTTTACCTTACCAGACACATGAAACGTGTATTCATCTGAGAATCGTAACTTTGAAAGAAGCCCTGGATCACTGTTCAACCGTGCAAGCATCATTTCACAAAACTCACGTCTTATGTCACAGTCTTCTTCCGTCAATTCCTGTACAAGTTTCAATTTGTAAGGCTCTTTATTTTCTTACGAACGATATTGTGTAGCGTTGTCATTGGCACTCACAGCTCCAAGGATCTGCGTTTCAACGATTTCTTTGGACTTCGCAACACGCTTTCCTGCACGGACTGAATCATATCAACACTAGTTGTTGGCCTTAAGCTACGAGGCAAGTCCAAGACACTTTCGGTAGCTAGGAACTTATCGTACCATCTCTTGATACTTGAATTTGCAGGTGGTAGTTTCTGATATTTTTGTGGGAATTTTCTTCTCACCAAAACACTATATTTTAACTCACAAAACCACGCCACACACTGCGCTTTCCCTTGAGTAGACGCCATCTTTGTCACGTGATTTGCGGTTATGACGTCAACATTTACATCCGCTCATTGTTGTCAACAAAAATTTTAACATTTCCACTAAACATTAGAAACAAAATACAAAATTGTAAGAGTAGTACTTTCGAAGTTACAGCTTTTTACTTTTTTGCAGGACTTTTGGAAAACTGTATATATATATATATATATATATATATATATATATATATATATATATATATATATATATATATATATATATATATATATATATATAGGGTAAGAACCCCTAATATGAGGATAGGCACCTAAATTGAGATATCTACCTATCTTGTGAAGCAAGCAAGGGGTGCAATCTAGCTAAAACAAAAGGAAATAGCCCACCACAACAACGGAGTCACGTGAGCTCGTTGTGTGGATAGTTGTTAGTGTAGTGGAGGCTGGAAGAAATTGTGTCCCTACAAAGTTTTTTTTTTTTAACTTGCACACATCAGGCGCTGAAAATGGAGAAGGGAAATTGATATTCATTCTATCTTTACTTTCTTCTATACCAATGAATATGAGTATTGCAACATGTTATGAGTTACTTGTTTTCTTCCACTTACATTTGAGATGGCTTTAATCATTTGTTTATCGGTCGAATGTCTTATTATGAGACCAGTATATGAGACCGGTCTCATAATATGATCCATATAGCAATATTGGGTCTTATATTAGGAGCTCATTTGTATCAACATTTCTGTATTCACAAAGTAGTCTAGAGCTAGTGATTTTGTTGGGATTGTGCTGTCATTTAGAACGTATTTCTTACTCATTTGGTACATATTTGCATATTAAAAGAAGTGATCAAAAATCACTGCAGTTTATGCGCACAAAAAGTGCGTATATTCTAAAATTGAAGTAGATTAGGTAGATTGAAAATGTAACGTTTTATATGTTTGTGCCATCACAGGATTTGGCTTAAAGACAGTGTTGAATGGTGAATTAATAAAAAAAATTTTGTTTTATGATTACATAAAAATCCGGGGTCTCTTATTAAGTACCCCTCATAAAAATGGCAGTGTTGCAACTTTGGTCACATTTTTCAATATAATTTTTATTGTTATATTTTTATGTACCCCGATAGTTTGTATCGTAAATTAGACATTCCACAGAATATATTAAAGTAACAACAGTGTTTGTTTATATTATAATTAGCCAGTATATAGTATCTAACTTTTAGAGTCTCATATTCGGAATTCTTACTCTATATATATGAAATGCCTAGGAACTGCCTTGTTCGATCTGCAAGCAATCTCTACTGACTATTGCCCGGGATCGCAGTTTCTGTTCCAGGAGACTACGATGCAGTTGGACCCATGGGTATTGCATCCCACTCCTCTTTACAGGTTTTCCATAGGCTCGTGATGTTACGGACCCAGCGATGGAAAAATGAAAAAAAAAGCGACGCTAATATCAAAACCAAAGGGTTTTGAAGAGGAATTTCTAAATGTGAAAAATATGAGCCTTGGTTTTATTACCATTTTCAATGGGTACCGATCGAGCACGTACAGGGGAAGAGGAAAGGCTCTTGGAGTTGCAGTGTCAGTGCAGTCAGAATTCCAGTAGACTAGCTCCGTTTAGATACAAACGTTAGTTTCCTATTTTTTAAAAACATTTTTTCTAAAAATGGGAGGATTATTGGCTTCGTAAGTAAACTGGGCAAGGAGAGCTTAATTAAGGTGGGTGAGGAAAGAGAAATTACAGTAGGCGATGGAACATTAAAAAAAAAAAAACAGCCCAAATAGCACTGTATTGCCTTATGGAGAACCGAAGAATGGAAAATTATGTGCACTTGTTTTCGCTTGCTACATCTTATATTCCCAGTTGGAAACCTAAAATATTCAAGCATCTGTAATCCAACCTGTTAAAGAAATCTTTCCCTACCTGCAACTTATATTTTAACCAGAGTCTATGTAGAAAAGTGCAAGAGCTAGGAATAACGAATATATACAAAGACAACGACGAAGTGAGATAGCACATTAGAAAAGTAGCAGCACTAGTCTTTATACAGCCAAAATATGTAAGTGATGGTTGGATAAAAATAATGAAAACATGTCCAATGATAGATTCCGTTCGGTGCTTCAATGACTATTTTGTAGAACAATGATTTGAAAACCATGCCTGCAAAGATATCTGGAATTACTATGGACAACGCCACAGAACAAGTAATGCAGGTGGAATCATCGTCTAAATCGGAAAATGTCACACCAATGGAGTTGAATTGGTAAATATCTTGAAATAAGATTCACAATTATATTCTATTTTACAGTGTGCGGAGGACGACTACTGAAACGTGCATATTAAACGGAGGAAGACCAAATATATAAAACTGGACTTGAGAATTAACAATGCTCTCAACAAATTTTAGGAAGATAATAACTTAGATAAGTTGCAGAAGTGGTTGGGGTATCTTATAAGGCTTGACTAACCATCTTCAACTTTGTACAATACTTGACTATAATATTAGTAATAATAAGAGTTCCTAAGAATTAGTGACAATATCTATATTTGATGTGACATGGATTGTTTGCAGACGCATTTGTACAGCTTGCAGCTGAAGAGATTAAGAAACAAGAGTTCTTTTGGAGTCACCTAATTGGATAGATTGAAGATGTTATTTTTGTTTCATTTCGTTGTCTCTATTCCTTTGTGGTGAGTTGTCAAAATATCGATCTGTGAAGGAGGCAAAGGAACACCCTGGCAAAAGGTGAATTCGACTATCTATTGGGTATAGAGATGAAAATTTATTTATGAGTTAGTCTTGAACAATACTATCACAGAGTAAGTTATCCAATATAATGTTCTTTAAGAAAGGGTCGTTCTGCGAATGAAACAACCATTCTTATTCCCATTAAAGGGCGTTTTGGGATGATTTCAATATTTTCATGGAGGAGCAGTTTGGGAAAGAGGCGTTTTAGGCATACTTTGTAAAATTTACGTATTTTATCGTGTCAATAAGTGGCATACGTAAGGGAATTGTCTGGGTTTTACGCTCTCTTTCAACAAAATATCCTGAAAAAGCAAACATATTATATTAAGATACAAAAAATATCAGTGTTCTAAAACGACATTAATTTGTCAGCTTGAGCTCTGCCCATGATGAAATTGTGTGTATGCTACTAGCGTCAACACATAGACTAAAATATGTTCTACATGGACTTTCATAACATGGAGAAGTGCAATTATTTGTTGCTATGATACCAAAAGGAGTGGGACGTAAGAGGGATTCGTTTTAATAAGATTTCTAAAAAGGCCTTACATCGCAATTCCTAAGCTATATAAATATAGCGCTTACACCTACCTAAATTCTTTTTCTGTTCATGGAAAACTTCCCCTTAAATTGTATGTCACTTTATCCTCGTCTGTAGTATCTGGGATAGTTTTGTGCTTCGTGGGCGAAGATCGTTGCTAAGTAAACAAGGAACTCAAATTCTAAACGAAAACATCTTAACTTCAAAAGGAGAAAGAAAGGCAGTCTACTGTTTCATCGTTGTTATATATATATATATATATATATATATATATATATATATATATATATATATATATATATATATATATATATAATGTGTGTGTGTGTGTGTGTGTTTGATTGTATATCCTATATTGATCGGGAACTACATTGGCAAAGTTCTTATTTTGAACAGATGTTTACTAAGCTAACGATGTTACAATAATAATGTCATATTTAAGGCTGGCAACTTCAAACCAGCACTCCATATCCATTATTTTTTTAATTGTCTTTACTATTTAATATGCTGTATTCTGCTACTATTATGTTAAGGGAGTTTTTCTTATAATCAACTATTGAGAAAGGACAGCGACGTAACCAGGGTGGATTGATTTAAATCAGTCTGATTTAAATCAAGATTTAAATCACTTGATTTTTAAAATAAAAATCCTTGATTTAAATCAAAGTCCTAAATAAATTAATTTAAAGTGAAAATAAGTAAAATCCCGTTTCTGTTCTGTTATTTCGATTATGGAAATTAATAATCATAATACAATGAGACTCAAATGTACAATAGTATAGTATGAAAACAAATGTCATGCAGAGGATGATTAGGGAAAATCCTGTTTTGAACAGGTAACGGAGCAATCCTGCTTTCTTCTTTTCGTAACATTGGGTTTGTGTTTTAAAATCATTAACTATTCCAACGGGGAAATCACCATCGACATTTAAGACGAAAATTCTTTTTTGTGCGTGTCTGTTTGTTCCCAGATAATAGGACGTATTTAGAGGGGTCCTATCCCCTCTCCTTTTTTTTTTTTTTTTAGATTTTAAAATTTTAGGCGAAATTTACGTATTTCATGCCACAAGCTAGTTCCAATTTTTTTAAAATAGGCTCTGCCAAATATCAGTAACTTTTGTGAAAAAAATGTCATTTTGATAAACGTTGCTGTACTTTTTCCTTAATGCTTAACCTTTTAAATTATATCACCTATTTTTAGGTGATAGGGTAGAATCTTCATTATTGGATTTAAAAAGTACCAATAAAGCTTTTTACTTCGTTTTTTTCTTTTCAAGACTGGAGGCATTGTACAACACGTTACATATGCTTTCACGCCTTTCTGAGTCGAGACAGTGTGTGATGACGTAATAAATTTCTTCTTCTTGTTCACCTCAACCAGAGGTTAGTGGGCAACATGGAAATTTTTAAAACTTTTCTCTCGCTTGGGAGAGCTGTTTTATTCTTTGATAAGGCCTCTTCTTCGTAACTGCGTCTAGATATTCTATCCTTGGTCTTCCTCTTCCTGGTTTTCCTTGTGCCTTTCCCTCTATCAGCACAGTGATCCAATCGGAGTGTCGAATAAGATGGCCAAGCATGTTGTTTCTTCTTTTTCCTATTATCTTCATGATCTGTCGTCCTTCATTAGCTTCCTTTAGTACGTCTTCATTCCATTTCCATGATATGCGCAGCATTCTGCGCCAACACCACATTTCAAATGCTTCCAGCTTAGATATTTCCGCTTTTCTCACTATCCACGTCTCTGATCCGTACAGCGCCACGCTCCATACCAGGGTCTTAATAAATCGTTTACGAACGTCCAACAACACATTTCTTGATGTTAGTAGTCCTCTTTTCCTATTGAATACTTGTTTAGCCTGTGCTATTCTGGAATTTACGTCTTTTTCACTTCTTCCGTCCGAGGATATTAGATTTTCTAAATAGGGGAAAATCTTAACGTCTTCGATTTTCTCTTCATCTAACCATACGTTTGCCTTTTCCTGTCCTGCTCTTGTGCACTTTAACACTTTAGTTTTCTTCTTATTCATCTTCATTTTGCATATTTTTTTTCCAGTTGGTCGTTCAAGTTTGAAAATGCTCCCTGCAGGTCCTTTTCGTTCTCCGCTATCAATGCTATGTCATCAGCAAACCTTATTGTGATAAAAACCTGACCATTTACTTCTTTGCCTTTCTTGTTTTTGTCAAAGAATTCTTTCATAACCTCTTCTATATAGACGTTGAACAGAAGAGGTGAAAGCCCACATCCTTGCCTTACTCCTTTACTTATTCTTGCTTCCTTCTGGTCTCTTCCTATAACAGCTGTCTGGTTCCTATAAAGTTGGTATATTATTCTTCTGTCTCTGTAATCCACTTTCAGATTCTTCAGAGCTCTGAACATGATATTCCAATCTACGTTGTCAAAAGCTTTCTCTATATCTACAAATGCTATCACAATTGGTTTGTTTATTCTGATGTGCTGTTCCATGATCAACCATAGACTCAGTGTTGCTTCCCTTATTCCTCTTTTCCTCCTGAATCCAAACTGGTCCTCGAATAGCCATTTTCGATTTTTCCTTCTATTCTCTGTGCGATAATTTTGTCCAGTATTTTTTATGCATGGAAAAGCAAACTTAACGTTCTGTGTTCTTCGCATTTCCGTGCGCCTTTTCTTTTAGGGATGGGCACCAATATGCTTTTCTCGAAGTCCCTTGGTATTTTTCCCAAGATGTACATTTCATTAATAAGATTAAATAGTGATTTTCTTTGTTGCTATTCCGAGATTCTTAATCACTTTCTTTGATATTTGACCTATTCCTGGGGATTTACCATGTTGCATTTTCTCCAAAACATTGTCAAATTCGCGCTGTAAAATTGATGGTCCTAATTCATTTTCATCGACGTCTTCTTCCTTTTCTATCTCTTCTTCGTTCACTCTGCCTCTTTTATAGAGTTCTTCAATATAGCCTATTCCTTCGATCTTCTTGTTATTTGGTCCTCTTCTATTAGCGTTGTCCCGTCCTTATCTATAATAATGTCCGTGCGTTTCTTTTTCTCACCGAACTGTTTTCTAACCTTTCTATATGCCGTTTCTGTATTGCCTTTGACAATATTTTCCTCAATTTCTTTGCACAAATTGTTTATCCAGTTTTCTCTGGCCTTTTTACTTCTCTGTTGATGTGATTTCTGCACCTTCTCTATTCCTCTTCTTTGTTTGCTATCTTGAACTATCTTCTTTGCTCCATCATTCCCAATATTTCTGCTGTAATCCAGGGTTTATTGGGTTCTCGTTTCTTTTCCTATGTGCTCGTCGGCAGGTTTTGTAATCCCTGATTTCATGGCTTCCCATTTCGAGTCGATGTCATCCCCTACTAAAGCTACCTTAGACGTCTCTTTGTCTGTCGCATTTGCAAATTCCCTTTTCATGTTTTCATCTCTTCTAAGCTTGATTGTGTTCCATTTTTTTTTGTTTGGTGCTACCACTTTTTTCCTCTTTAGTCGGAGTTCGCTCTTCATCAAACTAAATTATGGTCTGAGTCAACGTCTGCTCCTGGGTAACTCTTACTGTTCTTAACTTGATTTCTAAATGCTCGTCGTAATGAAACTTTTTAAGGAAATATTTATTTCGTACGTCTCATATGTGAAGCGACGATATTGCAATACAACTGTTGTGTTTCATGGATATAATGAAGAGTATTCTACAAAAGTCCGAGCCCACCATCATCGTCAGCTTCAAACACAATCAATATTTAATCATTACTTTTAATTCCAATACAAAGACAAGCCAGTTTGTTACACTTCTAGGTCGCTTCTTGCAATGTGCTGAGTGCTCTATTATTTATGAAACAGCTAATATTGATTTGCAGATTATTCGTTAGACGCTCAATGCTACTCAAAAAGACACAACAGTTGTTGATGATGACGACACAGATCTTCTTGTCTTACTTTTTCATTATACCTATATACCAGACATTCCTCACAAAGTGAACCTACGCCCTGAATCAAAGAAGAATACGAAGTATATTATATTAAAACTTGCAAAAGTTTTAAGTGATACTGTTTGCGACAACATACTATTTTTCCACGCAATTCTGGAATGTGACACAACATCAAGACTATAAACAATAGGAAAACCAGAAGCTTTTAAATTATTGGGTAAATGTGAAGAATTTCGAAACCATGCATCGATAGTTAAGAAGAAAGACATAATTAGGTCCGGAAAAGCAGCAGTAGCTCTGTTGTATGGTGGATAGTCAGATGAAACATTGCAGCAAATTCTTATGCGGATGTTCACCAGAAAAGTGGCCACCAATGCTTTTCACGTGAAACCTGAAGCACTGCCGTGCACTGAAGATGCCTGCTCGTATCACAGTCTGCATGTCTACCATCAAGTGCAGCAGTGGCCAGGTCATAACCTTTAAACGCCCATTGACGCAACTGCTGCGTTCATGATTTAAATCTCAGTAGCTCAGTCCCTAATTAATCTAAGAAGATAATTTTGATATCAATGTGTTCCTGAAGGATGAAGCTTTTCGATGTTATGTATATGGTGGTACCACGGCTGAGAGGGATGGGTAAAGTTTGTGTTTTTTGTTTTTTGCATAAGTTTTTTTGGAGGCCCCTTTCCCCCTTCGGGATACTCTCATAAACATTGGTATGTAAAGCAATGAAGTAGTACCCTACACGATAATACTCTGTATGTGTACTTTATGCTTACATAGGGAGGAGGGGGAGGCAAAATTGGCCATTTTTTCAGTCTCACTGTCAGTTTTTTTTTAACGCAAATTACATTTATTTTCAGGATGATTTCCTCTTCTTCTTCTACAAATGCGGCGGGAATTGCAAAAATGTTATCTCGTTGGAATCTGCGTTCTATAAGCTTTCCAACGACATACAAATCATGATCCTGTGATATTTAGGAGGGTCACGAGGGCCGCCAACGCAAACGTTTGCTACAGCCCTTCGAAAATGATATACGGGGCCTTTTTATATAAATTTCGTTCTGAATTTATATCTCGCTTTGTATTGTAGCAATGGTTGCTTTTTTATATTATTGTCATAAGTGTGTTTGCTACACATTAGCATAATTTTGTCAGTGTATGGTGACTACAATGGTTGCCAAGGTCCCCAAATTCTATTTTTGTCATTATCTATACACCGTATATAGTCTTTTGTTAGGTATCATGTTAAACGATGAATTTCAGACCTTATCAGACCTTATCAGACCTTATCAGACCAATGGTAGACTTTATATATTCGTTTTCAGTGCACTTCAATTGATTAAAAATCGTTAATAACGATTCTGTTGCAATTTTGTCCCTCATCACTGCTTTTCAGAGCAAAATTGGCTGTACTAATAGTCTTATCATGATAACTGCAAATCGTAATGTTTTTGAAATTATATCAGGATGTGCATATGTGTAGAAAGAATCAACAGTCTGTTGCTTTAAAGTAGAATATTTAATTATAACAAACAGTCAAACTGTTGTCGCGTGTAGGTATAATACTCGGACATTTTGCAAATTTCTTGAATGGATGTAAGTTAAATGAACACACAAAACGCTGGAACTAAAATATAACTTTGGGGGCTCTTTTCGCTGCAAATATTTTTACAATGTCCTCAAAAGAGAATTTTGAAGCTAACTTATGCTCTATGGATACGATCCTAAGGTTGGTAAGTCGTTGTCCTATTAAGTTTCTGGAATATTCTTTTATGACCTTTAGTTTGCTAAAACTCCCTTCGTTGCCTCATACTGAAAATATACTCCTTTCCTTGCCCAGTTTTGTGCCCTCTCAATCCGGCGCCCGAGGCACAAGCCCCGTTTGATCCCCTTAGTTACGTCACAGAGAATGGAGCAAATAAATACGCCAAAATTTACGTTACCGCTAGTATTCTGGTTCCTAGCAATAACTAGACAAGAAAAAAAGAAGGTATTATTATTATTATTATTATTATTATTATTATTATTATTATTATTATTATTATTATTATTATTGCAACAAAGTAATCAGTATTATAGTAACCGGTAGTGTATCTTCGCAAGGATACAAAGTATTGAAAACCCTTTATATTCAGTGTGGATGGAATACTATCTAAATATCTTTTTTTCTAATTCAAAAACAATAAACATAGATACTTTATTTCAAGACAATCGTTATTCCTCCCTCTTAAGCAAGTTTCCCAAATGACTCGTCGTGACAGAGACAAATAGTCTTATTGCTAAGGTAACTAAAATCAGCTTCGCAAAGACTTAGACTTAACTAAATTACTTTCTCGCACTTTAAAGCAGTAAATTCACCCAATTTAATGAAAATAAGTTGTCCCATGGCCCCACATAAATGAACTGTTTGAAGTCGTGGTATAGTTAAATTGCCTTCTTGCACGCAAAAATGATGTCAATAAATCGCGAGATCGTTTTCAATATGAATCATACAAATCACAATTACACATTTTAGAGTACTTAATTTGATACAAATATATACGCATTTATGACGCAAGTAACTTGTATACCTGATATGTTCAAGATCTATAAATTTAGTTCAAGCTTTCTTTCTGTTTGTAATAGTATTATTAACTCCAGATTCACTATACTTCAAATTTTTCTTTGCATTAAAAATCTTACATGTGGCAGCACTTATTAGCTACTCTGGAAAGTGATCAAGAGACTTTAAATTGTTTCTGTAATTAAATATTAAATTCTCATAGAAGCTAAAGTGGAATGTCTCTACTGCTGTTCAATGTGTCCATTATTAGTATCTACAAAATAATAATAAAGATGACGAACTTACACTAGGTGCTTTAAAATGTTTGTTCTTTGAACTTTCAAAACGAAGTCTTAATTTTTTCTTTTCTTTTTCTAACGGTAACATTTCCAAAGTTTGAGCATTACTAAGTTTTATTGGATAGCTATTGAATATGTGTTTACCTTCGACAGTGTATTTTGATGACTCTGGAACACAGATTTAATTCAGGATTTTGTTGAAGAAAGTTTTGCATAGAAACGCTGAACTTCTGTTACTTTTTTGTTTTACGCTAAAGAAGAAGAAATTGGGTTCGAAAAAGTACTTATTTCTGGTACGATATTTCTTGGGGAATCTTGGGATCGTGCATGAAAAGTTTTCTGTTAAGAATTACGCTTGCTCTTTTTTAAAAATCTCGCTTTTTGTGTTAGTCCACAAAATAAGTAACTAAAGTTTGCGACATCAAACTGGATGTATAACATGCTGAAACAGTGTTGCCAAGTAGCTAACAGTGTGTATCATGCCTTCCATTTCTACATTTCTGGTTATTGACAAGTAATCATTACAAATAACTGAAGCAAGAACCTAAACATACTATTTAACATGCATCATACAAAACTAACATAATTCCCAAAATAAAATCAAAATTTCTAAGTGTACTATAGAAGCGTGAAAGAAATTGTTAATAGTACAAACTACTAAGAAGAGATGCAAGACCAGGGTTTGAATCAACGGAGGAAATGAGGGGGATTTCCTTCACTTGTCAAGAAATATTCGCTGTTCGTCAAAGAAGAATTTCTTCCTTGCCAGGGAAACATTTCCTGCATTTCATACATATCATCGTGTATTGTTTTAAAATAAAAAATCTTGAATGTATATTTGGAAAAGTTTCCTCACACGTAAACATATCAAGAGTTACGTTTAGAGATGCCCCTACGTTTAGTGTAAAAATTAGGAAAACTTACAGAACGAATGAGGTAAAAAAAATATATATATATATGATTTGGAGTTCTTATGTGATGTTTAGGTGTGTAATAATACTAAAGTTTGGCAGAAAAGATATGTAGAAGTGAGTACTAGTTGCAAGATGCGGAAGGTCTCGATGATTCAGTAGCATGGTAGTCGTATAGGATGGCAAATTGGTGCGTTGAATGTGATATTTCCGCATTGAATTTTACAGAATTATATAAGAATAATGAAGAAAATCTATTAAATTTTTATGAGAATCAAGGATTACTGAATTTAATTGAAGCTTCTATGAGAACCAGTTCCAGTCACCGCTCTAGTCTCAAGTCTTACCGGGTAACCTAACCTAACCTATTCTAACCTAATAATTTTTAATATTTTAATTGCTTTTTTGTAGGTTTGAAACTAGAAGGACATCTCTAAACTTAAGCCCATCTTAATTTGAACCCTACACGGGACAACATTATAGCTGTGCCAGGAAGACATAGCCAAAAAGAGAAAAAAGTATTTTGGATTGTTTGAGTTGAACGTTCCCTTTTCACAACTTAACGTAGGATTCAAATGACGAGCCGGAAGTCAACTCCACATTTTCTTTTGTATTTTGATTTGTTTTTCTTACTTTAATGTCTCAAGATTATGCACCGAGACTAAGGAAGACAGTGATCATGATAATTAACCAAATGGTTAAATGAAGAATGTGGAAGGAAATGAATGAATCCGAGAAAACTGCGACGCGCACAGACTTTTTTTCACCATAAAGGCCGCTTGTCGGGAGCTGAGATCGAACCAGAGATCTTATACTTCAGGGGGTGAGCCCTTTACCGCTGAGCTGGCAAGGCCCCGTTTCTTTTGATTTGTGAAACAGAGGTCTGTTGCTGTTGGTATGGTTCATGACTCATCCATAGTATATGAGGATTTCTACTTTTTGATCTGTGAAATCGGCAAGAAGACATAATTAGTAGCTTCATAAAGAAGAAGAAAAAGAAATAATTTTTCAGATTATAATTATGGTGTCAGTAAAATGGACTTGAAAGAAGAGGACACCATCCATCGCATCCAGCTTTCATCGTCATCCATCGCTTTCATCAATGTTTACTTTTAAATTACTATGTTGCAATTATTTACAACAAAATTCAATGATATAAGTAACTGGGAACGAGGTCTGTACCTGAAGACATAGAATTTCAATTGAGAGTAAGTAAGAAAGAAAATTATGGTGTTAGTTTGTAATCTATATATATATTGATAATTTATTTATTTATTTTAGGATTGAAATTCATTATCATTCATCCTCGCCGATCATTTTCATCAATTTGTATATTAAATTTATAATAACTCTTCACCTGTATATATTTGGTCTAGGAATTAATTCGTGCGGGTGGACAAGAGATGGCGCAACGAACGGAGCGTCCCACAGTTCCGTGTATCCACACATGTGTTGCAAACCCCTGTCATCGCGTATCGTTCGTAGTATAGGGCAGTGGATTAAAGCGTCAACAACACCAGTTTGTAGTTAAGTGAACATGGCGCAATTTGTGCCTGATAAAGTGTTTTTGCGGGGTGTCCTGCTGCATTACTTTAACATGCAGAAAAGTGCGACTGAAAGTCATCGTATTTTGGTGGAAGTGTATGGTGACCATGCTCTAGCTGAGCGAACGTGTCAGAAGTGGTTTGCACGGTTTAGAAGTGGTGATTTCGGCTTGGCAGACCAAGAGCGAGCTGGACAGCCAAAAAAAAATTTCAAGATGAAGAATTGACAGCATTGCTCGAGCAGGATTCGTGTCAAACGCAGGAACAACTTGCAGCAGCATTAGGCGTTGATCAAACAACAGTCTCCAAACGCTTGAAAGCCATGGGAATGATTCAAAAGATGTCACATTGGGTTCCACATGAATTGAAAGACAGAGACGTTAAAAGACGAAAAACCATTTGCGAATTGCTGCTTCAACGACAGAGCAGAAAGGGGTTTCTGCATCGAATTATTACGGGTGATGAGAAGTGGATCCATTACGAGAACCCTAAACGAAAAAAGGCCTGGGTGAAACCAGGTGAACCAGGTCCATCACAACCAAAACGAGATATTCACTGTGCAAAGGTTATGCTGTGCATATGGTGGGATATGAAAGGTGTGGTGTACTATGAGCTGCTGCAACCGGGTGAAACTATGAATGGAGAACGTTATCGACGACAATTAATGCGTTTGAAGCAAGCTCTGGCCAGAACACGCCCAGAATGGGAGAACAGACATGATAAACTTATTGTTCAACATGATAACGCTCGCCCACATGTCGCAAAACCGGTCAAAACCTATTTAGAAAATGTCGGATGGGAAGTTTTACCCCACCCGCCGTATTCACCAGACGTTGCTCCTTCGGACTACTACTTGTTCGATTGCATGAACAACGATTTGATTGGACAGCGGTTTACTTCTTCAGAAGATATCGAAACATGGGTCTCTGACTGGATCGCTTCCAAGGATGAGGACTTCTTTCGCCACGGAATCCGTACATTGCCTGACAGATGGGCGAAAGTGGTGGCTAGCGATGGACAATATTTTTCTTAAGGTATTTATGTATTTTGTGTTTGTACTACAGCTTCAATGTGTGCGTACCAACCGCACGAATTAATTCCTAGACCAAATATAAAACCTCAATTGAGGTTATGAAAGAGAAATTTTTGCAATATGAATTTATGATTCAACTAGCCTTTTGCTAACTGGGGTCTCCGTCCCAGACCCTCGCGTTTGAAAGGCCTACGGCCTCGCGTCCCTTATGTATCAGCACTTGCATCAAGAGTGAATTTCGTGTATTTGCTCTTAACATCTCCTGAATTTGACCCAGCTGGGGCTTCGCCCCCTGACCCCCGCGTTACTCGGCTTACGGCCTTGCACCTCTTAAACCCACAATTCTATTAAATTTCAAGTTTTTTTTTTTCGTATTTCAACTATCTAAAAGATAGGATATTTTATTCCAAGAAAACGCCTATTTAAATAATATGGGAGTTTTTTCATCTCTCCCTTAAAAACTGAAAGTATTCATTATTGGCAATTTTCCTGTAGATTAGTCCCGGAAGTCATGACAAATTTCACATTCTAATCCTGTCGGAAGTCCCTAAACATTTTGGGGTGTAGAAGATTTTCCAAATAAATAACATGGAAAAGATTTTTCAGTTGCCATAAAACAGCTCTACAGTTCGAAATTTGTATTTGTACTAGTGGTGGGCACAAAAACCGGTTTTTCGGTTTTCGGTTTTTAGAAAAACCGGTTCGGTTTTTCACCGAAACCAGTTATCGGTTTTCTCCAAAACCGGTTCGGTTTTTCACCTGGTCCGGTTTTGGTTTTCTTCAAAACCGATTCCGTTTTTTTTTCCTAAATTTGTTCTATTTCTGACCAGAATGGTGTTTCGTTGTTCTTCGGAAACCGAATCCATTTCCACAGAAATAGTTTTATGTGTTTTCGAAAAGTTTTCACCGAAAACAGTTTCGGTGAAAACCGAACCGGTTTCGGAGAAAACCGAACCGGTTTCGGAGAAAACCGAACCGGTTTCGGAGAAAACCGAAACCGGTTTTGGTGAAAAACCGAACCAGTTTTGGAGAAAACCGAACCGGTTTTGGAGAAAACCGAAACGGTTTTGGAGAAAACCAAAATGTCGGTTTTTCGGGTTTCGGTTTTTATAAAAACCGGTTTTACCCATCACTAATTTGTACTGATTTACTGATTCATTCCCGTTCTGCCTAAAGACTCTCCAGCACTTTGTAGAAAATATTTTCAATGATCTTATCTTTAGGCAAAACGGGAATTCCCGTTCTTCATAATCTTTGGAAACAGGGTATTTTATGCGGAGAGGATTTCTTTTAGGGAAATGCAGCACCGAAATGCTTGACTCCTAGTGTGTATTTTTATGCAGATCGGAACTCATGTTGGTATATAATGGCTGTAGTAACGAGGGCGGAGACAACACCAAGCCTTCAAAACCCAAAGAAAAAGCTGACAAAATCCAAGGGACAGAATCATAGAAGTATACATTTGATGTACCAGTTCTCACCCTATATAATTATTTTTTCAGAACTTCAGAGGTCAACAGCTTAAAAACAATACAACGTAGAGAGTGTGGTTAAATACGTCACTTAGAAAAGCATACCTACTCTATTGAAAAATGCATGTTTGAAAACGCAGCTACATGTGCGCACGGGATTAACAACGTGTGACACTTCTTTCCTTTACAGCATGACCGGTAATCCCTCCGTTCCTTGTGGAATCCCATGCGCACGCATAGCTGCATTTTCAAACATGTATTTTTCAATAGAGTAGGTATGACTTTCTAAGTGACCTTTTTAACCGCACTCTCTACGATGTATTGTTTTTAAGCTGTTGGTCTCTGAAGTTTATGTTCCCACGCTTTCGACACTCTGTGACTCCTAAACAGGACGAAATTTCACCCATGTTCACTAGGACTTTTTTGTTTCTTTTTAGATGTACTATCACCCGTCCAAGTTTGTCCACGTAGTTACCGTTCACCCTATATATATATATATATATATATATATATATATATATATATATATACAATTCCAAATTTAGGGGGTGCAAAGGTGCAAGTGCACCCCCTTCCCCTTCGTTGTAAATATACACTACCTAAAGTGAGAAGCTAGCAGTGAGTTTTGCAAAATCAGTAGTTCCAAACATTTTTCTGAAGCTTGAAAGAAAAGAATTCATCGAGAGCAGACATTTAGCACTTGCAGGGCAATTCCTCATGCATACCACAGATGCCTAAAGGCATTTAAAAACCTCAAATTTAATTCATATGTACTGGCAGTTATTTGGTGCACCCCCCTCAGAAAATCCTGGATCCGGCCCTATGAGATGATTGAATGCTATGTGTTACATGGTTTGTATCAGTGATTAAGTTGTTATCTTTGGATTTACACCAATACCTGGTCGGAAAGAACAATGGGTGAATTCAATCACAGTGCTTCCCTTTGCACATTTTTTTTCTTAAACTTCACAACGTATCAAATGGAGGTTTGCTTCCCTCTAAACTTATCATTCCTAATTTTCCTAAACTTATCAAGGTTTGACTTTATAACGTAGTGCACATAATTTGTTTTGCAACCTTCACAAGATGGCAAAATCTCGTTCAATTTGGAGTCGGCTCAGTGCTGCTTATTGAGGCGATTTTGAGTTTGTTCCCTTTCAGCAGCGAGACTATATGAGACGGAACCTACTGATTAACGTAGAATCCGAACCACATGAGCTCCTGCCGGGAATCGAACCCAGTCTCCCACGCCAAAGGCGCGTACGCTAACCGCTTAGCCACGAAGGAGCTCTCAGTGCTCCTTATCAGAGTTGGCGTGGGTCAATGAAAACTTGACCCACGACCCAATGACCCACCACCCACCGTGACACATGACCCACTGACCCACCGTGACCCACTCTGACCCATCACCCACCATGACCCACTCTGACCCACCACCCACGGTGACCCACTCTGATCCACCACCCACCGTGACCCACCACCCACGGTGACCCACTCTGATTCACCACCCACCGTGACCCACCACCCACCATGAACCACTCTCATCCACTTTGACCTACTCTGACTAACCAAAATCCATCATCATCAATTCTCAACACGATCCACGGCCTCTTCTGTACTGCCTCTTCTGTACTTGTTTTATCACTTGTAATAAAAGAAGACTGTGAAATTGTCACAAATCGGAGTTTGAATTTCTAGTCAATCGCTCAAGCACCACTCTGTTACAATAACGGTGGATCTGACCTTTACGATATAAAATGGTAAAGTGTTTGTCAGTGAGGAAATTGAAACAGTTCGAGGTGGGGGGAAATTAGTGTGTGCCTAAAATATACTTGTACTAAGAGAGTATTCTTGCAAGTGTTAATTTCTGAACGCATTCCACAAGAAACTTCTATTCGCAGGAAAATACCCCTGTACAATATGGAAAAGATTAGGGTTTCTCAGTTCACAGTGTTTTTCTCACAAAAGACTTGAAAAATCAGTTATTTATAGGGTATAAAGGTGCTCGGATACCCTATGTGAGAGCATCTCCATAAAGTATGCTCATAATTGTAATTTGTGTAATCACTAAAACACCACGTTAAATTTAAGTTACAAATATACATAATTGCAATTATTATGAATATTTATTCAAAAGTAGTTTACCTAAAGCAGAGAAGAGAGTTACTAAAAAGTAGGTACAAAGTTGAATAACACAAATAAGCTATTAGTAATACAAGTATACATTTTCCGTAATTCGTAATTTTCCACCTTAAAACAAATCTGAAATCGGATTTATTCCCTGTTGGTAACGTTTTGGCGGTAAATCATCCGCAGTGAAATGATGTCTATCCTTCAGCCAAGAAATAACTAGCTCGTCCACTTTGAGCTTGTCTAGCGGTGGCCATTAACATTGATGAGCAGCAAGTTAGACAATGTTTGAGCACTTAATCTATTTCTAATATCAGTCATCTGTAAATTCATAAGGGGAAATCCCCGTTCGCACTCTGTCGTGGAAATTGATAATACTTCTACCCGATTTCTGCAACTTCTCATCGACAATCTACTTCTTAGACTTAAGTCTGATAACGATTTTTCTCGGTCAGTTTTGAAATGAAATGAAATCTTTGAGTTTTACGTCCCGCGGTTATGGAGACGGTGATCATGAGTAATGAATGGAATGGTGGAATGAAGAAAGTGGGAGGAAACGGGAGAACCCCGAGAAAACCCACGCACACGGTGTTTGTCCACCACAAAGTTCACTTGGCGGGGGCTGGGATCGAACCCGGGACCCCAAGCACCAGAGGTGAACGCTTTACCACTGAGCCACCGCGGCCCCCAAAGGTCAGTTTTGAAATACTCAGCAAGAAGTATCCTCTCTATCACCATACAACATCTTTTCCATATCGACCATGTCAGTTGGCAATGTCGACCTATGTAGAACAGAAACTTCATCTACCATGCCTTTGATAGGGAATCTTGTGAATAAATTATCAATTAAAGCTGATGATTTCTTATTTGTTTATAACTTTAATTTTTGTAATTACACATGGAGGTTTGATACCAAGTTCCTTCCCCCGTCTAGAAAGCGAAAGGGAACGAGATTTCTGGAAAGTATTCATAAGTGAATGGGAATTTCCCTCCTTCTTCAACTTCAATTACCACACTGCTGTTTGCCATGAGCCAAATTACGATGAGTTTCAGTTAAATTATCATAGTATAATTATTTCCTTGTTGAATTATCAATACTTTTCAGTGGAAAAAAAGGATGAAATTTCGAAGTTCCAAATCAAAGTAAGTAGACCAACGTAAAGGGAAAAAAGTGTAAAATTTTCCATACAATTATGCGTACAATCCAAACTTCAAATTTCCGTAATTAAGCTTACAGTACAAATTTTATGCCTATTTTTCTCACAACTTTATGGGTTGATTGCCCTGTGCTGTGAGCGCTCCATATAATAAACATAAGTTTCAGGAATTATTATAGCAGAAAGCAATAGATATATGAAGCGAAGCACTGTATTTTTTGTTTCTGAATTTTTTTCTTAACTAATATCGATCGTTTTTGATAATCTTCACAAACCAACTCACTACCAATTTTCCATATATAGAAAGTGCGCTCCCCCCATATAAAGAAGAATTTTAAGAAATGCTAGGACAGATTCTGTTTATTTTCAATAAAGAGTTAATACACTGAATTTCATCTCCGTAAGTTTAACGGCTTGCGAGATACTCATTTTGTTTCGCAAAAATTCGGATCCTCACTACCTCCTTAGGATATTATGCATTATAATAAAAGCAATATAACATTCCAATTTGGATTAAGGCCTAACTATATACCAAAAGTAATTTCATTTGACTTTGCAATTTGACCGTGATGATCAGGCACACATAGTTAGATTCAATTTTTTATAAATAATTTATATATTACAGTGATTCAAAAATGATTTTTTTTTCAGTAGTTAGCTCTAGAAACCCACAGGTCTCAAAAGCCAAGTTGTAGTGTAAGTCCTATTGCTATTATTACTATTAAAAATATCAATATCCAAAAGCGCCCGAAGTCCTTTTTTCACTTGGTTAGATATACTCACCTCAGGTAAGTAGACAGAAACAAGTGGAAAAGAGTTGAGTTGAGTTGATTTTGAGTTTAACGTCCCTTTTCAGCAGCGAGGCTATATAAGACGCGGACCTACTGATTAACGTGGAATCCGAACCACATGAGCTCCCTCCGGGAATAAACAAGTGGAAAAGAAAGGGAAATGAAGGTCTTGAAAGTAAAACGGAGACAAATTTACCAGTCTTCAGAAGATACTCTCTACAATGCAGTGAGCAGAGTGGGTCGGTAGATCATACTGAGTTGGTGGGTCGCAGTGGGTCACGGTGGGTGGTGGGTCGCAGTGGGTCACGGTGGTTGGTGGGTCACAGTGGGTCACATACTGTTGACCCACGACCCACTGACCCACTCAGAAAACCTGACCCACTTGACCCACTGACCCACCAACCCACTGACCCACTCCATCTCTGCTCCTTATGTGACATTTAGTGTCATTATAGTAAATCTATGGTGGAAAATTAAATGATTGACTCTCTTTTCTTCCTTTAAACCACAGTTTCAAACAAGGGTGCAGATCCTGTGGGGGTCGTAGGGGCCCAGGCTCTCCAATGCTAATGTGGGTCCAATGTATATTTTATGTATATGCATTTTTATATGTATTTTTATTGTTATATGTATTTTTATGAATATACAATATTTGGCATAATTTGAATTTAATTTGTCTTAAAATCCTCATATGTTCCTTCTTAGACCCTTGTCTGCAACCAAACACATCTGAATCCCCCCCCCTTAATTACAGAGAAATCGGAGCCCTTGCTTTCAAATGCCACAAATGTGACGCAAACACTTGCCAACAATCTTGTTAGACACTTACTAGCAATTTCCACAAATAATAACATATATACAAAGTAATAATTATTATATGTATTCGTAATAAAAATGATTGAAGTGATAGATATGACAAAATAATAGAAATAACACAAAGTAATAAGAATGATAAGAGTTTAGAACGTGGAAAGTAAAGGTCACAATCGGAAAAGAAGTTGAGGCAGTAAAAGAGGGATAAGTATCTAGGTGGAATGGGGTTAAAATTTTGCAGAAAAGAGGGAATTGTGTAATGTAAAACAGTTTGCTAAAAACCGTGTAAATGTGGGAAGTGTATGGCATATGGAAGTCGAGGAAATAAAGCGTAATTTCAAGGTTAGCATGGAAAAAGGAGTAGGGCTCTCCCCAGGTAAGTATTGTTTCGTTTTTAAAATTAGATTAGGTTTGACTTATGATGAATCCGCTATACACTGTAACCAATAACCGTGAAAATAAGTACCTCCTACCATGAAAAATATACGGTTTACCGTTTTTCTAAAATAATGGTAGGAGACCGTTTTCCTGTCAGATGCTTGTGTCGGGCATGCGCATTGGAGAGAAAAAGCACATGTTCGAAGCGAGGATTGATGGCGCGTAGGTTTGGATGTGTTGTGCTTTGTTTTGTTTTGTTTCTTTCTTTTGTTTGTTTGTTTGTTTGTTTAGTGTGTGGTTTTCTGGTGTGATATATACAGTAGGCCTACTACTGTTGAAGATATCCTGGAAATTCAACATTAAGCAAGGTAATGTATGGGAAAGCACCATGTTAATATTTGAACTTTTTTCGATGACAAACAAAACTTTAGTTGGCTATCGTGGCAAGCAGATCGCTCCAAAGTGCAACGATTCGAAACCAAGAAGCTGCTAGATGTATAAACTAAAGTCTTATGATAATATAGCCAACTACGAGTGGTGGTGAACCTAGAATTAGAGTCACAATGTTGAAATACTTTAAAAAAAAGAAAAGAAAAGAAAAAAATTAGGAAAAGTGCTTCGTAGTTTACCGCACTTAGTACAGCATTACATAAATTGTGTTGCATCAACTGGAATTTTTCATGTTACAGAAATAAAAGTATACTGTCACTCATGTGTGCCCGAAGGAGGGGCAGGGGGTCGCTCCCCTAGTTAATGAAAACGTACTAAATTTCTTAATACAAATAAAAAATATCAAATGTAATAGGGTATATATTAACCAGGGAGATGGGTCCCCTAGAAAATTTTCATCGGGCGCCTATGCTGTCATAATTTTTTCTGGATAAATGAATTGTTAGATTTGAAAAATATTTCTGTAAATGTTTTTATCTTTAATTTTGTTCTGAGTACCTATAATCTGTTCTGGTGTCTTGTTAATACATTTGAGCGTTTAATAAATATTTTTCCTGGATGGATGCAACTAGAGTGCACGCTGGTCCACTGGTGTTAAAGACTACTTAACTAAAGAAAACACAAAAGTGAACGAAAGAAGCGTTGCACCTACGACGTGCATAATATCCATAAGAATAAAATTGAAATTAATTCTTAGTTTGTAATATCGAACCCTTGTTCTGATATCATCTTGAACATTTGCTTTTTCTTTTCAAAATTACCAATTTTGTCATGTATTGAACAAAACACCAGAAGAGGATTCGATATTACACACACACACACACACAAAGAAACTACTTTTTGAATTTTATAGCTGAGTTTTCGCACGCTTTGAAAATGTAGTTGGAAGAAACATCCATGTCCTTTTAAGATATTCATAAACATAAATCGATATTCTGTTGCAGTGTTAAGACTAGCTTTATCGCATGTATTTTCGCTATGAGTACCAGTAGACTAATAGACCTCAAATATTCTAATCAGCGATTCATTCGATTAGTCGCATTATTACGGTTTCAGATAACCAAGCAGGCACCCGACAACATAGCTTAGAATGGCCAGAACTACGACTAAACAAGTATAAAATCATATGACTTCTCACAACACTGCCTACAGTATCTAGTATCCACTATCCCAAATTGATAAATACGTGTTTGTTTAATTATGTAACAGTGGCATCAATGTTTATAAAAAAAAGTTACCAAACTTCCAGAGTATCGATCTTTTGCATATTTATTAACCCTTAAGAGATCCGGGGTTTTTGGGCTATTTTTTAGACTTTCAGTCAAGCAGCTACTGTATCGTCACTATTTATCCTAGGATCATGGTTCATACCTCATTCTCTTCAGAATGGAGGTGGCTTTCAAATGATACCACTCATACTCATACCAGATACCAGGAGCGGGAAAAATGATGTCAAAGGGAAAATTTCGGAGGGAAATTTTTTTCTCGCACTTTGGGCCCCCCTGGAGCGACCCTGTGTGAACGTAGCCATCTAAAAAAATCTGATAAATAGTACTTGGTATACTGAATGTGTGTGCCAAATTTCAAGTTTCTATCTTGAATACCAAGGGCGGGAGAATTTTTATCAGGAATTCCCACCATGCCCCAAATTACCGTAAAACACCATGATCTCAGGTAAAAATTTTCGTGAGACATCCCTAATTACCCTACAGTCACGTTTCGCCCATCATTCTCTTCAGAATAGAACTGCCTTTCAGACGGTATGACTCACGTGTCTCCATCATGTATCTAAAGCGGGAAAATGAGGAGAAACGGGATTTTTTGGGTCTAAATATCCTTTTTTCAAATTTTAGCCCCCCTGGACCCCCCTGTTTTAACGCAGAGATCTGAAAAAAAATCTGGTAAATACTACCAGGTGGGCTGAATGTTTGTGCATAATTCCAATTTTCCAGATGCAAAAGTAAGCCCGCCAAAATATATATATATATACCGACAATGTCCCATATTCCCGTATACAGAGTGAAATTTTTAAACATTCCCTGAGACATCTCTAATTACCCTAGAAGCATGTTTCGCCCATCATTCTCTTCAGAATAGAACTTCCTTTCAGGCGGTACCATTCACTTGTCTCCATCGTGTATCTAAGGCGGGAAAATGAGGAAAAACGGGATTTTTGGGTAAAAATATCCCTTTTTCAACTTTTTGACCCTCTGGATCCCCCCTGTTTTAACGCAGAAAAAATCTGGTAAATACTACTCGGTGGACTGCATGTTTGTGCAAAATTTCAATCTTCTACGTGCAAAAATAAGCCCGCCAAAAATACTTTACATAAACCCTCCCCAAAAAGTATTACACGAAGATATAAATTTTAGACTTATGACGTCATCACCTCCTATGTCTCGACACAGGAAGGTGTGAAACCATCCGTAATGTCTTCTGCAATGCCTCTGGACTTGAAAAAAACGGACGGAAAAGCTCAAATAGGAGAGAAATAACGCAATGTACCATGAAAAACGCATATGGTACAAATTGTACAATACGAAGCAAAAAACCTGCAACATGAAAGTTTAAGTTCATTGTGAAACTATGCCTAACAACATAGGCAACCAACCTAACGTCTTTGTGGCACTGATCACGCCAGGATAACCTTCGGCTTCGTCCCCCTGCACACTTCGTTTGGAGCAAGAAATGCATAGACCACGTGACTACAAACCACAAATTTCTCACAAGATGGAGTAATAGATTGAGGTTCTTCTCATTTCTCTTCTCATTTTACATCCTCAGTTTTAAAGAGAGAGAAAGAGAAAAAGGTCAACATGATAAAAATTAAATAAAGAGGAATATGCGAAATATAAAGGAAAAGAAAACGTGCGCATATGTTGACAAATGACACATGCACTTCAAAGGAGACCACCACAAATTTTGTTATGAATCATATATAATAACTGTGAGAATCAGCAAACCACAAATACATAATTACACACAGTAAGTGTTATATAACATATATTTATTTAAACAAATAAAAATGCTCGCAGAAAGCTGTAAATTTCTTTAAAATCTCAACCATAACTGAAAGAAAAGATTATTATTTTTCTTCGTAGCATCCCTCTACATGGAGAAATGAGAAAGAGAGAACATCTTAAGAGACTCGCATGTATACAACATCGGAAACTGCTAAATGGAAAAAATTACAGTCTTTGGATGGGATTCGAACGCAGAACCATAGCATTAGAAATCCCACACTCTACCGATGTAGCTAGTCTGACACTAATTCAATATTCCTCCATCATTACCTATGAAAGATGGAATGGAGTCTGCAGAAAACTACGTCTAACATGTCCATGACAGACCGCCTATAACCTATGTCTAATTGGTACTTAAAAAAGCTAGCTATACACGTGCATAGAAAAGTAAAAGCAAATGAGTGGAAAATTAGTCTTCTAACCACTACTCCACGAATGATACGTCCCAATCAACCCTAACATTATCAATAGATTTTAATGGTGAAAGTATTGCAGCGATACCCAGGAAAGTACGCGTACATATTCATATATTTGGTTGCAATTAAGTAGCCCTGAAAAGGGCTGGGAAGGGTGTAGAAGGTATTATATTTAATATCGGGTATATTCGCCATTGACTTCCCTTACGGCTTCTAATCGCCGACCCATTGAATTAACAAGGCGAGCGATGAAACGTGGAGTGCAACAAAGTCCCCAAGCTTCTTCAACTTGCTCCCATAAAATTTCAGCTGTTCGCGGTGGATTGTCCGACTAGCGTTCACGAAGTATTCTTACAACAGCAGCCCACATGTTTTCAATGGGATTCAAATCAGCACCTCGAGGTACCCATTCGAGTAGCTCGAGATCAGGTTGCCTCTGAATCCATGATTGAACCACAGCTGAATCATGCACGGAACTATGGTCCTGTTGTAGCTGGAGTATGTCGTTACCAACATGTGCTTTTATTTCAGGGAACATAAAGTCGAGAAGATCAACATATTTTTGATCATTAAGTCGGCCTATAATTCGATGGATACCACCTCCACCTGCAGCCTTGCATATCCACCCCAATAGTGAATCGTCACATGACCCATTTGCGCTGAACGGGCCATTTATTGTGGATCAAATCGTCTTCCAGATGGGCGATACACACGTGTCGGCCCAAAGTTTCCAGTGGAAAATATTTTCTCATCTGTAAAGACAACAGTGTCCCAGTGACGAGCAATATTTAGCTCTGCAAACGCCAGTCTATCGACTTTGTGATCTTCTGTCAATCTCTCCTTAACAGCATCCCGGAAGGACCTTAAGCCTGCGGCCCAAAGTCGCCGTCGGACTGTAGTTACATCACCTGGAAAGGCGGTAGACTGCTGCAGTTGTCGGGCACACATGAAAGACTGTCGACAGCATTGATCAACTAATCGTTGGTCTTGTGTCGGTGAGGACACTCGTGGCCGACCACTTCCAGATTTTCGAGTTAGACTTCCAGTTTACTCATATTTTTTCCACCACCTGAACGCTGTTGCACGATGCACGCCTAATCGAGCGCCTGCTTCAGGAACACTCAATCCCGCATGTTCAATAAGAGCGATCTCTCACGTACAGAATGATCATATTGCGTCATTCTTACACACCAAAGTAAAAGTGCTAGAACGTCTTTGAATATAGGATAATGCACAATATTGCTATACATGACGTCGTATTATGAAAGGCATGCGCAGAAGAAGTAGATGTGCCTGTAATCAACTGTTGTTGCACGCAAAAATACTCACTCACTGTTAGTAACAAAATATTTTCCAATGTTTTAAAATCCAATACAATAGAATATAGTAGCAGTTCTATCTTTCAAGAACATAACTTCCATCGAGTGGTGAGCATAAACACAAACTCATAACTATGCAACAGTTTACTTCCATCAAAACCCCCGAAGCACTTTACAGATTTAATCTGATTTATTTGTGCAATTTAGATACATATATGATTTCGACTTATACGGGAAATTTGTTCATACTCGTCTAAAACAGTTCTATTCTATTATTCGCCACTCGTATACATTATATGACAAACAACAAAACAGAAACAAGTAAAGTGCAAATACTCTAGACAATATTTATCAAAACGTACTAGAGAATTAAGATATAGCCGAGCGGTTTAGTAAAGTAGTCTACTACCTCCACCTTCTCGTGTTCAAACCCTCCTGAGGTTTGTGTCTATTTTCTGTTTGTTTTTTTTTTCTTGTGCTTTCACAACGAACGTTTTTTTTCTATAATTCCTATAAGCTATGACTGGCAAACCCTAAACAAAATACACATGTTTATTGTAATACTGTACTCTACTCCGGATTTTTATGTTATTCTCTTCTTTTAGCTAGTTAAATTTCGTATACTTTTATAATTTTGATTAGTGCATATTTCCAACCAGTTAAGAATCGAAGTGAGAACGCTGAAATCTAGAGCTAAAACCGAACCTATACGACATTGAATTCAAATAAGTAAAACGATGTGATCAACAGTTTAATATTAAGTTTTCTAATCACGTTACGACCATATACCGCCACATGGATTTATTGATTTTACAATAAATTCTCTTTAAGTAGGGGGCGCGGTGGCTCAGTGGTAGAGCGTTCACCTCTGGTGCTTGGGGTCCCGGGTTCGATCCCAGCCTCCGCCAAGTGAACTTTGTGGTGGACAAACACCGTGCTCGTGGGTTTTCTCGGGGTTCTCCCGTTTCCTCCCACTTTCTTCATTCCACCATTTCACTCATCTCTCATTATCACCGTCTCCTTTAGCCTAACCGGCATAACCGTGGGACGTAAAACTTAAAGATTTCATTTCATTTCATTTCATTTTTTCTCTTTAAGTAATAGTTTGCACGTCTATCGTTTTATGTATTTTGCTGATCAGTTTTTTCTTTTGCTTCGAAATTTCTTACCAACACTACATGGTTGCTTCCATTCCCGGCAGCAGCTCATATGGTTCGGATTCCACGTTAATAAATAGGTCCACGTCTCATATAGCCTCGCTGCTGAACGGACGTTAAACTCAAAATCATCAACAGCAACTACATGGTTGTTGTGGGAAAAGTAGTAATTTATTATTTTGCATAAACCACAGTTTTCACTATTACTGAAACAGTAAGAAAACAAGACAACTCGGGCATTTGCTACGTTTTTACAAATTAATATTTGTCAACTAGCAAACAATTTAGAAGAAACAGAGTATTCAATACATTAAATGTATAGCACAGTTATGAACCTTCTTTTCGGATGTATATTAAATCATTTGCTCCGTTCCCTCTATTTTTCTCTCTGTCTCTATCTATCTATCTCTCTCTCTCCTTGATATTCAGTTTCCTGCAACTTTTATTTTTGCTTGTTCTTCCTGTGTTCTCACCTCTATACTTTTTCTTCTTCCTCGATTTCTATAGTCAGAGACAAAGTGATCTGTACTAACTACTCATTTGCTTTTACTTTTCTATGCACGTGTATAGCTAGCTTTTTTAAGTACCAATTAGACATAGGTTATAGGCGGTCTGTCATGGACATGTTAGACGTAGTTTTCTGCAGACTCCATTCCATCTTTCATAGGTAATGATGGAGGAATATTGAATTAGTGTCAGACTAACTACATCGGTAGAGTGTGGGATTTCTAATGCTATGGTTCTGCGTTCGAATCCCATCCAAAGACTGTAATTTTTTCCATTTAGCAGTTTCCGATGTTGTATACATGCGAATCTCTTAAGATGTTCTCTCTTTCTCATTTCTCCATGTAGAGGGATGCTACGAAGAAAAATAATAATCTTTTCTTTCAGTTATGGTTGAGATTTTAAAGAAATTTTCAGCTTTCTGCGAGCATTTTTATTTGTTTAAATAAATATATGTTATATAACTCTTACTGTGTGTAATTATGTATTTGTGGTTTGCTGATTCTCACAGTTATTATATATGATTCATAACAAAATTTGTGGTGGTCTTCTTTGAAGTGCATGTGTCATTTGTTAACATATGCGCATGTTTTCTTTTCCTTTATATTTCGCATATTCCTCTTTATTTAATTTTTATCACGTTGACCTTTTTCTCTTTCCCTCTCTTTAAATTGAGGATGTAAAATGAGAAGAGAAATGAGAAGAACCTCAATCTATTACTCCATCTTGTGAGAAATTTGTGGTTTGTAGTCACGTGGTCTATGCATTTCTTGCTCCAAACGAAGTGTGCAGGGGGACGAAGCCGAAGGTTATCCTGGCGTGATCAGTGCCACAAAGACGTTAGGTTGGTTGCCTATGTTGTTAGGCATAGTTTCACAATGAACTTAAACTTTCATGTTGCAGGTTTTTTGCTTCGTATTGTACCACGAGATCCCCAAAGGGTTAAACGCTCAAATGTATTAACAAGACACCAGAACAGATTATAGGTACTCAGAACAAAATTAAAGATAAAAACATTTACAGAAATATTTTTCAAATCTAACAATTCATTTATCCAGAAAAAAATATGACAGCATAGGCGCCCGATGAAAATTTTCTAGGGGACCCATCTCCCTGGTTAATATATACCCTATTACATTTGATATTTTTTATTTGTATTAAGAAATTTAAGACCAATTCCATTTCAAATCGTCCAGGCAAACCACAATTGGTCCCCATCATAGTCTCAGATTTAGTTCATTTTTTAAAATAAGAAACTACATACAAAATTATTAGACCCATATTTTTTCTTTTTGCTGAAAAAAATTTTTTCTTCGATATACAGCCTTCCAAAATGGCCGCCCTCCTCTCGGATTGCTCGAAAAACTGAAAAACATGTCAAATTAAAACTTTTATTGTAGAGAAACGAGTGTACTTAATAACATAATCGCAATAGCAGGAAGAGTATAAAGTTGTATGTTTCGTTGGAGGGTCAAAATTTGTCTATTGGTCCAATAGGAATCGCGCAATTCACTCGCAATGTTGCCAACTTTGATGAATTTTTTCCTAACTTCAAACATTTTTTTTTCTGTCCTCAAGAGCAATATCAACCATCTGCTGCTAGCATCGAAATCTACTCCATAAGATCTCTTGAAAATGTAAAGGACTTACGTTTCTGATTATTACATCCCACGTTATAGCATGATGAAAAGCTGAAAATTTCATTAAGACGCCATGTTTGGACACCATTTTCTCAAAAAACCCACCTTTTAAAAATCTGAATTTTTTACATGTATTGGAGAAGTACCTAAGTATTTAATATCCGTTAACCGTTCATGCGGCTACAGCCCCTAACATTCGCAATTAATTATTGAAATTTCGATTTTTGTACTTGCAATGTAAATATTTCCAATGGGCATTTAGGTCCTATACAGAAGGCGATTTTAAAGGGAGTATGAAAATTTTGAGAGATGAATCCTGACATCAAATCCAATAGAAAAGTTCCTATAAACATGAGTCGAATTCCGCTTAGTTTTCGAGTTACAGGGTTTCCAACTCGGGACCCAAAATCGGTTCGGGACAATAGAAAATAATATATATATTTCGCGTTAAATCAGAAACTATGTGTTAAAGCTTTGATAAAGTTCAGAAAGTTGATTTGTATCAATATGATGATTTTTACGTGCATTGCAATTCAGTTGGCAGTGGCAGAATTTTTCTTTTTTTTTTCTTTTCAAATGACGCTACGTGGATTTTATTTGATATTTGGTATTCATTAATAATTGCAAACATCACACGAAGCACAATCTTCCCTCACATCACCACAGTTTTCGAAAACACATATATTTCATTAAAAGGTTTTATCTCGTGCGTTATTGATAGTTTGTGTGATTCGGTGTCGTGAACATCGTCCTAGTGTTCTCTGGAACCATGAAAATTGTAGTGCACTAGTTACAGTGTTTGTGTGAATAACAATGGGGAAGTTTTACACAGAAAAATCCGTTCTCCGTACAGCGGTATATTGTACAAATATATGGTATCCTCTCGCTTACTATAGAAATCATTTTTTCTCAGTGTATTACAGAAAGGACCGTATTAAATGGGTTGATAATTCTAAAAGGCGTAAGATAATTGTGTACAGAAAGAATTCTTGACAAACATTTTGTCTTGCGGTAAAATATATGTATTGCGTGCAGCGCGTCTGCCAAAACGTAGTATTAGGAGAGGATGATTATTCGTGTAAAGGGTGCTTTGAATATTTACCGTGAACAACGTGAATGTGTGTGATATATTGGTGATCACGAAAGAAGATTTAAATATGAAATTATGCACCAGCAAGATAAAGAATTTGTTCCTCTGAATGTAGATTTGGAAACCATTAACGAGACAGTTAACATGCTAAACATGAATGTGCCCCCATTAAAACGGCCGTTATCGGTGACACCTAGACTACGGTGAAGGATTCACATCTCAAAATTTTTCATACTGCCTTTCAAATCGCCTTGTGTACAAGACAGAAATAATAATCCTCCCCTAATAGTAAGTTTGGGCTGACACGCAGTACGCAATCCATATATTTTACCGCAAGATAAATTTTTTGTTTAGAATTCTTTCTGCGCACAATCATCTTACGGCTTTTAGCATAATCAACACATTTAATACGGTCCTTACTGCAATAGGACTTCCCCATTGTTATTCACACAAGTGCACTACAATGCCATGCTACCAGTGTAAACAATTTTCGTGGTTCCAGGGAACACTAGGACGATGTTCACGACACCGAATCACACAAACTATCAATAACGCACGAGATAAAACCTTTTAATGAAATACATGTGTTTTCGAAAACTGTGGTGATGTGAGGGAAGATTGTGCTTCGTGTGATGTTTGCAATTATTAATGAATACCAAATATCAAATAAAATCCACGTAGCGTCATTTGAAAAGAAAAAAAAGAAAAATTCTAGCAAGTTGGCAACACTGCCAACTGAATTGCAATGCACGTAAAAATCATCATATTGATACAAATCAACTTTCTGAACTTTATCAAAGCTTTAACACATAGTTTCTGATTTAACGCGAAATATATATATATATTATTTTCTATTGTCCCGAACCGATTTTGGGTCCCGAGTTGGAAACCCTGTAACTCGAAAACTAAGCGGAATTCGACTCATGTTTATAGGAACTTTTCTATTGGATTTGATGTCAGGATTCATCTCTCAAAATTTTCATACTTCCTTTAAAATCGCCTTCTGTATAGGACCTAAATGCCCATTGGAAATATTTACATTGCAAGTACAAAAATCGAAATTTCAATAATTAATTGCGAATGTTAGGGGCTGTAGCCGCATGAACGGTTAACGGATATTAAATACTTAGGTACTTCTCCAATACATGTAAAAAATTCAGATTTTTAAAAGGTGGGTTTTTTGAGAAAATGGCGTCCAAACATGGCGTCTTAATGAAATTTTCAGCTTTTCATCATGCTATAACGTGGGATGTAATAATCAGAAACGTAAGTCCTTTACATTTTCAAGAGATCTTATGGAGTAGATTTCGATGCTAGAAGCAGATGGTTGATATTGCTCTTGAGGACAGAAAAAAAAAATGTTTGAAGTTAGGAAAAATTTCATCAAAGTTGGCAACATTGCGAGTGAATTGCGCGATTCCTATTGGACCAATAGACAAATTTTGACCCTCCAACGAAACATACAACTTTATACTCTTCCTGCTATTGCGATTATGTTACTAAGTACACTCGTTTCTCTACAATAAAAGTTTTAATTTGACATGTTTTTCAGTTTTTCGAGCAATCCGAGAGGGGGGCGGCCATTTTGGAAGGCTGTATATCGAAGAAAAAATTTTTTTCAGCAAAAAGAAAAAATATGGGTCTAATAATTTTGTATGTAGTTTCTTATTTTAAAAAATGAACTAAATCTGAGACTGTCGTGTGGACCACCCTGGACGATTTGAAATGGAATCACTCTTAATATGTTTTCATTAACTAGGGGAGCGACCCCCTGCCCCTCCTTCGGGCACACATGAGTGACAGTATACTTTTATTTCTGTAACATGAAAAATTCCAGTTGATGCAACACAATTTATGTAATGCTGTACTAAGTGCGGTAAACTACGAAGCACTTTTCCTAATTTTTTTCTTTTCTTTTCTTTTTTTAAAGTATTTCAACATTGTGATTCTAATTCTAGGTTCACCACCACTCGTAGTTGGCTATATTATCATAAGACTTTAGTTTATACATCTAGCAGCTTCTTGGTTTCGAATCGTTGCACTTTGGAGCGATCTGCTTGCCACGATAGCCAACTAAAGTTTTGTTTGTCATCGAACAAAGTTCAAATATTAACATGGTGCTTTCCCATACATTACCTTGCTTAATGTTGAATTTCCAGGATATCTTCAACAGTAGTAGGCCTACTGTATATATCACACCAGAAAACCACACACTAAACAAACAAACAAACAAACAAAAGAAAGAAACAAAACAAAACAAAGCATAACACATCCAAACCTACGCGCCATCAATCCTCGCTTCAAACATGTGCTTTTTCTCTCCAATGCGCATGCCCGACACAAGCATCTGACAGGAAAACGGTCTCCTACCATTATTTTAGAAAAACGGTAAACCGTATATTTTTCATGGTAGGAGGTACTTATTTTCACGGTTATTGGTTACAGTGCAGACCTTAGTACAAAAACAGAATTTAGATATTTGTAAGAGAATTTTTGATGACTTGCCCCCCCCCCCCTTAACATATTCATACTCCCCCAAACCTCTGTAGCTGGTTTCGGGCCTGGTTCGATTACTTTTTGTGATAAACCAACAACACCAAAAGCTATTACATGCCAATATTCAGAACAATCGATTGTAAGGGGAGCACGATGGCTCACTGGTTGAGCACTTACTTTGGTGTGTAGGATCCCTGATTCGATTGTCTCCAAGTAAGCATAGGCGCCGATCCTGGGGGGCTAGGGGCCGGGGGCCCCCAAAGCTCATGTGGATCCCCCTTATTGTATTTAAGAATATACAATATTTGGCATAATTTGAATGCATTTTGTCTTAAAATCCTCATATATACCTTCTGCATCTGAATCTGTCCCCCCAAATTTACAGGGAAATCGGTGCCCTTGCTGAGCAACATCCTGCCCCGTGGGTTTTCTCGGGATACTCCCGTTTCTTCCTACTTTCTCATTTTACTTATTCTTCCATAACCATTCTGTTGTTTTTATCATCATTTCACTTGGCTTAAAGAGCATAATCGTGATACGTTAAACTAAAAAAAAATCCATTTCGTTTCTTATACATGTGACCTACTTCACTCTGGTGCAATTAAGTACTTAATATTTAGCCAAATTATAATCTTACTTTTATTTGAAGATCTGTGTTACTTTATTATAGTTTAACACCGATAAACAATTAGTTTAAAATGATGATATGATGTCTTAATCAGAGATGTAATGGAGGAATACGAGAGTACACAGCATATACCTACCTAATATTTTTTTATAGTTCAGTGTGTATCATTTTAAATCAGAAATATGCAGGAGATTATTCGCTATACTTCTGAAAATTGTCGAGCATATAGCTACAAAACATGTATTCCAGCAATACATCACTGGCGTTAATAAACATATTAGTGCTTCAAAAATGTTTAAAACTTACAGTTGGCATTACAAACAGAACAAACAAATGAACTCGTACTGATATGAACACTGACGCAATTCATTTTTTTGCGAAATGATCTAGTTTGCTGTTTCGTGTCCCTCACCGCTGTCTGAGTGCTTGGAAAAAGAGTGAACATAAAGCACAGAGAGCGACATCTGTGCCAGACTCTCCCACTTTAAAATGCCAATAATTTCCGGGGGCTTCTAAGAGAAGGACAAAAAAAGTAAAGCTCACAGAAAGAAGTCCGAAGTGCGCAATGATTTCTGGTTGTAGAAGCCATTTTGGAAATTTTATATTTGAAGCAGGTGTTCTTTATTTGCCAGTAGTTGGGTTAGAGGAAAAAAAGTCCTTCGATACCATTTCTAGTGACTAGAGGACCCTTCTGTCGTCTTCAGCAACGATTGGTTGTTAAAGGGGGAGGGGGGACAGGGAGTCTCAAATTAGATTAGAAACTTGTAACGAAATAAGGAGGAAGCGAACTGGAAAACGGCTTCTTAGCCAATTTAACTTTTTCTTCGAAGTCTCTACGGTGGGCTGTCCTTCAATTAGCATTGACTTTAGACTAAATATTTGGCTTGCCTGGAGAAATTAGCATCAGTGATACCTTCATTATAGGGATACTTAACAAAAACATTCGTTATTTTTGTTAATAAAATATATAACGTAAATAAGGGTTATTAAATATTTCACGTTTGGTAAATCAGATTTTAAAGTCTCTTCTCAGCATTATGCTATCTGAAATTTGAAACTACAGTTTAAAGAAGAGCCTAAATTTAAGAAATCGACCTGGAACGTCCCACATCAAAGAAAAAAATATGAACAGCATATACATGATATAGAACATTTTCAAAATAAATTTTTAAGATTTCTGTATTACAAGGTCAATAATAGATATTGCCTATATTATTTATCCAATATTATACTAAGAGAATACAGACTAACTTCACTCAGAGTTCGCCGATCAGTATTGTCATTGATTTTTCTGGAAAAAAAAAAAAAAAAAAACAACTATTGAACAATAGAATAGATTGTTCTTCTTTACTCTCATGTTTCTTTATACGTACCGGGCCTTGGGTCTATATATGATATCTTCTTTTATGTTTCATTTTCAAGGACTATTCAACTCAAAAATTCACAGATTGTTAGAACTTTAAAACTACACATATAATTTTGTGTCGAAATATTGTGATATATTTTTTGATACTGAACCACAGTTTCATGCAAAAATTAAGCAATTATGTATGGGCTTGGAGGTCTCTGGGCTAATGTTTTGAAATAGATTTTGGATTTTAATTTCAATGTGTACAGTGTAAACGATAATAGTACTAATTAAGTCACTATCACTATGTCCTTTTTATATGAAATACATATTGAGAATATTTTTTTTGACATTTTAAAATAATGAATTAAAATTACATTTGTAATGTATTTATGGGGTTGTTATGTCTCTTTTATATGCAATATGTATTGAGAATATTTTTTGACATTAAAATAATGAATTGAAATTACATTTGTAATGTATTTATGGGGTTGCTATGTCCCTTTTACATGCAATACGTATTGAGAATATTTTTTGACATTTTAAAATCATGAATTGAAATTACATTTGTAATACATTTATAATATACGTACGAGTTGCAGGAAAGTATTTATAGTTATATTTTTAAAAAATCGGTTGTATTTTACTTTATCGTATTTCGTATTTTGTATTTTTTTATCTTTTCTCGTTCTATCTTTGAACCTTGCCTATTATGTTAATAAGGCTATTACAGCATTGTAATCCTGTACGCCCTTTACAAATAAATAAACATGATAATCACTTTGTCACGAATAAACTCAATCAGGTTTTCTTTCAGAAAATTATGTTCGTTATGGCAAAATCCAAATATGGGAGGTTGGACTTAGACATTATTTGCTAAAGGGTGTAGTAGCATACAATCGCGGCTTGATTTATTTTAGCTCCGGGGACAGGAGTAATTGGTCATATCCAGGGAAGCTTTTCCTCAGAGGCGGCCCGTCATAAAGGGCCCAATGGGCCCGACCCTCACATCGTTTTTGTATTAACATAGAAAAATTTGTGTATCTTAAGTAATTCTGCTGGGATTGTTGCTATAATTTCCCTCTTAAACAAATACAGTAGTTTGACTTCTTCAAATCAGTTTTTCCATGTACTACTTACGCTTATGGGCACGCTATTCACGCGGTCAGAACAAAATAAAGGCAGAAAGGGCCTGAGCTATATCAGTGTGGACTTAGTATCATCTCGCATTGACACGTGTGGCGTGGCGAACAACGTGAAAACCGAGGTTGAATGTAGGTGCCATGGACCAAGAATCGTAGGCCCTCATCACAGGATTGCACCCGATCCCTTCGGAACGAAAAAGTTTGAAGCTTGCTTGTTGCCAAAGTTCATTTGGTCTGTAGAGGTCGTTGATTCCGCACTTTCAGTTGTTTTTTCCCTTGACCTTTCTCTCTTGTGTTACTTCTGCTGAAGGGATCCAAAATCAACCGCGTGCAGGGGCGCCGGAACCGGGGGGGCAAGGGGGGCAGTTGCCCCTCCTGAAATTTTCAGATGGGGCAAGATACTCGTTTTGCCCCCTCACTTTCAGACTGTAAAAACATCACACAACACTGATTATAAGAACTAAATTTTGCCTTTTATGGTAATGTGAAAAAATTCTCTATTCCAGATTCATCTTTCTCTTTGAAACAAGGGACCGGGTGCTTTTTCTGCCCATATGTTAGACAGAAAGAGTTTGGAAAAAGAATTGAAAATTCTCTTTATTTCCATTGGTATACATTCTCAAAACACTGTAAATTCTTTAAAAAAATTGTTGTTTAAGTAATCGTAAGTCTGCAATATGAAACGAGTCGTCGAGCGAGATTTTTAAATTTAAAAAATATAACAGTTTAAATGAATAACAGGACATTTAGGGCCTAAATACATTTTCCATAAAGTTAAATTAATGTTCTTACAAACAATATGCAGAGTACAGTAAGTTTTATAGTGAGGAGGAAGAATGTATAAGGTAGGATTAATAATTCAGAGCACATGAAAAATGTGAACTCCATTGTCGTTCCGTTCGTTTAACCCTTTCACTACCATTGTTTTTCGGAGTGAGAAACATTATTATGGCTACTTTAAGTAGTTTTCAAACATATAAATATATATATTAAAAAACATTTTCCGCTGTTTCGTTTTTCGACGTGGGAAAGGTGGGACATTATGTATCCCACTGATATTTTTACGCGGGACCTATATGTCCCAGTGGTAGTGACATGAATGGTCATCTTGTATTTTCAATTGATACGTATCAAATGACAGTACATGCAACCACTGCTTTATCACTAGCACGTTGTTCCTCAATTTCATTGTTCACGTTCACTTCCACTACTGTCTATTTGATAATGTTCATAACAATTTTGTGAACCATTAGCAGGCTTCTCTTTACTAGTGGAACATCGATTCATGGCAATAACATGCAGTAAATTACCACGGGTCCTCTGAAAATGTATCGTGGGAGACATATGTCCCAGTGGTAGTGAATGGGTTAAGATATGAGTGCAGAAACAGAATACCTGTTTCAACTCTCCTTTCAGACCAACTTCGTAAACAAGAATAAGGAAGACAGTCACTGCTTATAATAACTAGTAGTCTTAGATATTTAGCTCGCAGTTGTCAAGCAATCAGTGGACATTTGCATAGTACGGATAATTTGATGTAACTCCTGGCTGAAAGAAAAATGGGTGTGCCTGTTCTCAATCAATGGATTAATCGACGGGATAACTGGCTTAGTGCTGATTGAAAGAATGAAATTTTAAAGATTATGGGACATGCAATATAGACAGACTTGATAGCAGAAATTAAAGAGTGTCCATTTTATGCAATCATAGCCGACTCCACGATTGATATTACAAAGAAAGAACAGTTGTCTCTGTGTGCACTGTATTGACTCTGATTCATCAAACCCAACAAAATATTTATGGGAATGAACACCCCACATGGCACAAACAGAATTCACGATCAAAGCTATTCTAACGAAACTTAACCTGAATGTAGAAAATATACGCGAATAGTGTCATGATGGTGTGCAGAGGATACCATTTGCGTACGTCAGGACGAGTCAATGGTGTGCAGAAGATAATTTCGACTCAACATCCGAAAGTTGTATACATTCATTGCAATAATCATGTATTAGATCTTCCATTGCAGGAAGTAGCACGAAAATGCGAATCTTTCTGTGACGTACGGGCCATAGTGAAAGATGTTTGAAACATCAACCTGGATTCTGAAAAACGATAGACATCATACGCCGACATTGTTCTTGAACCCTGTAAAACTATCAACGAAAGTAATCCTAAACATTTGCTGCCTCTTTGTCCTACTCGCTGCTGTGTCAGACGAAAATCTCTAATCAGATTTCAATCTACTACAAACGAATTCAAATCACGTTGAAAAAAATCACCAGTAATACAAGTGTTCCAAATGATGATTAAAAAGTAATTCTAAAAGGGTATTTGAAAAGAATGAATAAATTCGGAATGATATTTTTTCTGATAGTCAGTATATGTGCTTTTGTACCTTGCGGACAACTGGCGAAAGTGCTTCAAAATTCTGAAGCTTCTGCTTCTGGAGCTAAAAGAGCAGCAGCAATTCTATCTAGAGGATACTCTGAGAAACATACGAACGGACAGTTTATTTGAAAACATCTAAAAGGAAGCAAAGCAAAATACAGACAGACTACACTTAAAATTGCCCACTTCATCAAGATCAAACAGAACAGATTAGATTGCAGCAGACTGATAATTCTTCTATAGCACCTACCCTAGAATCTGTATCAGATCTTCCAAATATGTACTTCGAAATCATTGACTATTTGTTGAATGAAGTGCAGCGTCGTTTCAATCAGCCAGGCCTCAAACAACTCATAAAACTCTGGAAGATACTTTGTGAAGGAGCTATATGAGATTATTTGAAGCAGGAATTGAGAGTTCATGCGTCGGATTTTAACCTGGATAGATTATGAGCTCAGCTTAGGCTGCTTCCACCTATTTTGATGACGACTGAGTCGCTGACGACCACCAGAATATTAAAAACTATTAGTGCTGAAACCCCAACTGTTCGCAGTCTTCTCGACCAAGTTGTTCGTTTAGGGACTTTCGTTCTCACTATGCCAGCTTCTTGAGCATTTGCGAAAGATCATTCAGCTATTTGCGTCGTCCAAAGACATATTTGAGGACATCCATGACGCAGGAAAGATTGGCTCATCTGCTGTTGTTGCATAGACCCTATGTGTAGCGACCAGACTTAGATTTGAACACCATTGCAAGAGAATTCATATCAAAAGCAAGCGAAAGAAAAGATACTTTTGAAAAGAAATAAATGTAGAATTACGTAATTGAAAATGTTGTGTGTTATATAACCAATTACACTAGTTAACAAATTTAAACTTTTTGTTTGTTACATGAGAAAAATCACCTGATCTTAAAGGAACTTTTTGCGCTGAATTCGAATATGCACTCGGTTTCTCTCCATCACGTACAGTTTTCCCGTAACAGAGGGATTTTCGGGAAATTCCCTCAAAAATTTCCCTTTTTCAGATATTTTATTTCCCTAGCTCCTGTCCCCTTACATATAGTAACATAGAAATTATACCTAAGTATACCTTGATTTATATTTAATAAACCCTAAAAGTTTAGTAAAAATCGCTTTGTTCTTTCTAGAGAAATAAATATATTTGTATGTATACTGTGTGCACTGTTTATTGCACCTGATAGTAATGCTTTCAGATCTCCTGAGTTGGGGTAAAAACGATTTGCTTTATTACTACAAACACAGACATAAAAATGAATATTTACAATAGTCAACAACACACTTGTATTGCTCTCTGTAAATTAGAAACGTGTATAAAAATAGAATGTACTTCCAACGTATATTTTTTTAAACGTACAGAATATGTATATCTTAATACATATATATACAATTCTCCAAGTTTTTTCGTTTTGTTCATGAAATGGTTATCAATATTTGTTATCAAATGTTATGTTATGTTATCAAACATAATTTGTGCGTCGTGCTACGTCACATTACTTGCATGGGCCAAAGGGAAACGGAGGTTCATGAAATTGGCTGTACCAATGGTGTGGAGAGAACCCACCAACCATCTGGATGATTGTTATTTTTGTCTCACAGTAGTTAAGGGACATTCTAAAAAAAAAAAGCAAATACACAATAAGTTATCCCAACGTTAAATCCGCAATTAGAACTATTCCGCACGGGGATGAACTTCCACTTCCCGAGCCCCCTACCAACTGGGAAGAGAAATGGCCAAAAGACTCTGATGATGATCATGACCTTGATGAACCATCGACATCAACATGTACATCCAAGGATCCAACGTTCATCCCTGACTGTGTTCGCGAGCCACATTTCAACCGGCAATGTGAACTTAATGACCTAGTCCGTGATTTGCACCTGACAAAACAAGAGGCGGAACTTCTGGGATCAAGGCTCCAGCAGTGGAACTTATTGGATGCAGAAACGAACATATCAGTGTACAGGAAAGGGCATGTTCAATTTTCAAGCTATTTCTCAATGCAAGATAATGTGTGCGTATGTACGGATATAAATGGGTTGATGGCGGAGCTAGGAATTCCTTACGTTCCAGAAGAATGGAGGTTATTTATCGACGCGTCAAAGGTCAGCCTTAAAGCTGTCCTTTTACATAATGGAAATAAAAAACCTTCTATACCACTTGCGCACTCAGTGAAGATTAAGGAATCCTATGACACCATGTCAACTTTGCTAAATCTTATAAATTACAAGGACCATTGTTGGCAAATATGTTGTGATCTCAAGGTAGTTGGTATTTTATTAGGACTGCAGTGCGGTTACACGAAGTATCAATGTTTTTTATGTTTATGGGATAGCCGAGCTGATGACAAACATTATGAAGTGAAGGAATGGGAACCTAGAGTGAATTACGTACCTGGAGAATGCAACGTCAAATACGCTCCTTTGGTAGATCCTAATAAGATATTACTACCGCCACTTCATATCAACTTAGGACTTATGAAAAACTTTGTCAAAGCCATGGACACATCTGGTGAAGGTTTCAAGTATTTGCGAGATAAGTTCCCTAACCTGAGTGATGCTAAGATTTCAGCGGGAGTGTTTATTGGTCCCCAAATTAGGAAATTAATGCTTGATGATAGCTTTGACAGCATGTTAAACAGTGCTGAGCTAGCTGCCTGGACAGCATTTAAGTGTGTTGTGCGCAACTTTCTGGGAAATAACAAAGCTGAGAGTTACACAGAAATCGTACAGGACATGATACAGAAATACAAAGAGTTGGGTTGTAGGATGTCTTTAAAAATCCACTTTTTGCACTCCCACCTCAGCTTCTTTCCTGCTAACCTAGGTGCTCTCAGCGACGAACAGGGGGAAAGATTCCACCAAGATATAATGGCAATGGAGAAAAGGTACCAGGGACGATGGGATCCTTTAATGATGGGGGACTATTGTTGGGGTCTTGTTAGAGAATGCAACATTTCTTACAAAAGAAGGAAGTAGTGTACGTTTTTGTAACCCAATGGAAGTTTCATATATTGTGATAGTTTTGGTTGTCTTTTCATGACCTTTTGGTACATTTGTATTATTGTTTATTGTATATTGTCATACTTGTAAATTATATTGTATTATATTTTATATATGTGTTTGTGGTAATAAAGCAAAACGTTTTACCTCAACTTAAGAGATCTGAAAGCATTACTATAAGGTGCAATAAACAGTACACACAGTATACATACAAAAATATTTATTTCTCTAGAAAGAATAAAGCGATTATTACGAAACTTGGAGGGTTTGTTAAATATGAATCAAAGTATACTTAGGTATAATTTCTATGTTAGTATATGCAAGGGGACAAGATCTTGGGGTGTAAAATAAACGAAAAGGGAAATTTTTGAGGGATTTTCCCGAAAATCCCTCTGTTACCTGAAAATCGTACGTGATGGAGAAAAACCGAGTGCATATTCGAATTCAGCGCAAAAAGTTCCTTTAAGAACAGGTATGTCCTTTTATGTAACAAAACCTTTGTTAACTAGTGTACAAAATAGCACATAAAATTCAATATAAACTTGATTTATTCCTTATTAATTGTGTCGTACTTTATTAGTGTGAAGTGAAGTGAATATAATGAGATTAGGAAGAGAGGTGAATGTAATAACAAACTGGATATACTGAAGTAAGTGTAGTAAAAAATACAAATAACTCTGGATAATTAGTGTAATTGAATTTTCTATATAAATTTTATGAAGTCTTTAGTGAAAATTCAATTTTTCATTTCTGGCACTAAGTCAAGTAAGTAGAAAATTCAAGTTTTATAATGTTCAAGTTACTTTCTACTACAAAGTGCTACAAAGTTTGTAGTTCTAAATAGCAAATTCTAATATTACGGTGTACTGCAACACTAGAGCTGGATTTTTAAAAATATAATTTTAATTTCCTCATTTCCAAGTGATTTAAGTAGCTTTAAGACTCTTTAATAGTGTCAGTGTGACCACGTTCAATACAGTTAAAAATATGTACCAGTATATAAAATGGTAAAAATTGTACTTACAAATAGTCATTGTGAGCAGTACAAATTTTAAATGTTTTTAATTCTAATTTCAGTGGTTGAAAATTTCTTCACCAGACCAAAATCCAGCACAAAAGTGACACGGGATTAATTAATCTAAAGATGTAAACTAAGAGGCCTCTCATAGATGGAAATTCCACTCTCACGAAAACTGTTTACAGCTTCATATTATTATTATTATTATTATTATTATTATTATTATTATTATTATTATTATTATTATTATTATTATTATTATTATTAACCAAACAAATCAAACTATTGTTACATTACAAACATATATTCGTATTATCTTACCTATGTTACATTCCCGTGTCTATTTTCAAGACAGCAGTTTGCCCCCCCAGCTGAAAAATACTTCCGACGCCACTGACCGCGTGTCTACCCCTCAGTTTAGACGTGCATCTTCTTCAGTGTCTTTTGTGTTATTTCCCCGCCTGTGTTTTCGTGTGGTTATACGAAAATGAATAAAGTACACATGTTAGAAAGTATCAAGCGCGTTTCCAATAGGTGAATCCTCAGAACTTTTCCACTTTTAAACATTCCTCCCCGGAAAATGACTTAACAGTTGTATCCTGTTTCTATCCGATGCTGAACAAAGAAAAGCTCAAATCCGAACTACCGGCCGCATAGAGCAATGATATTCTTTGCGCAATTAGTAACAAAAGTGATTTATTACTATTTCTGCGTGACAATGATTTAACAGACACATTTTCCGAGGTGTCAAAACTGGTGGACATAGTGTTGTTGCCCTATGATTATACTTAACGTGTTAGTATGATAAGTATTTCCGACTGCAATTTTTTAAGCAATTCACTTAATAATAACAATAATAATGCATTAGTAGTAGTAGTAGTAGTAGTAGTAACAATAAAGTATTTGTCTTGAGGCTTGGCCCACTCTGTCTTTTATTCCACGAGCCGCCACTGCTTTTCCCCTTCCCTCATAAGTATACTTGCAAGAAACACTGAAATCTATTATACTCTGATATCTTTGATATAGGACTATATTATAATGTATTATACACTGATATCTCGCAGTCAGTGTTCACAGCGAGTAAGTATTCACTGACTTGGGAATGTAGATCAAACGAAAGGACAACAATCTCCTGCATGAGTTGACAGCTAAAACAAGAATGAACATGATTGAATATCATTGATATAGCAAGCAGCAAGAGCAAGGAGTACTTATGGACTTTTTCGTCAAGTGTGCATTTTGACTTTCTTCGCCTTCTGCTGATAGCGGCATTCTTCACCAGAGCTGCTGTGGGTGTGATAAGACAGTAAGTCACAACTAGAGGAAAGAAACGAGTTTGAGAGCCTTGACTGGACTAACCATTCATCCTACTTTATTTTACTTCACAACAACAAATTTCCAGTTGAATTTATGAACAAAACACCTCCTACAGTATGACGTCACTACTTAATACTTCGATCCCCTTCTGCTCAAAAACACAAAACATGCTTTGTTGTGTGTTATGGTATACTAAAGGACTAACTATTCCCAAAATTTCAGATTTTTTCATCCAGGCCCATTGCAGATATTGGACAGTGAAACATGCTAAATTGGCATAATTCCCCAACTTTACGATTTTTTCCCAGGCCTTTGGGAGAAACTATAGGTCTGTAAATTTTTGTGTATTAACTTATGACCCCAGACTACATGCACGCACAAATTCAGACCTCTACGTCAGTTGTTTCCTCTTCCCAAACATGTCTTCAATGTCCAAACATGTTGCTACTTTAAACCCTGATTTCACCCCCTTTAAGTGGTTTTAGACAAAAATGTTAAGAGATCAAAGTTTTAGCTCAGCACGGGTTGAAGACGTCCAGCAATTTTCAATTTGATAGGACAAATACATGCTGAGATATTCAAAATAACGTAAACGCCTAAAATCGAAAAAAAAAAACGCAAAATGGCGGCAGCCGTTGCGTCGCTATGGGATGTTATAGAAAATAATTAATTGTGGTTTTGGTCGAGCGGCACATGCTTGATCACTTAAGAATGGATTGACTCACTTGAGAAATTGTTTTGGTGAATCCTTTTCCTTCAACATACAGAAAATCGACTTAAACTATTGCTTTTGCAGTACTTCGTTTTCTCTAAACCCCAAACTGAAACATGACGGCAGAAAGTTTCGAAAAGTGTTACTATTCCCCCTATGAGATTTTTAGATAGAGTACATTTACCTGGTACAAAGAAGGAGGGAGTGCAAATGCACCTTCTTAAATCAGGCTTTTAATAGCAGTTAACATTCTCTGAAGCTTTTCCTTTTAGTTATCACCTGGTTTGTTCTTATTACTATTCTTTCAGTCATTTGTTTTCTATTTTGTTATTTATTCTTTTAAGTTTTTCACAACCGCTGATTTAATCTTTTATATTTTTTTATTTTGTTTCATTCTATATTTCTTCAAGCTTTCACTCACTCTTAGAAAGTACATTTTTGAATGATGATTTCGTGTTGATGATCATTTATGGCTAACATATATCAGCCATTGGCCTTTACGTGACGGGGACAAACATCTCCCTGCCGACATCCCCATTAATCCCTAATCAATCAACTTAATTTATCTTCAGTATGTGATAGTGGTAATGGTTTTACTAGGATGAAAGATCTTTTAATGAATAACACACTTTAGAGCTGCCAACTTTGAGAAATAAAATTATCGGCATCGGCTTATACCGGTAATCCTCACAACAGTTTCAAATCTTAAATGTATAGTTGAGCCCGTCAGAAATACCGGTTAGCTAGTAACATACCGATCAGTTGGAAGCCCTAATAACATTAGATTATAAGTTTCGAAAGTTTTGGTAATTTCACCAGCAGCTACTGCCAACTTTGAGTAAGATTACAAGGCTTCTCATAATATTACAGTACGATCGAGTAGGGATTCACTATGATAAGAATTGTCAAGTTATTCCATATGTTCTTTACTGTTTGTACTTCTGGTGCGTAGGGTCCCTGGTTCGGTCCTCGGTCAAATAAGTTTGTGGTGGACAACATCGTACTCGTGGGTTTTCTAGGGGCACTCCGTTTCCTCCTCTTCCACCAATTGTTCCATTATCATTCACTTGCCTTAATCATCGTCTCCCTTAGGCTGAAGGGCATAATCCTGGGAAGTTAGACTGAAATATTTCATTTCGTTTTTTTTTCATTTTCTATTGTTTGTGATATCATCCAGTCCCTGTGGAAATCACCCTCTCCCTGTCAGTCAGCCCCTTGCTGCTGATGGTTGAAAATGCTTGATGAAATTGTGAAGTTCAACTGTTGGATGTGATCCGCAACAATGATGCGGGAATTTGCTTCCACACATTCATTTAAAAGCGTCGTTATCCACTCTAGACATGTATTTTTACCTTCCTTATCTTAAGAGAGACTCCGGTTTCAGCCATACTTTTTTTTTTTTTTTTTTTTTTTTTTAAGCCAGCGACGCACTGCACCTTCCGAAGTGAAATTACGTTTCATAACCCTACCACATTCCAATACGTTTTTGCCGGATTATCTCATTTTGAAGTCTGCAACAAAATTGTTTGTAAGTCAGCTTGCCTAGTATGGTACACAGATCAAACTAGCATGTCCTACGACATCTGCAGCTGCACCACGCCTATTAACATATCAGTTAACTATTGAGATGACTTTCAGCTGGTATTACTCAGGGTGAAGGGTTTAGCGTGAATGTTGTGCATTTGAATATAACGTTTATAATTGTGTTTTTTTTTTTTTTTTTTTTTTTTGTAATGAATAAAACTGAATGTATCAATGAATAATTTTTCTGCATTTTGCAGGGAGAAATTGGTTGCATTATATCATCAAAGTTTTAACGAAATGGAACGAGATCATTATAATTTTGAAGGAACCTGTTAGAAAAGGTTTTTCCTATAGTAAATTATTCTTTTCGGATTTTTCGAACAGATATTGTAGGGTTTCAAATGGATAAAGCCATCTCGGAGAAAATTACCTTAACAAAACTCACCTCACCAGTGACTGTTCTTTCTGAATTTTTCCGTAGATAAACTAATAGTTCCATTGCTTATACACGACTGTTCATGTTCAAACAGAATAATCAGAACAGTCTTCTAGAAACAACCAATTTTTTATTTTCACGCTTTAGGAAACTATTCTTATTTTTGAGTCTATAGGTGAAATAAGAAAAATTCAGTTATGGAATACCATAAAGTTTTTAAGTTGAAAGTTTAGTCCGATACATTTGATAGTAAGGTCTTTAGAGTCTTACACATAAGTCAGACAGACATCCAAAAACTACTTTGACGAAATATATTGTAATACCCCGCATGGTTGTGTTTACAAATACCCAACATGTACTTCTATTTACAAACATCAACCATGTACGTTTTACTATGAATTGCTATAGCTGCAGACAACGAAGACAACAGTGACACCACTGGTCACAGGACTACAAGGGAACAGCAGCGCCACCTGGAACACCTATATAACCGAGAGTATTCCAAGGAAAGACATCAGTCTGAGACTGGTGATCTCTCCTCTAGCTTCCTCTGGAGCTCTACGAGATACCTATCCAAAAGCCTCTAGTTTGTTTTGGAACTCTAGGCTTCTTATCTCTCCTCTTAGCTTGCTCGGAGCTCTGAATGGCATAGTCAGCTAGCTTGTTTCGGAGCTATGTGACTCTTAACACCCCTCACTGCTTGCACGGAGCATTGGAGATCCTAAAAGCTACTCCACTTACCTTGCTTCGGAGCCCTGTGCAGATCCTGGCTTAGACAGCTCAGGCCTTGGCTCATCTGTCTTTACCCAATATTAGAGAATTTACGTTATAGTAATATTTTTGTGGATTTTGTGTTAGCGGGAAAACAATTCCGAACTGTAACTCGTTCTACCTATACCTGCACAAGCAGAACTTTACAACTGCTCTAAGAAAAATGGACCTACAACTTAGCGGGTGATCCGAACAGGGGCGGAGGGATCCAGGACGGACTCCTTCGGGTGGAAGCTGAAATATTCTGTCAGTTTTCTCTCTCACAGTGTTTTTGCAGTACTGGAGCCTGCGCCGCTCGGGGACGAACGACCTTTTGGTCAACCTGCATCCGTCTATCTATAGATCCGAACCACATAAGTTCCCGTCGGGAATCGAAATAAATCTCCAACACGAAAGCCCGTAACAGCACTATTTAACCATGAGGAAGTCTAAACTATAAATTTACTTTTGCTCTGCTTAGATCTTTGAAACAAATGAATTTTTTTAGCGCTTAAACACACACACACACACACACACACATATATATATATATATATATATATATATATATATATATATATATATATATATATATATATATATATATATATATCAAAAAGTTCCATTTCCGTTGAAAGTTCACTCACAGTTCGTATGATCAATACAGCAGCACACAGCGTGTACCTCACAATCTTGCGCTGAACGGAAATTAAACTGCTGTTCCATGGAAATATCAAACGAGAAGTTAGTAGAATGTGCATTAGATAAAGAAACGGTGTATAAATAAAAATGTTACTTCAAAAAACAAAAGACTCTCATCTGCCGCCCACAATTCCGTTGGAAAATGTATCAGATGATGTTATCTAGTCGTAAAATGCTTCATACACATTTCACGACTGAATGCAATTGTAGAGATATGAATTAAAACAATAGTTAATTAGAATACGACAATATATTTCAACTAAATTTTTGGTGCAGAAAATGTATAACTCTATTATAAATAACAAGATAAAATACGAAAGCTTTCAGAATCAATTTTCATTCTATAAATATATGAAGGTCTTTCTTGGTTTCGAAAAAAGCACGAGAATGTTCGCGGAGAACATATTCCGTATGAACTGAATAGGAAAATGATCTTTAACAGCGTCAAATATTATTCACTCTATTGTTACCCAAATACTAAATGAGTAACCCATGTTGCTTGTTAAATATAAGCTCTTTCTACTGGTATAGTGGCTAGCGCGCGCATTTTTAGTGCGCTGCGTCCTAGGTTTGATTCCCGGTGGGAAGACCTTGAAATTTGAACGCATTATGACGGGTTGAAACTGTAGGTCTACGTCTCATAGAGCCTCGGTCTTTAAAAGTGTGCTAAAGTTGAACTAAGCAACCAAAAGCTGATCAATATAACCTTTTATTTTAAATTTTATACGGACTTTCACTTTAATGGGTGACATATTGATAAATCTAATTACACTGGGCATAACTGGAACATCCCCGTGGCTATATGGTTAGTGTATTTGCCTTGTGTATGGGAAACCTGGGTTCGATTTCCGATGGAGACTTAAGTTGTTCAGATCCCACGTTTGCTGTAGGTTCACGTCTCATATGAATCTCATATAGCCTCGACGCTGAACTCTAAACCAATCAACCTACGCATCTACATTAAACATAAGTACTTGTAGCTCTCTATAGTTTTTGCTGTTAACAGTCCTATATGGCAACTTCTAAAATTTAACATCTGTTCCCACGCACCATTTAGGTAAATAAATCTAAACTTAAAGCTAGACTTACTATTATGTAGCCGATTAGTAAGTAAGCTTGTCTTTGGTGCACGCAGTTCAGCTTTCAATTCTCGGTGAAGTCACTGAGTTTTCAGTGTTGATCGTGTATTGAGTGAGAACTAGCGAGCTGTTTGAAGTTAGAAGCAAGGAACTCCAGGCTAGAAATCTAGATATAAGGGCGACACACCAGTCAATCAAAAGACGCGTAGCCAGTCGTAGCTCTTCGTAGGTACCAGCGCTTTGAAGTATTTACTGTTCTTATTTTATAATCGCACCCTCCCAACCCACTGGTCTAGTGGCTAGCGTGTGTGCTTTTGGTGGGAGAGCACGAAGAAAGTAATTTCATAATCATTCAGTTTCATTAGTCATCCGTCTCCATTAGCTTAAGGCCATAATCGTGGGATGTTGCACTAAAAGTATTACTTCATTTTATTTATGTTATTATTAATTGAAATTTTTAAGGTCTCATTTAGCTTTCATAATACTCGTAAATTAAACACGAATATTAGATTAACGTTTTACCATAATCATGTACTGTAGCCATAAAGCGAAGCAAAGATGGCGTGGGTCAATGAAAAACTTGACCCATGACTCACCACACATTTCAACCCAAGACCCACTGGACCCAACACCCACCATGACCCACTCTAACCCACAACTCATCGTGATTCATATTGACCCACTCTGACCGACACCTATTCTGACCGACAGCCCATCGTGACTCACGACCCAGTGTGACCCACTCGCACTCACCATAACTCACTCTGACCCTCCACTTATCATAATCTACTCTGACCCATCTTCTTCAGCTACCCTGACCCACGATATACGCCTTTCTCTCATCGCTGATTAAAAGTTCACACCTGTGATAAAAGCAAGCATGTTAATTTATCAGTACATAAACCTTTAGTGTATCGTGAAAGGAATTAAACAAAGAACATATAAAGGTTGCTTATCAGACTGTGAATCCCTATGGCCAATCCCTCAAACATTCCTCCGTTGTAGCACTAGTGGATCTAATCTTTACAATATAAACTATGATGTATTTGCCGTGGTCCACATAACGACGAATTTCAATTAAGTCTAAATTGCAGGTAGTTTTTAGGGAAAATAAGGTGAAATTTTAGTCTCAAAATAATGTAAAATACGTGAACGTAGAGGTATAAACGGAAGTTCGAAGTCAGTTATGCATTCTTAACAGTAGATTTTCCCACTCATTAAGTAATAAAGATTTTGCTTAATTTATTTCCCTCCAATTTTATCCGCTATTTTTTGTAATTGTTTTATCTGCTCTTTCATTTTCTATAAACATTGCTATATAAGTATTAAAATAATAAATCTTTTTGTACCTATTATAGGGAGGAAATTTGTTTTTAAAACGTAGAGTGTGTCCATTTTTAAATGTTTCGCTTGCCTTTGGTTACGACAATATTTGGTAAGTCAATTTCCGCTAAAACAATCTGTTCTATGGGGATGGTAGCTACTGAACTGAGACGAATTTTAGCAAAGTTCATGAGTAAATTACAAAAAGTAATAAATTTCTAAATTGTCATACTATAATTCAAACCTTTGAAAGGTATACTATTTGGGCAATGATTTGCAAAAATTAAAGAAATAAACCATATTGGGCTCAGGACGGGAGCATTATCATACAGAGGCGTCAAATACCAAATAGTGGCTTTATCTAAAACTCCAGAATTCGCTTCTGTTGCTGTATCACTTGTAAATAAATAGTTGTCAATATTAAAGTTCCAACCCACCCTCGTATATCTTGCTATTTTTGCTCTGGTACCCATCGACCAATAGAGGGCCATTCTGAAGCTCTTATGCTTAACGATGTTGAGTATCTACTCCATCTTTGTTTTTGTTTTTTGCCCATTGATTTATAGGAAGAATTATTTTCTGTTTTCTTTGATGTGAAATGGAATTTTAATTATGTAATTTTAGTCAAGTCTTGTCTTCTAAAAGTCTTGTTAAAGGTTCTTTGGTTTTTCTATGTGAATTTGCATTTTATATATATTTATACATTACACCCATTAAGTTTGATTACTAAATATTGAGACTATCTGTCACAGAATTTAATTTTCTCAAGGTAGGGAGACATTTAAATAAATAGACTTGAAGGAGCAATCAGTGAAACCAAATCATTAATATTTCAGTTTATTCAAAAGAAAATAGAAAAATAATTCTCCGAATAATTCAATGAGCCAAAAGCGAAGATGGCACAGTTATTTCAACATCATGTATAGCCTATTTTGAAAATATTGCAATATTCTCTCGTATTCACAAAGAACATCACGTGCTTCAGCACAAGAACTACTAAGCAGACGACGGATGCCATCTCCGAAGAAATACGAAAAGAACACGAAAAGTCACGAAGAGGACCCCTTCAACCCCTCCATATGCTCCGCCTCCAAAACTGGCTATAAAAGAGGACGCACAGGGACAGAAGACATCACTCTCCAACTGATCAATTCTTACCTTTCTCTCCCAACTGCTTTGTGCAGGAGAGACTCCCTAACTTTACTCTTCGCTGCTATGGGCAAGAGATTCCTTACCAATCTCCGCGCTGCTACGGGCAAGAGATTCTAACCAACAAATCACAAGTCCTCCGCGATACGCTGGGCAGGAGCTCTAACTTATTGAAAATAAATGATTATTTACAGTTATTACTTATTTGTAATTCAGTGTATAAACTGTATAAAGACTTTTTATAATAAAAAAAGGGATAAGTCTATGTACCACTTCTCTACCATACTTTACAATATAAAATGAGTGACCTAGTGAGAATTCGCTACATTTCGATATATTTCAGCTTATTTTTTCAATGTCTCTTTTATTTGTTTCTTAAGGAGTTTGATTTACCAACTAAAAGTCATTTATATATTTACTGTGTCTGTCTGCGTGTCTATCCGTCTGTTAGACAAAAAATCTGAAGAGCTACTTTAATGGACCATCATCAATTTTGGCCAGAGTGTACAGGGTTAAAAGTCAGGAATCGAGTTCGTCGATGGATTTGGTCCGAAGATATACTCTCCCCATGTGTTCTCATAGGAGGTTATTTTAAATGAATCGCCCCTTGGTATTATGCAACCCATGTGTCAGATTGGTTGCTCACTATTCACTTACTTTCTAACCAAACTCTGTCACATGGTGTACAGTGACACTCATACTTGTTAAAGATGAAACCTGGCATTGAATTGAAAATAAAAATGTTTTTGTGTGTGGGAAGAAATTGAAGTGAAGAGCACTTTTTTTATGAAGCCATTAAAATGAAAATCGATACGAAAACTTCCTTTAAAACAGAAAAGAAAAAGAGTTCTCTCTCTCTGTAGATAGCTAATAAGAATCAATGAAAGACTAATTTTCTACCTTCTTCGCTTACTTTCTTCTTTATATTTGGGCCGCAACTAATAAGGTATGTTCAACATGCCCAAGCAAGCTATATATATATATATATATATATATATATATATATATATATATATATATATATATATATATATATATATATATATATATAAGCTGACTCCTCGAAATTGAACGTCGTTGGGTAGTGATTTATATAAGCACCGCTGAAGAGCTTGTTCTGCGATTGTCTGTGCTGAAAGTTAGTTCCTGAGAATCTTCAGTGTTGTCAGTTTAATCTCGTCTCTTTTCTTGTTCTGAAACTTTAATGGTTCACGTCGAGAAAGAGAAAGTAACGTCGAGTACGGGGGCGGGTGAAGAGGTATACAGTAAGGAAAGAAAGAAAGAGAAACCTCGTTACCTGCAGGAGTTCATGTCGTCGCTATGGTGACCGTCGTATTTAGTACAAAGATCCTCCAGCAGATGGACTCGCTTTCGGTCAACTAGGGAAATCATTGAAAGTCTGGAATTATATACCGTTGGCTAAAATTAATGAAGTTGAGAAGGGGAGAAATGCTTTGGCATGAGCACACACAAATTTCTTCCTCTTTTTTTCTCTCTTTTTTTAGCTGCGTTTATTTTTATGTACTGTTCCGGAAGGGTAGAGGAAGAAAAGAAAAAAAACTACGGTTTCATGTATCTGTAATAGTTTAACGAGGAAGTAATTTCTCTTCTTCCTTGTTTTATAGTTTATGTCAAAAAAATTGTTACTGCTGCCATCTTGTGGTGAATATTAAAAATTAAGCTTTCTACCTTAAATGTAAATGTTTGATATCTCTGTATTTTGATATTAATAACGTTGTCAACTAACAGTAAAATTGCTCTGTCACTTTCTTGAATTAAAATTTCGTAACATGATTTAAAAGCGGAAGATTATTACAAAAACACTACGACAACTCTTAATTATTTTAGAAAGATTTTAAAAGTGAAATGTTTATATTTAAAGTAATTTATAATGTTATAGCGATGTAAAAGAACTCATGCAAATGACAGAAAAGTACAAAGTGAAATCAAGAATTTCTTATTGAAAATTACATTTTCAGCGGAAATATCTTTTAAACAAATCTGATGCACACAAAACATCAATAACAAACATTACAGATATGCTACATGAGATGGGATATTATTAATGTCAAAATTATTACGGTAACATAAGATTTCTGGATTTTTTTAAAAATGTAACGTCCGATAGTTATATTCTTTCGGATAAAGGAGACGGATACTGTAATTGGTGGAAGTGATGTCAAACAATTTGTATAATAAGAATTTAGGAGGAAACAAGAACCTCGATAAAAAGCAAGGACATAATGTCCACCACACATTCCCATCGCCTGGAATCTAATAAGGGATCCCTCCCATCAGAGGCGAGCATAACCACTATGCCTTCCTGAAAATATTTGAGACATACAAAGCAATGGCTTCTGGATTGGGAAAGTAGGAAGAAGTTTGTATTCACTACATTTCTGGTACCCCCCCATAGGCGGAGCTATGGGGGCATAGGGGGCATTGCTCTCCCAACTTTTTGACAAAAAATAAAAATGCCACTTATAAGATCTTTCAATTCTCATTTGTATTTACCACGCCCCCCAGCAGACAAAAGTCTGCCCCCAGGAGACAATTCCTAACTCCGCCCATGAGCCCCCTTAAATCACCTCAATATAATACAGTAGTTTAAAAAAAAACATCTGCCACCAGCGCTATGTCCATCACATTCAATTCATCCTCTTTACATCTTCGTGGGATTTGGAAAATTTATGAAATAACTAATACGTTCGTTTTCTTAATATGATTAGAACGCTCATATATCAAAATTCGTGACTTTTACGTTCCAATGATTCAGAAGAAATATACTATAAAAGTTAATTGCAGTGGCTCCGTTCCCATTCATTTGGGTGAAATTTTGAAACTTTCTCCATGGAGGCCCATTGAAAGACGGTGGCCAAGAAGGATAAATCCCCTCGAGAGTTATTTATTTATTTATTTATTTATTTTTAACTTTACCGCTGTTATCTTGGATGTTTCTGTGTTTATTGATTTGATGATTGCTTGCAACGTTGAAGAGAGGATTAAGTCGTTTCTTCCATCCAGAAATGTAAGTGTTTTGTCTGAAGAGTTTTGAAAAGCTATTAAAATTACAGTATTATTAAATATATTTCAAAAGCTTTTGTTTCTACGTAGGGCATTAACGAGAATCTTATTTCGAACTCAAGTTAGTCCCCTCCGTCAAAATTACCTTAGTCCTCCTGTCTTATTCGATCTGGCTACAGTCTCCCTCGGAGCGAATAAGCTTTTCATTTTCTGTGTATCTAAAAGCCCTCATATAGTCTACACGATTGTGCTTCTATGACCAACGGTTCAAAAAAAAAATTAAGTTTCTCACAACTTGTTCCACCTTCTACGCCGTTGGTCAGTTGTAGCGTAAAGGGTACAACGTTGTGGAATCAAAGTGCAATGGTAATCTCTAGCAATTGTGGGATTGTAATGAACACAGTAGAAAGTAAGAACAGAAAAGCCGTTCTCCTTGTTCAAGTGGCTTGTGTGTGTGTGTGTGTGTAAGTTTGGTGCACGAGGTCCCCGATTTGATTCCCAAAAAGAACAACATTAAACACATTACATGACTCAGATCACACTTTAAACTATATGTCTTGTCCTATATTGACTCGTTACCCAAAATTACGTAAATTCAAATCAATCAATATGAACAGAAAGATGAATTGAGTGACATTAAGTTTTAACAGATAAAATGATTTATTGAAGACAAGTATGAAAATAAGAAACGGACTATCCAGCTGTGTTAGACAGTGAAGACAGAAACAAAACGGTGATTGCACCATAAAAAAAAAATAAAAAATGCGATGTTGAGGGATAGACTCAGGAAAGCACTTATCAGTATGAGGAATGGAAAGCCAAGTGGGGGAGATATTATACCAATTTAGTTGATTAAGGATGGAAGGAAAGAAGAGGAGGAAAAATAGAGATGTTCCGAATTGGAATGGTAATCAAATATATGAAACGGAAAAGTGGCTAAAGTATTTCCAAGAGTCGCTAGTGATTCCATTATCTAAAAAAAATGATTAAAAAACCGGACTATAGGACGATTGCCTTCATATAACTTTTGCATAAAAAATTCACTTCGAATATTAAACATATTACATAATTGAAAAATAAGGACGCCGAGGTGGAAGAAGTAGAGGAAATACATTAGAGATTCGTAGGTTTATTTCGAATAGTCACTGAACGGTTTTTAGCGAAAGGAGGAAGATTGATTATTTGATGTAGAAAAGGCTTTTGACAAAGTAAACTGGGTAATTTTAATGAAAATGATAAAGAAGATAAAGATAGAATGAAAAGATCGAAGATGAATGAGAAGCTATTAGATCAACCAATGACTATTGTGAAGTAACTGTGAAGCAACTGTGAAGTAACAATAAATGACTGTGAACTCTTGACTTAATTTGCTAAATTCTATTCGATTATTTTATTAAATTACGTTTACCTACGACAGAATCATGAACTCTTAAATTTCAAGAAACAAAACTTTTATTTATGTTGTACATTTGTAGACAGCTTGTATAAGCATGTATTTCTCAATGGTAATAATTGAAATTACGAATAAACACGACTAGTTTTCTTCTTGATTTTCCTCATTCCCTTCCGCCTATCCTGAGACTTCCCGAACACCAGACGGATCGTTTTGCGGCTAAACAAAACTACGGAGGACACATCGACAAGGGGTATTCGCCACAAGGTCTAGAAAGGTGCAGGATCGTCGTGAGAAGCACATCGCCCCATTGGAGAACGACCAACTCCATGTCTGGAGAATACCATTCTGTAGGTTCATCGCCTCAGATTAATTTGAGCTTAACATCTGACTAGTGGAATGGAGGTAAAGAAGAATATCGTAGAAGACGCATTGTGAAGAGAAAACTCGATGCCCCTAGCAGTTCAACAGGATTGAAATCCAGTTGTTGACTGATTCCATCGTTTCCAGGTTCCTCCAGAAAAAAGTCATTCATCATCCCAGATGACCAGGACGACGCCAGTCCCATTGGAATATCAGGTTAGTGTTCATCCTTCATTTTATAGTTTAATCCTTTCTCTTTCTCTTACCTTTCCCACAACTAGTCATTCTCAAAATTGAAGTATTTGAGTTTTATTTGAAAAAAAAAATGAAATGAAATGTTTGATTTTTACGTCCCACGCTTATGCCGGCTAGGCTGAAGGAGACGGTGATAATGAGAAATGAATGAAACGGTGGAATGAAGAAAGTGGGAGAACCCCGAGGAAACCCACGCACACGGGGTTTGTCCACCACAAAGTCCACTTGGCGGGGGCTGGGATCGAAGCCGAGATCCCAAGCAGCAGAGGTGAACGCGGCCCCGCACGTGGTCTTGGACTTGATTCCCGGTAGGAGAGCCTTGTAAAATTCGAACGCAGTATTATCGTTCGAATTCAATCTTAAACTGTAACTGTAATGTCTCATATAGCATTGGTACTGGTAGGGAGCCTTAATGATGACAATGATTAATTTTTGATATACAGATGACCAATTGTATGTAGTTTAAATTCAGCAAAAAGTAGTCTGCTAGTGATTTCCGAAATGAAAAGTAGCCCATAAACGTAAAAAGAATGGCCACCTCCTACTATACATCAAGCACTATTTAAATGTTTTCTCGTTCTGTCTCTGCAAATAAACTTTAAACTTGTCATGCTAACGAATATTATTCATGATAATGAAACTTTTATTTCGAATGAAATAACGAAGAAACTAGCTTCGTGAATCTTTTCCTAACTACATTTTAACTTTATGCATAAGGAATAAGTAGACATTTATCTATCCCATCTCTAACGGATATGATATTATCAAGATATCTATCTATCCCATCTCTAACAGATATGATATTATCAAAATATCTATCTATCCCATCTCTAACGGATATGATATTATCAAGATATCTATCTATCCCATCTCTAACGGATATGATATTATCAAGATATCTATCTATCCCACCTCTAAAGGATATGATATCAAGATATCTATCTATCCCATCTCTAACGGATATGATATTATCAAGATATCTATCCCATCTCTAACGGATAATAATATTATCAAAAGTGGAGAATTTATTTTACACCAAACTGTCGAGGTGGGAATATGTTAACATTTCTGTCAGTTTCACGTAATGTATTGTGTTCATAGAATTTTCGCAAGCTTGTTCTGCGCTAATATCCTATTCCTCTTCTCTTCTCTCCTGTTAACATGTTCGTTGTCTAACAGGATACTCGTAACACTGTTCAACTTTTCTTCAACTTAATATCACGAAAATGCATATTTTGTAGAAGTGCTGACAGTTCACATACTGTTCAACAATTAATTTTATCTGCACATGGCGCTTGGAGTCGCACAAGATGAGTTGATGGGTTTTCGGAGGAAAACTCCTGTTGTTACGGCGCTGATGATTAATAGTGAGAAAATGGAAGGGTTGCTTCTCAAGGTGTGTGGGAGGGGGAGGAAGGGGGAAAGGATGTCACTAAATGCACCAGTGAGAGTTTCTTTTGATTAATTGCTTCTCTCCTTCTCTTTCTATCTCTTCGTTTCTATGTCTCTTCCTCTACTCTAACGTGGACAACTCTGTTACCAAACAATGGCAAAAAGTTTCAAACATGGCTTCTGGTACACTATTCAAACGGTGTAGGACAAAAAAGAGATGGCCAGGGACCTTAATTTATCCTTTAAACGAGTGTCACAATCATCCAAACATATTTCATTTAGCAATGGAGACCAACACGTTCTCTACGAATATGGTGGTTTTGGACAAGAGGACTTTTGCCCATCAGCACATTGACAAGGTAGATGATTCTTCTCGTAGCTCTTACCGGCCATTCATTACTAGTCTATTTTTTTTAACGTTTAAGTAATCTTTGAATTATTACAACATTGAGGAAGACTATTTACTTTATTATTACTATTAAGTATCCTGCCTGTCGGCAGGACCTAAAAGTATTTCTTCCACGTTTCTCGATCTTCAGCTTCCTCCTTTGACTACTAAAATTTTCTGCTATTTTTAAAATGATCGATCAGTTGTGTTCTTCTACTTCCTACTACTCGCTTTCCTTCCATCTTTTGTTCTATGGCGGTATGAAGAAGACAATTTCTTCGCAAGATGTGTCCAATCCAATTAATCTTCCTATGATGGATGCTGGCTAAAAGCGTCCTCTTCTCTCTTATCCGTTTTAAAACATCTTCGTTTGTTACTCTCTCTCTCTTTCTCTCTCTCTCTCTCTCTCTCTCTCCGTCCATTTTATCCTCCCCATCTTCCTCCAACACCACATTCGGAAGCTCTGTTAATATTCCTTCTCCAACTTCCCTGATGTTCAAATCTCTGAACCGTACAATTCAATGCTCCATATATAGCACTAGACCAATATTAAGCCTGCTAGTTACGAGTGATCTTTTCTTGTCGAATGATTCTTTGGCTATGGCAATTCTTGACCTGATCTCTTTGGTGCAGTAAGCGTCTCTCGTCAAAATATTTCCTACATGCTAGAAATTATCAAGCTCTTCAAGCTCTCTTTGTTCTACTCTGATCTATAAGGGTGTGTTTTCATGGGATATTCTCATGACTTTCGACTTTTCAATGTTAATTTCCATTCCCTACAGTTTTCCAGTGCCAACTATTTTTTCAATCATCTCCTGTAGTCCTCCTTTGGTTTTAGCTATTATAACCATATCATCTGCATACCTGATCTTGTTAATGATGTGCCCTCCAATCTTGAAATCTCCAATTTCCATTGATGTTTCCTTCATTAAACATTCACTGTAAATGTTGTATACGAGGGTGGGCTGATAAGTTCTCGGCCCGACTCAAAAGGACTTCAGCTGTAGGCATGAAAGTGTGAGGCTATTCAACATAGTCCCCTCAAAGGTCAACACACTTGGCACTTAGATGCTGCAACTTTTCCAACCTCTCCAATAAATAAATAAATAAATAAAAGATTTCTCAAGGTCTGCAAAAAAAAACTGTTCCGTAGCTGTTATAACCTCTTCACTGTGAAATTTCTGTCCTTTCAGTGCTGTTTTGAGTTTTGGGAACAGATAATAATCAGAAGGGGCAAGATTTGGCGAGTAAGGTGGGTGGTCAATGCACTGAAACCCTAGGTTCCTCAGAAAATCCATTGTTCTGCCAGCCTTGTGAACGGGAGCATTGTCCTGCAAGAACGAGACACATCGTGTCAACTTTCCTCGGCACTTTTCTTTAATAGCGTCCTTTACCTTAGCCAGCAGACTGCATTAATACCCTGCAGTTATGGTTTGGCCCTTTGGAAGGTAGTCTGAGAGCAAAACACCATCCTTATCCCAGAATATTGAGGCAAGCACCTTTCCTGCGGACTTTTGTGCTTTGAATTTTTTTGGGCCTTGGAGATCCTGAGTGGCGCCACTCGCATGACCGCTGTTTGGTTTCCGGATCAAAGTAATGCAACCACGTTTCGTCCTGGGTAACAGGTCAAAAAATCGTCCTTGGAGTTCGCAAAATGCCCTAAAATCACCTGTGATGATCTCACACGTTCGCGTTTCTGATCCGCGTTCAAACATTTCGGAATCCATTTCGCAGAAAGCTTGCATGTGTCCAACTGATCATGGATTATTGACCCAACACGTTCTTTAGATATGTGCACTTTATCAGATATCTTCTGAAGCGAAATCCGTCTGTTGCTCAAAATCAGGTCATGAATCTGGTCCACTTTTTCCGGAGTTGACACTGACACTGGCCTGCCACACCTGTCACCATATTCTGTTGAAAATTCACCACGCTTGAAGTTCGCACACCATTTCTTTACAGTGGAGTATGAAGAGCACTGTCCACTCAATGTGTCTAGCATGCAACCATGGATTTTCTTGGGCGACTTCTGTTGCAGGAAGAACTTCATTACATCTCGCAACTCCTCTTTGGTGAATTTGACATCTGGCTCCGCCATGGTTCATTCAATTACCTGTAAAATAAAAACCGTTCATGGTAGAATCGTGAAACTTGGTACTTAAACATATTGTAAAACATTGTGTAGTTTTGTCTCATATATAAGGAAGAGGTAGAGCTGTTAATAAAAAGAGCGTCCGGAATCGACTCCCACTACCAGTATTTTTACTATAAAAAGTTCCTCTATAAAAGTATTTTTACAAAAATACTAAACAAATTGATTTCTCTAGAATCAGGGTGAGTATAGGTGGTCTTTGACCGTAAGGTCGCAGACAGGATCTTCAACAGAGCCCCGTAGCAGGCTAAGAGGAGTGGAATTAAGGATCCAATGCTCCGTAGCAAGCAAAGGCGGGTTAAGTGGCTAACAGATCCCCGTAGCAGGCTAAGCGACTGAGGTTGGGATTCCCAGACAGAGTCCCGTAGCAGGCTAAGCCAGGAGATAGGATAGGCGTAGTCCCGTAGCAGACTAGAGGCCTGGGATTAGGTTACTCCAAGAGTCCCGTAGCAGACTAAAGGAGGGTAACCAGAAAACTGGTACTGAGCTGGATTCTTCTGTCCAATTTATAGCGTCCCTGTGGTGGCGGTAGCGCTGCTGCTTCAATTTTCGTCTTCTGCTCCGTGGGAGGGGCTAAACGTTGTCTGCAGGTGATTGCAGGTCTCCCTGGTGGAAGTTCCTCTTGATGAAGTACGAGGTGGTGTTTATAAACACTTGATGCGTGGATTTGTTTGTAAACAACTTCACATGGGATATTACACCCCCTGGCTTGTTTAAAAATAAGCCGAAGGGTTATTTTAGTTTATGTGATAGTTGGCAACACTGAGGAATCACACACAAAAAAATCACTAAGCACTAAATACTTGTGGCACTGAAATAAATGAAAATCACTTTTCGGAGCAGTAATGTGGTAGGGGAATAGAGCACTAAACAGGTGGTCCCTATATACAGGCAGGATCCGTACATGGTACATGATACTTCATTTCCCTCGAGATAGGGCTGTTTTTGGCTTGGCGTCAATAAATATATACTAATTCACTTATAGTAAGTGGAGTTGGAGTGTCTTAGCGGTTGCTCCTTAGTTGTATTATTGGTATTAACTGTTCTAATGGAATAGGAGATGATATTTCTATGCGGGTCGTTCTAGATTTGTTTGGTAACGAGCGAAGACGAAGATATAATATGTATAAAATAATAAGACTTAGGAATACTATATATATATTGCAATTAATAGGTTATATTAAGATAATTTATATTGGAAAGTTTGTGACTCTAACGGCTTGATTTCTTGGTCACCCTGTATAAGGTGTAAAAGTTTCTAAAATATTTGCACTAAAGATATGTATTTCAATAAAATAATCTAATTTTAAGTGCCAATGATGATGATAACGATGGACCAGAATTCCTGGTCATCCTGTATAATGTAAATGTGGTCATAACTTTTGGAACATCCTGTGTAATATTCAAGTTGCCTAATGTCGGTGACAATATGTAGTTCACAGAGGAAAAGAAGAAAAAAATATCGATGAAAATGTAGAATTATAGGTTAGCTGTCCTTGTAAAAGATCAGTTGCCTTTTAAATGCGGAAACGCAAATCTCAGCATTCTCTCATTCAGTTGTAAAATAAATGAATCAGATTTTTGTAAAGTTAAGAGGAAATGAATGTTTGCATCGTAATAAAAAGTGTCTTTATCTGTTTGAAGTCTTGTCTTTGTATTTCCTTCTTCCTAGTGGTGAGTACTGTATTTTTTCGCTCGTGTAGAAAAAAATAAAAAAGAAGTTATTTATTCTTGTACTATGTCATCTCTATTTTCATAAAATGGCTTAATTCTATCTACTGAAATTTCTTGTATTTTCTGCCGAAAAGAATTTGGAAATTCTATCTTATAAAGGTTAGGATTCAGTCTATCCAGGATTTGAACAGGTCCCACGTAGGAAGCCGAGAAGCTTTCCGGCACTCCTATTTGCCGATTAGGAAAGTAGACCTGTTAGGAACAGAATTAAACTACCCGTTTAATCTTCCTCTAAAAACTGTTACATTTTTGCCTCCTTTATTCTCTAGTAAAAACCACAGACTACTACACAGACAAGTTTTTCACCTCTTGCTACAAACTTAACATCCTCCCACCTTTGATTAATACATTAATCAAACAAATATATATATTACATAAGGTACAGTCTCAATCTAAAAGTTTACTAACTGAACATCCTCGGGAAGGCAGGTCCGCCGGGTTATGTTGCCCTGAAATATGACGCCAATCTTCTACATTTGTTAAATTGCGTATTTCCTTCACCCTATTATTAACAAATGTTGCCCATGGTCCTTCACTCTGTATCCAACACAAAGCTGTAGATGAATCCGTCCAAAAATATTCTTTGATCTTTTCAAAACCCATTGCTGTTTTCACAAAATTCGCTAAACGAGCTCCTATGAAACATGCCAGTAATTCTAATCTAGGTATAGTGATACCCTTCAGTGGCGCGATTCTCGATTTAGCTTGCAATAATTGTACTGAAACAGTGCCATTAACCTCAGTTCTCAAAAACACTACTGCAGCATAGGACATTTTAGATGAATCACAGAATATGTGTAAACTAGAAGATTCTATGTCTACAAACGAAACACACCTGGGTATTTTTACAGTCCTTAACAAAGTAAGTTCTTCTAACCATTTAAGAAACTGCTTGCTTGTTTTTTCCGGTAATTCAGTATCCCAACTCAACTTTTCTTTCCACGTTTCCTGTAACCAGAGTTTTGGAAAAAGAGTAACAGGACAACTGAAACCAATTGGATCAAACACTCGTTGCGCAAAGGACAAAACAAATCTTCTCGTTACTCGTTCAGGAGGTTTCTCACTTAAGTTTATGTCACAAAATAAAACATCATCTTGCTTGTCCCACAATAAACCTAGAACAGATATTGGTACACATTTCTGTTCTTCTTTGCACAACGTAGTATGCTCCCACCCTCTTAACTCAAATTTTCCTTCAGCCATAATGTTCGTTGCTTGTTCAATAAACTCTTTCAATTCATTTTCAGAATCAACGGATGTTACACAATTATCAACATACATGGAAGTTTTAAGCTTCTCAGTTACACTACTATAAGGATAATTGTATTGTTTCAAGTGGTGGTCTATTACAGCATGCAAAAGAAAGGGACTACAGTTAACTCCAAAAACCACCCTGCGGTGTCGAAACACTTTAATCACCTGTTCTTTATAATCTTGCCACCACAAAAAACGTAAGTAGTCGCGATCTGCTGGATTAATAGAGATTTGTAAAAAAGCTCTTCTTATGTCCGAAACAACACCTATCCCTTTCTTTCTGAAATTCATGAGAATGGCAGGAATAAGTTCTAACATATTAGGTCCCTTTGCTAGACAATCATTTAAGGAACGAGATCCCTTTTCTTTACACGAAGCGTCAAAAACAGGTCTAACATTTGTCGTGGAATTTACTTTAAAGACTCCCCGATGAGGTAAATAATGCCCTCGATTACCTAACTCTTCTTCTGGAACTTCTTCTATAATTCCTTCATTTTTCCAGTCTTCAAAAATTGCGCTATACTCATCAAACTTTCCATCCGCTATTAATTTCTCACTTGCTTTTCTTAGTCGCTTCTCCGATAGATCTCGGTTATCGGGAATATCACTGTTGCCATCTAGCCAAGGTAAACAAGTCTCATATCTTCCCTCTTCGTTAACAGTTACAGTTTTCTCAAAATGATCTAAAACCGCTGCGTCTATTTCACTTTTTCTCAAGCTTTCACAGGGGTCAGAAATTCCTATGGCTTCTAAATTCCACAAATCTGCTAAACGTGTATTTTGATTCAAAAGAGTAAGAGTCACCATAGAATGAACACTTTCACTCATATGCTCGACCAATTTTCCGACTACTACCCAACCTAGCACAGTTTGAATAGCAGTTAGACCACAATCTAAGTGATGCAAAGTTCCGGTATAAAGTTTACCCATAACATCAGCACCTAGCAATATTTCGATTTTTGGAGAACCGACACCAATATCTGAGACAATTATATTATTTGCCTTCAACTCTTCAAGCCAAGGACCTGGTTTTAGTTTTGGTATGGGATTACAAATAACACTTTGATCCAAAACCTGTATTTCAACTGCACCATTACCTACCTTACCTTTCAACATTATATTGTAACATTTATGTTCTGTTTTCTTCGAAGAACCACCTCCGAATAACGCATGTATTACTTGTTCAGTTTTCACTGGTGTGTAACACATCTCTTTAGCAGTACTAGACAAAATGTAGGACCGCTGAGAACCTGAATCAATGAGCGCCCTTACAACGCGCCTTTTACCGTTAGCTTCCAACACTACAGGTAAAGTTTGTAACACAACATCTTGTGTGCAACACTGATTAGACAAGGTAGCTTTAGGTTTCTCTTCCTCCTTTTCCGATTCGCTAGTATCCTTACGTTCGGACGGTAACTCCGCGCACATAATCACCTAATGTTTTTGTTTACAAATAACACACTGCACTTTTGCTTTGCACGCCTTTGAAAAATGCCCAACTTTTAAGCAAACAAAACACGCTTTTTTCTTTTTTACGAGTTCTTGCTTCTTGTTCAAAGAAAGCTTTGAAGCATGAAAACATTCCTTACTTTCGTGATGCTTATCACAAAAAATACAACTAACAGAATTTTTATTTCTTTCACCCACAAACAATTCACTCGCGGTCATAACGTGCTCCTCTTCTCTCTTCTTTTTCTCCCTCTTATTGGAAGCTTCCATTAACTTGAAACCCGTTTTTGCAAGTGATATTCTTTCCTCACCTTCTACTTCCGCTCTCAAGAACGCCAACAACTGGTTTAACTTGTCACCATATGTTCTTTCTTGCCCATCCTCGCTACTTATTGTGACACTAGCATTTCTCAACCACACTCTTAAAATGTCCTCTGGTATGCACGATTCAACCAATGGAAATAACATCGCAGCATACTTATCAGTAGTCATTCCTATGGATTCTAGTGCTCTCAAGTACGATTCAAGTTTATCATACAACTGTGACGTATCAACCTTGCACTTTGTACTTGTAGCGTTTTTAATGACTAATCCAAGCAGTTCCCTCACATAAAATTCTATTAATAACTCTTCCCTACCAAACCTATTTTTCAAACATTCAATAACCTTAGAATAATTCTCTGCTGTAGGCGGGAAACTATCCACTATTTCACGAGCTCTGGATCCTTGTACCGTGGCTTGGATCAAGTACTGGAACTTGTCTTCTTCTTCCATCAATCTATCCTCATGAATTCTTTTAAACTGGCTTCAGAAACTCAACCAGTTTTTAACTTCACCTCCGTATTTTATTAGTTCAATTTTTGGCAGCTTTAACTTCCTCCTTGAAGTAGGCGAAGACACCACTGACACTTCACTACCTTTGTTTGACACTGCACGTGCACTAAAAAACATTTCAACCTCGATACGAGCGGCATCCATCTTTTCTCTATACTCTTCTGCCTTACCGAATTCCTGTTCAAAGTCCTCCTCTGTTTTCGTAGAATCTTGCAAAATCAATTCAGTCACTTTCCCGGTTAACTCTTCTAGTTCACCAGATAATCTTTCTAACGTAGCGAACTTTGTCCTTACAGATTTTTCTGAAACAGGTTCTTCTTTGAGCACTACTAACAAAGCATTGTGTGCACGGGTGAAAGATGCCCGTACTACTTTTCGTTTTTGTACCAAGGATTCCATATTTTCTTTCTTTGTATTCACACAAAATTACTGAGACAATAATTTGTACTTTCTTGCAAGTTTCTATCACGTCTCGAGGTCACCAAAATGTTAGGAACAGAATTAAACTACCCGTTTAATCTTCCTCTAAAAACTGTTACATTTTTGCCTCCTTTATTCTCTAGTAAAAACCACAGACTACTACACAGACAAGTTTTTCACCTCTTGCTACAAACTTAACAAGACCAGTACTTTTTGTTCCTTTTCAAATTGAGTTTGTCGGTGTCCGCTGTCGAAATACTTTTTCTGCTTATTATAGCTAGCGATCAAGTTATTCTGTACACTCTCACGTATTTTATTCAAATGTTCTTTGTTGACACATAATGTTGGAGTTGACGCTAACTCAATATCAGAGATGGTCTTAGGTTCATATCCATACATGAGGAAAAAAGCTGAATATTTAGTTCCGGCTTGTACGAATGTATTAATTGCGAATGTTATGTATGGAATTAGTTTTGGCCATTGATTTTGATTCTCCTGTACGAAAAATTTAAGTGCATTCTGTATTGTCTTGTGGAATGTTTCTACTATGCCTAGGTTTTTATGGTCGTATGCGGGGCAAAATTTAAATTCAAAGTTACAGCATTTTGCCAAATATTGCAGCCTCTTAGCGCTATGTACTGGATGTCTATCCAGATATAAATATGAAAAAGGTCCAAATTTGAGTATGATGTCATATATAAGAAATTGTTCGATTTCTTCTGCTCTTATGTTGTCCACAACCCTGGTCACACAATATCTTGTGGACATTTTATGGCCATTAATATGTGTTTAAATTGTCCATTTCCTACTGTTATTTTTCCAATAGAATCATATTGCCAAGCTGTTGCGATTGGCTTAGGTGGGTGATGGAGTAATTGACCCGCTGGTTTAACTGGTAATTTCTTGAGATTCTGGCATAAAATGCATGTATTAATTCAGTTGGCAATGTACGCTTTCATATTAGGAAAGTAGTATTTCCTAAGCGCCGAATGATTGTTTTGGTATATCCAAAGTGTGGTGCCATGGGGTTATTGTGTAAGGCATCAAACCACTTACTTAATAAAGATTTCGGCACACAAAGTAAATATAGCAGTCCTAATTGGGGATGCTTCTGTGTTCTGTATAATATCCCGTCCTTTAGAGAAAAATATTTTGCGGCCCGAAGAGTAGACAACTTATTAGGTTCCTCATTTTCCAATACAGTAATAATGTCAGAGAATGAAGGATATTTCCTTTGTTCTTCTGCTAAATTTGGTAGGATTATAGGTTGTTCAATCTGGAGAATAGTGTCTAAAGAATGGGATGCAAATACTTTAGCATCTTCTGTGTCCGAGAAGTTGTAAACTTCTTGTTTTTCTTCCTGTTTAATTTCTTGTTTATCCTCTAAACGACTAAAGATGTCCGCTGGGTGTAATTGACTTTTAATGTGTTGTATTTCGAAATTGTAGTCTGCTAAGAATATTCGGTAGCGACTAAATTTTCCAACTTTGTCCGCCTGTGTTGTGAGAGATGTCAAGCATTTGGCGTCTATAAATAATTTAAATCTTCTATTTAGTAGGAAGTATCTAAATTTTCTCAAAACATAAATTAAGGCGTACAGCTCTTTTTCCCAAGTGGATGATTTCCTTTCACTTGGTGTAAAACGTCTACTAGCATAGGCAACAACACGTTCTTGTTTCGTTTTATGATTATAGCATGCTAATAAGCCTCCCGCGGAGATAGAGGAAGCGTCAGTATACACGCGTATTTCCAATGAGGGATCAAAGTGAAACAAAGATGGCGCGTCTATGATGCCCGTCTTAAGTTTCTCAAATAATTCGTCATGCTGAGAGGTCCATTTAAATTTTGAATTCTTGTCTAAAAGGCACTGAAATGGTTCTATTTTTTCCGAGAAATTTTTGATATGTGCTCTTATATAAGAGCATAATCCTAAAAGGCTTTTCAGAGTTCTTTTAGTAGTTGGTTTCTTAAAATTTCGAATCTTGTTAGCGATTTTGGGTGAAATCTTGCTTTCTTTCCCACTAACTGTGAAGCCTAAAACGTCCAATTCTGTGTATAATAAGTGGGTCTTCTTTGGACCGGCACGAAAATCATGCTTTCTTAATCTTTTAAAAAGTAATTCTAAATCCGATAACTGTTGTTTCCAATTTTTACTTCCTATGACCAAATCATCAGCAAAGGCAGTTATATGGGGTGGTAGGCCCTCTAAAAGCATGCGTACTGCTATACTGAGTCCGGCGGCGGAATTGGAGTGACCTATGGTACACCTCTGGAATTTATATGCCTTTCTAGTATGGTTGACCTCAAAAGTCATGTATTTTTTGCGTTTGGGATGCAACAATAGCTGGAAATATGAAGATTTTATGTCAATGGTGGATATACAGGCTTTTCCTCTTAAAACGTGTAGAAGAATTTATTTTGAAATGGAATACTCAAATAATGTGAGAACTTATTGCAAGCTTGGAGGTTCAAAACTAGCCGGAATTCCGAAGTCCCGGGCTTTTTCACAATGATCAATGGCGATGAAAGCGAACTATCGCTAGTTTCCTTGATAATATTAGCGTCTAAGAGTTGCTTAATTTGCAAGTAAATTTGAGGTCTTACCGCAAATGGAACCGGAGGAGATCTTTGATGAAAGGATGCTCCTTTGTCTATCCATATTTTATGTATATAACCTCGGAAATATCCAATATCTGTTGGTGTGTAGGAAAAAACATCTCTGTATTTAAAGAGTAAATCTTGTACGGCTTTCTTTTTTTCTTCTGATAAATTCGGGTTTATGTCAAACAAATTAATATCAAAAAATGATTTTGTTTCTTCTAATCGATCCTGAATTTCTTTTTCTGATCTGTAAAAAGTTTCGTTATCATGGCCACTATCTGGACAATTACCCTGTAAATCTACTTCTTGAAGGTTCTCTTCTGCGTATGCTACAGGTGTGTTCTTTGCTAGTGTTACCGGCTTATTTGTAGGATTCGATATTAATAGAGTGAGGTTATTATTAGGTACTTTGGTAGGCAATGTTTGCAGGCCATGCCTGTCTAATAAATTCTCTAATGGAGAAATGAAAAAATGTTTGCGTTTTTTCTGCTGATTTTTAATACTAATAGATAAAAAGAAATGTGTCCTGGCAGGTATAGTGACTTTTCTGGTTGTGAAAACATCAGCCGACTTGCATTGCCTAATTGTATTCATGCCACTAGCCGATAGTTTTTCCTGAGTATTAATCTCCCTTGGATACTGTAGAGGTCTAAGTATTTTATACACTGACAGTGTATGATTTTGCAAATCGATCTTTACGTGCAATATGTTTAAAATATCCTCGCCAAATAGAAGTAGAAAGTCTCCATGTACTAAGACTCTGAAGTAATGTGAGAATGTCGTTGAGCCCAATCTAAATTTAATTAAAGCTATATATCGTAGATTTATAATAGAATTCTCAATTCCTCTCAAATTAGTGTTAAAAGGGATTAATTTTGTATTAGGAGGAATGGCTAATCTAGGCCAGAGAGACAACGAACTTCCGGTATCAATAATTACAGGATATTTTTCTCTATTAACCGATACATTAACTAATAATTTACGGTCTTGATTTAACATGTTAACACTTTCTCTTCTTTCCGACAAAGAGCCACTGCACATAGCGATATGTTCCCTCTCATCTGATATTCATTTTTATCTATGTTTTCGGCTCCCAGAACGTTTTCTTGTAAGGGTCTGTTCTGGGGCCCGTCTATACGTTTCCCTGTGTTGTGTATTTTTAAAACATACGCTGGAAGTATGACCTCTCTTATAGCATGTCCCACATACAGTGACAGTTTCCGGTCTAGGCCTATCATTATTGTTATTATTATTGTTTTTAGGACCATTCTTTCTCCCATTTTTCTGATGGTTCTGATTATTATTTGTGTTTTTCGGTTTATGATTATTACGGCCGCCTTTTCTAAATTGTGAAGCTTTCATAGCATTCTGGGCCACCAAAAGTGATAGTTCGGCCATCTGGTTTGCTAATTTAGAAAAGTCTAACGAATTAGCTGTATTAGAATTACTAGAAGTGCTAGGCGCCGGGGGGTCGGGCGGGGGATTCCGGTTCGCAGTTTGGTGGGAGGAACTTGTAGGTATTTGATTTTCTGGTGTAGCTTGTAATTGTGGTGCAGAAGGTGCAGGGAACATAGGAGGAGGTTGTTGATATTGACTCCAATTATGCGCTGGATTATATAACGGATATGTGATTTGTTGTTGTTGCTGGTGAACAGGAAAGGAAGCGCCAGCGATCAGTCTCGAATGTAAATTGCTGACTGGTTTATTTTGTTCGCACAGCGAGTAAATGGCCTGTTGTAGCTCAACATAATCACGTTTCTTCATCAAGTCATTTGCTTTCTCTAAATTACGTGAGTGAGTCTGTAGAGCCTGAACGGTTGTAAAGGATTCTAATGCTATTTCTTGTAAAAAAAAATCTGCAAACCTAGTAATAAGTAATTGATTTTCTGTTCCTCGGTAGCTTGAGGTAAAACTTGCCTAATTACTCTTAATTTCCTAAGAAAGTAAGCATCTATAGGTTCATTTTCCCCTTGCTGAACCTGGAAAATTTCAAATTCTGCCTTATACGCTAGAAGTTTCGGCCTGCTCAAATTTATTAATTTGTCTTTTAATTGATCATAATTTAGTGTGTCCAATTGATTCGGAGCTTTTAATTGCAAAACTAAATCCAGAGCGACACCCTGCAAATACATGGGTAACAGCTCTTTCTTCTCCTGTTCGTTCCACGAATGTAATAATGCAAGATGGTCAAAGAGCATAAAGAACCTATCGGGATCATCCGTCACATGACCCGAGTATTTAGTAAGGTGTGGTACATTAAAGGAAAGACGCGAATTCTGCTCCATATTAAAAATGTTTTCTGGAAGTGTTTTTACCAGTTCTAGTTTGAGGCATAAACAAATTCAGTTCACTAAAGGCACTAACACTTAAAAATTCACATACCTTCCAAAGAAAAAAAGTCCACTTCCGGTTAATAAAAATACTGTCCGGTAGGGGAGTATTCAGAGCTTATTCTGAGCCGGTCCAGCCTCTACCATGTAAAACTTTGTGTAATTTTGTCTCATATATAAGGAAGAGGTAGAGCTGTTAATAAAAAGAGCGTCCGGAATCGACTCCCACTACCAGTATTTTTATTATAAAAAGTTCCTCTATAAAAGTATTTTTACAAAAATACTAAACAAATTGATTTCTCTAGAATCAGGGTGAGTATAGGTGGTCTTTGACCGTAAGGTCGCAGACAGGATCTCCAACAGAGCCCCGTAGCAGGCTAAGAGGCTGAGGTTAGGATTCCCAGACAGAGCCCCGTAGCAGGCTAAGCCAGGAGATAGGATAGGCGTAGTCCCGTAGCAGACTAGAGGCCTGGGGTTAGGTTACTACAAGAGTCCCGTAGCAGACTAAAGGCGAGTCACCAGAAAACTGGTACTGAGCTGGATTCTTCTGTCCAATATTGGGTGGCGGTGGCGCTGCTGCTTCAATTTTCGTCTTCTGCTCCGTGGGAGGGGCTAAACGTCGTCTGCAGGTGATTACAGGTCTTCCTGGTGGAAGTTCCTCTTGATGAAGCACGAGGTGGTGGTTATAAACACTTGATGCGTGGATTTGTTTGTAAACAACTTCACATGGGAAATTACAATATAAAAGATCAGCATTTCACATGATATCAATTACATCAGGGTAGTACATTCGGAAGGGGATCGGGCCGAGAACTTATCAGCCGACCCTCGTAATTGGGGTGACTTGCTACAAGTAATGGTTGTAATAGAATAATAAGATCAAACATAGAACATGTTCCTCGGACGCTGAGTCATATCAAAAAGCCATTACTCCCTATCTCTTACTATTTTTGTTCTATAATGATAAGGTTCAAACTAAAATTTGCTTATTTCAGCAACTTTCAAGCTTAAATAGAAGCTAATGGAGAAGATAGAACCTATTTGTGGGGCACTGAATAGATTGCAAAAATCCACTTCTTGATATCTTTTACTATTGTTGCTCTACGGAAATCAGAATTGAAACCGGAAATAGTAGTAAATTTGAACCACTTCTGGCTTTGGTAGACTACTGTGGATAATTATATTTTCCTGAGACTCTGAATCATCTGCAAGAAAAGAAAACGCTTCTGTTATCTGTTACCATCTACGTACTATGATGATAAGCGTTGAAACCGGAAGTGACAGTAAATTTGAACCACTTTCTGATTTGGTATGGTGTTGTGGATTGTCATGATACGTTGTCTTGAGACGCTGAATCGTTAGGAAAAAACAGTTCTTGCCATCTGTTACCGTTTTCATTTTATGACGATAAACGTTGAAATCGGAAATGGCTAAATTTAACCTCTTCTGGTTTGAATAAAGGATTAACGGAACAGGTAGACCTATTCTTGGGATGCTGAATCGATTACAAAAAATTCTTGTCTTTACTGTGTGGAAATCAGTATTGAAACCGGAAGTAATAGAAAATTTGAACCACGTACGTTTCAGTAGTGTTATAGATACTTATTATATTCTCTCTTGAAAAGCTGAATCGTTTGCGAGAAAGCTATTATCACTATCTGTTACCGTTTCCGTTCTTTGGCGATAAACATTGAAGCCGAAAAATGACTTATTTTAACCTCTTCCGGCTTGAATACAGAGTTACCAGAGGAGATGGAACTTATACTTGGGATGTTGAATCTATTACAGAAAATTGCGTCTCGATATCGCTTTTCCTGTTTTGCTATTATACCTATCAACAGACAGACGGAAAAGGCGTCCTATAAGACTTCTGACACTTATGCATAGCATAGTTTGGTAGTCCAAGACTTGAACTCTGTGACAAGTCAAATAAATTAATGTACCCTGTAAAATTAGTTTGGATGGTCATTTTATGAATTATTAATTTGTTTGGCTTGGCATAGATTTCACAAATTTTTATAGATAATAGGAATAAATTATTTGCTGCCTTCTAGTGCTTTTGTTGAAGTCTGTTAATATATTTTTAAAAAAATGTTTCTATTTTCTCCTTTTTAAAATGTGTTTCTGGAGTCGGTTATCTCTCCTTCAAGTTTATTTTATTCTTCCACTTTCCTGTTACCCCAGTAGTTTAGTTAGATACCTAAAATAAAGATACGGCAGAACGGGTCGGCCTACGAAAGATGCATGACCATCGGTATTAACACTATTAGGAAAAAAAAAGCTATGTTATGTGTGATCGTACATACAATTATGGTATTGACACTGTCAACTGTTGAGAACTTTCATGTCAAGCTCCGAAGACTATCATTAGATCAGCAAGTATACACACACACACACACACACACACACACACACACACACACACATACATACATACATACATATATATACCATACAAATAACACCACACCATTTAGCCAAGACCGCATAAACTATGAATCACACGAAGGAAACCACAGCAAAAGGGGACCAACAGAACTCCATGCAATCTTTAAGATCTACCTAGAAGACAACACTATAGATAAACGGGATAAGGACAAAATCAAGCGGCCGAAACATCGCCGCTCAAAATCTTGGGAGCCAAAACCTCGCAACCCAAAACCTCGCAACCCAAAACCTCGCGTGGCCAGAACCTCATCGCCCAAAACCTCGCGTTCCCGAAATCTTACCGCCCAAATCCTCGCGGCCCAAACCCTCGCGTGAACAAAACTTCGCCGCCCAAAGCCTAGTGTGGCCAAAACGTCGCCGTCCAAAACCTCGTGTACCAAACTTCGCCGTCTAAAATGTCGCGGACCAAAGTCTTGCGGGATGAGACCTCTCCTTAAAATAAACCCAGTGAGTTTATAAATATGCAATTCCATATTACAAATAATAATAATAATAATAATAATAATAATAATAATAATAATAATAATAATAATAATAATAAGAAGAAGAAGAAGAAGAAGAAGAAGAAGAGACAAAGCATCGTGTGTGTGGATTTTGTCGAGGGTATTCCCGTTTTCAATCACTTTCGTCATTTCACCATTTCCTTCATCCTGATTATCTAAGTGAGATTATAAAAACATTCCAGGGCTGAACCTCATCTATGTTGAAAATTTGATCGAGATCGGTCGGGTGGCTCAAGAGATATATCACAAAATAGTCATTTTCATTTATATATATATATATATATATATATATATATATATATATATATATATATATATATATTTCCAAAGCACGCGTTAGAATCTTTTCTTGTCATTATTTTAATGCAATTATGTGTTATTACTAAATATACAAGGTGATTCTTTACAGGGTTTACAACTTCAATCAGTTATAATTCTTTATTGGAACCACATACAGACTTGGTTTATGTCAGTATACTGCAAAACACTTCAAGGTTTTTCAACATTTTTTTTTTTTTTTTTTGTGACAAATCCATTATGGCCTAGTGTGTGCATCTGCGGTCATCGTGGACACATCCCAACAAAAGTCGATTTATTGCAAAACATTTCGGGGGTAACCTCCGCGGTGTCTGTTGTGATGCGATGTTCCAGTTCATTAACATTATCAGGTAGGAGAGGGGTGTACACCTTATCTTTTATTTTAGAAATAAGTCAAGTGGCGTATAATCTGGAGACCGTGGCGTCAAGGCAATTGGTCCACCACGACCTATCTACTTATTTGGCAAACGCTGATCAAGAAATTCCCTTACGTCTATCAGGTAGTGCGGTGGGGCGTCATCTTGTTGCCATCATAAGCGGCCATCGTGGTCATCTTCATCTAACTATGGAACAAGGAAGTTCTGGAACATATCAAGATAGGCGACGCCGGTGATGGTACTCTCAGTAAAGAAGAATGGTCTTCATACCTTTGCTCAGAAAACAGCGCAAAACACGTTGACTTTGTTGCTGTCACGAACCAGCTCCACGTGTGCATGTGGATTTTCCGTGCCTCAAATACGACAATTGTGTGTGTTGACTCAAGTGTTAGGTGAAAAGTTGATTCGTCACTGAATACCACATTCTTCAAGGAATGCTCATTACCACTAATGCGATCCAAAATGGTAACACAGAATTCATGCTATATGTTTATCCGCTTCACTCAGCGCTTGAACCAAGGACAGTATGTATGGCTTCATGGACAAACGGCTACGCAATACACACCAAACAGTGGTCTGAGGGATACCAGATTCTTGTGATGCACGTCGTAGATTTTCGAGGACTGCGGACAAAACTCTCCCTAACTACTTCCACACATCGTCAGTCACGGGTGAGCACCCTGGAACCTTTGTATGTCGCACAGAACAACCTGTTTCAACAAATGTTTGGTGTCATTTGTACACTGTTGATCTGCTGGGTGGTTCCTTGCCGTATTGTAATGAAATCAAATTTTTGAGTTTTACGCTCCACGGTTATGCCGGCTAGGCTAAGGGAGACGGTGATGATGAGAAATGAGTGAAATGGTGGAATGAAGAAAGTGCTAGGAAACGGGAGAGCCCCGAAAAACTCAAGCACACGGTGTTTGTCCACTACAAAGCTCACTTGGCGGGAACCGGGATCGAACTCAGGACCCATGCACCAGAGATGAACGCTCTACCACTGAGCCACCGCGGCCCATCTTGCCGCATTGTATGCGAAACATACGCTGTACACTCGTTGCTGCTTTCGTTTCTTCAAACCAAAACACGCACTTAGCTCTTTCCGCACCAGTAAAAGTCACCATTTTCAACGACTAACTGGTGGCGCCGCGTGTGGTCAACTCCCCAACTACTCACTACGTGAGTCAAACTTGAAGTGTCTTGCAGTATAATGACATATAAACCAAATATATATGTGGTTCCAATAAAAAATTATAACTGATTGAAGTTGTAACCCTATAAAGAATCACTCTGTATACATAGAAGCAATATATATATATATATATATATATATATATATATATATATATATATATATATATATATATATATATATATATATATATATATATATATATATATATATAGAACATTCTACATCGAAGAAATCGTCCTGACGAGGTTTTATACTGACGACATTTCTTCCCAGGGAAGATTACGTTCCACGTAGTTTAGGCCAGGCGAGATTGTGTGTCACGAGAACAGGACCGCGAGGTTTTGGCCGGGCGAGATTTTGGCCAGCTAGGTTTTGGCTCGTCGAGATTTTGTCCCGCAAGATTTTGGGCTGCGAGGTTTTGGTCCGCAAGATTCTGGCCGCGAGGATTTGTACCCAAACCAGATAAACGACAATCAAGTGCCTGGCTCAAGAAAACTGGGTTCTTTCTGAAGCAGTAAGATTTATGACGACCATTTAAGACAAAGTGATACCAATCCAAAACTACTGTAAATGCATATTAATTCAAGAAATAATTCATGGAAACACATAAAATGCAGAGGCACGTAAGATACAATTGAATATACCACAGACTCATGCTCATAATTAATCCTGCGGACTATCTGAAAAGACACAACAATGTTGCAACAGGCATTCACCAGTTTCTGGCACATAACATGGAACTAATTACCGATATCAAACCATAATACAAATAGCCCAATCCAATATTTGATAACTGTAAATACAAACTATACTGGAATAGAGAAATCGGAACTGTCGTAACCAGTGTTTCTTCCAGATATGTTTTTGGGGGGCACTGTCCCTCGGAGCTCTGTGAATGTCCCCCTCTTAGAGGAGACCAAAATAATTCGTCTATAATATAATAATAAATAGAAAATGAAATGAAATCTTTAAGATTTACGCCCCACGGTTATGCCGGTTAGGCTAAAGGAGACGATGAGGATGAGAGATGAGTGAAATGGTGGAATGAAGAAAATGGGAGAAAACGGGAGAACCCCGAGAAAACCCACGAGCACAGTGTTTGTCCACCACAAATAATAATAAATAGAATAGTACCAGCAGTGATCCCCGTAATACTCAGTGTGGCCCCCGGAACTTTTTCCTGAAAGAACGACTGGTCGTAACGGCACCTGCAACAGATCCGGTATCAATAAAATTGATCAAAAAGTGACTCTCATAGTGCCACTGATTCACAATTTAGTACAACGTTTAGTACGAAAACTAACAAACATTAAGACCTGGCAGACGAAATCAAAATATGAAAATATCAGAAAGTTACTGATATTTACAAAAAATATCTATAAATATCAGTAAAACCAATCATTGTCCACTTACAGGTGTTATCCCTAAAAGTACTGTGATGCTATTGAAACAGGTAAATATAAAACATCCTTTAACAAATCTACAAAAAACATAATTGTGTACATCTGTCACATGGTCTGGAAGTTCTCTGAAGAAGAACTATTTCAATTGTCTTCATCTGCTAGAGACGTTAAATCGAGATATAATAATAATAATAATAATAATAATAATAATAATAATAATAATAATAATAATAATAATAATAATAATATAAATAATAATAATAATAATAATAATAATAATAATAATAATAATAATAATAATAATAATAATAATAATAATAATAATAATTCTATGCACAAACAAACCCCCTTGTAAATATGCACGAAAAATATCAAAAATAGGCATTAAAAATTTTAACATATGCACTGAAATATACACTAAGAAAATAAAATTTCAATTTCTTATAAAAATATCTCATCTTAATGACCTCTGTTGCTTAAATTATTAAGGTTTTCGTTAGGTTTTCTTCTGTAAATCCTCTACGTTACGCAGTGAGAAACGTTTTGTAGATCGAAAAGTTCCTTTCTACATCAGCAGAAGTCACTGATGCATGTGAAAAAAAAAATGTCTTCCTGTGTTGAGTCCTCTTCCAATTCCATGATTTCACCATTAAGTATATTTGCAATGTTACAGATTGTTTTGTACCGGGAATTTTTGCCTAATGACAAAAATTTCTGACGGTGGTTTTGCAAGACCGTGAGTTTCACTGGACAATCTGTGATAATTCGCCCAACAAAGAGAGTGAATACAGCAAAGCATTATTACGGCATTCCAACTGTCCGATAATTTCAGGTATTCTCGATAAATGGTTGTGTATGTGCTTAATTTTGTTCTTAATGCCGCTTGTAGAGAACCATTTTTGTAACACATAAATAGCGGCTGCATCATTGGGATTTAGTGAGTTTATAACTGTCTTTACTTGATTTAAGTTTACTGCATAATACAACACAGCTTCTACCCAGGAGCCCCATCTGTTTTAAACTGGTTGCGAAGGTAGTGGAACATTTTTAGCAACTTCGCAAAAGATGTAGACTACACGCAATGGAGCTTTCACAAATACTTTCTTTATATTTGACACAAGCGCGTCTACTTCCAGATTTTGGCATCTGGTTGTTTCTGCTGCACGATGAAGACCGTGTGGAAGACAAGTCAGGTGGTTTAAGTTTGGATACAACATTTCAGTGGCGTAGGGAAGGGGAGGCCCAGAGAGGCCGCCCCACCCAAAGAGGTTCTACAATGTACTTCGGTACTTTGATATTTGTATTTTTTAAATATATTTTTATGTTTATATATTTCTTTGTTTGTAATGTTTCTATATGTACCTATAACAGCATTTGCCCCCCCCCCAAAAAAAAAACATATCCTGGCTACGCTACTGCAACATTTTATTCTAGTATTCTATACAACGTTTTATTCTACATCTGCGTTTACAAAGTAATTCAGTTCACTTTAAATATAACCTACTTTCTTGTGATGTACTCTGAAATATGCTAGTATGCAGCAATAAAATTCAGAAATATGCAGTATCCTGCAAAGTTTACGAAATATGCATGCACATCGAAATTCACTCAAAATATGCACTTATATGCCCTATCATATGGGTCTCAAACGATTCCTTACAAGTCCATCCGAAAGAAAAAAAATATATAACGTTTCTGCATGTTACTATAAACATGCATTTTGCATATAAATCCGGACTCTAATAATAATAATAATAATAATAATAATAATAATAATAATAATAATAATAATAATAATAATAATAATAATAAAGTTTCATTTTATTCATACACGTCAGTTCAAAAGAAACAAGCGAGAGTAGTAACAATTGAATTTTTACAGTTGAATATGATAAAAATTACATCCAACCAAGGATCTTATAAAATAGAGGATCTGCCCTTACAACAAAATCTTGAAGCCATACGTCACAGTTTCGCCACCCCTACTCTGCCCACTCCACCCAATAGGATCGCAATGTTTTGAGCCAACAAACATGGCGGAAACGAAAGTATCCAATCAGACGATGGCGGAAACGAGAGTAGCCAATCAGACGTGCCGATGCTTGGTTGTTTTTTGGCTTCATTATTTAATAGGGTGAAGATACATATGGCCAGATCCTCTATTTTATAAGATCCTTGCATCCAACTAATAACGTATCATAATAGATAAAAGTGATCCCGACAGGGATGTCATTAAAGGGTCAGGAGGGCAATTACATTTGATTGCTTGAGTTTGAGATGTATACACAGAGAAAAAATGTACGTGACGTACGTAAAAACGTAAGTCACATGCTTAAATCCTGTAATTTTTGGACTTAAAATACGACTATTGTAACACGCTGCAGCAAACGTATGACTGAGAATGTATGTTTTATAATACTATCCGCAAAAGTGGTCCATCTATACGTATTTTACGTATGATTTTATATAGGCGGTAAGGATCTCATATACAGATGAAAGTTTATAACATTTAGCTGACATATTGATAACGTTAACCATATGTAATATATGGATACCGTATGCTCTATACAGATTTCCATCGTAAACATATGTATTCCGTATATTTGTGCAACATACCACTGTACGGATAAGGGATTTTTCTCAGTGTACATTTAAATATAGTATAGTCATATGCTAAAGAAAAACGTGAAACTACTTATGTTTGTGGAAAGTCTAACCTCCCTGGCAAAGCAAAATCTGAATTGACGCAACTGGAGCGATCCGCAGAATAGAACTTGCACCGGTATAGTGGTGGGTCATACAAATTTTAATTGAATTAACGTTAATTTCCGTGGAACTAACTCTCTGTAAGACAAGGCATAAGTAACTAAGCACATCGTGAAATGTCTGTATAATTCAGGTAAAGTACTAAGTGTAGGTAGAGCATTAGGTCTGTCAAGATAAGATTTTTTTTCTTCTTGTTTTCTCTCAGCAGCCATCAGTGTTGCTAAGTTTTTCTTCCGAAGAAACTTCCTTTTTCTTTGGTTTTCCTCAAAGCGGCTAGAAAAGAAAAATAAAGTATTGATGCATCCGAGTTCTCTGTGTATGTGTGTGTGTGTGAGAGAGAAAAGGACCTCGAGAAACAAATTGCCAAAGTGTGTCAAACGACTTCCAAGAAATTGGCTCAGTCTCAAACAATAGTGTCTCCAGTGCATTAGTTCTTTCTTATGTAAAGTCAACTTTCTTTGCCTTCTCCTTTTGGTGGTGATCACTAGACTCTTTCGACTTAAACAACAATCTTTTCTAACTTCATAATGTTTTCAAAGAACAAAACTACTGTCATTTGAACTCACAATAGTCTCTTATCGAAAATGTTGACACCAAAAATATCGTTATATACTACAACGAAAGTAAAGTTTCTCATGGAGACAAATATTATCTAATACTTCTGAATTTATTTTTATTTTATTTGAAAAGTGATCGGGGAAACTGTTGAAATAAAATTTCTTGCACTGAGGGTAGAGAAAGTAGATTTCGGTTAATTATGGCCAACTAGTAACAAAACAGTTCCTATACGTCTTTTATTATTATTATTAATATTATTATTATTATTATTATTATTATTATTATTATTATTATTATTATTATTATTATTATTATTATTATTATTATTATTATTGGATAATACTACTACAAGAAACACGGGTGCCTTAAGTGTGGACAAGGGAGGACAATTTCCCTTCTTGGATTCTCGAAGGGAGTTTTCGGTTTTTCGAAATATCAAAACAATTTAGATTTGCTTACTCACAAATTACAGTATTGAATATATTCACTGTAGTTAATAAAGTTACGTAACGTGAATCAATATTAAGTGTCTTACATTAAGTTTTATGCGGAACAATGTGTGTATTACGTTCGTGAATTTGGTTGTGTGGCAGTCTTTTGTTTCCTCCCCCCTTGGGAAAATCCTACTGGCGTTTCTAACTAGAAAGTATTTCCTTGTGTGACTGAAAAATAAATTGACTAATATACGGTGGCAGTGAAACCGACTTTCCTTCTCTCCAGAACAAGTCGTATACGAATCAAGTTTCATAACTTTAGGGAGACTCTAAAGTTGATCTCATCCCGCATTCTCTTGACCGCTCAGTAATCCTTCCATCAAAATGGTTTTCTTTTTTTTTTCTCTCTTTTTCTTCACCTTGTCGTTATGACTAAGACAGTGTTACGACTCCATACTCCATACTCCATCTTACTTTCTGCTTATGTATCGAAATCTATGAATCGTTATCTCCAGTCAGCTCCCTTAGACCTTTCTGTCCCAAATCTGTGCCATCCTTTACTAATATAGTTTAAATGTTTATATTATTAATGTTACTTGTTTCTCCTAATATTATTAGAATTTTAATAGTATGGAATGGATTATGACTAGTATATTATTGGGTAATTTTTATTATCGAAACGCACGGTCCTGCATTACAGTACTAGAATATTAACTGCGCTCTCTAACCATATTGGAAATGTTACATTTTGTTAATCTTTGCTTGTGTATCTACACAATTTTTATATTTTACCCCATTGATTCATAAGGGGAATCATTTCTCCCCTTTGAAATGAACTGGCATTTTTATGATATGTTTTAACTGATCCTTTCAAATCTAACTAAATGTGCCCCATTTTTTCATAATTAATTTGCCTTATATACAACAGCGATATAGCCAGCAAGTTGTTTTAGAGGATTATGAATGACTTTGTCAGGCGTGCGAGGTATTTTAAATAGTAAAGATAAACTAAAAGTCTTCTTTCAGAATCTAAAAGCAATTCCATTTTTCGAAACACAACTCTTAATAATGTATGAACTATGAACCAAAAATTTTAGGAAATGTACGAATAATCTATTCATAAAGAAACAAAAATTGTTTCTGGAAATCCAGTCGTTTGACTGCATTTGTAAAGGGTATAAATGGTTTCTTTTTTTAAAAAAACTTAGAGAAACATAAGGTCAAACTCAGACAATGTTATACAGCAATAAATTCGCAACTGTGTATATTCAGTTAGGCAAGTGAGGTACAAATTTGAAGATTCATTTCAGTTGTTTTAATTATTTTAGCGTGTTTACCTGGTTTATTTTTTATCAACTTCTCAAACTTTTTCACTCATGGAAACCTTTCAGGTCCAAAATAAAATCGCGGAACTCACGAAAATAATATTAAATTAGTAAACAATTTATAATAGTAATGCCAATCTTTTGACGATAATACTAAGCGACTCAGCTAAATTCTAACCCACTTCTAGATGAGTTAGAGGTTTTTTTTTTTATACTCACTTCCTGGATATTGGTGTGCACATCGAAAAAGCCCAAAAAGTTGAAATTTCCTCCCACTAGGAAAAAGGGGGAAAGCCGTCCCAGAAGATTTTTAGTTTTTTCGAATTTCGAAACCTTTATCGTTACGGTTCGAAAGAAGTGTCGAAAGGAAGCTTTTGTCATTTTTGATTTTTTTAAAAATTATATATATATATATATATATATATATATATAATTTAGACGAAATAGAGACTTGCGAATTTTTAATTCGCTTCCTCGAGATCAGTTTATATGGAACACCTAGGAACTCTGCGAAACCCCTGGGTTCCGTGGAATACACTTTGAGAAACGCTGATTTATTTATTTAAAATATTTTTCTTTCACATTTTATTATAAACAATCTTTATTTGCAGTAAGTATAAAACCGGTTTAATAAACATATAACAGATAAACCCCATTTGAGGGGGCAGAAGAGCGTTTCGGGGGCTAAGATCGCATTTATCACCCATGGCACACCGCTATTTATACTGTATAAACTAAATCTTACTTAAATTTGATTATTAAATATTAAAATCATATAATTAAATTTTCACAAAAGAAGATACATTAAAATAAATTTAAAGAAAATGTCAGTAAAATTAAACTATTAATTTTCTAGTTTCTATCAAAGAAAAAGAAATATAACTTCCAATGAACCGTAAATCAATGGGGGAAAAAATAAAGTAGCACATATATTCAGTCTTTACATATATTATGAAGACTGTTTTTTTTTTTTAAGAACAGTTTTAAGATATAAGAAAATAATAAATATTTCCATTTAAAATCTCATTATTCTACCTAGGTATCAACAAATGCTTAAATTCCTTCTGTACTACCAGCAGCACTAACTACATCTGTACTACTTTACTCTTCTACCCTAATAATAGCAGAGGTCTATTTGTTAATTCATTATAGTTATATTTCAATTAATGTATCTACAATTAATGTAAGATATGAGTTATTATTGTTGTCCGCATTGATTTTATTTATGGGCGAAATTCAAGTTTTTTTAAATTGTGATTTTAAGGAAGATATTGCTCTTTCGATGAGTATTGAGTCAACTTGGTCTGATTTTAAATTTAATCTATGATATTTATTGTTCAATATATATACTGTATATATTCTTCTTCTTATGATTTCTGCAGACAGTTACACCGCCTCTTCGGTAACGACATGTTTGAAATCTTGTATTTTACAATAGTTTGAAATATCTACGGAAATTAGTATTAACTTCGCCGGGAAGAGAGAACTTCATGGATAGACAAAAAAAGTAAAGAAAAAGCACATAAGTAATGACATATTATTAGAGTATTTAAAAATATATATTTCCATGTGGGGCAGGGGGACGCAAAAACATGTCCATCATTATTTAAGGGGCTTGAATTTTGAGTTATAAAAGATCCACCCCAGACACCCCCAGATAGGGGTACGAGGGGTCGTGTTTTTGCATTTTATCATGTTCTCAGTTGTTTCGAAGATACACAGGGTGGCAACGGACTTTACGGACACCAAATGTAAACCATCGCCATTTTAGATGGAGTCAAATATTTTTCTTGTCCAGTCCTTTCTAACGATATATTACTCGACCCCATTTGTTATTCGAAATTTTCAAGTTGGCCCCACGTACCCCATATGGGGATGTCTGAGGTGGACCTTTTATAGCTCAAAATTCAAACCCTTAAAATAATGATGGCCGGTTGTTTTTGCGTTTTCTCATATTCGCAGTCGATTTGAAGATACACGGGGTGACAACGGACTTTATGGATACCCTATATATATATACAAGGTTGTCCCAAAAGTTCATAAACACATGCAAAAATTTGAAATTTTATGCAATTGTTAAGTATTTTGTGTGTTTATATCGTGATAGTGATGCTTTTCATTTGTGTATTCCAGATGGCAATTGATAAAATGGAGCTGCGAGTTTTGATTCGCTACTGCTGGAAGCGAAAACTCTCAATCAGAAAAGCTGCAGAAGAGATTTGTGCTGCCGAAGGTGAAGGAACAATTGCATATGCTGCGATCTCAAAGCGGTACAAGAGGGGCGCGGTGGCTCAGTGGTAGAGCGTTCACCTCTGGTGCTTGGGGTCCCGGGTTCGATCCCAGTCCCCGCCAAGTGAACTTTGTGGTGTACAAACACCATGCTCGTGGGATTTCTCGGGGTTCTCCCGTTTCCTCCCACTTTCTTCATTCCACCATTTCACTCATCTCTCATCATCACCGTCTCCTTTAGCCTAACCGGCATAACCGTGGGACGTAAAACTTAAAGATTTCATTTTCAAAGCGGTACAAGCGTTTCGAGTCAGGCAACATGAGTCTTGAAGAAAAGCCTCGTTCCGGACGGCAGTTAAATGTGGATGATGGAGACTTGCAAACCGGGTTAGACATTGCGCCTTCAGCGACCACTCGGGAATTGGCTGCTGAGCTTTGAGTTGGCAAATCGTCAATTCACCGACACTTGAAGCAACTTGATTTTGTTTACAAAATTGCCGCGCCAAGATCCGCAGGAAATCACCGAAGAACAAGCCAACAAACGAGTTGAAATTTGCCGTCAATTGCTCAGTAATCCATTGGACGACCGTTTTTGGAAGCGTATTGTGACAACGGACGAGAAATGGGTCTATCTGGTCCAGCACAATCGAGACAAGCGATAGGTTAAGAAAGGGCAAGAAACACCGTCAGTTCCAAAACAAGATCGCTTCGGCAAGAAAGTCATGTTGTGTGTGTGGTAGAACTTTGAAGGAATCGTGCATTTTGAGTTGGTTCCGAATGGTCGTGCCGTCAATGCCGAACTTTATTGTCAGCAACTGGAGCGGGTCTACGACAAGTTGAAGCAAAAGTACCCGACTCTGATCAACCGAAAGCGCGCGTTGATGCAGCAGGAGAATGCAAAGCCACACACCGCCAGGAAGACCAAAGACAAGTTTGCAGAGCTGGACGGCGTTGAAGTTTTGCCACATCCTGCATACAGTTCGGACTGTGCTCTATCAGATTACGGCCTTTTCCGCTCAATGCAACACTTTCTGAAGGGCCGCCGATTCGAATTGTTTGGTGAAGTCGCGGAAGCGTGTCAAGAATTCTTTAATTCGAAGCCGGCTGAATGCTACTTGGACCAGATCCGAATGCTTGCAGTTCGATGGCAGAAAGTCTTAGAACATGATGGTCTTTATTTTGAGGAATAATGTTTGGTATGTAAATGCTTGGCGAATAAAATGTCGATTGTTAGCAAGTGTTTACGAACTTTTGGGACAACCTTGTATATATAGTGGAGTGGGGGGACACTGATCGAAACCCCAATATGTTGTTCAACACTCACTGCAAGCACTGTGTAATACGCGTATCTTGTTACAGAATGGATGCTACTTGCGTGGAAATAAACACGTGTGTTCTGTTCAGAGTCACCCACGACCGAGAGGTGAAACTGAACAACGTAGGGGTGGCAGTGAACATTAAAAAGAAGCACTAAAAATATGAGAAATACTAAACGTATATATTTTAGGAAAGAATAATCTGCATGTATGATCTGTCCAATAAGAACAAAAGAAGAAATTTACTAAAGTCAAAACAAAATCAATTATACATCTACTGTGTATTAAGCTAAGCAATGCTGGCATGTGCTCACGCACTTGTTTGCATCGTCCACAGATAAAAAGTACATTATTATCGGCACCCATACAGACTACATGGTACCAACAACTGCATCTCGAACATTGGATCCAGTCACCCTTTGCAGATGACCCAGGACAGAGAAATGAAAGCGCTTGCAGCATTACATCACGTAATTAATGAAACATTTTCTACTTTCTCGGCGGAAGTCAGGAACACTGCATTTGAACAACCTTTGTCTACCACAACATGCTTTGGTTTATTGTTGAAAGAAAGGTCAGTCTCTTTCACGTTGTAGATGTGATCCAGAGAGTTGACCAAGCCAGTGCCTTGTCCAGCTTGATGCAGGAGATAAAAATCTTCTGTGACAGTTTCCTTGTTAAAACCTTTTGCTCTTGTAAGAGATAGTTGTTGCAGGGTTCGTAACGATAAATCAGGGTGTCATTTGAGAAACAATCGAAGTCAATCTTTTCCCGCCGATCGCATCTCCCTGTTGAAATGATGCTTCAGTGCCTTCTTTTCAGCATAGTCAAATGCGGCTTTTCTTACATTTTGCGGTGTTATAGGGAAAGCTTTCCGTGCCACCTTGAGCAACAAGTTTACTATTTCGTCTTCCTCTTCTTTCCCAAACACAGGCTGATCTCCATGAGACTTACTACTGGCAGATTTTAACAGGAAGTGTAACGTGCCCTTGGGTATCCCGTATTTCTAGGCAGCCTGGCAGAGTTTTTTTTTTTTAATCCTCTCAGGCTTGTGCCATTGTTTGCTCAATCATCGTTCGTATTTTGTGACATTCTTTAATCCCTTGTAGTCTCTGGGCAGCTGTAATGAAACATGAAACCCTGATGAGGCACTGTATACAAATTGTGCAGTAAAAACAACATATGCGCAATACAAAGCTTTGTTCAGTGTCACCCCATCAAATCTGTTCAGAGTAGCCCCATAACGAAGGTTGTCGGTTAAGTGTTCGTAATTTTTCACAGATGGCAACACTAGTCAGCATGCAGCAGTCATGACGGCATGACTAAACTCCGCCAAACTTCCAGAATCAATAACGTGGTTCTGTGCTGTCTCTGATAGAAATTACACACTATATACACAATGTCTAAAACTACAGTATGGCTATTTTATTACTTGGAATTTACTTTTGTGTTTGTCTCGTTCGCTTTCCTCTCCAAAACGAACGTGAGTTCCTCACATCGCACGAATATTTAGCTCACCATACAAACGTTTTCCATCGCTTTCTACCAAATTCAAGGTGGTGGTGTTCGAAAAGAAATAACAAACGTTAATATGTTCATAGCTGCACATCTATATATATATATATATATATATATATATATATATATATATATATATATATATATATATATATATATATATATATATATATATATATAGAGAGAGAGAGAGAGAGAGAGAGAGAGAGAGAGAGAGAGAGAGAGAGATTGAGAGAGAGAGAGAGAGAGTTTCAAAACAACACCGACATCGTTTGGGAGGTGATACCTGACACCAAGATAAGACAAAAGTATAGACCAACCTGAGTGCATAAATGCTTCCTTTCGGAGTTACAGGATGCCGAAAACATGAAAAAATGAACTTTAAAGGTTCATAGCTCTAAAACTATGGGGACTTACCGTAGTCTGGTCAGCCTATAACTCCGAAAGGACGCATTTGTGCACTGAGATTGGTCTATTCTTTTTGTCTTATCTTGGTGTCAGGAATCAGCTCTCAAACGTTGTCGGTATTGTTTTGAAACACCTTGTATATAAATAAAATAATATTAAAGAAAAAGTAAGGATATTGAGGGAAAACTAAGTGCAAAGGATATGCAATTAGTTGAATGTGTGATATCTATGAAACTTTGTGAAACTGGATTAGAATTGAAAAAGGAAAAAAAAAAGAAAAACAAAAACAAAGCTGAATAGTAGTAATAAAATAATGTAACTTTGTACTTTGTTTATCTTTTCTCACTTATTTTTCTTATTTATTTAGTGATTTATTTTAGTTTTAATTTTTCAAGTTATTTTTATTATTATTCAATTATTGACTCACAAGTATGTGGTATTGTGCACAGGATTCGTTGTGACAACGTTGTTCGAGCGAGATACACGTTGTTACTTGTACTTCTATTGGGGCTTTTTATTATTATTATTATTATTTTAATGAGAAACATTGGAATAGCAAAACAAGTGGGATTGTTCACTGTACAAATGACAGATAGATAGCTCATGCATTAGTTAAGGATCTATTGCTCTTTATGTGCGAGAGTTATCATTTATTGGGTAGGAGATACCAGGTATTGAATGTACAGGAACTTTAGTAGGATGAATAAACTTCACTTTTCTGGCTAATTTAGCTTAATGTAGTTTACTGTTTTGGCTGGATTTTATTTTACAAGTTTCTTCTGTATTTCCAACTAAAGTAATTAGGTTTTATCTTTATTTGTCTATTTTAATTAATTAATTAATTAATTAATTAATTTTTTGCTAATGGCCTCAGTATTTGTTATTCTATCCGTGCGTGATTTCTACTAAACTCAATAAAATTATAGACGAATATTATGTTGTGGTATGTCCAGGTCTCTCGGACATTCCGTTTTAACCGGAGCAGTCTCGAATTTACATCCCCCAGGAAACTCCAAATGTCCCGATTTTCTTCCCAAACATTAATTAGTATCATTCCTAGGATATTTAAAAAATCTTGTTTTTATTAGTCATCGATACTCAACTGCTAGGAATAATCTACTCTTTTATTAGTCATAGATAGTCAACTGATAGGAATAATCTATTCTTTTATCAGTTATCGATACTCAACTGATAGGAATAATCTACTCTTTTATTAGTCATCGATACTCAACTGATAGGAATAATCTACTCTTTTATTAGTCATCGATACTCAACTGATAGGAATAATCTATTCTTTTATCAGTTATCGATACTCAACAGATAAGAATAATCTACTCGTTTATTAGTCATCGATACTCAACTGATAGGAATAATCTACTCTTTTATTTGTCATAGATACTCAACTGATAGGAATAATCTACTCTTTTATTAGTCATCGATACTCAACTGATAGGAATAATCTACTCTTTTATTAGTCATCGATACTCAACTGATAGGAATAATCTACTCTTTTATTTGTCATAGATACTCAACTGATAGGAATAATCTACTCTTTTATTTGTCATAGATACTCAACTGATAGGGATAATCTATTCTTTTATCAGTTATCGATACTCAATAGAAATAATAATCTACTCGTTTATTAGTCATCGATGCTCAACTGACAGGAATAATCTACTCTTTTATTAGCCATCGATACTCTACTAATAGGAGAGCTCCTTCGTGGCTACGAGGTTAGCGTACGCGCCTTTGGTGTGGAAGACCCGGCTTCGATTCCCGGCGAGAACTTATGTGGTTCGGATTCCAGGTTAATCAGCAGATCCACGTCTCATATGGCCTCGCTGCTGAGCGGGATGTTAAACTCAAAATCAACTCAACTGATAGGAATAATCTATTCTTCTATTAGTCATCGATATTCAACTAATATGAATAAATTAGTCGCTGTCACTCACTTTTGGTGAGTGCTGACCTATTTAATTAATTCTGATAGTTAAGCAAATGCATAACTATGGGTATACTGTAGATTTTCACAGAATGTCCCAGTTTTTTAATCTAGAAGTATGTGAGCCTGAGGTATGCCAGATTTTGTAGTTATATCAGTAATAGGTAGAAGGATTCTTGGCTAAGTTATTTCTATATATCCTAGTAATGGTACTCTACACTTGTGATTAAATGTAAGAGCTTCATTGTTAGAGGTGTCAGGACAACACTGGGATTTTTATATTTAATTTTTTTTCAAGTGGTACAATCTTTATTTTCTCTAAAATTTTATTTTAGTTCTACTATGAGGGATGAAAAAAAGGGTCAAAAAGCATGTACCTTTTGTGTTATACACTGTAACTTAGCAAAAAATCATTTATAGATTAATAACATGTTTGTGTTCTCGTAGATTTAAGGACTTAGGATTCTACCTATGTATACCGAAGAAGCGGACATTTAAAATGGTGACTCATCAGGAAATTTGACCAAGAGTAGAAGAGAGGTTAGTAACGTGGTTCCTGTGGGCCAACAATACCGACTTGCCGACATTCATAAGCAGATTGTAGATTTATATGGGAGGGCTCCATTTCAAGGCAACATGTAGCGATGTGGTGTCGTGTCTTCGAAGAAGAACGCATCAATGCTGTTAATGGCAATCCTAGACACAGCGGTAGACCCAGTATTTCAACCACTGGCGTGAGCTGTGTTTTTGTAGATGAGCGTATCCGTGTGGCCAATATAAGAGTATTACATTCAACATCAACTGAGCTGGGATTATGATATGGCGTTGTGCAAAACATTATTAATGTCCGTAAATACAGAAAAGTGTGCGCGAGATGAGTGCCACGATCACTATTCGAGAATCATAAGACAACCTTATATCGAAACAATATTGCATCTGTTTACTCCGTCAAGAAAGCAGGCATCCATGAAATAAAAGGATGCACTTTTTCCACGGAAGAAGAAAAAAGTGGTTTCTTCGTCAAGGGGAGCTTTGTGCATTGTATTCTGGAACTATCAGATGTGTTACTGATCGATTATTTGGAACAGGAATAAATCGTAAATGCTGAAAGGCATTGCAGGACACTTTTGAAGCTGCAAGATGCAATCAGACGAAAACATCCTGGTCTCATCACCTGTGGTGTGATTCTTTTGGATAATGCGAGACTCTATACAGCATCCCCCGCCACACACACACACACACACACTAAACGAATATTCAGCATTTGCGCTAGGAACGACTAGAGCAACCCTACAACCCTAATCTACTCACAAGTGGTTTTCCTACTCTAAAGCGGAACATGGGCTGGCCGCCATTATGTGACACGTGATGATGTCAAAACTGCTTCCTCATGGTGGTTACGAAAACTTGACGCGGATTTCTGTGCAACCAGTATGGAAAAACGTCATCTACCGTTGTGACAAGCACAAAAAAAAATGATTATATCGAGGACTAGTGTTGAGTGTTCTCTATCATCAGGTGTGTTGATCTTCGAGCTATGTCCCACCCGTAAGCCATAATAGGCTTTGTAACCTTTTATTCCAGTTCGTCCCTCGTATATTAGGAAGAGTAAAATACTTTAGTTAATTATTTACGGATTTCTACATCTCTTGTCCTTAGTTTTAGGTGTTTCTATATTAATAACATAGACCAAGGTTGAAGAGAAGTTTTACGAGAGCAATGTGTATATAGGTATATATAGTAGTACTAATAGCATCGTTGGTTCCATAATTAAACAATCGTCTCAGATCAATTTATTCAATACAAATTGAATATTCGTTTTAGCCTTTTTTATTTGTCTTTTTGTTATTATAATAATTACTTAATTTGGGTAGTTTATCAAAAAGTATAACATTGATTATGGTAAGAAGAGATCCAATTCCCTAGGTATTATTACTCCCTGGCGTCCCCTTCTACCTCAGAAAGATAGCGTAATATAAATTATGGGAGTTGTTGCATTATTAAATTATTAGAAACCTCCTTTGAAACATGAGATAGATGTAATATAGAATCGAAGAACTCAATTACTTACTACTATTAACTTCCACCATATATATCTTAGATTTCATAAATAATATAACATTCCATAAACATACTTTTATTGACACTTTCTAGTGGAACACACATACGAATAACACATCTTTACTTTTGTACAACCACAATACATCCTGTTCATCACACTATTTTTTTTTTTTATCCCGCTCACTATCTACAGTATACTACTATATCACTAGCCTGTCCACCACACTAACTGATATATTACTATGAACGTAATCCTTACACTGTCTTTAAGTTCCTCAAGAAGATGACTGCTCTCCAACATCCGATGCCGTGGTTGGAGATTTCCTTGCCGGGGCACAAGTGCATTGTACGGACGCATTACTCTTCTCTGTAGAGTACTGTGGTATGATGACGGATATCTTACCGGGAAAGGAAAGGCTTGTCCCATTTCCGAAGGACAACTAACGCATGCCATTGGGCGCGAGAGTTTACGTGGTACCTCAACATGTAAAATTGAGGTAGCTGGGATTCCAAAAAGTGGATTAACTATGTCGGTCCCACTAAAAAGGACAGACTTGTCCTGTCTCACAAATGACACGTGGCATTGTGTTTGGGAGTTTACGTGGTACCTCAGTACGTAAAATTGAGGGAGGCAGCGCTTTATAAGAAATGAATTAAACTCTGTCGGGCAAGGGAGGAGATGACTATCCCATCTTCCAAATAGAGACTAACATTTGGCATTGGGTTTGGGAATGGACTTGGTACATTAGCACGCAATTTTGAACTTAACTGAGATAGGCAGGTCTGAGATTTAGATCTTCTAGTTTTCAGGGGTTCTCAGAAATGGGTTGGGCTCTGTTCGCTTGTGGACATACCAAATGATTCGGAGACTGGCGATGCTTTGGAACCAAATGACCAAAATAAGCTTACCTTAATGTTCCGGCGCCAACATTAGGTGCGAGTCGGTACACCACTAGTCGCTAGAGGAGCTCCCTCCACTACTCGGAGATTGACCTCGATTTATTGCGCTAATCGAAGTATTCCATTACCCTTCTTCGGAACGCCAAGGACATAGAAGGAAGAATCAGGTATTGGTCTCTGAGAAGGGCAGCTGCAAACGAATAACCAGTGTGGTACACACTTCCGTGCATATCCTCTTGAAATATAACACTATTAGGGCTCTGTTCAAATTTCCTTACATGTAAAGAATTACATTATTCCTTAAACAAACAAAATAAAGGCAAATACACAATAAACTATATAAACAAGACTAGTTTTCAAATAAGAGTACCTTGTGTCCACGTACAGAAATACTCTACTTACAGAATTCATAACCAAAATCATACCCAAAAGGGGTATTAATGCAGTTTAACAACTAAAGATAAAAGTTGACAGCTGTAGAAGCATACAAATAGTATAAATAAGTTTCGCCTCAATTTTGGTTTGTCCTGTCCCTCTCCATCCTTCGCTCCTTCTTTCCGTATAAGGAGGTAACGACCTACTTCCAGACCCAACGGCATCTTATATTCACAGGAAGTTTCATGGATCGTCGGTTCCCTATAGGCAACTGAACAGATAGCTACAGCTCGGGGATAATATGCGTAACACACACACACACATATATATATATATATATATATATATATATATATATATATATATATATATATATATATATATATATTGTTAGTCTCTTCCTAATGAATACCTGTTTAGAAAGCCAGAAACTGAACTTAACGGCGCCACCCACGACCATTGCTAAGGGAAAACTCAAGCTTCAAGCTCGTTGTGGGGTTCGGGATGTATGAAGATGGTTATGAAAATCACATTGAACTGATTTTAAATAGTTACCATTTAAAACTTAGCACTAGCTAAATTATAACGCTAAACATGCAACATCCTGAAGAAATTGAATGAACATTGGATACCATTGATTGAATTATATTATAAATAGTGGCGGATCCAGGAAGCGATCGGGGCGATCGCCCCCCCCCCCCAGAAGAGGAAACTTTTTTTATTCTATACATATAAATAAAACCCATCCCAGAGTTTGAAGCTGTTAAAAGTATCTCTAAGTAGCAGTATGACAACCCACCGCCGCCCCCAGAAGTCGGTCCTGGATCCGCCCCTGATTATAAAGCAGAATAATACACAATCTGAACAAAGGTAAGTCAGCACCAAAAGGTAATAGATGCCAATATTTAAAACAATCGGGCGTAAGGGGTTCACGATGGCTCAGTGGTAGAGCATTAACCTTTGGGGCTTGGGTCCTTGGTTCGATCCTCGGTCAAGTAATTTTGTGGTGGACAACATTGAGTTCATGTGTTTTCTCAGGATACTCCCGTTTCCTCCCATATTCTCATTGTACTGCTTCTTCTATCATTATTCACTTGTGTCAATCATCTGTCTCCCTTAGCCTAAAGGGCATAAACGTGGAACATTAAACGGAAAGATTTAATTCAATCGGGTGTGAAACAAGTTCATGTATTTTTATGCTGATATAGACCGCCGCTCTACGGCTTCTGTTGTTCGAAATAACGTGTTACAATGAAGTATTTCCATGCTTTTGGACAGCTATAGCTATGAAAATATGCACTTTTCGCAGCAAGCTCATGTGAACTATTTATCTTGTTCTCATGTGAGGAAATTTATGACAATTTGTCAGTCAAAGGTTCGATTTCCTATGGGGACATTTGGTAGAAAAGTGTAAAAGCTTTTTCAGACCAGCCAGCCTGAGTGAGCTTTTCCTGGGTTTTCCTCATTCACACCAGGCAAATACTGGCACGGTGCCTACGATAATGGTCCCAGTCTGCTTTCTTTCTTCCTTCATCCCCAATTCTCCGGGTAGTGTGCTCGCCGGAGGGGACGTCATCCCTCATACGTAGTAAACTAACATGGCAGTAGCTGCTGAAAGCCTAGAAATCTAATTTCCAATCCTAATCCTAATTTGTCGGTATACCAGTAGTTCATTAACACCTTATATTTATAAAGCAGAGTATTTGTTTGTTTGTATGCATGTTTGTTTATTGTCTATACAAATCCACACTGTTAGATTGGCATTGAAGGTAACTGTAGAGAAAATACCATCGACTACTTAGAGTTTAAAAAATGCCACTCCTAAGGGAAAGGTGCTTTCATAATTCGGAGTATCTCACAAGTAAACCTTACGTTTGGGTGAATCGAGTTGCTGACTGAGACACATATGAGAAAGTAGTATTAAATGTGGTCAGTATTTCAGTGAAGTTGTAGGTGCGAAGCTCCAGGGGTTTAGGAGATACAGCTACCAGAACATCACATGGAAGTACGGAATAGTCTTCATACAGTTGGAGGTAAAAGCCCTGTAAGACCTCTTATAACGACAAAAGGTGAATAACAAATATATGGGTACATATTAGGACTAGGGGGAAGTCATATAGTAAGGGTATACCTGACGGCAGCCATCTTGAAATCCGCCATTTTGAATTAAGGTTAAGTTTTTAAAATAGGAATAGGGTCATGTGATACATGATTTAAGGCTCAAATTTAATCAGAAGAACAATGGTGACGTTAATTTTTATTTGCGCGCAATTGGTAAAAAGTTACAGGAAAATTAAATATTGTTGCAGCATATGTATTAGTCCTTTACCCCACCTTGTAAATTTTGTGATAATGATAATAATTAAATAAAAAGCAGGTGGATAAATATTAAATCTATGGTAAGAGTTGCCTTGATGGCGGCCATGTTCAAATCCGCCATTTTGAATCAGATAAAAGTTTTAAACAAAACGCATAACAATGACACCTTATTAATAGTAAATTTTACCATAAATCCAACGGTACAACCATTCTTGCTTTATCATTAACCAGCACAAAATTAAATGGGAATAGAGTAATGCAATAGATGACTTCGGGCTAGAATGCTGGTTAATGATAAAGCAAGAATGGTTGTGCCGTTGGATTTATGGTAAAATGTACTATTAATAAGGTGTCATTGTTATGCGTTTTGTTTAAAACTTTTATCTGATTCAAAATGGCGGATTTGAACATGGCCGCCATCAAGGCAACTCTTACCATAGATTTAATATTTATCCACCTGCTTTTTATTTAATTATTATCATTATCACAAAATTTACAAGGTGGGGTAAAGGACTAATACATATGCTGCAACAATATTTAATTTTCCTGTAACTTTTTACCAATTGCGCGCAAATAAAAATTAACGTCACCATTGTTCTTCTGATTAAATTTGAGCCTTAAATCATGTATCACATGACCCTATTCCTATTTTAAAAACTTAACCTTAATTCAAAATGGCGGATTTCAAGATGGCTGCCGTCAGGTATATCCTTACTATATGACTTCCCCCTAGTCCTAATATGTACCCATATATTTGTTATTCACCTTTTGTCGTTATAAGAGGTCTTACAGGGCTTTTACCTCCAACTGTATGAAGACTATTCCGTACTTCCATGTGATGTTCTGGTAGCTGTATCTCCTAAACCCCTGGAGCTTCGCACCTACAACTTCACTGAAATACTGACCACATTTAGTACTACTTTCTCATATGTGTCTCAGTCAGCAACTCGATTCACCCAAACGTAAGGTTTACTTGTCAGTACTCTCAAGTTAGTTAACCCAAACGACTTTGCTATGCTCCAGGTTGCATACCATTCAGTAATCTAAGTGCCTGATGAAGGATACTTTCGAATAGCGCTGTAAGGAAAATTACACGAAACCGAGAGAAATAACAAAAACTGTAGTATTCTTGCATATACTTCAATGCAGACATTTCTACGCAGAGTTTGCCAGTATATTTAATGCTATGTCTTGGACAATGGTAAAACGAACCTTTCAGTATATGTCAGTCATGTTCTTTTCATATATATTTAAAGGCTCGTTTATCTACCAAAGTAAATTCCAAAGTATACCACACAGCGTTATTCAGGGAATGCTTCAATCATGGTCCCATCCTCTCCTTCATGGCTATATGTTTAACATACGCATCTGCGGTGCATATGTTCGTGTCTTCGGATCCCGCATTCCCTGTAGGATCATGTCTCATGTAGCCTCGGTGCGAGCCTTAAACTGACATAATTAACCACTAATTGTGGCATCATAAATGGTGCCGAAAGATTTCTTACCTTAAAGAAGACCAGAAGTTTGTTATGAGCCTATTTAATAACGCTTTGTAAATTGTAGGTGCGATGACAAGAGCACCGACAAAACCGTGGATAACTGAAACACTGTTTAAGAAGATGAAGGAATGCAGAAGGACGAAAACTCCGGAAATCAGAGAATACAAAAGGCTGAATAACGAATTGAAAAGAGAAACTGACAGAGCCAGTGAGAAATACGCGGAGAAAATATGTGAAGAAATAATGGAACTTCAACGGCACGGCAGATATTATCTGATGTATCAGAAAGCATAGTAATTCGGAGGAAAAACTGAAAAAAGAAATGCACATTTGGAATCGAAAATCAACGTCATGTAGCGCTGATCATAAAAAGAATTCTTAGGATCTGGAAGAAATATATAAATGATCTTTATGACCAGAAGAACCGCCCAAGAAATATTACGATCGAAGCAGAGGAAGAGGTGGATGAAGAAGAAAAGGACTCAGTTTATGGAAAAATGAAGTAGTACAAGCCATCAAAGACATACGAAGGAAGAAAGCCACTGGAGATGACACATCAGTAGTTTAGGAATTAGAAGACAATAGAATGAAAATACTGCCTTCATTTGTTAACAAAATCTACCTGAGTGGAGAATGGCCAAAAGGATTTTTTTGATGTTATCAAAAACAAAAAAAGCAAGCAAGGAAGCGCAACGATCACAAAAACATTAGCCTTATTTTCTACACTGGAAAGAATATTGCCTATCATAGTAAATAGACAAGGATAGAAGATAGAAGTCGTAAGATAGAAGAAATATTGGTGGAGGATCAATTTTAGTTCCGGAAAGAAAACGGCATCAGAGATGCTATTGAGTTGATAAGAATTATATCAGAACGACTTCTTAACATAAGGGAAGTTACACCTGTGCTTCATGGACTGGTAAAAACCTTTCGACCGGGTCAATTGGACCAAATTTCTGAAAACACTTTTAAAAATTGGGGTCAACTGAAGAGCTCATCGATTTATTTGCAAACTATACACAGGACAAAGAGTAAAGTTGCGCTTGAATAAAGGAAAACTAATAGTGTGAAGATTGAGAGAAGAGTTAGACCAGGATGTAGTATGCCACCCCAATTATTCAACGTTTACAGAAACAATGAATGAAGCATTAATGGTAATTAAGATATGTTTAAGTGAATCCCAAAGTAAAGTCCGGGTAGGAAAATTTTTGTCCACGAGCTTCCACGTCGAAAATGGCCTGAAACAAGGAGATGCGTTGTCGCCATTATTATTTAACTTTGTGCTGGAATACGCCATAAGGAAAATCAAAGATAGCAACCAAGGCCTAGAGTTGAACGGCATTCACCAGGTTATGGCATATGCTGATGATGTAAATTTAATAGGGGATGATAGGAGAACAGTAGAAATAAATGCAGAGATCTTATTAAACGCTTGCAGGGACATGGGTTTAGAAGTAAATGCAGAGAAAACTAAATACATGGAAGTGCGTCGGGACCGTAATACGCCAAATTGTGGAGGCGTTAAAATATTAAATAATACTTTTGATAAAGTGGATACTTTCAAATATTTAGGATCAATATTAACAGACGAAAATCATATTCACGAAGAAATTAAATGTCGACTAAAAGCAGGGAATTCGTGTTACTATTCGGTTCAAAATCTCTTGTCGTCGCGAATTCTGTCGAGGAATTTGAAGCTTAAAATATATAAAACGATAATTATGCCTGTTGTTCTGTATGGTTGCGAAACATGGTCGCTTACTCTGAGGGAAGAACATAGACTGAGAGTATTTGAGAACAGGATCCTGAGACGAATATTCGGACCCAAGAGGAACGAGAATGGGGAATGGCGGAAGCTTCATAACGAGGAACTACATAGTTTATACGGTTTACCCAACATTGTTAGGGTCGTCAAGTCTAGGAGGCTTAGGTGGGCAGGTCATGTAGCTAGAATGGAAGAAAGTAGAATCGCTTTCAAAGTCTTGACTGGTAGACCCATAGGAAAACGACCATTAGGAAGACCTAGGCGCAGATGGGAGGATAATATTAGGATGGATCTCGCAGAGATAGGAATACAAAGTAGAAACTGGATGCAATTAGCTAAGGATAGAAGTCAGTGGAGAGCTTTTGTGAACGCGGCACTGATCCTCCGGGTTCCATAGGCCATAGAGTTAGTTAGTTTTTAATAATATCACAACTTCACTAGCCTCTGGTGCATGAGGTCCCTGGTTCGATCCTCAGACAGGTAAATTTGTGGTGGACATCATTATATCCGTGGGTTTTCTCGGGTTCGTCCCGTTTCCTCCCACTTCTCATTCCACCAATTATTCCATCATCATTCACTTGCTTTAATCATCGTCTCCCGTAGCCTAACGGGCAGAAACGTGGGACGTTAAACTCAAAAATTTCAGTTTTACAATTTCACTATTTTTCTGTATCTGCGAATCCATTAATTGTTTTATAGGCTGGTGAAGATTAACCTAAAATATATTTTGTGTTTTGCATAATAAAACAAACAAATATCTATATTTTTGAGAGATAAACTAAATCATTTAATTATTTATATCAGCTATATGTTTTCTTCCTCTCTTCTGGTTTTCTCGCTATCCACGAGAGATGATTTGATTAGTTTGTCACGTAAATAAACCTATTAACTGCAGAAGCTATGTGTTTCATCGAAATAGCTTTATCCTCTTTTTTTCTTTATTGCTGGTTTTTTACATTCATAGCATGTTTGTGTCATACATAACAGCCGGCAATGTATTATTCTAACAAAATTGTTTCCGGATCAAGGCGAAATGTAATTATCATACTTTCCGGCACTCATTCATGATTTACTATCCAATTGTTTCGTGACCGGAAAAAGAAGTGCTGTTAACGAAAGTTGTTGCTGGATTATTATTTATCTCCATTTCTGTTTAGTGCATATTTTATATTTTAAGCAAAACTGAATATATATATGTTGTGAGCTAACGATGCATGGCAAATGTGCTTAACAATACTTTTTCTCTGATATAGAATAAAATATGTAACGAAACATTCCACTTTAGTTTTTTATTTTATGTTATGATGGGAACTTGAGATCTGCATTTAGTGAAATAACTGTAGCTTGGTTTAGAAAAATGAAACTACATGTCTCTAGCTGTGTTCTTAAGCAAATTTTCGCTGTTTCCTTGTATTACCTAATTATTGGGTTGGTGCGATTAAAATGCGTGGGTGGCGGGTGTCATTTTCAAAGGAAAACAAATGAAATTGCAATACCAAGCTATTCAAAATTATCTCTGGCTTCAGCGACACATTTTAGCCCACCCACAATTTTTTGTTGGGAGGGGTCTAAACTTTTAGGGGCTCCAATACTATAAGCCACCACGTCTAAGTAGTACTGAATGGGTACTATTCTGTACCCGAAAAGACGATAAGTTATTCTACAATACTTCCAGTTATATTTTCAGAAAAATAGTTTTGTTGAGAAAGTATACAAATGTATGTTAAGTTACGAATCTTTGGAGGTGAGTTCGGACCTGGTGGACCACCCACGTGAATGTGCCCTTGCTTTAGCCAACCCAACGATTGGGTTCCATGACAAAAAAAAAAAAAAAAAAATGTTTGGAATCTGCCATGCGAAGAAGCTCTTAAGAGTCTTCATCCCGGCGAAATTAAAATACCGCTAATTTTACAGTAATTATGTGATATCTTTAAATAGATAAAAAAAATAATTGAAATATGGAACAAGAGCGCCCTAGACAATATTATTTTGCGTGAGGTACTGTTATCACAAGTCATCTAGTGGCTTTATGTTTTTAGCTGTTTAGAAACGCGAAAATAAATGCCGATTTTCAAAATGGCTCGAAATCGAAAGCAGATAAGTGAGTCGTGATAACGGTATCTCATGTAAAATGATATTGTCTAGGGCGCTCTTGTTCCACATTTCGATTATCTTTTATCTATTTGAAGATATCACATAATTACTGTAAAATTAGCGGTATTTTAATTTCGCCGGGAGGAGGCCTCTTAATTGCAAGTTTCACTGTCGGTCATCAGGGACTTTCTTCCCTACCAAGAAATGATTGAGGTGCAGGAAGTAGTCGGTGGATTGCACGTTACACTACAGAGTCATCAGGGAAGTTCTTCCTTGTGAAGAAGTGATCGAGATGATGGAAGAAGTGGTAGTCGGTGAGAGAAACGTCAGATTACAGTATAAGAAAAAGCTTCATATTGAAACTCATGCAGAGTATGGACCATCCTTTGAGGAACATATGGATGTGTATTCTAGTGCAACATGAGAACCAAATCATGGTTTGTTGACCATTGCTGGATATTCGCCAAATGATATTGGTATGGTATATGCGTAACCTGTCTGCAATTATACGAGCACTTTTCCGAGAGTCCGCTTCGACGGCGTTCCTAAGGAGCTTATCAGAACATACGGTCGGTGGTCACGGAGCTCATTTTCCAATGTTGTGTCACCGGAACGAAATTTTACAAACCAATGACGTATGGTGTATTCATTAATTATTCTTGGCCCAAATACGCTGTTGACATTAGAAAATATTAGTCCACACATTTAAGTGAGTCAGAAGATGGAGGCACATTGAATCCCCATAGTAAGCAAGCCTACTCCATTTTCAGAACTTGATGCAAGACTCACTTGTTTTCGTGATCTCAAGACTTAGTTATTTCCATCGCTTGAAAATAAAAATGACAACTCTGGTGTTTTGTTGTAAATATATAAGTCGATACATAAGTAACAGTTTATGTAGAAATTATCATGTTACCTTTTCTCTTGATGAATTGATTACTTGGAATTTAACTTCGTTTTCGAGGATCAAGACTATGAGACGCATAATGTGAGATCTGTATCATTATCGTACCGGGAATCGAACCGCAACATCACAGTTGGCTAGAACTTACTTCACTATAACATCTGATCAGGTATCATGACCTGATGAATCTATTCCCTGTTGCGGCGTAGAGTCAATTAATGTCGTTCTAATCCAACAGATCAACAGAAATAAGTCGATCATAAAAAAAAAGTGGGTGATACATGAGAAGTAAGCTGGATTGTGCCGTCGATTCAACTGTACAAAGTAAGCGAGATCGAATGTCGGCTTAAGCCAGTTCAGTGGAAGTGAGCGAGTTAAGCGGAATTCAGCCATCACGGCTCAGTTCGAACTGACCCAATTCTCAGTTGAGTAATGTGTGGTTTTATCTTACCTAAGTAATGAGTAGCTTTTTTTTAGACATCTTAATTCAAGTTATGCTCGACAGTAGCTAGATCGACTTCGAAAATTTAGCCCGACACTAGGAATTAAACCCAAACTTTTCAGCCGATCAAAATCACTTTTAAGTTCTACACCATAATTCTTTAAAATTTCCTTTTAAAAATGTTTGTCTGAGCTCCTTGTTTATTTTTTTTAAGAGAACAGTTAACTGGGTCATTGATTACTTCAGGCAATAGCTAATTAAGCATGTTCCTTGAACTAGCGAGAAATCCTTGTTACATTATTTTCCTCCCTTCTTGTGATACGTTTTGAGATTTAATTATGTCATGTTTCTAAACAAGAACACACGTGTCCAAGAGCAGCTTACATTTTATGCAAGCTACAATTACAAGAGCACATCTCCTACAGTGCTTTCCGCAGAACATGTAAAGGAAAACGGAAACCTATTTTCTTATTTGTTGTCTATAGACAGGCGCACATCCGGATTTTTTTTTTTTTTTTTTTTTTTGTTGGGGGTCCAATGCTACAAGATACTACGTCTACATAGTACTAAATTGATGCTATTCTACACCCGACGAAACTATAAGCAATTTTTAACTACTATCATCTATGATTAAGTGTAAGATCAAATTTTTGGCCTACAGGAATCATTTCTCTCCTAAAACAAGTACATTTTATTAAATGAATACATGTCTGTCGAAATATGAAGGTTTTCTGTGGGGGGAGGGGGCAGAGTCCAAATCCGCTGGACACTCCGATGGGTGCCCTATCTAAAAAGATAACATTTGAAGGTAATCATACCAGAGTTGGATAGTAATCAGGTGGTAAATTGTGCTGTTGTCATAGAAAGATGAAAGGGGAATTAGATGGTTATATAGGCAAGTGGGAGGGATGGCGATCACTTAAGAGTAAGAATTGCGAAAGAAAAGGGGCAACTTCTTCTAGACTTCCACACTATACTATGCATAAAGATGAAAAGTCCTACAAAACGGCTATATACGCCGGTACGTCGAAGGTTTCCCAGCGATTTTTTTAAGAGTTTCTCGAGAATAAGTTAAATCTTCTCTCTTAAAACCTCGATTCAAACCGCAAGTGGTAGAAATTAACTTATTCCGGTTCCACGTTGATCACTATAAAATAAAGAAAAGAAAGTAATGGACACAGAGAAGCGATTTCATGAAATGGGTTCAGTGTCCCGAGATAGACTCCATCTACATTTTTATACTCTACTGAAATCAGAAACTGTACGTACAAAACTATTCCACTTCTGGTTTCAATATTAATCTCCTTAGTACAAAAATGACGAGAGATAGCAAGAATTATTTTTCCATATGAATTTAAAATATGTTCACCCCATTCAATTTATATATATGTAAATATTTCTGGGTATTATCAGTCTCTATGACCTTAACCATAGAGGAATTTGTGCCTTAAGCCCAAATGAGGATGACATCCCTCGGCGAGAATATTATCCGAGGAAGGGGATAGCAAAAAATGAATGGGGAAGGAAGGAAGCGGTCTGAAATCTGTATGTTAGGTATAATCCCTGCATTTGCCTGGTGTGAATGAGGAAAATCCAGGAAAAGCTTCACTCTTGGATGGCTGGCCTGAAATAGCTGTTACATCTTTTCGACAGAGTGTCTCCACTAGGAGTCGAATCCGGGATCTCTCGAATCATAGACGACAGTGTTAGCTACTACACTACGTGGGGCCGATCACCCTATTCAATCAGAAGTGGTAAAAATCTACAATTTCAGGTTTCAACACAGATCATTATAAAGAAAATTAGTAACCGTTAGTGATAAGCAGGGCCCGGATCTTGTTGACCTAAACTTTTCTAAAAAGTGACCTATAAAATGATACTAAAATTTCTGTAAAGTGACCCTAAAATTCACAAAAATTGACCTTAAAACTTGCGTATTTTAAAACGTTTACTTCGTTAAACAGGCTTTTTTTTAAAAAAAAAAATATCTATTGGATTTTAACTATCATTTCTCAGTCATTTTCAAAAGTTTTGTTTCAGTTAGTTGCAGCCCATTGATCAAATGTTGTGTTCAATTATCAGTCCATTGTACGGTATTTATGTACTGAAAGCGTCAATTCACTCCCGAGTTGAAACTAGGAAGTACACTTAAAGAATAAAAGTTCGCAAATATAGACTGTATACACGAGAAAAATAGATAAAAAGAAGTTTAAAATTTTGAATGCCTTCTAATTTATTTTTAGCTATTCACCTGATCGTATCATTTGTGGTCAACAACCCGAAAACATCTATTTGACCACCTACCAACCCCCACCCCTCGTCAACCAGCTACAGTTTAGTGTTCATTAGCTTGTTAGGAATGCAGTTTTTCCACCCCAACAGTCAGAAAGCAGGAAAAGAGATCATTTAACTTCGTGTTTTTCGTTTTTCAAATCCGTAAAAGTGTTCATTTTAAGATTTCTTTATGTAGAAGAAAAAGAATAAAAAAGACCATAAGTGGCCTAAAAGTTACCTGAAAATATTAAAAAATGACCTGAAACTTCAAAACGTCAAAAGGTGACCAAACGTTGATCCTAAAAAGATATATTTTTAGAACCTAGAGTTGATGAACAACGTTTATATTTCAACTTGTCTTGTCCTATGCGTAACAGTAAAAAGTTGACTTTTCAACAAGATCCGGGCCCTGGTGATAAGCAACCGGTTTTCTTTAAGTTGGATTCAGTATAGCGAGGATATGTACTATTTTCGTCTCTTTCTTTAAAAAAATGCCAGAAGTTGTAGAAATTTGTACAAATTTCGGTTTTAATTCTGATTATCTTATAGAATAAATGACAGTGGAAATGAAAAATTGAGAGAAAAATTGTCGTACTTTCAAAATAAGTACAAAAACAATAAATCACTTTTCTTAATAATAAATAAACCAATTTTTGTTTAAACAAAGAAAACACACTGTATTTTTTAACACTATTCAGCAATTCAGGATATATCATAGAAATCGCGGTCAGTTTTTTTTTTTTTAACCACTGTGGTCTTGTCCTGCATTGCACTGTACTATTGGAGAAAACCAGATATCTAAAATTTGTTTCCAGACTTTATCCAAGAAGTAAGTGTATGATTTACAAAAAGAAAAGATATATTGCACCAATGACATACGTATATTAAAAAAATATGTTTAATAATTCAGAATCAGAGTAGTCTTTCATTTCCGCTCCGAGTATGCCATGCTTAATATACGTATATCTCACTTAATAGATTTATATTTTAAAATTTAAACATTAAATATGATAAAGATAGCTTAACAGTGTTGAGTACCCAAAAATATTTTTAATGTTTTCTTTGAAATGAGCGGAATTTTGATAATAAAATGGTTTGCATTATATATACGAGGGCTGTCCAGAAAGTACCAGTCGTTTTGGCTTATCGCGGCAGTGGGTTGGACTAGACTCGTCATCTTGGTGTTAGAACGTTGCCACATTCAGTACGCATCCAGCTGTGGTAACATGAGGACTGTGACGCTCTTACTGTACTTTCTGTGACGTATTACAATGTGCGCTGCGGAAGAAAATCCTACCTCTTGTGAGATGCGTTTAGGTTTTTGCTGACTGGTGGCAAAAAAAAAAAAAAAAAAAAAACAAGCCAATTGAAATCCATCGATAAATGTGTTTTTTTTTTCACGACAACGCACGTCCACACACTGCTAAGCATACCCGAAAGCTTTTGGATGGTTTTCGATGAGGTGTTCGAATACCCACCATACAGCCCGGAATTTGGCACCGAGCGACTACCACCTCTTCTCAGCGATAAAGACATGGCGTCGGCTTTGATACTGACGCCGAAACTGTATGCCGGTATAAGCCAGTGGTTGAAGTTGTAGGAGGGAGATTTCTACCGCGACGGTATTGAAAACCTCGTGCCATAGTATGATATGTGTCTTAATTTACATGGCGATTACGTAGAAAAATAGCTTAAGAGTGTACCTTCCAAATGTATATAAGACAGTTTGGTTTGTACATTCTGTTACTTCTTTATTTCAGAACTTCTGTTACTTTCTGAATAGCCCTCGTAAATTTCAATATTACTTAAATTAAATTTGATTATTAAGTATTAAAATTACACAAAATAACATTTAATTTTGATAAACTAAAGAATATTTCGAGAGATTTAAAGAAGAAATCAGCAAACTGAAATTTGCAAATGAATCAGCAAATGAATTTTCTGATTCATTTAAAAGAAAAATAATTTCAGATATTAGTTAATCCTTTGCAGTTTATCTGAACCGGTTTGAATTAATTTGCCAAACTACAGCGTTTTGTATATATATTGATAGAATTTTAAAGTTAAACCCTACTATGAGGGGCAGTCAAATGAAAACCGAACACACCCCATAAAGAAACATTCCTCGCAAGAGTTGTCAATACTGTTGTTACCTATCGATACTGCCGTCTCTTGTGAGGAGAAATGCGTAGTGACAACTCATAGGTACACACAGTTGTTCGTTTATTGCTCTATAGGTAAGCATAGTGAAGAGTGTGTTCGTCCAGCATAGAATTGGAAACAAACAGAGCATAGAGGTGTGATTCATTTTTTGGTGGCTAGGGGTGTTGAAACGTCCGAAACTCATCGCAGCATGTCTGCTGTGTATGGTGAACACTGCATGTCACTGACAAGTGTTCAGAAATGGCATTAAAAATTCCGAGAAGGACGATTCGCGCCCAGGACAGGCCCATCGAGCCATTAACTCTGATGTGATTGTACGAATTAATGAACACCCATAGCCACCAAATAATGAACCACACCTCTCTGCTCTTCTTTGCTTGCCTCCAATTCTATGCTGCACGAACACACTTTTCACTACGACCACCTATAGATCAATAAACGAACAACTGTGTGTACTCTGAGTTATCACTATGCATTTCTCCTCCCGAGAGATGGCAGTATCGGTAAGTAACAGCAGTTTTGCCAACTTTTGCGAAGAATGCGTTTTATGGAGTGTGTTCGGTTTTCATTTGACTGCTCCTCATACATTAACATCAGCTATTAAAACAGGACTACTAAAACGTGATTTTAATGACTGCCCAATAGGGTGTATCGAAATTTTTTTTTCGAAATCCGGCTACGGCTAGCGCGGAGTTTTGGCCAAATGCCATCAATAAAACGTATAAAAAATCCCAGCTCGACCCGACAACTCCTGCTGCCGAGTCGAGCCCAAATATTAGAAAAATTGAAAAAAGTAACTTTTTAACCGATTTTCAAATATATATATATATATATATATATATATATATATATATATATATATATATATATATATATATATATATATATATATCTTATATTTTTCGGTGGTGTAAATCATTAGAAAATAGCATTAGGAAAGACAAATAAATACAAACAACAAATTTATTACGCCTATTTTGTGCACCACAAGCATAAAAATCTAGTGAATTTCGTAAAAAAAGAAAAAAAGAAGAAGAAAGCACTAAATCTCCTTCCTGACAAACAAAATATTTGACCGTTAAAATTACTTTATCGCTTTTAATGAAACAAGGAGGTTTCTGTATGCGACTAAAGAGAATTCTGCAGCTCTATGTTTATTTCCAATTGCGGAGAATAAGTTTAGGAAATAATCCAGGACTCACCACGTGGAGGTGGCTGCAGATCGAGTCCCACCTGCCCGCACGCCGCGTTCATTTATTTCTTAGTTACTTGCTAGTCATGTAGGAAGACTTGGTAACAAATTTCGGCATTTGCTTCCGTGATTTCAGAGTAGCTAAGACGAATTTATGCCGTTCTTTAGGGCTGCAAACAGCCGATGCAGCCTCAGTGACGAGTTTGACCATTCGTTCAACACTTTGTGTGTGACAAGGAAAGTATTTTATGTCCTCATTTGCAAAGGCAGAACTTCTAATAACTTTGCAAAGGCAGAGGTAATATTCTCACGCAGAACTTTAGTACTTACATTCTTTGTCAGTGGTGTCTCCGTTAATTTACAGTTTGACCAATCGATGACTCCTACACATGATGGGGCGTCAAGTCTAATTTCCAGAGGAACAGAAAATTCTCGAATGGCATGGTTTGACACAATGTTGTTCTACCCCTTGAGTATTCTTCTCCAACCTAATTGCCTTTTGGCAGCATCAGGATCCGAAATCATTGACAAGAGTAGATTCTCTGGATGGCTAAATCAGGCATTTCTCTTGATGACAGGGTCAATAATGTTTCTTGTAACTTCGTCCAGACAGCGGGACGACGTCATCAACTTCCATAGATGGCGTGGTCCTTCCACGATAGATGGTTCGTTCTTAATTGAAAACCAAACGAATGCGTAGACTTTCATGATGTAAACAACTATGCGCACAAGATTGTTGGGTGGCTTGCTGGTTGATACATAAAGACGCAATGTTCTATTTGCAAGGGTCAACCAGGCCCGCAACTAGGGTTTCTGTCACCCGGGGCAAACACACAATTCCCCCCCCCCAGGTTTAGTCGAAAAGTATCACTTATTTATGGATTGCAACTGTAAATAACATTCTTAATGAAACCAGTTATATCGATTTTTAAGTACTTTAATCAAACTTACTTTAACCACAAGAATATATTACATTCGTTATGTGCTCACAAGTTTTAAGAATAATTTTGTACATACATTTTGTTTTAATGTTGTATGAAGAAATCAAAACAAAATGAACTAGAAAATATCTGCCACATTATACAGTTATTAATTGAAATAACACATTTAGTTTTAATAACCCGAAGAATAATTATGAACATATGCTTTCATATTAAAATAAGAAACTAATACAAAATAAACTAGAAAATTTCTAGTACATCATAAAGTTATAATTGAAATAACATTTAGTTCTAATAAACCCAAAAATAATTTTGTACATAAGCTTTCATTTAAAAATATAAAAACAATACAAAATAAAGTTGAAAATATCTGGTATATTATAAATAGAGCAACCCAAAAGCATAATAGCAATTTAGACATATGGTTGGTACCTTGAACATGGGTGTGGTTGTCTAAGGGTCCAGAAGAAACTAATTTTAAAGAATAATAAAGCATAATTTTAGAAAATAAAGCATAATTTAAAATATATAGCATAATTCCTGGAAATTCTATTTAACTGCAAGTTTAACATATACTATATTAATATTTTTAAAAAAATATTTATAATGCAAAATCATTGAGAACATAACAATGCAACAATGAAAAGCTTATTTTTATTTCTGTAAATTTTTCGGTGTAATCCTTTGATGTGGAGAAAAGAAGAAAACTTTCCATCAACAATGAAGCACAAAAGAACTCCACACTATATTGTTATGTGTACCTCTCGAACTTGAGCACTTTCTGTACTTTTTGTGCACCTTTCTGTATACTTTCTCGCACCTCTAAGGTGCACACAAGTGATAGAAAAAACTGATTCGAGCACAGCATATCTCTTTACAGTGCATTAACTAGAAAATTCATTAAATATGAAAGAAATTGCTTCATAAAATATTAATAAATAGATCAAGATATTTAGATTATTTAATGTATAGTAAATATTATACATTATACACGATTAATGTAAAACAATGATTGAAATTAACAATAAAGCATAAGTTGGACTGATAGATAACAATTCAAAATGCCTCGAAAAGCTCTCAAGCAAAACTAATAGATAAAACTTCATAGAGCCTTCACTCGCAAAATCCCTTGGTAGGCGTACAAGAAACAATTAAATACACCGAGGCGTGTAACTTATCTTTTCCGCCACAAAACTGCCCTCTAACTTAAAAACATTACAGCAATTGCGTAACATTACAGGGGCGCGTCTGAACTAAACTCTTCAACCACCAGCAAGCAACAAAAATCGGTAACTTTTCGCCACCGCCCCTATTGATAACAGCGTTTTAAACTTAGAGCTTCTTCGTGGCTAAGCGGGTAGCGTACGCGCCTTTGGCGTGGGAGACCCGAGTTCGATTCCTGGCGGGAGCTCATGTGGTTCGGATTCCACGTTAATCAGTAGGTCCACGTCTCATATAGCCTTGCTGCTGAAAGGGACGTTAAACTTAAAATCAACTCAACTCAATGGAATTATACAGACAAACAGCTCCTTGTGGTAGGAAAAGGAAAGGGGGGCGGATTCTCTGTGGTCGCCCAAGGGAACAAATGCATGCAATATTAGGTTTTTAATGAATGACATTACACCTATTTAGATGAGACTCTCTCTCTCTCTCTCTTTCTCTCTCTCTCTCTCTCCCTAAAAGAGGTCCCATGGAAAAGGCCAAGTAAACTTTTGATTTCTTTTAACCTCTAGAATAAGTTTCTCAAGGGAAAGGGTGCGATTTTTAAAACAATTGATATACTATCTTCTTTCTGGCGCCCCCTCCAACCACGCGCCCGGGGCACGTGCCCCCTCTGCCCCCCCTTAGTTGCGGCCCTGGGGTCAACCACCTTGCTTGATGTAGTTTTCCTATACTTCTTTCTGCTAAACCTTGAAAACAATCTCCTGAAGATATTGCCTTGCAAATGCCAAGAAGATACTGTTGATCACTGCTTAGACTGCTGCTTTCTTCCAGCTTCAAATCAGAGATCCAGCGTACTGGAATGGATTCAAAACGTGTGATAACTTTAGTTTCACAATTTTGTAGCAATGTTCCAATTGGACCCGCGTAGGTATTTGGTCCTGTACACTTTCCGTCGAGGGATTGGAATAAATATCTAAGTGGAAGTTCGTTGGTGTGGAACATGCAAACAACTCTTTGGAGAGGCCTGTTCAAAGACTTTTCACAAAGGGACATAACACCATTCTTGAGGCCGTAGTTTATTGGGGTACCATCCCCGCCAATAACACTGAGATTTGTGAGATCAATGTTCTTTTTACGGCAATAATTGAGCATTGCTTTTTGAATGCAGTCTCCTGATCCTGATTCTGGAGGGACGTGCCCCAGATACTCTGATCCAGGCTCTTCAACTAACACGTGTTCCTCTTTTTTCACAACACGTCTAACACTTTTTTCTTCTTTTCTAAGGTCAAAGTTCGGTCCTGTCTACCATCAAAATACAAAGCTCTTATTCTTTTTTCTTTGAGAACTGCATCAGTCGGCTAAAATGTTTTTAGCTAAAGCCCTTTTTGTCTTTGAATTTTGTTGGCATCTATCACATTATCTGTATTTTTTGAGGTGACCATCCCGACGTCTTTTAGGAGGGAAGAGGCTAGAAGGGCCGCTTGTCTTGTTGATGTCTTAGTCCTGTGTACTGTAGCACAAAAGATAGGTAGTTGGAACTTCTTCTGCTGAACAGCAGGTTCAGGTGATGTTTTGAAATGTTTTGGTGGCTGGTACTTCTCATCTGTACTTGAGTCCTTGTCTTCCATCGCTTGTTTTTCTCATTCCACTTCTTCTGGATCAAGGCTTTGAGCTGATTGTTCTTGATCTGTCCTCTTACCTATTGATCTTTGTCGCTGAAGCTTTCGTCCTAACCTCTTGATACGTCGTTTGGATTCGTGATGATCCAAGTTTCCTATAAAGATTTTTCTTGTGGTTCTTTGATCTAGAAGAAAAGGCACCTCTAGCACTGGCACTTTTCTTCGTTTGTCGCAGTTACAGGCAAGAGGATCGGAACACTTACAAAAGGCTATATCAAATAAAGTATTTTTGGCAGACTGTTGAAAATCAGTTATTCGTTGTGCACAATTTTGGAAACCGAACTTTGCTGACTTTTGCAAGTCACGGACAATATTATGGTACTTCAATATCATTGCAACAATCCTTCTGACACTGAGAATTGCTTCGCCGCTGATTGAGGGGTAATCCCAAATTCCTACAATCTTCCTGGCGACGATAGAAGATAAATCCTTTGTTGAAGGCTCTTTCTGGGATCCCGAAATTCTCATTTTTTCTTCTCGCTCCCATAGGTATTGTCTCAATACATCTTCAACGGTAGGTAGCTTTTCTAAACGTCAGACCGTAACAAACTTGTCGATGTCATAATGTCAGGGTATCTGTCACTCTCTTCCTAATAAAATGTACTTAACATAACTAAAACACTGTTCTCACTTCTACACACAGCACTTCACACAAAAACAAAGTATTTAGTTAAACTTCCCTGCAGCACTAATAAATAACTCATTCAGCCACAATCACATTCGACACAGCTGGTTGACTACTGGAGACTGATAAGACCGATCCTTTCAGCTGAGCAAGCACAAGAAAAGAGAGAAGAGGCGTTCGGGAAGGGGTGGGCGGCAGGTGACCTAGTGCGATAAGCAGATGCATAAGGCATTGGGAGCAAATTATTTATACTATTACTGCTCTTAGAATTTAGCACTAAAGTGTTTTCTTCGTTATTCAAGAGACTTCAATAATTTTATATTAAAAACTAAATGTACGATACGCCAGAAAATCAGTGCCTTTTTACAAATAATTAACTAGTTTGTTATGCTTGTGGTGCACAGAAATAACCGTAATAAATTTGTTTTATGTATTTATTTGTCCTTTCCATTGCTATTTCAATCATTTAAACGACCGAAAAACATAAGAAATATTTAAAAAAATTTTTTTTTTTTGGAAAATCAGTTGAAAAGTGAATCTTATGTTGATTTTTCTAATATTTGGGCTCTATTCGGCAGCAGAAGGAGTTCTCGGATCGAGTTGAGATTTTTTATACGTTTTATTGATGCCATTTGGTCAAAAATCCGCACTAGCCGTAACCGAATTTCGAAAAAAGTTTTTTTCCGATACACTCTACTGCCCAATAAAGGTAGTAACTAACAAACAAAGCAAGCAACACTCGACATTGGACGAAATCTACCCCAAGTACCATGTCGAACATGACTTAAAATCGGGCCGCGGTTGCTCAGTGGTACAGCGTTCGCCTCTGGTGCATGGGGTCCTTGGTTCGATCCCAGCTCGCGCCAAGTGTGCTTTGTGGTGGGCAAACACCGGGTGCGTGAGTTTTCTTGTTTTTCTCCTGTTTCCTTCCACTTTCTTCATTTCACTATTTCATTCATCATCATCATCACCGTCTCCTTTAGCCTAGCCGGAATAAGTGTGGGACGTAAAACTGAAAGATTTAATTTTCATAACTTAAAATCAGATGAGTATGGACAAAATTAAACGTCGAGTAATCTCGATGAAGGACCCCAGAGAGTTAATGCACGAAAATAAAAAATGGAACAGCCATTCACCACCGTTAACACACACACACAAAGATCTTAAAATTAAAGGGACTATACCAGTATCAGTTACGGGCAGCTTTTACTTTATTTTTTTCTTTATGATAAAATCGTAATATTCATAGATTGAAATGTATTTCTTTTTCAAACGCATGCTTATTATACAGAATATAAGCTAATTTCGTAACTTGTTCCGTTTTTCGATCCGCTCATAATAAAATGAGTAACGAGAAAATTTGTTTTAGCGTCAGTGCCTGGAGCGCAAATCCTCTTCCCACCCACCTCGTGCTCTGCTTTCCGTCCGTCACCCAGGCTGTGCACCAAAGCAAGTCATAGAAGTACGTTGAGGCCTAATGAAGTTTCTCGAAACAGCGCTGAGTCGTGAAACAAGCAGCTGATTAGCTTATTCCAGAGACTTGCTTTTCCATCAGGATTTATACCAGCTACTATCACGGCTCGTGTGATTATCTAGCAGTAACAGACATCGGGAAAGGCAGCTGCAAGTGGGGGGGGGGGGACGAAAAACTCAACAACTGAATAAACTAGGGGAAGTTTAAACATGTGCACCCCGTGTTGACCTCGGACTACCAGTTTTTCTATCCAAGTCCACTGATGGCCTGGTTGAATAGAGAATCAATTGTATCTCCTCATTGAAGTAGGAGAGCAATGTTCCATTGATTTTTTTTTTTTTTTTTTGTAAAGAGCCCTCTAAAAGAGAAACGATGGGAATTAAATCTCCCTATCCATGGCCATCTAAATCCACAATCGGATTGGCTATAATCGTAAACTGAGTTCAATTTGAGATCGGGATTTGATTTAATTTACATTTCTATTCATTTTGTGACTCTTCTCATTTAAGCTTGTATTAATTTATTTTATTTAATTTACGTTTCCATAGTTGTTCTACGATATGCACAATGTGTATGTAATGCATGTCATGGTCATTTAGAAATAGTTTATCTAAGAACAAACATATCCATTAATGTTGAAGTAAGAATAAATAATGTCATGCACGTACGTACGGTGTGAAGTTACTGCTGAAATTGAATATCTCTGGCGCTTACATGTTCTCTTCCCAGTAACTGCCAAGTAAACAACTAAGTTTTAGTTTTTCAGAAGAAAAAAAATTCATGGAACTCACCAAATTGTTTCTCTTTTCCTTTTCTTTTTCTTTTCTTTCTTTTTTATTTTTGAAGTCCATTAAATTTATTTGGGAAGGAGTTGAACACTGCTATAAAGTGAATCCAGACTTATGTAAGTAAAGCGTTTTGGAAACCTTACGTCATTTGAATTATGTAATTTCCAGAACTAGTAACTGCAATTACCAAAAATTAATGCTGTCATATTATAGATGTAAAAATTGTGATGTTATAGAAGCAAATGAAAACAACAATTATTTTATAAATCTCTCTAGGCCAAAATTTTGCGTGACCAACACCTGGCCGTCCGAAATATCGCGGGACGGAATCCTGCCTCGCCAGAACCTCACAGGACGAAATCTTGCTTACAAGCAAGGTTTTTCAAATGTCACACTCCGATTGGATTGAAACTCTTGGAGTGAATAAAGAAATAAAAAGTAGGACATACGTGTTTGTTTATATTGACTAATGTAGGGGGTGAAGGTGGTAAACACCTTCTAAAAGTGCAAACGTAGGGCAATATGACACCATTTAGCAAGGTCATAACTTGCAACGCATAATACGAATTTGTTTGGAACTCCTGCAGTCAATAAAGGAATCAAAAGTAGGACATACGTATTTTTTATATTGGCGAATGTGGGAGATAAAGGGGGTAAACACCCCGTAAATTCCCAACATAGAGCAATATCACACGTTGTACGAAGACCATAACCAGCAAAGCACTGTGTCGATTCGTTAGGCGCATTTAAAATTCGTAGACAAAGAAACAATAAGGGAAAACATTGTAATAGTAGTCTATACGTCTGGCAAATGGCGAATCAATTACAAATATTGTGTCATCATATGCATGCAACTTGAGAACTGCTGTGAATTCCTGAACGATAAATGTACGCCTCTATTGTCCTGAAACTACTGTTACGGAGAGACTTAAGAAAAACAATTGGTGGATCTCTTGTAATTATCTAAGGTGAGAGATGAGATTGAAATTCTTTACTATAGTTTGAATTGTCGTTTGTACCTGTTTTAGAAAGCAATATCTTGAGTGTTTACAGCGTGGTTACATTACACGGTACTAGAAATTAAATGATAATTAGGAACAATGAATAAAACAATTGGACACTAAATTTAATTCGTTTTATCCTTGATAAGCGTGCTACAAGTGGAAGGTTATATCGTATTAATAAAAAGACAATCACGGAGTAATGTGTCTATCAGAGCAATATGTTCAAGTACAGTTGCCAGTAAAAGTATCTCCCCCCTAAGTGCTCTAATTCCATTACTTTGGGTCCAGGTTATTTGCAGTTGTGAGAAAGCCTGAAGAGATGCAACTAAACTTACATGGAACTTTTTTCAGTATTGACAAGAGTTGGTAGCCCTGGGTCAGGTGTTTATGCAGGTAAAATTGTAAAGTAGGTGACTAACGAAAGAGTTCTCCATTCTGAGATGCATCTCCATGGTTCGGATCGTGTTGTCCAATGAACACCATATATTATTCTCAATATTGCTGTGTATCTAATGTATTATTTCGTTATATACTGTATGTTCAGAGAAATAAAAGTACTGACCACGCATGAATCAGAAAATGCTTGAAAGTAGATGAAAATATCAAATCTAGAACAACTGCTGGAAATAAGTTTGTAAATCATTGTCTCCGTTGACAGAACTTCTCCAATTCTCCTCATGCCAACATCTTTTTCTTTCTTGAGAGGAGAATATCTTGCTTATCACACTGAGTATGTATTGAAATTGATATTGAAACATTTGAAAAAGTTTCAACCTGGCTGGGATTTGAACCCGGGTCCACCGCATAGAAGTTCAATACGCAAACCACTTAACTACTGAGTTTTTATTATACATGTATTGCACTGTACAAAACTTTACATACACTTTACAGAAGAACGGTTGACACTAGAACACTAGAACAAGTACTGAAGACAGAAAATATACAATTAAGACTAACATTAAAAAAAAACGAGGTTTAAGAATGCTCAGAACACTTACGCAGGGGAAGCTAGAAGTTACGAACAGGAAAGGGAGAACTCACGAAAGTACTACTTCTAGAAATTTACTAAAATACCGCTTGTCCAGCGCAGAAGAAAAAAGTTTAAGAAAGTCGTAATAAGTGTGAGCATCCATCAATGAGGCATATCGGTGAATGTAAACGATGGTACATGCGACTAGAAAAAGAACGGCATGAGTTTTGTAGTTGGGAAAAAACGGAAATCTGGGAACAAAATGTAAGACATTGTGAACAGATAGGGGGTCGTCGACAAATCCTCCCTAAGACGCAAGTAAATGGTACAAGGTACGTGAAGAATGTCCCTCAGTACATAGTGCAACGCCTCCATAGGTCCAGTACTATATTAATGAAAGAATGTTAGACGGACAACAATCATAGAATTGAATGAACGGAGAGTTGAGAGGAAACTCATAACTCGGCCAAAAATGACGGATCCACTGGTAAGTAAAGGACTCAGCGTCAGTGGTGGATTCAGGATATAATCAATGGAGGGCTAAACCATTATTTGACGTTTTAACCAGGGTAAAGCTGAATTGAAGCCCATTTTATCCAGTGTAAACCTGAGCGTCAAGAGGGGCTATAGTCCCTTAGCCCCCCTTGGATCCGCCCTTGCTCAGCGTTATAGGCGGTTATATAGAAGTCAGGCGTACCCAAAGTGCGAAATTTAAGACTTATATTGACCAGTCCTAATCTTGCTATAGAACGGGAAATGTAAAGAGCCGGACGTGAGAGCCGAAAGAAGAAACCGCGCCAAATATTCCACAGAAATAAAGATTCAAACGTTTCGCGTAGATTTCCGGTAATGGATAAATGCTCGCTCTGTATCACAGTTTGGAAACGACATAAAAATTAACAAAATGGATACAATGCAATAAATGAAGACGACGAAATCGCTGAGAATACAACAAGTGACGGATTTCGGTTAAGAGTGGTGACCAAACTTCCTCATACAAAGGGGTAGGGTTTGACGTAAATGGGATACCTAAAATCCTCAAAAATATGACATGTGATATTTGTGGTTTCCCGGTGTCGGGAGTAGGTAAACGAAAATCATTGAATTGGAGTAGCTGGGCTTTTAATGGATTATGATGTAATCCTGAACAACGGGCATAGCTCTGTGACACATTGAAGACACGCACTATCTGCGTTGGAATCACGTCAGTAATAGTGAGGTCATCGGCAAACGTAAAGATGTTCTGGCTAAGAAAACGAAAAGAACCTGGTAGATGCAAGGTTGCCAACTTCCTTAACAAAGGGTCTAGTGCGAGAGCGAAACGAGTAGTTGATAGACTCCAACCTTTCCGAAGACCTCGCTTCATCGGGATAAGAGGGGAAAGATGTCCGTGAATTTGAATTCAGAAAGTAGCCGTAGAGTATAACTTTGCAATGACTGCGCGGAAGGCTAAGGGAAACTACCAAGATTCAAGAATCTGCATAAGGAAACTGTGGTCGAGAGTGTCGTATGCCTTCTCTAAATCTACTGCTAGAGCACCGGCCGGAACTTGCCGAAAATGGAAGTAAGCAAACAGATGCCGCAAAGAACAAGGATATGCCCAAGATATGTGTGAAGTGCAGCTTGAAATGGACTGATGTAGTGAGTCATAACAGGGCATAAACGATTGTAAGGATTTTCGTGAATATTTTAATATTAACGGGTAATAAAGAAATACGCCTAAAGTTTCGACAAAGGGTTCATCAGATAAGAAAGCATTAAATAAAGACTTGAGATGAGTGCTGAGGTATGTCCAATAGTATTTGTAGAAGTGAAGTTTCAAGCCATTTTCCCCAGAGGAGCTACGACCCCGCACCCGGCTAAGGGCAGCGAAAATTTCATTCGCAGTAATCGGTTGCATAAGAGTCTGGCTATTGTGCTCTGAAAGTGAATTAGATACCATAGACAGAAATCCGGGGTCTGTGTAGCATCCATGGGACGCTTGGTCGTAAAATCTGCATAATAGCGGGTACATTAACTTAATATTTATGTAACATCCGTGGTGGACGTACCGTCTCTCAGAATAAATGTATAGCCATGGAATGTTTCTGTAGTAAAAGTAAATTGACTTGGTAAATAGAAGGACTTCCATCGGGGAAACGGTGATAAAAATCATCTGACAAATAAGCTTGGACGGAATCATGAGAATAAATCGTTTTTAACGCTGATTGAAACTATTGATATGTGCAAGGTTGGTAAGCGAAGGAGAGACTACTCAGAACTCGCGAAGTGCTCTATACAAGAATTCATGTAAATGGTGATTATCAGCACGCGCAATTTGGCCGCGCCACTGAAAAAAGCTACGAATTTTCGGTTTTCAGTAAAGGGTCCACCATGAACTTACAGTTGGGTAATATCTCTGCATACGACACCAGTAGAGGAAACAAGGCGAAAATATCTCGTACCTCGCCTCGTAACATTAGCTCTTATTCATCTTCCAATAGGATGAACCTCTAGAGGTGGCAACAAAAAAGGTAATTTAAAACTAATTTTGATTGCGGCATGATCTGAAAAAAACAAGAGTAATTACAAAAATGTGTAGGACCACAGAACAGAGGCTACCTGTAATATAGGCCCTATAGATAGGGCTTTCCTAGTAACTGAGCAATATGTAAACACATGCTATGACAAACACGAATAAAGCGTTTTTCAATTTCATAACTTCGACAAGCTCAACCAACGAAGGACAAGGCGGGGCAGGTGTTAGTGAGTCCCGGGGGTCGATAATAGCTTTAAAATCAAAGACCAAAATACTATACGAAATTCCCGGGGGCAATAATGATGGGATCATAGTTGCGTAAAATTCCTCCCTTTCTTGTGTACGTACAAAGCCAGAAGGGCCGTACAGACCTAGAAAACATATATTCTGAATATAACAACGAATAGCTTGGTCATCGAAAGCCAGTACCATCTGTCAGAGTGAAGTCCCTTCCAAATCAGAAGCGCAACCCCTGTGGTGCGTTCTGTTTATAATTGAATATATTGAGAAAATCTAATGACGGGAACGTCATTTCTTGAGCACAACAGACGTCTGGACGTCGATTGTCAAAGTGTTTCAATCGACGAATTAGCTCAGTGTGTATACTCTGAGCTAATTCGGTGTATATTGAGCGAAAGCACCTGAAAAGAATTCATTGTGAGCAAAATATACCACACAAATATTAAAGAATAATAAAATACTAAAGCGAAAGGATACATGAACCGTCAAAACTATAAACACCACACACGTTGTGAAGAAAACATGCTCCAAAAAGAATACACTCGGAACTAATAAAGAAAAATACTACAACACATTCTAGCAAAATATACACTGCTTGAGGCGTACTGAAGGTCAAATACAATAGGCAGCTGCACAAGACGTAAACACTATTCGTCACGGCATTTCTGAGTCAGAGATAGAAAGAACCTGGGAACGGAGCTCTCTTGTTCACCTTCGGTCTGTCCTGGGGGCATCTTCAGAAATAGAGCTGTGCTCTTGTTTTTTTGTAGAAGCACAAGTCACTTTCCTTCGTTTTTCGTTTTTGCATATAATTCGAGTCAGACGTAATTGACACTGATGTTTGTTCTTCTTGAGAGGGTACTAAAGCCTCGTTATTTTCACTAGGAGAACCACTCAATACGGTAGAATCTTCCTAGGAGGAGGAATTAGATGAAACAATAGGTAGAGCTTCCATCTTGGTATTATCCTGGGAAGGTAGAAGTGCTGAGTGAGGGACGGGAATCATGAGTCATTTAATAACATTATCGTGGATTGTAACGTCAACGAAGCAGGAAACAAGCGTGTATGAGATATTACAGGTACCCGAGAGGGTCCTGAGTTGGAGTCCAAGGTGGCCGTCGAGGGGGCCGAACGTTGTACTTTTTCAGTCTCGGTTATACGGAATGGGGTCTGTTCAGTGACAGTGGTATATTAATTTCATTGAATTCCCGATTGTTACGATCCTGGCGTCACTGATATTGAAGTCCGAATGGTGAAATGCAACAGAAGACGGAGCTGTTGATGCGAACTGTTCATAAGTACTTGATTTTTAAACTTAATAAAAATAGTATATGACTCCGCATGCAATTGCAGTGCACTTAGATTCTCAAAAAATACCAGGAAACTGGTCGGCTAACCATAGATATAGCTGGCTGGGATTTGGCCTAGAACTACGAAATCTCCGGTCAAATAACTGAAACTGTAGGTCTTTTTTGTATTCCATATCTTGATCACTGAATAAACGGCTAAACACTGAAAACTCAAGGCAAAACCTGAAGGTTATGAACTTTAGAAATAAACCATAAGGCATGTCGATGAATGTAGGAGTAGCTATAGCTGCACACAAGCAGAACACTCGAATCGGCGATGTGACCTGCTCGAAAGCGCGAGCAAAACTGTGACTACCGCGCCACTTCAAATTCCACCCAAACTATTACCTAGTTAAAATCGTTGCGTGTAAAACTATACACAAGATACTAATGCTCGTATAAGCAGACGTTGCTTATGTGTTACAATGACTTACTCGAGATTTCCTTCCTTAACTAAAAAACAAGTTATATAGACCTTCGTCAGTGAGGAAAATATCATGAGACGTTCTTCAAGTTGAGGCTTTTTCATAATTTTTAACAATGATCATGATTTACATTACTATTGTTGCTCACCATAGCTTGTAATTTCCAAAGAAAAAAAGACGACAGACATTATTTTCTCATTCTTTGAATTGTATCAACACCTGTAGAAATAAAAATTTCTATTTGTATCTTTCGTAACTACTGGTTTATTTTCTTATCTTTGTATGAGGAATTTGTAATACAGTGGTAAAGTATGGAACTCGTATGGCAGAGAGCCGGGTTCGAATCCTGTCGTGACAATTATTTTTTCTTTATTGGAAGGTATTATTTAGGTAATTAGTATTATAACCCTGTTATTCCTGTATTACCATTGGGAAGTTGAGAGTTTCCTGTATTATTATTGGCTACATATTTTATATTTTATAAAGTATTTGATTGGATTTCAAGTCTTTATGTTGGTATGGAACGTATATGGCACGTATCTGAAATTGTGGACCAGCGATGGGCAACTAGCGACCTCTCGGCAAAAATTGGATGCCCTGCAGCGACGATCCGCTGTGGCCTCACTTTCGTTTTGAAAATTATACCACCGCGGCAGAGGCGGGACGAAACGCCAATGAACCACAAAATTACTAATCTAAAATATGTTAAATCACCTATATGCGTGATTTTCCTACATCAAAGTGAGTATTTTTTAAAAAAAAAACTTTAGAAAAGTACTCCGAAGTAGGCGCGAACCACCACCTTATGATCAGGAGGCGAGTGATCTTCCGACTTCGCTACGGAGGCGATGAAGGAGACATGGCATGTAGAGGGATAAATCATTGAGGTCTTTTCAATTTGGCCAATCAGAATGCTCCATAATGTAAACAACCTGAAACTCAAGCCATTGGCTTTTACAATCCAAGGAAGCCTAAAATAGGTTTGGAATAAATAACATTTGTATTAACGATGTCCATTATGGAAAAATGTTAAAACCAGGATATTTTCACTAGGTCATTACGATTAAAACATTTTTCAATTGTGATTGAACTCTCATTGTCAATCACAGCAGCATATAGATATGCTTGTTCTATTATATCAGTGCAACAATCGCTATCAACCCGTTATGCCGTATTAAATTTAGATGAGGTGATATTTTTAAAAATTTGGTAATATTCCTAATGCAAAGTAGAGTTACTTGTGTTGAGGGATGCACCGACGAAGGTGGTCCGAGAGCCTGGATCCTCCAGAACTTTTAAGAAAATTAGCATAATTTCAGGGGTTAAATACACAAAATTATTTGTATTTTTAGACTACTCTGAAACATCTTCGGACCCAAAAGAGAAAAGTTTGGTGTGCCACTACTTATGTTTACATTGTTGCCTATTGCCTGATTTACAGAAGAGATAGCTCTTCCCGCTGGAGATTGTTGATTTATTTAAGATCAGATTAACTTCCACATATTTCCTCTTCGACGAACAGTACTATGAACAAATGGACGGCGTTACCATGGAGTCACCTCCTTCACCAGCAGTGGAAAACTTTTTCACGGAAACCTTTGACCAGAAAGCACTAGAATCAGCACCATTAAAGCCATCGTATTTCTAGAGATATGTTGATGATACCTTTGTCATCTGGCCTCATGGAAGAAATGCACTGCAATTGTTCCTTGGGTTTCTCAACATCAACACAGTAACATCAAGTTTACTGTGGAAATAGAAACAGAAGGCTGCATACCTTTCTAGACATCCTCATTCGTCGCAAACCTTATGAAAGGCTAGGCTACAGTGTTTACAGAAAGCCTACCCACAATGACCTTTATCTTAATGGAAACAGCTTCCACCATAAATCACAGTGCAATACAGTCATCAGCATGCTTGCGCTTAGAGCAAAATCCATCTCGGACCAGGAAAGCTTCTCCAGTGAACTTGCACCTCTCAAGAAGACCTTACTCCAGAATGTATACAAGGAAGATGACATTCGATTGACTAAAAAGTACCTTTTCCAGTAAAAAGACCGCAACAGAATCTGAAGATACAGTCAACATCACAGTCCTGCCCTACACTGGGAAACTATCTGGAAAATTTGCAAGAATCATGAAGAAAAACAACATCAAAACCATACACAAACCGCCATCAAATATCAGAAAAATACTCCGTCCAGTTAAAGACGATTTGGGTCTTAAAACACCAGGAGTATACAGTGCTGAATTTCCTGCGAATGTGGGAAAACTTACATAGGACAAACAGGACGAACAATAGAACATCCATGCAAGGAGCATGAGAGATACATCAAACTGTTTTATCCTGAGAAATCAGCCCTGGCGGAACATAGTATAACGGAGGGACATAGAATTTTATTCTCAGATACTAAAATTATTTCAAAGAGCTCAAACCACTGGGATAGGATAATTAAAGAATCTCTTGCTATACTACAAGAACCCAACAATATCAACAGGGATATAGGATTTCAACTCAGCCAGACATTGACATCAGTCATAAAGAAAGCATATATGAATACGACCAATCAGTGTCGATTCTTAATCCCCTTACCTCTCCTATATATAGTATAGTACAACGAACTGGTCTCAACATAATCCCCCTGAAGACAAGAACGATGTCAGTTCTTGTATCGTCGGCTCTATCGTCGGACTTCATCTGGCTGATATCCCGAGAACATCTTTATACTCGCAGCTAAGAAAGCTTCAATTCTTATTCCATTATGCCATTCGTCTACTTGCAACCTATTTTGCTATTTTAGACATTCCAGATCCACGTCCAAACAGGGAAGATACACACCTTGCAAACTACCTCCGTAAATTGATCAATTACGCTGCACATAGAGCCATTTCAATGTGCAACGAAGATTGGATGAGGATGTTATGCAACCAAATGCCACCACCGATTCTGGAGAAGTGGATGGAACTTACGAGGAATATGTGCGAAGAAGAGACTGCTGGGACTTGCGTTGATATGAATTGTGAGTATGTGGGTTTGAATTACAAGGGGAAAGCAGTTGAATTATGGAAAAGTGGAAACCGAAAGAGATTGTCGTAACAGCCCGTTATGCGACATTAGAAGAGAGTAACGTCTCGAAAACAGTCGTGCCGTTGGGAAAAGCAAGTCTCTTCAGGTAGAACACGCAAAGACAAATTGTGTGAGATGTTGCTGCCTGTGCTTCAGAACTTTCAAATCGCCGTAGGTGCACATTTACCGGTGTATGACGTAGATCTGATGCAATGGGCTCTCCAGGCAAGTCAGGAGCATAACCTCTTTCATTTGCGGACTCAAAAACGTAGTTTGAGCATTTAAGAGAGGACCAATATTGTTTCATGTAAAGTGATCAAACTTATAGCTGTTTTCCAACATTAGCCAATGTGTATCACCAATGGCGTAACTATTTATGGTTTTCTTATCAAGTATAGTATTGCATATGTTCGCAGATTTGGGGGTTGTTTACCCCCTTCATCCCCCACATTGGCCAATATTTAAAAAAAACTCGTTATGTCCTACTTTTGATTCCTTTATTAATGGAGTTTCAAGGAAATACGTATTGTGCGTTGCTAGTTATGGTGTTGCTAAAATGTGTCATATTGCCTCATGTTTGCAATTTAGGGGGATGTTTACCCCTTCATCCCTGACGTCGGCCGATATAAAAAACACATATGTGTTACTTTTGATTCCTTTATTGACTGCAGGGGATTCAAGTAAATCCACTTTGTGCGTTGCTAGTTATGGACTTGCTAAAAGGTGTCCCTATGTGCGCAATTTAGTTTTTTTATCCCTTCATTCCCCACGTTGGCCGATATAAAAATAGATATGTCCTACTTTTGATTCCTTTATTCATTCCAGGAATTTCAAGCAAATCGGAGTGTGACACTTGGAAAACTTTGCTTCTTGGGATAAAACCTCGTGTCCACAACCTCGCGGGACGAAATTTCATCAGTCGCCACAGCGATTGTTTCAGTGTTCAAAATATCACTGTGTATATCGCATATAGTCTTATAATTAAAACATCATATACATTGAAACTTCCGTTAACGGACACCTCCATTATATGGACATATTTTAAGTTCTAGAAAAATGTATGTATTATTACGGGACAGATTCCCCTATTTCACAGACATTCTCAGACACGAATAGTCTTCTTCTCCCTCCCCATCAAAAAAAAAAATAGTAATATCTTCATAACGGACATTAGCTATTCTGAAACTAAACATATTTATCACAGAAAACAAGTTTTGGGATTTAAAAGTAAATCTGAGTACGATATACAGAAAATTAATTTCAAATGGTGCAAACGTCTTCCCATGATGATGACATAGACAATGTTGATTTGAATGTGGAAAAACAAAATGTACAGTATATATAATTTGCTCTCTTTTCCTCTTAAAAGCGAAAGTCTTGAAAACGATGGGATAAGTGTGTGCTTGTTTCTAATGAGGTGTTTATACGTAGGGTTTCGTCTTCTTAACTTAACGGATTCGTGAGATATTAGGTTTCAAAGAGCACAGTGATAGATTTCAATTGCTACAATGCCTCCAAATTATCTTGATCCTAACCCAATTGAATACCTTTGGGAATGTCATTGAATGTCAGATTCGCGCTCATTGGCCTCCTCTGTGGAATTTACAGTCCTCTGTGGCGTACTTATGTGTGCAGATATGGTGCGCCATGGCTCCAGCAATCTATCAAGGCCTCATATCTTCCCTGGCAAGCCGTATTACTGTTATTCTGTTAGCGAAAGCTGGACACACCAGGGATTACGTATAGGTAGTCATAATGTTTTGGCTAGTCACTGTATCTTTCACTGTTAAGCGTATGTGCGTCAATTTTAGGACTACTAATGTCACTGCCATGTATATATTTGTCATTGTTAGGAAAAGAGAAACAACAATAGATAATCTGCTACTTAACAGTTCCTGTTTTGCATATACAGAGTTGAGTTTAACGTCCTGTTCAGCAGCGAGGCTGTATGAGACGTGGATCTACTGATTAACGTTGAATCCGAACCACTTGAGCTCCTGCTGGGAATAGAACCCGGGTCTCCCGTTGCATATACAGTCCATTAATAAATAAATAGTATTTTCCAGCAGAATAACATGATGATTCTCGGCAACGAACAATGTACTTTTTGCGCCATAAAAATGATTTTTTTCTAGATTTGCTCAAAACTACCCATGAAAATTTACCTTCAAGCCAGGACGTACGTACGTTGAGGTGAGTACTGAGTTTAGCCTCCGTTAACCTCTGCACAGTAAGACGTCTGTCAGCCATTATCAGGCCGTGAACCATGTTAATGTTTTCTGGTGTGCACACCATGTGCGGATGGTCCTGCACCTGATGTTAACAGTCCTCCCTGCCGCACCGGAAGTCATGTAGGGGCGCTATCACCTAATACATTCACCATGTCTTCATGAATCTTTGAGTGTTAAATCCCTTCTTCTAGAGATACTTAATGACGGCTCTTTATTCAGATTTGTACCATCTTCTCAATCGTCGCTCACTTTGACCTGAAAAGCAAAGCAGAACATTGACATTATACACTTGAGATGCTTAAAACTTTGTCTCTAAACATTCAAAGGATATACTATGCTGCATGTACAATTTCATCTATTTCGGATAATGTCTTCTATACCAAAGACAATAATTGCTGAACAACTCTCGTATAGGATAGTGGAACGGTTTTCCTTGAATAACCACAGTTGTAGAGACATGTACATTGAAGAAACTGAGACAAATGTCGCCTCTGATTATGAAATGACTCTTTAACTATATTAAGTCAATTCAGAATAAAAAGGTAATATTTTTTTCAATACATTTTAAAATCAACTGAAAAATAGCGTAAGTATCGACATAGAACGTGTGCTTTTCGAAGGTTAAAAAAAAATCTACTAAAATCAATTCAACGTAAGAACCACACCTAAGATAAACAAAACAGTTTGTATCACTCCGCGTTAAGCACGTGCTTCACGACGAGATTTCTGCTTCGGTCAGCTGTTCTTTTTCCATGCGTTGCTCTATCTCAAAAGCAAGGTATATCTCGGTTATAAAGTAAGCATATCAATAAATAATGGAATCACTGCAATAAATAATGGCGTAGCCAAGATTTGATTCCGGGGGTCCGATAGGTAGAAGGTAATTTCGGGGGAGGGGGTTTGAGGTTTCTCCCCCGGAAATTTTTTTGGGTAAAAAAGGCGATTTTAGGCTTAATTTTAACAACTTTTCCAAATTTCGGGGTGGGTTTCCGGAACCACCCCCTGGCTACGCTACTGAATAGTTTCAAGCAGCAGCCGAACGTCACGTAACTTAAACGTGGTATTGTTTCTGGCTACAAAACCCTTAACAAACGCTCACACAGTTTCTATCGGGTTCAAATTGGTGTGGTATGGGGCAGTCGCTCAATCATTCTCCCAGTCTGTTCGCGATGCTGTCTATTACATATAGGTTTTCGTTGTTGAGAGCAACCAAGGTGTCAGAAAGTCCGCCCAGATTCCACATTTTCTCTTCTTCCTTCAGCACATGACGAATATTGTTTTTCCATATATCTGGTGTCACTTAAGTCGAGGCAGTTTCAAGCAGCAGCCGAACGTCACGTAACTTAAACGTGGTATTGTTTCTGGCTACAAAACCCTTAACAAACGCTCACACAGTTTCTATCGGGTTCAAATTGCTGTGGTAGGGGGCAGTCGCTCAATCATTCTTCCAGTTTGTTTGCGATGCTGTCTATTACATATAGGTTTTTTGTTGTTGAGAGCAATGCTTCGCGCTTTATTCAGTAGTTCCACTTTAACATCGGACTCTGAGAAAGGCACTTTCTTTGCTGTTAACCACTCAATTATTTCTTGTTTTCGCCATGAGGAGTTTGGACGTCGTTCGAGCCTTACGCTATGGTATGAAGCATTATATATACAATAACACATATGGGATCAAGTTTAGGCAATATTATTTCAAACCATTCACGAAAAAAAAAATGAAATGAAAAAATGAAATCTTTAAGTTTAACGTCCCACGGTTATGCCGTTTAGGCTAAAGGAGACGGTGATAATGAGAAATGAGTGAAATGAAGAAAGTGGGAGGAAACGGGAGAACCCCGAGAAAACCCAGGAGCACGGTGTTTGTCCACCACAAAGTCCACACGCCGCGAGCTGGGATCAAACCAGGGACCACAAGCACCGGAGGTGAACGCTCTACCACCGAGCCACCGCGCCCTCCATCCGTCACCATTTATGTCATCATGGTAATCACCCCTGCGCTTAGATTCAAAGATATGAGCACCACCATCTACAAATCCACTATCACTACCTATATGAACATAGTCTTTTTCCCTTGCCCGTAGGATATTTAGGCCCATTGATTTTCCAGACAAAAAACGCCTTTTTTTTTAGAACACACAGTTGTGTCTACCCATACACTGGATGTAGTGTGACCTTCGTTCACCCAGGTTTCGTGAACGTTCTATATGGTTCTATTTTCTGCTCTGTGTTTACGAATATTTCTCAAATATCGTCGCCGCCATAATGCAATGTCTTCCCTATCTAAAATAACATTCACTTTATTTCGCTTGAGAAACTGAAAACCAATATCCAACAACAATGTGTAGAACGTAGTTCGTTTGAAAGTAGGCAACATAGGGTCACTATTAACAGAACTCAAAATTTTGTTTAGTGTAGGTGGTTCATTTCTTAGAAAGAAATTATGCACTTTGCTAAAAATAGCACATTTCACAAAGTCATCCGCCTCCACTAATTCTGTTTTCTGTCTGTTTCTCTTTTTACCCGGTGTTTTCAACAACCCCGTTTCTTTGAACTCTTGACGTACGTTCACAACACCCGACTCAGAGACACCAGTATATTCTGCCGTTGATTTCACTATGTCATTCACTAACACAGTAGGATTGTTTTCCAGCAGTTTATTGAACACGTTTAAAATAATTCGTTTTCCCCCGCTCTTCAATGGTTTTCCTTTTGTATGTTTCATAACTTGACACTGAACAGAATCACTACATGTAGCCGCCATGTTTTCAAATTGTAAGGTTACTGTTGGGGACGGGACTTAAAATGACTGTTGCAATCTCTGCATTTCTTAAAGACAGCCATTACACTTTTTTTAAAACGGTTTTTCTTTATTATGGTTGTTAAGAGCAATTTAAAATATATTAATTTTGTACCGAAACATATTATATAAATGTTTATTGTCTATTACATTTACTATCTACCTCTCTCTCAAGTGTTCAACATTTGTTGTTATAGATACTTATCGGTTTGCATGTTACGATTGTTTTTTTCTTGATAACAGAAGGTAAAAATCACAGAATGTGGCATACATTTTGTCAGTAATTTGTAATAGTATATTTTGCTCCGTGAATTAATACTTTTTTCGTCTCGTGTAACAAATGGGTGAAGTTAATTATACGAAACAATGTGAAAAAATAGTCCCTCTCTTTAACCAATTACAGATAAGCAATTACGTCAATTACGGAACTATATTTATAACTCCAGCCAATTACATTTCATTGAAGTACGTCATTTGTTTATCCCAGGTGTGTTTCTTACGTTGAATAGCGTAGATGAAGAGCGAATTAATACTGGACAAAAAAGGAAGAAAAAAGAAAGATAGAAAAAGTTTAAATACCTTATGCTTTTCTCAAATAATCATAATAGATAGAGTATACTGACATGTAATATTATTTTTATTTCTTCTATTCTGCGAAATTTATGTTTCACGCATGATTTATCTAAACTGAGCACTTCATTTGCTTCATTACAAACACGAAAGCATACGACATGTTGAAACTATTCGTATTGTTACATTCAAAAAGGAAAAAGGAAAGAAAGAAAAAGAAAAGAAAATTAGGGTATTTATACTGTAAAAAAAACTAGATGACACCACAATCTACAATGCATTGCAACATTAGTATATGAAAGGGAAGCTACTTAAAGTTCGATATGAACTATTCGAGACACATCGAGGCTTCAGACAAACCTGATTGGGGGGCTAACAGAGTGGAAAAAATACAAATTTTCAAATGCAGCCAGAAAGCATTTTCATGGAAGATTCGAAAATAGTTACGATATCAAATAAAGAGATAAATATTAATTTTAGATATGTAATAGAGATATTCTTGAATTAAACCTTGAATCTTTTAACCATTTCTGTAGATTAAAAATACTTTTCTTTTCTTATTTTTTCAATTTCCTTAGTATAATGAAAAAGATTTAGAAATTACATTGATTTAATGTTTATATTTAGAATTTAAAAAATAAAATCAATTCAGACACGTTTTAAACATACATTTTACATAATAACCTATGCTAAACTGATAATTTTACGCTCCGTGAAAACGGAATTTTAATGCAGTTTTCGTGTTAATGATTCCGGAAGAATGATCATTTTCTAAGAGGAAGTACATGCCACCACGTTTCAATCAGTACTCATCTTTGAAAAATAAACGAATACATAAAATAAGAGATGGCAGTATAAGAATATGTATTAAATTAGTTATATCGAAGAAATTTAGCCGCTATAAATATAAGTTTTTGTATTATCAACTTTTTCTTACTTTAGCAATATGATCTAGCTGATAGAAATTAGTAAATAAAAAACACTCGCTGTTCAGAATTTGAGTTCATACAAATTCGATCCTCTCTAAAAATCTTCACCATAACACCTCTCCTAGTTACATTGGACTTCCTGAAAATCATCCAGAGGTAAGCAATCCTACAAGATTCAAAAACTGAATTATCAGGAAAAAAGAAAAACAATTGTAGTATGTATCCTCTGCAAAATAATAATAATAATAATAATAATAATAATAATAATAATAATAATAATAATAATAATAATAATAATAATAATATAGTTGTTGCCTCTCGCTCTTTTCTATACTTAGGCAAGGGACTTATGACGCCTTGTTCTTATGCAACCACAACCACTTTACTGTATTGCGGATATTATACTTTACTGTTTTATTCTTTTTGTTTATTTCTTTGCCGTCTTTTTTAGATCTGAATGTATATGTAAATCGAACCTACATTTTAATCTGGCAGGACCAGGACAGGAGAAAAGGAAATTTATGAAGTATCCACATTTTTGAAATCTGGATTTTTAGTCGGGAAAATATGCAGTTCCCCACTCCATCTTTCTATTTTGTGTCAGTAAGTATAAAATATTTGTTTCCTTGGGACAAATCTTTCTTCCTCTGTTACTTTAGTGAATAATACTATAGATTCCATCAATAGTGTATATCCCAGATGGAATATTAGAGATAATTTTCTTAACGTGAATAATTCTATCGATCCAACAAGCTAGTTACGTCAAAATTAGCATACTGGTGTGTTATAAAACAGTTAGGCAACTTAGAATTAGTGTAATGAAACTATTGGCATCTGGTAAATAATGCACCAAAAGATATATGGAAACATTGTGTATTATGTATTAATTTTCTGCAAAATCTCAGAGAAAGAACACTCGTATGAACACGAATTGGATATATAAATCAACATAAATGTATCTACAAACAATTAAAACGGGATATGAAAAATACATTTTTAAAAATTTCAACAAAATTTCAGTCATAAAATATCATTTAAGAAGAAGATTGAAGTGGACATTTTCTTAACCTCTCTTTGTCCACATTGAAATGCTAGTATGGTTAATGTAATAATGTGGATCTCAAGTAATGATTTTTTTCCCTCTTCAATCTATAGATATCGTCGGTGCCGCATGATTACAAAGGTTGTCTATTGGTTATATGAGATGACTAATGCAAAATAAGGATTCAGTTCGTGTTGGGATCTCATATTGGTTGGATCTCATGTTAAGGCGCAAGTTCATGTCTTGTATAGTCTCGGCGCTCGAAACGGCCCGTAAATCTCGAGATGACCGACCAATCGCTACTGAACACCAGCATAAGAACTCTGCTGTCATTGACATGTCACTACAATCTTCCAACAGCCGCCTCATCTTGATGTTTGAATAATCCCCTTTGATATTCTTCTGAGTCCACTGTTCTTCTCATCCTTGATTTTCCTTCCGCTATATCTTCTAGTTCGTTCTTTTCCCCAATTTTTAATTATCTCTGTTAATATGCTTCTCTCATCTGTGTTCTTCATTACTTTCTCATTATCTTTTCCTTCCACTTAGTGTAACCTACCTTTTCAACTGCATATCCCTCGGTGTCACCAATATCCTTAGCCATAGGAGAACAAAGTTTCCTTTCCCCTCCTTTAACAATTTTAATTTAAATGGGGAAGAAAGTGGCGTCTCTTCCCGTGGCACTTCAAATATTAGGAGGTATCTTATACAGGGTGTTTCAAAACAATACCGACAACGTATGGGAGGTGATTCCTGATACCAAGATAAAACAAAACGTATAGACCAATCTGAGTGCACAAATGCCTCCTTTCAGAGTTCTAGACTGCCGGAAACATGAAAAAAATAAACTTTAAAGGTTCATAGCTCCAAAACTATGGGAACTACCGTAGTCAGATCAAGACCACTTAGGAATTAATATGTGCGCTATCCAAAACTACATGTTTCAGAATCCTAAGGTACTCAAGCAACAAGTTTTATAGAGGAAATTTGGCTACAATAGAGACAGCATAATGTACTTTAAATGTATCCAAAAACTTTTTAGTACAGCCCTTATGCTACTGTGTATCTATATCACGCTAAAGAATGTATGATTGCCTATAGACAGGCTACTTTACCATAATTAACCCAGCATCTATTGAAAGATTTCATAATGTAGCTCCAAAGATTACAATCAGATCTTAAAGAAATGTATATAAAACCACCGGGAAGGTATACTCTTTCAAAGAAAAAGAAGAAGAAAATAATAACAACAAAATATGTGCACTTACGTAGAACTAATGCGTGAGTATATCCAGAACACACACACACACACACACACACACACATATATATATATATATATATATATATATATATATATATATATATATATATATATATATATATATATATATATATATATATATATATATATGTAAATGGTTTGAATTGAGAATTTTATCTTTTTTGAAGTCGTTTAAAAATGAAGAAATACTTCCTTTTAAATAACGAGATATACCTATGTATTATGCCAAAATAAAACCATTCTACTGTACCAGAACTTGCGATATTTGTGCTGATAAATAAATAAATAAATAAAAGAAGTGTCATGAAATCCTCTTACCCCCACACCCTTATCATATATCTTTACGTGCACACAACATTATGATAACAAAGAAATTTATAGCACAGGCGGTATCACAAAAGATAGGATGAAATTCAACGTAATTGATCAGAAAACGGATGAAATATGGATCCATTTAATCCAGAAGGGCTGCGTTGTTTGAATGTTTTAAGTCAAAAAATTTCTCTGCTTTTGCTTTTCGTTTATCCCACCATGAACAAAACGTGTAAAATGCTTACGTAATTTTTTTTCCCGCCCTCTCTCGTTGTGTATGTTCGCTTTTGTTCTGCTTCAGTTCTATAGCTTCATTCACATTTCACCCTCTGTCACAGACAGAGGTGGTCGCATCAATCTTAGACTCGGAGACTCGGCACCAGATGGCAGCAGCGGCAAAACGACAGGCAGTCTATCATCTTTATGTCGCCTCTGGGATATACAGCTCTCTTTCTCTCTCTCTTCACTTAACCCTAACATATCGTAGTATGCTTGTTTATTGAGAAGACGAGATTCCGTCTCTCTTTTGTTTTCTTTTGTTATGTGCATGATATATTTAAAATGTTGGTAGAAAATGGAATATTAGGTTCGGCTATGACATGCAATTTAATGCTATCCGGGTGCAAATAATGGTTTACATAAATAACAGTATTATAGAGACTGTGTTTAATCAGAGAGGCAAACATGCAAACAATAGTGACTTTTTTAAATATATAAAATCAAGGAAAACAAACTAACATAACGCATACTGCTTACTGGGAACTTATAAATTAACGCATTTCGTTTCGTTTTTGTTATATTTGCTTACTATCAATGTAGTATATGTATAGGTTACATGCATATATTTTAATCACGCTTGATCCTAGCCATAGGAGCAAAATACACGGTTCTGATTGGTTGAAGTTATGCGTTTCTCACCACGTAGCATACATATAGCACAAATCAAATGCTAAGTGCTGTTGGTCCTAAGGGCTGAGCATGCTAGCGCTCGGACTAGTAATGAAATTTCTCCTATGCCGTGGGTTCAAACCCTGTCCAAGGAAAGTTTCTTTATTTTTTAATTTTAATAACACTTTTATTATTAAAATAAGATAAATATGATACTCACTTACCGCTGTACGTAAGTAAAAAGCAATTTACTTACATTACGAAACAGCTGAGAGAGCGTCAGTGAACGAAGGGGGTTAGAAGCCCCGCAGGGCTCGTTTTGTTCCACCTTAACCCCTATAGTAATACCACGTGATACTTCGTCACATTCAGGTGATGTAACTTCGATGTATATCAACCCTCACCCGCTTCCTTGTGACCAACTTAAAACAGTTTGGTAGGGTAGCGGGTGAAAAAAATATGCAAGCTACATAAAGGTACATTAGCTTTTAACCATTCACTTGTTACGGAGCGAAAAAAGGGGAAAGGACTAATAGGTGTGGATATGTGTGATGATATTTCCATATGCATAAGGGAATTCTGAAAAGCGCCGACTACCAGAATCGATTACCATAAAACTGCCATTATACAGATTGAGCAATAAAAGAAATCATTCCACGGAGGAAATTACGAATGTTAGAGAAATTAGCTTTAATAGTGCTTATATTACACACAAATGAAATTATGTGAACCATTCGTATTGCACTATTAAATGTAATATTTAAAAAATAATGCTACATTAAACGTTATTTTACTTACTGTGTTTTCTAGTAAGCGGAGTTTGAAAGGCGTTTTTTTTTTTTTTTCGTAGGGTGCAGACTATTACATGCACTGCCAGCTTTTTGCAATGGTTAACTCGTCTTTACCCAACAGTTATAGATAATATTATATTGTGTGTGATATAGATATTATTGCAATTATTTTAAGATATAATATACAGTAAAAGAGGGCACGGTGGCTCAATGACAGAGTTCTCATGTCTGGTGCAAGAAAGCCCTGGTTCAATCTTAGATATGGGCGCACGAAAACAACTCAAATTTCTTAAGATTTTCTTAATACAAATAAAAAAAAAATATCAAACGTTATATAGCAACCAAGGAGATGCCCCTCTAGAAATTTTTTTCTGGCGCCCGTGATCCCAGCCTACATGAGTTTGTGGTGTTTAGGAAATGCATTCAACGGATCAAGTACACGGTGGCCCCGTGTAGCGTAGTCGCTAACACTCTCGCCTTCGGTGCGAGCGGTCCCGGATTCGATTTCCGGTGTGGGGGCACTCGATCGAAAAAGTGTAAACGGCTTTTCCAGGCCAGCCACCCTGAATGAGGTTTTCCTGGGTTTTCCTCTGTCACACAGGGCAAATACCGGGGTGGTACCTAAATTATAGGTCCCAGACCGCTTTCTTTCTTCCCCAATCCTTTCTTCCTTCCCTTTCCCCGGATAGCGTGTTCTCCGAAGAACGTCAACCCTCAAACGTGACAGGTTAAATGGCCTTAGATGCCGAAAGCCCAGAAACCTAAATCGTAAATTCCTAGATGTTACATACGTTGCCCAATTTGAACGGAGTTCGTACACAGAGTATATATCCGCTAGTATTCTTTATGAAACTACAAGTACTTTTCCAAATTGGAGACGAGATGAGCTCGAGTCTTGTGGGCAACACTAGTTCATTCAAGTCTTAGATCTCAAATATTGCTTTAGTGTTACATAATTCATAGAATAAAAACTATGAAGAGCATTTATCAACGTTTAAAAATACAATACACTTTAGTAATAAATAGGTTTCATGGTTGTTGTATCACATCTTTCATGAACCAGTCGTGACGCGAAAGATTCTGATAACTTCTAGATGAAATTAAGGTGGATTACTAGGTGCTCTAGGTTCTATGCTAAACACTGCTTGAATAGTGCGGCGTTGCCAGATAGTGTCGACTGTGTGCTCATGTCAGATAATAAAGGAAGTAATCATGAAATTCTACTTGGATACTTACTGGAGAAATTAGTTTTCGACCCTTACCGCAATTCACAGCAAAGTAGCGCTTCTCGAACTGCAATGCTAGAATCCAGGAATCTTCTTATTGTGACAAATTTGGCAACAACGCATTATGGCGTTCTGCGCAAGTTTCTTCACAAAATATATATCCTTAAATGTAATTTAATATTTAAATAAAATCTGCAACATAACACGAAAAACGGTCAAACAATATATCTATTTCGTAATGAGATCGTTACTTTAAAGTACTTTCCACATATAAATAAGCATTTCATAAAACTGATCACTTCCAGTAAGTTCTAGCAGCAAGTGACATCTTGTGTACTCATTGTGAAATGAATCAAATATTTTAGTTTAGTTGTTACCTTTTTCAATATCAGGAGACATAATCAAATGAACCAGTGTCTTGTATTGTAGCTGAAACGTAACTCTATCTTATAATACAATAACTATAATATGTAACTTTTCATTGCGCAATAGTTAAGGGAATGGGCTAAAATACTAATAACCATAGAGGGCAGACTGCTCCTAGTGCTGTAGAAGTTCGCTAGTAGAAATGAAATGAAATCTTTTAAGTTTTACGTCCCATGATTATGTCGGCTAGGCTAAAGGAGACGATGATGATGAGAAATAAATACAATTATGGAATGAAGAAAGTAGGAGGAAATGGGAGAATCCCGAGAAAATCTACGTACATGATGTTTGTCTACCACAAATCTAATTTGGCGCGAGCTGGGATCGAACCAAGGACTCCATGCACCAAAGGTGAACGCTCTACCCCTGAGCTATCGCAGCCCCTAGTATTTGCTAGTAATTTGAAGCTCGTTATTTGTGTCTGTTGGAAGTGGACCATAGTTTGTGTTTATAAGGCCAGGGCGATAGCACCGAATGCGTATTTTCTGCAATTATTAACTTTGAGCGTGGCCATATAGTTAGCTGCGATAGGCCAGATAGTTGCTCCGTGGAATTACCCTTGATATGGATTAATGCTGGCCACGACACAAGACGACAAGAGAAATAGTAAATTTTGTAGAAATTTCGTCTTGTCTCGATTCTAAAAGGTTTCTTCCCCATATCATCTCGACTCTCGAAAAGTTTTTCTATTCTCGTCTTGTTTTGATAATTTATATTCTTAATTTTTGGAAGTAATCTTGGTAGAATTTTACGAATAGTAATTTAGGTCCAGTTTAACAAAACAACAACAACAAAAACAAGAACAAACGCAATTTACAAAATTTTACAGGAGAGTTTTTTTTTAAGTTGTACTCAACATCGTTGATTCAAAAATTTAATACAGGTCATCCATGTAGATAGGGATTAATGAAGGAATAATTGAAGTTCATCACTATCTCCTTTATTGTAGAAAATATGTTAGAAATTACAAATGTTTACAAAACTCAACATATCCACTTTTTCATGCATGTTTTTTTCTTTATTTTATTGAGCTAGGTGTCATAAATATACATTCTGAGCATTTAAATTCAATGAGCTCTTAAGTATATTACTTTTAGTAGATAATATAAGAATAAGAAGTTAAGAATAAGAAGTGTAGTAGTAAATTGATATTTTTCTTTTAAGTTAATAGATGAACAGAAGTTTCCACTGTAAGAAAATCTGTTTCACACATCTTAAACTTATTATGGAAATCATAGCCATACATTGAAATGATAATACTACATAATACAGTGTTAGGATTTTTAATGCTGTGTGAAAACAATACAGGAATACAGTCCTCTTTTACGTAGAGTTTCTTCATAATACAGAATTTTGTCTTCAGTATCACTAGCATTCCTTTGTACAAATTTTGAATAGAATTCTTTGCTTTCTTCTGAATCATTGCCAAAATAAGACGTCAACTTCTTCACGTCATTAGCTTTATTTTTTGTTTATATGGTTCAATGATTTGGGTTCAGGTGCTTCAAACATTATTGAAGCACTTCTCTTTCCAGGTTTAAGCACTTCAAAATCTATCGCTGAAGCAAAGTACGTTGAAGTTTTGAAAAACGCATTGTTCCCTCGTCTCATGTCTTCTTACATAATGCACTATTCTTGTCAAAATATCTTAAAAGGCAATTTGGCTTCTATTAAACGTTTGGAGATTGACTTCATATCGTAATTGTATCAGTTTTTACCACAAACTTTAATCTCCCCAAACTTTCACAAAATGTCATTATATTCTGAGGGCAGAGTGATTGTTTCATGTTTTCTTAGTTCTTTTTCAAAAAAGCCCAAAAACTCTGTCAGGAGGCAAAAAGCTATGCCCACGTACTGGAAAATGATCTTGAAAAGTGGAGATAATTGTAGAATCTTGAAAATGGAAATATGGCGAGTTTTGTGAAAATTTGCTACATTAAGAAACCTTTTACAACAGCAAATATTCAGTTTTGTCGTATTTTCTGTTAGCCATTGTGTGAGGCTCATATTAAAGTACCAGAGTCCGTTACGAAAAAAAAAAAAACTCATTTTGAAAAGAAAGTGCGGTTGTTGAGTTTTGTTAAAACGGTCCTCAATTGGAAACTCAAATGTTACATAAGGATAGCTATTGAGTAACTAAAATTAATTAAATAATGAGACATATCCTAAAAATTCCTTAATCAATGTTCGTACCCAAACGAACATAAAAAGTCATTCATAGCACAGAGGTACTATTAACTCATTTTAACAAGATATACCTTTACAGTATATTTGAAATACGAGGACATTGATAAACTTGTAACAGGTGTTTGCTTACGAGATAAGTAAAATATCTCGTCTCGAATTTTAAAATGTTTTTCTCGTCTTAGTTTCGAGACGAGACGTGGTCAACATTAATTATTATGTATCAATGGTTCATCGGTGGCGCACACATTACGAATCAAAGAGTTCTTACAGCAAAACACACCGGGAAGGGAATGGACAGAAAAATATTCAGGCCACTTTAAGTGATATGACGGTGACCGGCACTATAGACAGCGAGCCATCGTGATTATATTACATGCCGTGTTCCTCTTCGCACGGTTACCACTGACATCTGCTCTTTGTGACATATATGTTCATGTTTGTTGATCCATGAAGGTAACCGAGGAATTTCAATGTGTTCGCACTCACCATACATAATCCATAATATCTTGCTTGCGTCCTACATTCAGATATGCATGACTAGTACATCTATGCTGTACAATTGTGACGTCTTTAACACTCTTGCTATTAGTCCTATAAAGCTATGCAAATTTCGGCTTCGTGTCAATTGAGTTAAACAAGTATATCAGGTAGTAACAGAAAAAAAGTAGACATATATGAAATACATGACAAATGATTCTTTCAACATTATATTTTTGGAAGTATTGTTATGTGCAATTGCCATAGTACAGAAACAAACACTGTTTCATTTACTTTATTATTATTATTTTTTTTACAACACAATGTAGAAGAGTTGCAATTTTTTTATCATTGTGTAAAACTGCTGCAATGTTCGCCGTTTACTTTTCATCCATTTATCAACTCCTTCAAGTATTAGTACATAATAATAATAATAATAATAATAATAATAATAATAATAATAATAATAATAATAATAATAATAATAATAATAATAATAATAATAATAATAATAATAAACGACCTCAGCACAGAACATTCTCCTACGTTCGGAACTGCAAAACAACAGAACTGACAATAACAGCTTTCAGCAGACAAGATCTTTACAATTTCATCGCTAGATGTTCAGAAGTAATCTTTTGTTTTAAGTGTTAGCCGGAATAAATTTTTCATAAACAGAGAAGTGACCAACCACTACCTGAGGAAGGTATCTCAGAAATTCAAGTAACGCCCGATCTACACTCAAGCTTCGTTCGTTTATATTAACACTCGCCCAGCGAAGATACTAAAAATAACGCTTCCGACGAAGATAGGGTCATTTTTGACCCATCAATATTTTAATTGTTTTTTAAGGGAAACATAGTATTATTACTACATTTCTAATTAATTTAAAGCTTGATATTAGTCATGAGCATATTGATGTTCAGTGGCGGATCTAGAAGGTAAAAATTGGGGGGGGGTCAGCCAGATACACTGAGAAAAAAAATTGTAGGTGGCATACTTAAAAACGTAGGTTACATTCGTAATTCCTGTAGTTTCTGGACTTAACGTACAACCGTATATAACATCCTGCAGCAAACGTATAGCTGAAAAAGTATGTATTATACGTACTGTCTGCATAAGTGCAATGACGTCATCTGCAGTAACAAGTATATACGGAGGTGATATCTAGCTTTGTGACGTCAGGGTCGTATGTAGCATGTGGGTTAATAATGACGACATACACTGACTATCAGGACGGAGCATGATTTCAAGAAGTATGCAATATACGTTCTGTACGTATGTTTCTTGCGTTCAACCCCGAGACAGCATTTATATTGTACTTGTGCCCCATACGTACGACTAGATACAGTATACGTATTGTACGTATGTATTATACAGATTTTCCTTATGTCGCACACAGCTTGTCCAGATACAGCATACAGAATATCCGTATGCACCATACAGAGTGCACATATGTAGCTTACAGACTGTCTGCATGCAGCATATAGATTATACGTATGTCGCGTACAGGTTGGCCATATGTAATGTATAGATTGGATGTATATAGCTAATAGGTTGTCCATATGAAATATACAGATTTTACCTGTATCGAATACGTATTGCCTTCTTGTAATGTATGGATCGGACATATGCAGGATCTAGAGTGTACGTATAGTGCACCATTATTAAAGTGCTGCAACATACTGCAAAGTGCATGATACATTCTTACTGTAATGTTGTCAAATATTGTTTTACTCTGTATGAAAACAAAAATAGCTTAAAATATGGTTGATCTCCTTTGTGCCAATAATAATAAAATTAACAATACTACACTTTTCAAATCTTAGTTTGGAGCAGTGAAACTGTCCAAAGAAATGTATTTACCTGCAGGGTGTCCAATAAGTTTGGGCTTCCTGCTAATTCGTTGGAAAGCTACTGCAAAGTCAAGTGTTGAAAAGTGACACAAGCGTTAATTTTAAAATTATGGGCACAAAGCAGGGGCGGATCCAGGACGGACTTCTGGGGGGGGCGGTCGGCGGTAAAACTGCTACTTTTAAGAGCTCCAAACTTGTTATGGATGGGTTTATTTATATATAAAATAAGAAAGTTTCCTCTTGTGGGGGGGGGGGCGATCACCCCGATCGCCCCCCTCTGGATCCGCCCCTGGCACAAAGGAGGTTAACCATATATTAAACTATTTTCGTTTCCATACAGAGTAAATCAATATGTGATATATTACTGTAAGAATTTATCATATGGTTTGCAGTTAGTTGCAGCACCTCAATAATAATGCAAAATGCACAGCCTTATACAATCCTATATTCAAACTCAAACAAGATTTACGTACAATCATTTATTAAGCTGTTATCATCCATTGCTTGTACGATATAAAGATTATTTTACCTCATTCTTTTCCTTAATAGTATCTTCTACTAAAGTGCAGTTGTTACCACAAGAGGCCTGAATAGAATTTTCCAGAAATAACTTCTCTGTACATTTTAATTAACAGGTTTTTTTTTTTTTTTAAATGTCGCAATAATTAAAAGTGTGGTGTCAGCCGGAAACGCATTCGCTTACAATATTATTCCTACTCAGTACTCGCCATTAAAAATGAAACACCAAGAAGGAGACTGGGTAGATGCGCCAAAGTTCCCAGGCCGATACCTAATAGTAAGTGCAGAATACTCTTAAACGTTCGCTGTATTCGCTGTGTGACAACGTGGTGACAGCGGAGGCGTTGTGCAGCCATCGACTAAACATATTTATTCTTCCCTGCTATAGACATTCTGCAAATTTGGACTTTCCTGGATGCATCCTTCTTAGTGCAACATTTTAAGGAAAGAGCAATTTAACAGTCTCATACATTGCTTAAAGAAAGAGCAATGATTCTCAGAATTACTCGGAAGATATATATACACAATAATTTAAAACGGTTATTTCAAACTTTGCAATTCAAAGCACGAAAAGAACTATAGATAAAGGAACACTGATTTTAGCCAAATAGTAATTAGTAAACTCAATCACACTCAGTACCATTAGTTGCTTGGTGTTATCCGTAAGTCAGAGATCACGGTATCTCATTTCGTGTAGATTTTTGCATTTGTTTAACGCTAAAAATGTATTTTATCGCTAATTGAACCCAGTACCATATATATACCGACAGGACGTACCTTAGCCACAAGGTGACATGAGTGAAACACTAAACTATTCGATTGACACCTGCGGCCTTGTCAACACTAGAGAAAGTTACAAAGTGATTAAGTAAATACGGAACATAGTTCATACAAAGTATAGCGATGTATGAAGTCTCCGTTTCATACGACTTGGATAAAGGATACATCTGAAATAGCAACAAAGAAATATATAATGATTTCTCTGGATAATTTGGATTAGTCCAGAATTCGAACACACACACGCTGGTAAGTCCAACATTTTTTTTTTTTTAACTTCTTTCTTCGGATTCCCAATAAAGTTGACTACTGAAAAGCTGAGTTATAGATTCTGTATTAAAACAACACCTTCGCTAGACATGTTCAGTATACACATTGTCTTACATACAGAACAATACATTAGTTATTAATGCATGTCTGAAATAATAGTGCTTCGTATAGAATTTTACTTCATCCAATCGCAATAGCACAAAGATAAAAAATATTGCTAGGGATAATGTTCTTATTACAGAGAAAAAGAATTAAAATGACTTAACATTAACAATCATTTTCTTTAAACAGAGATAATATTTTATTATAATTTATGGAAGAAAGAAATAATTTGTAGTACAGTATCTTTATTAGGGTTATATATTCGTACAAAATAATGTAAGTACAACTGAGTCTGTCTTCAGAAAGGGCGTACTTTTAGCCACAACCTACACTGCTTCTTTTGACTGTCTTTCAAGCAGAATCCTGGTTTGATGCACGAAATACCTGCAACAAAAATCAGAAAATATTTAAAATGTTATATTCAGTGTGCTTAATTTGGTTGTACTTAACAATACAAAGTATCTTAACATTTTTGAGATTAAATGGACAAAATCTGTTCGGTCAGGTATGGACTTTTGGGTTGCACGTAGAAAAACTATGAAGTGTTTATTGATGCTGAACAACAACTCAAAATGTATTACCATTCAAAAGTAAGTGGGTACCTCAATGGTGTTCGGGCTACCATGGGGTACCTAATGTCTGTATTTTTTAGATATATGAAAATATATGTCTCTAAAATGTAAGGAACTGACATCTGTTTACCGAAAACCTCAACTCGGTAAGCCTTATGGATATCGAGATATGGGAAAATAAAGAGCGACACTACAGAACTGTGGAGTTTGCGTACTAGATGGTGCAGTTTCGGAAACGTAATTACGAGGGCTTACAACAACCTCAAAAGTAGTTTCAATTAAATACACTACACACACGCCCTGATGGGGGTTTTCGGGTACCATGATATTCCCAGAACTCTCATTTCTAAATATTCTAAAATATGTCTTAATAACGTTTTAAAGAACGTTAGAGGTGTGTGTTTACCGAAACCGCAAGTCGGTACGCCTAACAGTTACCGAAATATGGTGAAATAAAAAGCGACACCATAGGTACGTGGAGCTTGCATATTAGACAGTACAATTTAGAAAATTAATTAAAATATGACTATCAAGATATTGTCAAATAAAGGGAGGATCCATATAGTTATGGGGTTTTCGTGTTAGGTGGTAAAATTTCCGAAACCGGTCATGTAAAGTTAATAAGCATCAGTAGCAATTTCATCTTAAAATAATTAGGTATTTCCATGGAGTTTAAGAACATCATGGGGTCTACCAAGATTAAATTTTAAAAGTTTTGTAAAATATATTTTGACATTTGTAAAGAGTATTAGAAATATGTATTTACCTAAAAGTTCCAGCTAGTACATCTAGCAGCTAGAGAGACACCATACAATAAAAGCGTATTAGATCTTGAAATTTCAGAAAACAATTATTGATCCTAACAAAAGTTAAATAAGATGGTACTTATATGGGTTAAGTGAGAACCTCAGACTCGTCAGTACAATTTCGATCGAAAGATTAATTCAGCTCTAAATTTTCTTTGGACAATTCCAAGCGTTCATCGGGCTCTGAAATAAAGTGAACATTTTTTGTCAATATCTAATATAGCAAGCGAGATATAAGGAATTATGTATTTTATGACGTCGTAAAAATAGAGACCCACATGGATTTGTACTTTTGAGTATTTGCTGTAAGAAGAAGAAATTTCAGAAAACAACCGTATATACCTTAATAGACAATTAAATGGGCGGGGGCACAGTGGCTTAGTGGTAGAGTGCTTACCTCTGGTGTATTGGGTTCTTGGTTCGATCCACGGCCAAGTCAGTTTGTAGTGGACATCGTATTCGTGGGTTTTCTCGGGGTACTCTCCTCCCACCTTTGCATTCCATCAATTCTGTCAACAACATTCACTTGCTTTAATCATAATCTCCCTGAGACTAAAATGCATAATCGTGGGTCGCTACACTGAAATATTTCCTTTTATTTAATTTTAAAATTAAATAGGGAGTTAAGTATGATCGTATTTCTATGGGTTAAGTGAATACTCCAATAGTTTCTGCAAAAAAAAAAAAAAAAAAAAAGATTAGTTAAATACCCTACCACTAAGCTACTGTGTCCCCGCCCACTGAATTGTCTATTAAGGTATATACAGTAGTTTTCTGAATTTTTTTCTTATAGGAAAGACCCAAAAGTACAAATCCATAAAGATCTCTATTTTCACGTCATAAAATATATAATTCCTTATATCTTATTTACTATCTTAGATATTGACAGCGAATTTTCATTCTTTTGCACAGCTCGATGAACCCTTGGAATTGCCTGAAGAAAACCTAGGACTGAACTAATCTTTCGATCGAAATTGTACTGAGGTACTGATTTAACCCATAGAAGTACCATCTTATTTAATTTTTTGCGACCAATAATTGTTTCCGAAATTTCAAGCTTTTATTTCACAGTGTTTCTCCAGATGTTAGATGTACTAGCTGGAAGTTTTGGGTAAATACATATTTCAAATACTGTTTACAAATGTCAGATTATATTTTCAAAAGCTTTTAAAATTTAATTTTGGTAGACTCCATGATGTTCTAACACCCCATGAAGATATCTAATTACTTTAAGATGAAATTGCTACTGGTGTTTATTAACTTTCCATGACCGATTTCGGAAATTTTAGCATCTAACACGAAAACCCCTTAACTGTGTTGGTCCTCCCTTTATTTGACAACATCTTGATAGCCGTTAGTCATATTTTAATTCAATTTCCGAATTGTAGCGTCAAGTATGCAAGCCCCACATACCTATAGTTTATTCCCCCCCCTAAAAAAAATCAGTTCTTTACATTTTAGAGACATGTATTTCCATATATCTAAAATGCAGAAATTAGGTACCGCATTGGAACCCCATTGGAGTACTCACTTACTTTTGCATAGCAAGGTAAAAACGCCAGTGGTTCTCACTTTAAGTTTGAAAACATACTATTTTGTCTCTTCTCTGAGCATCGTGAATCTGTCGGAGCTGTACCATAGTTGGAAAGACTCACTGATCCTTCCTATAGTGACCATGTAGTCAGAATTCAAAAAGGAGTAGCCCTTGAAGGAAAAACAATATTTTAAAATCCTTGCACCAGTAGTCGTCACCTTAAAATCAAAATGTTCCAGTAGTAGTCAGGATTTTCTACCAGTGTTCATCACTCAAATAACTTGACAATTTATTCAAAAACGCACTGTGTATCAGTTTAGGGTTGAGAATACAATATAAAGTAGTAAGCTTAATAACTTTGCATCACTTTTAGCACTCAAGAAAGAAAATAAAAACGTTTATACATACTTTTTAAAGCAATTTCAGAAAGAAAAATGTTAACTGAATTCAAAAGTTAACTGTATATCACTTCCACGTTAAGAGTACAATATTAAATACTATGTTTAATAACTATACGTCACTTTAAACTCTCGAGAATGAACATAAACAATTGTACATACATTTTAAAAACAATCTGAGAAACAAAATAAGTTAACTGAATTCAAAATTTAATTATACATCACCTTAAGCTTAAGAATACACTATAAAATGCTGAGATTAATAAAAAATGAAATCTTTAAGTTTAACGTCCCACGGTTATGCCGGTTAGGATAAGGAGACGGTGATAATGAGAAATGAGTGAAATGGTGGAATGAACAAAGTGGGAGGAAACGGGAGAACCCCGAGAAAACCCACGAGCAAGGTGTTTGTCCACCACAAAGTCCACACGGCGCGAGTTGGGATCGAACCAGGGACCCCAAGCACCGGAGGTGAACGCTCTACCACTGAGCCACCGCCCCCCCCTGAGATTAATAACAATGCATTACTGAAGAATGAAAACAAAAATGTTTTAGCTACCTATATTGTATTTACATGTTATTTCTCATTAACATTTTTTTTTTTTTTTTTGATAACTCATGATCAAGTCTAGGGATGCGCAAGAGAAAAGATTTGAGGTTGTCTCCTCTCGAAAAGGTGCCGCGAAAGTTGTCTCGTCTCGAAAACTGGATCCGTTTCTATTGGAAAAGCTCTATCTTGTCTCGAATTTCGTAACAAAAATTGTCTCGTCTTGTCTCGTGCGCATCCCTAATCAGGTCCATAGCCAAAAACTTCATTTCGGAGGGTGCTCGATAGGGCTTTGGGATATCCGAATTTAGATATAGATAATCGATGTCGACAAACTATCGAAACTTGTTCGAAATATCGAAAAATACAGCAATATCGAAATATAAACAATATCAAAAATCGAAAATATAGAAATATGAAAGAGATCAAAAATATGGATATATCGAACAAAAATGGATATATGATCTTGGAATACGATTTGGTGGAATAATGAGGGAGAAAAATAATCATTGATTAAATATTAAATTGAAAAGAAATAAGAGCCTGACGCTCAAATACTTATCTATCCGGCACCCATCTTGATCCCCATAAAATATCATGAAGTGCTTCATTGATTCTAAACCCAATAATAGTAATTTAACAATAAACACAATATATAATTTACTACGCACCTTGAAATGTAGAAATTAATTATTGTAATCCCCAGCTTTCCAATAGACCTTTGATTTCTCCAAATGAAGATTCGGATATCTTGTTTCTTCTCAAGCAATAATGGGTTACAATAATCAGTTGCAGTCCAAAGCCAAGTCACTAAGTTAAGCATAAAAATAAAAGAATTCATTAGTTAGATGCATACAAAATCCTACGCATGTAAATCCGAATCTACTTGTATTAAATTGTAAATTTAAACAAACTAAATTATACTACAGTTATAGTGACATCAAACATACATTAAATAAGGTATACAGGGTGTCTCAAAAGTCCCCTGACATAGGGTAACTCTGTTATTATCAGAGTTACAACAGAATGTAGGAGGGAAAAGCATATCCAATTATGATGTTTTCAATCTAAAGTGAAGGAATTTTTAAAATCGGATGACCCGTTTGCGCTGTACACTCTCTATGCGCCCAATGTGAAATGAAAATGCAACGTTGCCATTTACCTGGACCCACAACAGAAGTGAGTGAAGTTACTGTCTTTTACGCTAACATGTCGATGGCCAGCCCCCGTTTCAAACAGTAACTTCATTCACTTATGTCGTGGGTCCAGGTAAATGACAACATTGCATTTTCATTTAAAATTGGGTGCATAAAGAGTATACAGCACATTCATCTTGTCCGATTTTTTAAAAAAGTGTTCACTTTAGATTGAAAACGTCATATTTCGAGATGTTTTTCCTCTTACATTTTGTCGTAACTCTGATAATAACAGAGTTACCCTATGTCAGGGAACGTTTGAGACATCCTGTATACATCATAAGAGATTCCTTTCTTAATTCTACACGGATGTGGTTTCATTGAATGTGAGGTGGGTGATACACATTAGGCCTTTTGGGAGTACGTCACACGGACGACCGTAATTTTGTGTTCAAAATTTTTATGAACTGGTGGGATATGTGATACATATGGCCACGGGCTAGAATTTTCTCAGTATGTCAAATATGCAATCAGATTTCATGCAGCTTAATTTGGTGAAAAGCTATTGCCAATTGAACGTTACATTTACCTCTTTCTTGCAGATGTTGAACCATGCCGTTAGCACGTGAGGAATGGATCGAAATAATCAAACTGTGGGGCGGGAGGAGTATATGTGCAGTGGTTGCCGATTGCAGAGTCATCCACAATGTGACTCTGTGTCACATGTTTCAGTGTCACAGTAATTAACTAAATTTGAGAAGACGGGCACATTCGTGAACATACATCGTAGCGGTTCAAACTCGCGGGACCTTGTTCCTTCCCCATTTTGAACCGGTACATGAAAATGCCATTTACTCCATGTTTGCCTGCGCCGATTTTGAAAATTCCTTCACTAATCGATTTCTTCCGTTGAGTACTACAAGAACCAGTTAAAATCTCGCGGGCCCTTTATTCTTCCCCATTTTGAACCGGTACATGAAAGTGCGATTTTTTTTTTCATGCTTGCCTGCGCCGATTTTGAAAATTCCTTCACTAGTCGATTTCTCTCGACGAGTACTACAAGAATCAGTTAAAATCTCGCGGTCCTTTTTTCTTCCCATTTTGAACCGGTACCTGAAAATGCGATTTTCTTCATGTTTGCCTGTGCCGATTTTGAAAATTCTTTCAGTAATCTATTTCTGTCGTCGAGTACTACAAGAATCAGTTAAAATCTCGCGGGCCCTTTTTTCTTCCCCAAGCCAATATTTTTTTGTATATTTTGAATGTATTCAAGTATGGAACAAAAGTATTATATAATTCCCTTAGTAGGCTTCTCAACTTAATATGTTTCAACTTAAATTTTATTTATTTTAATTATTTATTTTCTTGTGACTCAATATTTAATTGCAATCGTTCATTGGGGAGAAGGGTGGCCATTCTCAAATATATAAATATAGTATTCTTAAAATTTATGTGTTCTCGTACTATTAGTTTCTTCCACTAGACCTGGAAATTGCAAAATTAATACCTGGAAAACCTGCAAAATTCAGGGAAATTGAGTTCCATATTTATGTATGAACACTGCTATTTACAATTTTTTTTTTCGAATAGGGAGAACTGTACGAAAGGGTGGTTTGAGAATAGTATAACAGTAGGTTTCTGGGAGTGTTGTTCGAAATGAAATCTTTAAGTTTTACGTCCCACTATTATGCTGGCTAGGCTCAAGATGACGGTGTGTTGTTCGGTGGGGGTCAATGTTGCCAATTTTGGGTAAAGTCGCTAAATAAGGGGAATTCGACCTCAACGATAGCGCAGGGTGACCATAAAATTTCCAGTTAAAAACGGGACAGGTTCTTGCAACACTAGACTTTTAGATCTACCTTTGTTCTTATCAGTGCCTTGATATCAGAGTTCCCCCTCTCTCTCTTCGTTACAGAGCGGGTACTTATGAAAAAGGAAAGACACGTTGAAGTTTGTTTAACACACAACCAACTGCTAAAACCTCTGCTGCCTTTCGAGCAGTACTGCGAACTATAGAGTATGTTTAATATAGGGATTTTCAGTTCAATTTTTGCCGCTTTGTTATTATTAATACTTTTAAAAGGAGTAAAGGTACTGGGTTTGTTATTTACTTCTTTCATTTACATAAAACGGGACGAATACTACTTTTTTCCATCTACTGACGGGACGGCCGCGACACGCCCCTAAAACGGGACTGTCCCGGTCAAAACGGGACGTATGGTCGCCCTACGATAACGACAAAAAAAAAATTCCGATTGGAGACTTTTTTGGGTGATTTTTAAATAATGATTTACCTACTTACACATTTAGCGACTTTTTGCTGCAAACAAAATGTTCATCTGTAGAGAAGCGTTATTAGTTCAAAACAGTTTTTACGTTCTTTTTTTCTGTTTGTTTGTTTTAATCAGCGCAAGTGATGAAGAGTTTGGAAATACAGCGTACTCACTACTCCACAATCCTGCATTGTTATGTTACCCTTGCCCTCTAACGAAGAATAACTACAAACTTGATGTCCTTTAGTTCGCAGAGTTTCCGTTGAGAGACACACGTAATACATCATTACCGATAGGCTAAAGGAGACGGTGATTATGAGAAATGAATGAAATGGTGGAATGAAGTAAGTGGGAGGAAATGGGAGAACCCCGAGAAAACCCACGCACACGGTGTTTGTCCACCACAAGGTTCACTTGGCGGGGCTAGGATCGAATCCGTGACCCCAAGCACCAGAGGTGAACGCTCTACCACTGAGCCACCGCGGCCCTAAAAGTGAGAGGAGACTGGAGGAGTGAAGAGAGAGAGAGAGAGACAGAGAGAGAGAGAGAGAAGAAAACGCTCGCACTTTTACACTTCAAAGTAAATTAAGTCATTTATTTTTTCTGTCCCCCTCCTCCCCCTCCCCTAAGTTCTACTGTCAAAGTAAATAGCTAAAAACACTCCCAGGCCAGAAGCGCATCTATGTTGGAAATTTGATCGAGATCGGTCGGTCGGTGCAAGAGATTAAGAAAAAATGAAATGAAACCTTTGAGTTTTACGTCCCACAGTTATGCCAGTTAGGCTAAGGGAGACGCTGATGATGAGCAATGAATTAAATGGTGGAATGAAGTAAGTGGGAGGAAATGGGAGAACCCCGAGAAAACCCACGCACACGGTGTTTGTCCACCACAAGGTTCACTTGGCGGGGCTAGGATCGAATCCGGGACCCCAAGCACCAGAGGTGAACGCTCTACCACTGAGCCACCGCGGCCCCCGGCCGGGAATCGAACCCGGGTGTCCCACGCCAAAGGCGTGTTCATTAACCACTTAGCCACGAGGGAGCTCATCTGTGAGGCAGTGTAAACCCCCCAAAAAAGAAAGAAAATAAACGCACACTGGATGTTTGCGCAACTGAGGATCAAAACATTCTCAATGGAGTATGAGAAATAGTAAACGTCAATCAATGTGTGCTTTTGCTTATTCATTACTTCATTAATACTTAATTCCTTCTAGAAATAGTGAAACAATACTATGAAGAAACACTAATTAAACTAATAACAATTACGTTGTATTTCTTACCATACCGTTTTTACCACCCATAGAATTTCAATCTAGCACTATACTGCATTCGTCACGCCGTAACGAAAGCTGAAATTCAAAGACATGGCACTCGTTAACTGTTGAAGCTGTGTTGTAGCTACCTGTATATCACGCGGCCTGCGTTGGTACTCCTCAACATAAATACGTCACAGCCCAAAGCCAGGAAACATCACAAACAGAAGACAGGGGCACAAGCAGTGCCTGACACTTCACGAACTCAAACCCACCAAGACTCAACTCAACATGACCTTCAATTACGTTCTAGAAACCAAACCAGTGCTAAGGCACAAACTCACCAACTTCCTATATGAAAACACAAGAAAAAAATCTAACGTTTTGGTTCCAAAGTGATGACATAACAATAATACTAAAAAGGTTTTAATTTTCAGTAACCCAAACATTAATTAACTAGGGAACATAACAAAGCAAAAATAAATAAATAAAAATAAATTAAATTAAAAAATAAAAACCTGACAAGTAAGCTCTCCCTGACTACTTTTTTTTTAATTTCAGTGAGGCTGTAAAATATGTCAATATCTTCGTTATATATATATATATATATATATATATATATATATATATATATATATATATATATTTCATTGTAAACAAGTTCTTTAAACAAAAGAAAGCTCTGAGAGCGCTTACCTCTGACGCGGTAGGTCCCTGGTTCGATTCCTGCTCCCGACAAATAGGCTTTTGGTGAACACTGTAGTTGTGGTTATTCTTAAGACTTTCCAGTTTCCTTACATTTTCTTGATTCCACCATTATCATGTATCTCATCGTCACCTTCTCTCTTACATTGATGTACAATCATGGGGCGTTAAACTAAAAGAAAAAAAATCTTGCAAATATCCTAGTAAAAATGAGTTTTCTAAACTACACTAGTGGCCCCGCGTAGCGTATTCGCTAACGCTCTCGCCTTCGGTGCGAACGGTCCCGGGTTCGATCCCGGTGGGGGAACTCGGTCGAAAAAGTATCAAAAGATTTTAAGTCCAGCCATCCTGAATGAGGTTTCCTTGGCTTTTCCTCATTCACAGCAGGCAAATGCCGGAGTGGTACCTAACATATAGGTCCCAGGCCGTTTTCTTCCTTCCGAAATCCAAAAATGAAAATGAAATCTTTGAGTTTTACGTCCCACGGTTATGCCGGTTAGGCTAAAGGAGACGGTGATGATGAGTAATGTATGAAATGGTGGAATGAAGAAAGTGGGAGGAAACGGGAGAACCCCGAGAAAACCCACGCACACGGTGTTTGTCCACCACAAAGTTCACTTGGCGGGAGCTGGGATCGAACCCGGGACCCCAAGCACCAGAGGTGAACGCTCTACCACTGAGCCACCGCGGCCCCATTTTTCCCCAATCCATTCTTCCCTTCCTTTCCCCGGATAGTGTGATCACCGAGGGAAGTCATCCCTCATATGCGACGGGCTAACAAGGCCATTGATGCCGAAAGCCCAGAAATCTAAATCCTAAATCTTCACTACACAAGGGAATTTTCGCGCTGAAAACGGTTTATTAGCAATTATGTTAAGCAGCCCTGTAGTAAATCTGCACCAAGTAATAAATCGTCACATATAAAACGGAATGAATAAACACATAACATTCATTTTGCTACCTTGAAATGTAAAATGTTTCAAAACATTAATATTCAAAGATTTCTCAAAATTCAGATTCACCCATTCCATTGTCCTCAATCATTAACGAGTTTTACAATAGTAAGAATTGTATTCATAAACTACATTACTTACTTAGTACTATATTAAAGCAAGTTACACTAAAAGAATATATAATTAATGGAATATTTAACTAAAGTAATAGTTAACTAGTGTACTTACCCAAGCATTTTTTCCTTCCTCTCTTCTTTTCCGTTTGTAAACAACCTCGTTTCGCAAGCAAAAGACGGTAGTTCAATGACGTCAGCCATGGCAAAAGAAAGAGGTGTCTATAGGCGGCCTGGATCTCACACACAGATGGACGTATATAACATATAGCTGAAGTATTTAACATACGTATATGTATGTAAAATACAGAAGATTGTTAGAAGTCAGACATCCTGCAGCGACATGATGTAATATCTAAGCGGGTAAAAGGCAGTACCTGTGTAGCATATGGATAAAGTACGCTCCGTACAGATTTCCTTAGTAAACATAACGAATCCTTGTATTTGTACAATATACCGCTGTCCGGATAATGGATTTTTCTCAGTGTACCAGACTATGATAGCTTCAGCAATTTTTTTCTTGCTGTATAATCAGTTCACTAAGTATTTCATCTTAAGTTTTCAAAAACTTTTGCTCGGACATTATTACCGCACAGAGGACAGACGAGCACAGTTTATTTACAATCTTCGTCTGCAGAGTGAACCTGGACTTAAATGTTTTATATTTACTCTCACAGGTAGTGTTACCACTGGTAACACTACCAGTTCGTGAAATTTTCCGTCCGTAAACATGAAATTTTTCATTATGACTTAATGTTTCCCGCAAATAAATAAACACACACACACACACACACACACACACACACACACACACACACATATATATATATATATATATATATATATATATATATATATATATATATATATATATATATATATATATATATATATATATATATATATATATATATATATATATGTGTGTGTGTGTGTGTGTGTGTGTGTGTAAAAAGTTGTACCATGCGTTTTCATTGGTACATATTTTCAAGAAAATTATCTCGTATCCTACATATTTGGAAGGAAATTCCCACATTCCCACTACTTGTATGAATTTCCCGTTTTGTGGAATTTTTTGCGACCTGGCATCACTCCTTACATGTTGGAGCACGCTAAGGGAATGAGCAAAGAGTAGAAATTATCATGCAGAGTGAGAAAATGGCAACAAATCGGATGGTATGAAGTAGAAAAGACAAATAGAATATCCTTCACGTAAACAGCGAAGACTGGGTGGTTCAAGACCCAGACAAAGAATTGTTTGTTTGTTGTTGACAAATAAACAATGCTAGGGTAATAGAAATGCTAGTGCATGGTACGTAGTTTGAAAGAAGCATACCTAGGCCGATGACCGAAAAAAGGAAGAAGAAATAGGAAAAAAGTTCAAATAAAACATGTATGAGTCAAAAATGACGCGATCTCCGTTGGGCGAGTGTTAAATAAGTCACATGTACCCTACGGGAAGGAGTTTGGTTTTTGTAGTGTGATATTTTCTAAATTAATACCGAAACCGAAAGTAGTAGTTGACTACTATCACTTCCGGTTTTAGTAGAAGGATTAAAGTGAAAAGGTATATATTCTTGGGACGCTTAATTGATTACAGAAAACCGTTTCTCACTATATATTACCGTTTTAACTCTATATCGATCACAGTTAAAACTGGAAATGGTTGATTTTCTTTCCCTTCTGGTTTTAATAGGGAGGTTAGGTTGGATATAAGATATATCCATCAGACGCTTAGTTGATTATAGAAAATCGCTTTGTTGCTAAATATTATAGTTTTTATTCTATGGCGATCAGAGTTAAAACCGAAAGTGGTTGTATCTGCAGCTTTCTGTTTGAATAAGAGAGTAAGAGTCAAGATGATACCTATTCTTAGAACGAAAATCTATCTCACAGTCTCTTATTATCTTTGCTCTATGTAGATCAATGGAAGTTGTAGTAGACAGTTAAGAGCCTGCCTTACTAAAAATAATAGAAAATTTACCATTTTCTTTTACTTGTTTATTCATAAATGAAATGAGATAATGAAATGCGACTTACCACAATCATAGATAATGTTATTCTACAAAGAAAATATGAACCTGAAGGATTTTCAGTGTTGCCATCCACAGAAATTACAGTATTGCCAGAATAACAACGACCCTAAAATCTAAGTTAAGGCAGTGAGTAGAGGAACGAGCTCAACTACATTTGATTATGTTTCATGTTGTTTTGGTTTCTTGTGGACTACTTTTTAAATAATAGTTGTATTTAGTTTGTAATAAACAAAATAGTTTTAACATACACTTATTAAAACTAAATAATAATGTTAACATTTTTTGAACCTTTTACTTTAACCTGATATCATCTGCTTGTGTTAGTGGACGTACATTGCGTAGCGGAAAGGGGGCTGAAAGGGAGAAGCAGTCATCTATTAAGGATTTTTTTAAAATTAAAAACTCTAAGTTTTGACTCTTTTATCTTAGGCGCATCTCTTCAAATTTGTGTAGTTACGAGAATGCATCAAAAACTAATGCCTTCTTCACTATAATTTTGTTTATGTTACGACTACTCAACTATCTATGTATGATATTATACAGCGTGATTGAAAATGATGTGAACGATTACAACTCCTTATAACTTTTTTTTATTAATCATCCAAATAGCTTCAAATCTTACAGTTAAATGCTGAAACTCTCCAAGTTTTTGTGATAAAAAAAATAAAAATAGTACATCACAAATGTTCTATGTGGGCCCCCTTTGTTACCCTGCATACATCAATTCGGTATTCCAATTCCGCCCAGAGCCGTTTCAACATGTTTGCATCAACAGTTTGCACTGTAGCACTGATGCGCTCTTTCAGTGCACTCACATCTTGGGGTAGAGGGGGTTTGTAGGCAATGTCTTTTAGAAGTCCCCACAGAAAAAATTGCAGGGGGTTAAGTCCGGTGATCTTGGTGGCCAACGTAGAAGCTGATGATCATTTTTACCTGACCGCCCAATGCAGCGGTGTGGCAGTCCGTTGTTGAGGAAATTTTTGACATTGTGATGAAAGTGACATAGAGCTCCATCCAATTAATAGATGAAGTTTGCACTGTCATGTTCGAGCTGTGGCATAAGCCACGTAGTAAGCATTTGTAGAAATGTTTGTCCAGTCACAGATCCTTCGTGAAAGTAGTATGGACCATAAACTTTTGAAGATGAAATTGCACAAAACACATTCGTCTTCGATGAATCACGCACAATTTCACATTTTTGGTGATGCTTCTCAGTTCCCCAAATGCGAACATTTTGTTTATTCACTCTCCCTGTTACATGGAACGTAGCCTCATCGCTGAAACAAAGTTTGCCCAAAAAATCATCATCAACACTGCACAACTCTTGAAATGACTCATAAAAAGTCTTGCGACACGTGTGATCATTAGGTGTTAAGTGTTGTAACAACTGCACTCGATACGGATACATCCCTAAATGTTTACGCACTACACGCCAAACAGTTGTTTGAAGCATTTGAAACTCTTTGCTAACTCTCCTACTTGACTTTTGTGGGCTGTGTTGAAAACTGGTTCGAACCCTTTCGACATCTGCCTCAGAAGTGGACGGCCTACCGGGCGAGTTTTCTTTAGAAATGCATCCCGTTCTTTTGAATTTGTCCTACCACTTATGTATGGAGTTTTTGATGGTGGATGTTCATGAATTTTTTTGCGGAACTCGCATTGAACATTAACAACAAACCGACAAACGTGAAACTGTAAATCGCAAAATGCTCTCTCTGCACCACAGGCAGCCATCTTGGAACTAATCACTCTGCCACCTAGCGGGTAAATGTTAAACTACTATGCTCGTTCCAAACAAAACTTGAGGATAATATTGAAAGTATTTCCATAGAGATTTCATTGTTGATAGAGTATTATCACTTATAGAACGTTTCCTTATCGTTCACATCATTTTGAATCACACTGTAGAGGTAACCTTACTCTACTAATATAGGCTTTTTTCTGTCAGATTTACTGATTAGAACCATAAATCTGAAGCTAAAAGAAAGAATCGTCATTGAGTTTCTGGCAAAAGTTAGTATCACATAAGGAAATTCATAATCATTTGCAAAATATTTGTGATGACCCTGTAGTAGATATCATCAATATGCGGCGTTGGTAAAGAAGTTTCGAAATATAGAAACAGAAATTTAGATAAACCGAAAAGCAGCCGACCTACCATGACCCACCGATCCATTCTGCTCAGTGCATTGTATACATCATCTTCTGAACAGTGGTGAATTTGTCTACATTTTACTTTCAAGGCCTTTGTTTTTCTTCCTTTTTCATTTGATTCTGTTTACTTACCTGAGATGAGTATCTATATATTAAAATGCTAGATTTATATGTTTCTGGTCAAGAAAAGTTTATACAGGGAGTCCATAAAGTCCTGCAGGAAAGTAAAATTCTATAACTTGGAAACCGTTACGTTTAAGTGTATAAATTTTTGGAGTTGGAAGAAGGGAAGTTTCAAGTTTAGTTCTGGCCACAATGCTCGATGACGTTTACGCTGGTAATCACGTGACTTAAGATGGCGTCTATTAAAGAAAAGGCACAATACGTTTTGTGGTTTGCGGAATTAAAAGCTTGCGTTTCAGTGGGGAGAAAGTTCCAAACAACGTATGGGAAAACACCCCCAGCAAAAACAAGTATCAAGAGGTGGTACGAGAAGTTCAAAGAAACGGGAAGTGTGTCAGATTTACCACGCAGTGGAAGGCCATGAACGAGTGACGATATGAGTCATACATTGCAGGACAGCGTAGCCCAATGAAGTCGCTTAAATGTAGATCATTGGAACTAGGAATACCGAAGTTAACGTTACACAAGATCGTACGCAAAAATTTGAAGGTCCGGCTCTATAAGTTAAATTTGTGCACGAGCTGATAGAGGAAGACTGTGGCATGAGAATGGAATTTTGTGAGTCAATGCTTACCCACTTACAAGAAGATGGTGACCTTCTATCTCCTTTTCTGTTCAAATGAAGCCACATTTCATGTGTCGGGAAAAGTGAACAGGCACAACTGCCGAATTTGAGGGGTGGAAAATCCACGTGAATTCGAGGAGCACAAGCGGGGTAGTCCCAAAGTCAATGTGTGGTGTGCTGTTTCAATGAACCACATTATAGGCCCTTTTTTCTTCGAGGAAGAGACGGTAAATGGTAACGATTATCTGAACATGCTACAGACATTCCTTTTGCCAGAACTTACTAGGTTAGACACCCTTAATGAGGTCCACATGCAACAGGAGAGGGCACCGCCGCACTATGCCCTTCAAGTACGACAGTTTCTTAACGAAGAATTTAAGGAGAAATGGATTGGCCGAAGAGGACCCACACCTTAGCCTGCAAGATCATCAGATTTGTCAACTTGTGATTACTGGTTGTGGGGACACGTAAAGACCAAGGTGTATTCGCAGAAGCCAGCTAATCTGTAGGATGTCAAGAACGAAATAACTGATGTGAGTTTGAACATTCCAGATGAGCACCGCCAACACGCAATTCTTGGTTTCCCAAAAAGACTACAAGAGTGTTTGGGCATGAATGGTGCACAATTGGAGGTTTGGCGATGAACCTTAACTAGCTGAAACAAAACTTTGAACCTTTCTGTAAGTACGCCACAAAGTATTTGTTAATACATTACGTAGTTTCCAAGTTATAAAGTCTTACTTTCCTGCAGGACTTTATGGACTCCCTGTATATTTGTGGACGTTTATATGTTTGTGGCCAATCCTTCCGATAGTGAGTTCTCGGGAACCATAGTCTCTAGAAAGATCCGTTTTCACTGAACAATTGGAAATTTTGTGTAGATTGTTCAGTTCTAATTCTAATTCAACATTAAAAAAAAAACAAAAAAACATTACCATTATTTCTTCATTACATTTTTAAGGGGTACACTGGAAGTGTTGAAATTTTAAAAAGTAAAGAATCATATCCTATGAGTTATACATTCCAACACCACACAGTTGTATACACATGTTGTATATCTCTCAGGCATTTGTTTCATGGCCAAATGATAATGAAAAACGAAGGATAACCATTTCTCCAGTCTAAGATGAATCTTTATTGTTTGGAGAGTTTTGCCCAATGAACACCATATATCACGGACATTATAATTAATTATTTGTGTAATGTATTTTCACAAATAATTGTGTTTGCTAATTACAAACTGCATACAAGAATAATGAAAACACTGGTCATACATGAATTAGAAAGTCCAACCGGATGTAGGCTCAAGTCTTGCAAATGGTGCGAGATACGGACAAAATTAATCGAAAACATCTCCCCTTTGTGGTACCACTTGCCAATATTTATCAAGACATCTTTCACTTTTGTCTGTAAAGGAACATGTACAGATGTTGTGAGGAATGACAAGGAGATTCATGCTCATATATGAATGATGCGCAGGTTCAGCTAGTATCTAAGTAAAAGAAATAACTTTAGGCCCTTTTGGATATTGATATTCTAATTGTAATAATAGAAACACGATTTACTATTTGGCTTTCGATACAGTCGAATTTTACACTGTTTTTCCCCTTTACGTTGACCTATTTTACCTTGATTTGATATTTTCAAATTTCAATTTTCCACTGAAAAGTATCTGTAATTCAATAAGGAAATAATTATATATGATAATTAAATTGAAATTCGTCGTAATATGGCCCACGATAAACAGTTTACCATTTTATATACTTGTGATCAGATCCACAGAGCAGTGCTTGAGTAATTGACTGTAAAAATTCATATTCCGATTAGTGACAGTTTCACAACCTTGTTTTAAGTTTAAACTCTTTAGTCAGTAGAGAGAAGGGCGTGGATCATGTGTCAGAGTTGATGACGATGGGTTTTGGTGGGTTGTGGATCAGTTCTGGGTCGGTGCAGTCATGAAGGGTGGCGGATCAATGGGTCATCGTGGGTTGTGGGTCCAGTGGGTGGTGAATCAAATTTTCATTAACCCACTCCCTCCCTGCTATGACTTGAACTACCTTTTGCTGCTATATGTTCATTAATACATTTTTTTATGCCACAGGAGGCATCACTTTTTGACCCACCATCGTATTTATCAATAAACAGAATATATCATAATTAATAAATCATTTCTGTAAAGTATTAAGCTTAAGTTTTAAAATAATGCTTTGTTTACTTTAGAATTGTAGGTACTTATAGTACAGGGGACATCATTTTATATTTCCTGCAAATAAGTTTGACATTATAAAAATCATTTGACATTATTACAATCTGTACAATGTTTTCAATCTTGAAGTTCCTGTTCTGTAATAATTTTTAAGCCGTACGGAACAGTACATAACAAACATTTATAAACTACTGGGATGTTCTAAGAGATCATAAAATATGAATAAAAGCGTTTTTAAATTTATTATAATGTGTTTTCAATGGCATGGTTGGGGCAGGAAGTGAGTAATCATCTCTGGTCTATCAGACATTTTTGTTATCTAGCCTGCCCTTCCACATTAAGCCGGGTAGCCCTGGGTCTACTGTAGTAGGTATGAGTAAGGATGGTAATTTACCTAGGTAATCAGATATTGCGATTGACTAATAAATTATTATGCAGTACAATCAACAATTCAAAAATTTTGCCAAATTTGTTTGAATGATTTAACTTTTCATTACTAATTATTCCATGCCTTATGAGTTTTGAGATCTCTTCATACATGGTACAATCCGCGGCAAAAAACCTGCAACATGAGCATATAAGTTTATTGTGAAATGACGAAGTATTTTGCCCCAAAATAAGTGTGCACGGCAGGAGGCCGAGGTTTATCCTGGCGTGATTCGTTCAACTTAGACGTTATGTTTATTCTCTGTGCTGTTAGGCGTAGTTTCACAATAAACTTACATCCTCATGTTGCAGGGTTTTTTGCCGCGGATTGTACATGTTAAGGGATAATTTAGAAAGTACACACATTCTAGGATAACATATACTTCTGTATGACCAACAATATGTGAATACCCTTCTTGCAATAGCACATACTCAGTTCACTTTTTTTAAAACTAAAGAATTGACAAACCAACTTAATTATAGAGAGCTTGGTTCTTTTTCTGTGCAAGGAACAAGATGGTCATACTTCTAGTATCTGTTGTAACTTTTCACATGAAATGGAATGGTTTAATTTTTCCGTAAGTTTGTCACTCATTTATTAATACTGTACAATGATTAACTTCTCTTAGTACTATGATGTTATTAAGAAAATGCTCGTGACCGAACCCCTCCGGATATTAAAATCATTTCGGAGAGTGTGGGAATATGTCGATTATCACGATTATAGTTGCCACAGAAATATTACAATAATAGAATCCGCGATAGTCGGGATAAATAATGCGTATAAAATGGATGATTTTGCCAAGAATTTTTCAAACTTACTAGCTGAACCTGCGCTGTCTATTCAGCGTATCGTTTTGTTATGACCATGAATCTCCTTCCCACTCTGCATGTCTCCTTACTCACACAAGTAAAGAATAGGATACTCAAAAAGGAAGTGAATTGCTATGTATACTAGTTGGAGTGAGTTTGTAGCAAATTTGTAGAATTAAAACTATATCAAGTGGATTTTTTTTTCTAATAAATCCATATCCGTCCGAGTACGCCTCATTGCGTGTCTTGAGGTATTTGAAGTTACCAGCATGTAATAGGTTTTGCCATTTCGATTTAAGCAAAGCGCCTGCAATGTCCGTCAACCCGCCATAGGTAACTTCTTTACTGGTTGCCTAACACTAGTTTCAGCCTGCAACAATGTTAATCTTATGGGCTCAAAACGGCCCCTAAAATGTTGAATAGAGCAATAATGACACGATTTTTGAAAATTTGAGTGGAAACTGGACAATCTACACAAAATTTGGAATCGACCAGCGAAAACAGCACATTTCTAGCACGTGTGGATTTCGAGATCTCATTGTCGAAAGTATTGGGGACATACATATAAACCTAGATTTTAATATATAGACTAGCTGAACCTGTGCGCTCTATACAATGCATCATTCACATATGAGCATGAATCTCCTTGTAATTCCTCACAACATCTGTACATGTCCCTTTACAGATATCAGTAAAAGACGTCTTAATAAAAATCAAAAAGGGGTACCATAAAGGGAAGATTTTTCCATTATTTTTTCAATATCTCGCACTAATTACAAGTTTTGAGCCTACATCCGGTTGGAGTTCCTAATTCATGTATGATCAGTGTTTTCTTTCTTCATGCAGTAAGTAATAAGCAAATACATTACATACACAATTAGTTATAATGTCAGTGATATATGGTGTTCATTGGGCAAAACACTCCAAACAATAAAGATTCATCTTAAAATTTAGAAATGGTAATTCTTCGTTTTTCATTACCATTTGGCCATGAAACAAACGTCTGAGAGGCATGCAACTCCTGTATACAATTATGTGGTGGTGGAATGTATAACTCGTAGGATATGATGATATTTTTTAAAAAATCAACACTTTCAGTGTACCTCTAAAAATGTAATAAAATGTTTAAATATTCAAATAGAACTGGACAATCTACACAAAATTTGGAATCGACCAGTGAAAACGGCACGTTTCTAGTACTTGTGGTTTTCGAGATCTCATTATCGAAAGGATTGGAGACGAACATATAAACTTTTCTTAAGAGACAAACATATAAACCTAGCATTTTAATATAAGATATTAATTCAATTTTGTATATGAGGCAAGAAAAAATGTATAAAACATATCGGGTAAAGAATGATGGTTCACTTAGAAAACTATTATTCTTCAATCTTTATTTGTAGACGAATTTTCAGTTTCACTCTTACTGCTCACATTTTCACCGATCCCAATAGTTTCATCCAATGCATGAAACCAAGCGCTACAAGAACGCTACCTGGAGAATAGAGAATTGAACTAGATGTAGTTTTGGTTTCATATGGCGCGGACCACCTCCTGCGGCCGCAATAGTTTGAGTTTGGATAGCAATAATTGAAATTTTGGCTTCAAATTATAAACCACGATATACGCACTACACTTGCATACCTTTCGTCAGTTATCATACGTTATTTTTAATTGTTAATACCACTCAGTATTAAACATTGACTTGACAGAAGCACATCTAACAGAAATTTTTAATTATATATATATAGTTTACTATATGACTGTGGTGAGGTATAAACTGTCAACTTATTTTTTCAAACAGGTCAATCTAATTTCATAGCCTCAACAAAGAGGAAAAAGATCAAAAGTTCCCTTATGGAAAAGAAAAAAAAGAAAGACAAATTTTAAAAAGCAGGGACAATTTTTTGTATAAAAGAATAGAAAGGATTTTTTGACAGTGGCTACTGAATTGGAAATGTCATTTTTAGCGCTGTTCAAGTTTGACAGCAGGTGGAACAATCTGGTGCAGTCTATGGCAAACGGTTTCTGACATGGCCGCGGCGACAGCTGTGTCACATTCGACACGGGGGTTGATTTTGTCTCTTCCTCTGCATGTGTGTGTGTGTGTGTGTGTGTGTGTGAGTATGTTGGTCTGTGTATGTGTGTACAGTTTATATTAGAGCAGAGAAAAAGAGAAATTCGCGTCAGCTCTTTTCTGTCTGAGATATGAAAGAACCCAGATGATTTTGCTTCTCGCATATGAATCTCAATGACAACATTTGAAAGTCTTATAGAAGGCGTAACGGTACAATACATTATTCATGGTTCCAGATTGTCAGAGACTATGCTATCTATTCGGCATCTACAACGATCCCAATTTTCTTCTTACTTACTTCATATTGTTCATATGGAACCAAAAGTAATTTTTTATAGTAGATGAAATTACCTATGGATTAAGTCTGTCACAAAAACATTGGAATCAATTTCAATTTTCATGCAAATGAACATAATTCATTACAATTACAATACAAAACTGTACAACACAAATGAGAATTAAAAAGATTCCTCGGATCCTGAGTAAGATATAGGCCTAAATCTTATGATGCATGTATTTTTGTCCCGTATATAAATCCGCACGATTGGATTATACTTCTAGATAACTGTAATGAACTTACCATAAGCCATTTAGATTTTTTCCCGAATGCCAGGTAGGTTTATTTGTTTCTTTGTTTTGAGTTTAACGTCCCATGTTTTTGCACCAAGGCTAAAGGAGACATTGATGATGAGATGAATGATAATGATTCAATGACGAAAATGGGAAAAACGGGCAAATCCTGAGAAAACTCACGCCATGGTGCTTGTCCACCACAAAGCCCACTTGGAGGGAGCTGGACCTAATATATAAACACCTCATGCAATACCTGGCTGATTTGATATTATATTGAAATTTGCAAATGACGCTGCCGTTTCTGTCTAATTCAGCCACCAGTACAATATTCTCGATACATGGCAAGCATCATTTGTAGGCAAGACAGCCTTCTAAGTAGTTGTCAATGACTCTTGTTAGAGCTAACGATTGGAAAGCAGACAAATTGTTCGTGCCCATATGGTGAGTGTCTCCTTAACCAAGATAGTGAGAGTGTTCGGTGTGTTGTGAGGCACAGTATCGAAGATTCCGACTCATATAATAGAAGTAGAAAAACCGCATCCGCAAAATAGCGCGGACAGAAATGTGTGTTAACTGATAGATGAACATTGCGCACATTTGTGACGAAACATACGAAGATTACAGTTGCAAAAGTGATTGCTGAAGTGAATACCACGCTCACGAATCCTATCAACATAAAAATCAAGGAGTCGACAAGCGAGGTATCTATGAACGAACTGCAAATCCAAAGAGCTCATCAGTGATCGAAATATTAGTAAGAGGAGACAATAATGCAAAAGTCATAAAACCTGGATTATATTCAATGGAAGACAGTAATTTAGTAAGGTGAGTCAATCTTCACACTGTTTAAGACTACTGGCCAATTTATGCGTCCCAAGCGTTACGGACTGTTTCCTACCAAGAGTAAAAGATAGCTAGGGTTTAGTCGAGGTTTGGGCAGCCATATCATGGTATTCTATCGGACCCATCACCCTGAAAAGTCACGTCAACTGACAACGAATATGTGACTATTTTGAGCGATGAGATCCGTCCAATGACACAAACTTTGTTCCTCCATGGTGATCCCGTTATCAAGAGAACAAAGTCTCCGTTCAGACAGCTGAAATCGTCCTCAACTGATTTTCTAAGCACAAAGATACAGTGTGACATATGCCATGATCTCTACAATCGCTCGATCTCAATATTATTGAACTTGATGTCAGTATTGGAGAAAAACTATCCACTTCCATAGTTACTAACGGACTTTAACAATGTTTTGCAGGAAGAATGGTACAGTATTAGTTTCAAAATTATACATTAGCTATTATAACCATATCATCTGCATACCTGATCTTGTTAATGATCTGCCCTCCAATATTGAAATCTCCAATTCCCATTAATGCTTCCTTCATTAAACATTCACTGTAAATGTTGAATAATTGGGGCAACAAACTACATTCTTGTCTGACTCCTCTTCCGGTCTCCACACTATTGGTTTCTCCTTCATTCAAGCACAATTTCACTCGTTGTCCTATGTACAGGTTTTGAATGAGTCGTCGATCTGTCCAGTTGACTCTGATTTCTTTAAGTATTTTCATAAGTTTAGTCCAATTGACTCAGTCGAAAGCTTTTCGCCAGTCGATGAAGCACAAACACAACTCTTCCTTTACATCAAGAATTCTTTCTGATATAATTCTCATTAATCTAATAGCATTTCTGGTGCTTTTTCCTTTCCGGAATTCTAATTGATCTTCTTCTAACCTCTCACCTATCTTGCTTTCCAGCAGCCTGTTCAGTATGCGTGCAATGATTTTTCCAGTGTGGGGAATCAGGCTAATGGTTGTGTGATCGCTGCACTTCTTTGCTTGCTTTTTCTTGGGCAATACAATCATTGTAACATCAAGAAAATCTTTTGGCCATTCTCCACTCATGTAGATCTTGTTAATAAGTGAAGTCAGTACTTTCATTGTGTTGTCTCCTAATCCCTTGAGCAAATCTACTGGTATGTCGTCGTCTCCTGTGGCCTTTCTCCTTCGCATGTCTTTGATTGCTTGTATTACTTCACTTTTCAATATACTGGGTCCTTTTTCATCATCCACCTCTTCCTCTGCTTCGATCGCAATACCTTTGGGGCAGTTCTTCTGATCATACATATCTTTTATGTATTCCTCCCAATTCTAAGGATTCTTTGACGGTCAGTGGTTACATTACCTTGTTGATCATCGATGCCGAACTTTCGTATAATTTTGTTAGCTTTTCCTCCTAATTCTTGTGCTTTCTGGTACATCAGATGAGGGGCCGTTGAATTTCCATTATTTCTTCACATACCTGTTCTATGTACTTTTCTTTGGCTTTGTCCGTTTCTCTTCCCAATTCATTATTCATCCTTCTGTATTCATTGATGTCCGTGTTTTTCGCCCTTCTGCGTTCCTCCATCTTCTTAAGCATTGCTTCAGTTATCCATGGTTTTCTCAGTGCTCTTTCCACCCTGCCAATGTCATTGTGGATTGTGTCAAGTAGAATTTGTTTAACTTTTCCCCAACTATTCTCTATATCAGCGTTTCCCAACCGGTGTGCCGCGAGGAAATTGAAACAAAATTATTAATTCTATAGCAATCAAATTGTAAGTCATAGGGAAAAATGTATATTTGTATTTGACATTACTATGAACCTCTATTATGAATCTACAATTTTAAGTTTCATACTGACTTACTTTTCTGTACATTTTTAATGTTGAAAAAAAAGTTTTATCATTATTATGACAGTTATTGCTTCTTTATTGTTGCAGACGATTTAATAACTTGAAATTTTAAAATATCATTCAATCCTTTCGACAAAGCAAACATGCATACAAATTATTGTCTGTTCACTCTAGGATGGAAGATTGTTTACAAACAACAATTGTAGTGCGAGCCTCAACACCTTGCTTCTCACCCCTACATGGTTAATTCATGGTTGCCAGGCACATGAATCGCCGAACCGAATGTACCTACTTCTGCACAGTCATAGAACAATTATTATTACTACATAACTTGCTGCTTTTGAGATGACTGAGATATTAACGTTATGACAAATCGAGTTAGTTATTATGTAATACAATCTTACATATAATGCACACTCAATTTTGTACAAGTGTTCTTGTTCGAAAGTGTGCGAAAACCTTGTGCGCCTGGCAATATTGGAAGCATATAGTTTGTATTGTAAACAATAAACAGAGGGAGCTAAGACCGTTAGGTTCGCTGGACAGCATTGTTTTCATGATAAGGCGACCGAAACATATTGTACTGATTGTAAACAGGGGCTGGGAATTTCGATGCGAGTATAGGTGGAAATATTCTCGCCACATTATTGCCTGTTGGTGAAGGTTTGCAATGTTGCAAACTGCCAAGTCTAGAATTTCATACTAATTGAACGAGCTTTGAGAAGGATTAGTATGATGCAATAATTATAAATACTAACAACCATAGAGTTAAAGTATTAGGAAATAAAGCATGCTGCTGTAAGAAGAATATAATACACATTGTTTACGTGTTCAAAGTACAGTATAAAGCGAAAAATGAAAAGAAATCTTTAAGTTTAACGTCCCACGATTATGCCGGTTAGGCTAAAGGAGACGGTGATAATGAGAAATGAGTGAAATGGTGGAATGAAGAAAGTGGGAGGAAACGGGAGAACCCCGAGAAAACCCACGAGCACGATCTTTGTCCACCACAAAGTCCACACGGCGCGAGCTGGGATCGAACCAGGGACCCCAAGCACCGGAAGTGAACGCTCTACCACTGAGCCACCAAAGTATAAAGCGAATTTTAACATGTAAACATTTTTAAGCAGTATGCATTTACCCTGTTTTGGGTGCCCTTACCAGACACTATCCAACACACAAAAAAAAAAGCATTAAAATAGGTAGATTGAGCGTGGGCATGAACCCAGCTCTGGCTGGTATTCGTTATGAAGGTTTTCCTCAGTTCCACGAGGTGAATGCCTAGACAATAGCTTCTGTAAGGCAGGGGTGGATCCAGAACGGACTTCTGGGGAGCGGTGGGTTTTAATACTGCTACTTAGAGCTACTTTTCAGAGTTCCAAACTCCGGGATGGGTTTTATTTAAATATATAAAATAAGAAGGTTTCCTCTCCGGGGGGGGGGGGGCAATGTCCCCGATCGCCCCCTGGATCCGCCACTGCTGTAAGGCCAGAATTGGACCGAACACTGAGGCCCCAGAATTGGCGGGAAATATATTACGCCAGAATATTATGTTGCCAACATTTCCACAAATATTATGGTGGTGGGTTCCGATATCCCTTTTTCGTTTATATGTGTTTAAATTCATTGTGAAGTAAAAGTAGAAGTATTTCTTTCATTCCCTTTCTTTCTTTCTTCTCATCTTTCTCATCCTCGCACTCTTTTCCCCACCTTCTTAAAATTTGAATACATTCTCCTGTAAGATCGTTTCTCTTCACGGACTAAGGTTTAAAGAGACCAACCCGATATAAAATAATAAAGTTGTTTTTTCCCATTCTTGGGTCCTCCTCTTTCTATCTTTCCCTTACTATTTATGTCCCCCCGGAGCCTGTGGGTCCTCCCTTATGGCAAGGTCTGCGGGCCCGTTACCTACGCCCCTGGGCCCCTTCCATACATAACAAATTAATTCAGGAGGCAATATTGACAAACCTCAAAACCATACGAATAAATGTTATTTCTAGGGCCCCTAATAGTAGACGTTGTTTACTGAAGTGGGCCCACGACTCACTTTTGTTTTATTTACCTTCTGTGTGCTGCTTTATGTAATGTAGTGAAACTGTTTGATGCTTCATTTATAATTTCATGTTCGTATCGTATATGGATTAAGAAAATTTTGCCTCAAAATGGGCCCCCTCGAACGGCGGGGAATCTCCCTGAGGGGCAGTTGCCCCTCCACTGCCCCACACAAGTTACGGGCCCTGATTAGAGAAGAAGTAAACTGTTTCGAAATTTACACAACTTGCAAATACCAAACCCTACTAGTGCTAAAGTTGATGAGTTAGTGCCACTGTTAGCACTGCGATAAGGGGAAAGAAGGGGAAGGACTGTTAAGATTCGCTAGCCAGGTTTTGTGTCAAAACACAGACCCAAGCTACAGTAAACGGACAACACCTACATTTGTGTTTTAAAAGTATTGTCCGTTCACTCTAGGATGGAAAATTGTTTACAAACAACAATTGTAGTGCGAGCGTCAACACCTTACTTCTCACCCCTACATGGTTAATTCATGGTTGCCAGGCACATGAATCGCCGAACCGAATGTACCTACTTCTGCACAGTCATAGAACAATTATTATTACTACATAACTTGCTGCTTTTGAGATGACTGAGATATTAACGTTATGACAAATCGAGTTAGTTATTATGTAATAATACAATCTTACATATAATGCACACTCAATTTTGTACAAGTGTTCTTGTTCGAAAGTGTGCGAAAACCTTGTACGCCTGGCAATATTGGAAGCATGCAGTTTGTATTGTAAACGATAAACAGAGAAAGCGAAGACCGTTAGGTTCGCTGGACAGCATTGTTTTCATGATAAGGCGACAGAAACATCTTATACTGATTGTAAACAGAGGCTGGGAATTTCGATGCGAGTATAGATGGAAATATTCTCGCCACATTATTGCCTGTTTGTCAAGGTTTGCAATGTTGCAAACTGCCAAATCTAGAATTTCATACTAATTGAAGGAGCTTTGAGAAGAATTAGTATGATGCAATAATTATAAATATTAACAACCATAGACTTAAAGTATTAGGAAATAAAGAATGCTGCTGTAAGAAGAATATAAAACATAGAATTACGTGTTCAAAGTACAGTATAAAGCGAATTTTAACATGTAAATATTTTAAAGCAGTACGCATTTACCCTGTTTGGGTGCCCTTACCAGACACTGTCCAACACAAAAAAAGGCATTAAAATAGGTAGATCGAGCGTGGGCATGAACCCAACTCTGGCTGGTATTCCTTATTAAGGTTTTCCTCATTCCCACGAGGTGAATGCCTAGACGATAGCTTCTGTAAGGCAGGGGCGGATTCCGGACGGACTTCTAGGGGGGCGGTGGGTTTTAGCACTGCTACTTAGAGCTACTTTTAAGAGCTCCAAACTTTGGGATGGGTTTTATTTAAATATATAAAATAAGAAAGTTTCCTCTCCAGGGGGCCCCGATCGTCCCCTGGATCCGCCACTGCTGTACGACCAGAATTGGGTCAAACACTGAGGCCCCAGAATACGCTGCTGAAGTCGTCTGCTGTGAATTTCAATGGGCGCAGCCATATTGGTTACAAACAATCTGTTGCTAAGGCGGTTGTCAAGGCAGTTTCAATGGCGTTGTATGTGGCAGCTGTGAGTGTTGTGAAAGACAAACTTAAAATTATGAATATGAGGCTACTTATTTCACGAATAGCAGTGAATATATTTACTTTATACTTATAGAAAAGCTGTATTTATCATAATATGAAACAAAATTGCTCTACATTTTAATTCCTTCAATCGCCAATAACTTGCTGGACAACAAGTGAGAGAATCCCACGCATGTACATGAGCGCCCCTTAATAATAATTTTAGATTGAGTTTAATTAAGATTATTGAAAATTGTTATGCTATATACTTCTGTCATATTGTTTGTTTAGCTTCAGTGAAAATGTTTAATATGGAAGAAATTTGATTTTTTTATAAAATTAGTGATCAGATATTCGGAACAAACGAGTACAGCGCTAGAATAACCAATGCATTTTAAAGTATTCAACTACGAATACATAATCTCTGAAACTTAGCATCTTCGTGGAAATAATTTCCTAATTTATTCTTCATCCTTTTGTTAGCGGGTGTTCATTCTTTGCTTGGACTGTTAAAGTTGAAATGTGTCACCAGAAATAATTAAATAATTTAAAAGGCATAACTCTAACTATCCTATATAATGTTCTAATATTATCTGATTTTTTTTTTTTTTTTTTTTTTTGCGTCTACCACAAACGGCGTACAAACTTCTAACATGCCACCTTACGCTGGATAGTCACTTCACGTAACACTACATCTATGATGATTAAGGGCAGCTTGAAGCTCAAGCGCATTTATAAGGATGCAACTGTAGGGAGCAGGCGGATCAATGAAGGTGGGTTGGGTGAAGTTGCGTGAAAGAAAGACAGGTACGAAAAGTGTACAGTAGCCAGGGCTAGTAATCACTACAAGTGGATTTGCATTTCAATTTCTTAGTAACCATGGCACATTTTTAACGCTGTTTCCATGTTCTCCCTCTACATATAATTTTCTTGCACAGAAGTATTTTCGTAGGTTAGACAAATTTTACAAATAAATATTTTTAAAAAAAAAAATATGATCCTATATTTTTCATGCGTACTTAGCGTAGATCGATAGGATCGAGCAATTAAATTTTATGTCAAACGGGATGAGACAAAGTAACAAGTCCGTTTTAAACTTTACTATATTACCTGTACTATACTCTTACCAACATTCATATGCAGTAAGGTACGGTTAGGTTAGTTTGTGATTGCTTAAATGCGGTTGTCTTACATATATGTGTAACGCCGATTTACCAATTTAAAAATCATCCATTGCCTGTAAATCTCAATTGTATCAAGAGTTTCAAATTTTTACACATATATGTAACCACAAAGGTAAAATTGTTATCGAACTTACGCTGGTGAGAATCGGAAAGAACCGAGGCAGATGAGAATCACACTCCATGCTGGGGCAGGCATTGTTCGAAGATTATAGTATGCGTTTAAAAGTGTGATTCAATTATCAGTTTACTAAGAAAGGATTTTACAGTTTTCTGAGTATTAATATATAGTATATTAAACAGCGAAAATAGCCTAAAAATGTCACAAACAAACAAATAAAAAAAGATGGAGCACGGGAGCTTTGGTAAAAATATGTGTATTTTAATTTCTTTCTGGCAGAATGCAAGCAGAGAAAGTGTTCTTCGAAAAGATTGAGATATATCTGTTCGCCCAATAAGTAATTAATCATTATATCGCTTGTTGTACAATCTGGCTTTGTTTTTGTTTCTCTTTAATATATTATATAGTACAATATTTCTAATTTCATTCTTGGGAAAACAAAAAACATTGCATGTACCTCTTAAACTGTTATGGTTTTATCCGAAAACGAAACAAATCATTTTCATAGGCGAGTACCATATAAACTTCTTCATATAACCCGCTCGAAGCTGGTTTGTTTGTAACCAGCTAGCTGAACAGGAAGCGGAAATGACGTTTACTTCACCAGCGTATTAGCGGGAAATATATTACGCCAGAATGTTGCCAATACTTTCACAAATATTATAGTGGTGGGTTCCGATATCCCTTTTTCGTTTATATGTGTTTAAATTCATTATGAAGTAAATGTAGAAGTGTTTCTTTCATTCTCTTCCTTTCTTTCTTCTCATCTTTCTCATCCTCGCTCTCTTTTCCCCGCCTTCTTAAAATCTGAATACTATCCTCCTGTAAGATTGTTTCTCCTCACGACCCAAGGTTTAAAGAGACCAACCTGATATAGTTAACTATTAGCAGAACTGTACCAATAAATTCACATTAGGGACAGCGCAGTAACTTAGATTTTTTCTGGGGGGCAAGCATTAATACGTGTATTTGGGCCTCCTAGAAAAAGTTTTTTCTCATTCTAGGGCCCTCCTCTTTCTATCTCTCTCTTACTATTTCTCCCACCGGAGCCTGTGGCCCTCCCTCACGGCAAGGTCTGTGGGGCCGTTAATTACGCCCCTGGGCCCCTTCCATACATGACAAATTAATTCAGGGGACAATATTGACAAATCTCAAAACCGTACGAATAAATGTTTTTTATAGGGCCCTAATAGTAGACGTTTTTACTGAAGTGGGCCCACGACTCACTTTTGTTTTATTTACCTTTTGTGCGCTGCTTTATGTAATGTAGTGAAACTGTTTGATGCTTCATTTATAATTTCATGTTCGTATCGTATATGGATTAAGAAAATTTTGCCTCAAAATGGGCCCCTTCGAACGCCGGGGAACCTCCCTGGGGGGCAGTTGCCCCTCGACTGCCCCACACAAGTTACGGGCCCTGATTAGAGGAGAAGTAAACTATTTCGAAATTTACGCAAATTGCAAATACCAAACCCTACTAGTGCTAAAGTTGATGAGTTAGTGCCACTATTACCACTGCGATAAGGGGAAAAAAGGGGAAGGACTCCTAAGATTCGCTAGCCAGGTTTTGTGTCAAAACACAGCGCCAAGCTACAGTAAGCGGACAATAAGAAATTTGCTTGTTCGTTCATTATTTAGTGATCTTCCTTCTTTGTAAAAGATTGGATACAGTTTTCGAAAAAGGAATTATATTTTTAGAAACCTGAGTCCTATATTTCATTGCAATTGTTGACAAGTTTTAGATTAGGATGGAAAATATGAATAATCATTTATCACGGGTGAAAACCAGTGATCGAGCTTTCTTCTCTGTGAGGAGATCTGTAATCACAGAGAAATAATACCACTGTATTTTATATTTACAATAATAATAATAATAATAATAATAATAATAATAATAATAATAATAATAATAATAATAATAATATTCAGGGCCCGAATTTGTTGACCTAAAATCAGGAGCATCATTTCAGACTTCGCTTGAGGGGGGCAAAAGCACCACAGACATAAGACTTTCTGGTTTTGTACTAGTATATTAGTACACAATCGATTGAAGTATATGTATTCCTCAAACTCTTGGGGGGGAGCAATTGCCCCCTCCTGCCCTCCCTAAATGACGCCCCTGCCTAAAATTTTCTAAAAAGTGACCTATAAAATGACACTAAAATTCCTGTAAAATAACCCTAAAATTCGCAAAAGTTGACCTTAAAACTTGCAGTTTTTAAAACGTTTATTTCATTAAAACATTGACATTTTTAAAAATATCTATTGGATTTTAATTACCATTTCTCACTCATTTTCAAAAGTTTTGTTTCAGTTAGTTGCAGTCAATTGATCATTTGTCTTTGGTTTAAAAAAAGCAATAATATTAAAACTAAACTTTGACCAATTTAGTAAATAGCTAAGCATTTCATATTTGAATTACAGATATATAGGCCTATATCCAGTTAAGCAACATATAAACATATAAGCTGCGATACAACAAACTAACTCAGGAACTTCGTAATCGTCAGAAAATTAAGCCCATACTTTATTCAGCATTGCAGTAGATAACTGTAAACATTGTTACGATTTTATTGAAATAGCAGCCTTAATTATATACGGAGCAGCATCTGATATAAAAACATGGTCTTGCTGGACAAATTTAGGCCAAAGTAGGGATATCGATTTATCGAAAAGTCTGCATATTGTAAAATGGTTGACAGATTCCAACACTTCACCAGTTAGCAAAAATATTTTGCTAGACTCGTCGGTTTTCATTGCCCCAACAATAATATTGACTATGTAGCGTTCCTTCACATCACTAGTCTGTTTATAGAAACAAAAATTTTCTGAGTCCAAAGTTCCTCTCTTATTTTTCTTATTGTGTCATCGTTACACTTTGGCATGTAATTTTTCCTAAGATTCGTTTCGTCTGGAATGGAACGACCTGTATGACGCTCCAGGAAATCCCGCAATTTTACATTATTGAGTTTCCAAAGAGGAATATTTGTCGACACAAAAACTTCACACAACTCTTTGGAAAACTGAGGATTTGCCTTTACTATTTGAAGCACTCTCCACAAGTAACAACTGCGAACACTTGGTTTTATATTTGTTTTTAACTGCGCGTAAATGTTTTTCGCTTCTGATATGCTTTTGCACAGTGTATCTTTCTCTGCTGCCACTTTTACTTCACATACCTTGCAAAGTAATATTGTACCGTCAGTACTAAAAACATCCACACCAAATTCAGAAACAGTCTGTCTTAAATGAGAAGTTGTAGATAGTTTAGGCCTCGGCATTCTACATACTGAAAACATCAGTTCACTTTGATTAAGTTGAAACTAGGAAGCACACTTAAAGAATAAAAGTTCGCAAGTGTAGATTGTATACACCAGAATAATAGATAAAAATCCCTATTTAAAATCTTTCTACGTCTTATAATCTATTTTTAGGTATTCACGTAGTCATATCCTTTGTGGTAAACAACCTACAATCATCTGCTTTGGCCTCTCACGAATCCCCAGCCCTCGTCATCCAGCTACAACTTAGTGTTCATTAACTTGTTAGGAATGCAGTTTTTCCACCACAACAATCAGGAAGCAGGAAAAAACATCATTTAACTTCTTGTTTTTAAATCCGTAAACAGTTTTCATTTTTTAAGATTTCCTTATGTAGAAGAAAAAATAAAAAGATCATAAGTGACCTAAAAGTTACCTTAAAATATTAAAAATTGACCTGAAACTTCAAAACGGCAAAAAGTGACCAAAAGTTGACCCTAAAAAAATATTTTTAGAACCAAGAGTTGATGGATAATGTTTTTATCTGAACTTGCCTTGTCCTATGCGTAACAGAAAAAAGTTGACTTGTCAACAAGATCCGGGCCCTGATAATAATAATAATAATATCTATATGAGTGTGCCGCAAGAATTCAAGTTACACCTGTAGTGTGCCGCAAGTTGAAAAGGATTGGGAAACGCTGCTCTATATTGTCAACCATATCACCCATTGCACAGAATTTTTCTTCAACCTTTTCTTTCGTCGATATTTCTTAGTCGCTCTAAGTTTCATTTTCGATTTCTCCTCCCATTTTTCTTGATCGACTTTAACCATGTTTGCACTTACGCCACCAGGAGATTGTGATCCGAATCAAGGTCCGCTCCTGGCAGTATCTTCACGTTGCATATAAACGTGTCATTTTTATTCTTCTAATCATTTGTCTTCTTCTGTTGTTTCTTATATCATACTGTAGCATTACTTTATATGTATGGTTTAAGTTTCACCAATCTATACCAATTGCGAGTGACACAGGAAGAGAAACTTACTGCGCTAAAAACTGAAAAAGATTCAAAAATGCTTGCTCCTGTTCAACATAATCGACTTAAGATAAAAAAAATAAAACCCAAATAAGAAAAGAAATGAAAAATCACAAATGTTTCAAAGATTACACTGAGAAAAATCCGTTCTCCGGACTGCGGTATATTGTACAAATATACGGAGTCCTCTTGATTACTACAGAAATCAGTACAGAGCATACGTTATCCGAATGCTACATAGACACTGCCCTCTGATGTTACATCATGCCGTTGCAGGATGTCTGATATGTAACAGTCTTCCTTATATTACATACATATATGTATTAGGGAGTATCGAAAAAGAACTTTTTTTCGAAATCTGGTTACGGCTAGTGCGGATTTTTGGCTAAATGGCATCAATAAAACGTATAAAAAATTTCAACTCGATCAGACAACTCCTTCTGCTGCCGAGTAGAGCCCAAATATTAGAAAAATCAACAAAAGATTCACTTTTCAACTGATTTTCCAAAAAATATCTTTTAAATATTTCCTATATTTTTCGGTCTTTTAAATTATTGAAATAGCATTGGAAAGGAGAAATAAATACATAAAACAAATTTATTACGGTTATTTCTGTACACCATAAGCATAAAAACCTAGTTAATTATTTGTAAAAATGCACTGATTTTCTGGCGTATCGTACAATTAAATTTTAATATAAAATTATTGAAGTCTCTTGAATAACGAAGAAAACACTTTAGTGCTAAATTCTAAGAGCAGTAATAGTATATATAATTTGCTCCCAATTCCGTATGCATCTGCTTATCACACTAGATCACCTGCCGCCCACCTCTCCGCGAACGCCTTTTCTCTTGTACTTGCCCAGGTGAAAGGATCGGTCTTATCAGTCGCCAGTAGTCAACCAACTGTGTCGAACGTGATGGTCGCTGCTTGAGTTATTTATTAGTGCTGTAGGAAATTTTAACTAAATAATTTGTTTTCGTGTGAAGTGCAGTATGTAGAAGTGAGAACAGTGTTTCAGTTGTGTTAAGTACTTTTTATTAGGAAGAGAGTGACAGATACGCTGACGTTATGGCATCGACAAGTTTGTTACGGTCTGACGTTAGAAATAGCATTATTGGGACACCCAAGGAATTGGGTAGAACACAGCTACCAACCGTTGAAATGTATTGAGACAATACCTATGGGAGCGAGAAGAAAAAAAAATGAGAATTTCGGGATCCCGGAAAGAGTCTTCAACAAAGGATTTATCTTCTATCGTCGCCAGGAAGATTGTAGAAAATTGAGATTACGCCTCAATCAGCGGCGAAGCAATTTTCAGTGTCAGAAGGATTGTTGCAGTGATATTGAAGTACCATAATATTGTCCGTGACTTGCAAAACTCAGCAAAGTCCGGTTTCCAAACTTCTGCGAAACGAATTGCTGATTTTCAACAGTCTGCCAAAAATATTTCATTTGATATAGCCTTTTGTAAGTGTTCCGATCCTCTTGCCTGCAACTGCAAAAAAGGAAGAAAAGTGCCAGTGCTAGAGGCGCCTTTTCTTCTAGATCAAAGAACCACAAGATTGAGGCGTAATCTCAATTTTCTACAATCTTCCTGGCGACGATACAAGATAAATCCTTTGTTGAAGGCTTTTTCCGGGATCCCGAAATTCTCATTTTTTCTTCTCGCTCCCATAGGTATTGTCTCAATATATTTCAACGGTTGGTAGCTGTGTTCTACCCAATTCCTTGGGTGTCCCAATAATGCTATTTCTAACGTCAGACCGTAACAAACTTGTTGATGCCATAACGTCAGCGTATCTGTCACTCTCTTCCTAATAAAAAGTACTTAACACAACTGAAACACTGTTCTCACTTCTACATACTGCACTTCACACGAAAACAAATTATTTAGTTAAAATTTCCTACAGCACTGATAAATAACTCAAGCAGCGACAATCACGTTCGACACAGCTGGTTGACTACTGGCGACTGATAAGACCGATCCTTTCACCTGGGCAAGTACAAGAGAAGAGGCGTTCGCGGAGAGGTGGGCGGCAGGTGATCTAGTGTGATAAGCAGATGCATACGGAATTGGGAGCAAATTACACTAGTTAACAAATTTAAACTTTTTGTTTGTTACATGAGAAAAATCACCTGATCTTAAAGGAACTTTTTGCGCTGAATTCGAATATGCACTCGGTTTCTCTCCATCACGTACAGTTTTCCCGTAACAGAGGGATTTTCGGGAAATTCCCTCAAAAATTTCCCTTTTTCAGATATTTTATTCCCCTAGCTCCTGTCCCCTTACATATAGTAACATAGAAATTATACCTAAGTATACCTTGATTTATATTTAATAAACCCTTACATATAGTAACATAGAAATTATACCTAAGTATACCTTGATTTATATTTAATAAACCCTAAAAGTTTCGTAAAAATCGCTTTGTTCTTTCTAAAGAAATAAATATATTTGTATGTATACTGTGTGCACTGTTTATTGCACCTGATAGTGATGTTTTCAGATCTCCTGAGTTGGGGTAAAAACGATTTGCTTTATTACTACAAACACAGACATAAAAATGAATATTTACAATAGTCAACAACACACTTGTATTGCTCTCTGTAAATTAGAAACGTGTATAAAAATAGAATGTACTTCCAACGTATATTTTTTTTAACGTACAATATATGTATATCTTAATACATATATATACAATTCTCCAAGATTTTTCGTTTTGTTCATGAAATGGTAATCAATATTTGTTATCAAATGTAACAGAATGCAAAAGAAAGAAAGAATGGAATACAGACTCATTGTTGACAACAATGAACTAATGCAGTCTGAATTTTCCACTACGGTATCGTTTCCGCCCTCCCCCCGCGCATTTCTTTCTTTCTTGTGTTCTTGACACCTGGTGAGGGAGTTTTGTACATTTTTATATTGATGTGTGGTTTAACACTACTTCACTTTCAAAGTTGTCTTTGCTGCTAAGAGTGCTTTCATGTTTGATCTTAACGGCATTATACCCAACTAAGACCAGAAGTTTAGTTTGTGATCAGTACAATGGCGTCAAGAGGACGGCGTTCGTGTGTTAACTCACCAAATAGTTTTTGTTATGTGTGTGGCCAGTTTGTAGTTAAAGGACAGTGTAGATCCATTACGCCATCGGTGAAACTAGCATATTATATATATTTCGGATGTCCTGTGGGAGATCAGGACAAAACTTGGGCACCCAACATAATTTGTACGTCGTGCTACGTCACTTTACTTGCATGGGCCAAAGGGAAACGGAGGTTCATGAAATTTGCTGTACCAATGGTGTGGAGAGAACCCACCAACCATCTGGATGATTGTTATTTTTGTCTCACAGTAGTTAAGGGACATTCTAAAAAAAGCAAATACACAATAAGTTATCCCAACGTTAAATCCGCAATTAGACCTATTCCGCACGGGGATGAACTTCCACTTCCCGAGCCCCCTACCAACTGGGAAGAGATATGGCCAAAAGACTCTGATGATGATCATGACCTTGATGAACCATCGACATCAACATGTACATCCAAGGATCCAACGTTCATCCCTGACTGTGTTCGCGAGCCACATTTCGTCCGGCAATGTGAACTTAATGACCTAGTCTGTGATTTGCACCTGACAAAACAAGAGGCGGAACTTCTGGGATCAAGGCTCCAGCAGTGGAACTTACTGGATGCAGAAACGAACATATCAGTGTACAGGAAAAGGCATGTTCAATTTTCAAGCTATTTCTCAATGCAAGATAATGTGTGCGTATGTACGGATATAAATGGGTTGATGGCGGAGCTAGGAATTCCTTACGTTCCAGAAGAATGGAGGTTATTTATCGACGCGTCAAAAGTCAGCCTTAAAGCTGTCCTTTTACATAATGGAAATAAAAAACCTTCTATACCACTTGCGCACTCAGTGAAGATTAAGGAATCCTATGACACCATGTCAACTTTGCTAAATCTTATAAATTACAAGGACCATTGTTGGCAAATATGTTGTGATCTCAAGGTAGTTGGTATTTTATTAGAACTGCAGTGCGGTTACACGAAGTACCAATGTTTTTTATGTTTATGGGATAGCCGAGCTGATGACAAACATTATGAAGTGAAGGAATGGGAACCTAGAGTGAATTACGTACCTGGAGAATGCAACGTCAAATACGTTCCTTTGATAGATCCTAATAAGATATTACTACCGCCACTTCATATCAAGTTAGGACTTATGAAAAACTTTGTCAAAGCCATGGACACATCTGGTGAAGGTTTCAAGAATTTGCGAGATAAGTTCCCTAACCTGAGTGATGCTAAGATTTCAGCGGGAGTGTTTATTGGTCCCCAAATTAGGAAATTAATGCTTGATGATAGCTTTGACAGCAAGTTAAACAGTGCTGAGCTAGCTGCCTGGACAGCATTTAAGTGTGTTGTGCGCAACTTTCTGGGCAATAACAAAGCTGAGAGTTACACAGAAATCGTACAGGACATGATACAGAAATACAAAGAGTTGGGTTGTAGGATGTCTTTAAAAATCCACTTTTTGCACTCCCACCTCAGCTTCTTTCCTGCTAACCTAGGTGCTCTCAGCGACGAACAGGGGGAAAGATTCCACCAAGATATAATGGCAATGGAGAAAAGGTACCAGGGACGATGGGATCCTTCAATGATGGGGGACGATTGTTGGGGTCTTGTTAGAGAATGCAACATTTCTTACAAAAGAAGGAAGTAGTGTACGTTTTTGTAACCCAATGGAAGTTTCATATATTGTGATAGTTTTGATTGTCTTTTCATGACCTTTTGGTACATTTGTATTATTGTTTATTGTAAATTGTCACACTTGTAAATTATATTGTATTATATTTTATATATGTGTTTGTGGTAATAAAGCAAAACGTTTTACCTCAACTTAAGAGATCTGAAAGCATTACTATAAGGTGCAATAAACAGTACACACAGTATACATACAAACATATTTATTTCTCTAGAAAGAATAAAACGATTATTACGAAACTTGGAGGGTTTGTTAAATATGAATCAAAGTATACTTAGGTATAATTTCTATGTTAGTATATGCAAGGGGACAAGATCTTGGGGTGTAAAATAAACGAAAACGGAAATTTTTGAGGGATTTTCCCGAAAATCCATCTGTTGCGGGAAAATCGTACGTGATGGAGAAAAACCGAGTGCATATTCGAATTCAGCGCAAAAAGTTCCTTTAAAAACAGGTATTTCCTTTTATGTAACAAAACCTTTGTTAACTAGTGTTATTTATACTATTACTGATCTTAGAATTTAGCACTAAAGTGTTTTCTTCGTTATTCAAGAGACTTCAATAATTTTATATTAAAATTTAATTGTACGATACGCCAGAAAATCAGTGCATTTTTACAAATAATTAACTAGGTTTTTATGCTTATGGTGTACAGAAATAACCGTAATAAATTTGTTTTATGTATTTATTTCTCCTTTCCAATGCTATTTCAATAATTTAAAAGACCGAAAAATATAGGAAATATTTAAAAGATATTTTTTGGAAAATCAGTTGAAAAGTGAATCTTTTGTTGATTTTTCTAATATTTGGGCTCTACTCGGCAGCAGAAGGAGTTGTCTGATCGAGTTGAGATTTTTTATACGTTTTATTGATGCCATTTGGCCAAAAATCCGCACTAGCCGTAACCGGATTTCGAAAAAAAAAGTTTTTTTCGATACACCCTAATATGTATGTTACCTTCATCAGCTATATAGTATATACGTCCATTTGTATGTAAGATCCTGACTGCCTATATTGTTTCAAATGGAAAGTACGTATAGATGGAACACTTATACGGAAAGTATTATAAAACATGCGTTTTCAGTTATACGTTTGTTGTACGTTAAGTCCAACAGCTACAGTAATTACGCATGTAACCTACTTTTTTAAGTAAGCCACCTACATTTTTTTCTCAGTGTATAACTGCTTCATTTAAAATCTGATGGTGACAAAGAAGATAGCCAAATTCTGTCATTCACTCTCTTGAAATAATACTTTTCTTTAAATTGTCATGCTTTGATTTTTAAGTTACACAAAAATAACGTAGAAATCTTTGTTAAACAAGTCTTAAGGGGGCAGATTACTAAAAATTATATAAAAGCTAACTATATTTGTTTTGCCCGTTTTTCGTAAGTGAAAAGAGATAACGAAATATAACTTATCACAATAATAGATAATGTTATTGTACACACGAAAATACGAATCAAAAGAATTTTCATTGTTGCCATCCACAGAAATGACAGTGTGGCCAGAATATGAATTACCCAGACATATAGGTTAAGGCAGCTACTAGAAAAATGAGCTCAACGGTAATTGATGATTTATCATGTTGTCTTGGCTCCTTGTTAATTACTTTTTAAACAAATACAAATGTTATTTAATTACTTTTTAAATATTTGTATTTATTTAAAAAGTAATTAATAAGGAGCCAAGACAACATGATAAATAATCATATCATTGAGTTATTTTTTCTAGTAGCTACCTTAACCTAGATTTTTGGCCACACTGTAATTTCTATGGATGGTAACACTGAAAATTCTTCCGATTCGTATTTTCGTGTGTAGAATAACATTATCTATTGTTGTGGTAAGTTACATATCATTATCTCTTTTCACTTACGAAAAACGGGCAAAATAAAAATCGTTAGCTTTTGCATCGTCCTTAGTAGTCTGCCCTCTTAATGCTCTTGACAAATATTTAAAAAAAAGTGATATTATTAAAATTCTTGCCAATTATCGTGCATTGCAATTTGATAAATTTAAGTTTCTACCCCAAGAACAGAATTCAGGCAACACTTATAATAATAACACGACCATACACTAAAGAGTAAGACAATAGAACTTAGATGTATAAATGTCAAATCTTGTTTTTTTTTTTTTTTTTTTTTTTTTTAAGTCCACTCTCCTCTCTTTGGAAAGTCCTAAAGCACTGGCGCAAATCTCGGGGGGATGAGAGGGACATATCCGCTCCAATCTTGGAACTAAGGGGAATGTTCCCCAATAAAGCGATTTGAAATGTGTTTTGGGGAGAAGAAATGTGATGATTTGTGTCCGACTGCCCCAAAGGAAGGTGAGATGAAACTGATGTGCCCCAGAATAAGCCTAAAATCTGCCCGCCTCCCAGTGTTGAAGACAGCTCTGCTCTTCTGATCCTCCACAGGATTGTTTTTCAACTTCATAAATATCTTGAACATCGCTTTAAAAAAATATGGGTACGGTCATACCGGTTCCCCCTTCCCCAATGTTGAAGACAGATTTGCACCGCTGGCCAAAGGCAGAATTCAACAAAAATGTTTGTTTTTGACAATTGAATTCTTTATTCAGTGCCGAATTATTAGAATTTACCATGTACGGTTGCCAGAACACCAATTTTTCGAAACAAGATGAGTGTCTAGGATTTTTTGTACAAGACTGTACAGATACTTTTGCACCGAAATTTCCATCGCTGTTACTTTTAAAATCCATACTGTTCAAACAGTAAAATAAAGTTATTTTTTGTTTTACAAAACTAAGTTTGTTTGAAAAATTTACATGTTGATCACACATTATCCACTATATTGAAAGTAACAGTTTTTGCATCATCGATTTTTTTTTTTTTAAGTTAAATAAAATAAACTTTCAAGACTTAGTTTTTCTCGTATCTATTATAGATGTTGCTGGGTTACTGAAACTTAAAATAAACACTTTTCGAGAGACAGAAAGCGTGAGAACGTTACCATCTGGCTAAGCACATTTCTTGTCACCAATGTCTGTGAGAAGGGAGTAAGCGCAACCACTTAGAAAAAAAAAAAAAGTTACGGGGACACTATTTGTATTTTAAAGAATGGCTATTCGCACTGAAAATTGAATTATACATTAGCAAGTTCTACGTCTGGTTATCAAACATAATGTTTTGTTTACTAACTTTGAGTAGAACTTTTCTCTGGGTAGTAACCATGCCAACAGACGACAAATCGTTAAACATAACTCGTCTTGAGTATTTACTTTTCCGTCGCACAAAATTCCACTTCTCTAGCATCCGGGTAAAACGATGAGTTCAGGATTGCCAGTACCCTGCTGAATACATGCTTATACATATCTATGTAGTAAAACACTATTTTGCGTATCGTACAGCAATTTTTCTATAAATTCCCGTATCGTATTCTAAGACTTCGGGAATGCTGTTTTAGTCAATATGCATTTACTGATTGCTTTTAAGATTATGAAATCTTACATGCTTTCTATGAAACGACCAATCCGTGTTAGAACTATAAAAAAGGCTACTATTAATGACTTGCCCTAACCTAACCACTGCACAGTGGTCCGAAACGCCGCAAAACCTGCGCAAAAATCCAAAATGTCAAGTACTTGAGTATGGAGTATGAGTATCATACACGTTTAGTCCATACAATAGTGCATTCAAAAACAGCATTAAGTATTTTTTAAATACGAATAGAACGAACATGTAGAGAAGTAAAGTTTGCCTAATGTGTAATTAGAAGTTTGCTGTACAGGAACTGGAAGCAATACTACAACACCACTCAGCGTCTCCGTTTGAGAACACAAGTGAACGAAAAGGGAAACCCCATGAAACAGAAACTGTAGGGAAGTAGCAATGAGAGGAAGTATATAACTGCTCTTCAGAAACGAACCTGGAGGAATAATGTCATATACAATCTTAGCATATAAGTAGTAGGAGAAATTGACTGTAGTGGTGATAAATCGTTGAATTATAAAAAAAGTACCAAGAGGTACCAGTAAGATTCCTGCATAGGTGTGAAGGACAACATGTATAGGTAACGTACATAACAAAAATTGTTGCACATGTTTGCACATTTTCAGACTAGTCACCTGTTAACATGGGTCAGTACATAAAACAATGTATAATTTGACCCATACTATATCCGCATTATGTACTGTCTTGACACGTTTCGCTTTTCATTTGGTCTTTATCAGAAGGAAGATAGGTGAATTACTAAACCGCACATCGTTCGCTGCACTTTCGAGGGAGAATGGTTTGAGAACAGTATGTATAGGACGTGCAACAGTGGAAATCGCAATCTAATGTAGATTTTCTTTTCAGGCCTAATTGCTTTGATATTGTACACATTAGTCTTTGTGCTTATTAAATTCAGAAAGTGATGTTTATTATCTGCTTTTTTCAGGAATAATGGCGTTTAGGCCTACCAGAAGATACCTTTTGAACGTAATGAGGGAAAAGGCTGACAAACATCATTCTGAACAAAAAGGACACTTGGAAGAGTACATTATAGGAAAGCTGCGAATTCAGGATAATGCAGAAAAGTGCAACGAGATAAAGAAAGCTATCAAATTGTTTTGCACCAAGATTTTCTAGGGACTAGATAGTTGTTCCAGAATGGTTGATAGGTTTCTTGAACGATATTCTGATTGGCTTAATGCACCTGCAAAGTTACTATTTCTGGAGCTGGCAACTGAAGCTAAAGAAAGTTCCACTGTTGCACGTCCTATACATACTGTTCTCAAACCATTCTCCCTCGAAAGTGCAACGAACGATGTGCGGTTTAGTAATTCACCTATCTTCCTTCTGATAAAGACCAAATGAAAAGCGAAACGTGTCAAGACAGTACATAATGCGGATAAAGTATGGGTCAAATTATGCATTGTTTTATGTACTGACCCATGTTAACAGGTGACTAGTCTGAAAATGTGCAAACATGTGCAACAATTTTTGTTATGTACGTTACCTATACATGTTGTCCTTCACACCTATGCAGGAATCTTACTGGTACCTCTTGGTACTTTTTTTATAATTCAACGACTTATCACCACTACAGTCAATTTCTCCTACTACTTATATGCTAAGATTGTATATGACATTATTCCTCCAGGTTCGTTTCTGGAGAGCAATTGTATACTTCCTCTCATCGCTACTTCCCTACAGTTTCTGTTTCATGGGGTTTCCCTTTTCGTTCACTTGTGTTCTCAAACGGAGACGCTGAGTGGTGTTGTAGTATTGCTTCCAGTTCCTGTACAGCAAACTTCTAATTACACATTACACAAACTTTACTTCTCTACATGTTCGTTCTATTCATATTTAAAAAATACTTAATGCTGTTTTCGAATGCACTATTGTATGGACTAAACGTGTATGATACTCATACTCCATACTCAAGTACTTGACATTTTGGATTTTTGCGCAGGTTTTGCGGCGTTTCGGACCACTGTGCACTGGTATAACAGCCCTTTGTGGGTGTGAGCTGCTCCAATATTATCTGTAAGGGACCATCTGAATTATGTCAGCTTAGTGACCAAAATGTAGTGTATTGAGCCGCTCTAACAGATGTATCAGGAGTTTTCTCGACCCAGTGGCCGTCACGACGCTGAGTGGACGCCGCACCGGTCGGAAATCGAAGTTGTGACCTCGTAGACGTGAGTCCAATGTCCTCACCACAAAACTACGGAGCCTCCTAATAAATTGTCCTATTTTCGAAGATTTTAATTCTTAACTAAATAACAATGAGTAAAAACTGTACACTAACTTACTTTGTAAAAGAAATTAAAAATAATTAGTGTTGTCAAATGTTCACTGTCGTTTAAAGATTTATTTACAAGTTACGTTTTAAACATAAAATTGGATCTGTAGTTTGAAGTACCGTGATTATGTCCTAAAGCAAAGGGATAATGAATTCAAGTGAATGTTTATGAAACGATTAGCGAAATTAGTGAAACTTACAGGCAAAGTAGTTCTGACCATGAGACGAGACCAAACGAGAACCAACCTTATTTATCGTCTCGTCTCGTATTTTTTGTGTCAAATTCTTGTCTTTTTAGGGTCTCGTCTCATCTTGATTCTCGAAAAGTTTTTAGTTTCATTTCGATTTGTAAATTTATGTTCAAAATTTATGTCCTGATTTTCCTCTCAATTTCATCTAAAACTTACCAAAATCCTTCCGCGTCACGAGTGGTCCACGAACGGTGTGATATAACAAGATTTAAACTATATTAATTATTGAAGTAGACCTATACTATGTAATGACTTGCATATCTTTAAACGTTGATAAATGCTCTTCACTGTGTTCGTACAATCACTTTATCAATTTACAGCTTTTATACTATGAGTCATGCAACACTAGAACATTGTTTGAAATCTAAGAATTGGGTAAACTAGTGTTTCCCTCGAGGCACTTGACATCTCTCGTCTCCTATCGAAAACGTAACGTGAAATGACATATTTCTCGAACTCGACTCATTTTGGATTTGATAATACCCTCCTCTTCCTTGTTCGAGAGGAGATGAGATTTCTCGTCTCATGGGAACACTAAAGAAAAGGAAGAATCTAGAGACATCTAGGAATACGGTATAGTTTAACTCAAACTCATATGGCCTGGAATTGAATCAGGGATCCTCGCACTAAAGGTAAGCACTCTACAACTTTAAAAAAAAAGATTAACCGAAAATTCCTCAGGTACTTAGTTTCCCTGAATGACTAACTTTTTATTTCAGTTTTTACCTTTATCTTACAGACAGAGAGAGGAGCACTCAAAAGCATAATCATAGGTAGATGCATTGCTATATCTTACTGCGTTATCACCAGATATGAATCTGAAACTAAGGACGCGCCGCACCAGAGGTGGGTGGGTGACTGCAAGTAATTATTCAGGGTATTGCCATCTGAAATTGGAGCAGGATTACTACTAGCGGCATTATGGCATAGAGTTATGAAAAATAGAAAATGTACAGCCACCAGCAAAAGTGCTCTAATTCCATTACTTGGAGTCCAGATAATTTGCAGTTGTGAGAACACCTAGACAGATGCCACCCAACTTACACGTAATTTCTTTTGGTACTGACAGCAGTTGGTAGCCATGAGCAACGTGTTTATCGTTCGGATCGTGTTGTCCAATGAGGACCGCATATTATACTAAATATTGCTGTGTACGTAATGCATTATTTCGTTATATACTGTATATTCAGAGAAATAAAAATACTGACCACGCATTAATCAGAAAATGCTTGAAAGTAGAAGAAAATATCAAATCTAGAACAACTCCTGGAAATAAGTTTGCAAATGATTGCCTCCATTGACAGACCTTCTCCAATTCTTCTCATTCAAACATATTTTTCTTTCTGCAGAGGAGAGGATCTTGACTGTCACACTGGGTATGCATTGAAATTGATATTGAAACATTTGAAAAAGCTTGAACCTGGCTGGGATTTGAACCCGGGTCCACCGAACGGAAGTTCAATGCGCTATCCACTTTCCTACCGCCTCTCTTCACCGTTCTTTATTTTGAAGTTATCTCATTGTTTTTAACGATGGTATCAATTTACATTACTACTATTCTTCCTCACCTTAACTTCTAATTTCCAAAGAAGAAAAGAGGGCAAATATTATTTTCGCATTCTTCAAATCGTATCAACACTTGTAGAAATAAGTTGTGAAGTTATATTTTTATCTTCCGTAACTCCTAGTGTATTTTCTTATCTTTGTACAGATAATAGGAATTGTTAGCAGAGTGGTAAAGCATAAACTCGTATAGCAGAGACTTGGGTTCGAATCACGTGGTGGCAAATATTTTTCTTTATTGGAAAGTATTGTTTACGTAATTGTATTGTAATTCTGTTATTTATTATTATTATTATTATTATTATTATTATTATTATTATTATTATTATTATTATTATTCGAAAGTCGAAACTTGGTTACATATTTCATATTTTATGAAGTATTTGATTGAATTTCAAGTATTTTTGTTGACATGGAATGTATCTAAAATGATGAATTGCTTAACATTAATATTTCTAGCAGTAGTAATAGTAGCAGTAGAAGAAATACTCGTACTAGAAACTTATATACAATTGCTTGGAAACATTTGTGTTTGATCATTCGTATGTTTCACGCATACTAACGATATGCCTTACGTATTCATCAGTTGTTCGCTAAACACGTTACCTTCCCAGACAGTACAAATCAAGGTCGATACGGCTGACTTCATCTTTCGTAGTTCACATTTCTATTGCGAGTGCACTGAAGAAAGTTGTCTTAACATTAAGACTGAGAAAAACTGAATATTTTCCATGTTACCTTACATTGGAAGTATCAATATTAGAAATGATAAAAAAGTACTTTCATTGCCCAACGGGAATCGAATACACGTCCACCGGGATATGAAACTAACTCTTATCCCACTACTCTAAGACATCGCTGTTAATTAAGGGGGGTAAAACTTGGTATGAAATGTCTTCAGGAAATTGCACTTTTACGGTTCCAATATTGTAAAACTCTTGTTGCGGTCATAATAAAATAGAAAATATTATGTAGAAACAATAGTCGAGAGCATTCAATTCTAAATTGTCAAAGTAAATTGTTGAAAATGAGTGATAAAAGTAGTATTAGTGGATGTTGTTGCAGCATTTAGATATGAGAAAGTATAACGCCCTGCTTGAGCACGGAGGTTAAATTGTTATGTGAAACTGCAGTTTCCATAAATCTCTTTGGGTATTCTATATAATTATATTCTTTCATGAACCATTAATATGCGTTGCAGAGTGTCGAGTTCAACATTTTATCCGGTCTACTCGATATAAGGAAAATCAAAATCTCTAACCGTTGATCCGCGATGTGTGGCCCGCGCAATCAAATGTACTGTTTACACATATTGTCTATTTATTACGTTATTTTGTATGGAAGTCTTGCTTTTGTGAAATGTAGAAAAAGAAAACGGATAATGTAAAAAACCTGAAACTCAAGCTACCCCATGTCGAAAGCGTCGGTGGACCAGCGATGGGCAACTAGTGATCTATCGGCAAAAATTGGCGGCTTCGCAGCGACCCACTTCCGTTTTGAAAATTATACCACCAGCGGCAATGAAACGCCAATGAACCACAAAATTACTCCCCCAAAATATGTCAAATTACCTATATGCGTGATTTGTTTATATTAGTGAGTTTAAAAATAGTAAAAAAAAAATTACCTCGGGGTGGGCGCGAACGATCAATCTTATGATCAGTTGCCTCGTGTTCTTCCAACTTCGCCACGGAGGAGACGAAGGAAACGTCACATGTGGAGGGATAAATCTTTGAGGTCTTTTTAATTTGACTAATCAGAGTGCTCCTTAATGTAAACAACGTGAAACTCAACCCATTGGCTTTTACAACCCAAGGAAAGCTAAAATAGTTTTGAAATAAATAAAATTTGTATTAATGATGTCGATTATGAAAAAATTAAAACAAGGATATTTTCCATATAAATTACATATAAATTCCATATTTGAAACTTTTCCATATAAATTCCAACAGAGTAAAGTTTTAAATTCATATTAACAAGCCAGATTTCGGAAAGTCGGGATTTAGTTCCCGAGGACGGACTCAGAGCTTTCCAGGGCGTTTCCTCATTCACACCACAGATGCCTAAAGGCAGTAAAAAATCAAATTTAATTGAAATGTACTGGTGCACCCCCGTCATAAAGTCCTGGATCCGGCCCTATATATATATAGGTTGAGATGTTTGCGACTGTGTTTCAAAGTGTTTAAAGTACACAACAAACAATACTATTTTGTAGCAATAAAATATAGTATACGCTTAATGTCGTATACACACTAAATATCGTAAATGCCCTAAATATAGTATACACTACGCTACTTATGCAATTTCAAATTATTGCAATTACAAACAAATAATACAATTACATACAATGTAAGAGAAGTAATTAAATCACATGACTTTGTTACTAGTACACATGGTTGAAAATCTAAATTCTTTTATTTCTCTTGACTTGTAAGTTTAATATTTCGTTTAACGTATTGGGCTTGATGTGAATAACGACACAGAAAAGAATTTAAAACAATCAATAACTTATAACATCATTTGATTGCTGCATTAGTATTCAAATAGTTTGATTGATATCTACGAAACCTCATAGAAGCGTTCAATTTGAATTTTGCCTCATTCCAAGTATACAACACATGAAAACTGAAAAGTTCAATTTAAGTGCAAAATTAAAGGGCTCCAAGTACGGATCTTACAGAGTAAGGATTCAGAGACCCTACTTTAGAATTATGTCGCCTGAATCCCTAGTATGCACAATGAGGTTTAAAGGACTTTCATGCCAAATGTGCGATACTCTAGAAAATCCGAGAGTTTCTGATGGATTAGACCCCCGACTGCATTCTCTGTTCCTTGGAACCCCGCGCATATGTGGCACCTCTAGACCACTTTTCTTGGCTTCCCCTCCAATTTCCTGGAATTACATTCCGGTCAAGAGGTCCCAAAATCTGAACAACCGCCACTAGCTAAAACAAGCAAAAAAATATCATTAATTGATTATCATCTCAAGAGACTTCTATCTTAGGAAATTTGGAAAGTGCCCCGGCTACTCTTCAGGGACTCGTAATCAGGTGTTGAGTAACTTCATACGGCTGTATTCAATATACCTAATAAATATGATGTTATGGCAGTCCTGCCCTTTGGGAATCATTCTTTTAAAATAGGTTATTAAACTTCGTCTGTCAAAATGAAGTCCTTTTGTTATGGGTGCATTTCTTTTTAGAATAGCGTAGCGAGGCATTCTATAAATCAAATTATAAGTGCCGATGTGGCCGTGGCTGTACCCAAGCTGGCCCTCTCATATAAATCTGTTCACATAGAATTAATTCTACGTCAGTAATACTATGCGATAATAATAATAATAATAATAATAATAATAATAATAATAATAATAATAATAATAATAATAATAATAATAATAATAATAATAATTATTATTATTATTATTATTATTATTATTATTATTATTATTATTATTATTATTATTATTATTATTATTATTATTGACTCAAGAAGCCCAGGTGGGAACAAGCAAGGATTTTAACTAGCTAATAGTTTAGGTGGAAGGTCAAGTGACGCGGTAGGTCAGTTGAGCTCGTGTTCTCGAGGTGTTGACAATTTGAGTAGTGTTGGTCCCGCTAGAGTGCCTGATATCGCTACTCATACATTCTTTGGAAAGACTTGTCCTTCTTTCCATAGTGTTTTTTTTATGTGCTTGGTGTATAGCACCCTTTGTCTTCAGTGTTTTGCAGTTTAATAGTTTGTTCTACTGTGGAATATAAGAAGGATTTGCAATTTCAATTCCGAAATATAGAAGATACAGAAGACCTAGATATAGGGCTTGACCGAAGATGTAGAAGCAACAAACCTAACGCTAGCCAAGTATATCAGTGGTTGGAAAATAAGTTTCCTCGTATATTTGAAAACATTTGTGGGCTCCAGTTACATGCGGAATCATATAGCATATATATTAGAACAAGATAATGGTTCTAGCCTTAGAATATTACTATTCTTATTAGTGTCGGTGTGGTAGTACAGTGATAGAGTGTGATCTATGATTAGATTCCCCTGCAGGGTATGTTATCTGCAATGCAATAAACTGTATGTGCTTCTTCTTCCTAACGGGGCAGGGCGATGAGCCCCTGCAATTCCATCATAAATAAGAACGTACTTATTTTACAAACTACTTGGTGAACCTTCGCTAATATAATGCTACTAGTTCTTACAACCTTTCGTTAAACTTATTTAAGAATTGCAAAATAGAATAAGAGAGAAAACATATAATGATGATGATTGTTTATTTACATAAGCTATACATACAACAAAAGGGAATTTGTTGGTCACTACAGCTTATCTGCAAAGCAGGGTCAAACTCTGTGTGTCATAAAAGTGAATTTAATAGAGTTTAATTAAATAAAATAGATTTTGTCTGACCTACAAACAAAATCATTATATCACCAAGGTGATCTGAAATAATACGCCAGGTATAAGTTAAGCCTTGGGCTATATCGCTTAGAATTGTCTTAAGAGTGAATCTATCATTTATGCATTGAATTCCATTACTGACTACTTACATGTTTCGGCCTCGTCTTGGAAGTCAACTTCTGGTCTAATATTCATACCACACGATAATGAGTTTAATCACGCTCTAATTATAGGCACTATAGATCACTGAATTCATCACTTCTTCCTCTTCCAAGCCTAGAGCAGCAATCAGATTGCAAGCCCACAACAAACCTCTTTGTGTGGCTTATGGAGTTGGAACTCAGGACGTCTCTTTTCCGAAATCGAGGCAGCTTGTTAATCAAGAATTCGTCGGCGATATATTTGGAAAGGAAAAGTCTCGACCAAGACCCCCAAGTTTTATCGCAAGGTCATTGCGCAGATGCAGAAACGTAGCAACAGTTGCTGGATATTGGTGCAGATTACTTTGAGACCTAACGCTGAATACCATGCACTGTATGTCTATATGTTTCTGAGGATCACGAACGAAAAGAACTTTTTTGATTATTATTTAGAATGATCAATAGTAATACTTCTTATAGCACTTGTAATAGTTTCACACTTGTAAATCTAATCTTGTAAACATAAAATATAGGTTTCTTACTTTGTGTGGAGTTACAATGGCGGGGGAAATTAATATCTTATATATTTCTCTTCCATGTACACTCTATCGTTTTAGTCGTAACATCACTATTTTTGGATGACAGCTCGTAAAACTACACATTCTTAGAAATATATTCCGTAAAGTAATAATTCTCCAAGAATATAATTCTAAAAACTTTATGGTATGCTAGAAACTTTGGCTTCGAAAATGAGTAATAACGAAATTCCTCAACTGCTTTTTCTACATCCAAAATTAAAAAAGAGTTCAGTATAGAACAGAAGAAGACGAAATTTTAGTGATATCTGTGACTAATGAAACCAGTAGCTTATAGTATTTTAAACTGAATATGAAGGATAACTCAAATAAATTAATCCTATAACTAAATTAAGAATAAGTTTAAAGAATTTCTGTGACTACTTGAAGTGCAAGTGATAAAGTGTATTCGAAGACAAGTAATGGACAGAGATAAAACCAAACTTAAATTAGCAAGTCTTCCGTATAGCAAAAATTTAGTTAAAGGAACTCAGGGTAAAAAGAATGGTAAGTTATGTTTGTTGACATTTTCTATAAATACCAATTCTGTTTTTCATTTTATATTAGCGATTATTTTTTTGTTTACTTTCATTCTATATAGATCTAGGTAAAATACATTATACAACAATTCAATTTGATACTAAACGAAAGCACGTTAGGAGAGTTACCAGTAGCAAATGTTACGGACATAGTATACATGAAGCTGCATCAGTTCCCGAAGGAGCAGGACGCTAATACTTTTAGGGATTATTCATTGAGTATGTACGAACTTACAAAGGGGGTAACAAAGCGACTTTTATAACTTGATATGTTAATCATATCTAAAGTTTTTGAATTGTTATAAGTGAAAATAAGATACTCAGTATCAGTGTTGCTGCTACATTGATATTTAAATTATATTCACCTGGAAATCCAATATCTGCAATCATTTAAAGTTTGCAAAATGTAATTTAGGGCTTGTATGTTACATACTCAACAACTGCTTGCTCAAAATTCATTGTCATTTCGTATCTTGAAGACTATTTCCATATCTGAAAATGGAGGAGTTTGTTATCAAATATTAGGTTAAAATCACACGAAGCGGAATGTTGCAGCCGCAGCCGCCACGCTTTATTGTTGCTGTCCTGTATTCAACAAGCAAGCTGTGTTTTTCGCGTACAGCTGGATTGAGTATTGGTATTGGATGAATACTATGATGAACATTTGGTGTTGATGTTCTAATGTACAGAATGAAATCAAGTGATTTTCTATTCATTCTCTTTTCCGATTATACTTACAAGGAAAGAACATGAACATGTCATCCGGACATGCGAATCAAACCTAGTCCATTCGATAAACATAACAAAGATATGTTCATGCACAAAAAATAAGGTGCCATGGACAACGGAGTAAATCCCTGGGGCCCATTAATCTTGTTAGTACATAGAAAATCGTAGACTCGCAGTGAAATAGCTATTGCATCAACACTGTTCATTGGAAAGTCATGGTTTATATTCATTCTCTTCGGCATGAAACAAGCTTTCCAGAGGTGCTATGTATTGGGGCCCATAATGTATTTGAACAGGGAAAATTAGGAGAATGTCGGGAAAATTCCCACCAGAAATCCCTCCCATCAACTTTGGACCCCTCTGGAGTGGCCCCGGGAAAAAGAACACAATCCAAATGTGTTTCTAAAAAATACTATAGGGGTTAGGAAATGTGTATACCAAGTTTTGTATTGATAGCCGGAATAGATATGAGGGTAAAGCTTGTATAACAATACACATTTTCCCCTCATATTTATTCCATCTATACAAGACTTATTACTCATTTCCTAACCCCTATAGTGTTTTCAGAGGTACATTTGGATCATTGTGTTTTTACCCAGGGACACTCCAGAGGGGTTCAAAGTTGATGGTAGGGATTTCTGGAGGAAATTTTCCCGTTCAGCAGCGAGGCTATGAGACAGGACCTACTGATTAACGTGGAATCCGAACCGCATGAGCCAGGGACGAACTGGCCCACCCTGCTACCCTGCAAATGCAGGGTGGGCCCCCCAAACAGGTGGGCCCCCTCCACCAATTTTAAAAAGATATGCTCAATTAAACCTACCAGCATCAAAAATATGGCAGGGTAACTCCCGCAAACTTGTGTTGTGCATAAGAAAGACGTCAAGTTAAACTTTCATGAACAGACCTTATTCTTCTTCACGTTTATCGACTTGAAAAGGTTCCGTCTATGAGACAATAAGGCCCTAAGACATTACGGGTTTTGATACAGCAGCTGTTAAAAACGAGCACGTTAACTACTACTTTTTTAAATATAAGAAACACAGTAGATTTCAGGCTGTTATTGGATTTGGATACCACTGCCTACTCCGGTCCTTTTACAAGCCGGCGAATGGCGATGTTTTAAAGAAACAGTTTCGTAGATATTGTTATTGTGGAAGGTGGAGGTGGAGGTGGAGCCGGAAGGCTTATGAACTGCATTGTCCTGAGACCAAGCTTCGAAGAAAGAAATCGGATCAGGCTTCGTTGTTGTTGTTGTTGTTGTTGTTGTTGTTGTTGTTTTCCAGTGCGGTAAAGCGAAAAGAAATTAGTCGCCACTATCAACGATTGTTTTATACAAACCTCAAACAATTACTATGAAGTTGCTGCCCTCGGCTCGTGTTTTATTTGTATATTACATCGAAGAGCAAATCCGCTAGCAGCAATTCAATTATTGAAGCGCCAGTTACGTGTCGTTTGTCGTGGAAGACAGATGTGGTTGTGTCAGTATGGATGGTAGGAGTGATTGTAAGATTACTGTAAAGAAAAAATATAAAAGTGGTGCTAAAAAGCGAGAACACAAACGAAGATGTGATTTACAAAAAGCTGCATCTGACCCAAAACAACGTAGAGTATTTCTGTGAAGCCCCAAGAAACAAATGAGCGTGATGTGACTCATTCGAGTACTGCAGGGCAGTTGCCATTTTTTTTTTTTTTTTTTTTTTTTTTTTTTTTTTGTCTAAGGTGTTTATAAATTATAATGTATACACCACGTCTTTGGATGATTTCAGTCAATTGTAGCTTATCTTTTATGGCTATTTTTACTTGAAATTACACAACTTTAACAGGCGAACACGAAATTAGCTGAACTGTTTGCTGCCGCGTAGTGCTTTCAAACGGGTCAGATCAGGCTTTCATGGGTCAGGGGTCAAGTCAAGCCTGCTTGAGACACGGAACGGGTCAGGTCAGGTCACCTACGCTAGGGTCAGGGCTGCTCTAGTATGGGTTGAACGTCGACCCGACCCGACTCGACCCGAATAGATTTTAGCCGAAATGGCGCATAAGAAAGTTGACCCGAGCCGACCCGTGACTAGAGCAGCCCTGACCCGACCTGTGACCCAAGTAGGTTCGACTCGAGCCCTGACCCGATGAAGCCTGACCTGACCCGTTTGAGAGCACTAGCTGCCGGCACTGGGCTCAGTAAGCGTTGGTGTAACTTCTATAAGTGCTGAACACTTATGCTGTCAGTCAAATCAGTGTGTATATCGTGTAAATGTTAATTTTCCTTTAGTTATTTAAAGTTAATTTAAAGAAAAGTGTAGTAAGATGTAAAAATTATTTGTGATGTACAAAGTAGGTATTCATATGAAAAGAGAAGTTGGGGCCAGCCGAGGAATGGGCGGACTACACTAGACGATAGACGATATCTAATCTTTCTGCGACATGAAGATATGATATTATGACTTACTTATGTCAAGGAAAATCTTGCGTTTCGAAATCTATCGCAAATTTACCTTATTAATAGTAGGATACATTTCTGGCATTCATATTAATATTATATTACATTAGGTTACAGTATGCAATTCAGTAGAAACTTTCAACCAATTTGATATTAGAACTGATTTCTGTCAGTGCTTTAATTATTTAGTGTTTCAAAGTTGACTTGAGATTAGTCTTTACTTATTGCACATGTATATATTTTGGGTTTCTAAAACTTGATATTCATTTGTTTAAATAAATGGTTTAATTCATTACATAAAAAAAGAATAGCACTATATAAATAACTGAAAGCACCAATTCCGGTATTGTGTGTGTTTACAATAAAAAAATGATAATGCCAATTACACACTGTATGAGTTACTATTAAAATGTTCCTACTTCAGATTTTTTGTAATTAATGTTTTGCTTTTGTATGAACATATGGGATACTATTTATGGGTTCGAAGATGAACTTTTACATGTAATACATATGAAGAATGCCAAGTACATTTTTTATACAGTGGGCCATTTCTGTTTAGCAGGGTGGGCCCTATGGTTGCCAGTCCGCCCCTGGCATGCGCATGAGCTCCCGCCGGGAATTGAACCCGGGTCTCTCACCCAATACATATGGAAAGCTTGTTTCATGCTGAAGAGAATGAACTATAAACCATGACTTTCCAATGAACAGTATTGATACAATAGCTATTTCACTGCGAGTCTACGATTTTCTATGTACTAACAGGGTTAATGGGCCCCAGGGACTTACTCCGTTGTCCATGGCACCTAATTTTTTTGTGCATGAAAATATCTTTGTTATGTTTATCAAGTGGACTACGTTTGATGCGGATGTCCGGATGACATGTTCATATCCATTCCTTGTTCGATATGTCTTTTATTCGAAGGCAAGTACCGGTAAAATCAGAACTTAAAGTGAGGGTCCTAAGATCGTTACGGTGAAACCTCGTTTAAGACACCTCTCAATATAGGGATACCTCCATAATACGAACAAACTATTTTGTCCTGGCAAAATTATATGTATTCTTATGGGAGTGAATACGTTTTACGTACACCCTCAGATACGGATACAGGGAATCTACTACTTTTAGCTCCAATGTTTTAATAAACTTTTCATAATTATTATTCTTAGATCATACGCATTGAGCACAGAAACTACTTTCTGCAATTTGAAAATAAATGTTAAATTGATCCAGCAGTTACAACCAAATTCCGATAAGAAACGAATACCCACAGAATTGTACAGCAAACAGCTATTGCAGAAAATTTGTCATGAAATTCTCACACTGTTACGATTCGTGAGTTCTGTCTATATTTGCAGCATTTACTTATACTACTACTACTACAACAACAACAACAACAACAAATAATAATAATAATAATAATAATAATAATAATAATAATAATAATAGTAGTGGTGTTGCATATTCTTATTCGGCAGATTAACCATATGTCTCGGATTTACTATAAAATCTCGATTTTCAGTTATCTGTCCGAGTGTCCCTAGAACGTTTCTCGGGACATCTAAATATTAAACTTCTTAAAAAAGTATGCGAGAAATTTAGTAAACGGATTCCAACAGCGCAGGAGCTAGCAGCAGTAGCCGTGTTCCACTCCTTCAATTTTCCCTACAGCAGGGGTGCCCACAAGGGGGGGCTATGACGCAAAGTGCGTCATTGAAATATTGGGGGGGTAAAAATCTGTATAAATATGTTTGACGGAGTGTAAAAATTAATCGAAAAGAAGATTTTCTTCATGGAAGAACACCTACGGGTAGACAATTGGGGGGTGCGTCATGGACATAAGGGGGGGGACACCACTGTCTACAGAATGAAATTTTGTTGTTTTTTAATAGAGTCTCTGAGTTCTTTTTCGAAGAAAATTTAGCATGTTTGTATTTCGAGTTTTCATCTAGAATAGGTACCTCAATGTTGGATTTTTCAGTATGCTATATGCTGAATTATCTTAACGGCTATGCATAGAATAAAACATTTTCAAATATAAAAACATTATCAATAACGATTAAAAGTCACATACTCTATAACGTTCTTTTAATATGGAAATGACAGTATGCGAGGAAAAATCTCGTTAAGGGAAGATACACACACATATATGAAATACGAAGAAAGGCCTAATTTTGTTTTAAAACAAATTCGAGGTCGCTACTCGTTCTGGTTGTAGAGTTATAGGATTCTAATTATTATGTATGGTGCTCGACAAATCTATTGAGTTGTTGCCATGCTGAGAAGTGTGTAATCTGCAAATCGAGTCATAAAGGAATAAAATCAATGAATCTTTCAATTTTCATTGGTCTTAATACTTAGCAGAATAAACCATGAAGAGTTAAATACATATTTTATACTGTAAAAAGAAATAAAACATTGAACTTGAAATTTCAAGTCACGCCATTTTTATTATTATTAAACGTTGTTTAACCGTATACTGCTATATTTTATTGAAGTATAAAAACTTACAGTACGTACATTTCAATAGCATTTTTTTAAAAAAAAATCCAGATTGAAAAATTTCAACATTACGATAATGAGCAATGAAGGGTTTACTCATAATAAAATGTTTAGCTGTTCGTCGAATGATCTCACACTGCGTGTTTTAATTCTGACAGCCACCTGCCTGCATTGTTAATTTTTTTTCTGCGCGGTGATACGATGCAGAAGAAGAAAATGTGCAGTGTACATTCTACCAATTCCACTGAATGCTGCGTCATAATTTGTTTTCTGCTGTTTGCAATTGATTAGCTTATTTTTACAAAAATCAGTACCTAATGACTAAGAGCAAACAGTAGATGATCCTACCAGAGAAAATGCTCGTGAGATTATGTCACTGTAGAGTGCATCAGTCCGTAGCCAGAATACTACGGCAGGATGGCTGAGACTATTTTGAGGGGGAATGACTTGAGTCCACCTTACATTTACACATATATGTATACCAATAAACAGCTGAAAGTTTCAAGGGGCTCAAGTGATCGAAGAGGGTCTTAGCTCCCAGGCCACATTCTAGCTATAGGCCTGGAGTACACAGACACCTTTTTAAAAATGGAGGGTTTAAAATTCGTGCTTCAATCCTGCATCGTTCTATATGTATTTTGTATGGAACAGCAGTGGTGTACGCAGAGCCTCCTTAAACAATATACTATGAAAAAATATCATATTAAGATATACAAAAAACTCTGAAATGGTCGTGGTGGCTCAGTGATAGAGCGTTCATCTCTAGCGCCTGTTATCCCTGGTAGATCTCAGCCACACCAAGTGAGCTTCGTGTGGACAAATACCGGTAAGTGAGTTTTCTCGTGGTCCTTCCGTTTTCTCCCACTTTCGTCATTCCACCATTATTAAGAATTATGTATAGGAATAGTTTTGGATGTAACAAAAGCCTTTGATTTAGTAAATTAAATACGAGGGGGTGCTGATGAAGATTGAGCCTTATCAAGAAAATATTCAGCTAGGAAGCTGAAATCAGCAGGGTATATAGGGCAGGATCTGTATAGTCTATGTTTCGAATGCTCTATGATGTTAACATCCTTTTCTTTTTCATTTCAGAAGTGAACATGGCTGCACCTCAAGCAAGCTTCAGTCCAGAGAACCGTCATGGAGTTCCTCTTCCTCCTGGGAAAGGTGCGACGCAGATCTACGATGAAATTAAACAAACTTTGGGGAACCAAGGGGCCGTCTTATATTATACAACTGTCAAACGCTGGGTGGCAAACTTCAGAACTGGCCATTTTGATGGTGAAAGTGCGAAACCCATTGGCTGGCTTGTTTCTGTATCTGTTCCCGAAAATGTGGAAGCCATCCAGGACATGATAATGCAAGATCGTCGAATATCAGCCCAAAGAATTGCTACATGTTTGGTTATATCACGTGAAAGAGTTGGTATCATTATTCATAATAAAATGCATATGAGGAAGATTGCAGCAAAGTAGATACCCAAACTTCTGACGAAGGAACAAAAACAGGAAAGAGTGAGACTTCGGAGACACTTTTGGAACATTTTGCAAGAAGTGAGGTTGCTTTTTTGGATAAGCTCGTAACTGATGATGAGACATGGATCTATTGTTACGATCCCGAGTCTAAAGAACAGTCTAAGGAATGGAATCTTAGTTCTTCCCGGCGAAAGAAGTGCCGTGTGCAGAAGTCTGCACAGAAACAAATGGCAACAATCTTTTGGGAGAAGGACGGAGTTCTGCTGGTGGACCATCTTATAGTAGGTGCAATCATTAATGCAACATATTACTGTGGTCTCTTGAGGACAAACGTCCTGGTAAGCTCTCCAAAGGTGTTCTGCTTCTGCACGACAATGTTTCCTCTCCAAAGATGTTCTGCTTTTGCACGACAATGTTTCCTCTCCAAAGATGTTCTGCTTTTGCACGACAATGTTTCCTCACACACGGCATCTGAAACACAGGACACATTGGCCACCCTAGGCTTTCAAGTGTTGCCTCATCGCCCTTATTCGCCTGACCTAGCTCCATCCAATTATCATCTGTTCCCGAATCTCAAAAAAACATCTCAAAGGTCACCGTTTTCAGAGTGTTCAAGCGGCAACTGTGCTACAGATGAGTGGTTATAGCAGCAGACAAAAGACTTCTATTTACGAGGACTTAAAAGGTTGCAGGATAGATGTCGCAAATGCATTGACCTACTAGGGGAATATGTGAAGTAATGTGGGAGTTTCAGATTCCTAGCTCAATTTTTCTTGGTAAGGCTCAATCTTTATCAGCACCCCATCGTATATTGCTAGAAAAACTTAGCTGTTATGGTATTAGAGGCCTAGCAAATAAATGCTTCGAATCATATCTTAAAGATCGGAGGCAAGTAACTGAAATCACAGGAATAATTAATAATAAAATTTAAAAATGTGTAGCAAGTGAAGAAATTATTTATCGTGGAGTACCACAAGGATCAATTCTAGAACCACTTCTCATTTTTCTTTATATAAGTGATCTTTCTGAAAATATTATCAGTTCATGTGTGACTTTATATGTTGATGATACAAATATAATAGTTACGGCAGTGGGAAAGATGGAAGCGAATTAGCTTCAAATTGCGAAACGTCAATGAACCAATTTTCAAGTTGAATGAATGAAAATGATTTAATTATTAATGCAAATAAAACATGTGCCTTAAATTTTCATAATGTTTAAAGTATTCAAGCCAATACAATAAGAATAAATATGTACTGTACAAACCTTTCTCAAAGATAAAATATCTAATAATTTCAACTGGGAACCACATATAGAACATGTAAGAACTTCTTACATTGGCTTACATTGGCCGTGAAGCGTTTTATAAACATTGGGGGGCACACGTTCCCGGTGGGATTGACGCCCGTGCACTTCTGCATTATAACGTGGCATCCTGCTCATTGTATTTTGTATTTTTAACAAACATAGATAAACAAGTATGGCAGCGGAACTGTTATCATAGTAACCGTTTATTGTCTTTAACAACGAATCAACAAACATTGGTGTCTGTCGACTGAAAATATAACATCTACAAAATAAGATTATTCATGACATTATATTATTTTCTTCTTGTTTTTCTATCGTATAGCGAGTGCATGCGTTAAAACACTTTTGCCCCACATATTAAATGAAATAAACAACGTAAATACAGGTTTCCTAAAGTGAGAATAGATGAAAGTTTTTTTTCAATTACTTCAGGTTATCTATATCTTCGTTTAACGAACTGTATAATAGTATAAAATGTGCATTTCATCAGAGTTACACCAAAACGAGAAAATTTTCAAGTGTGCCTTCACACTAGATCTTGTGAGCCGCTCACGTGTGAAGGGCTCTCATAACACAGCGTGTTATTTTCTTCTCCGACAGCAGCAGGCCCGTATTCACGGGGGGCAAGGGTGGGCGGGTCTCCCCTAAATTTCCACTGCCCTCCTCTAAAATGCTCACGGTAGGCTTGCAAAGGAACTATAATATGGTGATGAACAAAAATAAGGTTGGGTCTGGCCCCCCCTAACTTCTACCGGGACCCCTGCATTTCTGGGGCCATTTCTGGTGCCGCTCGAGCCGGCTACTGGCGGGGTGATTTTCATAGCAGTTCACTGTCAGAGCCGCGGCTGACTTGCACCGAAGCGCGTGTGTGAAGGCGTACATTTAAGACAATGTAAAGCCAGCAGCTGCCCGCAGCTCACGTGAGCGGCTCACATGATCTAGTGTGAAGGCATTCTTATAATTGCAATTTGAATTTGAGTGAAAACTACTTTAGTGGAAATCGTAAATAATAAAACTACCATTAATGAGGACCAAACACGATTTGAACCGTAGGCTATAACGCATGTCTGGTAAGAATTTCAGCGGAATAGTAGATGCATGCGGGGCTGAGCAGCGTCCGAGGTTTAGTGTCAGAATAATGTCGTGAGAAGTCGTTTTGTGCAGCAGTCGATGAATGAAGAGTGAACAAGCACACAGAAAAAGTGTGGGGAAGCGTCCTATACTTCACCGACCTCAAAGAGCGAAATATAAACAGACGATTGCATTTCAACGAGACCGCACTTACATATTCAGTCTACTGTAATAATCTTAAAAACAAAGGCCAGCAGGTTGAATACCAATAGTGATTATTATAAAATTATTTTAGTGATAATTCGAGATAGACAAACAATGGTTTAATTTATTAGAAATGTTAACTTCTCATGTATTATAACCATTCGTATATTCACATCCATATCATTACATTACAAAATTTTCTATCACTACTTCCTTTATCGGAATTTATCATGTTAATAGCTGAAACGTCTTAACATAAACACTACACAACTATATATCGTTTCAATATCATAAGCAGTAAACAGATATCTACAAGGAGATGAATTCTCGTACCGCAAAATTAGCATTCTGCCACGACAGTGATGCATATTTGGAAGCAATGGATAAAGAACTGTACGCAGCAGCAATCGGGCAGTGAATTGAGCAATATGACAACACTACGATATGACTGACAACAGGCCACATGGTCGTGACATACCATACATCGTCATTCACAGTGATAGATTGACACTAGAGCTCAGTAACGGAGTTGACTTGTACAGCGGGGGACACTTCTAAATGGTACACCTTAGCCGTAAATCTCCATATGGCTGTACCATTTAGAAGTGTCCCCCGCTGTACGTGGTAACGGGAGTCGGCTTGGTGATTTGGCAGCATCTCCAGAACACTAGACTGACAGTACATATGTCTTTGTGTCGGCTCTCATTGATCCAGAATCACCAACTTAGACTACACTGGTGTATTAAATGTCAGCGAGTAAAGTTTTCGGACAAGTTCCGCTATGATTTCTTATACAGTGCTGACACATACATGTAACACTATCGTGATGAGCACAATCTGCCAGAAGAAAATGTCGAGCATCAAGCATCAGGGGGAGATGTTATGCCATGGGGTAAATTGGGTTACTACATATTGAATCCCACAATAATAGCTATATATCATGGAACTTCCAGCAGCTGATGGCATGCTCTTCAGAGAATTCTGGACGATGTATTTCAACAACACAATGTATCCTGGAATCGTACAAATCTTCTTTGAGTACGACGGGTACCGCTCGCTCCCTGGCCCGCACGGCTACCTGACATGTCACCCATCGAATATATGTGGATATGGTTGGTAATCACCTTGTTAGTCACGGTCCTCCAGCAATCTGCGCCGATCTCTTTTGAATTCTCACACAAGTAAGATTTTTCAGGAACACATCCGACGCCTATCTCATTGGGTGCCATAACGTATGAACAAGGCGATAAGGTCAAACTTCTGGGACGCTGAAGCCATATCAAGAAGTCATTTCTCACCATCTCTTAACGTTCTAGGTTACACTTCCGATTACACTAGAGGAATAAAAAAATAGAAATGAAATAAAATATTTGCTTTACGTCCCACGGAGACTGTGATGATGAGAAATTAATTAAGTGGTGGAATAAAGAAAATGGGAGAAAACGGGAGAACCCTAAGAAAACCCACGAACAGGGTGTTTACCCACTACAAAGCTCGCTTGGCGCTAGCTGAGATCGAACCAAGGACCCCATGAACCAAAGATGAACCACTAAGCCACCGCGGCCCCGATGGAACGTATTGTTGGGAAACTGAATTGATTCCAGAAAACCGTTTCTCGATATCTTCCACCGATACTTGTCAACAGATAGACAGGCGGATAAAGCTGTTCTATTACACTTCTGGTACTTAAGCTTAGAATAGTCTAACCCTTACATTCGGTAGGAATGCATTCGTCGTCGTTTTAAAGAAGGAAAAGAAGCGATATTCATAAACATGCGAATTGTAGCTTGTAGGTAGATACGTGAGGCATCTGGAATAAGAACGAGAGTTGTAACCTAAAGGGCGTGAGGGTGAAGATTGAAGTAAATAAAGTCAACTATTTAGAAAAGCAAAATCGAGAGTACAGGTTGGTGGAAAATAAGGGGAAATCATTGGGGTGTCTAGGATTTCGGATTTGTGCACCGTACCTCTGCTCCTGGACGTTGATGGGCCATCTCCATGTCTCGGCTTCTGCTTCAGACTGGTGTCAAAATTGGATGATGGATCTCGGATATTGTCCCGCTTGCCGAAGAATGCGCTCAGGAACGTCGTATTAGTTTCTAACTCTATAGATGACGTTAGTTTGTTATCTAAGACTCGTAAGATAAAATCACGTCCAACAGTACGGTCTCCGGCGCGATGATTATCCTCTTCACGTGAAATTCTCTCGTTTTTGCTCTCACTCACACACTCTCCATTTTCCGGGTTCAGGAACGTTATAGACCATCCAAAGAAAGAAGATGGCCGTCGAAAATGCTTAAGATATCCAAGGCATGCACGTGTAACAATTGAGGAAGATGAAACATATAAAGAACTCTAGACTTATGTAATTATAACGGAACAAATCAGTTACATAAGATTACTTAAGTTACATAAAATTGTAGAGAATAAAGAATGAGGAATTGTTTGCTGAATTCTGTTGTATCACCAGAATTTTGTAGTGTTTACTGTTTGTCTCATTTTTCTATCTATAACTGTTTTTCGTTATACACAAAAATATAGAAACGAAGAAATAAAACTGTCACTAAATCTTAAATCGTCTTAAATCGTGTACTAATAAGGAAAATACGGGGAGGAATTCAGACCCGTAGCCAGCCCGAAAATGTAGAGGGGGCGGTGAAAGTTAGGGGGGCCCGATCCAAAAATATTATAGTCAATCACCATATTATAGTTCATTTGCAAGCCTACTGTGAAAATTTTAGAGGGAGCCAGTAAAAATTTAGGGGGGCGGCCCCCTAGACCCCATGGATACGGGATAGTTTGGAAGATTAAGAACGGGCTTTGTTTATGGATGACTCTCATATATAGTAGGAAAATAACAGCACACTACAAAATGTGTTTACATGTATTTGACACAATATGATACTCATTTTCTTGGTGCCGCGGTGGCTCAGTGGTAGAGCGTTCACCTCTGGTGCATGGGGTCCCGGGTTCAAACCCTGCTCCCGCCAAGTTAACTTTGTGGTGGACAAACATCGTGTGCGTGGGTTTCCTCGGGGTTCTCCCGTTTCCTCCTACTATCTTCATTCCACCATTTCATTCATTTCTCATAATCACCGTCTCCTTTAGCCTAACCGGCATAACCGTGGGACGTAAAACTCAAAAATTTCATTTCATTTTCTTGGGATTATCAGTGAAGCATTTATGTTTTTTTTTTTTTTTTTTTTTTTAACGAAGCTTTGTGTCTGTTTTAACCTTTACAACTCTAATGGAATATACAGGCTACCATTCAAGAGACGTTCAATTAGCATTATCTCTAGTAATAAAACTTGTGTTGTCAAGGTACCGTCGCTCATGAAGATCAAAGCAATTAATCTAAAAAACTACGACAACGATTTGAGTGCCAATATGCATATCTTCCGTCAACGCTAGGTTTGCTCTCTTGCGCATGGTTTGCTGCGAATACAACTAAATCGTGAATTTCAAAGCATCCAATTGATAATGACAGGGTGTGGAGGATATAAAACTCATACCCTTATTCATTGTCATGCATTGTTTCGTTGTTCTCAGGAATGAGTTGATTTTGGGTTTAATGCTCCTTTCAGCAGCGAGGCTATCTGAGACAGGGCCTACTGATTAACGTGGAATCCGAACCACATGAGCTCCCACCGGGAATCGAATCCGGTTCTACTATGCCAAAGTCGCGTACGCGAACTGCTTAGGTACGAAGGAGCTCATTCTCAGGAATGAAAAATATATTGTAAAACTTTGTCCCATATACGTTAAAGGTAGAGCGTTAATAAAAAGAGCGTCCGGAATCGACTTCCACTACCGGCTTTTATTATAAATTTCCACTATAAAAAGTATTATTACAAAATACTGAACAAATAATCTCTCTAAGTATGCAAGGTTAGTTATAGGTAGTCTTTGACCGTAAGGTCGCAAACAGGATCTCTACAGAGCCCCGAAGCAGGCTAAGTGGCTGAGGTTAGGATTCCCAGACAGAGCCCCGAAGCAGGCTAAACTAGGAGATAGGATAGGCGTAGTCTCGAAGCAGAGTAGAGGCCCTGGGGCTAAGTTACTCCTAATGTTCCGTGGCAAACAGTAGGAGGGTCACCAGAAAACTGGTACCGAATTGCCGATGTTCAGCCAATTTATAGAGGTCCTTGGGTGGCGGTGGCGCTGCTGCTCAGTTGACATCGTCTGCTCTGTGGGAGGGGCCAGAAGCCCGTCGTCTGCAGGTGATAGTAGATCTCTCTGGTGTGTGGAATCCTCTTGCTAAACCACGTGGTGGTGTTTGTAAACACTGACGTGTGGATTTGTTTATACACAACATCACGTGGGACATTACAATATTCAATACGGAACAAATGAATTGTAGCTTTTTCAACTTCGCACAACTGAAGTTAAAGAGTGGAGTTATTTTTAGCTGAATTTTTATACAACTTCAAGAAAAATAAATAAAAGTACGGGCCAGTGTACTAAACTTTCTTCCTCCTATTCCTTATATTAAATTCTGATATGTTCTATCTTATATATATTAACGAAATATCTTCTTGTGAAATAAGAACCTAAATTATAAGACATTTTTGGGAAACATCGTGCAAAACAAATTCGATCTCTCAAACTTAAACTACCCCTTTTCGATGTTACCTGGACGATGTTTTAAGGACGACTTATGTCACCTGTTAGGGCTACTAAGGAAATATTTGTTTATTTAATATTAACAAAATCGCATGATTCAATTGGAGAAAACTATATTTAAAAAAAAACACACACACACACACCCTGAAGAGTAAATCACCCATTGGAGATAATTTTATAGGGGTAATTTATTCACCATTTTAGAGTTATTAATTGCATATTTATTTGTCATAAACAAAATCGCGTTTTTTTTTTGCTTTTTTTTTTTAAAGGAAATCGTCCGGAAAGGAACTCACATTCACGAATAAAATACCTGTCGTGGCCTTTGTTCTAGGACAAATTAGTTATGTCGTATTGTCACGACGTTAATCAAATATTTATTTATGAAATGTGAACAAAATTAGCTGACTCATTCTTAAGAAAATATTCCGAGCAAAACCACTACTCTTCGTAGATTTGTTCAGAACAAATAAGTTACATATTGCCAGACTATTAATGAAATATATATATTTATGAAAGATAAACAAAATCATCCGAGTCAGTTTTCAGCAACTCATCCGAAAAGTACTAACCGCAATCTACTACTCGTAGATTTATACCCCTTCCTCTCCCCCCCCCCCCCAAATGACTTAGAGCACAGCATGAAGTTGTTAATGCAATATTGGTATGTTAAATAGAAAGAAAATTGTTAGAGCTGTTTTCGAGAAAATCGCATTTTTTATTTCCACTCTTCCGCAAAATTCCCTTATTTTTGGAATAGCAAGAAATTCGAGAAACTGTCCTAGAAGAGGACCTTAAGTTTAAAATTTGGTGCGGATTCTTTAGATGATATGATTTTTAGGTGAGTGAATATATTAAATTGGGATGGACGAACAGATATTCAAAATAAGTTTTTCGGTATATAGAGACCATGGAACATGTAAATCCATTAAAATCTCAAATTCTTTTTTTTTTTTTTTTTTTTTTTTTTTTGTTTCAAAATCATCATCACTTCCATCTCTTCTGCTTCAGACTAAGTTTTGTCAGTCAAACACGACTGAGTTTGTAGTGAATAATTGGTGGTTACAGCTCTTGCAACGCATAAACATACTTGTAACACAATTCACATTTTATTTCGTCACTATAACTTATGTAAAACAGAATCCGTGAATTGATAAGGTTTTAAATCATCGTTAATAATAGTAATAAGTCAATAATGGAATTATAACAGCATTTACCTAAACAGTAAATTTTGATGAAGGAAATTAACTGACATGACAGAAGTCGAACTAGAGTATGCTGTTTGGAAGTTTGGTACGATACCATCACACTATAAGTCCTGCGTGTAAATGTGACGAAGTGCTAGTTACGGATGTAATACGTTTGCTAAGCATATTTACTTTAAAATATCTCAAAATCTAACTAATATTCCTGGGTGTCTTGATACAATTTAAATAACTACGAAACAACTTCTGTCATCTTATCTTCTTTCTAGGCTGCGAAACCAATGTTTAAAAACCTCAGTTCTATCTTGAGAATCGACTTTTCATTTATAAAATTCTATTTGATCTGTTTGTGTTGAAGCAGGAAATGAAAATTAACTCAACTAGTGTTCGTTTCTTCATACAGGACTTAGTATCTGGACTAGTATTACATGAAAGGTTTAAAGGTTTTAACCTAGCTAAGTGTTTGTGTGCAATATCATTAAGTGGTTGGCGTAGGCAAGTGATTACTGTATCAGTTTTCTACCAAGGTGCCCGGATTCGATTCCCAACAGGTCTGAAATTTTTAACGTGCTCCAATTTCAATTTCAATCCATACTCAGTGCGATATGCAAGCTCTTCTCCTGTGAAGAAGAAAAGATATGTTCGAAAGCAGGAAGTTGGAGTAAACTTCTTGGTGTTTCCCCGTCGCCCGAGCGTTGAATTTCGTAAGCTTTCCCCGAAAAAAAAAAAAAAAAAAAAAAAGAATGTTGCCGTGATTTCCCCCCGAAAAGAACCGTTCCGAACGAACTGAAAAGAATCAATCACAGAAGAACGAAATTAATACACTTTCTAATGCACAATGTAATTAGCACTGAATTTAAATCTTATACTAGAGTATATAAAAACAGAAATCCAGGATTGAACTCAAACTACAGCAGTAACACATAAAGAAATGAATTGTGAATATAGATTACTCCTTAACTATATAAATCACTGTAAATGCACAAACTATTTAGTAAATTACTGCGAATAATGTAATACAAAAATGTTAATACTAAACTCAACTTTTCCCTCACACTTTATCCAAACTTGGGACTGGCTATGGCTTTTTATAGATATAGACATGTTTAAAAAGCCGAGAATAAAGCACGTTATTTGATGTACCAGTTCGTACTTAGTCTAATTCGATTTCTGTACAGAGGACTAACAAACTCTTTTGTCACTATATACACAAGTTTATTTGCCAATTGATCGTTTACCAGAAATATTACACAGGTCTGCAAAAATAAAACAATGCTAAGCTGTTTCGGTTTAGTTAACTAATTCGTATGTGTTGGGGTGCGCTGAATCCAGGAATGACAACCGTTTTGTGCTGGGACATCTGGGTTTCAAACAAAAGGGTGGTCATTGTTGAACAAAAATATAAACACAAATATGCGATTTACAGAAATACCATTAACAGCATAACACAAATTAATGTACAGAAGCATGCACACACTTGAAGACAAAAAAGTAATACCATCCTCAATCAGATTACTTGTGAAATCGTCTTTTTTAAAGGTCAAACTTCGTTTGGAGCTTATCCTTTTGTAGGTGGCTACCGGAAGATCCCTAAGAAACATCCAGCAGTAGTCAGCCATCATCGTAAAACTCCAGTTCCCCTGATACCGTCGTTCCTGAGATCTTGATGGAAACGATCCCCTTGCTCTACACTCATTGCTCCCACATTGTCAGGAAAGTAGTCAAGGTGGGAGTTGAGAAAATGAATTTTTAAGCCCATGGAGCAACCAAGCTTTCGGAACGCGTGCAACATTTTCCCCATCATTTCCTTGTACTGTGGGTCCTTTCGGTTTCCCCAAAACTTTTTGATGACCACAGTAAAAGCAACCCAAGCCTCTTTTTGAGCTGGAATCATTGAACTGATGAAGTCTTTGTCGGATATGAGTTTTCTCATATCAGGGCCAACAAAACTCCGCGTACTCACGTACTCGTAGTATTTGAACAAAAAACAGTGCAGCCCGAACTACTTTCCAACGTTTTACAAATCTAAGATGTAATCTTACTAAATTCGTTTTATAAACAGATTTATTGTTTTTTGGTTTTTCTTTGTAATCTCGTACTCTCATTCATAACATTACGATATGTGTCAGTGATCCCCATCCGAACCAATATACATGTATTTTCATGTTTCGGGGAGCACAAATACATTTAATCTTCCATGTTCATTTTTATTTTCGTGTGATACATTTGCAATTTAGCGATTTCCAGCTACCTGTTGGACCACGTTATATTTCGATAGTGCAAAAACTTGACGTCCCAGGAAGAAACGGGGATCATTTTTGACTTCGGTGATCCCAGAAACATAAAAATCAGCTAAACTTATGCAAACAGCTTTTTGTTGCAGACCTGTGTTATTTGTCATTATTCAACCTTCTGTATGTACTATAATGCACGAATACACTTATTCAAGTCTTCTGTTTCTTCGTAATTTCACAGTAAAAGTAAAAAATTTTCGTTTTATATATACTTTTAAAGATAGTGAACTAAGGGGAAAATATTGAGGATCTTACATCTAATTAGAACTTTTAATTTTCAGTTCCAACCTTTCACACCATTATTGGTTCTCTAACGTTAGCCATGAACGTTCCACAAGTCGACTGGCGTGTTCGGATTCTCAATCACTGCTATACAAAGTAGTCAAGAAATTCAGTTAATTTTCCACATGCGAGAGATATAGATACGAGTTGCAACCAACGATTCGAAATCTTTTCTAGCTGCAAAAGGGATAAGTTTGAATACATCGTGCATGAGAGCCTGATAGTTGCCGATTATTTATAATCTTTGCTTAAATCAATTTCTTGGCTCTTCCCCCTTAAGGCTTGGCAGTTATGTAATGAAAGTTACAACCGGATAACCGCGACTCAGGAAATACTGCCCTCAACACATTTCTAACTGCTTTCTCAAAGTCGATCTTCAAGAACGTTGGATTCTGTGCTAGGTATATATAACAAAGGTAGAGACCTATATATATATATATATATATATATATATATATATATATATATATATATATATATATATATATATGTATGTTTGTGTGTGTGTGTGTGTGTGTGTGTAATGGCGGATCCAGGATATGATCAAGGGAGGGGCTAAACCATAGTTTGCCACTTTATCCAATGTAAAGCACGATTGAAGCCCATTTTATCCAGTGTATACCTGAGCGTCAAGGGGGGCGGTTAAAGCCCCTATAGTCCCCATTGGATCCGCGCATATATATATATATATATATATATATATATATATATATATATATATATATATATATATATATATATATATATATATATATAGAGAGAGAGAGAGAGAGAGAGACAGGAAAGTGCCCTAAACCGGACCCCTCCCCCTAAAGTGGACCCCCGGTCTCCTGCCTATACGTTCTCCTGAACTCTAACAGGACAAAGTCTAAATAGTAGCTTAGACTTCTACCACTCTCTAAAAGAGCGCACACGTCGCCCGCTTCACTTGTTGCTTATCAGTCCGTCATTACGTGTTTTGACAGTAGAAAAAGTTTTTACGTTGTGCTACACGTTTTATAATTTCTCCTGGATATTAGTAGGTAAGCCTTTCGACCTATATATATTCTTAAATGGTAAGGTTTTGGGCTAATGTTTATCACTATATCGCTTCGTTTAGGTGTTTGGCTAAAAATCTATTGAATTAACAAACTGTAGGCTATAGTCTCGCAAACTGGACCCCCTTCAGTTGCCTAAAGTGGACCCCTAATTTTTCATGTTTAAAGTCTGGCTGAAGTTGTACACTCTTAGAACTATTCTCTTTGAATTACGTTGCAGATTCAAAAAAGATAATGGGGAAGGTTGAACAAAGCAAGTAGAGCTCGTCTAAAATGACTAAAGCCATTGACGCTGTTAGGAAAAACAAGATGGGTTGGAAGGCCAGTAAACAGTTTAATGTTCCGAAAACAACACTTATGCGGTTGTCTAACATGAAGTACGGGACTCCTGAGGAAGCATCAGTTACAAAAAAAAAAAAAAAAAAAAAGCATCAGATCCTCTGTCATCAGCTGCAGTTGAGGATTCTCATGGTTCCACATCTACTAAGGCAAGTCCGTTTGACATCACTCCGATTTCGAGGATCAAAAAAAGAACTTCGGATAGGGAACGAAAGGCCTGTAGTTCTACGGTAATCACATCTACGCCTTATAAAGCCCAACTGATGGAAGCTAAAAGAGCTAAAGAAGCAAAGGAAGCTGAACAGCAAGAAAGGAATCGTGAAGAACGCAAAAGCAATCGCGGCCGGGGAAATCGTTCAGCAGTAGTGTCTATAGAAGGGAAACAATTTCTGAGAAAGCGCCTTAATTTTGAGAAAAATGCGAAAGAATCAAGCACAGAGGATGAAAACAGCGTGTCCTCAGGAATATCTGAATTGGAGTTTTCCCCTAAGTTTCCCCCATCCAAAGATGATGACGCCTGGTGTATGTTTTGTGGCAGGAAATTTTCCGACGATTCTAGAGGAGAACTTTGGGTGATGTGCGTTCTGTTTGCTGTGGGCCCATATGGATTGTGCTGGGGCTGGAAACGACGTGTACATCTGCGATTTTTGTCGCTAAAAGATTTAATTCATTTTCATATTTACTGTGTCTTCATATACATAGTAGGGATGGCCGGATCCGGATCTGGCCGGATCCGAAGATCCGGATCTCGGATCTGGATCCGGATCTCGGATTTCGGATCTGGATCCGGATCTCGGATCTGGATCCGGATCTCGGATCTGGGTCCGGATCTCGGATTTCGGATCTGGATCCGGATCTCGGATTTCGGATCTGGATCCGGATCTCGGATTTCGGATCTGGATCCGGATCTCGGATTTCGGATCTGGATCCGGATCTCGGATTTCGGATCTGGATCCGGATCTCGAATCTCGGATCTGGATTCGGACCTCGAATCTCGGATCTGGATTCGGATCTCGGACCTGGGTTCGAAATTCGGATCTGGATCCGAAATCCGGATCTCGGATCTTGATTCTTATCCAAACCCACATCCCATCCAAATTATGATAACCTTGAATATCTAAAATTCGCCGAAAGTAATTTCACGAAGTCCTGACGGTGAAGAAGAGAACAGAAAATTAAGACGAATCTATTTGTTTCCTTCATTCTACTCTAAAGATCAAATGTTTGGCTTACTTAATTGACTACTTTTTACGTATATTTATCTTGCTCAGTCTCCTCAAAATATCAAGAGTATACCCTACAATTAGATTTAATAATTATTTAGTAAATCACAATATGAGCACCGAGAATAAACTATGAATTTTGGTGCCTCTTATCTAGATTTGAAATTTCGGATTCATACATAGAATCAGGCTGAAATATAAATATTTGAAATCTGGAAACCGAAACATGTGTTAGTACCAAGATCGTAGCCGTTTGTACAGTGGCGTATTTACGATTTTGTTTCGGGGGGAGGCTTTGCTAACTTTCGGGGAGAGGCTTTGCCTGAAAATGTGAAAATTCTGCAAGATATTTGATATAGTTTACTAGAGTAAGTAAGTTTAAGCCCGGAAGCCTTTCCCCTAAATACGCCATTGCGTTTGTACCTAGGTAATGCGAGCAGAAGGCACTTGCACTAATTCCGCATGTAGTTTGAGAAACACGAGAAATTAAAAACAGATAAATATTCTTTTTCAGGAGTAAGTCGCGCTTTAACATGACTTTTCATGAGTGTTGTGTTCAAATATGAAAACTGTAATGACAACTTGTTTGAAATAAAAACCTTTTCATTTTTAACAATAAAGTTAGGTACTTTCACATTGGAGAAAAATTAGCGAGGCACATACCACTGATTAGGGTGCTGATTCTTATGGAAGCTTTCACTTGAACCGGAAGATTTCCTCATGTTAGTATCGGATTGCCACAATTCACCTTGCTGAAAGACGTGGTTTATCAGGAGGTCGGACAAGATTCTTTTGAACGTAGCCCGTAGACTGCTTCTAGTCTCAATTATTCCCATATAAGAAGACTAGCCATATACATAGTTGGTTCGAAATAAGTTAAAATATCACTAATTGACCTTAAGGGGATAATCGTGATTTAAATATTCGTAAATCAGAAGAGATGTGAAAGTTAAGCGGTAAAATAAATCCGATAATTCCGGAATAAAGAGATTTATATGCAACCTAATGATAGCAATAAAACTCTTTATGTAACATTTTCAAAGCTAAAATTAACAGTTTTCTTCTTGAAGAGGGTTTACTGCAACATAGAATATTACAAATCCAATTATTATAAGTAGTACCTCTGACAGCCCTGCATTTCACATCACCATCGCCCTAAATCCTGACAAGTGGGCAATTCACTTACCCACAATGACTTTTCAGGCGTTCCAGTGACATCAATATCTCAGTTTGGGTTTGGGATCATGCTTTGATGAACCTTGACTATCACCATCAGCAGCTATTAGAGAATCAGAACTTATTTCTGTATTAGATAATGTGGGTAACTATAGCTTTTCGTCTATAGAAGTCGGAGAGTGTATGGTATTATCGCAGGAAATATTTGATACATAAAACTTAGATTGTCAGTATTTAGGAGCAACTTTTAAAATAATCAGTTACTGTAAATGTGCTACAGATTAGCCGAGAAAACCCGACAGCCATAGTCAAGTGGTCTGCGACATTAGGCTGTGGATCCTTTTACTGTAAATGTCTTGGATTCAAATCCCGCTTCAAATGAACGTAAGCCCGATGGTAGGAACCAAAGGACTGTCGTGCCAAGAATTTAATTTGTTTTAATTATCATAAATGCCTTCTTTATTATTAAATTTTATCCAATATTTTCTTTTCAACCAGTTTGCGAAACTCAGAGCTAGCTACTTGTTTTCTTTCTAATTCATGTTCATAGTTAGCACAACTAATCACTAAGGAAAAACAATCATTTCAATAAAATTCGCCTCGCGTCTTTCGTAGCTCTAAGTTATTTTCAGTTTTTTTTTTTTTAAGCTGAATGGCATTTTATCACTTCCCCTCGCTTTCCCTATTTTTTTTCTAGTTTTACCTATGTTTCTTTGCATGGATATTGCGCCTATATACACGTGCTTAATGTGTTCGTTTACAAAAGCGGGCCATTTTCCTGCCACTATAGAAAGTAGAGTGCCCTGTATCAGAGAAATATTAATTGACGTATGTAAGTGAATATATCTGTGATGAAGTCATAATTTCTCAGTTTTTGCATCGCACATAGTTTCCTCATCCTCATTAATCTCTTCACTCCCGCTTCCTGAATTCCAGTTCTGGTATTCTTTCTTGAGCAAGGCCTATTTAATGGGAGACTGATGTCTCATGTAGGCTTATTAACTATATCATCAGCAATAAAGAAAGTAGGGTTTAATTTGCACTAATTTTAGAACATTACGTTAATTAAATAATAATAATAATAATAATACGGAGTGAGCTCAGGCTACTTGTTAGGATTCTTGCTTCGCAATTGGATTATACCAGGTTCGAATTCGGAGACCAGCTATCCTGACTGAGGATTTTCCAGGGTTGTTCCTCAGTTATACTGGGCAAATGCTAGGTTAGTACCTTGATCTAAGGCTCTGGAGACCTTCCTTCCATTCCTTTCCCAATGTTTTCATCTGTTGATTATTACAGTGTAAAGTGGCCTCTCAGGATGTATCTGGTAGCTTATAGTAAATAAACAATAACGACTTAATATATCTTCACGAAACGTGTGGGTTAATTTAACTATAGCCTTACAGTCCCAATAGATAGCTAAAGTTTTAATATTAATTTCCTGACTTTTAAATACTATTTTCATATTGTTTCAGCTTTCAATTTTCTCATGTATGTTCCACCGAGAATTGAACCTGAGATCACATGAACAAATGCGAATATGTTAAATATTTTTGAACACTTTAATATACAAAACACAAAACGCTTCAATGATAAGATGCATGGATATGTTTTGGTTACGTCCTGCAATGTATGATTTAAAAAACCTGGAGGGTGAAGAAGAAATAACAGAAATCTCTCTTATATTTACTCCTTCAACAAACTCCTGACCTCAGAAGGGCAAGCCATAAGTTAGGTAATAAAGTCGTACAACGAACAAATTTATTAATACTAATAATACTACACAACCATATCGCTCTCCTGAAATTCTCGTGTGTATGTTTAAAGATCTACTGTTGTTCCACGCCAGCCAGTCTATATTTTTTGTTGTACCTTCGAAGTGAAAGATTTGTTGATGGTTGGACTCTAGTGAGTCAGAAACTACTATTAATAAAGAGTTTGTTTTGTCCAGTATTCCTGCGATTAGAAGGGTCTTATCTAAAAGATATTTCATTTGTATATGAGAAAATAAGAAAGTTTATATAGGAAAGTAAATATTGCAAGGTTAAAATAACACAAAGAACAAAGGTAGCACAAACGTGTTATGGAAACATTTAAAAGCACAGCTTCCTACTATATTAGTGAATCCGAAAAAAGTTTTGACGAATTTTAGATATTCAATTTTATCACCACAATTTCATATGTAGGTTTGGATACGAATCAATATCTGAGATTCGGATCCAGATCCGAGATCCGGACCCAGATCCGAGATCCGAATTTCGGATCCAGATCCGAGATCCGAATTTCGGATCCAGATCCGAGATCCGAGTTTCGGATCCAGATCCGGACCCAGATCCGAGATCCGAGATCCGGACCCAGATCCGATATCCGAATTTCGGATCCAGATCCGAGATCCGGACCCAGATCCGAGATCCGGACCCAGATCCGGGATCCGGATCTGAGATTCGGATCCGAGATCCGGATCTGAGATTCGGATCCGGCAAGATCCGGATCCGGATCTCACTGGATCCGGGATATCCGGATCCGAAAATTTTTGGCCATCCCTAATACATAGATACATGTATGCTGCACATTTTTATTAAAACTAAATCATGTGCTTGTTTTATTGCACTTATACTTTAAAACTAGATTATGTTTGCTGAGATTTAATACATTTTTCTAACTTTGTTTAGTATTATCTCGATAACTTTTGCAAGGGGTCTGGTTTTAGCAACTATTTTTCAAATCACCAAAGTGTAAGGTTTTCGAAAACATTTTTTAAAATAACAACTGCTAATGATTTGTTCTGAAAGTAGAATGTAAATGGTGCATAACATTGTAAAGTAAATATTTTATGCTTTTAAAATAGTTTCTTTAAGTAATTTATATTTTTAAAAAATTAAACACAAAATGGGGGTCCGGTTTTGGGTACTTTCCTCTCTCTCCCTCTCTCTCTCTCTCTCTCTCTCTCTCTCTCTCTCTCTCTCTCTCTATATATATATATATATATATATATATATATATATATATATATATATCAATGAATATAGTTTTTATAGGCCCTCTCACTAGGCCCGTATCCAAGGGGGTCTGTCTAAGGGGGCCGAGCCTCCTTAAATTTTTACCGCCCACCCAAATTTTCACGGTAGGCTTACAAATGAACTATAATATGGTGATGAACTTTAATGTGGTTGGATCGGGCTCCCCCTAACTTCTACTGCTCTCCCTACATTTTTGGGCTGGCTACCGCCCTGCCTCTCACTCTTGTTAGGCAGCAAAGCAAATATCACAGGGTATACATTTCTATCAGCTTTAGAACTACCAATATCAACACGAACACTTTATTATTTGCTGCAACTGCCTGGCTGGAACTGTATGTGTAAAATATCCTGTCTACAAAAAATTCCTTGTAACCCTCAAAGCCCTCAAGAACAACGTCCAAGTTATCGACTCGAAACACAATTATTCATTCATTAGATACATAAGTATCGTCTGCTTTCAAAAAATTACCGCCTCCCGCTAACGTAATAAGAAGCTCTTCCGAGAGGGCAACACTATCACATACTACTGGGATTTACTGGGTACCTAGCGATATTCGTCATTTTAACATTACCATATTTCTGAAAATTAGTTACAAAATCGTATCCACTTTCCTTCAAATCTTGTAATTCTTCTGAGAAAGTGTTATGTATAAGTACCGATAAATCATTTCTTGCACGTCTCTTACATGTACCCAATCTTTTCTTTATTGCAATCCTAGCAATATCCGAGTACAGTTGTGATTCTCCCTAAAAGCTTATCTTTCTTTCTTCCGACGTTCTCAACGTCCCAACACTTTTCTGCTTTTTTATTCACCCAGACCCAAAATTTGTGGATTACATTTTTCCACTTAAAATGATAACTATAGCCTTCCTGCTGTAGAATTAGGCCCGATTTTCCTCTTTTAGTGTAGACAATATCGTACTCGTCACTCATTATTGCGAGAAAGACTACTCTCGAAATCGAAAAAATAGATAACAAGTGCCCATTAACACTCGTCCTTGTTTTCATTTTAATTATTGATTTAAGTGTTGAAACTATATTGAAACTTAGGAAACGCCCAACTCACCTTTTAACCTTATCACAACAACATGAATATGTAACTCCGCTAACTTCTCTAATCACCCAATACTATATAACAACTCTAATATCAAGAAATAATATACAAATTCCCAAATTCTCCAGAACCAAATGCTGATGTTTATTTATACAGGCAAATAATCCGTTGTAATTAGGTATATGGAAACGATACAAAATTAGTATATTAACATCATTTAAAAAAAAGTGCAAAGAAAGAACTCACTACTCCGCAAATTTAAACAATGTTATACACCGGAACTTTGCAAATAGCAAATTGTGCACTATAATTCCACAAATGTTCCTCTTAGCACTTAAGAACAATAAATGAGATGTAAACGCAAGTATCAGGATAATTTACAGAAAAGTGAAAGTTACTAGGATGCATGGTTGACACATGAAAGATGTAAATACATTATACTTGGTTTTGATTCGCCAAAACTGGAAAACGTAAACAAATCCTTATCTTTGATTGGTCGAACACCTCTCCACGGAATTTAAAGGGAACTTCAGTACCTATTCTATGGGATATTCACTTCTATGGGATATTTTCTTCGTTTTCTTAACAGTTTTCCGACAATTAATTTTGCAATGATTACATAGATTTAAAATTATCTTTTTTTCTTTGTTAGTAACACATAGATATATTTGTAATTAAGGATTATGGAATTAATCAAAGAGCAACTTGACAGCGGAACGATTTGACCAAAAAAAAAAAAAATCGTTCTGTGTTGACAAGGCCAAAAATATTGGTTTATAGTAGTTCTACGTCGTGGACGATCAGAACTGATTTAGAAAGTGAATGAAAAGTATAGCTCGTACACCCACTTGATATTTCTATCAATATTGCATACCCCACCTTGCTCTAACTTATGCATCAGGATGCATCTATTTCATGATATGGGCAAACAGCCTTGGAGTTGACTTCTCCATTAACACATCAATCATGCATACATCTAAGAGTTTGAGTTTGAGTTTTGCGTCTTTATGCTACAGCGAGATTATGGAGAACAGTGCGTACTATTAACGTAGGCTGCGAACGCGACCGAGTCTTGTGTCTGGCGCAGTTGGAGGATGCACAGACTGTCATGCAAGAGCAAACCTTGCAGCATAGACCGTTCCTCACCGCGCTGTCTTACCTCCAAGAGAGCTGGAATACCTCCCGGTCCCAGAACATGTAGGTAAGAGAAATCTGTTTAAGCATAAATGTGTCGTATTAGCATTCTGACTGTGAATTGTAGGAGCGACACTGTTTTAATTTGTATGCGTATATATTATGTTTAAGTACAAATGTTATTATAGAAATTGACATATGTCAATTTGTCCAAACGACTCCGTTGGTAATTAATGAGTAATTCTGCTATGCAATTAAATGTTATGCAAATTTCAGGGCAAGAACATCCACAATTCATAGCACGTCGATACGTACTGAATATGTTATACATTTTTAACTAGCTAATACTCTACAGCATGTAAAATCCATTCGTTGTAGTCTCCCATAATTGAACACGTGATACTAGTATTGAAATCGATTTTCACAGGAATACTTAATGAAATTAATAAGCTTGTACAGTTTTTTTTTTTATCAAAATGAATACATTACTTAATATTGTACTTTGTTTTTTAATTACATTATGTTGTTTTCTGCTTTGTTCTTTTTTATTATTATTATTTTGGTGGTCATTAGTGTATGGACCAAAAGCTGATATAGCATATGCGTTTGTCATATGTATTCTCGTGAGGGCGAAGCTCGGAGAATAATAACGATTATTAATATAATAATTAAAAAATCATTAACAGGATTTTGACTATGACACTCATTAGTTTAATGATATGTAATTAAATAGTTGAGTTGATTTTGAGCATAACACCATTGAGCAGCGAGGCTATATGAGACGGAACCTACTAATTAACGTGGAATCCAACCCCATGAACTCCCGCCGGGAGTCGACAACGGGTCTCCCTCGCCAAAGTACAGCTTAGCCACGAAGGAGCTCTGTAATTAAATAGTTACTTATTAGTTACTCACCATTTTAAATCACTTTTTGAAACATGCCAATGAAAATACATTGCTTGATCATATTTTGTGGAAGCTATCGGGGTACATTAAGAGACGAATATATAACTACATATATTAGTCACAGCTTTATTAACAAAATATGGCTAGGATCTGCTGCGAAGGAAAGAAAAGCTGTGATAAAGCAAAAACAAGCAAAGTACGAGATAGAATTGAGAACATGAAATGTAAACTGCCGTAAGTGCAAACAGTACTATAACATGGTAAAAATATCACGGGGTAATATTTATTTATATGTTGTTTTTAAGGGAGTTTGTATAGTGCATCATTCATTTTGAATTTTGTGTGTGATATAATTTTGAATTTTTTAATGTGTATTAAAAAAAATTGTATATCAGTGAAAGCCCGAACAAGAACATACAGGGTGTTTCAAAGCAACACCGACAACGTTTGGGAGGTGATTCCTGACACCAAGATAAGACAAAAAGTACAGACCAACCTGGGTGCACAAATGCTTCCTATCGGAGTTATCGGCTGCCGAAAACACGAAAAACTGAACTTTAAAGACCCATAGCTCCAAAACTATGGGACTTACCGTAGTCGGTTCAAAACTTGACTTAGGAACTAGTATGTGCCTTATCCAAATATCCAACTTTCAGAATCCTGCGGTACTTCCGCAACAATTTTTATAGAGGTAGTTGGTGAGTACTTCAAGTTAAATACACATTGCGGAAGTACCGCAGGATTCTGAAAGTTGGATATTTGGATAGGGCTCATACTAGTTCCTAAGTGAAGACTTGAACCGACTACGGTAAGTAACATAGTTTTGGAGCTATGGGTCTTTCAAGTTCAGTTTTTCGTGTTTTCGGCAGCCTATAACTCCGAAAGGAAGCATTTGTGCACCCAGGTTGGTCTATTTTTGTCTTATCTTGGTGTCAGGAATCACCTCCCAAACGTTGTCGGTGTTGTTTTGAAACACCTTGTATAAACGGTATAGAAGATAAAAAAATATTCGACGCTCGTTCAGATTGGGATTGTTGTCAAAGGACTCATATTAGATCATTAGTCGACCACCATTGTGGAAAAGGCTGTTTCCCTTTCTTCATTAATTCCGTAAGTTGAACCCTTTATTTGTTATAACAAGAAACCAATGGACAAAAAGTTTGTGTAGTGCAAGGAGATCTCCCTCCGTGCACTTTGTTTTACTCTTATCCAATATGTTAATGTTCTAGTATTTCATGTAAGCTTGTATAAAAGAAAATAGAAAGATGCATCTAACTCTTTTCTTTTAATTCTACTAAAAGATTTAAGCGATATCAGGTTATTTGACAATTATCTTTCATCATTACCTTCAATATCTTAATGTTGAGCTATGCTTCGAAAATGACAAATTCGATATCACAAAACATATCTAACTCTTTCTCTATTTGAAAGTGACGAAACAAATGAATCGTTGTCGTTCGCTAGTGCTGCAAGTCAATCGCACAGGTTTTCACCAAATAGGAAACAAAAACACAAACTCATACACAATTTCTTCATATATAACACTTTCCATTAACTAGGAAACAAGCATCAATATCTAGATATTGCCGAGTCGGAGAGATAAAGTTGTCCTCTCATGTTACTAAAAAATAAGAAATAAAACTGTTATTTAGTCGGAAGAAGTAGCCCAGTCCACGGAGGGAAAATGTCGGAAGAAATTTGTAACAAGCTGAATCATCAACCAGTTATTAAAAACGGAGTGACAAACATCTTGGCATTTGAAGGCGGCGCTCCAAGTTCCCTTTAAATGCTGCTAGCAAATGAGAGGCCAGCGGTATTGCCACGTTTATTTTATACACATCCACGTCTATCTTCTGTCACCTGATCGTGCTGTAGTTTGTCTCCTTAGCCATAGCCACACCCCTTTACCACTTGGCAACGTCGCGGGAGAGCTTGCGTTTTATTCGTTCAGCTGAAATGCCAAGATGTTTGTCACAGGCTTTAGTACCCATTTACAAGTATAATTTATCAAAGGTCCCCTGATTTCCCTAGGTGCTTATCCCGCTAGCCCCCTTCAACCACCTTCGCCTTCGGAAGAATTTACGGTATCATTCGTATCTTCGTTCCCATACATTCTAGCCCATTCATTCTTTTAAAAAATGTATTCATAAGATTATGTTCTACAAATACGGTACAATAAGTTATATATATATATATATATATATATATATATATATATATATATATATATATATATATATAGCTGAGAGTAACTGTTTGGTAGACATTTGCAAAAGTTCGTGAAAATACCGACGCGCAACGTGTTACATAAGCCGACAGGAATGGCACGGCGTGATACTTGTCCCACTATCATCTTCCCACCTCTGATGTTACTTTTGTCCCATTTTTAGGCGTGATTTAATTAATGAAATTAATAAGAATGCTCGTAATGAAATATCGTCCTTGAATGTTATAACTGAATATCCGGCAGCTGAAAAATTTATGCCTTATATGGTCAACAAAATGTGTTAATAAATAATTATCATTTTTCATAGCATGTACTCAGAGTAGATGGCGTGGAAATAGTTTATCGACAAATGAATGCAGATGGAATTTGGAATAAGAACAAGAAATTGGAGAGGAAAGGAGAATTCTGCATTCAGTCACATCATTAAAGCATTTTGCACAAACCAATGTTTTGTGTCTTGTGTTCTGTTCCCCAAATCAGGATGTGAATTATTGTGGGCATCGAAAGACTAGATTTTTTTTTTTTTCATCAACGTGTGAACACTGCAGTGAACTGTATTGTAACAACGCAGTAATAATAGTTGATGGCGGTACTGCAAATTTTATTGATGGCGAGTAAGCACATGATCAATTCGAGGCTTGACCCTAGGGTTTGAGGTTATCATTGAAATAGTTGGAAAAAAGAATTGCATTGTAAATGTGTAGAGGAGGTAATTTTCATTTACGAAGACAAAGGGATTTTTATCATGTTACAGGTATATTATAAAATTACTGTAAGTATATTATTACTGAATAAGAAATTGATCGATTACTGAATACAGCTTAAACTAAAATACTTACGCAGTGGCGAGTGGAAGGTCAATGATATAATGAAAAATGATAATTATTTATCAATACATTCTGTTGATCAATAAATGATGCAAATTTCAAAGCTGCCGGTTGTTGCTAGTCCGGAACACGGTAGGTTCATAGGTATTGGATAATGGAAAGAGATTGCAAGAGTTAGGGATATATCTACCCGAACCAAAACTGTCAGTGTAATTGATGAACTTTTTCCAGGAGGATAACCCTACTTTCATCTTCATACCTTTTAAAAGCTATTATAACATCCAAGGATGATACCGGTATTTCTTTACGAGCATTCCTATTAATTTCGTTAATTAAAGCACACCTAAAAGTGGGCCAAGGGTAACGTCAGAGATAGGAGAGGGGATAGTGGGATAGCTGCCCCGCCGTGCTGCTGCTGTCGGCCTGTGTAATACAGTGCACGTCGGTGTTTTCAGGATTTTTTTTTTTTTTTTTTGAAAATATGTGGTAAAGAGTTACTCTCTGTTAAAATTCTTACTGGACCTTACTTGTAGAACGTAATCTTATGAATAATAATAATAATAAAAAAAAACGGATTAGGACTATGGTAACGCAGATATAAGTGATACCGGAAATTCTTCTAAAACGGAGGGGGGGGGGGAATTGAAGGAAGTCTAGCGGAATAAGCATCTGGGAAAATCAGGGGACTTTTGAGAAATTATACCTTACTTAGGTACTAAATGACTGGTAGATATTTCAGTTTGTTACAAATTTCTTCCGACATTTTGTATTCATTGACTGAGGTAAAGAAGATCAGGCGATTGATAGAGAAGGAAAGATTCGTGGAAGGGAAGAAAGAAAGCAATTTGAATTGATTTGAGTTTGTGGCAAAGACAACACTGGAATACCGAGTCCTAGAGTGTGAGATTAGTATAGTTTTCCATTGATATGGTTATAATGCATAGGTTTGTCAAAGTATGACTCATACTTCTATCGCTGTTTCCTTCATCAAATTACGGCCGGTGTTTCCTACATCCAGACGTGTACCTGCTACATTGCGTAAGATCCGAAGCACCAGGTCGAAATGTCGGCCAATCTAATTTACGATGTTTTATTTCTAATTATTTATGATTAACCTAAGTATCGTATACTAATTTATATTAGTTTCTTTTATAATAATTAACTGATTCAAAAATACAAGAACTAATTAAACAAAATTTAAGCTGTGAGAAAACTTTTTTTTTTTCAGTTTTAATTTTTTTGACAATGTTATGACTTTCAATCCTGAAGAAAATACGTATTGTACCTAAGGGTATTACATTTTGAACAAAAAAATCAGCGATGTGTCTCCCTCAAAATTTTATTACGATTTTTTGAAATTTTTAATACGCAAAAAAAAAAGGAAAAAGAAAAAAGAAAAAGAAAAGAAAATACGCATCAATTTTTTAAAAGAAATGTTCACATTTACATGTACACCTACATAGTAGGCTTATCTATAATCTGTGAAACTTTCAAATTATTTCGACCACCCCTACCATAATTAAAAATATTAAATTTTGAGCATGTACGATACGATAATTCGGTAAGAGGTCGGGGTAGTTGGTCGAAACTTTTTTTTGGGGGGCGGTTAGGTCAAAACTAACATTTTGGATCAATAACGACCCAATTTGGATCAAGGGCCGATTTCACTATCTTGCTAGGAAAAGCACCTTTCTGATACTTCCGGTCTTACTGTTAGTAGAGAGATACAGGAGAAGATGGAATCCTTTCTTAACCCTTTTAGTCTTTTTGTCTATTCTAACTAGACAAACGTCTATTCCAACGGACATGTATTTTATTTCGTTTATTTCTCATATTTACAATGAAATGTTTTAGTTGAAAACATCTGGTACCGCTGCCTTAGATAGACCCAAGATGTTGCTGTTAATAAGATAAGATAATTTTACATCTGGTGACACTACAGTGAACTATAAGTCTTGAAACAGAATGGCTACAATGAAGGAACTTAGCGAAGGTGGGTTGAACTTTTCCTTGTTTCTTTGTACAAATTATGAAATTATTTTGTTTTCACTGTTAAGTAAAATCAAACATCAGCATCTTGTAAAAGTTTGCTTCGAATAGTATTATAGTATGTTATATTTATCTGTTGGAAACATTTGTCCATTGTAATGGACCCGGGTTCGATTCCCGGCTGGAGATCATGTGGTTCGGATTCCACGTTAATCTGTAGGCCCCGTCTCATATAGCCTCACTGCTGAAAGGGACATTAAACTCAAAATCAACTCATTGTAATGGACAAATGGACTCAATGGTAAGTTTTTTATCAATCGCTAAAGCCTGGTCTTCCGTCCATAAGTTTTACATTTGTTGGATGTATTTACTGAAAATTTCATAAACAGCAAATAAAATTCATAGTTCTTTATTATATAATCATTATTTATAATAATTAAATAATTTATATTTCAATTGGTTTATGCAGTACGATTAATTTTTCTTTCTTTTGTAGGAATTTTGGATTCTGAGAAGGACGAGGATACTATTTTAGATCTATTGATGACACGAAATATTTCTAATTTGTATTAATTTGAGAGCATGTATTAAATTTAAGCTAGTGTTCACAACATATTCGAATAAGTGCGCTCAAAAAATACTTTATGCAGTGCTTTATTTCAGAAAATATTTGAGTAGGGGAGATAAACACCTTGAAGAACTCATCATTAATGTGATAGTACATAGGGTGTTAATTTTCCTAATTGTTTCCAAAACACAACAAAACAAAACGAAAATATTTTTTAAGGGGATAGCGTAAATCTCCTGCTCAAACTAAAGCATTGAGTATACACAAACGAAGTGTATATGTATTTTACATGGATTTTTATTTCTTCTTATTTTTTTGATCCTTTAGGATTTTTTGCATTGCATTGCATTTTGTGTTTAGTGCCCCTTTCAGCAGCGAGGCTATATGAGACGTGAACATACTGATTAATTATGGAATCCGAACCAAATGTACTCATGCCGGGAATCGAACCGGGTCTTCCACGTCAAAGGCTTGTATGCTAACCGCTTATCCACGTGGGAGCTCGTTTATGATTCTGTTCTGTGGATAAGAAAATAACGGAATTAATACATATCAAATTGTTCAGCTTTGCAAAATGAGTATTCTTTAGAAAGCGCAGTGCGACAGGTGGCGTCAAAAATCTAGAGAAAATTCCAGTTTCTCATAACTTGTTGCATTGTAACTCCTTTTCTATAGAACAACCAACATAGCAAAGTTGCTATCTTCAGAAATATTCTCACCTAGATGCTAATTAGCTTGCTGAAACAGAGGATGGCACCACAAGTTTTACGAGGATGGTTATTAAAAAGTTCATTTTTCCTAATGGCTCATTACATTATAACTTCATCCTATGTAACATACAGCAAAAAGAAAAGTTGATAAAATTGCAACTGGTAGTTGCCAATTAGCGGCAAGGTGATAATGCCACAAATTTTCAAAGATAATGACTGGAGAAAACTTCGTATTCCTTCCTAATTAATTGCATTATAGTTGTTGTTCTGTTGTATATCTGAAATCGTTCTATAATTCAAATGGAAGTAGTTTAACTTTTTTTAAAAAATTTTCTTTAACTATCTTTACTGATGTTTATAATGGTAACTTTATCAGCATCCCCTATTATGTTTTAGGCGCTGATACAGCCACAAATGGCCAGGATATGGAGGTCATGAAGAAGCTATTATCCAGTGACTAGTACATCTGAAACAACACGTAACTAAAACTGCTTGAATTAAATTTTTCCGAAAAAAAAAATAATAAAATAAAAATAACCAGTTGAGAATGCCCCAAGAGCAGAATTTAAAAAGTATTATTTTTTCTTATTTACTTCTAAAGGCTTTATACCAACTGTTCTATGTACTTTATTATTATATTCATTAAACAATTCTTGTAATATATTTATCCATTTATAATTTCCTTGAGTACGAAATTTTTTCCACATGTTTTATTTAAGAGTTCTGTTAAAATTCTACTTAAAATGGAGGATTCAAGATTGAAAGATTCGCAAATTATCCTATCTCTATGATTTCCGATTCCCGAGATATGGCTCCTTAAATCTTCCGAAATCGGAACTTTCTTGTCCAATATCTCTATGGCCAATATGGTGAGTGTGACGCGAAAAATTCCATCACTTCTTTAAGATAGTTTTTGATGTTCTGTCGAATGGAGAGCTCTAAATTGAAAAAAAAAATCGCAAATGGCAGACACACACACACACACACACAGAAAGAGAGAGAGAGAGAGAATTCATTCAATAACGAACTTTTGAAGTTCGTTGAAAAGGATATTTGATTGAGAAAAAGCATTCGTTTCTCTAGATTTGAATATTCCATAAAATGACTGGGATTTATTCAATTATTTTCTACAATAATTATCTATGTAGAGAATATGCTTGAAATTACCAACCAAGATGCTCTACAATGAAGTAATTCATTCACATCTACAAATAAATCAGAAATTAGTTCTTTCATAGGGCTTCATTTTGTGACAAATTGTCTGAAATATCAAAATTTCTCGTAATTGGACTAATCATTTTCCAGAATTTGATTTCTAAAAAAAAAAAAAAAAAAAAAAGAAGAAGAAGAAGAAAGAAGTCTCTAGGTGAAAAATGACAAGATACAGTAAGAAGATCCACATTTATTGCAAAAAAAAAAAAAAAAATGCTTTGAGCACCTGTGGCTTGTTGAAGATCAATATTGGTTCAAGAAATTTCATTCATAAGAAATCACAAAACTTGAGTCCATTTGTCCACTGGAATGGACATGCTGTAAAATGTAAATAAAAAATCTTTCAATACTTTTTTTTTTTTTTTGTTCCTTTGTGTTATTGTATCCCTTTTATAACTCCCTCAAGCGCAGAAATAATTTTAGCGGTTTAAAAAATCAGATTTGAAAGGGTTAAATCGTTGAATCGGTTACAAAACATCGTTTCTCTCTATCTGTTGTTCTTTCAGTTCAATGGTGATAAAGCCTAAAACCGGAAATTCTAGCCAATTATGGTTTGAATACAGGTTTTATGCAGTAGATTGAACCGATTCTTGGAACGCTGAATCGACTAAAAAATGCTTTTTGATATCTCTTAACGATTTTCCTCTATGTAAATCAATGTTGAAAACGGAAGTGCCAGTAAGTATCAACTACTTCCTGCTTTGTAGAGCGTTATGAGTGATTATGGTAAGTTTTCTTGAGATGCTGAATCAATTCCAGCCTAATTATTATTGTTTTTATTCTATAGCGATGATCAACATTGGAATCGGAAACGGTCCATTTTTACCACTTCCCGATTCAATAAAGGTTAATGGAGAAGATGAAACCTATTCTTAGAACGCTGAATCAATTCATTGAAACCAGAATACTAGTAAATTTTAACTACTTCTGGTTTGGATAGTATGATATGAATGGAGATATTTTTTAAGACACAGAATCGATTTAAAAAAACGTTTATCCCTGTCTATTACCGTTTCTGTTCTATGGCAATCGATGTTAAAACCGGAAATAATTGATTTGAACCACATCCGGTATAAATAGAGGGCTATTAGAGGAGATGGAAACTATTCTTGGGGCACTAAATGGATTCCAAGTAACAGCTTCTTGATACCTCTTACCATTTATTCACTATATAAATCAATATTGAAACCAAAAGTACTACTATCCATTTCATAAAGATAGGCCTCTGACTTGGCGGTGCTGCCGTGACGTCCAGACAAAACTTATATTATATTGTCGTACCTCGTTGGAATTGTTGGAATGTTGTCTTTTCAATACTTAAGACATACAAATTTCCTTTGTACTGTGTAGTGAGAAAAAAATAGAAATTAATGAAAAAGTGCGTATTTTTTCGTACTTTTTTGGTAAATCAATGTTTATAGGACTATATCTCGGAAAGGAGATAACATGAAATAATTTCCTGTACACGATATGTAGATGCATATATTACCTGTAAGTTCTGAAAATTTCATTACTCAACACATAGTAATTTTCTTGTTATTCAGTAAAAAGTGAGACATCATTATCTCTGAATTGCTGCGGTGTATTAACAATCTGAAAAAACTTTTAGAAAGATCTTAAAGTAGCTTTTTCAACCAAACTGTTTTGACTTGTTTTAAAAAATAAACAATCACAAATATGACATTATGATTTTCTCAGCTTTGCGCCCTTCGCTATCGCAGTTTATACGGAGTGCTACGTTGCCACATTTTCCTGGCGCGTATACACTCTCAGCCGGACGGGTATTTCAACTTGTCACGCACACTGTCCGGCACTGTTTAGAGATATTTTTAAAATTTTATGTCTCCACAGATTTTAAACCAATTTCTTAGAAATTAACAGGATATACAGTAAATGTGCCAAATGTTCAAAATTAGAAAAGCGAACTCTTATTCTGTTTCGATTTGCATGTAATGGTCCTCGAAAACTTGTTGCTTTTGTCAGTTTTTCACTTACTACACGCAGTACAAAATACACTTGCACAGAAACAAATACAAGCACAAACTTTATTATACGATACAACCTTAGTTGATATGTAATATTGAGTTTACACTTCACAGAAAATCTGTTTTCAGATCTAGGAGTCCCAGTACTTCTCTTTAGTGGTGTACATTTCGAAGCACTTTCACACGCAAAGTCCAACTTTATATATCAGGCAATAAACCAGGGATGCAAATAAGCAACAAAAGTTTACTCGCCCAAGAAAAAAGTTATTGGCCACATCACATAATAAAAATAATTTACTTAATTTCCGTATGATATTAAATACTCGCCCGCACCGATGAACCACACGCCCCGGGCGAGTGGTTATTTGCATCCCTGCAATAAACGCTAATATTTATTAAAAACTTCCTTTTACCTTGCGGATGCTACGTACTTGTAGTTTGGATTCCACGTTTATCAGTAGGTCTGCGTCTCATATAGCCCACTCGAAATCAACTTTTTTTTTTTTTTAACTATAAAACTTCATCGGTAAAAACAGCTGAAACACTTTATATGCGGAATGCTCTGTAGATAGCCCAGCATTTTGATTCATTCCCAGGACACCACTAAATAGGGGTTTTGCGTTTACTTGAATTTTATCGCTCCAAGCTACATCAGAATCTGTCTTTGAATAGGAACGACACGTTTTTCTTTTCTTTCTTTCCCAGCGCAGCCTCAGGTTCACTTGAAACAGAGTTACTATCTTGTTCACTCCCGAATACGCCACTGAGCACAGAATAATCAATGTCATTACTATTCATTACTAACTCATAACCGTCTGAGTCGGAGTCATTCATCAGTTCTGCAATTTTATTATCGCTAAAAATTTTGCCTCTTCTTTTTGTAATACCGCCGCTCGTAAAGGAATATCCATATATATATATATATATATATATATATATATATATATATATATATATATATATATATAGCACGAGATATACTCAGGAAAATATAAATGCTCATTCGTCCGTCTCATTGCAATGAACCCATATGGTGTGAGTGAGTGTGTAAGTTTTTGACGCCTACGAACCGAAGGGAAGTGTTGAAGACGTAATCAGTGCGACGTGATTAGACGTAAATACAGCCCTCGTCAGCTAATCATTGCATTGTTTTCTTTTGTTGAAAGAAAACAAAGGACCCATTTTGTGCTACTGTACATTCGGCAGAGGAATTCATCGCAGAACTTGGGTGAACACGTGATTACCAAGGCTATATTTCTTTTTAACCTTTAACATGTTCGTAAGCTGGAAAGTGTGTATACTGATAGATCTTGAGGTAGAAATGGAGCCATTGTTAATAAGTGTTCAGGAAGATAGCAGGAACAGCGATGAGTTAACAAACCCATTACGAAAGTGAATGAAGTAAATAGATTAAGAGATGAGTTTTTGGATGTTTCAACGTTTTATTTCGATTACATTGAGATGTGTAATGCATTATTATTATTTTTATGATGTTGTGAAAGGTTATAATAAATACTTTTTCCTATTACATTCTTATGAAGTAGGCTTCGCGCTACAAGCTTCCTGAACGTGACAACACTGCACGACAGCGGTGCCGCACTTCCACTTACTGTATGCTGTATCTTCATATGAGCGCGGGGAATTTAAAGATTGGGCTGCAACATGGCTCACCGCTTAACGCAGAAAATATGTTGAAGTAAATTTTTTTTAAAAAAAATAAATACTCTACCAACTAAACCTTTTTTGTTAATAGTTTCAAATATTTGGAACACTAGACTTTCAAATTTTCGAACAGTGTTTTGTACGTTTCTCTACCTACCATGGTAAAGGAGATCAGAGCGTTGTACATTTGTTTTAATTACACAAAAAGTATCAAGTGATGAAAATTGAACTTTTCACAACTTACAGTTAATGGATGCATCTACATATTGTGCACAGGAAATTATTTCACGTGATCTCTTTTCTGAGATATAGTCCTATAAACATTGATCTACCAAAAAAGTACGAAAAAATACGCACTTTTTCATTAATTTTTATTTTTTTCTCACCACATAGTACAAAGAAAATTTTTATGTCTTAAGTATTGAAAAGACAATATTCCAGCAATTCCAACGAGGTACAACAATGCAATATAAGTTTTGACTGAACGTCACGGCAGCATCACGAAGTCAGGGGCCTATCTTTATGAAATGGATAGTAGTAAATTTCATCCACTTCCGGTTGGGATCGAGTTTTATGGATGGTCCCTTGAGACATTGAATCAAATTCATAAAAACTGCTTGTTGCTATTTATCTGATTATTTAAAAGTATTGAGTCTTTGGGAGTTAAAAGTGAGAATATATGTGATTTGAAAATAATATTATAAGACCACATGTACCATTTTGTTCGATTACTTTCTGCCATTTTTTTTTCCGGCAACATCATAATCCCGTCACTAATTCTGTGGTTTTAACAGACAACTTTTTGAAATTAATGTAACACTATTCAGGGAGGTCTGTAAAGATCGGAACGAATACCAGCTGTATACGGTGAATGCATTAAAACTTCCAAGCCTAGTTATTTCAATTTCTGACGTGTCGGTCTGTCTGGCGTTGTTGGCCTGTTATACTACACCCTTTCTATTGATCAGTTCCGACCGTTTCTTTCGAATTGCTAGACTCATTCGCGCTAATTGTCGATAATATAGGTTTGACCCATTTGTTCTGTCTGGCTGCAGCAGTTCGTGACGCACGATGCTCTTCCATTCCCACCAAATGTACATCGTAACCTTCATAGGCGTAAATGTGGGCTTGCTATGATGGTTGCTATCTATTACAGTTACCGTTCTATAGGATCAACATTGAACTCGGAAATGGTTGAAGTCTAGTTCTACACTGTGAAACAATGCTCACTTGTTACATTTCCAAACTATGCTATGCACAAGTATCGGAAGTCATACAGAACGGTTATATACATTCATCTGTCACTCGACAGTTATCAAAGCAAAAACAGTGAGAGATATAAGATATTATTATTATTATTATTATTATTATTATTATTATTATTATTATTATTATTATTATTATTATTATTATTATTATTATTATTATTATTATTATTATTATTATTATTAAAGGCCCGTGGTTCATAATAGAATTCTGTAAATTTGTGACACACTTAACTTGATGTACACTGCAGCGAATACAAATGAATGTGAATAGCTATACCAATACATTCATAACAAATGCTGCTTTTCTTTTTTTTTTTTTCTTTCTTTCTTATGGTAAAGTAGAGGGTGCATTGTTGTTCTCGACTTCTATTAAAGCTTCTTCTCGTAGGAGGTTGAATTACTGTAGAAATTTCGCAAGGGCTGTTAGTTTCTGTTTGTGACTTTGTATTTGGAATTCCATGTTTTTGTCATGAATTCTAGTCCCTTCCCACGACCTATTGCAATTTTCCTGTAACACTACATTCGAGCGGAATATCTATTTCATTTTCGATTTCTCCACATACGTAAACTATGTAAATAATTTTCGGTTTCATATTTCGGATTTTTCCACTTGTACACCCCCATTCGAAATATTGTTATGGCACTTTTTTGTTCTTTCCCCAACTCAAGACATTTTTCTGCCCCGCCATTTATTTAATTTTTCACGTAAGTTGCCAAAGAACGTTTAGTTCCGCAATCTGCTTTAAAATTTTCAATTAGATTTGATATTACGTTTTGTTTATTTATTTATTTATTTATTTATTTATTTATTTATTTATTTATTTATTTTTTACATATGTCTTTTGAGTTCTTGTTTCTTTTTTCCAGCAAGAGATCATATTTACCTCTTGCAAGAGTCTCAGCACTCCCATTACCTACGAGTTACTACTTTTCTCTCTCGTTTGGTAATAAAGACATCGTTTTTGAATTTCCCTTCTGTTTCTTGTTTTGCATAGATTTAGCCAATACTTTAGTAATAGTATTTTTTTAATAATTGAGCTGATGGGATACTTCCTCCTAATAGAACCGTGCTATTAGGTGCCGATTGTGGTACCCCCCAAGTTTTTTTTTAATGAACATCGTTACCGCTTTATTAGTTATGTTATCAGTACAATTTGTGTCCCAGACTTCACACTCATACAGAATTATGGGCTGCAGTAGTGTATTAAACGTAGGCATGGCCAAGTCAGCGGAATGTTGTCTGTTTAGGGTCTCGTGTGTTATAAAAGTGCTTTTTCTCTTTGATAGCTGTCATTCTTTTCTGGTGGTCAAACTCAGTCCTATTATATGATATGTTCAGTCCCAGGTATTTAAAGGCTTTAACTGTTTCTAAATCCTTCCCCTGATATTCTCACCTCTCATTTTCACTAGTTTGTACCCCTTTTCAAATATGATCACATTGGTTTTGTTCTAATTTATTTTAAGGTTTTGTCATGTGGAACACGCCTTTAACGCATTTAATGCTCTCTGTAATCCTAATACGGTTTGTTACATGATTGTCATGTCGCTAGCGTACAACAATACTGGAATTGCTTGCAGCAAAGTATTTGTTCACTAAGCTCATGTGTCAAAACGAATAGTTTGAACTACCTGAAAAAAAATTTTGCGTACGCCCAAGGAGGTAATGTACTGGTGGAACTAAGAAATCTTTGAAAAACTTGTCGGAATGGCCAGCCGTAAATTCGAACTAGATTCCACAATTGCAATGCGTGAAGGTTAATTAAAATTTCTGATATCAAAGTTCATCTTTGGTGGTTTGCCTTATAAACAATACGATGTGAAGCATACCACATTTTTTTAAAGAAACCAGCGCTAAATTTGGACTAGGGCAATAAACAAATGTTTGGTATAACATCATAATTAGAAAAGGTCAGAAGCTTAATATATCAGAAAATCTTCAACTTAAAATTAAAAAGAAAGAAGTATTACTTCAGGGCAAAAAGTTATCAGTAATTCAGAACAAAATTGATCACAGGGTAAAAATGTACTGGCAATATTGGTTCACTTGACAGGAAGGCAAACAAAAAAGAACATAGAAAGAGAAGAATTAATCTGTTCCGATTATTAAGTATATTCAAAATGTATTTTAAAAAAGAAAGCATTTTTCCTTACAAAAAAAAAAAAAAAAAAGAAAGAAAAAAAAAGAAAGAAAAGGAACTTTATCTTAATATCCGATTAAAGAAACCATTCGTCCAGTTGAATGTTTTCGAAGAACTGATACAAAAGCAGCAAAGAGGGGAGGAAAACTTTAAGAAAATAAAAATGTTCTTTGGGTGCCAATTACGTTATATAGTAAAAGCTGTTAAGTTTGCCACTTCTCTCCACTTGTTTACTCTATGTGCCTACGAAACTATGTATGTACTCAGCGGCGTAAGTTGACCACTTGCTTAAAGAGAACATTTTCTATGGAACCAAGCGTGATCAGCTTCAAAGCTCCACTGTGTATATTTGTATTATAATAAGTCACACTAGAAAAGCATGCATTCAGTAAGGTGAAAAAGCTATTTTTGCGTAATTTATAGTATTCTTTCAATTTCAATTACGCGTATATATATTTGTGTAATGCAAGTGGGTGGACCAAACGCATAGAATATAAATTTTTGTCTTTAAATTCGAACTTCAAATTGTTGAGCCTCATTCTCAGAAAAAGATTTGTTACGTATTTGTATTTGAAAAAAACTTTCTTTGTTAAAACATAGTGTAATATTACTGTTATCGAAAAATGGTACAAAAGAATCTTGAAACTATTTTTGAAGATTTCAGATAAATATATATATATATATATATATATATTAAACTTTAGCCGATTATCTTATGTATAATGCCAAGTTTAGGCATATATTTATCATTATGTATCATCTGTAGCTAAAAAAAATTCATGCTTCTTAACTCTGGAATAGGTAAGTTGGAATCAATTCAAGCCTAGAGTTGGATCCACGACTTTAAAATATTAGGTCACATAATAATGTACAAAGTTAAATTTAATTTACAAAAAGTATTATCAAATGTAAACTAATCAAGCATATAAATTAGATTTTTTAATGAAACTATGAAATCAAAAAATAGTTATTGAGTAAACCGAACAAAGAAAACATATTTTGTAAGCTGTTGGTGTTACTTTGTAACTTTTGAGCAATGCTCGGAAATTTTAAGAATTATAGGAGGTCTGAATTAGAAATATTAATTCTCTAAATACAACAAATTTATGAAGATGAGAAGAGATAATATACATGTTTGTCTTATTATGTACGGATTACAATAATCAACATTTAGCTCAAAAATTCATTTTTAATGTAGAAACCATCAATATATCGACCCATCTCATGGATTTCATCATCATAAGAAGACATTTATGCTTTAAAATGAAAAGACAAGGAAAATCAGGAGGTATGGGAAACTAACGCATCTACAAAAAAACAGTTCTCTTTCAATTTTAATTGGGTTCGAATTATTTTGTCAGAAGAAACATTTGAAAATGCGAAATATTGCCAGATACTGTATTACGTTTTTTTTTCCCGTTTAGATTAAAACTTACATTTTACAATTTTCAGTTAAGGCTGTCTATGACGATATATAAAAGTATATGTAAATTATCTTGACCAGTACTTAATGTTCGATTATTAGTTTTAACATAATAGTCTTGTGTGTGTTTTCCTCACTTTGCGATGTGTCTATTATCATATATTTGTTATTAAATAGTTATTTAGATTGAACTATTGCCTGCGACTAGTACTTTTTGATCCTTTATTTGTTCTTTAATTCCTACTTTTATATACGTTTAGTCTGGCCGATATATCTATTCTACATTTACACGTTGGCTCACAAACTACTAGACACTTCCTGAATTGCAGAAAGAATATTTCCTAACAAGAATATGCTGAGAAGGACTTCCAAATATTGTTCGAAAACAAAATCTAAAGTATATTTTCTGAAAATGGTTCTTGCTCTTGTGTGGCCGGAGCATTCCTATGTATTTCAGTTACAAATTTATTGTTATAGCTGAAAGTACTAAATAAATAAATAAATAAATGAAAAGATTTATATGATCAAAAATGGTCAGTGGGGTATAGAGGTTTAGAAATGGCTGAAAGAAAAACGGAAATGCATAAGTTCAGGTTAAGGGTCTCGTAGTATTAGTACAAACAAACTGGACAAAAGGTTAGAGCCCATAATTTCCAATTAGTTTGAAAATAATCTTAAAATATGAGTTTGATTCATTTTGACGTCTTCAAAGAAAGTGTCTCTCACCACACAAGAGCTTCGCACATCAGAAAATGTTCACTAGATTTTATGAGACAATGTGTGAACGTACGAAACAAACATAACATAGATAATATAAGAGTTCCACACAATTGCAAATTAAGAGATACACATATAAGGTATTATATTAGAAGTAATAAACCTACATTAAACGCCGGTCAAGGTAGTTGAAATAAATCTTGGTACACTATTATAGGCGACTTTTAATAGGAAATTGTAAGTTTTATATTAAATAATAATAATAATGTTTGAATAGATATATTTTATATAAACAAAAGTAATTTTATATTTTTATGAGCAGAATTATTCACTTTCAATAAATATATAAATTATTTAGAATATCATGAGAGATAATTTGATTTTCTACGCACAGGAATATATTAAAACTACTTCTACCTTACGAGCAGTTGCATTAATATCGTCACCCGATAAAATATTACACCAATCGATTTTAATTAGTTGAGAATGCGTAGAATAGTAACAATCTTTTTGCCAATTTAAAACATTCAGAAACATTGTATACTTTATAGCCCTTACAAAGAAAAAACTATATTTGAACAGAATGATGATATATATCGGGAGATATCATATATTCACGATTTTTGTTAGAAACAATATTAGCATTTGATATTACCAGGTCCAACTTAGAAATAGGCGAGACCACATTTGAATTGAATTCGTATTGCCCAGGAAAGTTGACAAAATGTGGAACTTATTTGGAATAGAAATATGTTCCAGAAAGTGGCTTATTGTTGTTGGTCCAATCAATTTTGGGGATATTTAAATTTCCAATCAGCAGTACAACATAATTGAGAAAATTTAACTTCCGAGAAATATAATTAAGATACTTCTCGAGATCTTGAAAACAGAAACCTGGATAAAACTAAACACATAGTTGGCTTACACTTTACTTCAACCTAGAGATATTTATCTAATACTTATAAACCATATCTTTGGTAAACAAGAAAGCGATTCTTAACAACCAGCAGAGAACCACCACATCTACTGGATGTTTCGTCACTGTATTGTCTATTTGGTCTGAAACATAAGTAAGTACCAGGAAAATAATCACAATCATTGTGAATACTTAATAACTAGATTTCAGTAACTACAATTACATCATAATTACAATCAGCAATAGAAGACAAAAATTTCTTGTACTTAGTTCGAAGTCTACGTGCAATTTTATATACGATATTTTGAGATTGGCCATGCTTAGTGTGAGAATCAGTATTATCAGTAAGCTCCTCATAATTACGTAGTTTACAAAAAAAAAAAAAAAAAAAAAAAAAAAAAAAAAAAAAAAAAAAAAAAAACTAGGTTACATTGCAAGATTATTTATTGTGGGAAGCTCGATTTCGTTTGATGTAATGATGAGCAAGAGTTATATTTGGTTTGATACACACTACACTTCCAATATTTTGTTGTTTAACTGTATCTTCAATTACATCAGTCGTAACTGACGGAGTAAACCTACGTACAAATAAGGCTTTTCTCCTCGATTTGGATACTAACTCAGAATTACTAGTGCCGCACCTAACAACAAGTTTCCTTTCTTTGAGCTTGAACTTTGTACTCTGTTAACCATACGTTTGAAAATTAATTTTTCTTAAATTTTTAGTTACCACCTGAAACCAAAACTCAGAATTTTGATTCAAAGATAAATTATGAACAGGCTAATCGCTAACATTCAAACTTGGGTACTAAAGATAAATTATAAACAGGTTCAATGTTCAAACTTGGATCCTATTCCTGATCGTTGCCACCTGACAGTTTTAACACCAGCTTCAGAAGCAGAATTTGAAATTACAGTATTTTGATACATTTTTCCCAACTATCAATTGGCTTAATAAGGTATTCTCAGTTTTTAAAATGTCAATTTTAGCTCTAACATTTTGGAATTCTTGTAGCAATACGCAACCAAACCTATTCAAACACTTTTCTATTAATTTGAAAACATACTCTGAATTAATAGATAATTGGTTATTTTCTTGATTGACTTACTCTCTCTGCTCAGTCTTATGATTGTCGGATAAGTTACCAAAAATGGGATTATTAACGACTCCTAAAGTGTGAAAATCAGTAGTATTTTGATATATTTATGAAAATATCAGATTTATAGTAGCTAATTTGGGAAGCATTTACAGCTTTTCTCAATTGTTCTAGATATGTAAGATGGCTCTTGCTTAAGTATGTGTTGCATTTTTATTGTTTTCGATCTCTCATAAACCGGTTATTTGCATTTGGGACAATTTTCCAATACAGAAGAGAGATATACACACATACTGGCCAATAGGCTGACTCATTAAAAAATAAATAGAAATTTGAATTTGTTTTTTGACTTGCCAGAGAATCTAAAAGAAAAGACCTCATGACTCTCCTAAACAATAATCCTTTGTGATAAGTTTCAGAAGATGGACAGCGAAGGATATATCCGTTTTAGCCACTGAAGGCTCTGTTGCAATATACAATTCATATAATATTGAGTCACATAACAGGTTGACTAACTGCCTTCAGTGTTGGCCAGCCTCAATAGTCAAAAATATTAGTGTCAACAAAAGAGAGAGAACACTTTGGTACACTTGGAGGAAGGAAAGGGTACTCCAGTTGAAAATTGGCCAGAAGAGTAAGGAAAACCTTTAGAAATAAAGTAGCCACGGAGCCAAAGGCCGAGAAGTGGCAATAATAATAATAATAATAATAATAATAATAATAATAATAATAATAATAATAATAATAATAATAATAATAATAATAATAATAATAATAATAATAATAATAATAATAATAATAATAATAACAACAACAACAACAACAACAACAACACTGCCTTTCATCTTTCACTAACAATATAAACTTAGCAGCTGGAATTAAATTTAAAAAGATAGATATTTCTTTCTTTCTTCCCTGATAGTGTGTTAATTTTCTATATATTCTGATTTCCCTTAACTTTAAGTTTAAAAACATAACCCCTCTTCTCACTCCATTGATGATTCATGAGCCGATTTGAAAGCTTGTCGTTTCGTATATTAAAATCGAAATTTTAAAGTAAGTTCGTATGAATGTTATTTGGATCATTGTAGATATTTATTTGTTGTTAGAGTTTACTACAACTGATAAACAAATTTAACTTAATCTATCTCTGTATTGCAGATAATCATTTTAAATTTAGTGGACGTGACTTAATCAATACCAAGAATAAGAATATGATAAGGGATGGATTTAACTCATCACCTAGGAGGAACAACGTAAGGAATGATGAAAATTACTTGAAGGACAAAGAAATAGATATATTCCAGTTGACTCCTCCCTCAGTATTAGAATATTTCATGCAAGAAACGGATTGTGGTTCCAAGAACGAAGAAGGTCGAAAGAATAAGAAAACCCAACTCCTTGATTTGTGTGTTGAAGACAAACAAAGAATAGGTTGCCTCATTGAAGAACTGGCCAAGTGTAGTGTTTGATATAATTCATATTCGTAGTTATAGTACTAGTACAAACGGTGTTTCTAAGATTTTTTTTTTTTTTTTAAATTATGCATTCTCTATATAATAAAATACTTTTAGAATAATTCACCTGTAACTCCCTTTTGACACGAAGATCCGAACGCCGTTTTCACTTTTCACGAAACACCACATTGTGAACATACTCTCAGCATACTTTGAATAACATTCAGCACTTTGCGTCCTTGGAACACTTTATCACCTAACGTTTCCTCGAGATGAAGAAGTAACCGCAAAATACATATGTTGTGTGTATGGTGGAGTTTCAACTATAATGCCACTTGGTTCCAGAAACTTAACCACGTCGTGCGGCGTATATAATCTGAGACGTTAAAAATTCAATATTATTTGAATCCCCATACTTATAATGTTTTTCAGCACTTCATGCCATATACATAATTAATCATAGTTTGATAGATACATCGTTTCTATAATATCTCAGTTGCACCTTTTCCAAACTAAACTTAAAAATTTATTATGCACTGTTCTTTGATACTGATTTACTTGTACTAATGTTATGTACAAGTAATTTTTATTTTTGATGTGGAAGTATTGTTCGGTAATCAAATCGGGTGAATTGTAAACTTACTGTTAGAAGTTTTGGAACACCGTTTGTACTAAAAGCAATAAATTTACGTAGTTCATTGAAGGTGTTTTCCTTTTAGAGATGTTTATGTTCTGTAGCTTGTATGTTAATATAATTCTACTTTCTAAGGGATGAATATAAAACTATGAAAAATAACAGGAAAAAAGATTACAAAGCCTATTATGACATATGTGTGACATAGCTGGAAGATCGATACACCTGATGATAGGGAGCACTCAACATTAGTCCTCGATATTATTACCTTTTCTGTTCAAGCACTTGTCACAACGGTAGATGCACAAAAATCTGCATCAAGTTCTCGTAGTCACCGTGAGGCAGCGGTTTTGGCATCATCACATGTCAGATAATGATGGCCATTCATGTTCAGCTTTAGAACAGGGCAAAGGTGAAAGTCACTGGAACTAGGCCAGGATTATACGGTGGTGCTTTAGTTGTTCCCATCGTAAACGCTAAATACACTTTTTTTTTTTTGTGCTAAATGGGGTCTCGCATTATCATCCAGAAGAATCACTCCACGGCGAAGAAGATCAGAATTTTTCGTCTAATTGTATCCTGCAACTTCAGAAGTTCCTGCAATATCTTTCCGCATTCACGGTTTCTCCCTGTTCCAAATAATCGTTCAGTAGCATACCTGATTACGTCCAAGAATTCAGTGCACAAAACTTTCTTGGACGAAGCAACCATTTTGAGTCTCTTCTTCCGTGAAGAAGATACATGTTTCCATTTCATAGATACCTGCATATTTGCTGGAGTGAACAGATGTAATATTATTTCATCACCAGTCATACCCGGCAGGGTTGTAAAAAATCCATTTTTTTTAAGCCTAGCCCAGCGAGATTTATTGCGTAAAATTAGGTTTTATTGGGCAAAATTGGGTTTTAATAAATTTTGTACGTACACTCATGTCCAAAATTATTGTCACATGTCTATAAATATGTCACATGTCTACACACATGTCACATGTCTATAACGAATTCGTCCGGTATTTCTTAAAATATTAGTATGTGTATAATCGACAAAGACATGTATGTGGCAAATTTCATGTCAAAAGAGCAGTAAATAAGAACAATAAAACGAAAATAAAACTTTCTTGTCTATTTAGCAACATTTTGGTTTACTCATTCCAATTTTCGTATTTATAATTCTTTTCCTATGAAATTTACCACAAATATACATTTCCCGATTATACACATAGTATCAATATAAAATCATCCTGGCAAATCATTATCAAATTATATTCTTACAAGAAGACAGTTATAGATATGCGACAATCATTTTGGACATGAGGGTACATTTAAAAATGAAATGAAATCTTTAAGTTTTATGTCCCACGGTTATGCCGGTTAGGCTAAAGGAGACGGTGATGATGAGTAATGAATGAAATGGTGGAATGAAGAAAGTGGGAGGAAACGGGAGAACCCCAAGAAAACTCACGCACACCGTGTTTGTCCACCACAAAGTTCACTTGGCGGGGGCTGGGATCGAACCCGGGACCCCAAGCACCAGAGGTGAACGCTCTACCACTGAGTCACCGCGGCCCCAGTGTACATTTAAAGTCATGTTCCTACTTAAAATACCACTTAAGCATTCATATTCTACTGTACGCATTTGGAATGAAACTATGGAATTCCCTTGTCTCAGAAAGGAAATTCGTGGAGATTCATTCGCGTTTCGTGAGACACATTACGATTAGTTGTTGAAAATTCCATTCGCTTATATTCGAATTTCTCGAATGAAGAAAGGGAATTCTAGACCCTATTACACTCAGGATTCAAGGGCCAGCGGTCCTGACAGATTTTTTTTTTTTTTTTTTTTTTTTTTTTTTAACTTCCATCAAAACATGCCAGGTAAATACTAGGATAGTACCTCAAGTCAGGAGCCAGAGATGAAAGTGGCTTTACGAATCCTTTTTACACAAACACTGTGTCATACTATCACGCACACCTATCAAATTATCGTCTCCTAGAACCTACATATTAATTATTTATTGTTCGTTAAGTTACAGTGAATAATACAAAAACTAAATGCTTAGTAACCTTTCTACAATTCTGGCATAGCTATATTTCGGATTGATTATGATTTTATTAGTTAGTGACATAAATATTGGTTCGGATTCCTAGAAAATAGATCTCTTCATTTTGTCTCCCGTTTCTGCTTCCGAATTATTTATTCTTTGTGTAATTTTCTTAACGTGTTCTGCTTCTGTCTATTATGCACTTCCCGAATCTGGTGTTATGTAGCGCTCCATGGCACATATTACTTGCTTGGCAAAAGAAATTTGCTATTCTTTCTTTCAGTTTTTCTATTTCTGCCTGATGATAATTTGTAAACGATCGAATTTATTGTGTTTCTTAAACTTCTCCGAACAACTGACGGTAACGCAACGTCATCGGAAATTGGCATTTTCTAATATTTTTGTTTTCAAAATTGAATTAGTTTTGAAATGAAAATATGCTACGAATTGGTAGAAGGTAAGTATAGATGTGTTACAACAGGTATCCTTTTGCAAGGACTCTTATATAATCAATATTTTTAAAGCCATTTTAATTTCCATTTTTGAAATGTAAGATTATCTTCACATTTGTACCTACCAAGTTTTCTATGACCTAAATGGAGTCAGGCAATTTTAACTAACTAACTAATAGGAACCAACTTTTAAATAAAAGCTCGTTATTGCTCGTTATTCGCCATTTTGATAATTTGATTAAGTATCCGCCAATGTATTATTATTAACAAAATCACTATTTATGGATTATTTAATTGAACATCCGTGTGCGGAGGTTTCCCCAGGATTCTCCCTTTCCTCACACGTTCGTCACTTCATCTATCATCCTATTCCCGGCGGGAGCTCATGTGGTTCGGATTCCACGTTAATCAGTAGGTCCACGTCTCATATAGCCTCGCTGCTGAACGGGACGTAAAACTCAATCAATCAATCAATCAATCATCTATCATCCATGTCATCATCACCATCTCCCTTAATCTCGGTACATAATTGAAGAACTTTATTTTTTTAAAAAAAAAGAATAATTAAATTCAATATACACGTAAAATTAATTAACCAATTATTTAATATGCTTCCTATTACAATAGTATGCGCATATGCAATTATACTTATTTCTTTTCCAGATCAAATGAACAAAACGGTTTGTTGCAAAATGAGATTCTGGAATATAAACATCTCCATGAAGAAGATTTGGAGACTATGAAGAAGGTTAAAGTAGCTCATAAGCAAGAGACATTAGAATTAAAGTCTAGGGTAGGTTTTATTTAGTTACGGAATAAATATATATGAAATAGTAGAGCTATTTTTAAAAGTTACATAAAAATCTCCATATTTTCTAAATTCTATAGAATACTTTTAACAACTAATCGTAAAACTAGCATGCATTTTTCCATTTGTTTTTAACATTTTCTTTCTTTCGTTCTCTTTTTCCCTTTTCCTTACGAGAAGATAAAAGGATAATACTTCAGCCAGGAATATTTTTGTACTCTAGAAAGAAGTCTTTATTATTATTATTATTATTATTATTATTATTATTATTATTATTATTATTATTATTATTATTATTATTATTATTATTATTATTATTGTTATTATTATTATTATTATTATTATTATTATTATTATTATTATTATTATTATTATTATTATTATTATTATTATTATTATTATTATTATTATTATTATTATTAAGCATTCGGCCTTTTACCACGTCCTCGGACTATTTTTATTTATTAATTTATTTAAGGCCTGGAAATGTTTCTTCCACGTTTATCGATCTCTAGCGTCCGCTCTTAACTCCCAACATTTTTTTCTTCTATTCTTCAAATCATCGATCAGTTGTAATCTTTTTATTTCTATTCCTCGCTTTCCTTTCATGTTTACTTCTATGCTGGTATGAAGAAGACAATTTCTTCTTCGTAATGTTTAAGTCTCTGAACCATAAAGCACAATACTTCATACATAACACTTGATCAACAATTTCTTCCTTGGTCCAATATTAGGACTGCTACTTAAGAGTGATAAGATAATGTTAAGGTAAATAATTTTTCCAACTGGCAAAGTACACCATTATGTAAAATTTTGAGTGTATTTTATCTTTGTATTTTCGAACCAGTTTCACACACACACACACACACACACACACACACACACACATATATATATATATATATATATATATATATATATATATATATATATATATATATATATATATATATATATATATATATATATATATAATATTTTGACAAAATTTTTCCATTCATTTCATTCTCATAATATAATAAGAGAATAACTACAGACCTATATTTACCAAGACATCACTGAACTAAATCGAATCATATATTCTTATATAAGGGACGAAAACTACACAACAACCTACGTATGTAATAATAATAATAATACGTATAATATAAGATTTCAATAGATCTGGAAAGTCTGGGAAACGACATTTGGTCAGGGAAAGATAGAGGAGTATATAAGCAGTCAGGGAGAATCAGAAAAAATTATCAAATATATATCTTACGAATAAAGAAATGAAAATAGACCACAGAAGGCTGCAAGTAAGTAGAAAGTGCATATTTAAAAAAAAAAAATATTTTAAAATTACAAGATAAATTGAGATAGGCTGGTCTGTAGCTCAGTCAGTAGAGTATCTGACTGTCAATTCAGCGATCGGTGTTCAATTTCCTGTGGGTGTAGGAGTTTTTCACCAAGGCCGTAAGTCACAGAGTGTGGCTCAGCCTCAGAAAACGAGTACCAGAGACAAACCTGGACCCAAGAACATGCATGAATAAACATCATGTCAATGATGTGTGCATGATGCTATGCATGCAGACAAATAGAAATGTATAGAAAAATTTTACGCTAACTTCGAGGAGTGCAGCAAAGATGGAAGAACACTTGAAGACTAATAGTAAATTGCAACGGGAATAAAAAAAACTAAAGTTGTGGAAAAGAGAAAAATAGAAATTGAGTTAAACCAGCGTGAAAGAAAAGAAACCAGTAAGACGAAAAGCAGATTCCATACAATTAGACATTAAAAACAAAATACAAGAACTGCGAAAGCAAATTAAGAGTAAGTGAAATTTGTTCATTTGTATGTAAGTTCCGTAGCACATTCGTGGAGTTAGATATTGACATTAAAGTAGTGCAAGAGCTGGAGAAAAAGGAAAGAGAGAGACCCACAAGTAGCATTTAAAATCTCAGGTGTTATTGATTTAGTAAGTAGTTTGTATCTGGTTGTTAACAACTTAAAATCGAGTTGTTAATATGTAACTGAACATTCAGTTGCATTCCATGTAATCAGTATATGTGGACTGCATATACTATTATAGATCACGAAGTATGTGGAATTGAAACAAGAATATTAAAATATGATATAATAATTTGTAGAAAGGTTTTGATATATTTCTTACTTCGTAATTAAACATAAAATTGTAGTAAGAAACAAATAAAAAGGTCAATACTCACCGCAAGAACAGCAGAATTTTCTTTACATGTAAGAAGCACTTTCGTTTAGCACAAAAATGAGCAAGTACAAAGACCTGGCAGACGAAATCGAAAATATATGGAAATTTCAGAAATTTACAGTAAGATTAATCATTATCTCAGCTACAGCTAAGATAATGACTGTAACTTAATTGAAACAGGTAAACACAAAATAACTTTTATCAAATTAATAAGAAAATAAAGTCATATACCTTAACGTATTTCGGTTTTATTAAGTGTCAGTAATTTCAATGTACTACAAATTCACTGACATCTTTGTCTAAACAAACAATACCTTGAAATTTACAAGTTGAACATCTTTTAACAAACCTACAAAAATCAGCAATTCTCGACACCTCTCATTTGGCCAGAAATTTCTTCGGAGGAAAAGAAAAATTCTTCCAATGATCTCTGCACTTGCTGCTGGTGGACAAATTATAAAGATGAAGGCAGTTTAAATCGAGGTGTAATAATAATAATAATAATAATAATAATAATAATAATAATAATAATAATAATAATAATAATAATAATAATAATAATAATAATAATAATAATAATAATAATAATAATAATAATAATAATAATAATAACACAGAATACATGCTCTTCAACAATAACATGCATATTAATAACACTATCGTTGTCAGACGTCAGTGACATCTACCAATGATATTTCTAATAGTGACATTTCAATTTAAAAGGAAAAAAAAAAAAACTGAAGTTAATTATTTCGAGAAATATCCGAAACCTGCTAATCCTGCAATTATATAATTAAGGCATGTGTTCAGAGTCCAACGTTGTGGTGCGTATGTAAACTGATATATTTTTTCTATCATGTTTTCAGTAACTGTAAGTGTAGTAATATGTCAATCTTTTCCTTTGATTTTGCAGGGAGTGATCAATCTGGGGAAGGGGGAGGAGGTATACTCAAAGTTATTGTCATGACCAATAGAAATGCCTTAGCCTTACGAGAAATTCAGCTTTGGAGGGTTACTCTACACTTTTTACACTTACCATCTCAGGAGATGATGTAGTAATCTACGGGTTATCGAAGTGTATTACTGTGTCTCTGTATATTTTCGTTTATTCTCGAGTATGCAGAAAGTTTCTTACTATTCTGTAGGTGTCAAGTACTACACTCATTTTTCTGTATTACTTTCGGTTTTTTTCTTTTTTTTTTTTTCTCGTCGATTCCTATTGTTTCAAAATCCTTCTCTGGCGTCTATCAGGCTACTCTGGTATTCGATTATTGTTATTATTTTCAGATTTTTGGTTTTTCATTCTCTTATGGTTTGGACTACTTTGTTTGTATTTTTCTGTTTTCTCTTCATGTGTTTTTTCCACATTTGTCGTGTTTGGCATTGTGATATCTATTATGTGATATTAAATAACTTATTAGAAATTACTTATAAATATTTGTAAAAACTTGCACCTACTCACACTTGTAGGAACTTAACTTTCACTAAATACTAATCGATATATTTTATTTGTGTGTTATAAAATTGCATTGTTATAACTTGTAAACTTTTCTACAAGTTCATGATTTGCAAATTATCTAAAAGTTTCATACTTTAAAAAATATGAGAAATTCTCATAATATCCTTAATTTTTGTAGTAACTCTTACATTATTCATTGTAAACTGTTATTCTTCATAGATCAAAAACTATTTATGAGGTATGGAAAGAAAATTTTCTCATTTGCTGCAATTTGAACTGGGAAAGTGACAAACTGACCACTAGTGCAGGAAACATCTTGTTCTAAAACAGGTCAATACCTCTTCTTATTTACAACTTATCTTTTCTTCCTTGTTGAAGTAACAGGTATGTGCAATTGATTGTTAGCAAGATGTTTTCCGTAAGCCTAATTTTATATGTAAACCCCTTACTTTCTTTAAAAATAGAGACGTTTTGTATTTGGTATATGCTATTTTGTTACGAAAAGTATTAAAATCGGAACGTTTAGGAGCCATTAACTAGATATCCAATGCGTCATTTTCTTCAATACTTCCTCGCTTCTTTCGCAAGACATTTGATTTTCTATCTTATCTTTCCAATCCTGTTATTACAATCCACTTATTTTTTTTAATTAAAGATTCGATTTGTGGAAGACAAATGTAAGCAATTAGAAAAGGATAAAGAAGAAATGAGAGCGTTAATTTTACGTCAAAATAAGTTCCTTGAAGATCAAATATCTAAATTATCTGCTACTATAAATTCTATGATGACCGAGAAAAAGGAAGTGAACAGTAAAATTTTGCTTTACGAAAGGAAATTGGCGGAACAACAGGATAAAATCGATCAATTGGTATGTTAATTTTGTCTTATAGTTTACAAGATGTAAGATAAATACTATAATCGATATTCATTAGACTAGCTTAGCTTTCTTGATGAATATGTAAACAAACTTGACTAAGGTTTGGTCACTGATTCTCTTTAAAATTTCGAAGGAAATCGCTACATTAAAATAATAGGCAGAAAAATGTTGGCATATATGATATGATACGAGGGTGATTAAGAAAGTAAGCCTCCAAGCCCATTATTTGGCCAATAGTGCTGCAAACATTCTGAACTGTTTATCATTAGTGCACTGATGTTTAAGCTATAGAAATCTTTTTAAGTTTTACGTCCCACGGTTATGCCGGTTAGGCTAAAGGAGACGATGATGATGAGAGATGAGTGAAATGGTGGAATGAATAAAGTGGGAGGAAACGGGAGAACCCCGAGAAAACCCACGAGCACGGTGTTTGTCCACCACAAAGTTCACTTGGCGGGGGCTGGGATCGAACCCGGGACCCCAAGCACCAGAGGTGAACGCTCTACCACTGAGCCACCGCGTCCCCATTTAAGCTATAGAATGCCACTTGTTTCACCTTCCTATCTCTTCTCGTTCCAGAGTAATGGTATCCAGTGATGACGTCCGGTTGAAACAGCGGGTTGTCATTGAATTTCTGACTGCGGAAGATTGTGTGCCCAGGAACATTCATCGCCGGTGACAGGTCGTGGATACAATTACGACCCTGAAACGAAACGTCAGTCGATGAAGTACCGCCACACGCCCTCTCCTTCGCCAAAAAATTCCAAGTTGTCCCATTTGCTGGCAAGGTGTTGTTGACATTCTGCTTCACCCTGCCTATAATCCGGATCTTGCGCCCTGCGACTTTTGACTCTTCATCAAACTTAAGGATCACTTTAAGAGCCAACGCTACATCCGTAACGCAGATGTGGAAGCAGTAGTTGAGCAATATTGTCGCCAGTAGCCGCCATAATTCTTTGCCGACGGCATGAAAAACTTTGTTTCGCGTTGGCGCAAGTGTGTTGCCCATAATGGGGATTATGTTGAAAACTGATATCACCATTTGTAGCTGATATTGCAAGCTTTCCACTGATACCTGTATTGGTGCTATCTGTCAAACACCTTGGATCACATTGAAGGTATTGCTTTCTGAATCACCTTCTGTTGCGTATAGTGGCTGAACTATTACCCATATCAGAAACAATGTTGTGCAATGAGTGTCATTAACAGAAGCTGAAACTATCACACAATGTAAAACTGCCACAGTGAAAACACGTTTAACCAATTGAGACCAAATATTAAATCTGCCTTCGAGTCGGCATGCCTAACCAAAGTTCATGACAAAAGTAGAAATTCCGGAATTACTCGTTATTTAACACATCTGGTGACGCAAGCTACTTTGTATTCTTAGCAAAAATTCCTGCAGATGTGTAGTAGCAGCCTATACACTACACCATGTCACTTTCTTATTGCTAGCTTTATTACAGATCTGTATGTCACGTTGTAAAGTATGTACTGCGTGTACATTCATTTTATTAACTATACATTCCCTTAAGAGAAATCCAGAAACAGTAGTTCATGATGGGAATAAGTTTCGTTGTATAATTGCTGACCGATGCTATAGCATACGTAATGAATAACTCAGATATAAATAGCCTTATCTTGTATTCCGAAGTATTATAGTTGTTGATGTTGTTGGTTTTTCCGAGTATAGCGTCCCTTTCAGCAAGGAGGCTATATTAAACGTGGGATCCGAACCACATGAGCTCCCGCTGGGATTCGAACCGGGGTCTCCCACGTCAAAGGCTAGTATAATTGCAATCATGCGTTAGACAAAGACAGAAATCATCGACAAAGGTGGTCAACACTTACCGAAATTGTATGATTATTCGGGAAACAAAATAAAAGTTTTCATATTTGAGTTTTGATTTAGAACTTATGAGAAATAATTTCTAATGACTTTCATTATACTGTATTGATATACATAAAAAAAAAAAAAAAAAAAAAAAAAACTAACTCCATGGCTTATGGAACCCGGAGGTTCAATGCCGCGTTCACAAAACCTCTCCACTGACTTCTATCCTTAGCCAACTGAATCCAGTTTCTACTTTGTATTCCTATCTCTGCGAGATCCATCTTAATATTGTCCTCCCATCTGCGCCTAGGTCTTCCTAATGGTCGTTTTCCGATTGGTCTTCCAGTCAAGACTTTGAAAGCGTTTCTACTTTCTTCCATTCTAGCTACATGACCCGCCCACCTAAGCCTCCTAGACTTGACGACCCTATTGATATACATGCTTTCAAGAATTCCGTACTCTCATTATTCGTTAGTCTCGGGAAAATCTGTACAAAGAGAAATTTGCTTAAACTAGACACAAGTGCATAAGAAAAAGTCTATCTGGTCACAGGTGTTTAGATTTAAACTCTGTCTAGAATTACATACCTAGATCCTGTTCATTAGTGTATTATAGATTCTGATGCAATCTTTGGGCATGCATCTGCTGGCATGTCTAAGTGTAATCAAACACGAATACAGCAAATATAAAAATTGAAGAGGTTAATATTAAAATTTGCATATAATTTTTAATGGTGTAATAGTATAATCTGATTAAATATCTTCATAGCAGAGTGATATGTAACTTATATTGTGCAAACTACTATTTTTTTTTCCAGAGTCGTGATTTAAGAGCCAGTCACAAACAGACAACACAGCCTGTGGACAAATCAGTTCAAGTTCGTATTGATCCTGAGTATGTATTTATTTAAATTCATTTTTCATGCAATACAAAGTAATATAAACAGAAAATAAGTACAAGAAACGAACATATTGATTATACCGGTGAAGAAACTGGAAAGAGTTCTTCAAGAACAGAAATACCCTAAATTAGTCCACTAGCATTCAATGCTTCACAGAAATCTTATTTACAAAATCACGTTAACAAAATTTCCAAATTATGATCGATCGATAGGTATCATTACATTATATTTATTGTATTCTATACTACCTACACATATTGTGTACAAATAGTGTAGAAGTAGTAGTTATAATAGATGTATGTTCAAAACATAAAAGGATTAAGAATTCTAGCAAGTTTGATATTGAAGGGTTCACACTGAATCTATAACAACAAATAATTAACTCACTTATCACAACAACACATAGCAAATTGGAGATAAGTATATAAAGAAATAACACTAACCAAAATTTTTGATAGAAATTTAGGAGATAGCTGATTTTTATTTTGTTCCGCCCCTTGACGTATGAAAATAGTCCAAAAATTGCTTTATATGCACAATTTCATTTCTATTAAGCACACAACTTAGAAAAATGTTACTTTTCAGAGATGTAACGGACCATTTATCAATACTCTGTTACAGTCTTTGATTGATTAACGTTCCGTTACAGTTCTTCATCTTACGAGTAATTGCTTGTACTGAAAGTAAAACTTGACATCTTCCTTAGTATTCCGTACATGTTGACAGGCAGATGTTTTATCATTTGTTTATTTATTTTAGAATTATAAAACTAACGATCAAAGGTTATTTATATTAAGAAATCCAATAAGTATATGCAAATTAAGAATTAATTTGGTATTTCTGTTGTAAAATTATTTAATATTTTATCATATAATCTAATATATAAAATTGAAAGTGATTATGTTTGTGACTTAATGACTTTTGAACCACCCAACCGATCTCGATCAAATTTTCAACATAGATGAGGTACGGACCTGGGATGTTTTTTGTCATTTCATTTTGACGGTGCAGTATTAGGAAGAGGGAAATATTTAAAAGTGATCGAAAATGACCGATACTAGTATCGAATCCGTATGGAATCCGTATGGAGTCGCTCAGATGAACTCTGACACTTCCGATGCCTTTTAAATCCAAATTTAACCCCGCAACTTGCTGGAGGGAGAGAAAAATTATCGAAAATGGCCGATATTAGTGCCTAATCCATAGTTTTCGGGGTCACTGAGATGACCTGTGACACTTCCAATGCCGTTTAAATCCAAATTCAGCCCGTATTGGCCTTTATGTCCAAAATGAAACATATTTTCTCCGTGCGAAGAATGGGCGATCTGCTAGTGATTTATATATGATTATGAAGATAGTCGATTAACTAATTATCTTATTATTGCTATAATTAAAACATGTATTTTTGGAAACACGAAATATTATTTTAGGACGGAAAATTTAGAAATAGAGAAGAAGAAGAAGAATATAGATATTTCATGTGAACTGTAATGAGAGGGATAGAGGTCGAGTATAGATTATTATTTGTGGTGAAATAACATACGTGTTGTTAATATTGTCAGATTTGTAATTTTGAATCTAAATATAACAGATCTCTGAATATTGAGAGTTTGCTAGTGTAATCAGTAAATTTTGGCGGTCTATGCTATATTAGTAGTTATTTAGATGGATAGTCTAAATATATTTGCAATATTGGTCTAAGTGAAGCCCAGGTTCTCTAACTATCTTCTTGTCATTCAAAAGTAATACTTTCGTATTCCAATGTGCCTCTCCCTTATTGTTCAACTATTTTTATTTTTATTTTATTTATTTATTAGCTTGTTTTGCATACAATTCAGAGTATTTCCGATTATACATATAATTGTCAATAATTACAAAATAATATGCATGCTTGGACAATGCCTTAAAATATAGAAATATCTAAGAAAACATAAGTAAGTTAATGTATAAACTAAATGATTTTGAAGCACAATATGTTATATTGGAGTTATCATGGAGCTGTTAGTTTTGAGATGTTTAATATTTATTCATAATGAGTTCAATTAATTTAACCTCTGTTGTTATTTACAAAAAGGGAATCTGTCTGCAAAATGATTATTGTGGTATCATGGTGGCTGTGGTAGCGTCTTACTCGTAAGTTCTTGTTAAAATTCTAGCAGGCTTAAAAGGTCACGTCTGTGGTCCGAAGTCGATGATCCTTCTCGCACATTGATGGTTGATGATATAGAGGTGCATTCTGCTGTAGTAGTCGTACACACATTCTTTAGGGGGCTCTGATGGTTTCTCTCATTCGATTTTACTATGTTATTGAGTTACGCATAGAACGAGAAGAAAACGGATTGTACGATTAACATAGATCACTGATAGTAATGAAATACCTTCAGGAAACTGGGAACTGTGACCAGGGAGATAAGAAAGCGATATCGTTTGAGCAAATTTGAGCATCTACTACAGGCCTGTCCATGAATTGGCTCCCGGAGCCGAAGCGTGAGCGAGAACGAGCGGAGATAAGAACAGGTGAGCACAGGTGTTGGTAGCTCCGCCCCTTCCACTGCATGCGATAAGTGTTGCCAACCACACATGATGGTAAAAAACCTACGGCCAAGCCTGGTCACAAATTCGCACGATGTTGAAGCATTGAGCAGACGCAAGCATTAAATGTGCAGGTGTGCTCTCCCCCTCCCCACTTCGAAAGCAGTGACGCGAAAACACTGCAGGAAATAAAATTGGTACGTTTTTTGATCGAGGAAGACGCATGATAGAGGTTACAGTTAGCGTTGAAGTAACTAACAAATGAAAAAGAAAGAAAGAAAGAAAGGAACTAATATTAAACATGTCAGCTTACAGACGTAAAAACGACTGCAAAAATCGGAAACGAATTGTTTCAGGCCTTTTTTAGCTTGCTTACACAATTCGTGACATTGTATTACATTAGCACTCGGTCTGTAACTTGTCACTCGCTTCACGTTTGCTAAGTTGTGAACGCCTTTCGTTGCTAGATTGATAGCAGAACGACGGGAGGTTGAAAATAATAATAATAATAATAATAATAATAATAATAATAATAATAATAATAATAATAATAATAATAATAATAATAATAATAATAATAATAATAATAATAATGCGTATTATTATTATTATTATTATTATTATTATTATTGTTATTATTATTATTATTATTATTATTATTATTATTATTATTATTATTATTAGTAGTAGTAGTAGTAGTAGTAGTAGTAGTAGTAGTAGTAGTAGTAGTAGTAGTAGTAGTAGTAGTAGTAGTATTCGGACCAAAGACGGATGAAAATGGGGATTGGAGGAAATTCATAACGAGGAATTGCATAGTTTATACCGCTCACTTAACATTGTTATGGTCATTAAGTGTAGAAGGCTCAGGTGGCCATTCCGTGTAGCCAGAATGGAAGAAATTAGAAACGCTTTCATAATTTTAACTGAAAACCCAATTGGAAGAAGACCACTAGGAAGACCTAGGCGTAGATGGGAAGACAATATTAAGATGGATCTTGCAGAAATAAGAGTACTGAGTAGAAACTGGATCCAGTTGGCTAAGGACAGAAGTTAGTGGAAATATGTTGTAAACGCCACATTGAACCTTCGGGTTCCATAGGCCATAGAGTTAGTTAGATATTATTATCTAAAAGAAATGTTCAAATGTTGTTAAGAGACAATTACACAGAAGAACTGAGTTCCGACCAAACACTAATTTGCCGGAAGGAAATTCCAGTGCAGTCCAGCCCACTTTAAGCGTTATCCGTGCAATCCATGTTTCATGTTCAAGACATTGGGAATAATTGTTCGTATCATTCAGTTGGAACGTTCCCTTCCAAGTTTACGCTGTTACAGTAGGCCTACAACGTCGTGACTTTCAAAACCAGTCAGTAACTATCGAAGAAAGACAAGTGTGTAGCTTCAGTCGTTAATATGATTTAACATTCTTTTTCACTTTTAACAAGCCACCGGCAAGCAACCAGCCAGGGACAATATATTTTTCCTTATTAAAAAGACACTCCTTGTTAAAAAAAAAAAAAAAAAAACTAATGGTACCCACTAATGGTCACTCTTAAAAATGGAAAATCTCTTTGGCTCTCTTAATATTTTGTTTGATTCTTTGCGATCAAAGTAACATTAAAAGTGGAAAAAATGAAATGAAATCTTTGGGTTTTACGTCCCACGGTTATACCGGTTAGGCTAAAGGAGACGGTGATGATGAGTAATGAATGAAATGATAGAATGAAGAAAGTGGGAGGAAATGGGAGAACCCCGAGAAAACCCACGCACACGGTGTTTGTCTACCGCAAAGTTCACTTGGCGGGGGCTGGGATCGAACCCGGGACCCCAAGCACCAGAGGTGAACGTTCTACCACTGAGCCACCGCAGCCCCACTTTAAAAGTGGAGTAAGAAATACTATTCTTCCTATTGATAGTGTAATAGTGGCTTCTAATCTCCACAACCAACCCCTTGCTAAGCCTATTCGTACACACATACATGCATAAGCTAATTTTCTGGAGATAATACTTAGATAATTACAAACAAGTGCTACAGTATTTTTTTTTCGTATCAACAGATTATCTCTTTTCCTAAAAAGCGAAACAACATACCCACACTCGGATTAAAAACTTGATAATATATATATATATATATATATATATATTGAAAACTGGTTTTCCATTGGGCAAACTGGCAAATTTTTATAAATGTAAGCTGGTTTGGTTCCGCCACATCCTTCTTTAACAAAAGGAAAGAAAAAGGAAGAAAAGGAACGTACATAGTTTATCATTTGATTGCTGTTACCAGTTTGTGTTGTCTATAGTTAACGGTTACCACATTGTAAAAAACACTATACACTAAATGGCAATCAGTTACCATACATACTTTTTTTTTATTTGGTAAGCTAGTGATTACCGCCAAGGCTGACAACACTTCCGCTCCTCTAAGGACAAAACCCGAAGATTCACGAAGCACGAACAACGGTATTTGCTCGTAGAATGCTCGTGAGCGTTCACGAGGAGAGTTTCCACTATCTGCTCGCCGTGGCCAGGGCTGATCTACTGTATTGCGGCTGTCTACTTCTATTCAGACCTGATATGCATGAGCTGTCTGAAGCTAGAGAGGAAGGAAGGCGATGTGCGTAGCACATATCATATATACAAAGGTAGCACGTAACGGCAATCTTTATGTATTATTTTTATTATTATCTTTACAATTAAATAAGCTGTTCGAAGACACTGTAGTGGAAGCAATAACACACTAAAGATACATTACTGGCCTTGAAAATAAAAATAGAATTATACATGCACATTGTCTTCTCAGTCTTATGGAGACTGTACTAGTACGCTTCATAATCGTTGCGGTGAGAAGGGTCATTCTTTTATTTTGTTCCTATGAGGTATGTCCTTTGATAAATCATACAGGCATAGAAGAGGCGTCTTAAATTTAAAAAAAAAAAAAAAAAAAAAAAAAGTTCCAAAACCACACAAGTAACTATTGAAACAATGAAAACAGCATACATGTTGAACTGTAATTGTTAAGTTGCCTACTGAACATCACACCTATACGGAAAGGTATGAAGTAAATTTATCAAGGTGGTTGCGTACTTGCCTGCGCATTCAGGGAAAATATATCAAAATTTGGTACCCAACCTTTACATCTGACATCAGCCTGTGGCTCATAACGATAGCATATCTGTTTCAAATGCATAGTCTAAACTTGTATTTAATGAGGAAGAGAAAACAGCATTACCAGATGAATGTGTCTCCCATGATAATTTTCTTTCCAGCAGACACTCCACACCGAATCCAACAACCATAACTAAACATTAGTGATTTAAATTGACAACGAAATATGAGGAAGTTCTAAGTTACAAGTTATCTCGAGATTGCAGTAAGGCGAGATTTTACACATAGATACAGGATTCTTTACTCAAACTGCAACGAATATTTGTCTGGACACTATCACTTGAAGGATTCAACGTATATATTTGTGTGTGTGTGGAAAAAGCTATCGTTTCGCTTCTTGAGTACAGAATGGCTAGATTAAATGCTACTGTTACATGTATCCACAGAAAAGTTTTATATCTATGAAGTACCAAACCAAGAAATGGCTAGAAAGACATAAATGGGAATACTGTCTGGGAATACATACTTCTGTAGTTAATACTGATTCTCAAAATATAATCCTGTCATCCTTCCACATAAAGCTAGAACTAATTATTATATTATTATTATTATTATTATTATTATTATTATTATTATTATTATTATTATTATTATTATTATTATTATTATTATTATTATTATTATTATTAATTATCTTTCTGAAGGGAACGGGCAAGGTGATTGTTTCAAATATTTGGAAAAATATTCCCTAAATTATCCGAGGAAAAATTGAAGAAAGAGCAATTTTTAGACCACGGATTAAAAAAGTTCATTCAAGACACAAACTTTATATGAACAAGTACTCCTGGTGGAAGAGCCACATCTTATCTTTCTAGAGTATTATACATTGTTGTTAAGAAACTGACAAGTTGAAAGCTATGAGCAGATGATAGCTGATCTGTTTGCAATAATTTTAAGTGCTGAAATGCAAAATGTCACTGGAGCTACATTTTCTTCATTCTCATCTTTCTTCTTGGCTTGATGAAGTGGGTGAACTTTCATTAACAGAGCCCAAAGCTCAAGGTGGGTGAATCCTTGTCATGGTAGAAGACTATTATTGGTTACTTGAGAGACAAGACAATATACAAGACGAAATCTATTTGCCAGTAAAAGAACCTCCAAGTATCAGACAGTAAAAATTTCTGCAACTCGATTTTTTCTTTCTTTTAGAAGTTTGCGTAACGTAGAATCTAACGAAGCTCCCAGCTGGATGCTGTACAGTTACTTTTGTGTTCTTTTACCTTTTCTTGTCTTGTGTTTTTTTTTTTTCTTATCTGATAAAGTATCTTGCGAAAGTCCTAATAGTTTATTTGCTATTACTTCTTTCTGGTAAGTATTTGTTTTCCACAAACACCACTCAGGAATGCTTCCCAATTGTAAAATGGTATTTGAATAAGGTGTATTCCAAAGTTGTAGCTAATGGGCATAAATAACAAATTTATGGCACAATAAAGATTTTAGAAACGTGAATGCAGATAATGAATATATGAACTTAAGATAAGTTTGATAAATTTAAATATTTTCATGTGTATTTAAGCAATCTGTTCAAAAGAGTTGGTAACATTATACTTATTGTAGAGGTTATCCACAAGCATTATTATCAATGCAGAATGTTTTACGGATTTTTTAGGAATATTTAAAGAATCAAAAATTATCATTATTCCTGAACTGTTATTATAGATGATCTTAATCTTGAGCTTTCAACAGAAAAATGAAATGAAATCTTTAAGTTTTACGTCCCATGATTATGTCTGTTAGGTTAAAGGACACGGTAATGATGAGAAATGAATGAAATGGTGGAGTGAAGAAAGTGGGAGGAAACGAGAGAACCCACGAGCACGGTGTTTGAGCTTTCAACAGAATACATGAATGGAAAGTATTCTGTAGGTTTACTAGTTTAGAAATTAATGTTTTGCATAAAATAAACTTTTTAAATTTTTCACAGTTAAATATAATTAGAAATGTAAACTAGAGAATTTTAGATGTAAAATTAACTAATATACCTAACATTGAAATTTCTAAACCTGACGTTTCCTTTGTCCACCAAGATAGACACCACTCATGTCTAAATATTAATATTCAGATTCTGAAACATTGTAAAATTTATTTAAAAAAATTGTGAAGCTGTTTATAATTTTAACAAATGAATTTTTCTAAAGTTATATCAGCTCTACAAAGTGAAAAAAAAAAAATCCCTTGAATGTAACTAATGATGTAGATTAAAATGTTATTTTTTAAAAAATGTGAATTATGTAAGGTAGTTGATGAATGCGCACCGAAAAAGGTTAGAAGCAAATGTTCATATTCGCCTTGGTTCATTGTTGAAATAATAAAAAATGTAAAGAAAAAAGTTCGTATTACACGTAAACAGGGACATCGTTAAGGGAAATAAGGGGGAGTCCCCCCACAAAGTTACCAATTTCTTAACAAACTGGCAAACTAAAATACCTAGTTGTCAATTTGAAGAATGCCGTTTTCTTCAGTTGAATTATTTGGTTTAACATTTTCTCAGATACCCAGTTGCTGTAGATTATTATCAGTTCTTTTATAGACTTGGTATAAATTTTGTGTAGTTTCTTATCTTGAAATAAATTAATACATTCTTTTTTTAAAGCTTCTTTACTTGTTGCAAGTGATTACACTTTACTTTTGTTCATTTGATATTCCTAAACATTTTGAAGAATTTTTAACAAAAATCGGGAAATTGTACCACTGACAAAAGCAGAATAGATGGCGTGCAAAATTAAAACAAAGACAAACAGAAGAGGCGTTTTGGTGGCACATAGAGCATTGGACGCAAAAGCATTTGATACAAGAGCGTAAACAAGACAACTGGCAGATTGTGGAGAGTAATAAGAGAATAATAAGAATTGATATTAATAAAACAAGAACAAGGCAGTGACTGATTAGTATAAACATTTTACTATATATAGTATATAAATTTGACAAATTTAATAGTTTTTATGTAATACTAAAATTTCAAAGGGAAGTAGATTTTGATACCAGAATGAATATATTGTGTAACCGTGTCTGCTTTGTGTGTGAATAGACCTTTCGCTTTGAAACAATCGAAATCGAAGTGGGAGTAGACTGGAGGACTGAAGAGTAGTAGTAGTAGTAGTAATAATAATAATAAATTATGTAGACTGACCTCCCTACAATATCGTCATGGGTTCAGATTGATTGATTGGGAGTTATAAGGGGACGTCAGCATCAAGGGCATTTGTCCCTAAGACAATAATAATAATAATAATAATAATAATAATAATAATAATAATAATAATAATAATAATAATAATAATAATAATAATAATAATAATAATAATAATAATAACCTCTGCGCACTTTTACACTTTAAAGTTTCGATAAAGAAAGTTCATGTATTTGGGCATCAATAAGTAATAAACTATACAAAATTAGGTATTACGAGTATATCGCTGACCACTGGTTCTCCTAATAATTAAATATGAAATACACATTAATTATATATGAATTACTGTAATTATTTTGCAAACATCTGACATTATTTTACTGTATTATTCCCCCAGCAATTTCCCTGTTCCCCAAGGATTTCGCACCCTGCTTTTCATCATAAATTCCACTATTTCAATTCGATAATAAATAATGAATTTAGTGTAGAATCGAATAACATACATTAAAATATGTATTCTAGTGCATTTTTCTCTTTTCTAACCATAGACATTATTCATTTTGGTAGAAAATCTTTCTACAAAGACATTCTCTCAGGCTTTCTTCCCCTTCTCTGTCAGAGTCTTGTTCCGCACCCTACCCTACAAACTCCAGCGTTTTACCAAACGTCCTTAAAATATGAAGTAGATGACCTAAGGAGGTATTTGTGTGCAATATTATTCCGTTGGGAACAGCACTGATCTTCACGGCGCTGTTAAGTAAAGGATGGGGCGATAAGATTGTTTTGGTTTGATTTAGTTTAACGTCCTACGTTTATGCCGGGTAGGTTAAAGGAGACGTGGACCTACTGATGATAGTGGAATCCGAAAAACTTTGTTCGTTCAATGCTTTCCCACTGGGAATCGAACCCGGGACCCCAAGTGTCAAAAGCTCGCGTTCAGCCATTAGATTAGCGGGGAGGGCAAGACTGTGTGTTTGTTGGTGTCGATTCAAAGGAAGGGGTATGTTATAAAAATGTAAAAGTATGTCAGAAAGTGCAGAAATATTTCCAGTGAATATTCAATATAGGCACAACAGAACATCCATATTTTTCAGCCACAATTCAATTCAAGATTCTCCCTACAATATCGTCATGGGTTCAGATTGATTGATTGGGAGTTATAAGGGGACGTCAGCATCAAGGGTATTTGTCCCCCTCCCAGTAAAAAGTGCCGAGATAGTCGGACTACCAAATAAAAGTCAAGTATTTAAAATGCAACATGAAAAATAAAAAGCCAAAACAAAGCGTGTCAGATGGTGTATTCTCTTTAATGGAGAATGTGTGGAGAAACACTTGAAAAAATCGAGTCTTTTATTGCGCAATTATCCTCAGTTACATTGCATTTACTATTTTCATATTTATTTATTTGTTGAATGTATCGGTTAATTTTCGAAGAAATAAAGCAAGATACCTAATTTTCACTGACTAATGCTCTACAGTTGCCTCGTCAAACCACACCCACTTAGCCTAAAAGGGAATCTGCAGCGTTATCCAACATTCCTTCCAAGCATTGTTGTTACTTGTTATCGACAAATACAATAAACCTTCAGGTTCTTTTCTCGAGTGGGGTCTTTATCGCATTATTGTTAAAATTAAAGTTTGACGCTACCTATGAGTTTGAGCCAACAAATACACTTTATCACACAAAGTAGTTTAACTTAAGTTCTCTTTCGTAGTTGTAAAATAATAATAATAATAATAAAAGTTAAACAACAATTCAAATTGGTTTCGTTCCTCGCAGGCAGAGGTTCGCTCGCATTATCATGTATGCGTACAAAAATAAAAGGTGAAATTTACGTCATACTAGCTCAAAATTACACAGAGATCGTAGTTGTTTTCAGTTTCGAGTGCAAAATACGGGAAAAAATATTTTTTTAAAAAATGATTAAAATGATAAAAGTGAGACTAAGATTTTCGAAACACTTGGCATCTTATTTTTAAATCAAGAATTGGCAATTTCAAGTTTCATCCCCCTCCCCAATCTTGTAATACTCGCTACGCCGCTGCACGTAAATTAAAAAACAAATCTAAACTTTACGATGATTATTTGTGTTTCGCTGAAATTAGTTTTCAAAATTATAATTATAAGATAGAAGAAAGCATTATTAAAGAACTTCTGAAATTCTGGAATTATATAATAATATAAGATATTCAATTTTGAGAAGGATCAATCCATTCTTGAGTATAAGGACGAAAAAAATTATCGATAACAAATTAATTTGTAAGCTTTTGCTATGCACTTTCACTGTTTAATGCTGAACCATCTAATTTAGATTTACATGAAATGTATTCAATTGAAATTTCTTCACTGTAGATATAATAATTTTAGATATGATCTACAAAGCTGAAATAGGAGAAACAATAGACAAAATGAAAACTAAAATATCATATAGTCATAATAGCATATATCTTTAAAGGTTGTAAAGAATTTCTTATTAAACCATTGACTTGTCTTTGAACCAAGGTAAATTTTCAATGAAATTTAAAATATCATCGGTATATCCTGTTCCTAAAGTTATTCCAGGAAGATTAACACAGGATCATAGACTAATTAATCTGATCGCTTTTGCTCCTAAAACATTTGAAGGAATTATTTATAAACACTTGCTTAAACCTGTTTTCACAAATTTAACGAATTTTCAATGGCTTCAGACGCAGTAGATAAACTATTTTAAATATGCTGATCAAGGGACTAATGATTCTTTCAGTAAAAGGTCTCAAGTAGACGTATCCAGATTTTAAACGATTAAGAACTAATAAAATTCTTTCACTCATATTTAAAGAAAAGAACTCAGTATGATATCTTTAATACTATTAAGTATAAGCAATACATAGTACATTCTGCGATACTTCAAGGATCGAATTTTAGCCCTTTGCTTTTCCTTATCATGATAAATGGTATACCTGAAATTTAAAAAAATACATGTTTAATATTTGCCGATGATGTCAAATTGTACAGAGAAATCTATGCAAAAAAATGATTGTAGTAATAATAATCGAATGTTAATAACCTTAATGAGTGGTGTAGGAGAAATAATTTGCAACTTTTATTAGTAAATGTTATGTAACGGTTTTTTATTCTTAATGAAAAGAAAGTTACTATGTTTGCATAATCAGACGTTGAAAAGGAAAATTGTAAAAGATCTAGCGGTTTGGTCTGATACGAATTTGAAATTTAAACATCATACAAGTATAATAACTAAAGAAGCTTTTAAAATGCTGGGCTTTATTAAGAGGAGGTCAAATCATTATTTGTGATAATGAAGAAACTATATTATCGTTATATAATGCCTTTGTTCGATCAAAGCTGGAATATGTATCTGTCGTTTAGGATTCTTCGCATCAGTGTCGAACATAACAAAGCAATTAAAATATCCTGCTTATAAAATACATGGTATTAAAACATGTTATATTTCTTACTATATACTCTTGGAAAGATTTAATTTGTTGTCACTTAATAATAGGTTTGTTGAGTGAGTATTATGTCTTAAAAAATTAAGTAATAACAAAGAAATGTTATTTGCTTCTAATTAAGCAGATTATCTCTTTATTCACTTCGATGAAACCTGAAAGTTAGATTTTTTTTGTTTAGATATATGTGTCTGATAATAGAATAAATATAAATAAAAATTTCCACTGTATAAATTATATTTGGTAATAGAGTACAGCATATGGGCTTGGATATATTTCAATTTGAATTTATAATTCTTAAGCAAAAGTATTTTCAGTTACTAATAAATTCCGAAGTTATCCACCACGCTCTTTATTATAGCACTGCACACAGTTGTACAGAAAATAGACAAAAGAGAGTCAATTTTCATCAAAAACACCCAGATCTGTGCATATGCAGATGATATTACAATAGTGGCTAAAACAGAGAAAGACCTGGTGGAAACATGTCGAAGATTAGAAGAAGAAGCAAATAAACTTAGATTAGAAACAAACGTCAACAAAACATAATACATGATTGTCATTAGCAAACCAGAGAAATTTAAAGAGAAAAGCATAGTCATATATGGGAAAAAGTTTGAAAGAGTGAGCTCGTTTAAATATTTGGGTATTTTAATTAACGAACAAAACAAAAAGGAAGAGACGATAAGAGAAAGGATACACATGAGAAACAAGGCTTATTACATAAATATGCAACTAATCAAAAGTAAACTTATAAACAGGGAATCTAAGGTTATTATCTACAAAACATTAATCAGGTCAATCGTAACATACGGAGCATAAGTATTTTTTCCATGAATAAGGGAGAAGAAGCTCTGAAGATTCGAAAGAAGAATAATACGCGAAATATACAGCCCAGTGAAAGAAAACGATATATGGAGAGAATAAGGAACAACGAAGAAGTAAGCAGCATATTAAAAAACGAAAATATTGTAAAATTTATTAAATCTCAAAGAATAAGATGGCTAGGCCATGTACAGAGAACGCCAGAATCAAGAATACAAAGAAAAATAATGAAAGAGCAAATATATTCCGTAAGAAGAAGAGAAGACCAATAACAAGGTGGATAGATGACGTAACGGAAGATATAAAACGATTAAAAGTGAAGAGATGATGGGAGATCGCCAAGGATAAGCACATTGTTAGGGAGGCCACGGTTCACAAAGAGCTGTAGTGCCAATTGGTAATGTAAGGTAAGGTAATAAATTGCAGAATGTTTACGCACGTTATAAATAAAAGGGAAAAGAATATTTATTGTAATTTCGTGTTATTAATGCTAATTATATATTTGGTGTTTGTCCTTCGTAATTAGCTTTAGGTATTAAGTACAAATATATCATTATTATCAGTATCATAATCACCAATGCTGTAAGAATGCACTGTTGCCAATTCAGTATAATACTATATTTTTTATTTTCAAATTTCACAAAGTTATGTTATACATACAAAATGACTGAAAAATGGAGAACAAAAGTATATATCTAATACGTAGCAACATTCCAAACTTTAAGAATTATTCGAGGAGATTAATTGCTATAGTTTTGATTCATAAGTTGCACAATAGACGGAAAAAAGTAGTTTTTTGACGGAAGTACTTCCTACCCAACCCTCAAGTACAAAAATCTGTACACTGACTTAACAATTTTGTCAAAATATAAAACTATCTTTGAATAATTTTTAAGAATATTTCAAAGGAAATAGTTTCCAAACTAATACAACATTTTTCATATCAAAATATTTTAAACATACAAACCATAGAATATCGCAGTGAACTAAATAAAATAATTATCAAAGAATCAGACCAGGTAAAAAGAATGCTGTGAAAGTCAATAATATTTATTCCGTTTACCAGTTCTCAGCGTGGCCAAGTGGTTAAGATACCGCTTCTTACATGGTGGTTAGGGTTCGAACCTTACACACTCCAATTATTATTATTATTATTATTATTATTATTATTATTATTATTATTATTATTATTATTATTATTATTATTATTATTATTATTATTATTATTATTATTATTATTATTATTATCGTTTGGTTTGATATTTGAGAAAAACATTACTGGAGAACAGAGTAGAAAACAATGTTCAAATAATCACGCACGGGGCGACAGAAATGCGCCGGGGTACCATCGTGCATATACCACATACGTTGTCGTAAGTCCAATGGCATATCCTCCAGAAGTGTAGGAAGTATCTCGCGCAAGAAGTTCAAATAGATAAGCCCAGTGAGTCGTTGTGGAAGAACAACTGGTCCAATGAGATGGTCACCCAGAATCCCTGCCCAAACGTTGATACGAAACTGGTACTTGTGGCGGGTCTGTACCATTCCATATGGATTATCCACAGACCACAGATAACTATTATGAAAATTCTGGATACCATCCCTTCAAAATTGGGCTTCATCTGTGAACAAAATGGAGGAGAGAAAACCGACAGTTGTTGCCACCAAATGGAGAACCTGATTACAAACGTCCAGCCTGGGAGGAAAATCCCCTGGCGATAGACCCTGTACCCGTTGCAAATAATAGGGGTAAAAATTGTTGGTATGAAGGATCGGCAACACTCTCTCATGACTGACATTATGCTGACGGGCAAACTCCCTGGAAATTACACTCGGGTCATTGAGCACATGTCAAAATACATTCTTTGGCATGCACAGTGCGTTCCTCACGTGGTCTTCCCGTGTCATACATGGCAGGGTGGAACGTTCTGGTCTCACACAAACGACGAAACAGCGTTGCAAATGTTGTATGATGCGGTTGGCGTCTATTGGGATATCGATCGTTGTATAATCGCGCTGCCTGCCTACCATTTCCATGTGCTTCTCCATACACAAAAATCATCTCGGCCTGTTCCTGATTGGTGTAATGGGCCATTGCCACATCACACTACACTATGAACGTGATTCACAACACACAACGTAGTAGTTGCCCACTTCAACTTCACGGGTGACTTTGACAGACAAGGTAGGTCTGCTCAATGGTGATGTATTGTTTGTTGGTTGTGCACTCAGTGTTTCTTCAGTGCTAACTCCATGTGCATCGGAATGACCTGGACTGGCAACTTTGGGGTCCTCTAGAGGCAAATCAACGAAGTACGTATGTAGTGTGGTTTAGCCGTATGGTATCTATGGCCCTCTGTTTGTGACCGTGCAATGTTCCAGAAAATAGTAAATGTTTTGCTGTCGGCAGTGTTGGAATAAACGAGGGGATGCAGGGGAAATCAACTTCACGTAAAAGCTTATCCCCGGCTTATATAATGAAAATAATATAGTATCCCTGGCAGGAATAATTAATGCCACTGCATTGTTGGTTACCATCAGTACCTGGTGATTATGGATCTTCAACACAGCGAAATGAAACTCCCGCTAATTTTAAAGTTTTTTTTTATAATATCTAGAAAACAAATAACATTATTGGAAAAACAAAAACATAGTGCGCTAAATAATATTCTGCATGTGATACCGTTATCACAACTCACCTATCTTCTTTGGGTGTGCCGCTATTTACAAAACCCGCAAAAAAATGCTAAATCTTTCGGCAGTTGCAAATGGAAAGCAGATAAGTGAGTTGTGATGACGGTATCACATGCAGAATCATAATATCTAGCGCACTATGCTTTTGCTTTCACAATATTTATTTTGAACATATTACAGAAAAAAACTATAAAATTAGCGGTAGTTTAATTTTCGCTGTGGTGAAGACCCTTATGCAATAGGGTGCATCGAATTTCCACTTTTTTTGAAATCAGCTTACCCTTAGTGATATTTTTTTGCGAAATGGCCTCCATATAACGTGTAAAAAATTGCAAGTCGATTGGTCAATATCTTTAGGTGCCACCAACGGCCAAAAGTTTTAAAATTTTGTTAAAAAATAAATGTTATTTTAAAAAATGTAAAATATCTAGTTTTATGAAATATGGTTATCCTATGTGGTTTTGTTTCTGTAAAAGGTCAATATTTTACGTGAAAAAAATTTCAGCTTGATGAGTCAAGTCATTCAGGTGCCACCTGTGGCTTAAAATATGGACAAATGTGTTCCTACTTTTTCATTTTTTAAAATTAAGTTGCATTGTTTGTGATTCATCTGGATCGTTAATTAGATAAGAAAGATTTTGTTTTACATCTGCAGCTATTTGCTTATTTCCAAACGTTAATGATGGAAATAACCCAGAACTCACCATGAGGAGGTGGCTGTAGTTCGAGTTCCGCCCACACGTATATACTAATGTTGCATATGGTAGTGCAAGTCATATTGTTACTCTTTTACCTCAAACTGTTTTTCTTTTCTTTTTTGTATTACATTCTGGTATGTTTTTTCTTGATTGTAGTGTTGATAGGACAAATCTATGTCGTGCTTCTTGCCCACATACCGTTGATGCCGCTTCTGTCCCCAACTTCACCATTCTTTCTACCGCGCGAGTGTGACAGGGTAAGGATGTAATATATTCATTAGCCATTGGAGCCGTCTTTACATTTTCTCTTAGCTTCTGCAGGCTCAAGTGTTTTGTCAGTGGTGACTCCGTCAGCGTCATGTTGACCAATTAATCATATCAACATAGTTTGTCGCTTCTAAGTAGATTTCAGGGATGACGAATTCTCGTACCGGTACGAGATCACCAGATTGGGTCGTTTGTCTTGGTTTTAGGACTCGCCTCCAGCCGAGCTCTCGTACATTAGCATCTTGGTCAGTCAACATTGATAGAAGTAGGTTCTCAGGATGACCGTACCACGCATTTCTACGGACACTGGATCAATTATTTTCCTGTATTTCGCTTCCATGTGGCGAGAAGTCGTGATGAGTTGCCACAAATTACGAGCTTCTTCTGCACACGATGTATTACGGATCACAGCAAACCAGAGTGGCGCGTAGACCATCATGATGTACTGGTCGATGGTTTTAAGTTCATTCGTGGGTTCTTTTGTTACTACGCACAAATATAAGACTCTATTTGCTGTAATTACCCATCTCGTTTGATGAATTTTACCAGGCTTCATGTGAGCTAACTCAATGGGCCATTCTCCTGAAGAAACCGCTTGGCAGATATTCAGCACATATTTTTGATCCGTGTTTAATGAATCCTCAGTGAAGTTGAGATCCCAGTCTACTGGAACGGGCTGAGAAATCTGGAGTGACAACTCTTCGCAGATTGTAAGTGCTGATCCTATTGGCCCTTTAAATGTATTTGGTCCAGTAGACTTGCCGTCTATAAATTCAATCAAATGTCGAAGTGGGAGCTCATTCGTGTGTATGATGATTAATTGGGGATATGATTAATTGGTCAACATGACGCTGACGGAGCCACCACTGACAAAACACTTGAGCCTGCAGAAGCTAAGAGAAAATGTAAAGACGGCTCCAATGGCTAATGAATATATTACATCCTTACCCTGTCACACTCGCGCGGTAGAAAGAATGGTGAAGTTGGGGACAGAAGCGGCATCAACGGTATGTGGGCAAGAAGCACGACATAGATTTGTCCTATCAACACTACAATCAAGAAAAAACATACCAGAATGTAATACAAAAAAGAAAAGAAAAACAGTTTGAGGTAAAAGAGTAACAATATGACTTGCACTACCATATGCAACATTAGTATATACGGGTGGGCGGAACTCGAACTACAGCCACCTCCTCATGGTGAGTTCTGGGTTATTTCCATCATTAACGTTTGGAAATAAGCAAATAGCTGCAGATGTAAAACAAAATCTTTCTTATCTAATTAACGATCCAGATGAATCACAAACAATGCAACTTAATTTTAAAAAATGAAAAAGTAGGGACACATTTGTCCATATTTTAAGCCACAGGTGGCACCTGAATGACTTGACTCATCAAGCTGAAATTTTTTTCACGTAAAATATTGACCTTTTACAGAAACAAAACCACATAGGATAACCATATTTCATAAAACTAGATATTTTACATTTTTTAAAATAACATTTATTTTTTAACAAAATTTTAAAACTTTTGGCCGTTGGTGGCACCTAAAGATATTGACCAATCGACTTGCAATTTTTTACACGTTATATGGAGGCCATTTCGCAAAAAAATATCACTAAGGGTAAGCTGATTTCAAAAAAAGTGGAAATTCGATGCACCCTATTATGCAACCACACATAGTGAATATGACGTGTCCACCATTTCGTCTCTGTTTGAGATCTCGACATAGTTACAACTAATTATGGTTACCAGGTAGGAAACCTATCCATTCACGCCTATTTTGACGTATCTTTACCTGACAATTTCTCCGGGAGTCCCTACGCTCCTTTGGGGAATCCCTTGTGCACTGATTTCACGATTGCGACATGCCCATGTTTGAATAGAGCAGGTTTCGTTCCTTTGAGGTGACCATGCCGCCTTGAATCTATCATTCGAAATAGAGAAGATATAGCGCTCAAAAGTGTATTTTGCCACGTTTTCGGCATCATGTAGCTCCGAAACTATATGTCCTAGAGAAAAGTGCAAAAGGACTTTTGTTTCTTGTTTCGGTGTCGGGAATCACCTCCCGAATTTTGTCGGTGGAGTTTCCTACCAGCCTGTATATATATACAGATGGTGATCAGAAAAATGGAAACACCTGTAGTTGGCAACACGTCAGATGTATGGGTTGGCAGTGGTGTCGTGGCGCCCGCAACGCCGGACTGCTGGTGGTGGTGTGTTAGGTCGGTCTCCATACTACATCAGGCGCAGTGAAACAGCAGTGTCCAGTGGCTGCAGCAGACGGAGGTAGTGTAAAATGGGAGACCTCTCAGAATTTCAAAGAGGACAAATTGTTGGTGCGCGGTTATGTGGAGTGTGTGTGAGCGCGGCTACTGTGTTAGGTGTGTCGCGTGGGACGGTGTCGAAGGTGATGACGGCCTACACAACACACGGGAAAACCACATCGGGGAAGCGGAACAGTGGGCGGAAGAAAATCGTGAGTGACAGGTCACGCCGGGTATTAAAGCGCATTGTCACGCAGAACCGTCGTGCCACTGCGGAGCAAGTGACGGAGGAACTCAATCAGCACCTCCCCCACCCTGTTTCGACAATCACAGTCCGCCGCGAATTATATGACATGAACTTACGGGGTCGTGTTGCACGGGCCAAACCGCTCATCAGGGACCATAACGTTTTCGCACTCCGCAAATGGTGCTGCGACCATGCAACTTGGACCGTTGAGGACTGGAAACGTGTGGTATGGTCGGATGAGTCATCCTTCACCCTATTTCCAACCACGGGCCGTATTTATGTGTGGAGAACGCTCAAAGAAGCTTATGATCTGCAGTGTCTCCGCAGAACTGTGAAACATGGCGGCGGCTCAGTGATGCTGTGGGCCGCCATATAATGGTTTTCATTGGGTCCTGTGATCACACTTAGCGAAAGAATCACTGCCAACGATTATGTCGCAATTTTAGGAGACCACATGCTGATGATGCTTATGTATAAAGGGGTGATATGTTTATGTACTTTATTTACAAATCACGCATATCACATCCACAGCTAATGAACTGTATGATTAAACCCATATTACTGATTCACCCAGATATCATGGAGGAACGAGAAATGAGACTTCAACGAATATTTTAGATGTTATTTACTTCAATTCTTATTCAAAAGTACATGCGTTAATATGATAAATATGACATGCTTTGTTCATATGTTAATATAATGATATAATACTTGAATATTAGTACAATGAATCACTTAACTTTTTTCTGCAGCAATTGTTGCTTGCTTGCTGCTAAACCACATGGTTGCTTGCTAAACTATCATACTTTGTCTTCGGTCACACATAAACTGAGTAGCACTCTAAAACACTGTTAAGAACATGTAAATCTTGTATATTAATGAACATGAGTGTTTCTCTAAAAATATGAATAAATATGCTTTTCTAAAACTATGAATGAATATCCTTGCCTAGTTGCACTTCAGAGCACATTGTCAAATGCACAGACACAACTTGAATAGAACACTGAAGGCACTGTTGCCAGCCAATGCAAACACAACTCACTAAAACTCACCAAAAAATCACTAAAAGAATCACAAAGAATTCACTAAACCACTAAACTATATAGAAAAAAATGAAACTAATATGAATAAAAATAATGCACATATGCAAGCTTATCCACTTGCATCCTATGGTCCGGATGTTGTTCCCGGACAATGACGCCATCTTCCAGGATGATAATGCACCGATTCACACAGCTGGCGTTGTTGCAGCGTGGTTTGAGGAACATCAGGATGAAGTTCAACACCTCCCCTGGCCCGCCCAATCCCCAGATCTCAACATAATTGAACATCTCTGGTCCGTCTTGGAAACACGACTCCGGCGACGATTTCCACCTCCATCCTCTCTCACAGAACTGGCTGGTGCCCTGCACGAGGAATGGTGTAAAATTCCACTTGCTACCATTCACGACCTCTATGCCTCCATCCCACGTCGCATCAAGGCTATTCTGAAGGCGAAAGGTGGCCCGACACCATATTAATCTGGTAAGTTGCAATTTCGTTCAGGTGTTTCCATTTTCCTGATCACCATCTGTATATATATATTCAGAGTGCGGAAAAAGTCCCGGAACGGTCCAATATCTCGCGAAGTATAAAGATCAGCAAAACAAAACTAACATGTGTTAAATTGGTTTTAAAAATCTATCCAACGATACCAAACGCAACCCCCTATCACTACTTTCTTCGGGGGTAAGGGGGGCAACTTTAAAATTTTAAATGAGAATACCTATTTCTTATTGCATATTTGGATTCTCCAGAAAAAGTGACAGTAATTTGACCCAAAATTGAAAACAGTGTCTTCGCAGATGGCGCTTGAATCGACACACAATAAAAGGTGGTGCAGCAAAACGTTATGAAAATGCGAACTATTAGTCCTGTGCTCTGTAGCCGTACGGTTAGCGTATTGGCTTATGGAGTCAGAGATTGTGAGATCGATCCGCGTTCAAGGCAATCTTCTTTCTTTTATTTTCTCAAATAAATCCCATGTTTTAACTTCAATTAATACTTTTTTGAAGTTTCATAGAATACAAATTTCGATGATTGTTCTGCAAAGTAGCTTTATGAAGTGGTTCTTGGTAATAGGGTTACTTACAATAAAAATAAACCATTTTTGTCGCCATTTGTATTTTCTTGCAAATATGGACAAATATATTATTTTTTATCGAAGTTAAAATGTATGAATTCATTATTTGGGTGTAGAAAATGACATAAAAAATGTTACTCTGCGCGGGAATCAAACTCAGGACCTGTGGTTCTACAGTCCAGTACATTAACCGCATGGCTACAGAGTACGATGCCGAGATAGCACATTTTCGTAACGTTTTGCGTTCCTTTTTTGTGTGTGTGTGTCTATTCAAGTGCGAAAAAAAAAATGAAAATGAAATCTTTAAGTTTAACGTCCCACGGTTATGCCGGTTAGGCTAAAGGAGACGGTGATAATGAGAAATGAGTGAAATGGTGGAATGAAGAAAATGGGAGGAAACGGGAAAACCCCGAGAAAACCCACGAGCACGGTGTTTGTTCACCACAAAGTCCACACGGCGCGAGCTGGGATTGAACCAGGGACCCCAAGCACCGGAGGTGAACGCTCTACCACTGAGCCACCGCGCCCCCCTCGATTCAAGTGCGATCCGTGAAGGTACTGTTTTCAATTTTGGTCAAATCACTGTCACTTTTTCTGGAGAATCGAAATGTGAAATAAAAAATTGGGGTTTTCATTTAAAATTTTAAAGTTCCCCCTGTACCCGCAAAGGGGGTAGGTGGGGATAGGAGTTGTGTTTAGTATCATTGAATGGCTTTTTCAAAACTATTTAACATGTTTTATTTTTGTTTTGCTGATCTTTATACTTCGTGAGATATTGGACCGTTCCGGGACTTTTTCCGCACCCTGTATATATATATAAAATTAGCCAGTCATATTATACATCTTATGACGTAGTGCCACTTGAAAATAAAAAATATACGAAGTTGGCAACACTATTTTACTTACAGCATTAGTGATACAACTTTTACATAGCCTGTACAGTAGGGATGGCCAGACGGATCCGGATCTCGGATATCCGGATCCTATAATATCCGGATCCGGATCCTATAAGATCCGGAATTTCGGATCTTGGATCCGGATCCGAAGTTTCGGATCTTGGATCCGGGTCCGGATATCCGGTTCCTGGATCCGGATCCGAAGTTTCGGATCTTGGATCCGGATCAGGAATTTCGGATCTTGGATCCGGATCCGAAGTTTTGTATCTTGAATCTGGATCCGGAATTTTGGATCTTGGATCCGGATCCGAAGTTTCGAATATTGGATCCGGATATTCGGTTCCTCTATCCACACCCGAAATTTCGAGGTTCAGATTCGGACTCCTGATTTGAATATTTTAGGCCTTAGATTGAGACCCAGAACTAAAATATCCATATGTATAAAATTGAGTAGGTGAATTTTATCTAACTCAGTGGGAAGACAATTCAGTTTAAATGACAAAAATTACATGAAAATCTATTTTCACATTTTTCGGGGTTAGACCACTGTTGCGCACACCCCATCATTTAGTCTTTAGTATATCTTTAAACGTACTACAAGTATGCCACTTTCATCTCAAGTCAGTAGTTGTATAGATCTGCCTTTTGTTATACATATATTAATCGAGTTAGGATTAAAACTCGATCTGAACTCCTGCAGCATTACGCTAAAATCATGGATGTCTTTGAATTTTCGTCATTATTTCTATTTTTTATTACGAGCAAAATAAATATCATAAGCGGCATTTTACATAATACATATAGACGCAGTTCAGTCAGTTGATTGCTTAAAGTTTATAGCAAAGCTATTACATTTCTAAGACACTGGCGGCTTTAGGACAAAATCCATGGCTTTCCCATAAAATCTTAAATCTCTCTATATAAAAAGGGCAAAGTCCTGAGTGAGTGAGTGACAAATCACCGTACAGGCCAAATCGCTTAAGCTACAAACGTGAAATTTGGACAGTTTATAGGCTTTGTGACGTAGGATACCACTAAGGAAGGATTTTGGGAAATTCGACGAGGAAGGGGGGAAATGGGGTGGAAAATAATGATGATTCTTGACGTTAGATGCTTCAAATTTGGTATTTGGGTTTCTCATTGAAAATAATTTGATACTTGTTAAAGTGCTTTTTGATATTTAAATTAGAAGAGGCAGGGAAGATGTAGAAAGTAAAAGAACGGGTGGTAATTGCAATTATTGCAATTAGTATAATAATATGCCTATATCTTGGAAACTTAAAGGGTTAGAAACATGGAATTTGGTATTTGGACTTCTCACTTAAAATAATTAGATACGTATTTCAACGTTTTTTTATATGTGGCCCAGAAGGGAAGAAAAGGGCGAGAAGAAAATTAAGTGGAGATTACAGTTATTGTATTAATATGTTCAATCCTTTAAGGTTAGAGACTTGAAATTTGATATTTGCATTTCTCATTGAAAATAATTTGACATGTGTTTCAGTGTTTTTTGACGTTTTAGTAAAAAGGAAAAGAAAAGATATGGAAAGGAAAGAGGGTGGGGATTGTAATTATTATAATAACATGTCGATATCTGGGAACCTCTGAAGGTTAGGAGCATAGAATTTGGTATTTGGACTTTACATTTGAAATAATTAGGTATGTACTTAAGCGTTTTTTGATGTATGTCTTAGAGAGGAAGAAAAGGGGCGGGGAGAAAAAACTTTTATATCTCGTAATCCTGGAATGTTAAAGAAATGAAACTTGTTATTTGAACAAAAATTCGTTATGAAATGAAATCTTTGAGTTTTACGTCCGACGCTTATGCCGGTTAGGCTAAAGGAGACGTTGATTATGAGAAATAAATGAAATGAAGAAAGTGGGAGGAAACGCGAAAACCCCGAGAAAACCCACGAGCACGGAGTTTGTCCACCACAAAGTCCACACGGCGCAAGCTGGGATCGAACCAGGGACCCCAAGCACCGGAGGTGAACGCTCTACCACTGAGTCACCGCGCCCCCTTAAAAATTCGTTATGTTTGCAGGCGTATGATGTGCGAGGCCGTAGACCGAGCAAATGTGTGGGCTGGGGGGAAAGCCCCCATGTACTCGCACTGAAATTCGGTATGTCTCGGGATACCGGAATGTTATTACTGTACATACAATTTGATATTTGAACTGAGATTCGGTATGGTTGTAGGTTTACGAGGTACGAGGTCATAGGCCGATTAAATGAGATATCAGAGGGTCTAAGGGCAAATCCCCAGACATTTCTTTTTAAATTGATTATGATTAGAGGCTTTAGTGGTGCGAGGTCCTAGTAACGGGGGTCTAGTGGCGAAGCCCCCAACTAGCCGAGGTCTATTAAGTACATAAATGTATTTGCGTAATGACTGGAAATTGCATGTATGCCTGTAGACAAAATTGCATAAGTAGCCACGAGAAATGACAATCCTTTAAGATAAAAATTTTAAAAAGCTACCAAAATGTACTCTTGAATGAGTTGTATATTATATTTGCCCAGGGCCGAATCCAGAACGGACTCCTGGAGGGGGCGGATGCATTCTTAGGGGGCGGTTGGGGATGTTAGCAGTGAAAAATTACTTAGATGATCTGAAATTGCCACAAATTACTACTAAAGTACACTGTTAATGGTGGCGCTGGGTAGAGGAGAACGACTTTTCGCCCTCCCCCTGCATCCGCCTATGTGTTTACATGAATGATATAGCTCCTTATACAACCTATGCAGAGTTAATAGTAGTGGATTACTAATTACAAAGATACGTGTTACTGCTCGAGGCTCCATATGGTATTTTGTATACACATACAGTACATTAATACATTGATTTTGATACATTAATTGCCATTTAGAACTTCATCTCTACTACAATTCTTAATTCTAACTGGAGTGGTACGGTCACAGAGAAACGTATTTTTAAAGAAAGAAAAAAATTCATCAAGAGCAAGAAAAGGAAGTTGCTCCTTAATTTGATTTGATCTATATTTTATGGGCTGTTCTATTAGCAATGGCCTAGCCCACCACGACTAGGAAATGGCCTCATTCAGTGACCACAATAACTCAGAAAGAATTAGAAAAGTAAGCAGCCTGAGTCTAATGAAGAAGCTTGGGCTTGAGACTAAGGTTTCATCCCAGCATTTGACTAGTGTTACAGAAAACAAAGGACAAATTTCCATCAGGATGACCGCTTTAAAAAAGATTTACTACCTTTTCGGTCAAGTATTTCCACTAGAATCGAATCTGACAATGAGATTGCTCTCACCTAAGTCGACAGTTTTACTCAATCAAATTTGGAGTAATTGTGACATATTAAGGCACGAAAACCAAATATCAACAGAATGAAGAGAACGCAAGGCTGTCACACGATCAGATACCAAAAGTGTCTTAAAATCTTATTTTAAGTATAGGAATGAAAATCACTTTGTCAATAATTTCGAAAATTTTGCTGATTCGGAACACCCGAATTTTCTGACACGGAGTTTCGAATCCGGATCCAAGATCCGGTTTTTCAGGTCTGGATCCAAGATCCGGTTTTTCGGATCCGGATCCAAGATCCCAAATTTCGAATCTGGATCCAAGATCCGTTTTTTCGGATCCGGATCCAAGATCCGAAATTTCGAATCCGGATTTTCGGATCCGGATTCAAGATCCGAAATTTCGGATCCGAATTCAAGATCCGTTTTTTCGGATCCGGATCCAAGATCCGAAATCTCGGGTCCGGATCCAGTGTCCGGATATCCGGACCCAAGTGGATCCGGATATCCGGATCCAAAAATATCCAGATCTGGCCATCCCTACTGTACAGTATGTACAATGTTACCATAATTTCTTACAGGTTACTTAAATACATTTGAAGATACTTGAATTTATCTGAGCACTTTACCATTTTTTGCGTTCACGTTTCTCAAATTTTTTATAGTACCGTAACTTTATTATTTATGGCCATTAGCAGCTACAACTTCAGAAACTGTTACATCTTGTGATAAGTACAGGGGTGCGATTCACATATGTTTCTGAGAAGGGTAAGCCATTTACGTAATGGTACCTTTGTTCATGTGTAACGGTGTACTGGGGTTCGAATCCAAGTTCCGATTCCGAGCGGAGCTCTGGAACGCACAGATTCGTTTCAGACGTGACTTGCTACGAGTAATTCAGAATATAATTCTAATTGTCTCATTAAAGAATCCGAAGTGGAATTTTTTTAGCTGTTTCTTCATAGTCCTACTTCTAATGATACATAGCCCTTGAAACATCTGAGTTTATTCCTCTTCTGTGTTTTCACTAGACAAGTTTATTTATTTATTTATTTATTTCATTTTCCGCCGTAAGAACTTAGCGTTCATGGCTTCGTCAAGAGGTACAGCTACTATTACAATTAATAATAATAATAATTACAAGAGAAACGCTACAATTAATAATACAATTATTAAAAAATAATATATAATAATACAATATATATATACACCCTCCATTCCAAAAGAAACCGAACTTTTGAAAACAAATAGTACCACTAGTGCCATCTGTTGTAATATTTTACCGGTAGATGGCGTAGTCCCTCATTGACAACTGGTATAAGTGTCATGACATTTGGATGCACGGCAACAAAGTTATTGCGTTTCAACTGTCAGTGTGTTGTGTACATCGGTCGGAAAATGAGTTTCAAACAACGAGCTGCAATTGAGTTTTGTGTTAAACTGGGTAAAACTTTTAGTGAAACGCACCAAATGCTACAAAATGCATATGGTGATGAGTGTCTATCCCGTACGCAAGTTTACGAGTGGTTCAGGCGATTCAAATCAGGTAGAGAGACGCTGGATGATGACGAAAGATCAGGCCGTCCCAGAACCGGATTATCGGAAGAAAACATCGAAAAAGTGCGTGAATTCATCAAACATAACAAAAAATCGTCGGTGAAAGTTATTGAAATGGAATTAGGCATTCCTGAAACAACCGCATACCGCATTTTGACCGAAGTTTTGGGCCTTAAGAAGGTTAATTCGCGGTTTGTACCACACAAACTCACCGAAGACCAAAAAGTTGATCGAATTGCGCATTGCAAAGACATCGTTAAAAGTGCTCGGCAGGATCGAAACTTCTTGAAATCGATTGTAACTGGTGACGAGACGTGGTGTTTTGAATATGAGCCCGAAACAAAGCGGCAAAGTGCTGAATGGAGAGCGCCGGATGAAGGAACACCCCAAAAAAAGTCGCTTGGTGAAGTCAAAAGTTAAGGTGATGCTGATTTGTTTTTACGATTCAAAAGGAATTATCCACAAAGAATTTGTTCAGCCCGGCCAGACAGTCACTGGAGAGTTTTACTTGGGCGTCATGAAGCGTTTGCTGGCAAGAATTCGTCGTATTCGGCCCGAATATCGCGAAATCGGCAGTTGGACTCTTTTGGACGATAATGCACCATCACATCGTTCGCGACTTGTAACTGAATTTTTGGTCAAAAATCACATTATTCGGTTGCATCATCCGATCTATTCACCAGATCTCGCTCCGTGCGATTTCGATCTGTTCCCGAAATTGCATTTGGCGATGAAAGGAAAGTGGCACGCATCGATTGATGCCATTGAGAAGGCGACGACCGCCGTCCTAAAGACCATTCCAATAAAGGACATGGAGAAGTCGTTTGACTACTTGTTGGAGCGTGCAAATATGTGTATCGATGCAGAAGGGGAATACATTGATTAATAAAAATGATTTGTTCCAAAATGTACATTGCTTTTTTTGTTTTTTTAAAACGTTCGGTTTCTTTTGGAATGGAGGGTGTAATAATAATACCAAATATATACGTAACAATAAAAATTAAACTAAAAGTATTTTTAGAGAAAATATAAATTGTACCTTATTTTATATATTTCAAAATTCAAATAAATCTTAATATTTACATTACAAAGAAAGATCACACTGAAGATATTAATCTAAACCATAGAAAAGATGTTTAAGTAACAGTAACTTGAGGTGTCTTTTAAACTGCAAATTTGGCATTCGTTTGACACGATCTGGCAATTTATTATAAAGTTTTATTCCTCGAATTTTGAGTTCTTGTTAGACGGAAATTTTGTATATGAATATGATTGGTTGTTCTTGTGTTGTATTGGTGTAGGTCCGAATTGAGTTGAAAGTTCCTTTAATTCATATGTATGAATGATGTTGTTTCGAGAATGTATATACACGGCAATGGTAATATTTTAAGTTTCTGAAACAGTGGTCTACTTGGTGTATGAAACGGAACTGATAACATTATTCGTAACATTTTCTTCTGTATTGTAAATACTTTTTTCGCATAACAGATATTACCCCAGAAAATGATTCCATACGATAGAATTGACTGGATCAATCCGAAATAAATTGTTTTCAATGTTTCTGTAGTTAGAATCTTACTAACTTTACGTATAAGATATATTTTCGCGCTTAGTGTCCTCAACAAATCATTCACGTGATCATCCCATGTTAACTTAGAGTCTAATTTTAACCCTAAACATTTACAAGTGTCAGATACCTGCATGAGTTCCCCGTCTATATGTATTTGATGTATATTTAGAGAGTTCAGTTTTCCTTTATTCAAACTCATTATAGTTGTTTTCGCTGTATTTAAGTTAAGTTGGTTTTGCTTTTATCCATTCTGCAATTTTATCTGTCGTGTTCTTAAATATGAAGTCCTCGGAGCAAATGTTATTTGGAATTTCAACTAAAATGTTTGTCCGCAAAAAGTACGCTTTTGTTTGGAACTATATAATCGGGAAGATCGTTAATGTATATAAGGAAAAGTATAGGACCTAATATTGATCCTTGTGGAACTCCGTGCCTAATGTGTCTTACCTCTGACTTGGTTGGACCTATTTCTACATATTGCATGCGGTTAGTCAAATAGAATTGAAACCATAAATTAGCATGACCTCTAATACCATAACTATGCAATTTATTCAATAAAATTTTGTGATTAACAAGGTCAAAGACTTTTATGAGATCCAGAAAAATTCCATATATTTTATTTCTTCTCTCTCTCGCTTTATATATATCACTTAGAAAAGCAACTACAGCATTGTTAATTGATTTGCACTTCCTAAACCCGAATTGGCTCTTCGTGAAGATATTATTCTTTTACAAAAAGAGCACCAATCTGTTATACATAACTATTTCTAAAATTTTGGAGAAAACAGATAGAATAGAGATAGGACGATAATTTCATGGTCAGTAGTTGATCCTTTTTTGTGTATAGGTCTTATTTTTGCAAGTTTAAGATCTTCTGGAAATGTTCCCGTTTCAAGGGAGGAATCGCATATATCAGTCAACGATATAAGAAAATATTCGGCACACATTTTACGCAAATAATAAGGAATATCGTCGGGCCCAGAACTTTTCGTCTTCATTTTTTTAATAATCGATCTTATTTCTAACTCTGTGGTAGGTATTAAGTATATAGATACAGAATTACTAGATAATTTTATGTTGTTAGTCTTTTCAGACTCAGAATTTGAGTATGTTTTTGCAACGTTGGCAAAAAAAAAAAAAAAAAAAAATCATTAAGTAGGTTTGCAATATGGTGTTTATTGGTTATTTCTTGGCCATGGTGTATTATTTTTTTAATTCCTATTTTTTGTGGCTTTGATGCGGTTGATTGTTCGTTTACTACTTGCCATAGTGTTTTGTTCTTGTTATTAGATTTAGATATCCTATTTGATGTGTACATTTTCTTTGCTTCTTTTATTACTCCTTTAAGAATACTTCTATATTTATTAAAATATTCTTTTAGTTTCCTATTATTCGTCCTTTTCACAATTGTATGTAGTTGTTTCTTTCTCATGCAGGAACTAATTATGCCTCGTGTTATCCATTTTTATCTAGTTTTGTGAGAATATACCTTTATCTTCTTAAGTGGAAAGGCTATTTCCAAATAGTGCCTAATGGCATTAATGAACTGTCTGTATTTATTGTTTATGTCATTTTCTAGTAATGTGTTTTCCAGTCTTCCTTGCTAAGAAGATATTGAAAGTACTTAACGTTCGTTTCATGAAAGTTTCTTGCCCACTTACATTCTTTTCTATCAATTTTCCGATCTTGGGGTTGAAGTGTTATGTTTATTTGAACTGCATTATGGTCGGAGAGTGATGTGTTAAGATTATTTGCTTTAAAGGATGTAGTTTCATTATCTATTACAATTTGATCTATACAAGATTCTGAGTTTTCTGTAATGCGGGTTGGGGTGTTTATAGTGTGTTGTAGGCCGAAGGATTATAATGTTAGGTGATTTGATGGTGTCAGGAAATCAATGTTTAGGTCGCCACATAATACGATTGGTTTACTTTCTTTCTTAACTAGAGTTAACAGTTGTTCTAATTTTTCAATAAAACGGGGAAAGGAGCTGTCAGGTGTTCTAAACATAACTATTATAATGAACCTATGTCCTGATTTTTCGATTTCTATTACTGCATGCTCAAATGTCTGTTCCTCATTTAGATGCATGCTGTTGTTTTTTACTTTATACTTTAATATTTTTCTCACAAACATTAAAGTACCACCGTACCTACTGAAGGTCCGGCAAAATCCACCAACACATATATAATTTGGTAGGACTGTATACTCTATTTCACCTTCCCTCAACCAGTGTTCGGTAATACAAATTACATCTGGGTTCATCAGCTCACTGTCGTTTCTAATTAGTATGTCTAGTTCATCTATTTTAATTCTAATGGATTGTACATTCTGATGTAGTACCTTTAGTTCAACTGTATTACATTGGTTTGATTGACAGCATACTGACCTAGAAGAGATATCAATGTCGATGAGTGGATCATTTGTTATCTCTTTGATGCTTAGATTTTCATCTAACTTAGATACATGTTCTCCATTAACTACTTTAGAAGTGATATTATAGTCTCGTCGCATAAAAATCATTATTCCTGAGTTTTTCGAGTAATCGCCTTTGTCGATTGGTCACACGCCTACTACTACTAGGGGCGCCTACCGTTGAATGTGTGTGTTTATTTTGTGGTGTCATGCATTGAGAAATTGGGAGGATAACTTCTGTGTTTCTTTTGTTGTGTTCCGAAACGATTTCATTGCCTTCTGCGTTACCATTAAAGAAAGCAGCCATGGATTGCGAACTCACAGTAGATGTATCTGTACTCCTTTTTTTAAAGTTACATGTTTGATTGGGTACTGTCTTTCCACTATTAAGATTTACTAGTGTTACTGATGTACGCCCCAAGTTGTGTAGAATCTTTTTTGCTACTAATAACATTTGGCTATCCTCACTGTACATTTCAAGCAATCCATTCCCCATAGCTAAACTAAAACTTACGTTGGAGAACTGAAATGTGTTCAAAGCTCTAGAGGCATCTTTTACAACTGTGCATTTAGACGTTACATTTGTATTATTAGTAACCTGTTTGCAGGCTAAAGATTTTGTTTGCCCATTTCTGTATTGTACTATACTATATGATTTTGCACTGGACTTATTACTTATTAATTTATTTACCTTGTCTACAATGAAAAGCTTACCTCTGCGGTTTAAATGTAGACCATGCTGAGTATGGTGCGTTCGGTCGAGAGACTCAAGATCGACAATATGTACATTAGTATACTTGTTACATAATTTCTTGATTAGTTTTCCTGACTTCTAAATTGATACAAGATTTATCAATTAAGTCGTACCGGTGAGGGACTGTACAAACCAGAACATTGGTATTACTTAATTTACCTAACACACTTTCATAAGCAGCTATTACACTATTTGCTTCGTTTTTAGATACATCATTAGTTCCAGTGATTATTAACACATAATCCTCTTTTGTGAGTTTTTCTGTTTCTTGTACGCAGTCCTTCAACACTTGCTCAGATCAAGCTCCTGGCTTAACAAAGTTAACTGTTCTTAGCTTATTTAGTTTGTTGTTCATAAGTGTACCTAACCCACGACCTTGGCTATCTGATAATATAACTAGTTTCTTCAGGTCACTTTCCTGTCTATTACTCCCTTCAACATTCCTATTTCTTTTTTTTTCTTTTTTTTTTTTTTGTCGAGTCACGTCTAATTTTGTTCTCAGCTTGTGATGGGTTTCATCATCTTGAAAGAATTTCGGAATACTTTCCCTGTCCTGCGACATACTGCTTTTAAAATGTTCTTTGACCATTTCATCTTCAAGCACTACAAATCTATTCTGAGTTCTAATGCCTTCTGGTGAACCTACCTGTTGATATTGTGTGCTATTTACATTACGCATACAAATTTGTGACTTCAGATTATATCGCGGTTTACTTTTGTTTCGACCTTTTCTTTGTCCTCCAATAACTGCGTTTCGTATTTAATGTTGGATTTAACATTTACACTGTTTTTCTTCTGCCGAACATTTCCAACAAATTTTGCTGAGTTTTTAGCTATTGGTTGGTTGACACTATTATGCACTGAGTGAGGGACATAGTTTCTTTTCACCTGTTGAAGGATGTTGCTTTCTTGCGAATTAGGGTGTACATTAATATTGCGTTTTACAATTTCACTCCAGGATGCACTTGTATTTTCGTTTTGAGAGATTTGTCCATTATTTTGCAGAATGTCTTTAGATAATATGTCTATTATTAACTGTTTCGATAGAATTTCTTCTAGTTTTGCATTCAGTTCTCTTTGCAGCTTTTCGCAATTAATACAAAATGAACCCTCCTTGTATAACATAAACAAAATTCTAACACAAAGAAACTATAATTTTCAATATCAATATGATTTTTCTGAAACCATAATTTGAGCGTAAACTGTAAAGTTAAAACAGGGGAGCTGGCAACGCTGACTTTCATAGAGTTTGCAGCTATGAGATTGCAAATGGCCGCTAATTTATTGTAATATATTTTTCAAAATTCTGAGAATCCACTACAAACTAATAAAATGAAATCTACACAGTTATTATTATTTTGACACAGCTTTTCACTTTTATAAATTGGAGACTGGATTCAACATTTCTTTCCCTCCAGAGCGCTACCTCGCATTTAAAATACTAAAATAATACTCCTAGTGGAAGCACAAATACAAGTTTTGTTCACGTTTCATAAATTATTCATATCTCAGTTTCTATCACTACAAAAGCATATTTTCGATGTTCTTTTAACCACTGCACAACTCACAGATAAAATAGTGTAGAGTAAGTTCTTCCTAGAATAATATTACCTCTAAAATTCTTGCAATAAAGCGGGAGCATTTCATCACGCGTGCAATCGATAGGTACAAGAAAACCTTAATATAAGTCAACGTTCCTACATATGTTTTACAAGAACTGGATTCTGATGGCCAGTATTCGGGTGTTTACTAGTTCAGCAAAATGATGGACGCATAGGAGTAGCAAGACTCCAATTGGGCATCGAACTGAGCACTCACGGAAGTCAATGCTCACCTGAGATGCCAACAATATCCAACAGCAAAATCTTATTCTATCATGTACATATAAATAACAATATAAAAACACAGAAATAAAATATTCACACACGAAAAATATTGGGCGGATGGTAATATTGTGTACAACAAATAAAAATTATTTGAATTTTCCTATAGAATATTTCTAATAACTTTTTTTTTTTTTTTATTGTCGCTGAGTCAAAAACGTTATTAACATTTTACAATACAAAAATAAAAGAAAAATTGAAATTATATTCCAAGATAATAATATTATTAACTTTACATATTGATCTTTAGTGCCTATTAAAATAATTATACTTTTCGTTTACTAAGTTTCATTTTTTGCACCTATATTGAATGTACAAGCGCGGCACGGAGACGACGAATTTCGAAACGCAAAAGAAACATCAAAATATAATTCAAAGTGAAGATACATAACTGCACATTTTGTAAAATACTTAGCTTCCTTGTTCCACTGATGATTTATGCAGGATCTATTTTTACTGATCCATCATCTATTATCGTTATGGACTGATTATTAACATAAATATTACCTTAACATACATATATTTATGGGTACTGTCCTTTCTATATTGCTTCTGTGTCCATGAACGTTACTACATTTCCTGTGTTGCTTCTAGCTGGCTGAGGGATGTGTCTGTAGCTTCTTTTTATAGTTCTTTTATCCGATGCGACAAGCATCTCACCACTAAATTCGTGTATTAGTGTGTGAGAGTGAACAGATGAGCATGGGCGGGGAGGGAGCACTGTTAAATTTTCCGCAGAAAAATGTAAAATAACGATTATTTTTGGACGTTTGGAATTATATGCAAATCACCATATTTTACTGATTTGTAGACATTTTACTTCTTTTCTTTCCCACCAAAATATCATTTTTACCTAAGAAATCTATAGTTTCTTCAAGGTAAAACTAAATGCCTTTTCGGGGAAAACAACAGATTTGCTTCTTTCCAACCAAGGAAAGATGAATGGTCCGTATATGAAGTAAGTGTTAAAAATAACTTCTAAGAGCTACAAGAACTCCCTATAAGGAACATAATTTTGCCTTCGGAGCTTGCTGAACTATTTCAAGCCAATCTGAAGTAAATAATAAAGCAGTGAAATAGCGTTAAATTAACCGAGAATTACATATAGCGATTCTGTATCGTTATAATCTTTGGAGATGTTGTTTAAATCTGTTTGTAGATTATTCAAAACCCATTTTTCAGTTGGAAAGCATTGCTGGTAAGTTTTCTGTTGTCAGATGTAACGAATAAACGAAATTGTCACATTCTCTCTTGAAACAGTTTACGAAATTGAGTGTTTTGCGTACAGTTTCTTCCATGGACAAATTATTCTGCTTTAGTGTTTTCTTGGTGCTTAATTTCGCAGATTAGTGGAATTTATGAGTAAGCTCTCTGAGTAGTGTTTTTTTAAAAATATAATTTCAATTACAATAGTGTTCGTCAGTCACTAAATCCTTCTCTTAAAACAAAATTCGAGAAAAGTTTAGAAGCAAACAGTTTACAAACAAAACAATAAACTGATCTTGGTGAATACAGTAACTGATTTCTGTTGTATTTATCATTGACCATCATTGACTTTTGTCCGCTTTTGTCCAAAGTTTTTACAAGCAACACCTTACTGGTTCTTTACTACTGAAATGCTGGTAAGAATTGTCAACTGGCTCACTGTGGTGTCGACAGTCGATGGGTTTACCAACAATCCAATAACCCACATCATCAGTAGAAGAATCAAATCATAATCCTGGATTCTTTGCTATATTGTGATTTATTTTATCTTTTGTAAACATAATAATTTCTCCACCACCATCATGATCCACTAAACTGTCATTTTCAGCCCTGCACAATCTCATTCTCAGTGGAAGACTGAACAGGATAGCCGACGTAAACGAGAATTAGACAAGAACAATCACATAACCTTCCATGGACCGTGGGGCAGTTACCCGATTCTAATTTTGTTGTATTCCCAATACTAATATTAACCTTTATTATTACTATTAGTGAAGGCATCGGTAGCTCAGTGGTAGAGCGCTCTTTCCTGGCGCATAGGGTCCCTGGTTTGATCCCAGTTCCTACCAAGTAGGTTTTATGGTGGACAAACACCGTATGCGTCGGTTTTCTCGGAGTTCTCCCGTTTCCTTCCACTTTCATCATTCCATCATTATTATCCATCTCATCATCACCTTCTCCCTTAGGCTTGGTACATAATTGTGGAAAATTAAACTCAAAAAATAAAATAAATAAAAATACTATTATTATTATTTTTACTTCCGTCAAGAAGGGTGTTTTTGTCGGAGTATGAGCATTTTTCTTCACTGACGTTGTACAGATTTTACAGACTGCATACAAGGTTTTCCCTGCTTTTTATTTATGTGGATATTTTTCGACTTCGATTCCATGGCCCTTGCCAGAGCTCTGCACTCCCTAAGTGCTCTTGTTATCATTGTGTATAAATCTGTGTATAAGTTTTTCATTTAATGTGAGGTTCCCCTTTTGCGAATCCTTGTTCAATTGCACTATTTTCAATTTTGCTATATGACCCATGGCAAATTCAGCTATGTAAAATTTCTGTAGTGCCCCCTTTCCTTGATGCTATAAATACGTGCTTCTTTTCCTAAATGGTGAATTTACCCCTCCCGTTTGCCCGTGATGTGATCAGAGACAGAAATCACTTTCTTTTTTATTATCTTTGTTATTTTAGGACAAAACCAAATTCGCCGAGAACTGAAATACAACCAACTTCGTCAAACATCAAAGATCCTGATGCACAGAGTATTGGTATCCAGAAGGTGAAGCCGAGAAATAAACCGCAGCACGAAGACGAATTACTATATGATTTGTTTTTCAATGCGAATATTACTACATCCCAAAACTCTTCCAGAAATTTATTGAACAACTACAATGATGACAAAATATGGAAGATATTATCATGAAAACTAGCCCTTGAAGTAAGTATGTGAATTATTTTGACTTTGGTAGTTTTCTAGTAATATTCTAGTTGCAAACAGCAGTTTTGAATTAGTTAATATGATTTACCTACTGTTGAAAACAAACTGTAAAATGGTGAAAAAACTAGATGTAACGGATAATTAAACGTAATATTCATAGATAGAATAGAATGTCTAAAGTTATGTTAAAGAAAAATTAATGTCAGTTTAGCAAAAATATTGGTTACTTACCAATAAATCTCTCCACACGTATTGGAACAACAAGCTACTTCCGTCTTCTGTGGTAAGGTAACATGGATAAAAACGGACGAGAGAAAAAAGGTTTGGAGAAAGGAATTCGTATCACAGAATAGATGAATATAACGTGAAGGATATTAAAATACCACGAGCAGAGCACAGTGCGAAAGAATGAGCTAAATTGAAGAAAGCGCGAGTCTATGTTACTTCGCTATTACTGGATCCAAAATATACATCAAAGGTAGGTAACCGGTTCGCTATTACTGGATCCAAAATATACATCAAAGGTAGGTAACCGGATTCTATCAATGTTGCCAAAATCCAGATTTAAAGCCGGTTTGTATTTGTGAATAAAAAATGATTCTTTAATCTCCCGTTGTTTCTTTGTTTTTGCTGAACCTATCACATTACCCTGCTTTATACTGTCTCACTGTTGTTTTAAGCGAAGAACAAATCCAGACGCCCTCTTCTTTTGATTGTCTAACATGTTCTTTAATTCGGGTGTTAATATTGCGTTTCGTTTGACCTATATAAGAGGATTCACATTGAGCACGATAAATACTTGACTTATTTAGTGGATCAACCAAATAATTTGTAATTTCGGTAAGATATTTTTCTAAACTTTTCGGGGGGGGATACTGGAAGCAGATATGTTATGCTTTGCAAGAACACGTTGAGTTTTTATCGATAATTGTGGAAAGCAAGGAATTCCCATCCACGTTTTTGCTTCTTTGGGAATACCTATTTTAGGGGTTTGCACCGATCTGTGTGTTTCATTAAACCACTTTTGTTAGATGCGCGATTTATACTTTTTTTTTTTTTTTTGGTCCTATTTGATATAAAAACTGTATTTCGTCCTTAAAATCATTTGGACGATCACAAATTAATAATGCCATACGAAAAAGAAGAAAATTTTAAATATCAGTTTCTTTGTTTTTTTCCCCATTAAATTTGATTTTCAACTCATTGAGTATTAATCCTCTTACACTAAAATACATATTGCTGAGCAAAGCAACGTTTATTTATAAAGTAATAAATGTGTGTCAGTTTCACCAACTAACAGAACATATTGGCTTCATCAGACACTGTAGAAGTGTGATGAAGCCGATATGTTCAGTTGGTTGGCGCAACTAACACACAGTTGTAATTTTATAAGTAAACGTTGCTTTGCTCATCGATTTGTAATTTTAGTGTAAGTTATTCAATATAGCAAAGCTAGTATGAATCAGTTAGTTATTAATCCTCTGTAATTAAAACTCAAATTAGATGAGATAAAATTTTAAGTTATCGGTGTTGAATACCCTGCAAATTGATTATATAAGGAACTATTTATTTCCGTTTCCTTTGAAATAAAAAGGAATTTTGTTGGTTTGATTTTATTTTTTTTTTTCTTTGGATCTGTGAAACTTATATTTTCTGATATATAAACTGAACATATAATAACCAAATTCCATTTAAGTAGTATTTATATGTATGCAAAATCTTTCCTGGAAAAAAGCAAAGAACATTTAAATAGACGTGAAGAAGGGATCAGTTAAATAGAGCCATTAAAACTCCATAATAATAAACTTATCTTTGCTTTCTTTAGTTTTAGTTGTTTTCAATATTTCGACCCGCGCTAGTCATGATCACTATCTCTTTTTGTCCTGTTTGCTGAAAACTCACTATATCCACATTCTGTGTTGTGTTGCACTGTTCTGAGAAAGAAAATGAATCCCAAGTATTCCAAGACGAACTTATTTCCAAGAAAGCTTATTTTAACTTTAACGCTGAAGTATCCAATTTGTGTCCGTTCACTGATAACTTGCAGAAAACAAGTCAAGTCTTGTGTAATTACCGTAGTCACTTTTTCCAATAATTTCTCATGTATACTCTATATTTATATGCAATTGTTTAAATTTATTACATTTACAGTTTTCATATACAATTTCTTATTTTGTACATTACGAACGTTACGGATACTTACTTGAATTTCGCTACTTTCTTGCAGAAAAAAAAATGATTCATCAATGACAGAACTTGATGAAAAAAAAAAAAAAAAAAAAAAAAAACTATACTTGTCAACATCATTTCATTGATGGTAATATATATCCTCGCTAATCTCACCTCATGCAACGCAGTGCTGGTTGTGCAGTATTCTGGGACAGTCTTCATCTTGAGACAAATAAACCATCGTTAACCTATCGTTGTAAGAGACTTCTCCTAAATTCTACAGTCAACGTTACGTTTCATTTTTGACCACCTATGCAGTTTTCCTATGCATTGTGGCCAGATTTACGACAGGTATGGAGCTGATAACATCTCTTACATCTCACATCCTTAGTTGCACGTGTATGGTTAGTCCATACTTTAGAGAGTATCAACGCAGATGAATTTGTATGGCTGTCTCTTTCTTTACGAAATATTTGTGCTGTTCCATCATGGTTATTAACGCCACCGATGTTAGACTTTCGGTAGTTAGCACATAAGCACCCAGGAATTCCAGCAAGATTTCGAAACATTGCCAGAACAGTAATCCAATTTTAATATGTTGTACATGGATGGTTTGAAATGTGAGAATTCTGTTGGCTGTGCCTTCGTCACAGAGGAGAACAGTTCGGAATTCAACCGGCATCGCCTGTCTATTGACTACTGAACTGACAGCACTTAAGCTTACCCTCGACCATGCGTTTCAGCTTTGGCTGCGTCATGTACTTACCTGCACTGATTAACAAAGCGTAGTTAAAAAGCATGCAGAATGTCTTTAGTAAACATACCCTCGTGCAAGACATGCTTGAGAGATGTTAGCTATAGAAACGGGGTTGTGCAGTCATTGTCTGCTTACCGACTCAGCAGCTAAGAATGCCGTATTGGTAGGGATTATACTGAAGCACTCTCTCCCGTGCTTCACTCTTGGTAGTTATTAATTCCAACGGATGTGCTCTCTCTGGCAAGCTAATTAGAACCAGGCTAACAACTTCCAATCTGTTAAACCTACTTTGGGCAATTGGCAATGTCCTCGCCTACTAGTCGACTAGACGAAGTGATATTGGCGCATTTGCGTATCGGACACTCCTTCTCACACATTCCTATTTAGTGAGTGCGCAGCATTAATCGTCCGTATTGCGAAGTATTGCGAATACTGTATTGTCCTACTGAGAACTCGGGATTGTAGAAGCTCACACTTGGAGCTCAAAAAACACTTGGAGCTCAGAGAATGTTTAGGACTGCCTAAAAATCTTAGATTTTGGAGGATTATACGATTTTAAATGAAAACGTTCACACTTTTATTCGTGGGATTGCAGTAGTTAACGTGCTCTGAGGTTTTCCTGATATTTTTGTTTTCCTTTTTAGATTTTTCCTGATATTTTTTCTATTATTGCTGTATTACTATATTGTATTGCATTTCTATTAGTATATATATATATTATATTAGTAATTCTCTTCAATTGTAGAACTTAAATTAGAATTATACTTTTGTAGATATTGAATTTATAATATGCAGCAAAGTCGGCTATTAGCTTTATCCAGACCAGGACAAATAACCTTTCTGCTGACGTCTCAATTAAACTATAACAATCTATCAATCAATATCGCTATATACGTTGGTCAGTCAGAAAGTTAGTTGCACTCCTTCGTAAATATTTTCGGTCAAAGGCTATTTTGATGAAACTGTGTGCCAACACTGCAGACATGTAACTGTATCGTGTGACATAGCGACTTTCACGAGGCAAGTGGAGGTGTTCTGATAATCAGTTGTAAACATGTCTCGACAGCTGCAAGTGGCATATTGATTGAAAATGCGTGCAGTGATTTGTTTTTTGTGGGCGAAAAGGTGTAACTACACTGAAATTTATTGGGAGTTGCATGAAATGTATGGTGAAAATGCAATGCCACGTTAGCTATCGCGAAGTGGTACATGTTTGAGAACGGACGTACAGATATTGACGATGCTGAGCGCGAGGGAATACCATCAACTGTGACAAATGCGGAGATTGCTGCTCGCATGAATGAATGCATCCTTGCAAACAGACGCATAACTATAGAGGAAATCGCAAACGAACTGGGTATTTCTTATGGTAGTGGGCATAACATTATTGCCGATCAGCATTGGGCGGGATGTCTTTGCAGAAGGCATAGAAAATCTTGTACCACGCCTCGACAAATGCTTAAATAACGGAGGTAATTACGTTAAAAAGTAAATTTTACAAATAAAGTTAAGTAATACAAATAAAGAGACTGAACCTCGTAATATTTTCAATACTTTCGTTGTATATTTCATCAGACTGGAAGGGAAAGAAATGGGATCTGTTTCACCACATGTTTCTCAACAACTACGTCCAGATTGTCTCATCATCTGAGCTCTCCAACCGGGAATACGTCTTCAATCTTAGCACCAAATAATTTAGTCATTAAACAAATCTTTAATTATAATATGTGTGGTTGTCATCACATTTTCAAATAGGAAGAAGTATCTAGAGCCACCAAATTTTGTATACAGATAGATATTTATCAGACCCAATGTGTACGAAGCCATTTCTTCTATTTTCAGCTTGGAATAATTGTCAAGGTGGAGGGGATCAGACTGTAACGCATAAAAGAAAAGGAAAAAATACCCGAAACCATGAGCGGCGATTAGGCGGAACAAGAGGGGGCAGTTGCCCCCCACTTTTTTGAAGTGACGTCCTAATTTATATAATTTCATTTGGAAATGTAAACAGGGTGTCCATACAATTTGGAGAAAAGATTTCTGACTTTTCCCTGACTTTCCATGATGAAAGTTCCGGATTTCCCTGACGCCTGAATAACTTAAAAATATAGAAAAAAGAAAGAAACCCCAGCCTCAACATTCTCCATAGTTGGTCTTGTTCTCTTCCGCTTCTGTTTCTTTCTTTTTTCAATTTTCTTTCCAAAGGAATGTAAATTTACCAATATGTGCCGTTATTGATTAGGCCTACATAGTACACAAAATGTAAAGTTACAAACAAAAATGTGCAGTATACAAAGTACTTAAGATATGAAAAAAATTACACATTATATGCTTACACATTATAATAACAATTACACAGCATTATAATATTGCCTATAGTAATAAACAGTTCATACATGATTTTACTGATTATTAAACACACACACATTATGTAACACATACTTTTGCTGGTGCAGTTGTTAAATGCAACAAGTTTAGAAATTTATTTTCATATTTTCTCGCATAGTTTTCTTTTCATTGATCTGAATATCCTTGTCTTCACAGATTAATTTTCTTTTCTTCCTCCAGTTCCTTTTTTTGTTGCTGAATCTTCCGTTTCTCTCTCCTCTCGTCTCCAGCATTTATTTCTCTTTTCTTTTCCAAATACACCTGATATTGTCTCATTGAACTTCTCACTGAATTTATCATACCTCTAGTAATTATTAATCCTGATGATCCACCTATTCTCATCACAGAATCATATATGACCCGTTGAGCCACCAGAGATTCCTCTTGTAAGTTGTCAACAATGAAAAGTTTATTTACTGTGAAACCACTTTCAAAAAATGCGTTTCCGTGAGAGAAGATAAAACACATTTCATAACTGACCATAAGTCAACTAAGTTCTTCCCGTTTCCTAAGACTAAGTAAAAAACTCATCAAGTCCAATACCATCTCTATCATTGGCTATGAATTCATTCGAGTGTTCCTTAAATTCTTCAGTCTGAACTTTCACTGTGAGCTGGAGATACTATTTCTTCGCGTTCTCAGCCACTTGTCCAGATATCCTCGTGGCACCATGTAATTCTTCTAGAACAGCGTCTACCCTTTTGAGCAAATATGCCAGGATGTAGTTAGATGTGTTTTTCATGGGAATTTCATCATCATCATCTTCTTCTTATTATTATTATTATTGAGATTTTATTTCTGTTTAAACGGTAGAAAATATTAGATGGTAGTTGTCTCTGAAGTGTGTCATTAAATATACAGAATGCCTATCAATGAAATACATTGTGCTATATGTGAACTGTTTCAAGAGCAAGGGTAATAGTAATGCTAATTAGAGAGAAGGTAAAGATGTTTCCCGGCGCTTCTTCTAATTCGAATATTTATTATTATTTAGGATTTATGCTAATTAAGTTGAAAATATTTTGTTATTAATTTAGTATAAAATACTTTCGATTCAGCAAATTTCCAGCTCCAGTCTCTAGCCTACTAGTTGAATTTGCACTTTGATGTGTTGAAAAAGAACTATGCAATCGTCTTCATCATACCGTAGTTTGACTGTTGAGTTGAGTTGATTTTAGTTTAGCGTCCCGTTCAGCAGCGAGGCAATATGAGACGTGGACCTACTGATTAACGTGGAATCCGAACCACATGAGCTCCCGCCGGGAATCGAACCCGGGTCTCCCACGCCAAAGGCGCGTACGCTAACCGCTTAGCCGTAGTTTGACTGTCCCAAATTGTGTTTGACTGTCTAATTTTCAGCACGGTAAACCTGTTGCTCAAACATACGATGGAGCTTCGGTTATAGTTGGTGAGGTAGGAAGCTGCAGCCTCTTGTTAAACAAAGATATATATATATATATATATATATATATATATATATATATATATATATATATATATATATATATATATATATTACACAGAAGTCTGATTTTTTCATTGTTATGCCCATAGGTTTAATTTAGTTTTAGAAAAGTCCGTTGACTGCATAAAAGGGTGTAAGTTTTTTATTTTAAACTATGTGATTTGCTTCTCTTTTTTCGAAGTCAAAAAGAACATATGCTTTGGATTATGTTGCCAACAAAAGTATCCCAACAGCCTCAAACACAAGCTGGAACTGTAGAAGTAGGATAAATGATGTGCTGTATAGCTTTAAAGATTAACTGTTAGGACTCTTTAAATCCATGACGAAAACATCGACGAATGAGATTCTCAAACCAGAGTTCGTGCAGCAAAATTCTACCAAACCTTTCAAAGTTTTGACTTCAATTTTTTACTTGAACTGTTTTATGTTATAGGATCAAGATAAGAAATCTTGCTCGATATCTTACAGAAGGAAATTCATGATGTAAGTTTTTGCAGAAAAAAAAAAAAATATAGATGACTTTGAAGAATATCTAAGATCATTGAGAGACGGTTTCGATTATATTTAGTAAAAAATGGAAGAACCTGAAGAGCCACACTTTTCAAAAAGATCAAGGTAAATGAAATGGGATTTGACTCCCCCCCCCCCTAAAAAAATCGTTGCCAATGCCTATAGTCCGAAATGATTGATACGCTAAAAGAAAAAGTACTAGACTTTCTGATATTGAAAACATAGAGATAGTTGTAATATCAACAACCGGTAACAACTGTGAAAGTGTCACGCCACGCCACTGGTGGTGTGGATTAATTTCTTTTCGCATTATTGGACTCCATCTGCTGAGAGACCGCATGAACGCTGAACATTACATGGAAATGTTGGAGAATTTTGCATAACTACAACTTCCGAATGGAATAAGGCACATGAACTGTTATTTATGCATGATGGAGTTTCCCTGTATTATGCCTTGAATGTTAAAAAAGTGAATGAGCACTTCCCAGGACGCTGCTGGATAGGCCGCTGAGGTCTCAGAAAATAGCTAGCACGAAGCCCAGATTTCAACCCATGTGATTTTTGTTATGGGGGTGAGCTAAAGAAGAAATGTATTGCAGTTAACCTCAACTCTTGGTAACTAACATCAATGAAGTCATAAGCGGTGTTCCTGCTGAGATCTCAAGGAAGGTCGCAGAACTTGTTTGTGTAAGAAAGTATGTACACATTCACACATTGACTTCTAGCCTTAGGAAGGTAATGGCATCCAATAAAACTATGCATGTAGAGAAATGTGAAGTTCTACCTTGAATATTGTAGGAGAAACAAATGTTTGAAAATAGGGATCTATTTACTGCCCACCTATATATGTATATTTGTACAGAGGGACAACCTGAAAATTGATCATGTATGTTCATTAAAAAAATGAAATTTTAGTACAGGAATCCAGTAAATTCCATTCCAAGTTGATGCTTAGTGAAATTCAGATACACCTCACTAACTTGTTCAGTCTATAAAACATGATTACGAATAATTAATTCTTTTCTGATTCTGGGCTATAGTTTGGGTCAAACGACGTGGATGTTCCGAGCGATTAATTTACCTGTTCTGCTGGAGAGAATTCTAGCTTTAAAATTAGACTAACGATGCAATTTAAGTCCACGTGGCATGGGTTTCTTTTTTCCGAATGATCCCCCCCCCCCCCCCCCCCCGGCCATTTCTGTTAGACAGAAATATCAGTCTTCATTGCTAAGAAAACAAAGTTTGTTCCTCAGGCATTTGACATCACTTGTCAGAGAGAAACCCAACATCTAAAAGACAAAGTTTACGCAAGAAAACACTCTCTTAGTTAACTGCCGTAGGCCAACTTCATACAAAATTTTAAAAAATCGCTAAGGTAACTTAAACGTTATCATTTTTTACATAGTCTGAATAGCTATACACCAACTGAATACGTTATTCTTAGTTGCCTGCACTCACATATTATGAGGTTGAGAACAATAATGATACTAATAAAACACTTGCTATATTGGTTTCGTAGAAATAGCTTCTTGACGTAGAGGGTCATGCACTTGCTGTTGCTGTGTATATATGAAGATATGTTATAACCAACAGAAGGATTCAGTGCATTTCTGCAGACAGATACATATGAACACACACACACTTCTACCTAATAAATTCGATGTTTGCGAAACTTTCCATAATTGTTGGTGATATAATAGAGTACTCTAAAATCCGTGGGTATTTCTTTTAGTAGCGACCGGGACCAAAACAATGAAAAAGAGATTTTTGGTGAGATTTTATAAATTTCTCTTAGTTTAAGCTAAACTAGCCGTCTTCATTAGAAGTTAGTAAACGATATTTTTAAGCTAGTTGAAAAAAAAGCACAATTCATTAAGATGCGATAATTCGGGTAGCAGAGACAGGTATTTATATATACGTATATATACCAGTATGAAATAAATTTTAATAATTTTCTATAAAATCAAAGGCGATGTAACATTTTCATGTCCACATTCGTTAATAGCACATGCAATTGACTTACTTTCATGCTTGTGCCATAACCTTGTTGACTAATGTTATTAGCTGCCACCTTAGAACTATAATGTTTTGTGTTTTGTCAGTTTTTGTGTTGCTTTTGCTTATACATAACTGATGGTGAATAAATACTGGAGAGGGAGAATTGGACCCAGGGGCGTCATTTTTAATGGAACGGAGCGGCAAAGATATTAAATACAACCCTTATAATAGACCGTTTTCTTAACATGTATAATTTCCTGCACTATCCACAAACCGAATAATAATAATTAAGTATTCAGTACGTAGATAGTTATTACTTTCATCTTTGGAACCCACCAATTCCTCAGTATACTCGTCGTAATTAGGTACTCTTTTAACTTCTTATATATTTTATTCTTAGATTATTTGCCCGTCTTTTTGTGTTTAGTCTCGCAGTGTTCAAAAACCTATTTTTTCGCCAGTGAGAGCACTTAACCCCCGCCCTTTTTAATTTACATCGATTTTGATCAAAACCAAATGCTAGTGTTACCTAAATGTTTACAAATCATCCAAAGTTATTCTTTGGAGCACTTATTAGTGTCTCGTCATGTTTGCCAAGTGCTTGCCGGATATATCTCTTGTGTGATACCTGCGTCTACGTTGACTTATCCCATTGAACATGCTGTGCTTGTATCCAATTTTACAAAAGTTGTTTGTACTGTTATTGCATCAGCAGCATCTAAGCCTGCTCCTATTTGGGGCAATCCTGTTTCTTCTTGTGTTGTTTTTGTTGATACTACGCCTAATGCAATAGCAGCTACTACTAAGCAAGGTTTGCCTTTGTTTCCGTGTGTCAATGGTCTTTCGACATGCCTATTTTTATAATGGAGTACCTTGCTACAGCTTTGACAATCTTATTGTATCAAGATTCTCAACTTCAAATTATGTTGAAAACCAGGCAGTTATCTACTGTCTAAAACGCTACATTTGTCGAATGCCTTTTTTGTACATTATAGGCCTGTTTTATATAGCAATTGTATACATAACGTATCTCATGTTTGTTCAGAGGAAAATAAAGCAGATGGGGTCTTGCCTTATACTTCTCCAGCCTCAACCAATCAGAGCGCTTCACCAACCAGGACGATGACGGGGAATGAACGCCTTAGTTTGATTTGGGAACTTGAGGGGAGTCGAATGTGTCAGCGCGCGAAGCAGCGTTGATTGATTGACAACCGTAACGAATACACCTTCATTTTTATTACAATCCACAAAGCTATTTTTTAGTTTCTTCCGATTTACTATTGTTCTCTAAAACCTTTTCTCCCGAGCCTTAATCTCCTAATTTATTTTCTTCAACATACATTAGAATTCTATCTGCAAACCACTCCTTGATCTTAACTCTGTGATACCTCATTTCATTACACTCACTCCGTTTTACATACAGCTTTTTTTCTGTCTTTGCCAATGTATTTCTTTTATTAAATACAGAGCGTTCAAAAAGTCTCTATACACCTGAATTGTGGCAAGTCAAAGTCGCATTCAAAGTCACATGAAATAAAATTTTATGCGAAAGTTTGCAACACTGCTATATTATCGCCTTGCGTGAAGTTCCTTTCTTAGATTCCAGTCGGCAAAGTGACGTTGAAGTGATTGTTGCATCTAGTTAGCGGTCTCTGAAACAATGGTGTTAACTTTGGAACAACGAATATTCCTGGTTGAACATGTGTTCCGTGAACAAGGTGAGTACAAACAGACAGTCAAAGATAAGTTTGCAGCTAACTTTCCGGATACACCTGTTCCGAATCGTCACACTGTAAGGGCACTGATAGATAAATTTAGAGACATTGGAGCGGTAATAGACTATGATCGAAGTGGTAGACCGTCAGTGCTCGATGAAGAAAAAATGCTACACATATCGGATGCAATGCAACGTAGCCCCCATAAACCACTTCGAAAACTTGGGGGGGGGGGCCCAGGAAGAAGCAATAACTGTTGGTACGGCACAAAAGGCGGTTCGTAAGAAACTGCGTCTTATCCCGTATAAGGTGAGAGCGGTGCAGCAGTTACTTCCTCCCGACAGTGTAAAACGAGTGCAGTATTGTGAATGGTTTACACGGTTTGTTATGGACAAGTCTGACGATGTTTTGGATAATGTTTCTTTACTGATGAGGCCTGGTTCCATTTATCAGGTTACGCCAATGCCCAGAACTCACGTTTGTGGTGTGCAGAAAACCCACATGTCATACATGAAGTTCCTCTGCATGACCAAAAGGTAGGGGTGTGGATTGCAATATCCAGAAGAAGAATAGTCGGCCCCATATTTTTCAGACAAACAATAGATTCAACTCGTTATTGCGAAATTATTCACCAGTTCATGGGAGAACTAACGGAAGACGAAATTCGTAATGCTTGGATACAACAAGATGGCGCTACAGCACATACAGCTCGCCAATCCATGAGATTACTGCAAGAGGTTTTTGGAGATCGAATAATTTCAAAGGGATTGTGGCCACCTCGGTCTCCTGACTTATCTCCTCCGGATTTTTACTTCTGGGGTTATGCAAATATTTCTGTTCATAAAGGGAACCCCCACACGCTACAAGAACTCGAAACAGATATTCGAGATTTTGCTCATAGCATTCCACATGAACAACTTGTGAGAGTATTTGAGAACAAGAAGAAACGTGTGCAAGCTGTGAAAATGTGTGTTAAAATATGTGTGTATATGCTACGCCCTGTACATAGTGCTTTTATGCCATAAAATATAATAAATTTTGAGTAAAATAATTTTCTCGTTGCTTTGAATATGTGACAATTCAGGTGTATAGAGACTTTTTGAGCGCTCATTTTACCTACATGCTTTTCTTCTACATTATTTCTCACTTGTATTTATAATTTTTAAATTATGTTCATATTTAATATATATAACGACAAAAAGTTCGTTGTTGAATTCGCTGTCTCTGTCTCTCTCTGTGTGTGTGTTTGTTATTTGCGAATTTTTCAATTTTGACCTCTCCATTCGATAGAGCATCAAAAACTATCTGAGAAAGTCTTGGAATTTTTCACGTCACTCTTACCGCTCCCGAGATATTAGCAAAAAACGTTCCGATTTCAGGAGATTGTAGAAACCATATCTCGGAAACCGTACGTCATAGAGAGATCACATTGGTGTTGATCAATACCTAAGAGGATGGTGAACATTTTAGTATCAATAGTAACCGGTGGCCAATGGCCAACTGGCGACCATTTCCAGATATTGGGCGAAAAGTTCGGATTTCGGGAAATTTACGGAGTCATATCTCGGGAACCGCAAGTCAATGAGAGCGGAATTTTTCAATTTTGAGCATATCGTAGATCGGTTTAAGAGGTTTCCTCCTTCGTATAAACAAAACACTTTCTCATCACTCCCGATTACACGGTTCCAGAAGTCTTGTGGTTTGTTGATGTGTGTCCTTGCGAACTCTACGCGAGCATGTAATGTGCATCTGTTAGTTTGACCTGCAAAGCAGAACAAATAATATAAGTACAGTTACACTGAATTCCAGACCTAAAGTTGTTTTCAGATTTGTTGCAGCAGCGAACGAGTTTGCTGCGTTAGCTTCAATAATCGAAACATCTTCAGCTTCTGCTGTCAATTGTGGTCTACTCAGTTTCGCTTTAGTTTGTAATGCCTGTTCCCCTTCCGCTTCAAATCGTTCAATTCAATATCTTAATGTTTTAATATCCAGGTTCATGGCTCGAGCAACTTGCTTTTTAGGAATTCTAGCTTCCCATATGCAATTATTCTTCCTCTAGTAATACGATGCAAATAGCCTATCATCTTTGGTTTATCTTTTCATAAAAGCAATACGCCATAGACAACAAAGTTCTTTTTAAGTTCGTTCTGGAAATGCTCTTGGAACATTCTTAATTGGTTTTACTTTTTAAAACGGTATACGTATGTTATACGTATATATTTATTATTTCTTCGCTCATCTGTACTTTCATGACTCATTTCTCACACTAGTTTTACCACCTTCCACTGAACCCTACGCTTCTCCTCCCCACTGGCCTAGTAACTAGCTTGCGCGCGCCTTTGATTCACGACAATCGATCGGAGAGCAATGAAATTTCAACGCATTACGGTGGTTCGGATTCTTTTTTAAACTGTAGGTCTACGTGTCATATAGCCTGAAAAGTGACGCTAAACCCCAATTCAATCAAAAACAGAGCTTATCTACGTTCCATTCCAACATAGCATCCAATTGAATACTGAATATTTCTCACCTCTTTAATATTTTCTTGCTACTTCTTCTTCTCCATATCTGATAAGATATTTAGCGAAAGTGCGTACATTGTACTTTACCCACTTCGGGAGTCCTTTGTTTTAACTCTATATATACAATATTAATGTACAATTAGCTAAACATCTACTTTAAACAATATATGAATTTCTGAAGCGAAATGTTATTATTTCATTTCTTTAATTTATATATATATATATATATATATATATATATATATATATATATATATATATATATATATATATATATATATATATATATAACGATACAGTTATGAGTACTGCAAACTACATAGGTTTGTGATACCTGTGAAAACACAGGAATAGAGTATAAAAGTGTGTTTTGGAACTCAATAAAATTTTTCACATTTTATTTATTTATTTTTTAAAGGATAATAATGTTTTCAAAGTATGAATTGAACGAAATGTTGATTATGCTTATGATGTAAAAATAGCTACATAAATGAACAAATGCTCCCTTCTTACTATACTGCGAACTAATAATATTAAGTAAAAAATGCAGTTTCATTCTGTTGAATGAAATCAGCTTACCTCACACTTACAGTTTAGCAGTGCGTGTGCTTCTTGAAAAGTACAACTGTATTCTCTCCATTGCGATCAACTGACATTTTTCAGTCTTCCAATTTAGTCGAAAACATTTCGTTCCAAAGTTTCAAGACAAAGACGAAAAAATCAGCTAACTACCTGCCTTTTTGATGCAAATTTTCATCCATATTCGAAGATCTGTTTGATTCGAACATTTTAACATAAACGAATCCTTTCTCTCTCTCCTTTTATTGTTATCAGAGTTTTAAGACACTATACAGATATATTCAGGAGATACTTTCATGAATTTTTGTTCTGTATGTTAAATGTATAACGTAACTCACATAACAGTGTTTATTTGCAGGGATTATTGAATATTTCTCTGCAATTTTGCACAATATATCAGTTTCTCCAAAAATTACTGGAATACCACGTCAAAAATAAAAAAGTAATGTTACGAATTATATCATCGACTCCTTGAGAGTAGTTCTCTCTCTCTCTTTCTCTCTAAAAAAAAATCCAGTTTCTATCATGGATTATTTCTTTGAATCCTACTTGTGTATTTTCTCAGGGATTATAAAGCTTTGTAGATTGCTCATTTCATAACTGTACCAACACACACTTCAAATTAAATTAGTGGTATAATAAAATAAATAAATAATATTTTACTCTAGAAAATTCGATATGAGGATATTCCGGAAAGCTTTCACTCGGGAATATTGTGAAGAATGTCTCCGGAAATAGTAATCTAGTAATTCTATATTTTTGCATAGACATCCGATAAATTCTTTTAGTTCTACCAAACAAGACCCTAATCAAATCTATATTACGAGGGAGGATTAGAAACTAAGGTTACAAGGTTCAGTCTGTTATAGAGGAATGAAGAGTGTGCAGTAATTGTACTACACAGAGTTTTAGTCGCACGCCACCTACGGCGCCAGTTGTAGGTAAACACAAATGGCAATTCGTTTGGAAAACTGGCCTCGCGAAGAAATCCGCTCAAACATGTAACCGCGGCTGAAATTCACCGGCAGCTGGTAGAGATTTACGACCAGGACTTCTCACCGAGAACGTAATCTCCCTTTACCACAAAGCGCGCCCGCATACAGCCCAGAAGACCATCACGGTGTTCAAGCAATTTCATTGGGACATCATCGACCACTCTCCCTATAGCTCAGACCTCGCTCCAAGCGACTTTTACCTGTTCCCGCACTTGAAGGAGCACCTAGGAGACCGTTGCTTCACTTCACAACGAGGTAGTGAAAGATTTCGTGACAACATGGCTGAACACGCAAGGACAGGATTTTTACCAGGAGGGAATCTTCAAACTTATCCCACAATGCAAGTGCTTCAACCGATATGTAGATTATGTCGAAAACTAACTTAATGTATGTGCTATCAGTTGGCTGTATTGGTTGTATGAAATAATTTTTACACGCTTCACTGTAGGTTTTGCAACTTTATTTTCTGATCATTCCTCGTATAAATTTCAAACGTCTTTAAACATGAAAAGATTGTAAAATATGAAATTTGTTTATTAGGCCGCAAATGATTAATTAATTAGGTTTTACTGTTGCGTTTCTTTCAAACAACTGAAGTAATCTGCAATATTTTTATCATTACAGAAAGAAGATTAAAGTGGCGGCAATGAGTTTTATTCTATTTGAGATCAAGTTCTCCATCTTTGTATGGTTAGAGAACCAACTGACAGCTGTTACAGCAGTGAAAGTTATTAATATCCAGCATTTGAAAGAAACTTGATCATACTGCGTATCTGAAATCAATAGTTTCTTCATCAACACAATTTATGTAAAAATAATGTATTGTTTGCAATTTTACACAGTCTATTGTACGCTGTATAATTTACTATGTCTGTTATAAATCGTTCATATCCAACCTAAAGCTGGAAAATTATAATAATTTTCCTTCTATTTTTAGAACAGTACTTTACAATTTCATTAAGCTATGCTACAAAACAATATATTGTTGTGTTCCGAAAGACAATGTTGTATAAGATATTGTTAATAATAAGAGGGTAAAAGAACTGGCCATCCTCCTGTAGCTGCACTAGATTAAAACCTACTATGAGCAGATAGTCAGAAAAGAAATTAGTAGATTATTTAATATCTTGTTAAAGCCATACCTAATAAATACGTAATACTCAGCTTAACAAGAGATAAAGCAAAGTATCCTACAAGTGCAATGAAAGTGATATAATTATTTTGAGAAATTATTTTGTCAATTAAGCAATGTTCTAAAGTCATTGTTAGTGTTATATATCTTTCTAAAATGCAATTGTGTGTTCACAAAAACATTAAACATTTTACGGGAAAGCTTTTGGAACGATTTTGATAGCAAATATCACAACACTTTATCAGATTTTAACTGAATTCTTTTATGAAATAGTCAAAACTTAAACCAAATTGTCATTTTGAATTATTTTAATGCTCCTCATATTTTGATTATCATATATTTTTAAGGCAATGTACAATAATAAAATTCTTCTATAAAATCATCTTTAATTTATTATTATTGTATTGTAATATGTAACCATTTCAAGGAAAGCGTTATGGGAACTTGGAAGAGAATTTTTCATAAAAAGGTAGGAAAATATATGAATTAAAGTTTGGGCAAACTCCAAATTCTCTTTCAAAATTAAGTTAAACAGTCACTAAAATTACAGTTCCTGCTTCTTCGAATGATTGCAAAGGTTTTTTTTTTTTTTTTTTTTTTTTTTTTTTTTTTTTTGTCGGGAAACATTAGTGACAGTCTGAACTCCTGCCACTTTGAGCCCAACTAAAGATGTATTTTTCCAAAAGCGCCCCTCTCCAATGGTTTCTCGTCTACCCGCCTTTAATATCGTTTGCAAGCTTTTCGATTACCCCTCGTATCTCCGTTATTGAAATGAAATTTATGCCCGTTAGGCTAAGGGGGACGATGATTAAGGCAAATGAATAATGATGGAAGAATTGGTGGAATGTAAAAAGAAACAGGAATACCCCGAGAAGACCCACAAACACGATGTTGTCCACCAAAAACTTACTTGGCCAGAGATTGAACCAGAGACCCCACGCACCAGAGCACTCTAACACTGAACCATCGCGCCATTATCTACATTATTATTAACTACGTGCATATATCTAAAATTCTTTTACAGTTCTTTCCTTGAATTACGATCTGAAAAAAATGCCTCTTGACATTTTTCGCTAGGTCTGATAACTTTAACATATATTCACTCAAATATATAAGGTGCCTTCCATTTCAATTCAGGCAGAGCATGTACCATCACCATCTTAGATATTGTTGAAACTTTTTTAATAGCAACTAGACATGTTTTTAAGAGACCCATATTTTTTTGTTTTGTCGAAAAAAATTTTCCCGCCAAGTAATGGGCCATCAAAGAGGGGAGTACAATTTATGAATTGTAGAAGACATGGAAAATAGTCAACTTCGGAGCCTCACCATTCGGCTATGGAGACAGGTAGTTATAATTCTTGTTGTGGTATGTACAGAGGGATATAAATAAACTCTTTTATTATAGTTTGGTTTGCGCATGCGTATCTTTTTGTACATAAATTAACAAATGAACGTCAATTTATCTGAAAAGTCGAAGTTTGCGAATTTTTTTCGAGCACTTCCGGTTCGAATTTTAAAATTTTGTTTTCGCGGTTGGTAAGATCTAGCTACCCGCTTTCCGAAAAAAAATTTGTATCACTATTGTGTGCAACCGTTTTGTCGCAAAAAGTTCGAGAAATTGTAAAATTTTCAAAAATCGCCATTTTTGGGCACCATTTTTTGAAAACACCATCTTTTAACTGAAATTTTGTCAGATGGTTCAACTTTACATGAATAATAAACACACCAAATACCATTCTCGACCAATGTTCATGAATTAACTGCAGCCTTTTAAAGTTAACTTTGATGTCACAGTTAGCCACACTGGGAACAATAAAAGTGCAATGATTTGATGATTTTTGTGGTTCACATTCATTAAATGAAGAATAAAAGGTTTTCTTGACTGTTTTTTTTTTCATTATTTTGATCAAGAAGGCTCTTTGAAATAGTAAAATGAGCCTCCCCCTACTCCTCCGTTTTCTTAAACCGAAATAATCTGAGGTGGAAATTACGATTACGAAACACACAAATTTTAAGTTTACTTGAAATGACCATCCAATAAATTCTGATGATCTACAAAATGCCTGAACTATTACCTCAGTGATGATTTGGAATGTTCCAGACAAAGTCTCAATTAAGTGCAATGTCATTACAGTTATCGCAAAAACAAAAAGTTTAAAAAATCGAAACGTTTTCTTATGCGTTCCAAAGAAATTTACTGACTTTTTAAACAGAACAATCCCAACATAAGAATGGGTCACTCGGAATTTTACAGTATTCGACTAAAGTGGGTCAGTCCGCAACCTGCGAGGAAAGTGTGTATATGTGTGTGTGTGTATTGTGCAAATTTTAAGTTAGCTGCTACTGCGTTGCTACAAATCAAAGGTGCAGCCTGTATTGAAGCTGTCATGAGTGACATATTTCCTTTAGTAGTATGGTCCGTAGAAAATGACAACTGTCTTCAAGAATGTGGTGAATGTCCTGGAGTGGAAGGAATAAGTGTAGAGTCTTTAATTATTGATCCTGATGAAAATGAAAGTGTTACGTATGCCATATGGGAAAACAATAATCTCGTTAAAAAACTGTGCGACTTTCTGTTTTCATATCGTACATTGCTGGTTTAACTGTAAGAATTGTAATTCATGACTACATCAAGAAAATCCAAAGAGAATTAATTGCTACCGAAAAGCACCGTATAAAATTTCAAGATACAAATTCTAATTTACTTCATGTGGACTTCGCTGAAAACTGGACTGTTATTCTGCAAAGTGAAATTCAGAGTTATCACCAGAATATGAAACAACTGACAATTTTGTTGTAATAAACGACGATAAAACACACGATTCGGCTCATGTACTCATAGCCATAGACAAGATTCTAAAAATACTCGAAGAAAAGCGAAAATATATTTTATAGAAAAAGGTTTGAATACGAGAAAATAAGTGTCTACAATTTCCCAAACCGTGTCAGTGATTTCTGATGGTGCTGAATCCCACTTTAAAAATCGCTTTCAGATGTTCGAGATGCAGACAGGTCCGATAAAGCAGTGGTTTTGCAGTGAAACCGGCCATGTAAGGGTTTCTGCGACGGTATTGAGGGGGGAGGTGTAAAGAATGTTGCAACGCGGCATCACCTTAAGCAAAAACAGATACACAGTATTAAAACCGCAGAAGAAAAAAATGAAATGAAATCTTTAAGTTTTACGTCCCACGGTTATGCCGGTTAGGCTAAAGAAGACGGTGATTATGAGAAATGAATGAAATGATGAAATGCAGAAAGTGGGAGGAAACGGGATAACCCCGAGAAAACCCACGAGCACGGTGTTTGTCCACCACAAAAGCCCACACGGCGCGAGCTAGGATCGAACCAGGGACCCCAAGCACCGGAGGTGAACGCTCTACCACTGAGCCACCGCGCCCTCACTAAAACCGCAGAAGAATTCGTGAGTATAGTGCAAGTACAAACTCCGGGTATTACTCTCGTTTTGTTGCCTGGAACTAAATTCGACGACTTCCATAATAAAAAAAGGGAAAGTATGCGACTGGTAACTGGTATTCAACGAAGTCATTTTTGACTTTCGGAAAACGGCGAAGTTTTTATGGCAGTAACGGGTCACCATGAACTAACTTCATGCTTCCCCCAAAATCGAACTTCTGCAATTCAAAGTGTAGATTTAAGAAATCTGCAAAAAGGAACTTTTGTTACATACATATATGTATGATAACCAGTGGTGCGTAGCAGAAATATTATGAACAAATCCTGAATTACATGAAGTTGAAGTGCTGTTTATGCTTTCACATGGACCTTCAGCATTTGTGAGTATCGACAATGTGCTACGCAGGGGCGGACCCAGGACGGACTTCTGAAAAGGGGGGGAGCGGGTAATACTGCTACTTAGAGCTACTTTTAAGAGCTCCAAACTCTGAGATCGGTTTTATTTATATATAAAATAAAAAAAAATTCTTCCCCCTAGATCCACTCCTGGACGAGTTGTGAGCCAACACCTATTGGAGCACCTGCACGGTTACATGCTATTAGTTAAGACACCAAGTAAATGATTGGTCTATGTAAAAAATAAAAAAATAAAAAAAAATCCGTGAAATTTTGTTTCCGAAGACCATTTTAAATAAGTGAACTTGAAATTTGTGCGTTTCGTAATCGTAATTTCCACCTCAGATTATTTCGGTTTAAGAAAACGGAGGAATAGGGGGAGGCTCATTTTACTATTTTAGAGAGCCTTCTTGATCCAAATAATGAAAAAAACAGTCAAGAAAACCTTTTGTTCTTCATTTAATGAATGTGAACCACAAACATCATCAAATCATTGCACTTTTATTGTCCCCAGTGTTGCTAACTGTGACATCAAAGTTAACGAAACTGCGCTAACTTTAAAAGGCTGCAGTTAATTCATGAAGCACATTGGTCGAGAATGGTATTTGGTGTGTTTATTATTCATGTAAAGTTGAACTATCTGACAAAATTTCAGAATTTTAAAAGATGGTGTTTTCGAGAAAATGGCACCCAAAAATGGGGATTTTTGAAAATTTTACAATTTCTCGAATTTTTTGCGACAAAACGGTTGCACACAGAAGCGATACAATTTTTTTTTTCGGAAAGCGGGTAGCTAGGTCTTACCAACCGCGAAAACAGAATGTTAAAATTCGAACCAGAAGTGCTCGAAAAAAATTCGCAAATTCGACTTTTCAGATAAACTGACGTTCATTCGTTAATTTGTGTACAAAAAGATACGCATGCGCAAACCAAACTATAATAAAAGAGAGTTTATTTATATCCCTCTGTACATACCACAACAAGAATTATAACTACCTGTCTCCATAGCCGAATGGTGAGGCTCCGAAGTTGACCATTTTCCATGTCTTCTACAATTCATAAATTGTACTCCCCCGTCTTTGATGGACCATTACTTGGCGGGAAAATTTTTTTCGACAAAACAAAAAAATATGGGTCTCTTAAAAACATGTCTAGTTGCTATTAAAAAAGTTTCAACAATATCTGAGATGGTGATGGTACAATTTTATATATATATATATATTTTTTGCCTGAGTTGAAATGGAAGGCACCATAAAATGTCACCAAAAACATTTTTTAAAAAATAGGGCAGTATTTTGCATTTCATAATCTCTTTGGTTTGGGATAATTTGAAGGGACACTTCAAAAGAAAAAGTTATAGAGTGCTTCTTTAACTTTGAATCATGGGCGCCCGAAGAAAAGTTTCTAGGAGGGGACCCATCTCCCTGTCCCCTCTTCGGGCGCCCATGCTTTGAATTATCTATCTATCTATCTATAGATAGATATACAGGGTGTTAATGAACTATACCGGCAAACTGTAAGAGGTGATTCCTTACTTCAAAATAAGAGAAAAAGTTCATATGGACCTGCGGGGAAAAGTGCATAGTTTCAGAACTAGAGTGTCCAAAATCATGAAAAATCCGAATTTAAACAGGCCCTATTTCGAATTCCAGAAACTGTGGATGGTGGTCCTTGTCAGCGTAAAGGAAGCCACGCATACGCAATCCAAAAATTCATATTTAATTAATTTTCAGTGGGTGTACAGAGTATTCCATATAGGGTGAAATTCTCAGACATGCCATCAGGATTGGTCCAAAGTAGGTAAACAATAATCCTTGATAGCAATGAACACAGAATCCTTTGGCACGATGTCGGAAGTGTTAAGGATCGTCAGCAGAACGGTTTCTCGTACTCGGTAAACGCATGCTGCCATGTTTTCTTTCACGCTTGTAAGTGAAGAAAACGTGAAATGTACTGCGACGAAATACACTGCATCACATTATTCCGAATGCAAAAACACATGGAGCTGCCGGTTCCTAACACTTTCGACTTCCCTCTGAAGCACTGGATGTCCATTGTTGTCAAGGCTTACCTTCTACTTACTTTGGACCCTCTTTGAAATCAGGGTATATCTGAAAACTCTGAGAGCATATCTGAGAATTACACCCTGTAGGGAATACCCTGTATACCTATTAAAAATTGACGAAATATGCACTTTTGGATTGTGTATGCGTGGCTTCCTTTACGCTAATAAGGATGACCACCCACAGTTTCTGGAATTCAAAATTGGGCCTGTTGAAATTTGGCTTTTTCGCGATTTTGGACAGTCCTAGCTCTGAAACTATGCACTTTTCGCCATAGGTCCATATGAACTTTTTCTCATTTTCATGTGAGGAATCACCTCTTACAGTTTGTCGGTATAGTTCATTAACACTGTGTATATATATTTATACATATATATAGTTAGAGGTATGGGGATATGTAAAAGAGCTTCTTATAGCTCCTTATGCAAATGAAGGCGCATTTGCTAGTACTGCGGATTGCCGTCAGACTGCTGCGTCTCGTTCATCCAGTTTACCTTAAACCAGTGTGGTAATTGAAAGGTGGGAAAGGGGGGAATTTCTCAGAGATTTCTGAACATTTCCTCGGAACCTCGTTCCCATTGTGTTTTCTAGGGGGGAACTTGGTAATGACATCCAACCTTCATACTTTATGGAGACGCTATCACACAGAGTATTAAAGCACCTTTATACGCTTAAACTGATTTTTCAAGTCTTCTGTGAGAAAAATACTGTAAACTGAGACATCATTACCTTTTCCATATTGTACAGGCGTATTTTCCTGCGAATAGTAAAGGTTTCTTTTGAAATACGTTGAGAAATTAATACTTAGTCTGCAAGTGTACTCTCCTAGTACAAGTAGGCCTACATTTTAGGCGCACACAAATTTCTCCCTTCCTCGAAATGCTTCAATTTCCACACTGCCTTAAATAATACGTGTTATCGTCATTAATGATCCTAAGTAAATAATTTTAAGATTTTCTAGAATACAAGAATAATTATTCAAATATTTTTATCATTTTGGTCAGTTTTGGTTTTGGGGCATTGCCTTAACTCATATGTACAGCGTGGTCCGGAAGTGGGAATAACCCTAATTGGTGTTTTCTGATGGTTTTAGGTTCTTACCTGGAGATGCTTAATGAGTTGTTCGTGCCTCAACTGGAAGAAAATGGTATCAAAGACACTATTATGATACAGCAGGATGGAGCACCAGCGCACTTCGCGATTCACATGCGCAGTTGCCCGAAAAAGACGTTTCCTGGCCGCAGGTTTGGAAGAGATTGAGCATCTTCACCAGCTCCCTTTCCCTGGCCTCCAAGAAGTCCCGATCGGACGACACCAGACAATGCTCTCTGGGGTTTCATAAAACAAGTAAGAAACACTCGATATCACACAAAGCAAGAATTACGAACAGCTGTGTAACAGCCTTCACCCTCGTGACTCCGAAGCATCTCCGCAAAGATCTGCGAGAACTTGGTGCAGAATTCAGCTGTGTTACGACATAAATGGTGATCATACCGATGTTTATGACTCTTAAGACTTCAAGATAACTGAGTACAGACATTCTACCATAACTAACACTATACTGTTGAATCTAAAGGGGGTGTACGCCCACTTCTAGACCACCCTATACATCTTGCAATTCTTTAAGTGAATACTGGCATTCATATATTAGAAACAATTCTTTATATAATCGGTCTATCTACAGATCCTTCATCTGGGTTTCTCTGAAAACGTGATGTGGCTTCTTTTGGTTTTGTATTTCAAGTGCAACAAGGGCACTCACATTTAACAGACGGACTTTTACTCTTTCCGCCATTTATCATTCAGTTCTTTACAAGTTTATAATAATTTTTTCTTAATTTTTAATGCTACTATCATACGAATTTTCTTCTTGCGATGCAACTATGTTTTAGAATTGATTATTATTGTGTTTCCACAAATAAATCAATTTGTTTTAAAGTCAAATTTCTCTCCGAAACTTCGGAGAGGTGATGATCTTGAAGTAAGAGTTGCATCCGGATTTTGTGATAACGCTCTTGTAAGTTTGAAATTACAGGCCGCGTATAATTTTACCTACACGATTTCAGTACTCGAAAACTTGTTTTTCGTTCCATTTCTCACACACACCATGCTTCCGTATTACACTGGCCTCAATAATTGTCTTCAATCCTCTCGTAATAACAACAGTATCTTCTTCAAGGTTATTACTGTTGCAAAGGACACAAACCAAATTACAACCATCCATTTTATTGTTCGTAACATTTCAGGTTTATGGAAAAAAAAAAAAAACGGAAATATACGAAGAGCAAATTAAAAATCACGGAATGAAGCGGTCGAGCCTGAAATAATCGTGAATCGTAAATTATAGTATTTTAAGAAATATAAGGGCCAAAATGTTACTAAACACAATTCATCGCATTCTAAGTAAGTTTATTTTACAATTTCTAAACCAAACAAACCGAACTTTACCTAGCCTGAAGTCTAAAATATGTCACATGGACAAACTATAGGAAATCCTTCCCAACAGCTCAAAACAGTCACATGAAAACTATAAAATTAGGTTATTTTGCTTTAAAAATTGTAAAATAAACTTATGATGCTGTGAATGATATGTAGTAATATTTTGTCCCTTTATCCTATATAATGCTACAAAACTCTTCTCGTGAACAATAATTTTGAATAATTATTATTGATGAATAAATCCGAATTGTAATCATAACATAAATCATTTGAAAATGCAATTCAAATCCCTCCTGGCTATGTGGATAGCGTACGCGAGAGACCAAGGTTCGATTCCTGGCAGGAGCTAATGTAGTTCTCAACCTGCGTTAAGCTGTAGGTCCACGTCTCATATAGTCTCGCTGCTGAATGGGACGCAAAACTAAAATCAAAATCAAATTGGAAATGTGAAGCAACTTTAATGCCTGCCAGTACAATGATAAATTAAAACACATTCAATATTGAGTTTTGCAAAACATACTATAGTGACCGATATGTTAATCTGTAAATAGTTCTGAACATCGGTTTAAAACGATCGAAATAAAGATGAAGAAGACTGGGAATCTCCCAAACTTTATTTTATACAAATTCTTTAATTTGAACTTTTGGTTTAAAAACATTATGATGCATTTGATACTAGGGCTACTTAGACAGAGACAGAAACTCTACGAGCTCACATGGCAAAATCTGGGATCAAACCAGGAACTCTTGGAATCAGAGGTGAACTTCCTACCACTGAGTCATCTCGTCCCCTCCTGCCGAAAGCAAAGAGATAGAAGAGAAGGAAAGAGATGAGGGGAAAATAGAGAAAAAGAACAAAGAGAGAAATGAAAAAGAAGAAGCGACAGAGAGACTCCAGAGGGAGTCCCTACATTTTTGCATTTTCAACCAAAATCGCTTTTAAAGGGAAAACGTCCTATGCGATTAGGTTAATCTGACATGTGGTACGTTCATATAAATATTTATTTCCATATGGAATATAAATGGACTGTTTTCTATACCACAGATTTGCTAACAAAGACAATAATAATTAGCATAATTTTAAGATTTAATTCACCCTGTTTAAAAGGCGTGTACAAAAAATTATACTCAAAGTGCTACTTCAGTGAAATTGATAATTAATTTTCCTATCATGGATTATTATTATTCTTGACGATGTCCATTGCCTAATCATAGGTTTAAGGACAATAAAAATATTCCATTCTATTCTATCATAAGCACAACTATTATTGAAATAAATTAACGTAACATTAGTACTTATAATGTAAACAGGAGTGGCGAGTGGACACTTCTTTGTCTTATAAGGAGCACTTTTACTTGTCCCTATACCTCTAAGCATATACATATATGCACCGTTTGACGGCTAAAGAAGCCCTATAGAACTTTTATTTGAAGTGTTTCTTCAAATTATCCTAAAAAAAATAAATAAATTATAAAAAAACTATTAAAAAATAAAATGATTTACATATTTGAACGAATATCTATTAAAGTATTATGTTTAGCGGAAAATATCAAAAGATATTTTCTTCAGATCGTAGGTCAAGGAAAAAAAAAAAAAAAAAACAGAAGAATTTAGAGATAGTGTCAATAATAACCGAGATACGACGGGTAATCGAAAGGATAACAAACTGGTTATTAAAGGCTAGTAGAGGGAAAAGCATCGGAGGCAGGGGTGGAGACCTTTGGAGAAATGCACCTCTAGCTGATTCCTAATAACCAGCAAAAGTTCAACCTGTCACTCACTTCCCTGACAATCAAGAAATTTTCCCTTCATTTCCTAGGCTAATAGCTTGCAAAACTACGTTGAGAATAATTGCAGAAAATAAGTAACTTTTGTTTGCGTTCTCTTCTCTTGTCTTTCAGGCTTACATGCTTTCCTTTCTTTTCTTTAGTTTCTTAATAGCTCAGAAAACTCTTGGAACTTTTCTTTTTCTAGTTTTGCATTCTCTTCACCTATTTTTAGTCAGTAGCGTGCGGTTACTTTCATCGGATTGTTGAACCGTCCTTCAAATCTGATCATGTTATCAAATAGCAGCATATTTTACTTAGTAAGAAAGCGAACGAAAATCTCTTGCTCAACAGCTGATTTCGTATACAAGAAAACAGGCGACAACTATATAGTCCAGTAAGGACACTCTAAAACTTTTTTTCTCCAGTATTCATCTAACTGCTTAAAAGGAATACACTCTTTTGCAGCAGTACCCACATATCGAGCCAGTACCCACATATCCTCTGATATATTCGCACTTAACAACAGAAACTCCATGACCACGTTATTTAAATTTACGAATCTTGCTGTATTTTCATAAATTTTCAGCATTTTTACTCTTCTGCAATTGTAGAACATCATAATGAAGGCACGTTGAGGAAAGTGTCAAGAGAGTGATATATGTTCTAAAAGACACATTTTTTATAGAATGCATACACTTTTTCCTCCTCCTCCTCCCCTCAATGATTTTGTAGCCGCTTTAGGCCGCCCGCTTCTTTGGCCCTCAGACCATGAGTCATTATGTACTATGTTAAAAGAAAATAAAACATATATTTATGAAATGCTTTATTTATTTTAATCTAAGAAAATGCAAGACGAGGAAATGTAGAAAAAGTTAAGGACGAGTGATAGATAGGGAGAATACACATCATTTCAGTGAACTACTAACAAAAATTTCTTGGTAATTTTTTGATGACATCATATATAGGCAGTATAGGCAATCAAAGTAAGGGAATAGCACGAAACACACATGGATATGGGAAAGTCCAAAGTCAGGGATATAGAAAAGTCCGAAGTCATAACATTCTTCACACACTACTCATCATTACATGCTTCCCCCCTTATTTATTTATTTATTTTGTGAAGGACAATCTGTTATATGTTCTCCTGATCTTGGTGCATACCGATCTTGCTCCCCTACGGGTGTTCTAACATCTCTTTGGTATCTTCTTGGCAGCTGCTTACCTTGTTCTCCTACTGGTGTTCTGCCATCTTCTGGGTTTATGTTTGGACATTTGGATGGCTGTATATTTTGCTTACTTTGCACTGCTCCATTCCATAACACTAGTCAACAAATTTTAACTTTTTTGGTGTAATATGAGAGAAAATATCTCATGTTTGATTGACAACTCTATTAAGCTTGGGATATCATACAGCATGTCAAACACTGTCCCCTGGCGGTATCTGCAGATAAAAAAATTCATATGCCCATTAGTTTAAAAGTTACAAGGCATATCAAGATCAATGGTCCACCTCGTATATCAGTGCTTTTTTTTTTTTAAGCTCTAATTTCTATTTTGGCTTAAGGGTATAGTTAGATTAACTTTGAGGTAGCTGCCTTAATCTATACACTTATAAAGAACATGTACAATCCGCAGTTTAAAAAAAAAAAAAAAAAAAAAAAAAAAAAAAAAAAAAAAAAACCTGCAATGTAAGCATTTAAGTTTTTTGTGAAACTAAGCCTAACAGCGCAGGGAATCAACATAACGTCTAAGTGGCACGAATTCGCCAGGAGAAACCTCGGCGTCCTCACCTGCACACTTATTTTGGAGCAAAAAATTTCGTTGTTTCACAATAAACTTACATGCTCATGTTACAGGTTTTTTGCCGCGGACTGTTCCATGCCGCATAACCAATTACACAACGGTTACTACAAAGCGCTAGATATAAGAATTCTACGAAGCACAACATTGCCAAACCCGATAATTGGGATTATGCTAAAATGCTTGAACATTACAAGTGATAAATCTCGATGTATAAACTTTTGAGTTGTAATTATGTTTTATCTTATGATCTTGAAGCTTTGCTGGCGTCTACTATTAATCCAATGTTCTCGGGATTCCTGCCAGAGTGTTGCTGTGCTGAGCTTTCGTTACCATACAGCGGCAACATTTTCAGAGCTATATAGCTCTGAAGATGTTGCCGCTGTATGGTAACGAAAGCTCAGCACAGCAACACTCACTCTGGCAGGAATCCCGAGAACATTGGATTAATATGTTTTATCTTGATTTTGACAGGTATTTATTTTTCTAAATTGCAAATTCTAAAATCCGAATTATATATATATAAATGAAATCTTTCAGTTTAGTGTTCCATGATTAAGCCCTTTGGGCTAAGGGAGATGAGAACAAAGGCAAGTAAATGACGATGGAAGAAATGGTGGAATGAAAATGCGGGAGGAAAGGAAGTATCCCGAGAAATCCTACGGACACGTTGTCCACCACAAACTTCTTGACCGGGGATCGAACCAGAGACCCCACGTACCAGAGATATGCGCTCTATCATTGAGCCACCGTGCTCCTATTCCAAATTATATGTAGTGGGTCTGTCCCAAAGTTTAAGAATACGCGTACCCTTATTAAAAAAAAAAAAAAAAAAAAAAAGTGGAACACGTAGTACTTACAAAGGTCCACTTCGTGAAGGTACTTAAACATAAATTCGTTTCTTTTCAAGAAAATTATCATAAAAATTGCTAATTTCTCTGAATTTATGGATCATGCAAATAATGCTGGAGTGAAATATATGATCGTATGGTTCGAAAACTTGCACATTACCAGATGCTAGAAAAGAAATACTTTGAGATCTTCGAAATGTGGTGTTCGAGGAAAATGGAGAAGACAAAATAGCCAGAGAGAGTAACAAATGTAACTGTTTTAAACAGGTAGGAGGGAAGATGCTTTTATCCTGCATCCTTCGTAGGAGGTCAATTGGATGGGATACATCTTGCGGCCTTCTTCATAGCAACATAGAGGGAAAGTTGGAAGATATGCTAGGATAGGAAGAACAACTGATTGATCATTTGAAAACAGAAGAAAATATTATGAGTTAAAGGAGGAAGATCAATAAACGTAGAAGAAACATTTTCAGACGCTAACCTAAGGAATTAAAAGACAGTCCCACAATCCACTTACCGACAGGCTAAATGTTACTACTAATACTACTACTAATAATAATATCATATGCGTGTGGTATCATTCGCAAGATTGCTTCATTTTAAATACCACGTAAGAAGGATGGTCTTAAGATGTCGGGTTTCAGCAGTTTCCTACGTGAATTATGGGCTGGAAGTATATATATTTTTTAATTTTAATACCTTCTAGCCGTATTTTAATAAAACCTAGGGAACATACAAACTAGGACACGCATTGATTTTCGAAGTGCCTTTTGTGTAACTACTTGATCTTGCCCTGACAAGGTTATCCAAATGTAAACAAATGCGTTTTCGGCTGGAGATTGGGAATAAAACTGTTAAAACCCATCGTTCTCGTCTTCAGGGTGATTATACTGAGACCAGTTCGTGTGTACTATATATAGGAGGGTTAAGGGAGGCTTAAGGATCCATGACTGATTGGATGGTCTATAGCTTGACGCTGAAAATGAAATGAAATGAAATCTAAGTTTTAAGTCCCACACTTATGCCGGTTAGGGTAGAGGAGACGGTGATGACGAGAGATGAGTGAAATGAAGAAAGTGGGAGTACCCTGAGAAAACCCACGAGCACGGTGTTTGTCCACCACAAAGTCCACACGGCGCGAGCTGGGACCGAACCAGGGACCCCAAGCACCGGAGGTGAACGCTCAACCACTGAGCCACCGCACTCACAGCTTGAGGCTGATTGGTCGTATTCATAAATGCTTTCTTTATGACTAGTGTCCATGTCTGGCTGAGTTGAAACCCTGTTGATATTGTTAGGTTCTTGTAGTATGGCAAGAGAGTCTTTAATTATCCTATCCCAGTGGTTTGACCTCTCTGAAATAATTTTAGTGTCTGAAAATAAAATTCTATGTTCTTCCGTTATACTGTGTTCCAATATGGCTGATTTCTCAGGATAAAACAGCTTGATGTATCTCTCATGCTCCTTGCATCGATGTTGTATTGATCGTCCTGTTTGTCGTATGTAAGTTTTCCTGCATTCGCAGGTAATGTAGTATACTTCTGGTGTTTTAAGACCCAAATCGTCTTTAACTGGACAGAGCAGGTTTCTGATATTTGATGGCGGTCTGTGTATAGTTTGATGTGTCTCTTCATGATTCTTGCAATTTTTCCAGATAGTTTCCCAATGTAGGGCAGGACTGCGATGTTGACTGGATCTTCAGATTCTGTGGTGGTCTTTTTACTGGAAAAGGTCCTTTTTAGGACCAATCGAATGTAATCTTCCTTGTATCCGTTCTGTAGTAAGGTCTTCTTGAAATGTGTAGGTTCACTGAAGAAGCTTTCTTGGTCCGAGAAGGCTTTTGACATAAGGGCAAGCGTGCTGATGACTGTATTGCGCTGTGATTTATGGTATAAGCTGTTTCCATTAAGATAAAGGTCATTGTGGGTAGGTTTTCTGTAAACACTGTGGCCTAGACTCCCATCAGGTTTACGACGAATGAAGATGTCTAGAAATGGTATGCAGCCTTCTGTTTCTATTTCCACAGTAAACTTGATGTTACTGTATTGATTGTTGAGAAATTCAAGGAACGATTGCAGTGCATTCTCATGAGGCCAGATGACAAAGGTATCATCGACGTAGCTATAGAAACACGATGGCTTTAATGGTGCTGATTCTAGTGCTTTCTGCTCGAACCTTTCCATGAAAAAGTTTGCCACTGCTGGTGAGAGAGGTGACCCCATGGCAACGCCGTCCGTTTGTTCATAGTACTGTCCGTCGAAGAGGAAATATGTGGAAGTTAATGTGATCTTGAATAAATCAACAATCTCTGGCGTTAAGTGCTCACTGAGTAAATGTAACGTGTCTTGTACTGGAACTCTGGCAAACAGAGAGACCACATCAAAAGTGACTAGGATGTCGTCTGGAGAAATGTGTATGGTCTTCAATATTTCCATGAATTCATAGAGTTCTTGACGTGGTGTTTACACTGTCCTAGTAGCGGTTGAAGAAGAGAGGTGAGGTACTTAGCCAGACGGTAAGTTGGACTTTCAATCACACTGACAATGGATCTCATTGGAATGTGGATCTTGTGTACTTTCGGCAGTCCATAGTCTCGGTGATTCGCAATTATGTGGCGTAATTTTCTTGCGTATTTCAGGGCTCATAGTAGTCTGGTCTCTTGTAAATAGTTGAAAAGTGACCAAAATCTCATCATGCTCCTTTTTTCCTTTGTCAATTTCTCCATCACCTCTCTCTTTGTTGTTTTGTTTCATCTTTTCTTTACTACTTCTTCTTTTTTAGCTTCCTCCTTTCTTAGGTTTTCTAAGTACACCCTCCATTCCAAAAGAAACCGAACTTTTGAAAACAAATAGTACCACTAGTGCCATCTGTTGTAATATTTTACCGGTAGATGGCGTAGTCCCTCATTGACAACTGCTATAAATGTCATGACATTTGGATGCACGGCAACAAAGTTATTGCGTTTCAACTGTCAAGCGCCAACTTCGTCAAGCGCCAGCACCACTGTACTGCCAGCAGACAAAAGCAACGTCACCATACTCATACCCACTATAGTCTACAACATGATGTCGGATTTACTCAACGACTCGGCCTATAGACAACTCAAGAAAGATCCCACCTCCAGTATTGAACGTAGAATTATTACCCTTCTGAAGAAAACCAACATACCAGAAGAAATACGCATGAAAATTACGCCACATAATTGCGAATCACCGAGACTATGGACTGCCGAAAGTACACAAAATTCACATTCCAATGAGATCCATTGTCAGTGCGATTGAAAGTCCAACTTACCGTCTAGCTAAATACCTCACCTCTCTTCTTCAACCGCTAGTAGGACAGTGTAAACACCATGTCAAGAACTATGAATTCATGGAAATATTGAAGACCATACACATTTCACCAGACGACATCCTAGTCAGTTTTGATGTGGTCTCTCTGTTTGCCAGAGTTCCAGTACAAGACACGTTACATTTACTCAGTGTGTACTTCCCGCCGGAGATTGTTGATTTATTCAAGATTACATTAACTTCCACATATTTCCTCTTCGACGGATAGTACTACGAACAAACGGACGGCGTTGCCGTGGGATCACTTCTCTCAACAGCAGTGGGAATTTTTTTTCATGGAAAGCTTCAAGCAGAAAGCACTAGAATCAGCACCATTAAAGCCATTGTATTTCTATAGATACGTTGATGATACCTTTGTCATCTGGCCTCATGGGAGAAATGCACTGCAATCGTACCTTGAATTTCTCAACAATCAATACAGTAACATCAAGTTTACTGTGGAAATAGAAACAAGGCTGCATACCATTTCTAGACACCTTCATTCGTCGTAAACCTGATGGAAGTCTAGGCCACAGTGTTTACAGAAAACCTACCCACAATGATCTTTATCTTAATGGAAACAGCTTCCACCATAAATCACAGCGCAATACAGTCATCAGCACGCTTGCCCTTATGTCAAAAGCCTTCTCGGACCAAGAAAGCTTCTAAAGTTAACTTACACACTTCAAGAAGACTTTACTACAGAACGGATACAAGGAAGATGACATTCAATTGGTCCTAAAAAGGACCTTTTCCAGTAAAAAGACCACCACAGAATCTGAAGATCCAGTCAACATCGCAGTCCTGCCCTACACTGGGAAACTATCTGGAAAAAATGCAAGAATCATGAAGAGACACATCAAAACCATATACCGACCGCCATCAAATATCGGAAACCTACTCCGTCCAGTTAAAGACGATTTGGGTCTTAAAACACCAGGAGTATACTGCATTCCCTGCGAGGACATAGAATTTTATTTTCAGACACTAAAATTATTTCAAAGAGCTCAAACCACTGGGACAGGATAATTAAGAGATCTCTTACCATACTACAAGATCCCAACAATATCAACAGTGATACAGGATTTCAACTCAGCCAGACATGGATACCAGTCATAAAGAAAGGATATATGAATACGACCAATTAGCGTCAAGCTATAGACCATCCAATCAGAGACACGGATTCTTAAGCCTCCCCCCTTACTTCTCCTATATATAGTACACACGAACTGGTCTCAGTATAATCGCCCTGAAGACAAGAAAATGTCAGCTCTTGAAACGTCGGCTCTATCGTCGGACTTCACCTGGCTGCTATCCAGAGATCATCTCTATAATATTCGCCGCCAGGAAAGCTTCGATTGTAATTTCTTCCTAGCTTCTTTCTAAGTTGTGGACCCATGATAAACGTGTATGGTCTTAGTTGAAAGCTTGATTCATTCTCATTAAAGTGAAGTATGAACTATCACTAACGTAACTAGGGTACGAGCAAGAGTCTCAACGTGAATTTATCTATTTCCTTTCACGTATTTCACACTACATACATGGTTCGAAAGTATGTGCTAGCTTTTGTGGTCATAGAAGTACCAGCAATCAGGAACCTCACAGGAAAGCGTTATAAAATATATTAAAATAATCGCGAAAACCCCCGAACTTATGGATGGTGACGAGCTTTTGATGTCATTCAAAAATCTTATTCATTCTGAATATAATAACGCAGCAAGAATGCAGATATTGTAATCGTGTAGGAGCAGTAGTTTCCTACGTAAAAGCGTATTATTTCTTATAGAACATAAGGAACACACTATAGCATAATAAAGCATTTTTAATGACATTTTTTAACCTGTATTTGCACCTAAAGATGAATAGCCGTTAAATGTAATCCAAATATAGATCTCTACAGAATATTGGTCTGCAGAGGAACAGAAAATAGAAGAGGAATACAAATCCTTTGTTAGTCTATTAAAAAAAAAACTTTTATTTTGAAAAGTTAAAGTGAAATATTTATATTGCCTGTGACCACATAAATATCGTTGAAAAGTGTAATTCTACCCAGAGGTATCTTGTAGAGACGACATAGCACAAGTTAGTGCTTTTTCGTTTTTGTCTTTATTTTCGCGAATACCTACCGTCCTGAATTTTCTCAAGAAAAAGCCACGGTCGTGCGCTCCTGAAGTTTATCTGCACCAGATGTCTCTAATAAAACAATTTCATTCATTGCACGAAGAGTCAATTTTTATCGAAGATGCTATGTACATTCATGTCCAAAATTATTGTTGCATGACTATAAATATGTTGTTCTAGTAATATAATTTGATAACGAATTCGCCCAGCATTTCTTATAATGTTAGTATGTGTATAATCGGCAAAGAGAAGTATGTGGCAAATTTCATGTCAAAAGAGCAGTAAATAAGAACAATGAAAGGAAAATAAAATATTCTTGTCCATTTAGTTACATTTTATTTTACTCATTATGATTTACGTATTTATAATTCTTTTCCTATGAAATTTACCACAAATATACATTTCCTGATTATACACATAGTATCAGTATTAAAAGTACTCAGCAAAATCATTATCAAATTATATTCTTACAAGAAGGCAGTTATAGGTTTATATGATTATCTCCAATCCTTTCAGCAATGAGATCTCGAAAACCACAGGTGCTAGAAACGCCGTTTTCACCGATCGATTCCAAATTCTGTGTAGATTGTTCAGTACTAATTAAATATTTAGAAAAATGGTCGTTATTCCTTCATTACATTTTTTTAGGGGTACACTGGAAGTATTGAAATTTTAAAAAGTGAATCATCATATCCTACCAGTTATTCATTCCAACACCACATAGTTGTGTACAGGGGTTGTAATTAATTGTGTATGTAATGTATTTGCTTATTATATACTGCATGTAAGAAGAAAGAAAACACTGAACATACATGAATTGGGAACTTCAGCCGCAAGTAGGCTCAATCTTGCAAACGGCGCGATATTGAAAAAATAATAAAAAAATATCTCCTTCAGGATACCCCTTGCAGAGTTTTATAAAGACGTCTTTTACTTGTGTCTGTAAAGGGACATGTGCAGATGTTGTGAGGAATGATAAGGAGATTCATGCTCATATGTGAATGATGCGCTATGTATAGAGCGCAGGTTCAGTTAGTGAAATAAAAAAAATGAAATAATGATTATATATTTAATAATAAGTCACTTGGACTTCACATTGAGTTAATTTATGGTGGGAAATGTTGTGAATTTTTGAGTTACCACACTCATATGCGTTTAAATATAAGTATACGGAAATTATTTATTCCTCACTATTAGAATGGCAGTGTGTAATGCGTATATTAAGTTAGTCCTTAGTTTTTTTTTTTTAAAGGGACCATAAAATGCAGGAGAGTGAATAGAGTACCGTTTTTTTTTTTGTGCATCATGAGTCTTCGACCAAGTGGCTTACTACAAATTCAATATATAACAGTGATTGCAATCTTTTACACGACACGTGCACAAGTGATTCATAACCTAGCGTCATTCGTATATTGTTTTTCATGTACGTTATCAAAGTAATGTCGATACTCACTTCTGAGACAGTCACAGGATAAGAGGATATGAAATAAGTCTAGCAAAGCAGCTCTTGAAGTCACGGCAAGGTTCTAGAAAACAGGTCCCCTTTCCCATTTAGCTGTAATAAAGACAGTGAAGCTCTAACCCGCCTTCACTCGCTAACGCTCGCTCAGCAATACTATGTGAATTAAATATTAAACTTTGGTACAGAAAGGAACCAACCTAGCTATATGGGGGGGGGGAGCTGTGTTCTAGAGCCTTCCCTGAAGTTACTGAATTAGTAGCAGAACATACTGATATCTTTTAAAAAAATCTTAGTTTAGTTGCACACTCAATCAACGTTACTTCACGCCTGGTTCCCACGGACACACTTACGAGCGGGTCCACCAGCTTCTGTTCACGACCGAAAAAGGTACAATTTTGGATTCTAGTGACCCCCTAAAAAGCTCGGTGCATATTTTTAGTTTTTGGGGGCCAGTGTGCCAAAATGTAAAGAACTAACCTAGTTTACTCTACCTGAACACCCCTCTAGTCATTTGAAAATCTAACATTGTATGCAATTGGCTCTCTTCTGTACATTACCCAAAAACATTCTAGAATGTATTTCGGTTTTATTTTAAATAAGAAAAGGTGATGCACAATAAGTTTGTACAGTGGACGACTTGTAAAAATTACACGAAAATTCATTCTATACTATGTAGTAAACAAAGCAGCAACTAGATTAATCACGTAATTTTCTGATAGATATGTTGAATGTTGCTCCATTTATTCACATTAATATGCAATAATTAAATTCCATGTTAAAAATTGAGCATTTGAATGTGCAATTCTTTCCGAACTATTGCAGGCTGTTGAGTTTTGAAGACAATTACACACACAAACGAACGTTAAATTTCAGTTGCAGAATCGATCAAAACACAGATACATGAATATGAAAATAAACTTCGAGGATCTAGTTCGTAAGTTTGTATTCCCTGGCAGATGGTTACGAAAGTAGTTCGGTGACAAATATTTAAGATAACAGTAACGTTATTGCTACTTAATTCTTTAAATGGCAAAATTCCCAAGTCTCAACAATAATATCTCAGTGTATTTACTTTCTTAGTGTCATACCATGATTTTGTAACGTGCTACTTTGCCTGGATAATAAGTATTATGTACGCTGTAGAAGAAATCAGTTGGTTATTTAAGTAACCACTATCCATTCAGGCATGCAGCGAGAACTTATGAAAGAGTGGGTGGTTAGAAATGTAACCACTATCACTTAAAGGGTTTGGCTCAATGTCTAAATTACTTACTTTATATTTATTGTCTTCTCTTTCTTTACTATCGATGTCTACGGTTTTCCTTGCTGTTCCTTGCTTTCTGTGAGTTTTGTTGTTGAGTCACTTCGCGAGGGTAACTTTTTTTGTAGTTTGTCTTTCGTTAACTTGGTGTTACAAGAAATTCAATTTTAATTAAAGGGTAGTTTTGTGTTTATTCATTCATTTGTATCGTTTCCCTCTTTCACCTAAGAATATGTTTATCCAAGTTAACAAATACTTTGAGATAGTGAGCAGTTTTCTGCGATGATCCACTGTCTTGATTTTCAGTTTAGTGTCCTCTCCAGCAGTGACACTATATGAAACGTGAACCTACAGCTTACCGTTGGATCCGAATCACATGGGCTCTTGCCAGGAATCGAACCCGAGACCGTAACGTACAGTTACAAAAGAGAAAAGATGAAGATAAAACTCGTGAATTTTCCCACGGCAGACTCACGGCCTTAAAGCATTGAATGATTGGTTTGTGTCGTAATGTTGTTATCTGATATGTGTATAATGTTTATGTGCCGTGGTGGTTGTATGAGTTACTTGGTCACAGGATACTGTTAGCACGTATATTTTCTTTTATTATTTGTCGGAAGTCGATGTTAGAATTTTGTTACTCGTTTTTCAATGATTTTATTCGATGGCGATGGATGAAAATGAAAGTAGAAAGGATTACATCATAGCACTGTTACAATTTTTTGCATTGCGCTACATGGATTTTTTTTTTTTTTTTAATTTCTATCCTTTCTAATTTTGGCTATTTTCTTTCAAAAATATGGATGTATTGCTATATCGCCGGACCAATTTTAGAAAATTTACCTGATGAATTTGAGAATTTATTTTAGTTTGTGAGGAAGAATGAGTGAAAGTTAGGTGAGGGGAATAGCTGAAGTTAAGAAAATACTCGTTGTTGTGATATTTGCCATAAGTAGTAGATTTGCTTTCTATATAATTAAATACAAATTTATTATTTCATGAACAAAACATTGCATTATTAAATTTTTATTGCATTAAAAATTATATACTTGTGACAGATTCGCCAACTAACTCTTGGCTTCGTCAGACACTATGAAATACAGGAGTAATGTATAATCTTATATACAAACAACCGCTGAGATATCTCTGAGGTTGCTTGTATAGTACGCGACAAAACATAATTAACTTTTTTCTCGAAGTTCAAGATCTAAAGGGTTTACTTGTCCCTACCATAAATTCTTCTTTGTAACTAGATTCCGGCATTGCCGTTCCAACTCAGGTAGAACTATTATTCAGCTCTCAGTATGGCTAACCCCATTACAGTTATCATAGTAGCATTGTACAGCGTTAGTTCCGTCTGGCATGCGTAGCTTTTGCAGCGCGATTGAAGAAGGTACATTTCGGTTGCTACGCTCTGCAATCAGTCCACGTCATATGACAATATATGAAAGCTATTTTATTCTACTTTGTTCGGCGTAAAACACAAATTACTTTGATGTAAATTAAGTCAGGAGGTATGTAAATATTATCGAATAGAGCAAAACTTCTTTACTTCCGATCCAAGCCTTTGCATTGCTTTCTCCATAAATGTCGTAAAGGCAATGTTCTAAATAGAAAAATGGGAGTATGCGGGGTATACTTCCTTAGATCTTCCACTTCGAGCACTGCGTAAATGAATAGCAACACAGTTTAAAAACCGAGATCTTCCTATCTCGAATATTTTCAGTGCGTAGTTGATGCTTGTTGTACTGCGACATTTGGCAGGCATAGCTCCTCACGGACCGTAGCTCCAGCGAGTCAGTTTAGTACTCATCCATATTTCCTCGCATATTTCCATCCATCACTATTTCAATGTGTATTTGTTATTTTAATACCAACGACCTAGCCACACTGGAATATCAGTCCCCACGAGATCAGCGAAGTCAAGCAGTCCTGGGTCTGGTCAGTAGAAAGATAGGTGTGAACATTTGTATTCACCAGACGGTGTTGGCGTTGCGGTGTCCACCCAGTGTCGTGAGGATAATTGAGAAGCTATTTGAAAAAAGTAGCGAACTGCAGTCTAGGAAGCCAGCACTAACGGCGAGGGTAGCCGATCTGCTGACAACACATCACCGCACAGGAATGAGTATCATTAAGTCTAGGCGTCCTAAGGGCTGTTGTGCCAGGAATTTAGTTATCATTATTATTATTGCTAATAATAATAATAACAATAGCCTTAATAAAGATTCTGCCTGTCTGCTCTGCTCGTACCTAAGTACATTATTTCTAACTTTGATATAGTTAGACAGGTCAATAATTGGTCAGTTTCTTTCTGATGTGATTCATCACGTGTATGAAAACTGGACAAACTACACACAGGAAATTGATAATGATAGTTTTATTACTCAGATATTAACCTGCATACATTAATAAATATGAGGATCTAGGTACTTAATAGAAAGCTTTTTAGCCATTTTCTTTCTTAAAGAAAAAAGTTTTAAATTGTCATTATACTAGACGGCCTGTCGAATAATAATAATAATAATAAGTTGCCCCAAGACATTAAACAAAGTTATCGTGTCTTGCAAAATGTTTCTGATGGAGACAAGGATCATGTTGTCATCGGGATGGATGAATCGCCCTCAGAAAGTAAATGAAATGAAATCTGTAAGTTTTACGTCCCACGGTTATGCCGGTTAGGCTAAAGGAGACGGTGATTATGAGAGATGAGTGAAATGGTGGAATGAAGAAAGTGGGAGGAAACGGGAGAACCCCGAGAAAACCCACGAGCACGGTGTTTGTCCACCACAAAGTTCACTTGGCGGGGGCTGGGATCGAACCCGGGACCCCAAGCACCAGAGGTGAACGCCACTGAGCCACCGCGCCCCCCCGCCCTCAGAAAGTGAGGAAATCGAAAACTAGGACATGTTTTAAACTCTTGGAATGATAAGTTCCAACTGTTAATATTATCTATTTATGTGAGAATTTTGAAAATAATATTCAATCAGGTCTAATATAGTGCTTTATGAGAGATTGATTCTAAGTTGCATAAAGGACATAAACAAGAAATAATAATAATGTCATTTATAAAAGATTAACATTAGTGCATCACGCTAACACCTAATAGTAAATCACGTTCATTGCTCATTACAATAATACAGAGCAATAAATTTGAGAATTTATATTTATGTAACCACAAGTTCGTTGGTCGGCTAACTAAAAAATAAAAGTGTATGCAAACAATTAGAGCTCTTAATTAAGTATTATTTTAACCTATAATTAGTTATAACCTATAAACAGGATTTAAATCAAATTCCGAAATAAATTAATTTAAAGTAAAAATAAGTAAAATTCCGATTCTGTTTTGTTATTTCGATTATAGAAGATAATAATCATAATACAATGAGACTCAAATGTATGTAAGCACAGTATAAGTGTCATGAAGAGGATGATTAGGGAAAATTCCGTTTTGAACGGGGAATGGGTGGATCCTGCTTTCCTCTCTTCGTAACGTAGGGTTTTTAAATCGTTAACTATTCCAACGGAGAAATCACCATGAACATTTAAGACAAAAATTCTTTTGTGCTCACGTCTATTTGTTTGTTTCCAGATAATAGGGGTGTATTTAGAGGGGTCCCATCCCTTCTCCGAAACAAACAAAACAAAACAAAATCAGATTTTATAACTTTACGCGAAATTTATGTACTAAATACATAGAAGTTCGTCGGGGATTGTAATACTGCAAATTTTGGATGCATTAAAATATCGAATAATAGTTTTGATAAAGTGGATATTTTGAAATATTTAGGATCAATATTAACAGACGAAAACGATATTTACGAGGAAATTAAATGTCGACTAAAAGCAGGGAATTCGTGTTGTTATTCAGTTCAAAATATCTTTGTCACGAATTCTGTCGAGGAATTTGAAGCTTAAAATATATAAAACGATAATCATGCCTGTTGTTCTGTATGGTTGCGAAACATGGTCGCTTACTATGAGGGAAGAGTATAGACTGGAAGTATTTGAGAACAAGATCCTGAAACGAATATTCGGACCCAAGAGGAACGGGAATGGCGAAACTTCATAACGAGGAACTACATAATTTATACTGTTCACCAATCATTGTTAGTGTAATCAAGTCTAGCAGACTCAGATGGGTAGGTCATGTAGCCAGAATGGAAGAAAGTAGGAACGCTTTCAAAGTGTCAGCGGTAAGACCAATCGGAAAACGACCATTAGGAAGACCTAGGCGCAGATGTGAGGGCAATATTAAGATGGATTTCGCAGAAATAGGAATATAAAGGAGAAACTGGATCCAGTTGGCTAAGGAAAGAAGTCAGTAGAGAGTTTTCGTGAACGCGGCATTGAACCTCCGGGTTCCATGGGCCATAGATTTAGTTAAATTTAGGCGAAATTTGTGTACTTAATATGGATGTCATGCCGCTGGCTAGTTCCGATTTTTTTTAAAATTCAGTAACTTTCGTGAATAGAAAAGTGTCATGTTGATATACGGTGCTATACGTTTTTTCGTTAATTCTTAAGAAACATGGTTTGGGATTTAAATAGGTTAACGATTGGGAATTAATTCAAAATTAAACACCAATACTTTCACTTAAATGACATAGTTAACATTTAACACCAATTCCTAATGTTTTTTTCTTCAGTTCGCGACTTGTATTATACGAAGAGAAAGATTTGATTTAAATTTTAAAAAATCGATTTAAATAAAAAAATTTACAAAAATTATTTTTTTTTAAAAAAAATCGTCATTTTTCCCACCCTGGTCACAAGTATTTAGTGTTCAATGTACGTATATTGTTTAGCTCAGCAAATAATAAGTTTGTATTTAACTGACGATGTAATTTGAGAAGGATTTGCCCTAGGGTGGCATTATCTACGGCAAATCCTCTGGAACCACAGCCCTCTTATGACCGACCCAAGTGAAATTTGTGATGCACAAACACCGTGTACATGGGTTTTCTTGGGGTTCTCCCGTTTTTTCCATTTTCTTCATTCCACCATTTCATTCATTTCTCATCACCACCGTCTCCTTTACCCTAACTGGTATAACTGTGGGACGTAGAACTTCAGATCTCAATTCATTTCTCACTCCAGTTTTCTTTCTTGAACCTATAAAGTTTTCTGTAATCACCATTTGCAACATTTCTACGCAGTATATAAGCTTTTCTACGTTGCAAAACAATCATGTACTCTGCCATGTTTCACACGGAGGCACCTACTGAGATTGTTCCACAAATTTGGAGAAGTTACTCGTACCACAGAATCTTATTGATATCAAACGCGGAGTAGTTACTCAGCTCAAGAATAAAGGTGTGGTTACTCCACAGGGGGCGGAGCTTCGGAGAGTAGCGCTCAGTTCTCTCATGATTAATGCGAGTAACTAATTTAAAATTGGGAGTAATGAGTAAGTTCTCCGTTTTATTGATATCACCCAAGCGTGGAAACGAATTGAAACTACAGAAAACAGGAACATCTAAACAAACGTAATCGAATCTAACCTAATTTAGTACATTTTGGTGGTTTTGCACATAAGCCATGCATTTCATGACAATGTTTTTCCATTACTGTCGTTTACGCGTATAACCATTGCCACTGTCATGCCTGTTCCGTATGGACGCACCCTTCGCTACGTTCGGTTCCCCCTGCTGCGCTCCTGCTCTGACTCGGTTAGAAAGCATTCGTGCTTTTTTAGTGGCCACCTAGTACACATTGGTTCGTGTTTTATGCACTAGTTTTTACGCCATACGTCCACACTGCATTTCGAACAATAATCACTATCATGTGACCCGGGGTCACAACCTAGTATTTTGGGGGATAAACAATAAGATACCTTTTTTTCTCGATTTCCGTGTGGTCCTGCGATACAGCAGTAATGCCAAACATACAATTCAATCATCACTATTTCACCACACTCACATACATCAAATTATAATATACTAAGTCAGGGTACTACTACAGTTTATGGATTATTTTAAAATAACATTGTGTATGCCTAACTACATCAACTATTTATTGATTTTAGAAAGGCTTACGACTCGGTTAGGAGAGAAACTTTATACAACATTCTTACAAAACTTGGAATACCGAGAAAGCTAATTAGATCAATTAAGATATGTTTAAATGAATCCCAAAGTAAAGTTCGGGTAGGAAAATCTTTGTCCACGAGCTTTCACGTCGAAAATGGCCTGAAAGTAGGAGATGCTTTGTCGCCGTTATTATTTACCTTTGTTCTGGAATATGCTATAAAGAAAATCAAAGATAGCAACCATGGCCTAGAGTTGATCGGTATTCACCAGGTTATGGCATATGCTGATGATGTAAACTTAATAGGGGATAACATGAGACAATAGAAAGAAATGTAGATTTTATTAAACGCTTGCAGGGACATGGGTTCAGAAGTAAATACAGAGATATATCCAATTTCATTGTATAACGATGAACGGATGCAATAAATTATGATTATGATAAAACTAAATACATGGAAGTGCGCCGGGACCGTAATACAGCAAATCATGGATGCGTTAAAATATTAAATAATACTTTTGATGCAGTGGATAGTTTCAAATATCTAGAATCAATATCAACAGACTAAAGTAATATTCACGAAGAAATTAAATGTTGATTAAAAGCAGGGAATTCGTGTTATTATTCAGTTCAAAATCCTTGTTGTCGCGAATTCTGTCGAGGAATTTGAAGCTTAAAATATATAAAACGATAATCAAGCCTGTCGTTCTATATGGTTGCGAAACATGGTCGCTTACTCTGAGAGAAGAACATAGACTCAAAGTATTTGAGAACAAGATCCTGAGATGAATATTCAGACCCAAGAGGAACGGGAATGGTGGAAACTTCATAACGAGGATCTACAAAAATTATACGATCTACTAGACATTGATAGGGTTAACAAGTCTAGGTGGCTTAGGTGGGCAGGCCATGTAGGTCGGATAGAAGAAAGTAGAAACGCTTTCAATCTTTTGACTGGAACACCAATCGGAATACAATCATTAGGAAGACCTAAGCGCAGATCGGAGGACAATATTAAGATGGATCTCGCAGAAATAGGCATACAAAGTAGAAACTGGATCCAGTTGGCTAAGGATAAAAGTCAGTGGAGAGCTTTTGTTAATGCGGCATTGAACCTACGGGTTCCAGAAGCCGTAGAGTTAGTTTAGTTAGTAAGCCTAACTAATCAAAATGTTCGAATTTTACCTCCGAGATGTCTAAAAAGTAGAAATACTTCTACAAAAGCGCAGTGTTATGCAAGCATTCATGTGTAAGGAAGCCATTACAAAGTCAGGTCAAAGCAGTGTGTAAACTCATGGCTTAAAAAAATCTTTAAAAAATAATGACGATGAAGGAGTAGAAATATAAGCGACATGATAAACAATTTTTAAAGGCAACCATGGATTTGTTAAAATATCTAGAGTACACATATGTAACATTACAATTTGCATTATCTTCGCTTATGCCCACACCCCACTTTCGGAAACATCCATGTGCCCGCCCACATGTAGGTGATATCGTTTCTTTTAGTTGTAACCTAGGACGGCAAGGTTCTAGAATACAGGCCCCCCTTCCCATTTAGCTGTAATAAAGACCGAAAACAACATGCCCTGCAGGCTCTAACCCACCTTCACTCGTTGATGCTCGCTCGGCAATACTATTTGAATTAAATATTAAACTTTGATACAGAAAGGAACCATCCTAGGTACTAATCTATATGGGGGACCTGTGTTCTGGAACCTTCCCCTTTTTTACGCAACACCGAGAAAAACGTATTTATACGCATAACGATTAAGCCCTTCTGAAGTGAATCTGCATTTCAGCATTCCACATCTTCAACAAAATACATGTTTAAAAGTACCTGTACTGAGTACATTTTCTGAAGAATGAACATACCGATATGATTAATTACTTTGAGAGTCCTAAACTGTATTTGCACCAAAGTTAATAATTTTCTTAATAGCATTTTAATATTATTTGTTGGGGGAATTTTGTGTAACTTTCATGCTTTCGACTGCAAAAAAAAGAAATAATGAAACTCTTGATTTCGTTACATTCTTTTATACAACTGCACTTGAAAAAAACAAATATACACTATGCATCCACTTCTCACTTTCAAGGTGCTTAACAAATTTACGAGTTTTCCGTTTCTTTATACCCACACTTCGTGCATGTGTAAAAAACAGTTTGTCCTTCATCAGCCGAACGGAGCTGCAGAGTTGCATATGCCATTTTGTCGTTGTTGCACTTTGGACATCGTCTTTCAGCAATTGGTCCTTCACTTTCTTTCTTGCTTTTATTTTTCTTCTTTTTCTTACTATCTCCTCCAGAATATGCATCTTTATGATGAAACTGCAATGTATATTCAGATACTACACCTCGAAAAGTTTCTGCCTGCACTCTGAATCTGCACTCAGGAACATAGCACTCGACACCTTCGCTTGAAATTAAAGCTGGTAATATACTGCCACATGCGGGACAGAACTGTGGTCGAGCATTGAACGCACTTCCTGTTTTTATCATGTCTCAAAGACGTGAACACCTCATAAAATATCTTAAACTGTTCATGAAATGTATATTAAATAACGTAATTTACAATCACTGGCTTTAAAAACAAAATTCACATATGACTATAAAGCGTGCTCTTGAAAACACTCGGAAAACACTTAATACTGAAGCTCTTGTCTTGTCGTAGACCAATATCAGTCAAATAGGCCGGTGCACCGGCTCACTAGTCATATGTGCTACTAATGCAAAAATGGTCAAATGTGTACCTCAAACACAGGATTTATGATTCAAAAGCAAAATAGAATAAAATACAGGACACAATTGGGAAAAGGACACAAGTCGGGTAAAGAGTCAAAATCAGGAAAGGTCAAAATCGGAAAGGGAGTTCAATACTGAAGCTCAGAATACATCCTCTTCCACAGTCAGTGTTGCCAACAACCTCTGAAGAAAATAGGCCAGGTGACCTTGAGAAATAAGCTTTATTACGCAAAATATGGTTAGATTTTGAACTGCTAAACTATAACCCACATTGGCGTCTCTGGCATGTAAAATTTGGGGGGGCATCAAAGGAAATGATCTAACTGCTAGTATCTCAGCGGAATTTTAGATTGTCACTTCAAAATATTGGGGGGACGCATCCCCCCGCCGGAGACGCCCATGATAACCCACATTGTACATTTTCAATTTCAACCCCTTTCTTGTGTGTGTAGGATTATAAGTGAGTTATTATAGTACAATTTGAGGCTTAAGTTTAGAGTTGCCCCTCCAGTTTCCAACCTACAAAAATGCAGTTAAAACATTAAAAATTGTTAAGTTAGGCTAGGTTATGTTAGGTTAAGTTAGTTTAAGTTAGGTTTGGTTAGTTTAGATTCGGTTAGATTACCTGGTAAGACTTTAGTTAGACTAGAACAGTGACCGGAACAAGTTGTCATATAGGCTTCAAGTATCACTTAAATTCAGTAATCCAGTAATCAGTGGTTCTCTTGAAAATTTAATAGACTTTCTTCATTTTTCTTATATAATTCTGTAAAACTCAATGCAGAAATATTATATTCAACGCACCGATTCCCCATCTTATACGATTACCATTACGTTCAGTTATCGAAACCTACGCTTCTTGCAAATAGTACCCATTCTACATATCTTTTCTCGTATTAAATATAACTTTACTGCCAAACTTAAACATCACATAAAAACGCCAAATCATCATTTCTTACCCCATTTTGCCTGTAAATTTTCCTAATTTTTATATTTTAAAAAACGGAGGGGCAAGTCTAAATTTAACCCCAATTTGAAATGTTGAATTTTATCCACTGACTAACTAGCAACTTACATAACTTTAAATTACAATCCATCAACAACTCATCTGATTTGTGAAAGTCAACAGCCATCAGGGGCTGCTTTAGGAATTTAATTTTGGGTAGTCCCGCTCCCTTGCTTAGGCTCTACATATACGCGTTTCATTAATGACAGTAGGAAATTACTTTTACAGTAGTAGATGACGCTATTTGTTAAATAATTATCAAAAATTAATATAAATAGTAAAAAATTTATTTATTATTTATTATATCTTTTAGCGTTTATATATAATCTTTTGTTAGGCCCAGGGTATTTGCCAGAAATTTTCTTCAGGAGGTGTAATGAATTAGCGAGGGGGTATAGATTGTAATGATATGCTTTATGTTAAAAAAAAAAAAAGAGTTCTTAAGCGTATCTTAGCTTAATACCACATACGTATTACAAATTTAGCATAACCTCGGCAAAGGGTTGAATTATTTGCTTTAGTTATGAACAGGAGGAAAGAAAAGCACTCTCCTTTCACCTCTATTTGCTAGTGTATGAACACATTTTGTTATTCGCACTCTTACGCACACACAGACATATACTTGCCCTCATACATATTTTTTGTACTACGAAACCAAAGTTAAACCACGTTCATTCATTCTTCACGTATCTTTATGCATAGTAGTTATCTACATATTTCTGTGAGGTGTGCATCTCCAGATGCCACAAGCTTTATCTATCATTTCATCATCTTCTTCAGAACCGGAGCGAATATAAGGAATATAGGGGCCTTCCGTACATACTTTCATCAAATCGTTTACCGGTACATGCAATAGTAATTGCGATACCTGAGGACACTTTTGGCCCCTGGGTCCCTGGCCTGGGGTCAATGACTTAGGGGACAATGACCTAGGAGTACATAGAACCACCCCCTCTAAATTTTGGCAGGGGTACATAGGACCACCCCCTTAAATTTCGCAAATTGCCAAATCTAAAAATTTGGTATGGTAGACTAGGACCATAGTATGTACCTCTATCAGTATTGGGGGTCTATGTCGTTTCCTTTCATGGGTAAAAAATTGCTAAAATTCAAATTTCGGAGGTTTTTAACCTAATTTATCACCTTTGATGAGGTGTTATTACCCTATATAGTTATATGGGCGTATACAGGGGTCCATTACCTTTCATAAGATATGGGTATATTAGTGCACCCCTTGAAAAATTTGGGAGGGGTACCTTGGACCACCCCTTAAATTTTGGAAATTGCCCAATTTAAACATTTGGTATTATAGTACTGGACCCTAATATGTATTATGATAAATTTGGGTGGTCCACCTCGTCCCCCTTTTAGGGGTACAAATTGCCAAAATATAAACGTAAGCAATACGTTGTACCACGTGTTTGGTTTTTGGCCCAATTTATCCTCTTGGATGAGGTCCTATTACCTTATATGGTTATATGGTTATGTATAGGGGTCTATTCCCTATCATAAGACATAGGTACATTTGTGCACCTCTTTAAAAATTTGGGAAGGGTACCTTGGACTATCCCTTAAATTTTAGAAATTGCCCAATTTAAACATTTGGTATAATAGTATAGGACTCTAATATATATTACTATAAATTTGGGTGGTCCACCTCGTTCCCTTTCATAGGTACAAAATTATCAAATTTTACTACAACCACGTGTTTTGTATTTTGGCTCATTTTATCACCTTGGATGAGGTCCTATTACCTTATATAGTTATATCGGCGTATACAGGTGTCCATTTCCTATCATAAGACATAGGTACATTTGTGCACCCCTTTAAAAATTTGGGAGGGGTACTTTGACCCACCCCTTAAATTTTGGAAATTCCCCATTTTATATATTTGGTATTATAGTATAGAACCCTATATAGATTACTATAAATTTGGGTGGTTCACCTCGTTCCCTTTCATGGGTACGAAATTGCCAAATATTAGTACAACCACGTGTTTGGTTTTGGCTCGATTTATCACCTTGGATGAGGTCCTATTACCTTATATGGTTATATGGTCATGTATATTGGTCCATTTCCTATTATAAGAAATGGGTACATTGATGCACCCCTTTAAATTTTTGGGAGGGGTACCATATCCACCCCCCCCCTTAAATTTTGGAAATTTTCCAGTTTAAGCATTCGGTATCATAGTTCATGCCTCAACATGTATCATGATAAATTTGGGTGGTCCACCTTGTTCCCTTTCATGGGTAAAAAAATTGCCAAAATATAAACATAAGCAATATGTTGTACCACGTGTTTGGTTTTTGGCCCAATTTCTCCCCTTTGATGAGGTTCTATTACCTTATATGGTTATATGGTCATGTATATGGGTTTATTTCCTATCATAAGACATGAGTACATTGATGCACCCTTTAAAAATTTGGGAGGGGTATCTTGGCTCATCCACTCGTTTTTAGAAATTGCATTTGGTATCATAGTACAGGACTTCAATATGTATCACTATAAATTTGGATGGTCCACCTCGTTCCCTTTCAAGGGTAAAGAACTACCAAAAATCAAATTTCGGAGGTTATTGACCCCGTTTGATAAGGATTTAACACGTTATATGGGTATGTACAGAGGTTTATTACCTTCATATGTTTATGTTCCCTTTTAAATTTGGAAATTATCAAATAACGAAATTCGGTAAACGTTTTCTAGGACCCATTGTAGATGTTGGTGTTCCTCTTATGGCCAAATATTCAAAATTTAAAGGTTATTGACCGGCTTTATTATTGAATAAGTACAGGATTTATTACTTTTTCATAAGACACAGGTGTATTTGTGTACCAATCTTAAATTTTGGGAGGAGTACATTTCTTATTGTCGTATCAATAATTGTTAATTGTTCTTAAAATTGGACAGTATCTCATTCATTGGGTAAATCATTGTCAAATATGAGTATGATCACGTGATCAGTTATTGACCTATGATGGGATTAGGAGTCCAGGACATTGGTACATTGAAATTTTGTAGGATAATTTGAGAATTGTCAAATGAAATTGCGTCATTGGTTTTGATTATTCCAGCCTATGGACCAAATATAAACGTAAACAATACGATGTACCACGTGATTGACCTTGATGAGGTAGTGTACAGGGATTCATTTCCTTTGTTGTGGTACTTCTTAAGTTTGAGTACACACTTAAACAGTTGGTTCTACTCAGGTAAACAAATGACGGACATTATTGACCTTATTGAACATATAATGATATGATTAATTCTAAGACAGGTATATCGAGAGAAGTATTCTTTAAATTTGGGAATTGTGATAAACAGAACTTTAACATAAGGCGCGAAATTTGAAACAATACTTTGAACTTTAGTCTAAGATGATTTATGGTGATTGATTTGACCTTGAGCTTTAGAAATCTGATAGCTAACCTTATTGAATCTTATGACTCATAGTCTTAAGGGAATACATGCTACAACACTGAAATTTAGTCACAAGGTAATGTAATCTGACACTGGTAAAGTTATTGTTGATGCAATTTGATTGGTTGGTCACTATCTTTCGTGCAATCTGATTGGCTGATCACTATCTTTCGTGCAATCTGATTGGTTGACGAGTTTCAAATCTTTGATGCATTCAGTTTTGTTTTATTTTAAAAAAATTTGAAATTTTTGTTTGAAATTTTTTTTGTTTGAAACTTTGGTTTGACATTTTTCGTTTGATATTTTTAGTTTAAAAGTTTTTGTTTCGAAATTTTTGTTTGAAATTTTTTTGAAATTTTTGTTTCATTTTTTGTTTGAAATTTTTTCGTTTGAAATTTTTAGTTTGAAAATTTTTGTTTCGAAATTTTTTTGAAAATTTTTGAAATTTTTTTCAAAGTTTTTTTGTTTGAAATTTTTTGTTTGTAAATTTTTTTGTTTCAAAATTTTGAAATTTTTTCGTTTGAAATTTTTTGTTTAAATTTTTTTTCGTTTCAAAACTGAATTTTTTTTGTTTGAAATTTTAGTTTAAAAAGTTCGAATTTTTCTGTTTAAAAATTTTTGTTTGAACATTTTTGTTTCGAAATTTTTGTTTGGAAAATTTTGGTTTCAATTTTTTAAGTTTGTGAACTCATTAGTAAAGAACCGGAACTGTTTAGAAGAAAATTTGGTTTGAAATTATTTTGTTTGAAAATTTTTGTTTCGAAATTTTTGTTGGAAAATTTTTGTTTGAAATTTTTGTTTCAAAATTTTGGTTTGATATTTTTTTTAAGTTTGTGCATTCATTAGTAAAGAACCGGAACTGTTTAGAACAAAAACATCTGGCATCATTGTTTATCATGGTGCAATAGTACACGTCAGAACATGCGGTTGTACTTGAAATGAAAAAACACAATTCATTGAAATGGATCATTTTATTACACTCCTCATACATCCATACCAGAAATAGGATCTGGATATTGTCGATACAATGTATTTTGAACTTCTTGCACTAGTTTGTCTTTAGCGCATAATTTTAATTCCAATTGAAGTCCTTTAAGGTCTATTGCAATGTCAATTGGTGGAAACTCAATGTCCATTTGATCACAAATAAACTGTTTATCAATACAGGTATGCACCCACGAACGATGTTGACAACCATCACAAAATCTTGATACATGTTGTACAATATGCATGACACATTTTTCAAAATAGTACTTTTTCAGGAATATACTTGTTTTGTTGCACACTTCCACTGCATGTTTAACACACTGGAATACGTTGATGAATTTGTTCCATTCCGTTTGCGTTAGATACACCATGTTGCGAGGGACATGCAATGTACTCTTTTTACGTAATAGCACTATCTTCTCTTCAAGGACTGTACGTAGCACCACTTCATGATTTGAGCCTAATGATTTGACTATGGTCACATTTAGCTCATCATGAAAATAATCATTCATTTGGTCGATTCGTGAACATAATATTTGCCATTCTTCAAAGTTCAGTTGTACACCGAATTGTTCTGCTTTGCCCAATCGAATCACATGTTCAAATGTTCTAGCACTGATACCAATCATCACATGTTTTGTTTGAAATATATTTATTGGATAATAGCTTGCGAAGAGGAATTCTTTATCGTTAGAAGTACACATCTTTCATCCTGAAAAGCACTTGCTCAAATGATTTCATGGGCTGACACTGTATTTGCTCATTTCTTAGTTATTGCTGACGTCATAGGAAAGGAATGTGCGGACGTTTGAATTCATGATTTCATCACAGTTGCTGACGTCATGCTGACCAACCAAATTCATAGATCGCTTTCTGCATACAGCTACGTCTGACGTCGAAGGAATGTGCTGACGTTTGAATTCATGATTTCATCACAATTGCTGACGAAACCGGCTGTGTACTACATTCAAGTTGATGACTTCGACCCAAGAATCCTTTGTAACATAAAGATACAGATCCAGTATTTAAAAAACGCAGCAGTTCTTCTTGTTTTGATGCTTCCATGGGTAAATATCTTGCTGGTAAAATTATATTCTTATCATTTTCAAGCTTCACTACGATTCTTAATCCAAACTTTGTAGGGATTTTTTGGCTAGCTAAGATTCTATAAGGTGCATTCTGTTGTAAATCAGTAATCTTGGTAAATGATTTCATCACATCACGTATGTTTAGAAACTGCAGACAAGTAGCCATGATGATGTTATCATAAATAACAACGCGAACGATACTTATATATGATGCAAAACTGATGACGTTGCATTATCATGTTCTGACGTGTACTATTGCACCACGATAAACAATGATGCCAGATGTTTTTGTTCTAAACAGTTCCGGTTCTTTACTAATGAGTTTATAAACTTAAAAAAATATCAAACCAAAATTTTTGAAACAAAAATTTCAAACAAAAAAATTTCAAACAAAAATTTCGAAACAAATATTTTCAAACAAAAAATTTCAAACCAAATTTTCTTCTAAACAGTTCCGGTTCTTTACTAATGAGTGCACAAACTTAAAAAAATGAAACGAAAATTTTCCAAACAAAAATTTTGAAACAAAAATGTTCAAACAAAAATTTTTAAACAAAAATTTCGAACACTTTTTAAACTAAAATTTCAAAGAAAAAAATTTTCATTTTGGAACGAAAAAAATTTAAACAAAAAATTTCAAACGAAAAAATTTCAAAATTTTGAAACAAAATTTACAAACAAAAAATTCTAACAACAAATTTTCAAACAAAAAATTTTGAAAAAAATCAAATTTTTTAAACAAAAATTTCGAAACAAAAGTTTTCAAACTAAAAATTTCAAACGAAAAAATTTTAAACAAAAAATGAAAAAAATTTCAAAAAAAAATTCAAAAAAATTTCGAAACAAAAATTTTTAAACTAAAAATATCAAACGAAAAATGTCAAACCAAAGTTTCAAACAAAAAAATTTCAATCAAAACTTTCAAGAAACTTTTTAAATGTTAAAACTGAATGCATCAAAGATTTGACACTCATCAACCAATCAGATTGCACGAAAGATAGTGATCAGCCAATCAGATTGCACGAAAGATAGTGACCAACCAATCAAATTGCATCAACAATAACTTTGCCAGTGTCAGCTTACATCACCTTGTGACTTAATTTGAGTGTTGTAGCATGTATTCCCTTAAGACTATGAGTCATAAGATTCAATAAGGTTAGCTATCAGATTTCTAAAGCTCAAGGTCAAATCAATCACCATAAATCATCTTAGACTAAAGTTCAAAGTATTGTTTCAAATTTCGCGCCTTATGTTAAAGTTCTGTTTATCACAATTCCCAAATTTAAAGAATACTTCTCTCGATATACCTGTCTTAGAATTAATCATATCATTATATGTTCAATAAGGTTAATAATGTCCGTCATTTGTTTACCTGAGTAGAACCAACTGTTTAAGTGTGTACTCAAACTTAAGAAGTACCACAACAAAGGAAATGAATCCCTGTACACTACCTCATCAAGGTCAATCACGTGGTACATCGTATTGTTTACGTTTATATTTGGTCCATAGGCTGGAATAATCAAAACCAATGACGCAATTTCATTTGACAATTCTCAAATTATCCTACAAAATTTCAATGTACCAATGTCCTGGACTCCTAATCCCATCATAGGTCAATAACTGATCACGTGATCATACTCATATTTGACAATGATTTACCCAATGAATGAGATACTGTCCAATTTTAAGAACAATTAACAATTATTGATACGACAATAAGAAATGTACTCCTCCCAAAATTTAAGATTGGTACACAAATACACCTGTGTCTTATGAAAAAGTAATAAATCCTGTACTTATTCAATAATAAAGCCGGTCAATAACCTTTAAATTTTGAATATTTGGCCATAAGAGGAACACCAACATCTACAATGGGTCCTAGAAAACGTTTACCGAATTTTGTTATTTGATAATTTTCAAATTTAAAAGGGAACATAAACATATGAAGGTAATAAACCTCTGTACATACCCATATAACGTGTTAAATCCTTATCAAACGGGGTCAATAACCTCCGAAATTTGATTTTTGGTAGTTCTTTACCCTTGAAAGGGAACGAGGTGGACCATCCAAATTTATAGTGATACATATTGAAGTCCTGTACTATGATACCAAATGCAATTTCTAAAAACGAGTGGATGAGCCAAGATACCCCTCCCAAATTTTTAAAGGGTGCATCAATGTACTCATGTCTTATGATAGGAAATAAACCCATATACATGACCATATAACCATATAAGGTAATAGAACCTCATCAAAGGGGAGAAATTGGGCCAAAAACCAAACACGTGGTACAACATATTGCTTATGTTTATATTTTGGCAATTTTTTTACCCATGAAAGGGAACAAGGTGGACCACCCAAATTTATCATGATACATGTTGAGGCATGAACTATGATACCGAATGCTTAAACTGGAAAATTTCTAAAATTTAAGGGGGGTTGGATATGGTACCCCTCCCAAAAATATAAAGGGGTGCATCAATGTACTCATTTCTTATAATAGGAAATGGACCAATATACATGACCACATAACCATATAAGGTAACAGGACCTCATCCAAGGTGATAAATCGAGCCAAAACCAAACACGTGGTTGTACTAAAATTTAGCAATTTTGTACTCCTAAAAGGGGACGAGGTGGACTACCCAAATTTATCATAATACATATTAGGGTCCAGTACTATAATACCAAATGTTTAAATTGGGCAATTTCCAAAATTTAAGGGGTGGTCCAAGGTACCCCTCCCAAATTTTTCAAGGGGTACATTAATATACCTATATCTTATGAAAGGTAATGGACCCCTGTATACGCCCATATAACTATATAGGGTAATAACACCTCATCAAAGGCGATAAATTAGTTTAAAAACCTCCGAAATTTGAATTTTAGCAATTTTTTACCCATGAAAGGGAACGACATAGACCCCCAATACTGATAGAGGTACATACTGTGGTCCTAGTCTACCATACCAAATTTTTAGATTTGGCAACTTCCAAAATTTAAGGGGTGTGGTCCTATGTACCCTGCCAAAATTTAGAAGGTGGGCCATGGTACCCCCGCCAAAATTTAGAGGTGGTGGTCCTATGTACCCCTAGGTCATTGACCCCGGGCCAGGGACCATGGGTCCTGAGGCAGGGACCCAGGGGCCAAAAGTGTCCTCAGGTATCGCAATTACTACTCATGCTCACAACTAAGTCGACATCGTTCCGAACATAACACTCTGTTCATTGTGTAAAACGAACGCTCTACTTCTGCTGTGCCCAAAGGAAGTAATAGAAGAACACTTGCTACTTCGGACAGAGTTGGGAACATCTTCTTTCTTTTCCACACGCAAGATCCAAAAGTTTTTTTGTGAATGCTGATGTTAGAATCCGCAGGAAATCCTTTGTAAATTTTATACCCTAGTTCGAGTTCAGGTTTATTATAATGCTGTCAAAATATCTTGATCCGTGGCAAAAATGCGAACTAAACTCACACCCTCGACACATACACGCATTGAGCCAATAAGGGTTCAGCTGTTGATAAGCGAGAGAGCCTTGCAGCCATGGGAGTGGAATTTTTTCAGCTGATGGCAGCGCTTGGATCGGAACACTAGGTGTGAAGTCAATGTGGTATATCTATAACATTACAAATGTTGGCCACTTCAGTTAAGTCAAAGTCTGGGGTGTTTTTGAGCACATCATAGAAATGAGACAGCTGTATGCTGCTTATATGAATCTTTCCTTCATGTTGCTGATTATTTTTGATTTGCAACTGGAGAGAAGAGCCGTGAGTTCTTGGGGTTTCAAGTCTTCTTCCATTCTCACACATTCAGATTTTGCCTTTCCTACAACACTTTCAGCATGCTCTGAAATCTCTTCAAAAATGATATCTTCCAAATGTACAAAGACACTTTCTAGCAACTTCAGCGTTGTAACCATATCATTTCCTCTTGACATTTGCAGACTTTTGCTTAGTTTTGCAAAAATGTATTTAAGAGTAGACCTACTATAGTGAAAGTTGTCAATGTCTTTCTTAGTTGCAGCAGTATTTCACCAGCATTTGATGACATGTCCCCTGCATCAACATAGATATGCTTTATCACAGCGCATATTGCAGTATAATGTTTGATTATCATAGAAACACCGCCTCCATATGAAAGCCAGGAAGTGGAAGCAGGTTGCACCAATTTGTAAGAAGTAGTGTGTATTGAAGATTCCACTTCCTGCAGAACTTTCAGCCGCTTGTGACTCCCATGAAATGCTGTGTATAGTTTATTCACTACATTTACAACCCTTTTCATTTCTTTTGAAGTTCCACACGTCCTTATCAAAGCCAGTTGAAACGATGGTTTCTGCAATGAACGAAAATCAATCTAGGCGAACCTTCTTTGAGTCGTGCCTGAACTCCAGATTTTTCACCGCTAAAATTTGAAGCACCATCAAAAACCACAGCAGTCAGTTTTGCAGTATTAAGTCCTACTTTTTGTTTTTTTTCTTGATAATTGTCTCTTTCATGCCTTAGTAGACTGTACTGGAACTGCAAAAATGAAGGTCTCCTTCACTTTGCAAACCTCTATGTAATGTATACAAATATTCAGAATATAATAATATAATGTACACATTTTTTAATATTTTTTTAAAATTGCTAGCCAGTAGGCTAGCTACCCTGTAGAGGGCAACACCCTCTTGGAGGGAAGGGTTGCAAAGGAAGCTATTTGGATGTGGTATGACTCAGGCCCGTAGTCAGCCCAAAAAATTTAGGGAGGGGTGGTAGAAGTTGGGGGGGCGACCCAATCATATTATACTTCATCACCATATTATAGTTCATTTGCAAGCCTACCGTGAAATTTTATGGGGGCCACCCAAAATTTAGGGGGCCGGCCCTCTCTTGCCCCCCGTGGATACGGGCCTGGTATGACTGGCGTTGGGCTATGGGATGTTCCTTTATTAATAAATACTGCAGTTTGTAGGTCATTATGGGCTTTGCGTCCATAATCATTATTGGGGAAGGTAATACATAACACATGTATAAAACATTGTAAGTATAAATATCATATAAATAGTAATAACAATTACAATAACATTAAGGAATGCAGTTTTTTTTTTTTTTTGCAAAGATGAAGATGAGGGATGGAATGAGGTGCAGATGGCGTCACAACACATGGGACATATTAGTAAGGACAATTGCAGGTTATCTTCTGCTTAGGGGCGACGCTAGGCCGAAGAAGACGGGGGAAGGCCCTGTTAGAGACAGAGATTGATCACTGTGCTTGATGTGATGGACACATATGCGGAAGATGAACATGCAATCGATGGTCCTGCAAGAATTCTGAGTCTGGATGATTTGGTGGCAAGGTATAACAATACAAGGTAAACAGCAAATTTAAAGGGAGGTGGTAATATCGAGAGGGTGCCGATGAAAGTGTAAGGTAGTGCATGGTAGCTAACAGGAGTGGTTGTTCCTGCATATAGCAGACAGTGATGAACTTTTTGCGAAGAGATTCGAGGTGATAAAGTAGTGTAGGAAAAGTGATGAGTGAATACATTTATCTATTGGACTGGGAAGATATATGCGGTGAACAATACGGAAGGCATGGCGTTCAAAGGTAGCAAGTTTTGTAGTAGTAGGACACGGGAGCTGATATCCAGGCAGTGAAACCGTATGTGAGCACGGGCCGGAGAAAGGCTTTGTAGGTGTTGAGTATGAGTTTGGAGCTGGGGCCCCATGTAGTTCCTGTGAAACGTATAAGAAGATTCAGATGATTATAGACTTCGTGTAGTTAAGATGAGGAAGCCAGGTGAGATGGTGGTCAAAAACAATACCAAGATACGTGACTGTTTTAGGTGGACGGATCGGCGTACCTTGAACTGACAAAGAAAGAAGCGAAGGTTTCCGGTGGATCCTGGAACGTTTGCGTGGGGGCAGAAATACTATGGCCTGTGTCTTGGAAGCGTTAATGGTGAGGTACCATTTACTACACCAATGAGAGAAACGATTTATAGATTCCTGCAAGATGATGTTGATATGACTAATGGTGCGTCCAAGGGCAAGGAAGGCTGTGTCATCTGCATATTGAAAAGGATACACATCGTCTGGAAGAGAAGGGGAGTCCGAAACAAACAGTAAATAGAGCAAAGGAGACAGAGCTGAACCTTGAGGAACACCAGAGTTCAAGAATATAGGATGTGACAGTTGATTGTTGATATTAACATAGGTGATACGGCAGGCCAAAAAATGAAAAATAAAGCGGATGTAAGACATGGGCAATTTACATTTGATGAGTTTGAAAATGAGTGCAAGGTACCACACTTTATCGAATGCTTTTTCTAGGTCAAATAGAACAAGGCAGGAGGGACGGACTGAATTATAGTGATTTGTAATGAGAGTGGTTAGACGTTGAAGCTGATCGTTAATGGAATATGATGGGCGAAATACAGCTTGAAAAGATGGTATGAGATGACGTGTACGAAGGTATGGATGAAGTCTGTTGACAAGGATGCGTTCAAGGATTTTGCTGAAAGTGGAAGTTAGTTGTATTGGTCGATACGAAGAGACGTCGCTGGGACGTTTGTTCGGTTTCGGGAAAATGAGGGTTTTGGGCATTTTCCATTCAGCAGGAAAAAAGCCGGTTCTAAGAATAAAAGTGTAAATAAAGGCAAGGAGAAGAAGTACAGAAATAGGACTTTCTTTAATATGGCGATATGTGATGGAATCAAAGCCAGGAGCAGAGTTGCGTTTATGTTGAACAACCGTTGTTATGTCAGTTCGTGTGGGTGATGGGAGATGTGAGTTCGTGTGGCGGCAAAGGATGATTAATATTTGGTTGGAAGATTGGATTTGTGGTGTTTACATGATCGACTGGATGACCACAGATGTGGGTATGAGGGGATGGTGTAAAGGTGTCTTGCAGATAATCGGCATAGGCATTGGCTTTATCTTGATCAGAAGGTGCGTGGCTATTGTTGATGATGATAGGGTAAGAGGTTTTGCTGTACTTGCCACAGAGTGCGTTAAGACGTTTCCAATAACGTGAAGGATGTGCACTTTCATCAAGGTTATTGCAAGTTTTTATCCACTGACGGCATTTGTACGCTTGGATGTAATTTTTGACTGAACGTTGCAGCTGACGGTGGAGACGAAGAGCTTCGGGATTCTGTGTTCTTATGTAGTCTCGATAAGCTTGTCGGGAGCGTTTGAATTGAGCAAGATAATTCGGAGGCAATTTAGGCTTATATGGTGTGGAACTACTAGTAGGGATATATAGCTCTGATGCATGGGTAATTTCTGAAGTTATAGTGTCAACATGGACGAAAAGCTCTTCTGATGTAGTGGGAGGATGCAAATGTGCTATGGCAGTAGTAAGATAGGTGCGATAATGTTCCCAGTCGGCTTTGTCAAAACGTGGTGTTTCAATCGGCGGAGGGACTGCATGAGGCCGAGCAGGGCTCATATGATAAGAAAGTTTGATTGGAGCATGATCACTGCCGAGGAGGTCGAGAACTGTAAGGGTGATGTGAGCATCAAGTGTATTGGACGTGATAGCTACATCAGGGGTGGTATTTGATATAGGCCTAGTAGGAGTCGGAGGAATATGCAGAATGCCAGTAGTATGAGTGGTAATATGGTCAGAGAACTGTGTGCGTTCCTGGAGGAGTGCGACTATGATAGTTGATATTGGCGAGGATGATATAATGTTTAAAGTTATGGGATATGTGACTGAAAAAAGCAAGAGGAATAGGGTGATCAGGTCGAACATAAATAGTGGCAAACGTGATTATGATAGACTTGAAGTATAATGTAGAAATGAGATGTTCGGGTAGGTGAGGAATGGGACAAATTTATTGGCGGTAAGGTATATGATTGCGAAAACCGATCGCTACGCCACCATTTGCCCGTAATGCTGGTGCTGTGTTGTCCTGACGTAGAAGCGTATAGCGAGGAATGCTGCAGGGAATGGTTTTCGTTAGGAACGTTTCATTGAGTAAGAAAACGGATACGTGTTCCTCAAATAGAAGTGCTTCGAATAGAGTTTTGTTTGTTGGTAGAGAGCGAATATTAAGAAACAGGAAGACTAAATCCATGTTAAGCATGTTTAAACGGCTGTTTCTTGTGGTGATGTATGAAAATGAACATAGTTGTTGGTGTATGTGGCGTAAAAGTTGACATTAAAAAAAGACTTTGCGGCCTTGGTGAGTTGTCGCAGAATGTGAGTACGCTGGAAGGGATGGATGTTCTGTAAAGTAAGTGTTAGAAATTGAAGTAGTTGTTGAATGGTAACTGGATCTGTAGTTTGTTGGGTGGGATGAGGTGAAGAGTCTGGGATGCGGAGTGGAACTAGTAAATCTGGGTGTTGTTGGTCAGGTTGCAGTTTATTTTTGCATTTGTAGCTGTATGCCGGATGTTGGGCGTGACAAGTTGGACATTCAGGTGGCCGTTGGAGATTCTGACAAGAGCGTGTTTGATGAGATCCTGCACAGTGCCCACAAACAGGCGAATTCTTGCAACTACTGGTACTATGATTACTGTAAGTCTGGCAATTTTCGCACCGTACAGGAAGAGGAGTGGGCGAGCGTGAGGGCTCGACTCTGTGCCGACGATGATATATGTAAGCGCCAGTAGTAAGCAAGGAATCGATGGTATTTTGTGAGGAAGTAAGAACAAGAACCATATATGTGGCACCATGATTGTTACGTATACGTATTACTTTGTGAATGGTATGACCAGCGAGTTGAAGTTCCCATTGGATTTCGTCATCAGAATATGATGGATCAACCCCAAGGATCACGACGGACAGAAATGGCGGACGTTTGTGGGGGTGGCGGTTGTTTCTGGCGTGCGGAAGAAAGAGATGACATTGTGGCATTCTTGCCAAATATTTCATATGAAGCCTTATTCCTGACTGTGGTGAGAAACTGCGGATCTGTGGATTTGAAGATGTAGCCATTTTTAGTTTTGATGACTTCTGTGATCGGTATACTTGGAAGATATTTCCGAATTTGGAGAGTTATGAACTTCTCATTGCTATACTTAGTGTCGTAGTGTTGTAGTAGAAATGAATGAAGTATAGGTTTATCAGAAGGTTTGTTGATAGGCGAATATTGAGTTTGATTTATTGCAGAAGAGTTCATGTCACCGGTTTCCATATCAGAACATTCTGAAGTATTATCTTTGTGCGGTTTCTTGGCTTGATGGCGAGGCAGTTTGATGGTGTCAGCATAGAGTTGCTGCTGTCTTGCAGACCTGGATCTTGTGGATACATTTGAAACATTGGATGCTGTGGAACTGTCCGATTGGGTTCTCTGCCTATTGCCCTTTTCCTTCCGCTTGACCACCTTCGCGGTCGAAGCGGACGGAGTGACAAAAACAGGAGATAAGCCAGAGTGGCATCCATCCATCAAGGACCCAGGATGAATATCTGAATCTCGCATCGCAAAAAACCGGTGTGTGCTGGAAAACCGTGACGCTTGAAATTGAGAAAAGGAATGATGGAGTGGAAGTTGTTAATGATAATGAAGGTAGTACAACCCATTTGGATAGTTGTCCAGAGGGAGCAGGTCCCCTGCCTTGATCTGTAGAAACGGCTGCCCTTGGCTTGGTCAGTCTGACAGACGGTTCGCGCAAAAGAGACAGAGAAAAAGCTCAGGATCAGGAAAAGGATTTTTTTTTAGTTATTTTTACAAAACTCGTCACTGCCCTCTCAGTGGCGCTTCAGAGCGACACTCTGGTAAAGTGAAATATTCTCTTCCAATTATATCTGTGCACTCGTCTGCCATGAGTGGGAATTTACTAATGGACATTTCCTTTTTGATCAAAGGTTGTAATTTAAAGACACTATCGTGTAGAACTAGTCTTCAATATACCACATACCAAATATCCCAGAAAAATATTTCTTCGTTATGGAAATACAACGCTTCAAACAAGCGAAAAATGAGCTGCCTACATCACGGCAGCACAGACAAGGGGTTTGGCGTAACGTCGCAGGTCCGTATCGCTCTGTGAGTTGCATTGGAAGTTTCAAGGAAACTTTTCATATTACAGTTTCTTACTGCAAACTACAAATAAATTCAGTAGAATAGTGAAAGGTAAAATGGCAAAATAAGCAATACACTTACTGTATATAAACGTAACGTGTTAATAAGACCAATTTTCCTACTTTGAAATACGTTAATAGTCATTTGTAATGTTCTACCATTACAAATATTTTAGATACATATACACTTAAGCAGGATTACTTTACTATTGTATTATCCCCAAAAATTCGAGTCTAAGCACTATATCAGTTCATGTACAGATTGAGAATATCTAGGCCATCATATTATAGCTTTTCTTTATTTTGAAGATTTGTCGTGAATCTCCACGTGCTATTATACTGCGGGTACAAATAAGCACTTTCTGCACCAAAAAGCTCTTAATCCGTTTAAAAATATTCATATCCTATTACATCCTTTCATTTCTCTACTATTTCCTCTGCATATTAGCAATTGGTCACCCCACACCATTGCTACAACTATTCTTATCTTAATGCTACAAGAATCGTATTACATAGCACTTTACTATCTTACTATATTTCTACAAAGAAAATGCTTTTGTGGTCACCGCGGTGGTTTGAAGCTGAAGAAAGCTATAGTGAATAGAGACAGACAGATGGTTAGGCTGCCCAGAGACCATAATAAAAAATATAAGTGCTCGAATTTTTCTTGTGACCTAGGCGCCGGATCTCAAACCTAGGCACCATAATGATACAATTTCATACACGAGCCTTCATAATTTTAGTTTTGATTTAACTTATTTAGGAGCCAGACTCCTATTTCCAACCGTCTTGACTACATGGTATCCAGGATTTTTCGAGCCTGAACAAGGGGAATATTGACAGAAATTCATTATGTGTTACTTATGTTGTTACTTTGAAACTTCAGCTTTTTCTTTTCAATAACCTCACACGAAATAGTGTTCTAAGTATACAAACATAAGTTTATTTATATTCTTTCTCCCCTTCAGATAGGCCCGTATTTACAGGAAGCAGTCCCCTACTAAATTTTTATTGCCCCCTAAAATTTTCAAGGTAGGCTTGCAAATAAACTATAATATGGTGATAAACTATAACATGGTTGGATTACCCCCTAACTTCTGCCGGGCCCCCATACATTTTTGGGGTGAATACAAGCCTTCCCTCAGCTCTGAAATGATTAATGTTTGGTATATAGTGGTACATTTGCAAAATATTATATAGTAAAGTGTTGCGTTTTGTGTTCTGAGGTCCACAAAAAAAAGTCATAAAAGCAAACATTTTTAAGAGTTCAGCCTTCGATAAGTTCGTCCAGTATATTGATTTCTCTTACACTGTTTCACTCACTGGAACAGAATATTGTGTTCATTACTCGTCATGACATATCAGAAGCATTCGTTATTAAAGAACACAGTTGATCAATAGTGGAGCGCTCACCTCTAGTGTGAGGGGTACCTGGTTCGAATTCAAGCCATATGAATTTGCGGTGGACAACACTATATCCGTTGAGTTTCTCCCGATTCAGACGTTTCCTCCCACATAACCTTTCACCGATTCTTTTATAATCATTCACTCTCACTAATCATCCGTCTCCCTTTGCCTACAGGACATATTCGTGGAACATAAAAGTAAAAATTCATTTTATTTTATTCAGTAATAAGTCACTATAACTAGTTTATCATTACTGTGAGATAGAGACATGCACGGGCCAAGCTGGGGTCGATTAATTGCAATTCTTTAATAATTACTGACTTTCGTTAAACGATAATTAGAATAAAGGCAAACGTTGAAGAAGTGTGCCCGTGAAAAATGTTACAAAATGAAACTTTTAAAATTTATCGAGCCCGGGCCGGTCTTGGGCCAAGAATTTTAAAAAACTTATCGGGCCGGGCCGGGCTCGGGCCGAAAATCTCCAAAACATTTCGGGCCCAGGCTGGGCCGGGCCTAGGTGCTCTCATGCGCAAAAAAAACTGCGCGTATACTGTAACTCACGATTTTTCGCAATAATTTCATTTTCCATATGTTTGTGACAATTACGCTCACACACTCAATTAATTGTTCATATATTCAAATTAAAACATATTTATATGTAAATTCAATTTATTTTAAAAGTTAAGGAAAATTTTATTTTGTTTCATTTAGCAGCCAGGCGAACCTCTTTCATTTGTCCCAGGTAAAGAAGTTTCTCTGCTTTTCAGGAAAAAAAAAATAAAGCGTCAACCGCACAAATAGACCACCCACCTTTCTACCTCGCCAGTCAACGGTAATGGAATTACTATTGTTACTCCAGCCATACTGTCGCACTACCTAAGTACCTCGATATCGCAAATATCACGTCACAGACACACAAGAACCAAAATTTTTTACCTACAATCTTCGCAAGTGCTTATGAAACTCTTTAACATCACGTACTAGCCCAGAAGAGACGCTAGAAACCCAAGCCAAGCTATCAACCGATTTTTGGGAAATGGTGTCACGAACTTCAAGCGGCGAATCAGAATCCGAAATTCAAAATTCACAAAGAGAAGAATGAAGCGTCTATTTTTTTTTAAAAAAAAGAAAGAAAGCCGGGAGAACGCCTACACGGAAGAGAGGTTACTCTAAATCGACTCTTCAGCGTAAAAACATCACCAACACGCGACTCATAAGCATACGTCAACTCACATACACACACACACACACACACACACACATATATATATATATATATATATATATATATATATATATATATATATATATATATATATATATATATATATACTTAAGTGATTAATTTAATAAGAATGGCTAGCTAAAGACCCCTTAGCAGCCAGCTACTAAAACCACGCGTTATCCACAGCAACATAGTCATTACAAAATTACTTATGTAAATATTTAAAACATTAAAACATAGATATTATTTTTATCATCTTACGGTGACGCTACGTAATTTGTGATTTTGAAGTGAGTCTGTGATCGATCTATATACGTTGACTTCCTGCATTAAGTGGAAAGACAGGAAAAGTAGTGCGATGGATTGCGGATATATAAACTGTGCGAGTGAAATTTAAGTGCAGATGGATTTGAGAAGTGACGCATCGTTGCATTCCAACATGGAGATTGAAAGGGACAGAGACACGAGTTCGAGCCCCGATACTCGAGACAGATGCCTTGCCACAGGAAGACCCAGACGCTTCAGATAAACGAGGACCTCTTCTCCGGGAGTTGAATCCAGAAGACAGCGGGGTCTGAGAAGGGACATTAGGAAGCATTGTGACGGTCAGTTAAGTACAGTGCAGTTTTCTTCTGAAGTGTGGAAATATAAGCGGAAGGCCTTATTAAGGTAGGACAAAGTATTCTGTTATTTTCTTTAGTGAAGAAGGACAGTGGCCAATATTTCCGTGATTCGTGATCTCCATACTCACCTTTTCCTAGAAACTTCGGGACATTGTTTATTCATACGGAACTGTCCGTAAACATTTAGAGCATTTTTTTAATTCTTTTTAAAACAAGTAAACAAATAGCCTAATGCCTTGGTTGCATTTCTAAAATTAATTCACTGATATTGGAACTATTAATTTCATTCTTGAATAAGTACCATTAATTTTTTTTTGTGAGTATTATACTAGTGAAAATTGTATACATTGATTTGATCTTCAATCATGCATTTATTTGTAATCGTCATGTGTCAATATTTAGATCCTTGAAGCCGTCATTATAATCATTTATATGCAATCCAATATTTATTTATATCAAGTATGGATTATTTCTCTTTTAAACATAAATCTCGTTTAAGATGTGTGAATGTAATGTAATTTCGATCTTGAGTAAACTATGATTTAGCGTCAAAGTCTAGTTTTTCAAATTTTAATAATTGTATAGGTTGTTAGGGAAACATGTGTCAGAGCGGTAAACAGGCTTAATACCATTTTATTGTAACTTGTCAATTTTTATTATAGTCATTCTTAAAAGAAACAATCAATATAAAGCTTCCAAAGACGTGCTATGTTGAGTAAGTTTCAGACAAAAAGTGTAAATATTCTTATCCCGTAATATCGTTAGTCTCATAAATAAGGTAAACTTAAGATACTCGAGTAAATCCCTTCGGAAGTACCTATCTGAGCAACGAACGCAGATAGGGTCCATAGCTATGGAGAAACGTTTATTCGCAAAAGAAGGAATCAGTGAGAAAATCGAAAAGTGTCGACAATATAATCATTTTGATCAATTGGCCAAACTATAATAATGGTAGTACTATATATATATATATATTTCTGTGTAGTGTATTTGAATATGAAATATTTGTGTAGTTAGTGTTGTGTAACGATTTTTATTGTGAATTGTATTATTTTCCAACTGATATAGTATGTGTACAAAGCTATGTCTTGTTTATGCAAATCTTTTAATATTGAAAATTCATTAGAGTTCATTAGAAACAGTGCACTAAATTTTCTCAAAAGCATACTATCGCTTCTAAACCATTTCTCCAGTAAGTCTTGCAAGCAACCTAAACCATTAATTCTTTCATTCCGCAATCCGATTATTAAACTTATTTCCATTTCTTTTCTTGCTAAAAAGAGGTAATAACTGTGGGCGAATTACTTAATAGTCGTTTATGTCTAGGGGAAAACAATAAATCATTTTGTTAATTAATATTCAGTTTAATAGCAATTTTTGTTTGTACAACTACGTCATGGTAATTGTAAAGTTTAAAATATTGTCAGTTTAGTTGAGTAGAAATAGATTGTTGCTAAATGTTACAGTCAAGATTAAATAACTTGAATATTACGTTGTACAGTGAAGAATGTGTTAAAAGAAATCATATTATTTGGTCAAAAACAGTTAAAAGTCTGATTCACTTTCAGTAAAGTCAATTAATTCATTTTTTTGTAAATCCAAATTAACTTTCTTGTTGATTTTTATAGATATCACCTTATTTCTCGTTAAATTTATTAAAAGTCTATTTGACGTTAGAACCAAAGCATTTATGTGGTTATCATTTCAAAGATATGCCTATTTCTTTAACCAGTATTAACATACCTAGAAGAACTGAAAAAGTTGAAGCACGGTTACATTGACCATCAGAAATTTTTATCTAAATTAACTTTTTTTTTTAAACTCTAAATTAAACTTTCCTTGTTTGTTGCTTTTAAACTATTTTTGCTATCTCCACACCATTCGGTGACAAGGTGATAGTCAGTGTAGCCAACTGAACAAGCCATTAGCGAAAAATCTTTCTTTCAGCTTTGCAGCTTGTGAGATTTTTGCTCCGCATGTTTTAAATCATTTAACTATTAACTACGCACCTGTTTTCCTAGCGCCTTGGAGACACCGTTATGGGGAAAACAGGATCGATTAGACATTAGGTTATCTTTCGTTGTATATATCAATTTTTTTTATTCCAAACCATCTTAGCAAAACTGTATTTTTACCTTGGAGAACTGAAGTTCGAGCCCCGTGGAGTCAACTTCAATTCTCCAAACTCTCATTCATTTTTTTAATTTCATTTGTGTAATAGGCAGATGAGTTGTCGCTCATCAATACCATTCACTTTTCAAGTACAAGGTCAGGTATTCATTTTTCTGATGCATATTAGGCTCATTCGTGAGTGCCTTAATTATTCATTCTAGTTCAGATTAAATATGCAAATTAGAGATAAGGAATCGAATTCCGAAAATAATACGTTTTATATTCTTCGTCGCCCGAATACGTAAGATCTGCTTATTCCTAATATCACGCAGTAATTCTATTTGGCAGCCCGAGCAGAAATTTTCCTTTAATTATTAGTTATTTTCTATCGTTGCGAAACATGGCGCCCGAGACAATAGCATTATCATTACAAAACTTGGCTTCCAATACTGGAACCCCAGTGTTACAAGAAATGGCTTCCGGAACAAGGACTCGAATGCGTAGTTAATCTTATTTGAAGGACCCGAATGCGCAGTTCATCTTATTTGTAAGGACCAACATGCGTAGTTAATTTTATTTCAGGACCGAAAAGCGTAGTAAGCGTTTAAAAAAAAAAGTAGGAAATCTAGTTTGGAGAAGCATACATAGTAAATTTCGAACAGCGAACGAAAACAGTAATCAGGTCTATTTTATAATACTAAACTTAAGAATGGTAAGCGTGATATGAAATTAGGTAACTTTGTATTCAAAGAATCATTATTTCGAGATTACCCGTAAGGAACGATTAAGCGTTCTACTCCCCCTCGATACCAATTTTATATCATTTCAGCACATGCGTAAAATATATAATAATAATAATAATAATAATAATAATAGTTGTTCTTACCTCATGTTTGTTTGTTGGTTTGTGTGATTGGAAGAGAAAAGAGATACACCATTTTGTTTGTTAAAAAAAAGAGAAGAAAAGAAGGAAAGAAGAAAACAAAAAGGTAATGCACCAGGTAAGCGACTAATGTAAGTAAACATGCAAATTTTTGGTATATTGAAGCATAAATTTAGCTCAGTTTGTTTCTAATGAATGACATTAGTATTAATATAATTATATAGTCATATATAGATATATGTTTAGAATAGGTTAGATTTGATACTTTTATTTACACATGCATTTTATTACTTACATATTATTGTGTTTTAGACATGTTATCTGTTAATTAATACACTATTTGTATACACACATGAATATACATGTAAAAAAAAAAGAATGAACTAAGTTGTTGTGGAAAACGTGTGGTGCTAAAGTAGCTTGGCATGCTACATTGATGAAATAGTAATATTTTTGCGTATTAAGGTGAACTTAAGAGTACGAAATTTAGAGTGATTGACAGCATAGGTCAGATAATTAGAATTAATTTTAGACAAATTTTAATAAGAATCATTCTGACAATCCAGTTATTTAAGTCTACTTGCAGATGCCACAGTTGAGGCCATCTACCTTGAGGCAACGACCAAGAAACAGGATGTCTGCAATGGAAGAAGCACAACGTTGTCGCACGTGTGGACGTGACCTATGGGAACAGGATTTGGATCCCACGGATGAGGCTCGAAATTGCCCCGAATGTGGTGACCAGAGGGATGCAAGTCCAGTTACGGAAAATGATGTCACTCAAGGAAGTAGAGACAACATGCAACAGCATCACGGGCCGAACAGCACTAATGTTGATTTTCAGGAATCTCTTCTATCGATGATACAAAAGTGGCTTGCAGAACGGGACCGGAAAGAGGAGGAATTTAGAGAAGAACAGAAGAAGATTAGAGAAGAACAGGAGAAGAAAAGAGAAGAACAAGATAGAAAACTTGACAAGCTCATGGAAAAACAAGACCATTTGGCAAAAGAAAGAGAAGGACAAGATAGAAAACTTGACAAGCTCATGGAAAAACAAGACCATTTGGCAAAAGACCGAGAAGAGCAAGATAGAAAACTTGACAAGCTCATGGAAAAACAAGACCATTTGGCAGAAGACCTCTCGAGGAAACTACAGGAGCAAACTAGGAGGCTGGACGAACACGAGAAGTCAAACACGGAAGCGCTGGAGGACTTCAAGCGCACCATCTCCCAAAATCTGGAGGAACAGAGAGAGCGGCAGCACAGACAGTTGCAGGAGACAGAAGAACGCCTCACGGCACAAGCTGGCGAAATGGAAGAGAGGATGGTCAGGCAAATGGAGGAAAGGCAGTGACAGGTCCTAGAAGATATGCAGCGCATGCGGATGGACTTGGAGACGCAGACTCAAGCACAAAGGATAGAGCTGCAGACAAGGATGGAGAATATTGAACATTCTATGACTGTACGACAAGAGGAGCTAATAGAGAGCCTGACTAATTAGAGCACCAGGATTGAGGAACTCCGGCAAATCCAAGATGCCGAACGGGAGAAAGCAGGAGCTATTCAGCAGACGGTGGACCAACTGACAGCATCCCTAACGGAGAAGATGTCCGAATTGGTAGAAAGGAGAGTTGGGGAAGCAGTAAGAAACATACCTCAACCCGCTTTCTCAGGAATGGAACCACCTCGAAGGACTCCGACGCCTCCGGTTTCAAATCCAATTTTAGAAGACCTCAGTCAAGGGAATCAGGAGAGTGGAAGATCTGTGGACTCTCACGCTAGCTGCAGAAGTTTTCTTCGAGCTCCTAAAATAGATGAATTGCCATCGTTTGACCCGGACACGGATGTGGGACTGCCATCAACCTTCCTTGAGCGGTTCTTGGATGATTGCAGGCTATACGGAATAGCGCAGGAAGAACTTCTCCACATAATTCCACGTATCCTACGTGGAGCAGCAAAGATGTGGATAGACAATCACATCCAACAGTTCAGAACTTTTGAAGACTTCCGTCGTGCTTTTCTGAGGAATTTCCAAAGCGAAGCCATTATTCAGCGAAAGCTCACTCGCCTCAGAAACACACGCTATAGGGCTGATTCACGTAAATCCCTGCGTGAATTCTTTTGGGAGCAAGTCAAGGCGTTCCGAGAACTAAGTCCTTCTATGTCGGAAGCAGAAGTTCTCTCAAACGTGAAGAACATGCTACCGTTACGTATCCAAAGGCAGCTCATCGGAGTTCAGCTGGAGGACACGGAGCAACTGTCAATGATCCTCTGGGGCAGCGAGGAGCTGGACAGGATAGAGAGTTTCCAGAGAGACCGAAATGCCCAAAGGAATAACAGGGGTACGACAGGCCAACGGAGAGTACAGCATGTGCGTAGGCAGTCAACGGAGGAATCCGTATATAGGGACTCCGGAAATAGAAGACAACGGAACCATCCTTATCGAAGAGAGGACAATCGATTGCGCAATACTCACCAGCCATCACAGCGGACTGATGAAGACAGTTCCGGCAGCGAGAGAAGTACAGGAGCACCGACAAGAGGTCACGCGCAGCGCCGTTTCCGCCGCAATCAAAGAAACAGAGGAGACAGGCCAAGAACTGAAGAGAGACAAGTCCGACAAGTGACCACGCATCGAGAGAACAGCTTGGAGGGAAGAGGTCACACCAGAGGAAACAATCGTGGGTCACGAGGGAGAGGTAGCAGTACACCAGACAGCATCAATGCTACCAACCCTATGGTCCTGCAGGCAGAGCAGCAGCAGGAAAACTAGAACTTGACCGCCAACGGTCCAGGGTTCGGGTTGACGGTCAGTCTCAGTCTGCTAGAAAGGAACCCAATAAAGTAGTTGACACCGATGTGGAAGGAAATGAAACAGCAGTGAAGATAAGAATTAATGCAGAAGGCAGATGTTGCACAGAGACTAATCAAAGAAACGTTGTAGAGCAAACACAAAAGAATACTGAGCCTCAGAAGATGAATGTGCATGTCTCTGCTACTTGGCTTACCTCTGATGATAATGAGAATGAACAAGAGGAAGATGAAACACAACGATATCAAACACCCAGAATAGAAGTCGTTATAAACCAACATACCTTCGAGGCAATTTTGGATACGGGCAGTGAAGCTACGTTGATTACGGAGTCTACTTGGAAAAAGATATCGGCAGATGTTCGCAACCCGACATTGCGACAAGCACAGGAGATCAGATTAGTGGATTTCACGGGGAGGTGTCAATCCAGAGCAATCGGTCGTGCAGTTATACCGATTGAGCTCTCGGAGATGGAGATCGCGTTGGAAGTGTTGGTAGTTAAACGACTCAACGCACCCATTCTCCTGGGCGTGGACTTTCTGTACCGTGTACGCGCCGAGCTAGATTTCAATCGCTGTGAGCTGCGAGCGGATGCAGGACCCGCCAACATAATCCGCAAATTCCTACCTATGTCAAGAATGGAAGAGGAACTTTGCGTCGAGAAAGATCTTCAAATTTCAAATGTAACCAAAGACGAATTAATGCAAGAGATTGAAGAAAAAGTGCGTGCAGCCAACCTACCCTAGCACATTGAGGCACAACAACTTCAAGATATCCTTCGTAATCACTGCTCAGTATTTTCTGATCGTCCAGGACGCTGTAGGGTGTATCAACATGATATTGTTGTTGAAACAGAGGAGGCCATAGTTTCCAAGATATATCCGGTTGGATTAGCACACAGAGATGTGCGTACGCAACTTAAGCAAATGTTTGAATGGGACATTATTAGGCCTTCAAAATCCTGTCATTTGAATCCACTGCTGGTTGTACCTAAAAGTGATAAAACTCTACGTCTATGTGTTGACTTTAGATCCCTAAATAGGCATACCAAGGTGTTACAGACACGACGTCTGGAAATTCAGGAGATACTGCAGAGATTCCACGGTGTGAAGAATTTTGCAAGAATAGATATGAACTGTTCTTTCTGGCAGCTAGAACTGACTGAACGCTCGAAACCCTATACCGCCTTCCCATTTGAAAACAAATTGTATGAATTTCAAGTCATGCCATTTGGACTTTGCAATGGGACTCAATCTTTTACGAATGCGATGAATTTGGTATTAGGGGATGAGGTTCAGGACTTCACCATTTGTTATGTGGATGACCTCCTAATCTTTTCTAGATCGATGGAGGAACACCTGCAGCACATCGACACTGTTTTGGCGCTTATCAGCAAAGCAGGAATGACGGTGAAATTGAAAAAGTCGGAGTTCGGGTTAAAAGAAGTTAAATTTTTGGGACACGTGATTTCACCAACCGGTATTGTAAAAGATAAATCGAAAGTAGAAGTCATACTGAACCTGGAGCCGCCTCGCACAATAAAACAAGTGAGAAGATTTCTTGGCATCTTAGGATATCACCGCTCATACATACCGAACTTCTCGCAAGTGGCGCAACCTCTCTTTGAGTTGCTGCAGAAGAGCCGAAGATGGAAGTGGACTCAAGCACACCAGAAAAGTTTCGAAGACTTAAAGAGGGCTATCGCGGAGGATGTGATGCTGTACCATCCCAACTTCCAGGAACCCTTTTACGTGCAGTGTGATGCATGTTTGTCAGGCCTGGGAGGCTGTTTGTACCAGAAACAAGGGGATGAAAGGCGAGTGATCCAATACGCCAGCCGAAGTCTAAGAGGAGCAGAGAAGAATTACGCCATCAATGAGCTCGAATGTCTTGCCATTCTTTGGTGCATACAGAAATTTCGGATCTACCTCCTTGGTCGGCGCTTCACTGTGATCACTGATCACAAAAACCTGCAATGGCTGCACCGCAGCAAGAACTGGAACAGTAGGTTGACCCGCTGGAGTGTACAGCTGCAGGATTACGCTTTTGATGTAGAGTACTGCAAAGGCAAGGATAACACAGTTGCAGACTCCTTGTCACGCTATTACGAAGAAGGGCCTGCAAACACTTTCAGCGTGAATAGTGTGAAGAAGCAGACCTTGGTACTTGCAGTCACCAAAGAAGAGCTTGCGAGACAGCAGAGAGAGGATTCTCAGTGGAAGAATATAATTGACTTCCTAATAAAAGACGATATTACGGATGGGAGCACCAGGAATCGGAATTGGAGTCAAAACTATCGCTTAGCTGACCAAGTTCTATGCCTCAAGAACTTCCATACTCCAGAGATGCTGACAATCTGTCTTCCGAAGACACTTCAAGACAAGGCACTCCAAGGTATCCATGACAACGGCGGACACTTTGGCTTTTACAAGTCGTGGAAGGCCCTCAGCCAATCTTACTTCTGGAAGGGAATGAGGCGAGACTTGAAGAAATGGATAGCCGATTGTGAAGTGTGTGCTCGATCCAAAGTGGACGGACATCCCCCTCAGCGAACAGCAACCTCTTACCACGCAGAGCGACCCAGAGATATTTACTATGTCGATCTTGTAGGACCAATGACACGAACGCCCACGGGAGAAAAGTATATCCTCACTGTGATGGACGGATGCACGAGGTATCTCGTAACCATTCCCTTGAGGAACAGTTCGGCTAACCTAGTCCTCAAGTATCTCAGCCGTTACGTTCTACCCATAATTGGGGTACCAAATGCCATATTGAGTGACCAAGGACCACAATTTACCTGTTCAAGATGGAAGGAAGAAATGGAGAGACACAACATCAAGGTCTTGTACGCACCTCCATACCATCCAAAGGCAAACCAGGTAGAGAGAACACGGTGAACTTCACCGACTGTTCAGAGTATTCTGTGCCAAAAATCACACTTCTTGGGCAGAACATCTACCAAGCATTGTCATCCTAGTGAATCATGCGGTGACAGAATCCCTCTCTTATACTCCAACGGAATTATTTCTAGGAGCAGTGCGAAGAAACCCCATCTTGGAGCATTTTGGTATTCCGAGGGAAGAACGAGAGACCTGGAAGGACAAGCTGTTCTATGCATCCCGTAGGAACATCATTTTGAAAAGGCGGAGAAATGAAAACTCACCAATAAAGGTCCGGTTGTAACACCTGGGGACTTAGTGTTCCTGAAAGCGCACAGGTTAAGTGCGGCTGCAGACCAGACCATGCGGAAGTTTTTCGATCTTTACCAGGGTCCGTACTATGTGAAGAAGGTTGGAGCCAATACCTTCGCCATTATCGACTGTAGTACAGGAAAAGAATTGGTCCCACAACATCTAGAGAATCTCAAGATGTGGAAATGCTCAGAAGAGAGAAAGGAAGAATGGATCCAACGTATAAATGAGCGACTCTAACCCGGAGTATCCAGTAGCCAGAAGTAATCTTCAAACAAAAAGTTGAGATTATCTCTCTCAGCATGCACAAAATTTTAATATTAGGGTTCGGATTTTCGGTGAATTTATAAATTTTCTTCTTCAACATAGATTAGGGTTAGGATTTTCATGTATTTGTACTTTATGTCAGAATTTGAACTTTTATATTAATCAAATGTTACTTCTCCTTAGATGCAGCCGTGCTTCACTCTGTTGCAGCACTTGCTACATCTTCGGAGGGGGGTATTGTGACAATTACGCTCACACACTCAATTAATTGTTCATATATTCAAATTAAAACATATTTATATGTAAATTCAATTTATTTTAAAAGTCAAGGAAAATTTTATTTTGTTTCATTTAGCAGCCAGGCGAACCTCTTTCATTTGTCCCAGGTAAAGAAGTTTCTCTGCTTTTCAGGAAAAAAAATAAAGCGTCAACCGCACTAATAGACCACCCACCTTTCTACCTCGCCAGTCAACGGTAATGGAATTACTATTGTTACTCCAGCCATACTGTCGCACTACCTAAGTACCTCGATATCGCAAATATCACGTCACAGACACACAAGAACCAAAATTTTTTACCTATAATCTTCGCAAGTGCTTATGAAATTCTTTAACATCACGTACTAGCCCAGAAGAGACGCTAGAAACCCAAGCCAAGCTATCAACCGATTTTTGGGAAATGGTGTCACGAACTTCAAGCGGCGAATCAGAATCCGAAATTCAAAATTCACAAAGAGAAGAATGAAGCGTCTATTTTTTTTAAAAAAGTAAGAAAGCCGGGAGAAAGCCTACACGGAAGAGAGGTTACTCTAAATCGACTCTTCAGCGTAAAAACATCACCAACACGCGACTCATAAGCATACGTCAACTCACATATACACACACACACACACACACACATATATATATATATATATATATATATATATATATATATATATATATATATATATATATATATATATATATACTTAAGTGATTAATTTAATAAGAATGGCTAGCTAAAGACCCCTTAGCAGCCAGCTACTAAAACCACGCGTTATCCACAGCAACATAGTCATTACAAAATTACTTATGTAAATATTTAAAACATTAAAACATAGATATTATTTTTATCATCTTACGGTGACGCTACGTAATTTGTGATTTTGAAGTGAGTCTGTGATCGATCTATATACGTTGACTTCCTGCATTAAGTGGAAAGACAGGAAAAGTAGTGCGATGGATTGCGGATATATAAACTGTGCGAGTGAAATTTAAGTGCAGATGGATTTGAGAAGTGACGCATCGTTGCATTCCAACATGGAGATTGAAAGGGACAGAGACACGAGTTCGAGCCCCGATACTCGAGACAGATGCCTTGCCACAGGAAGACCCAGACGCTTCAGATAAACGAGGACCTCTTCTCCGGGAGTTGAATCCAGAAGACAGCGGGGTCTGAGAAGGGACATTAGGAAGCATTGTGACGGTCAGTTAAGTACAGTGCAGTTTTCTTCTGAAGTGTGGAAATATAAGCGGAAGGCCTTATTAAGGTAGGACAAAGTATTCTGTTATTTTCTTTAGTGAAGAAGGACAGTGGCCAATATTTCCGTGATTCGTGATCTCCATACTCACCTTTTCCTAGAAACTTCGGGACATTGTTTATTCATACGGAACTGTCCGTAAACATTTAGAGCATTTTTTTAATTCTTTTTAAAACAAGTAAACAAATAGCCTAATGCCTTGGTTGCATTTCTAAAATTAATTCACTGATATTGGAACTATTAATTTCATTCTTGAATAAGTACCATTAATTTTTTTTTGTGAGTATTATACTAGTGAAAATTGTATACATTGATTTGATCTTCAATCATGCATTTATTTGTAATCGTCATGTGTCAATATTTAGATCCTTGAAGCCGTCATTATAATCATTTATATGCAATCCAATATTTATTTATATCAAGTATGGATTATTTCTCTTTTAAACATAAATCTCGTTTAAGATGTGTGAATGTAATGTAATTTCGATCTTGAGTAAACTATGATTTAGCGTCAAAGTCTAGTTTTTCAAATTTTAATAATTGTATAGGTTGTTAGGGAAACATGTGTCAGAGCGGTAAACAGGCTTAATACCATTTTATTGTAACTTGTCAATTTTTATTATAGTCATTCTTAAAAGAAACAATCAATATAAAGCTTCCAAAGACGTGCTATGTTGAGTAAGTTTCAGACAAAAAGTGTAAATATTCTTATCCCGTAATATCGTTAGTCTCATAAATAAGGTAAACTTAAGATACTCGAGTAAATCCCTTCGGAAGTACCTATCTGAGCAACGAACGCAGATAGGGTCCATAGCTATGGAGAAACGTTTATTCGCAAAAGAAGGAATCAGTGAGAAAATCGAAAAGTGTCGACAATATAATCATTTTGATCAATTGGCCAAACTATAATAATGGTAGTACTATATATATATATTTCTGTGTAGTGTATTTGAATATGAAATATTTGTGTAGTTAGTGTTGTGTAACGATTTTTATTGTGAATTGTATTATTTTCCAACTGATATAGTATGTGTACAAAGCTATGTCTTGTTTATGCAAATCTTTTAATATTGAAAATTCATTAGAGTTCATTAGAAACAGTGCACTAAATTTTCTCAAAAGCATACTATCGCTTCTAAACCATTTCTCCAGTAAGTCTTGCAAGCAACCTAAACCATTAATTCTTTCATTCCGCAATCCGATTATTAAACTTATTTCCATTTCTTTTCTTGCTAAAAAGAGGTAATAACTGTGGGCGAATTACTTAATAGTCGTTTATGTCTAGGGGAAAAACAATAAATCATTTTGTTAATTAATATTCAGTTTAATAGCAATTTTTGTTTGTACAACTACGTCATGGTAATTATAAAGTTTAAAATATTGTCAGTTTAGTTGAGTAGAAATAGATTGTTGCTAAATGTTACAGTCAAGATTAAATAACTTGAATATTACGTTGTACAGTGAAGAATGTGTTAAAAGAAATCATATTATTTGGTCAAAAACAGTTAAAAGTCTGATTCACTTTCAGTAAAGTCAATTAATTCATTTTTTTGTAAATCCAAATTAACTTTCTTGTTGATTTTTATAGATATCACCTTATTTCTCGTTAAATTTATTAAAAGTCTATTTGACGTTAGAACCAAAGCATTTATGTGGTTATCATTTCAAAGATATGCCTATTTCTTTAACCAGTATTAACATACCTAGAAGAACTGAAAAAGTTGAAGCACGGTTACATTGACCATCAGAAATATTTATCTAAATTAACTCTTTTTTTTTAAACTCTAAATTAAACTTTCCTTGTTTGTTGCTTTTAAACTATTTTTGCTATCTCCACGCCATTCGGTGACAAGGTGATAGTCAGTGTAGCCAACTGAACAAGCCATTAGCGAAAAATCTTTCTTTCAGCTTTGCAGCTTGTGAGATTTTTGCTCCGCATGTTTTAAATCATTTAACTATTAACTACGCACCTGTTTTCCTAGCGCCTTGGAGACACCGTTATGGGGAAAACAGGATCGATTAGACATTAGGTCATCTTTCGTTGTATACATCAATTTTTTTTATTCCAAACCATCTTAGCAAAACTGTATTTTTACCTTGGAGAACTGAAGTTCGAGCCCCGTGGAGTCAACTTCAATTCTCCAAACTCTCATTCATTTTTTTAATTTCATTTGTGTAATAGGCAGATGAGTTGTCGCTCATCAATACCATTCACTTTTCAAGTACAAGGTCAGGTATTCATTTTTCTGATGCATATTAGGCTCATTCGTGAGTGCCTTAATTATTCATTCTAGTTCAGATTAAATATGCAAATTAGAGATAAGGAATCGAATTCCGAAAATAATACGTTTTATATTCTTCGTCGCCCGAATACGTAAGATCTGCTTATTCGTAATATCACGCAGTAATTCTATTTGGCAGCCCGAGCAGAAATTTTCCTTTAATTATTAGTTATTTTCTATCGTTGCGAAACATGGCGCCCGAGACAATAGCATTATCATTACAAAACTTGGCTTCCAATACTGGAACCGCAGTGTTACATGTTTATGGGTAAAATTTAGTTATTAGTAAGTGGAGATAATAGAAAGCAATCCATCTAAGGAGATATTTCCAAAAAATATAATAAAATAATAAAAATATAAGCAAAAAACAAAATTATGTTCGGTTTTGTGTGTATGTTCGGGAATTTTTGGAGTAGCACAGCACGATTGCAGAGGGAATAACAAAATTGGTAGGAGAAGAGCTGAATCAAGGAACTGAAAATTGGAATAAAATATTGCATTTATTGGCTTAAATCTAGGGTGTAAATTGTCTGCCAAATATAAATTAGCTTCTGTAAGCAAGATGTTATACGGAAATATATAAACAAAGAGAAAAACTGTTGTCTTAAGTTTGGAAGTGACATGCTCTATAGCCATGAGCATTTATTTCTTAAGAAAAAGATAGGCAACAAAAGAAAATCTGTGTGGTCAAGTGGGTAGAGTGACGGACTAGTAATTCTTATACTGTTTTGACACCAGATCGAATCCCATCCGGTCCTGTTCATTTTTTTCTTTACAAAACATTGTAGAAAGTGTATAATTTTTATGTTAATAAAACTGAAACAATACAATTAGGGAATAACTTTTTGTTTCCTCTGATGACGTATTTATTTAGAATTAGTGTACTATTAGTAATACCGATTGCTTTCAGTTTATGGTGTTGTATAGCTTCCTTTATCATCCTCTTTTCTTAAAAAAAATTGTCTCCAATAAAGTATGAAAAATATATATAGTCAGAAACAGACATCTTAGTATCAAACGTGATTTATCGTGATGAAATAAACAAGTTTCCCGTTATTAAAAAAGAAAACTATAGAAAATCATTGAATTTGGTCTTAAGGTTTTTATTATGCTATATATATTCTTTATAAGACTATACTTTATAAGGCAAGATGAGCGATCATACCCTCAAATTTAGCTAGTGAGTGAAAGATGTTTTCGGCACAAATATTTTACAGGTTTAGGTGCATGAAACACCAATACGCCATGGTCTTGACCTTCGTTTATTTCACATTATTATCCGACATATCATAGCAGGTAAAAAGCAGCATCAATCGGCAAGAAGAACTGCAAGTTGTGGTCTTAGTCTGTTTTTGATGCTCCGGACTCGATCACCTAGCACGCTAGTCTATACCTTGACTCATACGTCTATCATTCAGTGCAGGCACATATCTAGCTTTTCTTTTCTAAGGGGCCCGACACAAATCCTCGTAAGCACGTAATTATAATGTTTCAAAAATATCAATAATAGTAATAATAATAATAATAATAATAATAATAATAATAATAATAATAATAATAATAATAATAATAATAATAATAATAATAATAATGCAACAGCTCTGTATTTCTCTTAAACATTTCCTACTTGTCATTTATGAACCGGTCAAACTTAATTCTAACTCACACGAAATCAAAAAATAGTTTCTAGAGACATGTAAGGAAAACTTTCTGCTACGTATATCACATAACAAAAATAGCAAATGGCAATGAGTGTATCGTTCTAATACAGTAATGTTATAAACAGGCCGGAAACGAAATTGTAATCCCATTTAAAAGTGTTCTTTAATTCCACCTGGTATCAATGGCATTACGGTATATTCTTACAAGTAACACTTCCCAAGTGTAACACTCCGATTTTGATAAAATTTGAGAGGCAGATACTACACATAAAATAAACGAATACATGTTTTTTATTTTCTGCGGAAAAACTTTTACGGGGGCAAAAGCACTCACCCAAAATTTTGAAAGTCCGAAAGACAAAAACAAGTGGACCAAAGTGTACGAAATTGTGCACAGATATGGCAGACGTAAAATGAAGGAATACGTGTTTTGTATTTTCCTGAAAAAAAAACGGTTAGGTGGGACGCAGACCCCTCCAAACCTTTGATCATGAAATATCAAAAGTGCTAGTAACAATATGTCTGATGTGTGTAAAGAACGAAGAATTCCGATGACACTTTGTGTATGGACAATACGCAAAAACTAAACGAATGCCTGTTTTAGGGGACAAAATCCCCCATCCAAAATGATGAAAGTTGACGCCCGAAAGGCAAGAAGAAGTGAACCGAAATGAATGAAATTGTGCACAGATATTGTAGACGAAAAATGAGAGAATATGGGTTCCGTATTTTCCTGAAAAAAAGAGAAACGTTTCGGTGGGACACAGACCCCTCCAAAACTTTGATCGTGAAATATCAAAAGTGCTAATAACAGTATGTCAGAAGTGCTTAAAGGACATGAAGAATTAAAACAACACATTGTGTAGGGACAATACGCAAAAAAAAAAAAAAAAACGGGTTTATTTTCTGCGAAAAATTGGTTTTAGGGGGCAGAATTCCCCACCCAAAATTTTGAAATCGTGCATAGATATTCTAGACGTAAATTGAGGTAATTGTGTTTCGTATTTTCCTGGAAAAAAGCGATTGAGTTAGGCACGGACCTTCTAAGCTGTTGATTAGGAAATATCAAAAGTGCAAATAAGTATGTATACGTCAGAAGTTCTAAAGAGTATGGAGAATTGCAACGAAACTTCGTATAGGGACAATTTGCAAAACAATAAATAAAATGCATTTTAATTTGTATGAAAAAACAGTGTTGGGGCCTAGAGCCCCTCCAAAAAAAAGTAAATATTACCGTAAAAGTGCAGGAAGGAGTGGACCGAAGCAAATGAAATTGTGTGTAGATATTGTATAGACTGTATGTAAAATAAGGACTTTCGTGTTTTAAAGATGTCCCTATCAATTTTGGCACATCAACAGCAAACAGGAAATTAATCGGCACGTGTTTTTGTTTATGCGGAAAAACATTGTAAGGGTTAAAGTTGCCTCGTGAAATACTACAAAATACGCTATACTGTTTGTGCTTGTTGTTGATCTGCCAAATTTAAAGAAATCTGATGGAGACACTTGTGAAACACGAGAGGCTTTATTTTTCATATCCAATATCTACAGACAATTTCATTCGCTTCGGTCTAATCCTTCCGACACTCAACGCCTCGGTCCACTCAAAAGGTTTTTTTCTCTTTTCAGGAAAATACGAAGCACGTATTTCCTCATCTTACCTCTACAACATTTGTGAACAATTTCATTCAGTTCGGTACATTTTTTCTTGCCTTTCTTGCGTCAAATATCAAAATTCATGGGAGGGGGGACCTTTTGTCCTCTAAAACCGTTTTTTCGCAGGAAATAAAAAAGCCGAATTTGTTTATTTTTTGCTTATTGTCCTAACACAAAGTTTTGTTCCAATTCTTCATGTAAATTTAGGCACTTCTGACATACTGTTATTAGCACTTTTGATATTTCATGATCAAAGGTTTGGAGGGATCTGTGCCCCACCTAACCGTTTTTTCCAGGAAAATACAAAACACGTATTCCCTAATTTTATGTCCGCAATACCTGTTCACAATTTCGTTCACTTTGGTCCACTTGTTTTTGCCTTTCGAGCGTCATCTTTCAAATTTTGGGTGAGGGCTTTTGCCCCTTAAAACCATTTTTCAGCAAAAAAAAAAATTAAAAAGCATTTATTTGTTTATTTTATGTATAGTATCTACCTGCCAAACTTTATCAAAATCGGAGTGTTACACTTGGGAAGTGTTACTTGTTAGAATTATAACAACAATGCATTGTCCACAGTTTGGACACTGACTCAAAGTAATCTGACATTAAAAAAAAAAAAAAAAAAAAAAACTCAAAAGGGAAAAGTAGGTTTATTAAAAAGTGCTTGAGGTTTGGTAAGGGACAGCTTCCAGGACCTCACGCTGGATACGTCACTGTGTCAATGCATTGTATTTGTTTCTTGCAAAACATGATAATTAGATGCGTAATGTGTAAAATTATATCATAGTTTGACTTTTTATAGGTCTTTCCTTAACACATCCATATTATCCGGCGTTCTGCCTGCCTGTTTTATGTCGGATAAGCGAAACCCTACTGTATTTTCAGATAGCATATACACAGGAGCTAGAGGTCTGCACGGGCCGGAATTTTTAGAACGGTCCCGGCCCGTCCCCTTTAATTTATAATCTATAGGCATTAGCGGATTAAGGGCGGAGCCAATGGAGCCCAGGGCCCCCAGCTCAGGGGGCTCTTTAAAATCCCTCTGTTTAATACTTACGCTCGCGGTATCGCTAGATTTAAGTCTTTGCATCAGCAGCATTTACCTGTTAATAATGAATGCAATTATTTAATTGTTAATAATGAATTTAACTAAACTAATTATTGTAAACTTGGAGCACATTCAAATATTACAGCATAGTTCTCGGTAGTTCCATAAGTAATTTCAGAGACCACGGTGTTTCAGTGGTAGAGCGTTCCCCTTTGGTGCATGGAGTCCTTGGTTCGATCTATGCTCGCGCCAAGTGAACCTTGTGCTGGACAAACACTGTGTGCATGGCTTTTCTCGAGGTTCTCCCGTTTTATCCCACTTTTTTCATTCCACCATTTCCTTCATTTCTTATCATCACTGTCTCCTTTAGCCTATCCGCCATAATCGTGGGACGTAAAACTTAAAAATTTCATTTCAAATCATTTCAATCAAAAAACAGTTGCAGGAAGTATGTAATTTCGAATAAAACAAACTACTATATACAATTCTGAGTATATTATTCTTTTATGAAATTCTCGCGAACCTTATTTCTAAATTGAAGGGTAAGAAAACGAAATTCATTCTCTTATTATTATAGATCCATTTCAATTGAAGCAGTTGGAATAGTTGAAAAAAAAAAATTAAAAAAAAACTATATTCCAGTGTGCCACAATCGGTATAATGCGCCACGCTGGTGTGTCCAGCAAAGTGAACAGTGTGACGCAAACTTTTTCCTATTATTTGCAAGAATATTTGTCGAGTTCCTGTTATTTATTATTATTATTATTATTATTATTATTATTATTATTATTATTATTATTATTATTATTATTAACGATTTTTCCATGGATCAGCTGTCTGTATACGGTTAAGCAACCACAAGTATCACATTGAAGGAATGAATGTAATTATTTACTTTAATAGTAATACAAAAGTCTATTTGCTTGTATATTCTACCGGTAATAACTGCATACGTCTAGAAAGCTAGGACTAACAACAAAGGGATACCAAGTTGTGACCACACACCGCCCCAAATCGTGGGTGCCACAAGTTCTCTTCTACGCCTTAGAACAATAAGGGCTGTAGCGTTCAGGGAGAGAGAGAAACAACTTAATTCCATTGCAGTTATATGCTTATTAAATGTTAACTTATATTTATAAATTATGTAAGTGATCGTATCGTTTTCTGTTTATTATTATTATTATTATTATTATTATTATTATTATTATTATTATTATTATTATTATTATTATTATTATTATTCATTTCTTAATACGTTGATTGCCATGTGTATGGAATTCCATACACACGGCTGTCCTGTACAGTAGAGCGTGATTATTTTCCATACGCAAACAATGTAGATATTCCAAGTTTGTTGTGTTCGTTCTATAGGTGTGTATGTAATTAGATACATATGGCGTAGAAATCAAAATTTAATGTCCATGCCACGTATATGCAAAACCATACACAAAGACATTTATGAACAAAGACATTGAGTTTGAGTTTAACGTCTCGTTCAGCAACGAAGCTATATGAGACGTCGGCCTACTGATTAACGTGGACTCCGAACCACGTGAGCTCTCGCCGTGAATCGAAGCCGGGTCTTCCACGCCAAAGGCGCGTACGCTAACCACTAAGGAGCTTATGAACAGAGACATTTATGAGCTAAAACAAAGGCGAAAACAAAGATGTGTGATGTGATTTTGAGTATATCGTCCCTTTCAGCAGCGAGGCTATATGAGACGTGGACCTACTGATTAACGTGAAATCCGAACCACATGAGCTCCCGCCGGACGAAAACAAAGACCTTTGGAATTGGCAATTGTTTGGACATTCCAGTCGAACCTACCTAATATTAACAACGTTTCTACGATAATTTCGTAACATTGTATTATTTCTTTTGTTGATTAGCTTGGTTAGGCTTATTTAAACACTTTCTTCTTTGCACCGACGTGTCACATCTCTTGGATGAAGATACACTAGCTCTCACTGGAAATCTAATCCAGAACCAATGCACTTGAACCATTTGACCACAACAAGGCACATTTAAAAAAAAGTTTCGATTTTGTTCGGAAAATTGTGATTAGGTGTAACATTTAAAAATATATTTAAGAAAGGGTACGGAGTAAACGCACTGTACTTTCTCGCTCGAATTTTTTACACTGACTTATGTTAGGCTGCAACTGTTATTGAAACATTTATTTGGGAAATTGCGAATAAAATTATGTTTTGGAAACCTTTGCTAGAAGAAACTTCAGGCCCAAAAGTAAAGTACCCATTGGTCATATTTCCGTTAGAAATAACTTGATCCATATATTAGAATTATAAAGGATATAATTGTATGTGAACTATAAGCAAAAGTGTCTGTGTAATTTCTGAGAAAATTATGCAAAAAGTCACCCCCAAGAATAAATTATCCCTTGTGGATCTTTTCAGTACAAACGAGCTATGCTATATTGTTAGTGTTTTCATAAAACATTTATTTATGAAATACGAACACAATCGCCTGAGTCGTTCTTGAGAAAATCGCAGGGTAAAACTTACTGTCAAAAGTAATATACCATTTCTAGATTTTCCGGATGAGGGAATTATACCATATAGCTAGGTTATTTATGTAACACGTATTTATAAAATATGAACAACAAACATCTCCTCAGTTGTTTTTAAGAAGGTCATCGGGAAAAGCTTACCCCCAAAGGTAAACTCTTCTATCTATAATTTTGACAGTATATCGAGTAATTTTTAAGCAAATCGTCGGGAAAAATTTCACTGTCAAAGTAAACTATCTCTTTTGGATTTTTCTTTTCGGAACAGGTGAGTTATACCATATTGTAAGATTATTACAGAAAATATTTTTACTGAAATTAGAACAAATTTGTCTCCGTTATTACTGAGACAACTGTCCAAAAAAAATCAACCCTTGAGAAAACCACTTCTTCTGTATGTTATCGGAATAAACTATTTATGCTCTATGTTAGTTTATTAATAAAATATTTCTTTACGAAATATGAACAAAATTGCCTGAGGCGTTAATGGGAAAACTATCGGGGTAAAGCTCACCCTAAGATTAAGCTACTCCTTCGAACGAGTTGTCATATTGTTAGGTAATTAATGATACGTTTATTTATGAAATGTGGTTGAGAAAATTGTGCAAAAAGAACGCATACCATACAGTAAATTACACCATATATATTTTTTCAGAAAAATTATTCATATGTGGTGGAGATTTGTTAATAAAATATATATTTATCAAAAGTAAATAAAATCGTCACAGCTTTTTTTTATTTGAGAAAATTGAATTATTTTAAATTTTAATCCTTCAGTAAATTACCCTTGCTTTTAGGTGTCGAAGGACATAAAATTCGAAAGATATTATCAGTAGCGTAGCGTGGTATTCCGAAATGGGGATGCCAAAGTTTGTCACTTATAATACAATACAATGCAATGCATGTTCAATGTGTATTTTCCTTAACAAGTGAAAAGATTCACTATGCAGCAAATGTTGTTTCGATGACTCATGTTTTAGAGATTTCTTCATGAAATTACCCAAATCAGAAATACCGTTTGAACACCACTCCGACTCCTTTGCCCTAAACACAATGCAGACGAAACATAACATTTTATTCCCTAAAGAACACCAGGAAGCCGACAAAAACCTATCATCATACCACGAAGACTGAAATATTTGCTACTGATTGCTAGCTGTCGTTTCTATGGAAAGCTTTGGGGTAGGTCGTATCCCTTTCAGAGAGCAGCGCTGCTTGTAAGTCAACCGAGATATGGTAGTTGTTAACAAAAACATAAATTAAATTTGTGTCTGGTACTGTTATCCTAGTCATCATTTGCTAAAAGTTAGTAAGGTACTATACCTTGTAGCAGCCAAACACTTTCCACAGCTTTGTCTCTTAGTTATAAATGTAATTTTCTTCATACTACAGTAAAAAAATAAAACAAATGTTCATTTCAAATCACAACCAGGAGCGTCATTTCAGATTTTGCTTGGGGGGGGGCAAGACCCCTTGATATAAGTAAAATTTCGCGTTTTTCACTGATTTACTACTATTCTATTGATAAAATCTATATACATCTCAAACTCAGGGGAGGGGCAAATGCCCCTACCTGCCCCCCCCCCCCTAAATGACGCCTCTGATCACAACGCAAAAAAAAATTATACCGCCAATTTTTCTTGACCACCAACGATCAATGTTGCTAGTCAAAAGCATAAATCTAGTACAGAACGCAAGGGCATAGCCAGGGAGAGGTGAGCCAATAATTTATCACAAGAAAGGAGTGTAAAGCCATGTTCATTAAACAGCTTGCAGAAGCTTTATATTTAGCACGGCATAATTTGCAACCATCCCATACGATTACACAACACAAATAGAAGATTAACAGGCTGAGTCTGCTCATTAAGGCCCGCAACCAGCCATTAAAGTTTAGGAGAGAGGCACAAATATGCTAGGGGGTCCAATCGTCACAATTCTGGATCTCTTTTATCAATAACTACTCTTAATAATTAGGAGGCCAAAACATTTAGGGGACCAGGCTCCCCTAATTGCACGCCTGGTGGGGCATACAGTAGCAAATGCGTAGATTACGTTAGACGCCAATAAGCAATTGTCTCAGCTCCTTTTCTGCCACTAGCATTGTGACGAGAAAAACCGGCTCCACTTTTGTATAAATATTGTTTTCAGTATAATTCCTTTTATTTATTTCTCGTGGGCAGATTCTTTCTCCGCATATACAGGGTGTGGCACGTAAAACCGGCCCATCGTAATATTCTGGTATATTGTGTTTTTGGCAACACTTAAATAATCTACCTTCCTACCAGGAGATGGCGTGTCGAGGTCGGGTCGACTTACGTGACCTGCAGAAGTCACGTGCAGCCGCAGCCAGTGAAACTTGTCGAAACCAGTTGAGAAAAAGGCCTCGTTGTGTTAAGCCGGGTGAGTGTCAGTGTGTGATAATGAGCAAAGGCTTGTGGCCTCCTCGGTCACCAGACTTGTCCACGTGTGACTTTTACTTATGGGGACTGTTAAAGGGAAGAGTATACGAAACAAATCCACACACAATTGAAGAACTCAAGACCAGGATCCAGGATGTCACCAATAGCATTACAACACAAGAACTGACAAGGGTATATATGAATCTCCTCGATCGTGCTCACATGTGTGTTGAAGTGGGCGGAGGACACTTTCAGTACCTGCTGTGAAGGCTGCTGTGAAGGTGAGTAGTCATATTCAATACGTTACATTTCATTTATGTGTTGTAGTTAATCATATTCAATACATTACATTTCATTTTATGTGTTCACTTTACGGGCCGGTTTTACGTGCCGCACCCTGTATATACCATACTTCAATCTCGTTTTTTTTTTTTTTTTTTTAATGTCACCCCTAGAAATTTGTCATCTTGGGTTTGGACCTCAGGTGCCCGTTCGTGAATACGGGCCTGAGTGTTTATATCATTTGAAGATGCAAATAGAAAGCACTTAAAGCAACTCTGGGGGCCTATTTCTGTGTATCTACTTCATTGTCAGATATCCAGATACGGAAGAGCACAAGTAAACTTTGTGAAGGGCAGAGGGTGGCCTACCGGATCGGTGACCGTGATTCTACAGAATGCATTATACTTATGCTTGTGTGTGTGAGTCCTCTCAAAGAATATCTGGCTACACTCTGGGACATGATATATATATTTATGATGTAGATTATTAGTTTGCCTTTAATTACTATTACAATTACGATGCATTTAATTACGATTAAAGCATAACTATTTTTATACTATCACTTACATAAGCGACATGCTTCATAATGGCGTTGAACTAACTATTTATGTTTTGTTCTATTTCCTTGACAGCGGTCGTACGTTCTATACAGAAACCATAGCTTAGTTCAAAATATATAGAGTTGGCAGTACTTGAGCATACGCCAGCTTATATCTAAAGCAAATGTTGGGTTGCAAAGGGATGGCGGGGAGTAGTTGGGCATGCGCATTCGACAGAAAGCAGACGAAAACCCCGATGCTTGCAGTAGGCCTGGATGCCCGAGGAACATAGCATACAACAAGAGGAAAGACAGAAAATGTGCATCTGAGTGATGCGCATAAGTAGGTTCCGCTTGCCAAAGTAAAGCGAGAGAGCGCATCCACAAGATTGCAGTGGAAATAATTGTGATAATTATAAGCAAACAAATTATAAATATAATGAAATACGTACTTTTTTTTTATTAACAGGGGATGCCGGGCATACAGGCGTTCCCTTACGCTACGCCGCTGGATATTATGTTATTAAAACGTTATGTCTAGAATTCGGTGCAGATACGTTGAACAGTATGGCTTCTATTTGAGTGCGTGTAAAAGCGTGACGAACCGAGAGGCAAATAGATGGACAGACATCGAAAAATCATTTTTTTCGATATGTAGTAGCCATGTAACTTGAATTTATTGAAATCTGGTATTCGGTTTCTATAACTATCACCACACTTTCTTCTTTCGTCGCTCGAATGTGAAAACGAATATTCCTACACCGACACGTAATGTGATAATTTATAATCCCAAAAATGTAATTTGTTATGTTTAATGTGTGGTTACTCTAGAAAAAAAAAAGCTTATGCATGTTACATCATTTTATTATCAGTTTTTCACGCTACTGTATAATTCGGTACGATTATAGTTAATATTCATGGCATCTTTTGGAAGCATTCGCGTTCCTCACAAAGAGAGCTGTAAAATTTAGTTTTGTTTAAAGAAAGCACTCTTGATTTTTTTTCACACAGACTTGTATTTGTTGCACTTGTGGATATGAAACAAAAGGAGAGAGAGAGAGAGAGTCGATACTTTAAAAAGAAACACACACACAGAAACACTAGAACAGTTTTTTTCTTCATGACAACGAGCTATCGCTGTGACTGTGTTCCTCACGCTGTGTGTAAAGCTGCAGGTTGCTCTTGTTTTGTTTTTTCCTGTTCCTGACTCACAGACACTCGCAGTGAGTTGAAGCTGTGTAAAAACGGAGAGGGAACGGTTAAGCATACCATACCGTAAACTAAAAAGAATCGCTATTAGTAATAAATAGTAAGCTAATTCTGAATAAATACGTCATCAGAAAAACAAAAAGTTATTTCATTATTATATTATTTCGTTTCTTATTAACATAAACATTATACACTTTCTACAATGTTTTGTAAAGAAAAAAAATTGAACAGGACCGGATGGGATTCGATCTGGTGTCAAAACAGTATAAGAATTACTAGTCCATCACTCTACCCACGTTTTTAAAATTCTTTATTAACAGTTCTATCACATGTACATTGGACAGTTATAAAAGCAATACAAGAGCGAGTTAATTAAAAAAAAAACTGGTTATAAATCTGAAAAGTTTACAGAATTGTTATGGAGCTAAGACAACAAAATAATTTGCGAAGTGTTGTTTATACTGCACATTCATTTGCTGCAAATGGTACCTTAAATAAGACAAATACACATCGACATGATATGGTCGATGTGTGGTGAGCACATAAAGAAGCGTATATGCAGCGAGCCAGGCTACACTGTTATTTTTTGCTTTAGGAAAATAGTTAAAATCTGGATATATCAGAACATCAGTAGCAGTAATATTAGATGGTGAAGAATGACAAATCTTACTTATGAGTACTAAATTTGGTCCATATATGTTGAATCTCTGTACAGTATTGGAAGCGATGCTCAAGAGTATCTATATTATGGCAGTAGTCACACAGATTACAAGACACTATACCGAGCTGATATAGTCTGTCTCGCGTTTCGTATTTATTATTAACGATAAAATACCAAAGAGATCGTTGCTGGGTAGTTAAAAAGGGAGCATTAATATTTTGCCAAATATAATTCCAATGAAGTTGTGGTTCTTTCAATTGAATGTGGGGCGTGACGATATGTTGCGTTCTGAGATAATGTCGGTAGAGTGCTTTGACAGGCATTAACTCAATTTGTACTCGTTCAATTAATGCATAAGCGATATCTAAGACGGGTTCACACAAGCGTGGGAATTTAATTCCCCAAGGAAAAATATGAATCGGAGCTTCAAGGTCAATGCAACCTAAACATGCGGAGAGAACAGATGACGACACACTGACCCTATCGTTCGTAAACAATTCAATACTTCTTTTCAGCAGTAGTGATTTTGCCTGGAGGGCTATGTTTACATAAGCTACGCCACCCTGAGCTGGTAAAAGCTCAAGTTGATCACGTGCAATTCTCAACAGCTTGTGTTTCCACAGAAAGAACAAAGCGTGACTGTTGAGGAAGTTATATGTTTTTGTGGGAAGAGGGAAAATCTGACAGAAATACCACAAAAGACTCAATGCTTTTTGTTTGAGAAATGAATTCCTACTGATCATGTTCATATTGCGAGGCTTATGCTGTATTAAAAGACCATGTATTTTGTTTGCAATTATGTCAGAATTGTAGTGAATGGTTTGTTTGGTGTTATTGAACCATTCAATACCTAGGATTTTAACTGAGTCAGCAATCGTATAGTGCGAACTGTATTTAGTCCGGTATTCGGGGTGTATACATAGTAGTTTTGTTTTGTCTTTATTTAAAATCGCTCCAGAAATTTGTTGATACCTGTGTAAAAGGCTCTGAATATCTTCTAAGGTAGAAATACTGTTAACATAGAAATGAACGTCATCAAGATAACTTGCGACAGAAATGGAAGCTTGATAAACTTGTATGCTAGGGAGTCTGGTTTGTGCCGCGTATATGAGAGGTGCAACCGAGAAACTGAATAAAAGGCTCGACATGCTATCACCTTGAAGAATACCATTACAGAAAGGAATGACACAACTGAGACTACCATTGAGTTTTAATTTAGTTGTCCTGTTATGATATACTCCTTGGAGCATGGACAAAAAGGCGCCATTGAAACCAAATTTTTGTAGAACTTTAAAAAGATACTCGTGTGATACCCTATCAAAAGCTTTCGAGAAATCGGTAGATAAAATAGCAACGGGCGTAGGAGAGGCAGTCTCATGATAGGCTATAAAATCTCTTACGTTAGCTAAGGCTTCATGAATTACAGCTTGTTGCCCATGTCCATATTGACAGGAACTTAATAACTCTCCCACATATTGTTTCATACGAAGCGCGAGACATCGTGTTAAAATTTTTAAGTTCGCACTTAAAAGGCTGATAGGACGATAATTGTCTATGAAGTTAGAGTTAGGCAGTTTAGGGATTAATACAGTAATACCCGTGGATAGAGATTCCCCTAAGGTACAGGTATCTCGGTATTCATTGAAGAGGTCCGTAAGAAACGGGGCAAGAATATCAATGAAAGCAATATAAGATTCTAATGGTAAAGAGTCAATACCAGTAGATTTACCACGTTTCCCTAATTGAATTGATCTCTTGACTTCATCAACTGTGAAGGGACTGTTGAGATACTCTTGAGCATTTACATCTAGGTTTAGAGGAATAAAGTCCAAAAGAAATTCATCTTCATTATGTGCATGCGGTTCTGTATACAATTGTTTATAATACTGAACAAATTGGGGAAGTACCTGCGAACCTTCATAAATTTGGCCATCCTTGCCCTTAATAGAAGAAATTAACTTTTGTTTGCCTCTGAGTCGTTCTTTGTGAATTTGCACGATGTTAGCTTGTTCCGCGTCATCGGCCTGGACAAGTTTGCTTCTAACAAAAAAACCGCGCATGCGTTGTTTATGCAACGACAATAAATGCGCTTTGATTTCTTGAATTTGAGGCCTGACCGGACGGCCTCGTAATTGTTCTTGCATGTATTTTTTGAGAAGACTAGAATAATAGTTGTATTGAGTATTGTATGCCTGGGTCCGTTGAATACAATATTGTTTACTTATAGATCGAAATCTAGGTTTAATTCGCTTGTCCCAAAAATACATAAGTTTGCCCTGATAGCGTGATATTAACGGAAACAAGATCCGCCATTCCTCTCGAATTAAATGCTGATACTCAGGGTCCATAAGTATAGAGGTGTTAAAATACCAAAGGGGACTACTTCTCAAAAATTTGGATACTGGTAGGGTTATTCTCATAATTAGAGCATAGTGATCACCGAAACAAACAGGTTCGAGCTTAATATTGCGCACTTGTGCAACAAGTGAGCGGCTTATGTAAAAACGGTCCAAGCGACTAGATGATTGTGAAGTATGAAATGAGTGACCCGGTTCAGCGGGTCGAAAATGACGCCACACATCCACTAAATCATACGTATTTACTATGCGCTGGAGTTCGGGAGAAAAGTTAAAGTTCGGAGTCTGGTCAATGGGTTGTAAAACGGAATTAAAATCTCCACCTAATATACAAGGGTGAGTACCATTAAAAAGAGCCTGAGCAAGGTCAGTGTTGAATAAATCTTGGCGCTCTCTCTTGTTATGAGAACCAGAAGGGACATAAATATTACATAATTTGATGCGTTCAAGCATACCAAGAGAGATTCGTTCATTTGGGTAATCATTAATTGTCTTAAAAGCTAGATCACTACGATAGATAATTGCTGTACCTAGCCCATTCTCTGTAAAACGAGAATAGCATGTATGATTGGAAAGAGAACCATATTCTGGAAGGGCCACTTCTTGAGCGAACAACACATCAATATCTGCTTTGTAAATAAAATCTCTTAACGCTTCTTGTTTAACAGGAGAAGTAAATCCATTTAGGTTAATGGTGGCAAAACTAAAACTATACATAAACAAAAAGAAAGTGAAACGAAATAGTAAACACTGCATAAAGGGCTGAAAATGATACCACAATAATGCAAAGAAGATAATTATAAATCTTCCCCAACAGGGGTACTAGCTTTCAACTTTTTCAAGGTGGCCCGTGTTCGTGCAGCTGAAACAGGTGTAACATCTGAAGAACGACCTCCTTTAGAAGTTTTTGAAACTCCAGTAACAGTTGCCTTTAATTTGGAAAGTTTACGTTTTTCATATACAGGAGCACTAAGATCGGATTCACTGGCGGAATCACTTGTGAGTGATGCACATTCCGGTCACGGGTGGTATTCGAGTCGGCTACCAATGGCACAACAGACTGATTATCGTGGTCCAAGGGAGCACTAGAATCCATTTGTAAATCCTTTACTGACTGTTGGTCACCTACCTGAGCTAGTTCTCCTTCCTTGAGAATTTCTTGGGCCTTACATTCAGGAGTAGACTGAGGTACTGCAGTAGATTCCAGAGGGGCAATAACTTCCGGGTCAGTAGTACGATCTTCTTCCATTTGTAGGTCGGGGCGAATGACGGGATCGTGGGATGTTTCAGGTGCTGGAACGTCATGACTTGAAGAAATACCAGGGTGAGCAGAAGTGAGCAGAGGAAATTCCGTATAGTTATCAGTATGCAGAGACACCTTTTCATGTGGGAGATTATAAGGGGTACGAAGCGGTGGCAGAGGAGAACTGCGAACTGGCGGGTGAACTTTGAAGGGCGGACCTTTTTTTCGGGGGCATTCTTGAACAAAATGGTCCTGTGAATTACACAACGCACAAGTTTGGATTTGACCGGAAAACTACAGAAGAGGCGCAAACCACACACAGTAATAAATGAAGGAATATTTTGTTTAACCTTCATTTTAATTAATTTACGTCCAGTACGGGTGACAGACATGATCCGCAGAATACTGTTCGTCTAGGATTGACTGTATTTCACCATACTGAGAAAACACTCGTGTTAACTGTTGATTACTAAGCTCCATGGGGCACAAAGACACCTTAACGACGGTAATACTGTTGTCAGCGAGATCAATAGGAAGTAAATATTCCTTGTCACTATCGGTGAATTTGACTTCACCATGAGTAGAAGACTTCAACCTTGTTGACTAACTTAATACACAGTTGTTTCTTGATATAGTCCAGTTCAATGCTGTGTATTTGATCTATGGTTAATTTAAACGTGTTTCGGATCCATTCATGGACAAAAATTGTAGAAGGCTTTTGACTTACTTGACCAAAATTTATATGTAAGGTATTTTCACGTAAACAACTCATGTCGAAATTTCGTCGTAGAACGACCACAAAATCACTCGAAGAAATTAATATATGAAGAGCTAGAAGACACTAATAAATTCAATATCCCACTAAGATAATCGTACAGTACACAAACTTAAATCGACTCGTCGTGTGTTACAACACTAACAGCGAGCGAGAGACGATGTGAATAGCACGAAGTCTCACGAACGTATCAGTTGCCCACACAGATTTTCTTTTGTTGCTTATCTTTTTCTTAAGAAATAAATGCTCATGGCTATAGAGCATGTCACTTCCAAACTTAAGACAACAGTTTTTCTCTTTGTTTATATATTTCCGTATAACATCTTGCTTACAGAAGCTAATTTATATTTGGCAGACAATTTACACCCTAGATTTAAGCCAATAAATGCAATATTTTATTCCAATTTCCAGTTCCTTGATTCAGCTCTTCTCCTACTAATCTTGTTATTCCCTCTGCAATCGTGCTGTGCTACTCCAAAAATTCCCTCGAAAACATTATTGCCAGTATACACAAAACCGAACATAATTTATTTTTTTGCTTATATTTTTATTATTTTATTATATTTTTTGGAAATATCTCCTTAGATGGATTGCTTTCTATTATCTCCACGTACTAATAACTGAATTTTACCAATAAACATATGGAAAATTGAATAATTGCGAAAAATTGTGAGTTACAGTATACGCGCAATATTTTTTGCGCATGGGAGTACATTCGGCCTGGATTGGGCTCGGGCCGAAAAATTCGGACCGTGCAGGTCTCTACTGTGAGACCACATCTGTTTATTTGTTGGTATAAATGTTAACTCATATGCACAAAACACTTCAGGCAATTTGTAAATGTTCACATGGACTAATATAAACAATTTACGAGTATGTTCCATGGGCTAAAAAAAACGACAGTAAGCGCGAAAATATTATGATGAAATAATATTGCTAATGTGTAAAGTAGTTCAATAATAGCATTGGTAAATTATCAGAATGCTCATAAACATAATTATCATCGTAAGTTTGTGCGTCTTTGTGTTGAACTCTGTAGCTAAAGAATTTAGGTTATTTTTACTTGGAGAAATGTTTTTTCATGTAATAATTTCCTTGGGCTTCCCCCTGAGCGCATAACTACCGAATCCACAATGAACTTGCATATAAGAAATTACCACTCTACTTTCAAATAACTATACTTTTATATTGTTGATTTTTTTTTATTAAGAATGAATAAAATTCGCTTCGTAAGATCGGTCGGTGACCGAAACATGAGAATATTAATTAGTTTAATACCTAGGCTGCAAACAATGTCAATAATATACCAAATTAGTACACTTCAACTTTGTCCTAAGATATTCAAATAATTGGTAATAAATAAATAGCTTGCTTTTTAAATAAACCTTAAATTCTGTTACTTTTCTTATTCTTTATGTTATTAGGAATGTCACACACATTTGAAAAACATGCATCGTATATTTCGCTAAGCCATTTCCCTAATGAGCGGCGCAGACCTTTTCCCCTTGTACCGACCTGTGACGTACAAAGATGGTGGTCGTTGTTTTAAGCGCACGAGTAGCAGACCGGAATTCAATCGCAAATTTCGACTGGTTAGAATCTTCGCATGAGCGAAAGGAAGTGTTCTCCGCAATCAGCTAGCTCTGAAGTTTTTTTAGAGCAATTAAAAAATCAGTGCAAATGTTCATTCTAAAAAAATAATAAAAAAAACTGGAATTATGTAGTTTCAGTGATGGCAACACCAAAAGATTCTAGAATATAAGTAATAGAGTAATGCGACAAATAATGTGCATTCTCTGGTGAGTTTCTTATATGCTGCTTTATTGTTCCTGAATGGTTTAGCGATGCCACTGTACTAACTAGGGGTCTGCATTGGGATGTATGAGGTATTTCTTCGGAAAATAGGAAATATGCGATTTTGAACAAGTCTTTACCATCGATATACTTTCACACTGAATGTTAAACTGCTGATGAACTTTGAGTAGCAACACTGTCACTTTGCAATGAGGCCTGTACCGCACGTACATGGTCTTTACTTTTGTCATGTATTCTTGCCTTTTTTTTGAAAGTTCCCTAGATGAATATAAAGACACAAGGTCCAACAAAAGTAGTGTGCTTTTTACAAATTATTCCGCCCATTCATCTGACAGACTGACGCTCTCATACCAATGTTTCTTGTTTCAAGCTCTGTTATCGATTGAATGAAACAAGAGTTGTTTACAATGCTGCTCTTGATGGAACAGTCTGCGTACGCCACCACCACCAGGGCGCCAGCTTATCACGGATATATAGTTTCTTACTGCTCTATTGGTTACCTAATCACCTTTATTTTACTGATTATAGTGAACCAGCTTTGACGTTCTGGTATCAGGTTTCACTTCTAACATGGATTATTTATATGATTCCCAAGCAGTTCTTTGAGCGCAATACTTCACACAATTTCCTGAGTACAGAAATGAAAATATAAAATCGAAGCTAATATTTAGATTCATGCTATTGAAGCTAATATTTAGATTGTTGAGTTTCAATCCAGTTACTAGAAAAGTGTCATCAGGACATTATTTATTGGGCTACTTTTTACACTTATGGTACCGATTATAGCAAGAACATAAAAAATTGTGCACCCCCTTTGGGGGGTATCTAACTGTTTTGCCACGGGGATATCATCTATCACAGGAAGGGTGTAAGACGGGTGTTGAGGGGACGTAAAAATTCCCTGGTTTGGCCCGTGCCTACCCGGCCTACCGCTAAAGCCGCCACTGACAGCCATAATTATCAGTTGCATTGAAACGAGTCATTATCGATGACGTCGCAGCTGTAGAGGCGCTGGAACTGGATGCACCATCATTGGATTGTTAGTTCAGTAAAGATACGGTTGAGAATGAAACAAATTAGTAACAAGCTGAAAATTGGTACGGAAGTAGGGGAATGTGTAAGGAATAGCATACTAAAAGTCCCCTAAAATCCCACTATAGCTTTTTCCGCAATTTTGAAAAATGTCCGCCATCTTTATACGACGACAAGGAATTTATGGAATTCGTCACCCTTTACGTTTATCCCTCTAGCCACCGTTCTAATTATCACAAAGCCATGAATCATATATGGCTGCAAAGCTTGAAAGACAAAAAATGTAAGTAAATAACATATAGGACCATTGTGCTAAATTTCTAGAAGAAGAGGAAGAAGAAAACAGTTTTTTATTTAAAAAACATATATTTTCAGATATCATGATAAGTATGCAACACTGACAATTATTGTACATCAACAAAACAACACCAACGGATGTCCTTGAAATTTATCTCAAACTCACCCAAAAATGACACAAGACGGTGCAATACAAGCTGAGAAAAAATGATAACCAATATTATTTCTGACCTCTCTGTACAAAAGTCGTAAGGTTACATTCACTTTCACGGCTCTAGTCACCTTCTGTTATTATATAGAACCAAGAGTTATATATCATTGGGAATCTTAAGAAACGTAAGAGCGAACACTCATACTAATCAAGCCCAATCTGTAGGAGAAGCGTAAAACCCAAAATTTCGGGACAAAACGTGATTTTCATATAAATTGTTTAAAATTTGCAACACTAACAATTATCGTATGTTAACAAAACTCCAACACCGTTTTCACTATCATAATTATTAATTTACTTTTAAAATGGTGTATATTTTTCACAATGGAGTAAGCTTTTATACCATGTAAATATAGTACAAAAATAATTTATTGACAGTATTAGAAAATAGCAGAAATTGGCAGTCTCCTTTGCATGGGAAATCCGTAATTCACACACTTAAAATCACTCTCAACTACAATAGTCATTTTAATGTAATTTTGTTTTAAATGTCTTGTTTAAAGCTGGAATGTAATTTTACTACTAGTATTCTTCAAATCAAACTTAATATTTACATTAGACGTTAGTATGCACTTTATGAAATTTTTGTAACTTCATTCAGACTTTTTTTTTTTTAGAAATCAATAGGATTATCATTGTTTTCTCGTTCATCTCCATGGTGTTTCATTTGTTTGTGCATTCATACATCCAATTCCTCGACACTAACAACATAAATTAGAGCACACAATTCTTGCTTTCCGACAACCGCACATACAATTACAGTCATTTTTACAGTTACGGGATGTTAAATGCATGACATTACATGGAGCGGGGTCGTCGGTCATTCTTTCTGGTACAAGAATATCTCCTAATGTTTTCCATCCTCGAATAAAGTCAAGGAAGAAGGATTTCTTGTAAAACGAAAGTATTGAATCTCTGTTCCGTACCAAATAGAACACTAGGAATATTTCATTAAAATTTACTATTAAAAAGTATTGAATACAGGAGGGCCCCTTTAAAATATTCTTGCGGGAGAAGGGGATTTCTAGATCCGGTGCTACTTGAAGAACCGACAGTTACTAAATTTGTAATAGAAAACTCTCATTTTTGCAACAAAATGTAAAAATTAAAATTAAAAAGTAGCAAACGGGGCCATCACGGGAGCGACATTGACGACAAGTATTGTTAAGTACCTGTAAATCTCTGTGTGAGGAAAGAGAATAAAAATAAGAAACAATGGTTTGTTGAGTAATAAAACACCTTGAGTCAAAAGAAATCAATTAATACGATTTTATATAATGATAAATGGGCTTTCTTTAAAATTATACTTTATTTTCAAAGAAAAAATAAATTTTAGAATTAATTTAAAGGCTAATAAAAAGAGCAAAAAATGGCTAAAGACTTGAATTAAATAAGCTATATTTAAGGCTATAAGTATTTCGTTGATTTGTATGGCTAAATGCCTCCCAAAATAAGCTAGATTTAACCAAAATAGGCTAAATTGGCATCACTGTCACAGATCACAAGCCCTCATTTCTTTCCAACCACTGTTGCCAAGGCCAACTCAAATTCGTTGTGTAGGGTTGCTGCGCTCGAGACTCGCGATGATGCCCAACACCAAGGATATTTGCCAAACACGGCTCTCAGTTATGCGAGATTTTTCAAAATTATGCCAAAGAATCAAGTGATCTCTCTTGAAAGACACGCTTCCACTTTCATTACGTGCAGGTTTACTTTTGGTGCATCACTCGAATTAATTGGAAATAGTTTAGTGTCCGGGGTGGAGTATAATCAGCAGCGAAACATATACAATACTCCATCTACATATACAATATTCTTAAACACTCCATTAAAATTTATTTCTTCGTTTATTTGAATGGTACAGAAAGATACAGAAATTCCGAGCTAGTTAAAATGGCATTTCTCGTTGGTATAAAAAGTAGGACACCTAAATTTATTCTTTCGTTTATTTGAGTAGTACGAAATTATACAAAATACTCCGCTAGTTAAAATGCTCCCTCCTCGCCTTATTTATTTTAGTACAAAACTAAATAGATCACTCAAATTTATCCTTTCGTTTCTTTAAATAGTACAAAAGGTATATAATTTTGAGCCAGTTAGAAATGGCATTTCTCGTTGATACAAAATTGAATAGGTCATTCAAATTTATTCCTTTGTTTATTTAAATAGTACAAGATGATATAAAATTCTCAGCTAGTTAAAATGAACCTTCATTTCTTCTGGTTGACACTAAAAATAGGCCACTCAAATTTATCCCTTCGTTTGTTTAAATAGTATAAAAGGTATAAAATTCTGAGCTAATTAAAATGGCTCTTCTTTATTTTCTCTCGTTGGTATAAAAGGTAGAACACCCAAATTTATTCTTTCGTTTATTGGAGTAGTACAAAAGGTAATAAATTCTGAGCTAGTTAAAACGAGCCTTTTTCGCTTTTTCTGGTTAGTACTAATTTATTCCTTTGTTTATTTAAATAGTACGAAATTGTATAAAATATCCAGCTAGTTAAAATTGTCATTTTCGCTTCTTTTCTGGTTGTTGCAAAATTAAACAGTCCATTGAAATTTATTCCTTCGTTTATTTGAGTAGTACAAAATTATATAAAATTTTGAGTTAGTTAAAATGGCCCTTCTTCGCTTTTCCTGATTAGTACAATTTATTCTTTCGTTTGTCAAAGTAGTAAAAAAGGATCATAAATTCTGAGCTAGTTAAAATGGTCCTTTCTCGCCTTTTCTGGTTACTAGAAATTTATTCCTTTGTTTATTTGAATAGTACAAAATGGTATAAAATACTCAGCTAGCTAAAATGGCCCTTCTTTGTTTTTTCTGATTGTTACAAAATTAAATAGCCACTCAAATTTATTCCTTCGTTTATTTAAGTAGTACAAATGATATAAAATTTTTAGTTATTTAAAATAGTCCTTCTTCGCCTTTTCTAGGTTAGTGCAAATTTATTCCTTCGTTTATTTGAATAGCAGAAAAAGATACAAAAATTCTGAGCTAGTTATAATGACATTTTTAGTTGGTACAAAATTGAATAAGTCACTCAAATTTATCCCTTCATTTTTAAATAGTACAAAATGGTATAGAAATTCTGAGCTAGTTAAAATGAACCTTTGTTTTTCTTGTTGATACAAAATTGAATAGACCACTCAAATGTATTCTTTCGTTTATTGGAGCAAAACAAAAGATAAATAAATTCTGAGCTAGTAAAATGAGCCTTTTTTGCTTTTTCTGGTTAGTACAAATTTAAGCCCTTGTTTATTTAAATAGTACAAAAGGTATACAGGTCTGACTAGTTAAAATGGCCCTTGTTCGTTTTTTCTGTTGAACATCGAAATCTATGCTTTTGTTTATTGGAGTAGTAAAAAAGTACATAAATTCTTAGCTAGTTAAAATAGTCCTTTCTCGCCTTTTCTGGTCAGTACAAAGTTATTCTTTTGTTTATTTAAATAGTACAAAATGGTATGAAATACTCAGCTAGTTAAAATGGCTCTTCTTCGGTTTTTTCTGGTTGTTACAAAATTAAATACCCCACTCAAATTTATTCCCTCGTTTATTTGAGTAGTACAAAATAATATAAAATTCTGAGTTACTTTAAATGGTCTCTTTTCGCCTTTTCTAGGTTAGTACAAATTTATTGCTTTGTTTATTTGAATACCAAAAAGGTACAGAAATTCTGAGCTAGTTGAAATGGCATTTCTCGTTGGTACAAAATTGAATAGTTCACTCAAACTTATATTTTCGTTTATTCAAATAGTACAAGATGATATAATATTCTCAGCTAGTTAAAACGGCATATCTTGCTTTCTTCTGGTTAGTACAAAAATAAATACTCCATCCAAGTTTACTTTTTCGTTTAGTTGAGTAGCCGAAAATGGTATAAAACACTCAACTAGTTAAAATAGCCTTCTTGGCTTTTTTATCGTTAATAAAAAGTAAATAAGCCACTCAAATTAGTCCTTCTTCACTTTTTTCTGCTTGGTACAAAATTGAAAAGGTCACACAAATGTATCTGTCGCTCCGTTTACGAGTTATTCGGATTTAAATATTTGACCTTTTATCTCGATGGTCAGTACTTTTGGGACATGCAGTACTAGATGACCTATTTTTAAATGTATAACCACCAACTTAATATGTAGCTCCGTTTACGAGCTATTTAAGTTTAAATATTTGACCGTTGACCTTGATGTCAGTGCTTTTGGAACATGTAGTACTTGATGAGCTATTACTAAATGCGGAAACAGCATCTCAATATGTGGCTCCGTTTACGAGTTATTTATGTTTAAATATTTGACCTTTAACCTCGATGGTCAGTACTTTTGGGATATGTAGTATTAGATGACCTGTTGTGAAATGTGGAAACACCACCTTAATATGGGGCTCCGTTTACATTTATTTGCGTTTAAATATTTGACCTTTCACCTCGATAGTCAGCAGTTTTGGGACATGTAGTACTAGATGACCTGTTACTAAACGTGGAAACTCCACCTCAATATGTGGATCCGTTTACGAGTTATTTATGTTTAAATATTTCACCTTTGACCTCGATGGTCAGTACTTTTGGAACTTGTAGTAACTGGTTGACCTGTTAATAAATGCGGAAACAGCATTTCAAAAAGTGCCTCCGTTTACGAGTTATTCGGGTTTAAATATTTGACTTTTGGACCTCGATGGTCAGTACTTTTGGGACATGTAGTACTTGATGATTGATTTTGTAATTTCTGCTTTGTTACATAGGGGTTGATAAAGGGGAACGAATACACTCCTGCTATTGGTTCATATTCTTTGTTGTATTAAATAGGGGTTGTAATATTAGTTCATAGTCTTATATAATCTTATGTAATATTAGTTCATAGTCATATGTATGTATGTTAAATAGTGGTTAAAAGTGGGCAATACTCTTTTGTACATAGGGGTTGCGTTCGTAGTTAGTCTGTAATTTCTGATTGGATTATATGTTCATTGTCTTAAGTAATTTCTGCTATGTTAAAATAGAGGTTGAAAAAAGTGACCATAAAAGAGAACGAATACACCCCCCATTATTGCCTGTTATGTTAGTTTGTTATGTTACATAGGAGGCGCTGCTAAAATAGATGTTTGTAGTCTCTGTGTTCATAGTGTTAAGTAATTTCTGCTATGTTATGTAGTAGTTGAAAAAGAGAGTACCCCCTGGTATGGGTTGAAAAAGTGCTCATAAAAGGGAACGATTACACCCCTAGAAAGGGGTCGTAAAAGAGAACGGTGTTCGATTTTTCATAGCTGGGCGATACGTGTGACATGGAAGATCGTGTGACAGTGGAATATCGAGTCCTTCGGATCAGGTGAGACCTGGATTGGTCTATTATAGTCTAATATGGCCTAATCTGTTCCAGATCGATCACTTTTCTACTATTCGTATTCATTACATACTATTCTAAGTAATTTCAAGTAATCAGTATATAACAGGATAGTTGAATGATTATTTTTCAGGCAGATCATTAATAAACAGGGAAAGAACAAGTGATCTCGAAGGAGATCCATAAGGTATGCCATTTTTTATACAACCATGACTAGAATTGACTAATTTTTACTGTATATTTTCTGTCTACAAGATAGCTTTTCATCCGGTGAATGAGCAAAAAAGATAGGCCTATGCTTGTTAATTTATGGATTAGAAGTTCATGCTCTATAGAATCAAAAACCATTTGACATATTAATATATATTGTGTCTATTCTTAATCTATTCTTAAGTGCTATATATGTAAAATCAGCAAAATGTACAATATTTATAACAATCGATTTCCCTTTATAAAACCCGTGCTGAAATTCACTTAATTAATTTTTTTACATTAAAATATAAATGTTTTTATATAATAATTTCAAATATTTTGCAAAATCCATTGACTAATGTTATTGGCCTTTTATATGTCTCTCTGATCATCTGATTTGAGTACTAGTACAATGTATTCGTATACTTGTCTCTATTTTGAAGGTGACTCACCACTTCTCAGGAACGCGTTAAATATATTTGCTGGTACAGTTGATAATTCAGCACTACAGCTTTAACTACATATTAAAGGATATTGAATGGAATAAAAATAGTACTTATTTTAATTACTTTAATTGCTTGAATTACACCAGATTTGGTAACATTAGGTACCACTATTAAACCACAGTTACTAATTGGAGATGGAGAATTCATATCATGACAGTTTGTATTATTACTAAAAGCATCTTTAAACAGTTCTACATCATCATCATTGTGTAACTAAAGTTTCATTATATTTCATTTCAGTTTGTATTTGTTTGCCATCAGAATCATTAAATATTTTTCAAATATATATATATATATATATACAGGGGTACGACAAACAATCTAAAGTTTTGCAAAAGTGTGAAAATCATACCTAGTATGGTGTAGGGCCTCCTTTTGAGTCCAAAATATTCTGAATCCGACGTGGAATGGACCTATACAGCTCCTGAATCGTGGTGTGTGGAACTTTGTACCAATGTTCCTCCAAAACATGTTCCAGTTCCGTAAGGGATGCTGGTGGAGGGTAATGAGACCGAACATGCCTTTCTAACTCAGACCACAATTGCTCAATGATGTTCAGATCTGGTGATTGTGGGACACAGGGGAGGTTTGATAGCTCCTGGTCATGCTCCTCAAACCATGATTTCACAGTTTTTGCAGCGTGACAGGGTGCCAAATCATCTTGGTAGATGTCATCACCATCAGGGAAGAATATTTTAGCCATGGGTAGAATCTGGTTCCCCAAAATGGCCTCATACGCCTTAGCATTCATCATTCCATGCAGAACTATGATGGGCCTTGCAGAAAACCACGATATCACTGCCCATACTGTAATAGAACCAACCCCATGCTTTACAAGTTGGGAGCAGACAGTCTGTATCATAGGCCTGCGACGGTATTCTCCATACGTAAACACGACCGGTTGTTGGAAACAAGGTAAAGGTCGATTTATCGGACCACATTACCTGTTTCCACTGCTCATGAATGCACGCCTTGGTGTCCTTGCACCACTGAATACGCCTCTTCGCATTTACTGCTGTGACCAGGGGTTTGGCGATAGCGGCCCTGCCATGAATTTTCATTTTATGAAGTTTCTGTCGCACTGTTTTCGATGAAACCGGGTTCTGTAGGACGGAATTGAATTGAGACGAAATTTTCATTACAGTGGTCTTCCTTTTAGCTGCTACAATCCGTTTTAATGCCCTCCGGTCCCTATCTGACAAGATTGTCTTTCGACCACTGTTATGCTTTGCAGACGTCGTTTGCCCATGAATTGTGTATGCACTTGTGACATTGGACACATAGCCTTTCGGTACCCCCACAATGTTTGCCACAGTTGCCACTGAAGCTCCAACCAGACGAGCACCAACGATTATGCTTCTTTGGAAGTCTGTCAGGTCGCCCATTTTACCGCACCACTTTTACACCACGACACTCACAGGCGAACTGGTTACTGCTGACGGAAGAGGAAGATCCACATGACACATTGAAAACAAAAAAACGATCGGCAACCGCAACACGTGTTGTACAGTGGAAGGCCAAACTTATCTGTTCTGTATGAAGTATTTTAAGATTTTTAGTCTACCCCTGTATACGTATATTGATAATACTGTTCTCCACACTCAAATAAGAGGATTTTCTCGTTTCTAAATATTTTTGGACAATTTTCCGTAGATTTGAGTATCTTGATACCATGTACTCTTTTTTCGTTTGTCTTGTTTGACAAAATATATAGTCTTCTCATTTATCAAAGTTTTTAGTTCATATTCACCCAGGAGACTTTCAACGTAGGTCTATTACTAATTGGTTTCTTAGTACATCATATATATCTATTTATTGTACATCATATATATTGTTGTACAAAACTTTGGTCTTTATGATAATATCACATTTTTCTGTATCTATCCGACACATTTCCTTCATTCCATTATATATATACCGGTACCTAGAAAATCTATCTTTTTAAAATCATAAAATGTAGTTTGATTTGAGGTGTTGCCTAAGATAATAATAATATAATAATAAAATAATAATTTTTTTAGGGCTTCGCCATAAGGCAATTAAAGTTTACAGGTTGCGGAAACATTGACAATATGAAAAGTTTAGAGCTACAAAATAAAAGGAATAGGAAAAAGTGTCAATAAGGGAAAGTGTTTATTAGCTATGTATAAATTTCACAATACGGGAAAACGGTTATTTTGTAAAAGAATCGACATAAAAAGATCGAAAATAAAATACTCCTAACATCATCAGTGGGAGAGAAAATAAGGATCCTTATGGCGATCACCATAATAAGTGCATATTCATCGCTTCCTTACATAAATAATCTACAGGCATAAATTCTTAATGATAAACAATGCAATTTGTCTCAGTATTGCCCATATGACATACCAACTATTTTTATAACTTCTCAGAGTTCATTCAAGTCTCACTTTAAGAAAATCGTGTTAATAGTAACGTGAACGCCTTAAACAGGGTAAAAGTAACATTTACTGGCAAAATTCGATAATCGCTGGTCAGAAAGAGGATTGGTCTTCTATAACACATCGCTCTTATATATAATTCCGTGCTATAATTCCGTTTCAGTTAAAATTTGGTGATTATGAGGGGTAATCGTTCAGAAGAGTTTTACAGTATTATAAAAGTATTTTAGAAACTATATTTAGCAGAAAAAAACAATACTATTATATAGTACCATATAAGTGTCAAATAAATATAGTCGATTTAAACACAAACAAACTATTTGCTAAGCAAAACAAGATATTCACATAAAAAAACTACATACGTGTTACAGTTTCGCCAACTAACACTTTGGCTTCATTAGACACTATGAAAACTGTAACACGTATGTAGTTTTTTATGTGAATATATTGTTTTGCTCAGCAAATAGTTTGTTTGTGTTTAAGTATATACAAAGCAAAGCTTTTACTTATGGAAAATATATTCGGTTCCTTGTGACCGTATTAAGACATCCAAGATTCTAGATTGAGACTCATTTTTAAGAATAGATACATAGCTTTATATTTTTATTTATCACATCATTCTTTATTTGCTACCAATTTTACGATAAATTACATAGTAAATTCAGTTAAATGTATAGATGGGTACCCCTATACGTCTTTATAAAGCCACACTTGACTAACATTTTTAAAAAGTTTCCGAAACTGTTATGAATAAAATTATGTCGTTTAAAATTAATTTTGATTAAGTCCTTCGTTAAGTTTGAATTTTGAATTTGTTGACTGAAATTTGAAATTACTGTGAGATTTAGCAGATTTAAATCATGCTTACGTATTCCATTTTTCCAGTCTAGAAATTTAGAAACAATGTCTACGAAAGTCAATATGCTGCCGAAACATAACCCAACTAAAATCTGTCTAGCAGTTCATAGTCCCTGTTATACTGTATTGCAAATTAGTCAGAAATAAATAAAGTTATTTTTAATTATTTTCATTTTTCCATGAACTTAGTTTCAATCTTTCTGAGAAATATGCTGATGACCAACGAAAGTGAAGCTATAATATGTCCTGAAATAAGGATAAGGAAAGGCGGCTTCAAATGTTGTATTGAGAAGCTTGTCACAGACTCAGCTGCACAGGGGTGATAACATGTGCTCTGAAGGCTCACGTTATTTAAAATGTCATGGTACCATTTTTGAATGAGACCGCCTTCATGAAGCCTTCTCGTTATCAAGTTAAACTTTGACATATAAGGTGACGATTTAGAAGTTGCAAATCCAATAAATTGAACACCAAAATTTTCCATCATAATGTGATATGGATTATTGCATTCAAAACACTTATATACTGTTTTAATTGCGTATTCTAAAGTTTGCTTAGAAGATGCCACAGCAATATCTCCATCAGTCAACAAACGTTTAGACATTCTAGATATATCTGTAATTGGATGAAATCTTTCATGTAGTGTGATTAAATTTTTATCTGTTTTATCATTAAGGAAGTTTCTAACAACAGCATATCCATAAATATTAATACCAGAATTGGCTAGTTCACTGAATGTATCAATATCTTTGAAATGCTGTGGATGCGTAAGGAAACTAACAAGTCTACCTTGAAATATCGCTGTAATGACAAGACTAAAGTACACCCAGGAGAAAAATAGAATCCTGCTAGCAACTGAGGTGGGTTGTTGAACTGATATTGCTAGTAGAACAGAAATATGCATCATAATGTTATCTGTTATTGTATGTCTCGAGCGCTGATGGATTTCTAATTTTTGGACAAACCACATTAATAAACAGAAAATAGCTATCAAAATTATAATCAATAACCACACAGTCCTATCGTAAGTAAGCAATAGTGCCTTCCATCTAGAAATTTGCTTTGCTTTCTGTAATAAAATAATGTAAGGTTGTGTAGCAACTGGAATAGAAAATTCTAAGCTTTGATACCTTTCCGAGGTCATTAGAAATGGACAATATGCTAAATCAACTCTGTTTGTAACAAGATCTCTAACTGGACCTGGTGTCCATGAACCATTTCCCAACTTCATATTTTTCAATAATGTATCATATGTTACCACAGATGTCATAGAGAAATTCATTGTATCAGCAAAAGTTTGAAATAACTTATGAAAATAACCAGAAATTTTCACCACTCCTTGAGAACTTACTGAATAGTAAATAGATGGCATTACATTTGAAATCATATTGACTGTGGTAACCAAATATCCATGCATATCATTAACTTTTTCATTAAAAATTTCTTCAATTAATGATTGGTTAGTTTTATTCAAGATGATAAGTTTCGATGATACTTGATTTAAAAATGGATTCCATGTCGTTATCTTTGTTCTTGGTGACTTGCAATTAAATGCATGATTAACATCAGTCATTAAAGTAAGAAACACGACATTAAGCATTTTAACTTTCCAACATGCTTTTAACAAGTAACTAAGATCACTATCCTTTCTTCTATTGTAAGATAATAAAATAAACACAAATTTTGCTTTGGTGTTTTCACTAGTAATAATGTTAGAATGTCCGATTGCTTTATTCACTATTTCGTTACTGTCAAACAGCACAATAACTATATCAGCTGCTGGTAATGGTCTTGAAAATTCAAATGACGGCATCATCTTCCCTAACGTACCTGAACTTTTAATCAACATTGAAACTAACACTTTGTGCCTAATCTTAGAAACAAATTCATTTGAAACTAAATTGTTGTTTAGGTCTACTATTGTAATTTGCTTTCTGATTGAAAATTTTGTTTCATAAACGGCAGCTACGAAAGAAGATAAATCATCATGTATTTTGTTACAATCTTCCAAAATTTGAACTTGGGCATCATAAGTTTCTCCTCTACATATTAAATGTAATAAGAAACTAATATGTGTAAGTACGATGTGTATTGTCATTCTTCCGAGAAGGTGCAGTTTGAGCTCCGCTTTTCTGAAAAAGAAATAATCTGTTAATATCATCTATAATTGTCTATAATTGTTATTTTTCTTTATTACTATACGAAAAGAAAATGTTCAAGTTCGAAATATGTTGGCATCTTATTAACACATTATTCTTTTAGCATTAATACATGGTTCATTTATTTATGTATGTGTACATAAAACAAAAACAGCATGCTGTTGAGCAGCAGATTGCATCTATTGTTGTCTTCTTTTAATGACACGCATACTCATAATAGTGACACACAAATTACTTTTAACAATGCAATAATGATTTAACAATAATGAAGAATATTAAAAATACATTAAATATTCAGAACAATGCATTAAAATGTTTAGCTTCCCAGCTACAACGTCCTCTTCTTATTAAACATATTCCATCCAGTCTCTAAATAATTCTTAACCCGTAAGTGCTCGCGTGGGGGTCTCCTGGACCCCCAGCAAGTTTCCTTAGTGATTTTCTTGAAAATGGAGTTGGTTATACTGCTACCACTTACAGTATCTTCCTAAAATAGAACAAGCATTCTATCAAGACCCGTAAAGAAAGGTTATAAGGAATGTCTCTAGCGATTCTCACGGCAATATTTTAATTAACAGCTAAGAAAACAACAAAAAATATGGGGGTCTGTGGCACCCCCACGCGAGTACTTACGTTACAAAAAATAGCGCGACTACTTACGGGTTAATTAGTACTCTCCAGAGATGGTAACGTTGGGCAAATTTAGGAAAGAAAAGTAATTACACTGTGTTACAGATTTTTTTTTTTTTTGCTTCCTCGATGAAAGAAGGTGATCTTTATAGATTTTGACCTCCTGATTCAGGATCTGTTCTTAGTATTGCTCTATCACTCACAGTTATCGAGAAACAGTAAATATTAGTGTATAAAATATCCCAATTTACCTTTGTACATGAATCAATAGGAAATTTTATGGGTAATATGAAGTATAATACAGTATTGCAATTAATTCAATTTAATTTTATAATTACACTTAAATTAGAGCAAATTTTTGCATTTTGTAAGAAAAAGTTTTTAAAAATAGGTACCAGAGCATGTCACAAAACGGAAGAAATGGTTAATTTTACATTTATTTGCTCTATCATCCACAGTTCTCGAGAAACAGTAACGGTTAGTGTATATAAAATAATATTGCAATATACCTTTGTATATGAATCAATACGAAATTTTAGGGGTAACATGAAGTACAATACAATATTTCAATTTTTAAAACTCAATTTATTTTTAAAATTACACTTAGATTAGAGCAAAGTTTTGCATTTTGTAAGAGAAACTAAGAAAAATAGGTACGAAAGCATACATTACAAAGCAGTCACAAAACAGAAGAAATATTTAATTTTACATTTATTTGTACCATTGCATTGCTTATTCAAATCAGGCAGTTGAAAATATATGAATCAGAATGTTGAATTATGCCGTACATTCTAAAACTCTTGTTGCTTTAATGAAACCACTTTGAACAAGAAGCGGAACTGTTGTGATTTTGTTTTGTCTCCCTTTTTAAGAACCAACAAAAATCTGTCAACATTGAATGTGTCTATTTATCCTTGTACCTCTTCTCAATGGTAGCTAAGTCTTTGTGGAACCTTTCACCATGTTCATCACCCACATGGCCTGAGTTAGAATGGAAACAATCAATGTGACTATTCAGAAAGTGAATCTTTAAAGACATATTACAACCCATCGTTCGGTAGGCATAGATTAGATTTTGAACCATTTCCTTATAGTTTGGATCTTTTTTCTATCGAGGAAATTTTCAGCAACTACACAGAATGTTTCCCATGTAAACTTCTTAGTGCCTTCTAAGAGTTCATAAAATGTCACATCGTGCATAAGTTCTCTGACTTGAGGACCAATGAAGATTCTTTCTCTGAGCTTCATGCTACTAATACCAGAAAATTTCCGTCCGACGTATTCAAAGACTTCACTGTTTGATCCACTGCCTTCACAAAATTTTCCATTACCCAAGTTTAATGTGTGAAAGAGGCAAAATAATGTTTTGTGGCTCAAGAAGAGGTTGATGTGCCACATTTTTCTCCCACTCGATAGTATTCTCTACGAGGCCAGTCTTTTACAACGTAATGATCGTATATTGCACGACTGCCCATTCACATAGATAACAGCAAAATCTTGTATAGCCTGTTTGCATTCCTAGTAACTGAGCAATAACTTTGAAATCTCCACATACTTTCCACGAGTATTTGCTGTACTGCACACAGTCAAGCAGAATATTCAGGTATTCGTAGGATTCTTTCATGCATGTGGAATATCCAATAGAGATGCAAGGTAAATCACAGAAAATATGAAGAAGGACAACTTTTAAGCTTACCTTCGATGAATCAATGAAAAGGCACCATTCCTCTGGCTTATGCTTGTATCCTAACACACTGAATAGGCTATCAATGTTGTAACAATAAGAAATACTGTCACTTGTGGAAAAGAATTGTACCAATTCTTTTTCACGATAACGATATATCGAAATTTTCACATATTTTTCATAGTAATTATATTGTTGCATCTTACATTAGAAGCAAGTAGTTCTGCTTTCCTTTTCGGCAATTCTGAATCCCGTACAAGATAATTTAGTTCACACTGTGTCATTTTATGAATCGCATTTGAATTTGGAGGAATATATTCTGAATCTTGTGGTGCAACCTCAGAATTCATCACAGCATCTTCTGTGTCAGATTCGTTACTAATGTTCAATTCACAGTTATCTGGTTTCTCTGGTATAGCAAGGTCTACTGAATGTGGGACCGGTCTCAGGGCCGAGAGCTATTTGGGTAAACAATTTTCTTCTTAGTTTTAGATGTATGTCCTAAAATGTTTGTAAAACAGAAATAGCAGTTTGTTACATGGTCTCTTGGCTCTCTCCATATCAATGGGACAGCAAATGCCATTGAATATTTCTTCCCTTTAAGCCATGATCTAAGGTCAACAGCACAAGCTGAACAGCAAATGTGGGTTGTCCAACTTTTGTCTTGATCCGCGATTGCACATCCAGAATAGAGTTTATAGCACATCTTGATGGTAGGAGTAATGATTCTCCTTTGCGATTTCAAGGTGAACTTTCCCTACACGTAACAAAATACATTATTGTCATTAATACATCGGCGTGACATGATGAAATCAACGGCGTTATGTGAGAAACACAATATCTTTGTTTTATTCCTTGTTCGTCTAATCTCTGTAATGTATATGATTTGACGTTTCGTATTATTTTAGGAAAACACAGCACTCACTGATGTAAGGAGCAAGTCTGCTTGGAACAACACTGCTTCACCTATGGCAACACTATTATGGTTTCCGATTAAGCATTTTGTTCTCATTATATTGTGCAACTTTTGTTTTGATTGCTTTAACGGTTTTCAAGATATTGTGAAGTAACTATGTATTGGATATAAAGAAACATGAACTTTTGAAAACTTTGACTAGAAGTGTACATTCTCAGACACCTGTTGTAAATGCATATTTGTTAAATAAACTCGACTAGCTTACTTCTTTCCTTTCCTCATACCTTCAAGCACAGCCTGATACTTCCCGATTAGGTCATCATTCTTGAATTGATCAAAACCACGAGAAACAGAACAACAAGGGGTATTCGTCACGAAGTTGAGACAGGTGCAGGATCATCGGAGAGAAGCGGATCCCACCATTGGAGGACCACCGACTCCAAGTTTAAGGAATACCATTCTGCCGGTTCATCGCCGCAGATACTTTGGTCAGTTGTGATTAGAGTAATGAAGATGTAAGAGGACATCCTAAAGAAGCATTATTCCAGAGACGCATCATGGAGAGAGTTCGACGCCCCTAGCAATCCAGCAGGATTGAATTCCAGTTGTTGGCTGTTACCAGAAGATCCAGGTTCCTTCACGGCAAACCTTTCATCGTGCCAGATGACCAGGACGACGCCAGCCCTGTTGGATCTATCAGGCTAGTGCTCATCCTTTATCTTTTAGTCATAACCTTTCTCTTTCTCTCACCCTTTTCCCCAACTAGTCATTTTCTAAATTAGAAACATTTGAATTTTATTTAAATTCAACCACAATTTTACAGTTAAGTACCGTGTTGTGCATCAGTTCCATCCCCATTTGGTTGCATTTATTTATTTCGTATTCTGAGCTATAACTGATGACACAGCACCGGCACAATATTTACTTTAAACTTACATAATTCCATTATATAATTTTTTTGGATATTCAAATTTTGAAGCCCCGTAGCTCCTATCCTTCTGGTCCAAAGCACCTTAAATTTTCCTAATGTTCATTTCTCATGATGCTCTATCAGATGTACTTTGTGGCAATCAGATTTTAGCGACAATTTGTGGTACCCTCCCATGTAAGGTTTGAACCTCTTCTTCCTGGCCAAAATTCATTCTGATTCATTAAGTAGCTCTCGAGATTCATTAAGTAGCTTTCGAGATTTTTGTAGCTCTCGAGATTCATTAAGTAGCTCTCGAGATTTTTGTCTCCCGAATAGACGATGACACGGACAGAGTAGATATACAGGCTGTTTCGAAACAACACCGACAAAGTTTGGGAGTTGATTCCTGACACCAAGATAAGACAAAAAGTATAAACCAACCTGAATGCACAAATGCTTCCTTTCGGAGTTATATACTGCGGAAAACATGAAAAAAATTGAACTTCAAAGGTCTATAGCTTCAAAACTATGGGATTTGCCGTAGTCGGCTCAAGACTTCACTTAGGGTCTAGGGAATCCATGTTTCCAAATATCCATGTTTCAGAATTCTACGGGCAGTGGTGCTATTCTAATTTTTAACAAACGTTTCTCCCTCCCCCTCTATCTATCTATCTATCTATCTATCTATCTATCTATATATATATATATATATATATATATATATATATATATATATATATATATATATATTTATATATATATTTATATATATATATATATATATATATATATATCAGAGAGAGAGAGAGAGAAAGAACTCCCTTAGAAAACAAAGACGTACACACTACAAGATAGACAAAAGCAATTATTTTTTACTGGATACCACAAGTGACAAGTAAGAGAACTATACAGCATCCTAATACAAGGTAGTGTGATGAAATTAAGTACCATTGCGAATATCCGAGATAGATAGTTGTCAAAAAGTATTGGAAAGACCTTAATCCAGCAATGAATCGCCAATTGTTGATAATGGTATGTCTGCGTTTCAAATATAAAGAACTCTCCCTACTACACTCAGTTCTCATGCTTGATATTTGAGCATTTCTTATTAAGAAATAAACATTTATACTTTGTCAATATGAACTTAAAGCTTTGCTGGCGTCTACTATTAATCCAATATTCTCGGGATTCCTGCCAGAGTGAGTGTTGCTGTGCTGAGCTTTCGTTACCATACAGCGGCAACATCTTCAGAGCTATATGTTGGAGTGTGCTGGTCGTACAACTTATATTGTGGTCTTTGGAAATTGCTGTGTTTCTATTGGTTGGTTTTGTTGGCCAATGGCGTGCTCTGATTTTGCTGGTGGAAACTGCTCTCTGATTGGCTGATGGTTCTTTTCGTAGTGAGAAGCTGGATCCAGATGTCAGGTAGATGATAACCTTCGTCTCTGTTGATGGATGGCTTGTATGAACGGATGAATAGAGATTCATGTATTTTCCTGTCCCAGAACTGTTTGCTTTCCTTTAGTACTTCAATTTGGTCCCACATGGCTGTATGATTGTATTGTATGCAGTGTTCGGCTATTGCAGATTTTTCAGGTTGTTTAAGTCTGGTGTGTCGCTGGTGTTCTTTCATTCTGTCTTCAATGTTCCTTCCCGTTTCACCTATGTAAGTGGCGTTACATTCACAGGTGATCCTATAGATGCCTGGTGTCTTTAATCCCAATGGGTCTTTTGCAGTTGGTAGTAAACTTCTGATCTTCGGTAGAGGGCAGTGTACAGTCTTGATGTTGAATTTCTTCAATAGTCTTGCTAGTTGGTTGGAACTTTTTCCCATATATGGAATAACTGCAATATTTTCCTTGTCTGCCGTGTTGTCCTCTTTAGTGGTGCAATTTCTGCTACGGTATTTTCTCATGGCTGTCTTGATCTGTTTCGACGAATATCCGTTGAATTTGAATACCGTTTCCAGGTGAGACAGTTCTGTGCTTATATTATCTGGATCTGCTATTTGGTATGCTCTGTGTATTAGAGTATTTAACACCCCCATCTTCTGTGCAGGATGATGAAAACTGGTCGCATCGAGGTAGAGATCAGTGTGCGTGGGTTTCCTGTAGATTGAATGGCCTAGACTTCCATCTGGTTTCTTGTATACGAGTACGTCTAGGAACGGGAGTCTTCCTTCTGTTTCTGTTTCCATAGTGAACTGGATGTTGCGGTGTGGCAATGGGCTCTCCTCTCTCTCCAGTAATAGCGAACTTCTATATGGAGTATTTTGAACACAAAGCGCTAGAAACAGCAACATACAAACCTAAAGTATTCTACAGATATGTAGACGACACATTCGTCATATGGCCCCATGGCAGACAGAAACTCGACGAATTCCTGAAGCATCTGAATTCTATACACTGCAACATCCAGTTCACTATGGAAACAGAAACAGAAGGAAGACTCCCGTTCCTGGACGTACTCGTATACAAGAAACCAGATGGAAGTCTAGGCCATTCAATCTACAGGAAACCCACGCACACTGATCTCTACCTCGATGCGACCAGTTTTCATCATCCTGCACAGAAGATGGGGGTGTTAAATACTCTAATACACAGAGCATACCAAATAGCAGATCCAGATAATATAAGCACAGAACTGTCTCACCTGGAAACGGTATTCAAATGCAACGGATATTCGTCGAAACAGATCAAGACAGCCATGAGAAAATACCGTAGCAGAAATTGCACCACTAAAGAGGACAACACGGCAGACAAGGAAAATATTGCAGTTATTCCATATATGGGAAAAAGTTCCAACCAACTAGCAAGACTATTGAAGAAATTCAACATCAAGACTGTACACTGCCCTCTACCGAAGATCAAAAGTTTACTACCAACTGCAAAAGACCCATTGGGATTAAAGACACCAGGCATCTATAGGATCACCTGTGAATGTAACACCACTTACATACGTAGGTGAAACGGGAAGGAACATTGAAGACAGAATGAAAGAACACCAGCGACACACCAGACTTAAACAACCTGAAAAATCTGCAATAGCCGAACACTGCATACAATACAATCATACAGTCATGTGGGACCAAATTGAAGTACTAAAGGAAAGCAAACAGTTCTGGGACAGGAAAATACATGAATCTCTATTCATCCGTTCATACAAGCCATCCATCAACAGAGACGAAGGTTATCATCTACCTGACATCTGGATCCAGCTTCTCACTACGAAAAGAACCATCAGCCAATCAGAGAGCAGTTTCCACCAGCAAAATCAGAGCACGCCATTGGCCAACAAAACCAACCAATAGAAACACAGCAATTTCCAAAGACCACAATATAAGTTGTACGACCAGCACACTCCAACATATAGCTCTGAAGATGTTGCCGCTGTATGGTAACGAAAGCACAGGAGCACTCTGGCAGGAATCCCGAGAACATTGGATTAATTTATACTTTGTGTTGAGAGATCATCCGTCTTATGCAGAGTCGTTTTGACGTATGATTAACATCATACTAAAGGCCTGGCTACTGCATGAAACCTATGTTAGCCGAACTCTTTAGTATGGCATTAATCAAGCTTCAGAACGACTCTGCATAAGGCCCCATATGTTTAACCCTGTAGCTGTAAGAATATCCAAAAAAAAAAAAAAAAAAAATATATATATATATATATATATATATATATATATATATATATATATATATATATATATATATATACTAATACAAAGAACTGAACTTTACTGTTTCTGGGTATAACTGTGTAAAATTTACTGTTATGTCTGGGTATAACAAACGGTTCTGTGATCTCGAAATATTTTAACAACCGGTTCTAGCGAATCGGTCCGAATCGGCTGAATAGCACCACTGCCTGCAGGACTTCCACAACAATTTTATAGAGGTAGTTGGTGAGTACTTCAAAATATATGCTCGCAGCCAAATTCCCTCTATAAAAACTGTTGCCTATCTTAGGATTCTGAAACATGGATTTTTGGATAGGACACTATTAGTTCGTAAGTGCAGTCTTGAGTCGACTATGGTAGGTCCCATAGTTTTGGACCTACAGACCTTTAAATTTCATTTTTGTAAGTTTTCGGCAGCACATAACTACGAAAGGAAGCATTTGTGCACCCAGGTTGGTCTATACTTTTTCTTATTTTGGTGTCAGGAATCACCTCCCAAACGATGTCGGTGTTGTTTTGAAACACCCTGCGTAAAGGGGTTTTGGTAAATCAAACTCCTTAAACAATGTCACAAAAGAGGTTGAAAAGCATAAATTTAGTGGCGAAAATCAACCAGATACTTCCGCTATAGCTTCAGATAACTGAATGACAAAGCGTATGTGTTGTCCGAGAGCTGGAAAACGTACACACACATGAATAACGTTATTGGTGTTTTCTGGTGTGTTCGGATTCTGGATGCAATACTACAATCGGTTCTCTCTCTCTCTCTCTTTCTCTCTCTCTCACTATATATATATATGAAAGAGAGAGTAAATAGATGGATAGGTAGATATATAGGCATAACTCTCTTAGGAAACAATCCATACAATGTGGACAAAAACATTTTTTTTTACTGGATACCACAAGTGGCAAGTAGGGACCTATACAACATTCTAAAACAAAGTGGTGTGACGAAATTAGGTAGCACTACGAATATCTTGGAAACGAATTATCCAAAATACATGGTTGTCAAAAATATTAGAAAGACTTTAATCCAGTAATGGATCAACAATTGTTGATAATGGTATGTATGCATTTTACATGTAAATAACCCTCACCACTACACCCATGTGATACCAGTTCTCATTCTTGATATCAGAGAATCTGAAATTAAGAAATACCTTGTTCTGAGAGATTATATGTTTAACCAGTGGCGTATTTAGGATTTTGTTTTTTTTTTGGGGGGGAGGCTATGCAGAACACGTGAATAAACACATTTTTCCTTTTGTGTGCCGACGAATTTTAATGAAGTACATATAAAAAATTGATTTCGGGGGGAGCTTGAGCCCGATAGCCACCCCCTAAATACGCCACTATGTTTAACCCTGTACCTGTAAGAATTTTTAAAAACAAAGATAGTTAAACTAAAATTTACTGTTCTTTGGTATCACTGAGTAAAACTTACTCTTATGTCTACGTATAACAAACGGTTCTGGGAACTGGAAATATTTTAACAACCGGTGCAACCGGCTGAATAGCACCGCTGTGTATTTGAAATATTTACATAGAGATACCAAAATCCACAGTAATGTTAATTCAATACGTAATTATTCCTTTTAATTTCAGATTATATACTTGATGGAAATTTAGAATATATATGAAATATAGTAACATCATTACTATACCTTTAATATATTCAGTTCTAGAGTTGATTTTCCGTTTTGGGCCTGTAATGCTGAATTCCTGGACCCAGAAACAAACAAGTAGGAACAAAAGTATAGAATGTTGTGGGTAAATTTATGGTGAATATGTGTATACCTCTTTGTTGATGAAGAAGTTAAACTGCATTGGAGGAAGCAAAGAATAGAATAGAATACACACTTTATACAAACTGCGTGTGAAAACGATGCCTGTCCATTACAAGAAATATTCCTTCATTTATAGCCACATGTCGTTCGTTTTCTTTATTAATTCAGTAGAAAGTGTGCTCAACGTAGGCAGTACTTAACGCTAATGCATCACTCTTGTTATGTTTTATTTGAATTATGCCTTGCAATATAAACTGACAAGGCATACAATGGTTTGTATTAATCATTAGTATTTACTATACTTATGTTTGGATTACACACAATAATTTCCATAACATGTAACTGCACTGAAAGGAGTATAATGTAATTTTTCTTTTAAATATAAGATTGATGCCAATCATAAAGAAAGAAAGCAATAAGACTAATATGTCATTACAAGAAGTGGTACAAGATATTAATGAATAAATGGTCACCGTCTGTACTACGCGACTGTGACGCCTGTGACATTAATTATTACATGCTGAGGTTTTTCGTAGAGGCAAAGAATGATTAGCTATTAAGTCTATTCACTATTAACAACTATATATTAGCTTCTTTGACTAGGCTTAATGTTGTTTCATTTATACGGTATTTCTGCGAGGGTTGTTCGATAAAGAATAATTTACAGAGGTATACACTACAACGAAAACGATTACTTTTATTTTATTTAATATGTTGGGCAAAAATGTTATTTTATCTGGCAACATCTATGATTTAGAAGAAGAAGAAGAAGGAATATAAAACGTCATGAATCAGTGTTGCCACACTTGGTACAATTGTACCAAATTCAGCCCTTTTTGTCATTCATCGGTCCGTTGGTACCACGCTGGCATTTTCAGTCCCTTTTGTGAAAAAGTTGGTACAATTCTACCCAACTCAGCACCATTTAACAAATACTTGTCACATTTTCATAAATGTCAGTAAGATTTTTCCTACTTCTTACGTTACTTATACTGTGTGTTGGACTCTTAAAAAATGCTGTTGAATATTCATTCAGTGACGTTGTACCGCATAACGCTACAAACTTTGTTTGGAATATTCGTAATTCAGACTACACTGGAAAACAACACTAGATGGGCGCATGAAAGAGACGAGAAATTTTAGCTTGAAATCTACAAAAAAAAAATAAATAAATAAATAATAAAATAAAATAAAAATAAAAAATAAATAAATAAATAAAAAGCACGTTGAATCAAGTGTTGAATATTCTGAAGAAGACCAGTGTGTGCTCAAGTAAGTATAAATTATGTGTCGTTTCAAGGATTCTAAACCAAGTTTGTTCGGGTTCTCCTATTTGGATGTTTTTAAAAAGTAATTTTTTAAAAGGGTACTTTCTTGATTTAGACTCTTGGAACAGGGGGGGGGGGAGAAGTATTCTAGAATTTTACCTCTTTTATTTTCGTGTTATAGTGCCATACATCACACTGGTATAAAATAATGAATTTGGCCCTTTTTGTTTCAATTTGGTACTATTATTCAGCCCACTTCAGAGCTAGGACTGTGGCAACACTGTCATGAATAATTATGATCTGAAAATGTTTTTAATTTTGCTGCCGCTAAAGGTGAAATATTTGTTTATACGTTGTATTTCGGTTACTGTGGTAACAAGTCAAGTTACTAAGGTTTTGTTTATAAATAAGTATAATATATTTCAAAAAGACGCCATATGAATTAAAAGTGTATGGAATTGCTAAGAAGCAAATAACAATTATTCGTAAATATAGTGCTCTTAAGCGACTAAAATAGTGACTAATCATTTGAATTATCATTGTAGTAAAATAATAAGTTCTAATAAGTATAAACTACGATAAATCTCCATCTTTTGAAAATAAGTAGTAAAAAATATTCGAACTAGTGCTGACGTTATATATTAAATGATGTTCCCGCCCAGGAGACCTAACTCCGAAGATTAGTAAGAAATATCCATAATGGATTATGCTGTACAGAGTCTTCCAAAAGTCCTGCAGAAAAGTAAAAAGCTGTAACTTTGAAAGTACTACTTATAATTTTGTATTTTGTTTGTAATGTTTAGTGGAAATGTTAAAATTTTTGTTGGTAACAATGAGCGGATGTAAACGTTGACGTCATAACGTGACAGAAGTTCACTGGGGAAGTATAGAAAGGGAAGAAATCAGCTCATCTACATAGTGAGAAGGTAGAAAAACAGCGAGGAAACATATTCACGTAACATCTTGAAAATTAAAACCTATAAAATCTAGAAATATTAAATCTCTAAAAGTACCGATAAAATTTAGTGATGTAAACTTGCTAACTAAGATGATATTTCTGCAAGTACTTTCATCGGAAAGTGGAAGAAGAATGTGAGTTGAGCGGTACTAATAAGTCCAATTTTCTCAAAATTTTACCTCATGTGTTATTGCCACCGTGCGCAATTTGGTACAGAGCAATCAAAAATGGTTTAAGTAGTTATGAAGATTTTAAAAGTATTTTGCTAGCTAATTTCGAATATGACTTTATTATAGCTAATAGAGACTGACAGGTTAGAAATAAGAAGTATGATCCTAAAGTACAGTAGGTACAATAGGTACAGTCAGCTAATTTAAATAACACCGGTAGATTTCGTAATAATCAAAATCGGATAGATGACAGGAATTTCTAGAACGCAAGACAAGCAAGAAATAGATTAAGTCTAAAAGATTTGTTGATGTGTTGTTATTAAATTTAATTGTCTTTGTCTTTACTTTTTTGCTGTAATAGAATGCCTATTGACAAGTCGCAAGTAAAATAGTCATCTTCTTCTTCATCCCCAGAGCAGCTTTCATGGGCCCAACAACAACATTGGATGCATTCGATCCATTTCTCACCACCCTTGGAATCCGAGTAAAGCTGATAGCAGAAAATGAAAGCAGTATTGTCATCCTCTTCACTGTAGTCATCCCACATCTATTCCTTGGGTTTCTCTGGTTTCGGACGCTTATTTTCTGTCTGTTGTTCTTTTTGGCATCTTTATAAAGTTGCCTTTTCTTTGATTCGTTTATCATTCCTTCAGGTTTTTTTTTTTTGTCTTCTGTACATCTTTGTTCCTCTTTCCTTCATTTGTTTTTCTTTTCTTCTAAGCTGTCTGAAGTTGAAGCTTGTATGAGAAGCCCGTCAAAATGACAGTTTTTCCTTTTTTCTTCTCCTTTTTCGGCTGCGTCTTTCTCTCAGTGTATGGGGGAGGCATCATTTCGGATGATGAAACATGAATGATGCTCCGGGAACACGTTTACGGTTAGACCTCAAGAACTTAGAACATCAGGGTAAATTGAGTGGTTGGGGTTCAGAAGGTGTTAGATTCGATGGTGTTGACACATTAGGAACACTTGCTGCAGGACCTTTACGGACTCTTACTGCTAAATCTTCCTTGTTTGTAGATCTTAATGCTGGTCTTGAGGATTCCTTGGAACTTCCGCTGCGGTTCCGTTCTTCGTTCAGGTGTAGGTCTATCTATAGTTAATGGTGGCGCGAAGAGGTGTTCTGGAAATACGTTGGCCAGCACACGTCGATTTCAATTGTCTCGCCATTGCTCTTTCATTAAGTTAGGAAGAAGGAAGTTATTTTGCCCACTCATGCAATGATAATGAAGGTAATTCCTATAGCGCAACACATCACGTGTGCTCTGACTTCTGCTTGAATACGTGTGCCAGCAGCCATCTTTTTCAGATTGCTGCGCGATATAAGAAGAAAAATAGAGTGAAACAAATGATCCGTGATAATCCCGCACAATTCAAGAGGGTGTGCTGCCCTTTGGCGTTCGTGATCGCAGGTTCAAATCCCACTGGGGGCTTCGCAACCGCGGATACAAACCCAAGTAGTGGCTGAGTTGTCACCTTAAGAGAAGTGCCCGTCTCATATAGCCACAGTGCTGATACGGGACAGAAAAATTGGAACCAACCAACCAACCAATTAACGAGAGCGGAAAAAATGCAAGATTATTGTTGTAAAATATTATTATTGTATTATATTAAACATTAATATAATACAATAAGAATCTTTTACAATAATAATTAGGCCTATATACAATAATAATATTTTACTTTTATTGTTTAATATCTCTTGTTTTGTAACCTCTTACATTGTAAACTAATATGGTAAAATAAAAGTATTATTATTATTATTATTATTGGACATATATATTGATAGACTTTCTATGTTTTAAAAATCGTAGCACCCCATTTTGCTCAGCACGTACAGTTTTCATTACACTTTTCTTCATCTGAGCTCGTGTGATAATAAAATGAGCCCAAAATAAGCCCGAATTACAGAAAATTAATAATTAACGCAAAATTATATATTTATTTCGAGCAACTAGAGGTTTAATTTTGCATTGTGTTTTGAAAGTTCTCCAGAAAGAACTGTCCAATAAATATCATTGTACAGAATATTTACAAAGTTATTGTTAAATGAGTTATTATTATGGTACAGTCCAAGGATTATTTCCTAAATTGTAAACCAATTTAAGAATTCTCATAGTTGGGAAACCATTTATACGATAACATGAATTTATTACTTTTATCTTATTTAATATGTTGGGCAAAAATGTTATTTTATCTAGCAATATCTATAATTTTAGAAGAAGAAGAAGAAATAAAAAATGTCATGAATAATTATGATCTGAAACTGTTTTTAATTTTGCTGCCACTAGAGGTAAAATGTTTGTTTATATGTTATAATCTGGTTGCTATGATAACAAGTCTCGTTACCAAGGTTTTGTTTATAAATAAATATATTTCAAAAAGACACCATGTAATTTAAAAGTGTATGGAATTGCTGAGAAGCAAATAACAATTATTGGTAAATAGAGTGCTCCTAAGTGACTAAAATAGTATCTAATAATTTGAATTATTATCGTAGTAAATAGTAATAAGCTCTAATAAGTATATGATAACTCTCCATATTTAAATAAGTAAAAAAAAAAAATATTCGAATTGGATGGAGTTATATAACGTTTTATGGAAGTGGCGTAAATTTTACCATTGGTGTATCTTACCTTAGATTATACACAGAATATAAAACGTTTTCTATTCCAAAAATATAGTAATAAGAAAATGATCATCATTTATCGAAGAGCCCTAGTATAAATTTAAAAAATTGCATTCATATTTTCAGATTTTTAAAAATAATGTTATGTCTATTTTTTTCGTCAAAAAACTTTCTGTTGGGCATCATGGTGTATTAGTATGTTCAGTATATGAAGTCGAGCGGAACATATCATGGGTTTGAGTCTCACTAAAGAGCATGGATATGTTTAACAGTGCTCAACGTTTCTGCGTTCGTGTTCCTGTTATAAAGGTTAATTGTAAAAATGTGAAACCAGGAAATTATGGTAATAAGATAAATAAACTAACTGGAAAACGTTAGGAAAATCAGACAACTTTAAATATAGCTGGAGCCTCACCTTTGTTACAATCTTGGTCCTTGGTTCGATCGGCGACGATCTTGTCAGTGGCTTATTGTTAGCCAGTAGGAACAAGGAAGCAATGAAGCAATGGAGTATGAATTATGTCAGTGATCAAGTCAGTCACCGACACACAGAGAAACAGGTAAGATCTTTCTGCCACTTTCTGTTTTTGGAAGATGAGTACAGCCTTAGGGAAATCACATGTACTGATTGAAAGCAGATGGAAGATTTTGTCATAGATTTTGACAGCTCCAAATCAATACATTCAATGAGTGAACTGCGAATGTAATGGTAGTCTAGTTTACTTTGGTTGGTGTTTTTATAAAGATGGAGAACGACAATATTTTACCGTTCGAATATTTGAAATAAATCACATTTTCTTAAAAGCTGAAGGTGATGGTGGACAACTCTGGCAAACTCAGTCACAGGAACGAGACATCTCGAATATGAAGAACATTTTCATTGCACCACATCGTAAATGTAAGAAAATGTCTATGTAACTGTCAAGTAAAAATTTGTTCTTGCATCTACATAAAGCGATTTAGAATGTACAATATAATAATAATAATAATAATAATAATAATAGTGGTAGTAGTAGTACGGAAGATGGATTTTTTTTTTTTTTTTTTTTTTTACATATTCAAACGTGTTACATTTTTACAAGTAACTTGACCATCACTGACGGAAAGAGAATCATACCGGTTTCATTTCATACTCATCTTCCTAAGACCGGAAACATGGCACAAGAATCAAAATCTGTTGTTGTTTTGAAAAAAAAAAATACAGAATTCTAATGATATACGGAAAATGTCTCACGCTAATACCAATAATAAGCAGTCACGCAAATGGATATCGCTACCTGCGTTGTCGCTTCCCTGCCTAATAGATGTCGGTACCTCCACTAAGGGGTATTAAATTTGGCAATTTAAAATTACTAGTATTCATTAATCGTAAAACTATTGGATTACAATGCGTTCCATTGTTTGAATAGTCCTTTTCGTTTTTGAATGGAAGCAAACATTAGCGAGCGGAACTGCATTCTTCCCCAAAACGTATATTTTGGTTTTGTATCTTCTTCTTTTAAATGGTTTGACTCATCTGAACCAAATTCTGCGTTACTTCTGGACCATCGCTGGCCAGGTTTAGAAAATCACAAGTAGCTGGAATCGCAGAGGAATAAACGCTGTAAAACCACATCTCCTTTATAAGTCAATAAAACGAAGCTACACTTAAATATAAGCAACCATTTATGCATGTATCTCTATTAGTGTTGTAAACTTTCTAGGAATAAGATGTTTAACAGGCATCGCTCGACATTAACTTTGATTTTTGAATGCCTGGCAAGTTAACTACTTACGCTAATAGCCACTCGTGTCTCCATATACTTAATTAATTTATTTATTTCTTCATTTACTTATTCAAGAATTTATGTTTCTTTAAATACTTACTCATAAATTTATGTTTATTTTTAAATAATTATTCAGGAATTTATGAGTTTATTTTTAAATAATTATTCAAGAATTCATTTGTTTTTTAAATAATTATTCCGGAATTTATGTTTTTCAAATAATTTTTCGGGAATGTATTTGTTCCTTTAAATATTTTTTCAGGACTTTTGTTTCTTTAAATAATTATTCAGGAATTTGTATTTTTAAATAATTATTAAAAAACCTTTTTTATTCATTTAATTATTCAAGAGTTTACTTGATTCTTTAAATAATTATTCAAGAATCTAATTGATTCTTTAAATAATTATTTTGAGATTTATGTTTTCAATAACTATTCAGTAATATGTTTTTTTTAAGATACCTGTTATCTTAATTATCTTTAATTCAGATATTCAGGAATTTGTTTTTTCATATAATTATTCTGTAATTTAATTGTTTCTTCATATACATATTCAGGATTTTTTTTTCAAAAATTACTCAATAATTTCTTTGATTCTATAAATAATTATTTTAAAAAATAAGTTTATTATTATAATCATTCTGATATTTCTGATTTTAAATTAATTATTCAGGAATTTGCGTTTCTTAAAATAATTATATAGGAATTGTTTTTTTAAGCAATTATTAAATAAATCAAATTGTTTCTCATATAATTATTCAGAATTTTATTTATTTATTCATATAACTAGTTAGAAAACTGTGTTTTTCTTTAAATAATTATTCTGAAATAAATTTATTTTTCATGTAATTATTCAGTAACTCGTTTTTTTTCAGAAAATCATTTAGGGATTTCTTTTTTCATAAAAGTATTCAAGATTATATTTCTTTTCTTAAGTAATTATTCGAGATATTATTTGTTTCTTTAAATAGTGATTCAGGAATTTACTTGTTTCTTCATATAATTACTCAAAAACTTATTTGTTTCTTTAAATAATTATTCAATAGTTTATTTGATTCTTTAAATATTATTAGAGCTCCTTGTGGCTCCCTTGATTCTCAGAGTAAGTTGATTTAGATTCCAAGTTATGCAGCATTTCCATATCTCATAAGCCTCGTGCTCAAAAGGACAGTAAACTTCAATTCAACCAAGTAATTATTCAGGAATCTTTTTGCTTTCCTAAGTAATTCTTCAGGAATTTATATGTATTTAAAAAACAATTATTCAAAATTTGCATTTTTCAAATAATTATTTAGAAATTAAATATTAAAATAATTATTTAGGAATTGATTTATTTCTTTAAATAATTTGTTAGAAATTTATTTGTTTCTTTAAATAATTACTCATTAATCTATTTGTTTTTTTTAAATAATCAAGCATAATTCTATTTCTTTTTTTAAATATTTATTCAGTAATCTATTTGTTTCTTTAAATTATTCTTCAGGAATTTATTTGTTTCTTCATATAATTACAAGAAATTGTTAGTTTGTATAAATAACTATTCAAAAAATGATATGATTTTCTTACAATTTCTTGTCATTCAAATAAGTAGCGCAGGATATTTTCTGTATCCAATTAATTACAAATAGAAGTATATTAAACAATAATTAATATAACCTGGCACTTTACAGTGTATTATTACCACATATAATACACAAATAAATAACGAATGTGTTGCACCAGGATAAAAGCTATCACTTATGATTGAAAATGAACGTCATACTTTTAAGCAGCATAAACAGACATTCGTTTATCCGGATTTTCTCGAAAACTTATTGTTAAGCATCTCATTTTTTTCAGTTCGATATGATCGACCGATAGATATATACGAGGCGAGTCCAAAAGTTACCGGAATTTTGTTGTAGCTCTTTATTACCACCATATAAGTAGACATTTACTTAATTCCCTTCAAAGTAGATACTTCTGGAACACACATATTTGCTTCACCGCTCCTGCGATTGCTAGAATCACCAACGAAAGTTCTCTTTTGGTATCCTCCGAAGTTTAGCCGTAGCGTTGGTTTTGATCTCTTCTATGGTGGTGAGACGGGTACCTTTCAGGTCCATTTTTCACTTTGCGAAGAACCAAACATCCAATGGTACTGAATTATTTTTTAAGACTATCAAAATTTCTGAAGAAGGTTTTCCTCAATTTGTACATGAGCTTGATGTTTGTGCGGCTGGTCGAACTGCAACATTGTCACATATAATCGCAACACATTCCTCCGTTCAGCTACATTACTCGTACATTGCCTGTTATGACCTGTTAACACTTATCAAATTCGTAATTAGACAACCTAAAGACTATAATGTAAAAGAATCATGATGGTTGCACCACAAATTCCAAAACTACAACAACGTTCGAGAAACTTTTTGACTGCCCTTCGTATATATATGCCTTAATTTTTTCGACAATATTATAGTTAAATAAGATTAAAGTGTAAGAGTTAATCACAATTTTAAAAGCTATCTTACTAATCATACTGTGTACTGTCATCTTCCTAGTGTCATAATTAAAAGCTTGATCGGTCTACAAGAGTATTAATCTTATCTTAATACATAGCGTGATTAACTTTTAGTTTTTTTTAAAAAAATATTTACCAATTTTCTCAAAAATTGCTCACAAGGATTTACATTCATCCACAATGAGAAAAAACATTATTCGTACAGCGGAATATTGTACAAATATACGGAATTCATAAGTTTACTACGGAAATCTGTATGGAGCAACATGCGTACTGCCTTTTTCCCGCTTAGATATTACATTATGCCGCTGCAGCATGTCTGACATCTAACAGTCTTCCGTATATATTACATGCGTATACGCATGTTCATACTCCAGCTATATGTTATATACATCCATCTGTATGTGAGATCCTGACCGCCTATATGCAGTTCTTTCCTTCATACGGAAAGTACGTATAGATAGAACACTTATACGGAAAGTACGTATGAAACATACGTTGTCAGTTACGCGTTTCCTGGAGGACGTTATCTATAGTCGTATGTTAAGTCTAAAAACTAGAGGATTTACGCATGTAACCTACGTTTTTACATACGTCACATCCTTTTTTCTTTGTGGATATCATTTTGTTTACTTGGATTAGATCTATGGTTTGGTCAGTATTCTCATCTTTAGACAGTCTTCTTTCGTCATTAAATGCTAACGATATTGTAAAAATGAATTTCAGTATTAGAATTGACTGTTCGAATATTCCAAAAAGTTCCCTCGTCTCTATGTGGATAGCGTACGCGCCTTGGGCCCAGATTTGATTTCCGGTGAGAGCTCATGTTAAGCTGTAGGTCCATGTCTCATATAGCCTTGCTGCTGAAAGGGACGCTAAACTTAAATCAAATCGAAACCGAATATTTCAATTTTAACAGCACGAATTAAATCTCTAGCCCAATGCCGATGCATCTTTCTTTTAAAACGTCTCTACTATTTGTATGTATTTTAATGTATCTCTACTATTTTATCATAAATTCGTACCATCTAAATATTTTCAAATCTTGAAAACAGTTACAGTAATAGGTGAGAATTTACAAAGAAGAGAAATATACTGTATTCCGAATACGCAAAACGTCTTCTGTTATCTTAATAGTAACATTCGGTTTACGAATTGCACACTTTTGTTTATTACAGCTTAAAATTTGATTAACTATGTGGGACATAAAGTTTACAAATACTTTAAGAATCACCATTAGGAGTGTATATATAGGGTGTTCCAATAAAATATATACAGTGTTTGACATTTTTTACATTTAAATGTTAAACTTTTTAAAGTTCATAACTGTTAAAAGTGGTATTTCCAGGACTTCCCCACTACCTAGGCAACGTATATCCTAGCTTGACGAAAACCTATAGAACGGATGAATTGGAAGAAGAGACGGTATTTAGTACATACCCTCCACGTTAATCGGATTTGACTCATAAGGACTTTTTCTGTGGGGGCATGTCAAGCACAATGTTTATAGCACGAAACCATCTACAATCAATGAGTTGAAAGCAACTATTGAAAACAAATGTTTCTAAATACCATTTGTATTCATTAGGAACATTTGGATTCTATCCGTACGTCAGCGTTATCAACTGTGTCTGGACCACAATGAGCAACCGTTGAACACTTTCGATAAATGGCGGTTTCTATATTTGTTTACACTACATTTGAATTTTGAAACTTTTCGTTATCATAATAATTATCACTGTTCGAGAAAATTCAACTTTTTTCTTTTTTCTGTGGTTGCAATAACTGATTTTTATGTCAACGGACCTCCTAAATGCGAATCTGCAATTTGTTTTGCTCTGTCAGGGATAGTTTTGGAAATATTTTGTGATATATGTTTTATTATCTGTACTATTGAAGTTGTATTACGTCTAGTGGCACAAAATACAAATTACTTATTGCATATGAAATTAATACACAAAGCACTATAAACACACATAATCACCATGAAAACAATGCAGACATGTTTGCTGATTTCAAAGTGAATTCAGGAAGTGACTTATGATAGCCGTTTGTGTGTGACATGTTCGCAGTATGGTCACTGATAGTCGTCCAGCAATAGTCAGCCAAAAGTGAAGGTACCCACTTCCCTGCCGTACGTTTGTCTAACGTTTGCATGTGCTCATGGAACCTCCCACCATGTTCATCCGAAAAGTCACTGCAATTAGCCGGGAAGTAACTCAAACGAGAGTGAATAAAATGAACTTTTACGGACATGTTGCACCCCAAGGAGTGATATATGTTGATTATTTACGTTGCTAGGTCTCTATAATTGTGTGCCCGTTTCTTGTCCAGGAAGTTGCATGTAACGTTCTTGAAACCAATCCGTGCACGTCTTTCTTTGTACGTTAATCTTGCTTCGAACACAGTTTTATGTATAGTTCACGGATTTGTGGACCCACAAACATGCCTTTATTTATCTTCGCTGCAGATAACTTGGGAAATTTGGAGAACAGATATTCAAAACCCTTGCCACTTTTATACATCGCTTTCACCAATTGCTTAAACAGTTCTAATTCAATATGAAGTGGAGGAATGAGGATGTCTTCACGAGCAAATAGATTTTGGCACTGCACATATTTTTCTCCAGCTGTCCACTTCCTTTCAGGCCATTCCTTTCTTATGTAAGGGCATCTTCCGTTTTCTGTGACTGAAGCTCGTTATATTTGTACCTGGATTGCGTTCAGGCAGTAGATTGCGTTCCTGCAGCCTTGATGCTAGAAGTTCTGGTTTGTATTCAGATAAACCCAGGTCTCGGACCAAGTCATTAAGATGAGCTTTATTGTAAATGATTGGAGGACGAGTACCAGGAGAACAGCTGAATGCCATTTTGCAATTTTCCATTGAATCACTGCAAAAATCTACACAGCAAATTTCGTGTGTCTAGCAAGATTGCCCTCAAAAATTTAAGTTAAAAATCTGAAAAGTGCGTCGTGTAGGTCCGAGACAGACAAATGAACGAATGTAGATCGGTCGTTCCAGACGGCTTATTGACGTTCGACATTTATTGCCATAATCCGACAACTATCCCTGACACCTAATTTTTGATGTCATATCTGGATTCAGCACGTCAAATTATATAAGACACACATTTCCGAGTACCAGAAAATAAAATATTGTAGAACAGTGTTTATTATAAAATAAAATATTGTCGAACAGTGTGTATTATTAGTGTTATAGTCATTCAAAGAGTGTATACATTTTATCGGGACACTCAGTATATTACCATTAGTAGAAGATAAACGGCAATAGATACAATCTCTCTCTTAACAGTGTATGTTTTACATATACACTACATAAATATTATAATTCGGGATTTTTTTTAAAAAAATAGCAGTTTCATTTTTTAAAAAAATTCTAGATTATCTCGAAAACTACGCATAATAATTTATTTTCAAGCATCTCATTTTGTAGAAAATCGAAATAACCTATCGATTGATATACGTATTAATTTTGGTTTATATAATAGTTAGAAGTTTAATAGTTAACTCTAATTTTAGGCTATACCTTATTGTACTGTCATCTTGCGAGTGACATAATGGAAAGATTGGTGAGAATATACTTCGGCAGCAGTTTCACTTTAATAGATGGCGTGGGTATCATATAGTAGGTCTTTAAATTTTTAGTTTTTATTACGATTTTTGGATTGTCTCGAAAAGTATACAGGGTGTTACAAAAATTTGTTACAATATTTTTTTTGAATAGATTCCTCGTATCAAATTAAGAAAAAAGTTCATATGGACCTGTGGTTGGAGGTGCATATTTCGTAGTTAAACGGTACTGAAAATGTAAAAAAAAAAAAAAAAAAAAAAAAACTTTAAATGTTCATAGTTCCACTACTATATACTTCTAGAACCGTTCGTAGTCGAGTCAAGACATCACTGAGGAACTAGTATGTGAACTATCCATCTTTCAGAATCTCTGGTACTTTGCATAATCATTTTTAGAGTGCCTGTTTGGGAGTACTTGATCACTCTTCACCTACCTTTCTAAAAAAAAATTGGTGTGTAAGTACTAGAGCATTCTTTAACATGGATATTTTGATAGTTCACATACCAGTTCCTCAGTGATGTCTTGACCAAACTACGAAAAGTCCCATAGTACTGGAGCTATGAACTTTTAAAGTTCACTTGTTTCACGTTTACGTCGCCCCATAACTCCGGAACTATCCACTTTTGAGCACAAGTTCATATGAACTTTTTTTCTTATTTTGATGTGAGGAACCTGTTCCTAAAATATTATGACATATTTTTGTAACACCCGGTGTGTATATATAAGGATTTGCACTCATTCATATCATATTGTTCAGCTCAATGAGATCTATCATCTTTCGATAACTTTCTTCGTTAAACTCTAATAATATGATGGGTATAACATTATATACGTAGGCCTATGGAAATTCACAATAGTTTATTTAAAAAAAACAACAATTTTTTTAGATTTTCATTTTGCACATATTTAACTACAATATTTGTGCTTTTGCATAGTTCGCATGCCTTTGCTGCACGTCGTCTCATATTCTAGTCTGGTAAGTGTGCATAGTTTTCAATGGACTAACGTGAGATTCGTGAAATAATTCTGTTGCTACCTGAATATAGAGTTAGTGGACTCAGCTATACAAAGCCAAAGACTAATATATACTGTCAGCTCTGAGTCGATTCGCTTACCACGAATCAGACATTGAGCATGTGTCATCTGGCTGGCCATAACGCTCCGAGAATTGCAGTGGAAGGTAGTCACTATAATATGAAAAAGAATAAAGGATATCATATAAAAAAGTTTTAAAAATCCTCGTGAACTGTGTATCCTTGATATACTAGTAATAGTAAAAAAAATTCAACATTTCTTCCTGCATATTGAGGACTTCATCATTCATAAAGCTTCTAAGTGGATTAGAGATATATTTGGTATTGCAAAATACCATTGTATTTTCTGCTAGAAGCCGAAAAACTGCTGCTTCCTAGTCGTTCTCTTTTTAAGACTATTTGAGTAACTTATTTATAGCCAATACACAGAATTCCGTAATATTTATGCCTTATAACTATACTATGGGTCACATTGGTACCAATCTTCGCAAAAAATCTGCGTGCAGAAAAGCAACGCAAATATATATATATATATATATATCCTATGCCGATTACCGCAAACTAAATTTCAAATTTTGCATTATATTATTGTAAACAGTTACGCAATGTGCCCAAATATCATTATTTGAAACTTTATAAGATACAATCTCTTTTTCTTCCTTATCAATGTGTCCAGTGGCAGCGATAAAGGCCAGCATTATTATGAGAAAAGATTTGCGAAAATTGGGTCTCCCTACCGTCCCCGAGTACGATCTATGTCTGTACTAATATCCGTGTTCTATTAAGGAATGAAAACTTTCATGAATGGAGTTCAGTTTGTTTGGGCGTTAGTGACTCAAAAAAGAGCCGACACGCTTTCAATTGTAAAATCTTTAGCAATCTCTTTATGTAAATTCCAGAATAATGTTACTGATCATTATGCATTGAGAAAAACCAACTGTCCAATAACGTAAAAAGTATAACAAAACGCTGGAAAAATTAAATTATTACATCCTGAAATTTATTATTAACAAAAATATAGCTTTCTACAGAATCCCAAATCAATTGTGGTGGTATGGTGGATCTGTGGTATAGCGCTCACCTTCGGCACTAGAGGTTCTTGGTTCAACCCCAGGTGATATGACTTTGTAATGGACAAAATCATGTTCGTGGGTCTTCTCAGGGCTTTCCCGTTTTCTTCCACATTCTCATTTCACAAATTATGTCGTAATCGTTCACTTTCATAAACTATTCGTTGAATATAGACCATAATCATATGATGCTAAACTATAACGCTTCATTTGTAAATTAATTGATACTGCTTTTGGTTGTTAGGAATGTTATATAGTTGATTATTCTATTGTGTTCATTTCTAGTTATTTATGTAATGAGGAAATACGTATTTATATAAGTTACATTTTACTGCATGAATAATTATTGGTACGTATTTATATGAAGAACCCACGCTCGAAAAATGCTTAACGCTCTGACATGAAATAAGGAAACTCCGCAAAAACTTAGGGTCACGATATTCTCCACCACAAACTCGCGTAGTTTAGGATCGAACCAGAGACCCTTAACACCAGAGGTAAACACTCTATCACTGAGTGTTCGTGTATAGAACAATTCTGTCATATAGGCTCATGCGAAACTGCAGCCAGAAGTTCTTACACTTAATATGTACAGACAGTGCAGTGAACGATTAAAAGGAATTTGTTGAAACTCAAAATAGAATATCTCGTGTAGTTTATGAGAGATACACCGAATATAATCCTGAGACAGGTAGTTTAGTTAATTTCCAAGATAATGCTCTTATAATTGCAACCAACCATCTTATGATTGATTCTCTCTATTCATAATTATAGTGTGAACATTCTTCTAATGCCATAGCCATACTCAATTTGCCTGCAACACCACATAGAGTTTATGGTTCATTTTTGAGCTCTATTATAATTTGAAACAAGTACAGCTGATTCTTTTTTCTGTTTTTTCATTTATCGTCACAATTTCGAAAAAAGCACACAATTTGTATCGTTTATTTCTATTATGATGAGGATTACTCTATTCCGGGAACAATTAATATTAGTTCATGACAAACAAGGATCAGTGTTCCGATTCACTTCTTCGGTTATAAGTTATTTGATTACGTCACGAAAACAGATCCCAGTGATCTCTATACTAATAAGAGCAAAAAATATACATGGAATTACACAAATGTCTTCTTTTCAGTTTCATGTAAAAAAAAAAAAAATCCTACATTATGCATACACAGTGGCGTATTTAGGGGGTGGCTATCGGGCTCAAGCTCCCCAGAAATAAATGTGTTATATGCAAAACTTCATTAAAATTTGTCGGCACCCAAAGGGAAAATATAAGTGTTTATTCACGTGTTGTGCATAGCCCCTCCAAAACAAAATCCTAAATACGCCACTGTGCCTACATTACGCAAAGTATATCTGATAATTGGATATTAGCGCTGTTGACTTATTATAAACCTAGTCGAATAGTAATCTCCAAATACCGAAAATTTGAATTCCGGAAGGTAAGACCGAGAAAAAATAATTCCGGATTTTAAATAATTCCAAAATTCACAAAAATCTGAATTTCTCAAAAATTCCGAATTTCAAAAAATCCAGAGCTCTGGAAAACACTGGAATTTCAAAACAATCTGGAACTCAAAAAAATTGAATTCTTAGAAACCCGTTATTTGCTAAAACCAAAGTTTTAAAAAAATTCGGAAATCGTAGAAATTTCAGATTTTGGAAAAGCATAGAATTTGGACAGAAAAACTGGATTTCGGCAAACAATATAAGAAAAATTCCAGATGGTTTAAAACAACTACCCAATCGTAGAATAATAATAATAATAAAATTAATAATAATAATAATAATAATAATAATAATAATAATAATAATAATAATAAAACCAATACGAAAGTAATTCACAATTTCTTTCACAATGAATGGAATTGTGAAGTACAATATTTTCGTACTTATTGGGCTTCTTTTATGAACCTATAATTAGTCATTTTAGTACAGGAAATGCGATACAAAATTTACAAATTGGTGTACAAATTGAGATTTGTATCGCAATTTGCTACGCAAAATGTAAATTGTAAAAAAGAAAAAAAACACTGATACGTATTCTTAAGAACGAAATTAGAGAAAACCTTTGAAGATTTCATTTCGACTCATCAGAATTATGAGTCATAAATACTTTAAGATGCTGTGTCGTTTATTGTCAATCCCAAAGTACTTATTCAGCTTGGAATGTCTGTATTTGCTAAGCAATTTGAAGCAAGTAATTATAGATAAGAATTGTTATCTTCAAAAGTAAAGTACTTCGTTTAAAGAACCTGTCATTATTTTACAAGTTTAATGATAATTGATTTCGTTTCATGAGTTAATAATGACCGAAAATGCCAATATTATTAAGAGAATACTTTATCATATCTGTAATGGTAATGTTCCTTTAACTTCTTTGAGAGGGGGCTGTTCTCGATGTGTGGAACGCTCTCAGTTCAGAAAGAAACGAAATATCTTCAAATGGTCTTCAGGTTCGGAATTTGGAGAATTTCAAGTCTCTCTCCATATCAAAAATGGCTGTCGAAAAAAGGCGGACTTAAGATTTGGAATCAGAAATATTATTCTGCTCACACGTTTTTAATATCAGGCAAGAGACCAGAGGTTAGGCGGAATGCTGTTTCTTAGCGTTAAAGATATAAACATAAACTGTTGTAGTTTATTCAATTTCAGCGAAATTAATTTTGCCTATTTGGTTCTATATTATCTACAGAAAGTCAGGACAAATTAACATAAGAATACGTGAGAGGTGAACAAATAGAGCAAGTGAATGACTGCAAGTGCTTAGGTGCCTAGTAAGCAGTGACGTGAGATGCAGTACTAAGGAAGTCAAAATTAGAATAGCAATGGCCAAAAAAAAAAAAAAAAAAAAAAAGCTTCTAATAAAAGAAACGTGTTTTCTGTGGGTCTTTGAACAAAGATAGAAGGAAGAGATTGATAAAGTGTTTCGTGTGGAGCATGGCCTCGTACGGAACGGAAATCTAATCTTTGTGTAAAATTGAAGAAAAGCAATTTGGAGCTTTAGAAATGTGTTTAGCGAAAGATAGAAAAGAAAAAGTGGACAGAAAAGAATTGAAATATAACTGTGTTGCAAAGAATCGTGAAAATAGGGCAATACTGTATATAATAAAGAAGATGAAAAGAAACTGATTTTGTCATTGCTTAAGAAGATATTAGCTATTGAGAGATGCTGTGGATGGAATAGTTTGTGGGGGAATGTTCATGGAAAAAGAAGATTCCAACTGTTAGACAATGTAAAAACAAATGAATTCTAATGCTCTATGAAAAGTACGACTGAGGACCGAGTGGCCCTCAATGATTTTTACGCAACAGTATAGTAAGCAAACATTGTACACACAGTAGAGACCTGCACGGGCCGGGCTTGGGCGGGCCGACTCTGTTAATTATTTGGGCCGGGCCGGGCTTGGGCGAGCCGACACTGTTATTTCCTTGGGCCGGGCCAGGCTTGGGCGGGCCGACACTGATTTCTCTTCAGGTCGGGCCGGGTTGGGGCCGATCAATTGCAGTTCTTTAATAATTATTGACTTTCATTAAACGATAGTTGGAATAAAGCCAAACGTTGAAGAAGTGTGTCCGTGAAAAATGTTACAAAGAATGCAATAGCTATTTATAGTTTGTGTTGCTTAGCGGGTCCCTTTCACTATAGAGGATTGCGGGCATTATGCGGTAAATTGAGCTCTGACCTTGACCTTCACTGAACTCAAAATATAAAAAGAAGGGGTGAGAATGTTTTTCCTGTCGCTAAACAATATTGCCATCTTCACTTTATGCTAAAAATCAATTAAGTTAGATTTTTGTTACAGGGAATGGAGTTTTTGTTCTCTCGATGACAGGCAAAGTTCTAGGAGGCAATAGTACCGTTCGGAAGGCAAGCGTCAGGTTGTGAACCAAAGTTTAGAAAATGTTTCTGAGGGTTAGGTCAAATTTAGTACTAAATTTTGAGAAAGATTCGGGCTCGAGCTATTTTTTTTAAATATCGGGCCGGGATCGGGAAAAAAACTTTTAAAATTTATCGGGCCCGGGCCGGGCTTGGGCCAAGAATTTTGAAAACTTATCGGGGCGGGCCGGGCTCGGACCGAAAATCTGCAAAACTTTTCGGGCCCAGGCTGGGCCGGGCCTAGGTATGTTCGGGCTGGATTGGGCTCGGGCGAAAAAATTCGGCCCGTGCAGGTCTCTAACACACAGACAGGCTCAATAACATCATATACAGTATAATGCAGTGTTGCCAACTTAGCACAAAATGAAGTTGTGTTAAATGACACGAAACACAAATTATAACATCTAGAAAATTTAACTAGGAGTAGAACCACATCTGTGAAGTCTTGAGGTACAGTGTTGTCAACGTTTGAAAATAGTCCTATGTGAATCTTGGATGTAGAAGAAGTAGATATAGTTAGTATTTGAAGAGTGTAAGGCAAGAACATGGAAACTCACCATGTTACTGTTTTAAGAAATAGAGGTTTTCTGCTACACAATTCATTTTCAAAGTCGAAAAGATGATTTTTCACATAAGACTATACATAAAGGATTAAAATAATTGTATCAAATCAAAATAGCGAATTTCTAATTTTGTACGGTATGTTGCCCTGTGGGTTCCATGTTTTAACATTTAAGCCATATTTGATACAAACATTATTTTCTGAAGCATGTGTATTTACTTTGCGTCATGGCTTACATTTTGAATTGGTTTTTCATATAAGGAAACAATATTTGTTGACTCATTAATACAAAACATGAATATTACAGAAATGTACCTAACGACATGAAGAAAACTCGAATGAGTGTAGTTTTAATTCTATTGCAAATATTACAAAATTTGTGGAAAACCTTATTATCTAAAGAGATCGATTCTAAATTAAGAAGAAAATCTAATATAAAAACGAATTGTTTTCACAATATCCAAACAGAATTAATACTGGCGCTATTTTCGTTTTTCACCCCGGAGGGCCATTTCTAACCCAACCCTAACAGGAGTCCAGTTTCACCCTGCCAGCCTTGAGTATTTGTCACAATTAGCTTTATTTCCTACATCAAACGAAAACTACGAGGGCTATCCAGAAAGTAGATTACGTTTTGGAATAAAAAATCAACAAAGTATAGGAAACAAATTTTATTATATACAGATGAAAGCCACACACAAATACTACTTTTCGACATAGTCACCATTCAAATTAAGGCATTTATCGTAGCGATGTACGAGCTTGGAAATTCCTTCGTCGAAAAATTCGGCCGCCTGCGACTTCAACCACTTCGTTACCTCTTCTTGCAGCTGTTCGTCGTCATCAAAACGCTGCATAGCCAGCCACTTCTTCATTGCTGGGAATAGGTGGAAGTCGCTCGGTGCCAGGTCGGGACTGTACGGCGGATGAGGAAACAACTCCCACTGAAAAGATTCAAGAACTTCACGCGTGACATTTGCCGTGTGGGGCCGGGCGTTGTCGTGAATCAACAAGATCTTAGAGCTCAACATTCCTCTGCGCTTGTTTTGAATTGCTCTTCTGAGGTTTTGCAGAGTTTGGCAATACCTTTGAGCGTTTATTGTAGTGCCTCTTTCCAGGAAGTCCACCAAAATCACACCTTTTCTGTCCCAAAAAAACAGTCGCCATCATCTTCCTTGCCGACATTGTTTGCATGCATTTCTTGGGTTTTTGGGGAGAACCTGTGTGCCCCCACTGCATTGATTGCAATTTCGTTTCACAGTTCACGTGTTTCACCCATGTTTCGTCACCAGTAACGATGCTATCGAGTAAAGAGTCACCATCCTTATTGTAGGCGTCCAAAAAGTGCAACGCTGCAGCCATTCGCTGATTTTTGTGGTCCTCTGTCAAGATTTTTGGAATCCATCTTGCACAAAACTTGTGGTAACCAAGCTTTTCGCTGATGATTTCGTGCAACAAACTTCGCGAAATTTGTGGAAAACTCAAAGAAAGTTCCGTTATTGTGAACTTTCGATTTTCACGGACTTTAACATCGACTTTTTCGACAAGTTCGGCAGTCACTTTGCTGGGTCTCCCACTTCGATCTTCGTCGTGAACATTGGTTCGGCCATTTTTAAATCTTATGACCCACTGTCGCACTCCACCTTCAGTGATAATGTTGTCCCCATACACTTCACACAGCTGCCGATAGATTTCTATCGGTTTACAGTTTTTTGCTGTCAGAAACCTTATTACTGCACGCACCTCGCAGCTCGCGGGATTTTCAATTAACGCAGACATTTCAAACCGTCACAGTATCTTAACGGAGCACAGCACGAACCTCTCACTAGCACGGCTAGATGCCGACTGAGCTGCGCAACGCTCTGACCCCAAGATGGCCGCGCTAGCCCCGCCCCTAGCGGACACAGACGAAAACGTAATCTACTTTCTGGATAGCCCTCGTAGTTACTTAGGACGCAAAAAATGGGATGTAGGCCCTTGTAGGTATACTTCACAAAAGGAAAGCACTATTAATAAAAGAAAAGCACGTGATGCGACGTAGCGTTTTTTTCTTTCTTTTTGTTTCTGAAGTATAAGGGTGACATGTTCACTTGTTTGCCCAAGTAACAAGATCCTGCTTGACCAGCCACAATCCGGCATGAATTTCCAGCAATACAGTGCGGATTCCGTAAGAATATTTGTAGGGTTACCACCTTTCATGTGGAGAAATCCCGGACATATCGAGAATTGAAGTAAAGTTAAAAAAAAAAAAATGACATGCAAAACTAGTCATAATGCATCCCTTTTACACACTCACATGCAAAGGTAGACTCTATATTAAAAACATGTTTTATTTGTTTTTAGCGTAACAAGGTAAAACAGAATAAGTGAGAAATTGTACTTTCAAAAAGAGCAATCTCGGAGTTGCATTGCAGAAAGGAAAAAATAAAAAATATTTCTTTCCAAGGGAGCAACTATTTCTTCCTTGAAAAGATGTTTTTTCTTATTCCCTTTTAGCATGCAACTTCAGATTTCCTCTCTTTGTCATATTTTACGTATTTTCTCTTACTTTGTGACCCCAGCTTATCAAAATTAAACATATACATAGGATGAAATTCAGTTACATTAGACATACATATTGTATTAAACATGACTAAAATGCTTACCTAGTAACTTCAAATATGATTTCAAAGCACATATTAGTACTTATAAAGTTAAGTGCCAATTAAGGTTTGCTTATACTTGAATGAATATTTTCTGTTACTTTTCAAGGAGCAAGGGTTTTGTCAGTAAAAAGTCATAAAATTCTGAGCAGTTCTGAGAAAAAAAAAACTTTACACTCTATCTCTGCTTTCACAACACTAACATCATGCGATTGCGACTATCAGACCAAATATTTCGCATAATAGGAAAGACACGTTCGGTAAAAGCATTTCTTAAGGGAATACACAATACAAATTGAACCTACTTGTACAAGTTTGACAGATTTTCATTTCCACATTTGACACATTTCCACATCTTTTTCCCTGTAGATAATATCAGCGAGACATTTTTTTTTTTAACCGAAACAAATTCAAAGTACAACGCATCCACATTTATCTGTTCGGTTAAATTTAATTTAGTCACTGCTTCATCAAGATGTGACCAGTTCAGCATAGTTGTTAACTTAAATCTGCTAAAGCAATAGAAAGGATTTACATCACTAAAATCAAACCATTGCTGCAAGTAGTCGATAGCGTGTTGATAGAATCCATTAACTTTACTCTTCAAGTTATTTTTCTCTTTAGGTAGAAACTCCCTGAAATACAGGTTAAACTTAAAACCATAAAATTCATCGTGCAATCTTTGCTAAAGCTTATTTAACGAACCTTCAATGATTTTAAACAACTCAGGGGGAGAACAGTTGCTCTCTTCATGAATAGGATTCTGCTATGGAAAATCTCCAAAACATTGTGGTTGAAATACAGGTATGCTTCTTCTGGAGTTACTTTATCATTTTATCACTTTCATTTTCAAATTAGCGGATCGTATACTTCTTCGCATAAACTAAATAAAATAAGATTTAATTGTAAGGCATTTTTCCAAGAGACGAGTCAGAGCAACATAAAGAGAAAGCCACCTAGTTAGTACATAATACAAAATATTTTGCCACTCTAACTCAACAAACTCATAGAATTCTTTTAACTTAGAGACATTTTTTGCTGAAATTGAGATATGTTTCTTGGAAAATTCATGAGCTTTCACGGCTTTCAGACATCATATTTGTACGGCTTACGTATTATGGTACATATATAAAATGTATATATATATATAAATTTTCATATTCCCGGGTATTTGGCGTCCGGAGTAGACGTTGCTCTGGACTACGGACGACTGACTCGGTAATTCGACTGAGACTCGGTAACCCAGAGGATAAAAAATAGATTTTACTTATTCCCTTGCGTTTAAACAGTATTTCTGTCAGAGATGACCAGGACTGGAGATGTTATTCCCACAGCACGAAAAACACGACACATAAGTTTCCAGTTAATTAGATTTTCGAGACCAGGTATATCGGGCTCTTGCTCCATTTTAACTTTGGAACATGAAGTGCGTGTGTGAGAGAGAGGGAGAAGTGAAAGATGGAAAGACAGGATAGGGAAACGTCAAGAAAGAGAGAGATGGGGTACGAATATAAATATGAAACATACTTATCATTGCAGTTTATGATGTAGAACGCAGACACTGTTTACTCGAACTATCCCAAGAGATGTCTTGTAAGTCCTCCATCAGAAGATGAATCTTTGCAGCCATTATTTTATGCGAAAAATCATACTAGCTGATGGGGAATCGAACCAAGACTTTCCGCTTGGAAGACTGGCACGTTACCACTACACCACCGATTGCTGTAGCCAAACTTTGTTTAACAAATGGTGTAGTGTTTCTTTCTGAGAACGATAACACGAAAAGTGTATACTGCAGACCAATGATGTTTTTGGAAAATCCTGATAATTCCCTTGCCTTTTCCCAACTAATATTCGTAAATCGTTTCTATCATGATACAGGTGTTTGCTTCCATATTCTTATTTATTGCTTGTCCAGTATGATAAGTCAATTATTCACAGAACTTTGTAAACAATTAACTTTGGCGTGAACAGGATTTGAACCTATGCTAGAAAGCTGTATTACTCATAACGCTATTGCGTTTTCCCTACACTATCATGCAACCTGAAATAAAAGCCAAATATTACGTACTTTAGGCCTGATCTTTGGAACGAACCAAAGTGCACAACGAAATTGATTTATTCGACGCCTTAGAGAGAAATTAGTGCCCACTAATCAAGGAAAAACATACAATCGAGGGAAAAATGGAGAAATAAAACATATTTTGCAGTAATTTTACCATGCAAGTTCAAAAGTACGCAACTAATAATAATAATAATAATAATAATAATAATAATAATAATAATAATAATAATAATAAACGTTCACATTCACAGTTTATTACTATTATCATTATTATTAGTAGTAGTAGTATCAATTACCCGCTTCGTTGGGTTAAATTGAGAAAAACGAGTAATTTGTTTCGTTACTCAGTCACTGTTTAGGATTACTAAAGCGCTCTTTGATGTCGGTCATTTCCGATTAGTTTTATATATCCTCTCCCCTCCCTATGTTGTGGGGCACGGCATCTGCAATGTCATTGTTGATCTCAGTGAGCCGGAAAACTATTAATTCGACACTGATATTGGTTATTTCGATCATTTTTATGTCTCCCCCTCCTTCAAGTTGAGGGGCTGAATTTGGATTTAGACAGCATCAAATGTGTCACTGTTAATCTCAGCGTCTCTAAAAATTATAGATTCGTCGCCAATACCGGTCATTTTTCGTTCTTTTTAAAATGTCGCTCCCCCTCCTCATCTCTTAAGTTACACCCTTAAAGTGATATGACAGAAACCATCTTAGGTCCGAATTCCATCTATGTTGAAAATTTAATCGAGATCGGTCGGGTGGTTCAAGAGTAATGAAGTCAGAAAGACAGTCATTTTCATTTTTTTACACACACACACACACACACACACACACACACACATATATATATATATATATATATATATATATATATATATATATATATATATATATATATATATATATATATATATATATCCCTCTCTTCGGCCCCTACGTTGTGCACTGTCAAACTGAAATGAAAAAAGTCGTCGAAGATCCGAACCTTATCTATGTTGAAAATTTGATAGAAATCGGTCTGGTGGTTCATGCGTTTGTTCATTTTCGTATATCGACCCTCCTTCCTCCTCCTTCCCCTAAGTTTTACCGTCAAAATGAAATGATAAAAAAAAAAAAAGCTTCCCAGGCCCGAACCTTATCAATGTTGGAAATTTGATCGAGATCGGTCGTGTGATTCAAAAGTTTAGGAGCCACAAACATAGTTACTTAAAATTTTATAATATAGGTTACTATTACTATTATTATTATTATTATTATTATTATTATTATTAGTTGCGTACTTTTGAACTTGCACGGTGAAATTACTGCAAAATATCTGTCCTGCTCCTCCTTCAGATGTTAATGAGCAACGGAAATAGATTTTAGCATTAAAGTCGTCCAACGCAGAATCCAAAGAAAACCGTGCCAGGCGACTTCGAATGGCCCGAGTCGCCAGCTTAGAGCATAGCTCCAAGCAACAGTAACGCAACCAAGTTCTTGATGTAGGGAGCCTGTACCCCAAGGAATCGAACAACTGCCATAGTTACATTCAGAAAGAACATATATTAATTAGATTATCAAAACATTAATCAGAATACAACATATATTATTATAGATTGGACCTGAAATAAAATTGGTAAATAAGGACATACATATATACAAAACATAAATATTCACATAAACAAATATCACATTATCTGTGCACAATATTTTTCTCTTTTCTATCTTTGACTTGTTCATAAACAGAAGTTCCGGTAATGTACAGTTCAAGATAATTAACTGAAGTAATATAATAAGTAAGATGTTCTTCAGGAATTCTTACTTTTACTAGTGGTGGTATTAAATTTATTAGTGAATAGATAAGTAAGTCGCTAGGTTTGAAACACAATTCTAACTGCACTGTTTATTTTATTTAACATTTCGATTGTAATGTAATATATATTGTATTTGTTGACGTAGTTTGTAACGCTCATCTTGTAATTATTAGGGAATAAGGCTGATTAGTATGTTGTTTAATAAACATTATGCTTATGCATTAAATTCTCTTTCGTAGACTTTTATTATTTTTCATTATCTCATTATTTTATATCTATAGAATTATCATTTATCACACAATATTCATTATTTTATAACAATCTTCGATAACAAATAAAATATTTCATCTTTTCAATTCACTTCGTTGCGTTATTCTACTCATAAATAAACATACCTCAACATACTCAAGCAATTAAAAGAAAACAGCTCCAGCACAAGATCCCCAAGATGGCACTACATATGAAACATGTGTATATCTTCTAGTCGACTTAAAACATCTTCACCATCATCATTAATCTTGTCAGCAACATCTTACATAGAGAAATTGGTGAGACTTGCAATAGCATCTGCTGATTTTGAGACAGATAATGGGTCATCATTTACTTAAAATTTAGAAAAATACCAACCAGAATTTAGATCATATTACAAGACATCTGATTTCATTAGTGAGAACCCGGAGTGGGTTCAACTATTAGCACTTCATGCCTTCAATTTCCATCTTGCTTAAATAATATTCTAAATAAACTTTAGGTATAATTATAGTTTTACTTTTCACTTCAAATCGTTATATATTTGAAAAAAATCCTCCAGATGTTTTCAATTCCACAATTTATTATTTGAAAACTAGTACTTAACAGTTTAACAAATTATGTCACTTTTTATCAACAACAGAATAATTTATATAATCTAATTTTATTTACTTTCTCCTTTTATGTGTTGAAATTTTATGGTGCAGAATTAGACCCTGTTCGTCAATAAATTAAACAATATTTAACTTTTGTAATGTCCTCGCAGAACGCGGGGCATTACATATCTTTTATTTCTTTATTTCTCCTAGATTGTGTGTTTTTCCTTTATTATTGGGCACTAATATCTCTCTAGGCTGTCGTATAAATTAATTTCGTTGTACGCTTTGGTGCAAATAACATTACAGGAAGAAACCGGTTAGTTCCAAAAATCAGGGCTAAAGTAAGTAGTATTTGGCTTCTATTTCCAGGTTGCATGATAGTGCATCAGTTTCGCTCGAGCCTTCGAGCAGTGCAGATCGCAGGTGAGCCGGAAGTGACTATTTGCTTTATCCACACCTGTAGTGAATTGTTCTTCGACGTTAATTGAGGCCTATTGGGCTGATTGGTGTTATTCTACTCCACTGAAGTTCCTTTAAGTTGTGTTATTATTCTAGTGTGATGCCATATAAGAAAGAATTGCAATACAAACTTATGTTTGATAAGCGATACCGGAGTTCTCGACCCCATTCGAGCCTTGTCTACCAATGGTTAAATGATACTTTTCCCGGTATTTTTGAAAAAATTGTGCATTACAGCTCCACGAAGAGTCTTATAGTATTTACATCTAATTTAAATCTATTACGGCTTATAACCAGTTTTCTTCGACAGTTCCGGACACAGTGCTCTTTAAGCATGCTGACGGTAACACCAGCCTTGTGCGCATTGTACCAGCTGAAGACCCAGTAAAAATGGTTCGAGTTTATGACTTTCCACTTGAAGTGCCCGTAACAGTGTTAGAGGATCATTTTCGGGCCTATGGTACCGTGCGCCGAGTAGAAACGCAATACTGGACCGCCCTATTTCCTACTGGCATCGACAGTGGTGTTAGAATTATACGCATGGAACTGACGAAACACATCCCTTCTCGTGTAATTGTACAGGGTCATAAAGTGAGCGTCTCGTATGAAGGACAACCTACCACCTATTTTTTTTTTGCCAGAGTGTCTCCCACACAGTATCCACCTGCCCAGTCAAGAAAAAACCGGTTTCATTGGGTGTGAAACCTAACACTGTATCTGTTCAGATGACGGAAATAGGGAAAGTGACGCGTCCTGCTCCTACCCCAGGATTTGTGGACCGCTTGGCGGGGCCTACCTCGGACCGTCCGGCCCCGCGCAGGTTAACCCTATCATTGATGGTGAAGATTTTCCTGAGCTACCTCGCCGTTCAGATGATCCTACGTCACACAAACCATTGCAGCCCGAGATGGAAGGGCCTACACTCCTTGCGCCCCCGAAGGAACCTACCGATACGCCACTGGAAGTGTCGAAGATGTCAGTGCAATTTTCAAATCAAAATGTTACAACGATCTCGGCAGAGTCTATGACAAGTGGAAATGAAGCTTTTATTCTTTCTACTGTATCACAGAGTGCTATTTCCGAAGAGTCTGATTCTCTCTCGCAACAAAAACGTCGCAGAGTTTCAAGGTTAGTAACTAAAAAGAATGAACAACCTGTTTCCCAGTGTGTTTCACAACGATCAAAACAGTCTAGTTCACGTGACCAGCTCCCACAAGGCCGATCCACATCGGACTCTGAACTGTAGTGAGTGTTGATAGTTTGTCACCTTTTCACGATACGATAACAACGGTGTTTCTGTGTTGCATCATATTCGCATGTTATGTGGATTTTTTGGTTTCTTTATTTTTTTTCTCGTTAGTTGTTTTCAAGTGGGCCGGAATGTTGGTTATGGTGTGTTCTTTTCTCCCAATATTTCTAAGGATTTTTCAAGATGCCCATTATAAACGCATTCACTCTTCTAACTCTTAATATTAATAGGGTTAGCTCAACACCAAATTTAACGTTGTTAAAGCAGTTTATAGAACGCCGCCGTCCTGATGTATGTTGTCTCACTGAATTGACTTTTCATTCTTTCGATTTTCTCCCTGATTATCACGCTATTGTTGTCAAAACACCACAGGAGTCGCGATACTTGTAAGAAAAGGTTTAGTTTATGATCGTGTCATGCTCTCACCTGATGGTAGAGCTATTAGATGTTATATCTCAGGCATATGTATTATCTTGTTGTATGCTTATTCAGGATTTCTTAAAATTAGAGAGAGGAATGAGTTTTTTACAACGACTATACCAACTATGATTCCCCCTGGTGTCGATCAGTGTATAATGCTGGGTGACTTTAATGCGGTGATAGATCCTAGGGACTCCCTCACCCCCTCACCTCCCTGGCCGTCACTAGTTGAACTTGTGCGTGCCATGAAGCTACATGATGCTCTTTTTGTTTTTAACTCTCCACATGTGATGACATATCGCTGTATGTCCACTCAGAGCCGCCTAGATAGGGTATATGTCACAGATCCTTTATGCAGGGCAGTGCTTCACGTTTTAACCCTCTTGCCCCCTTTGTCAAATCATGCTGCGGTTGAAGTAGCTTTTAAGCTTCCTTTTTCTCTTCCCTCTGGACGAGGTCCATCGTATTGGAAGATTAACAATGCGCTTTTGTCTCGTGAGGACGTGATCGACGAATTTACTACGCGTTTTGAGTATTGGTGTAAGATGCAACGACATTTCCCCAATGTTGACACATGGTGGCATTTATACGGTAAACCTAAAATTCGTAGTTTTTTCCAATGGCGCGGTAAATTGGCACAACAACAGGACCGTACGCTCTCTGAATTTTTCTATCGTGCTCTCAGCGAGTTATGGGCGGCCCCCCGACCTTGGCTAACAGGATCCAAATTCAGGAACTTAAGAGTAGGTTGCGTCAACTAGATTCACATGCATCAATACAAGCATATTTTTCGGAGGATTTTTATCATTGGTTCCCGGACGGAACTGCCTCCATATACCAAGTTGATCTTCTGTTTCGGAAGCGGAAAGCTACGTACATTGATTCCCTACTAACGGCGGGCGGAATGGTCGTTTCTGACTCGTTACAAATACTCCAAGAATTCACAAGGCATTACACAGCTTTTACGAGTGTGCAGCCTCTGGATCTCTCTAACGCCCCGGAACTCTTGTCTGCTCTGCCTTACAAGTTGACAGAGACTGACTCTCAAGCCTTAATATGTCCTATCACTGAGGATGAATTTTTTTCTGTTCTTCGAGGAACCAAAGGCCGTAGCTTCCCTGGAATTGACGGTCTGAGGTTTGCTTTTTATAAACGTTATTGGTCTTTTCTTCGCCGTACACTAGTTACCCTGTTTAACGCATGGTTATCTGGGGACCCCTTTTCTCAAATTGTGGTAATCCTTCCAAAGTCCTCCACTGCCCGATTCGTGACCGATTATAGGCCGCTGTCCTTATTACCAGTGGATCTTAAATTATTTACAAAAGTTCTTGCTGCCAGACTCCGTCCTATTATTCGGAAATACATTAGCCCGTATCAAGCTGCGCTACATGACTCGCATAATATCCAATACACGTTTCGCTCCTTGCGAGATCTATTTGCGTATTATCACCTTCACAATGTTCCCGCTGGCGCACTCGCAGTGGATTTAGCCAAAGCTTATGATTCAGTAGACCATCAGTTTCTCCATCTGACGCTTGAATCTTGGGGTTTTCCCACTGTTTTTCGCCAGGTAATTCATAATCTATATGACCAGGCTCAGTTCAGCTTGCAAATAAATGGACATCTATCCCCAAACATCTCTTTACGACGCGGAGGTGCGCCAGGGGTGCTGTCTTAGCACCGTTCTTTTTGCTTTGGTTTTAGACCCACTTCTCCATCGTTTGGCCATGTTGTCTTCTAATGGACCCTCCTTGTTCCGCAGTCAAAACATTTTTGGGTATGCCGACGATTTGACCATCACCGGAGTTGATCCTGTCTCACTACAGGGCGTGTTTCCTGTACTGTCACGTTTTTCACGATGCTCGGGTTTGCAATATAACGACAACAAAACACAAGTGCTGTCTTTTAATGGTTTCCAGCTCCCAGAGGATCCTTTGGTTTCTCCGGCTTTACCGCATGTCACTTCACTTACTATTTTAGGCATCCCCTTCACGTCTAACCCAACTCCCAAATATGATGAAGTATAGGCTCCCCTTTTAACGGAAATTCGTAAGTTGTTCTATTCACAGCGCTTCCGTAGGCTCCATTTACTTCATCGTATTAATTTTATCAATATTTTTGTTGTGTCTAAACTGTGGTACAGAGCGCGTGTTTTTCCCTTCCCAGAAATTTATGCCAAACGATTTGAATCCTTATTCCTTTGGCATATTTGGCCAGGTTTTTATTTTCGCATTCCCCGTCAAGCCCTTTATTTGCCTCGTTCCGCTGGCGGATTGGGCTTAGTCAATATTCGTATCAAATGCCAAACGTTGTTTATGGCTGACACTTATGCGGCGCTCTCATCACCCAGCTCTATCACTAATCATTGGGTAAGTTGTTTTTGGAAGGATTATGGTCAACCACAGAACCCTCCTTATATTCAATTCGTTGATCAGTGCCCGGCATATATCAAAACGTTTATCCGATATTGGAATTATTCCGGGATGGTTCTCCACCCTCAACAACACACTGCGCGCTCGTTATATAGGACACTCACCGCGCATTCTTTCTCTAACACTATTTTACGAGTACCTCAGCTGTACCCACACGTAGATTGGCCGAGGGTGTGGTCTAATAACTCGAACCCTGTCATACCTGAGTACATGCAGGTTTTGTGGTTTCAGGTAGTACATCAACTTCTCCCGACACGGGCGCGTCTCTATGAGATTCAACGAGCCCCAGATGCCTTGTGCGAGCACTGCCAGCAAGAGGATACATTAGCCCATCGATATACACACTGTGTCGGCTCGCAATCAATTTGGCACACCATACAGGAGGTGTTGGAACGCATAACCGTTCGGCCGCCTTCATACTACACGGTGCAATTCATGTTATTCCCTGATTTTCATTTTTATCCCCCCACTAAACATCCAGCGGTGCTGTTTCTTATTGCCAGCACTCTCGTATATTTTCAGCGCTTCACAACCTTGTTAGATGCACGCACGCATTTTGACTTTTTGAAACGTACAAGTCGAAAGTTATAAACCCCGACAAGGACCGGCACTTTTTTAACCGGTTTTTGGAAGTAGTTTTGCACTTACTCACATTCCTGTCTTTAACACTAGCAAATGGATTTTTTTGTCATATAATATTCTTTTGTGATGTATAGTATATGTGTTATTATGTAATATAATACGGAGGTTTCAGCCTCCTTTTGTACTTAATTATGTTTGGCTAACGTGGTTGTGTTTCCTGCTTGTAGTTTATGTAAGGAAATAATAAAAATGATAGTGTACAGGTAACGTAATGGTTTTATGAATAATACAGCTATCTAACTTAGGTTCAAATCCTATTCATGCCAAAGTTAATTTTTTACAAAGTTCTGTGAATAATTGACTTATCATACTGGACAAGCAATAAATAAGAATGTGGAAGCAAACACATGTATCATGATAGAAACGATTTACGAATATTAGTTGGGAAAGGGCAAGAGAATTATCAGGATTTTCTAAAGACATCATTGGTCTGCAGTATACACTTTTCGTGTTATCGTTCTCAGAAAGAAACACTACACCATTTGTTAAACAAAGTTTGGCTACAGCAATCGGTGGTGTAGTGGTAACGTGCCAGTCTTCCAAACGGAAAGTCTTGGTTCGATTCCCCATCAGCTAGTATGATTTTTTCGCATAAAATAATGGCTGCAAAGATTCACCTTCTGATGGAGAACTTACAAGGCATCTCTTGGGATAGTTCGAGTAAACAGTGTCTGCGTTCTACATCATAAACTGCAATGATAAGTATGTTTCATTTTTATATTCGTCCCCCCATCTCTCTCTTTCTTGACGTTTCCCTATCCTGTCTTTCCATGTTTCACTTCTTCCTCTCTCTCCCTCACACACACGCACTTCATGTTCCAAAGTTAAAATGGAGCAAGACCCCGATATACGTACCTGGTCTGGAAAATCTAATTAACTGGAAACTTATGTGTTGTGTTTTTCGTGCTCAGTTTCAGTTTGCAGTTTTTTTGGTTCAGTTTGCATTTGTAGTCTGAAATGGAGGATATGACTACTGGTTATATTAGAATGTATTTTGGACAGTGGCGGCTAAATTTAGTGTTGCAGCGTTGCGCAACGACCAAAGTATTTCAAGAAGAAAAATATTATTATCAATAGTAGTAAAGAACAGAAAAAATACTTTTTAATACTTGCATGTATACATTTTAAATAACATATTTTTTACTTCTGTAACTGTCCGTTCCGTTAATCCGTTTTAAAAAGCGAAAAATAATCCGTCACAGAGTCTCTAATTTATATTGTGTTGCAACGAGCATGGAACGACCAGATTCCTTCAGCGCGGCAATTTGAGCAAATGCTAAGTCTCCTTTCCCCTATCTCAGAAGTTAAAGGGACTGGTCGTTGCAGTGCTTCTGCAACACAGCACGGTTTCCAGTGAACGAGAAGGTTTTTCACGCTAAATAAGATTTCTGAATTTTCTTTCACTAGCAAGTAACAAATGGAATTTGTTTTATGCATTCATATTTTTAAATTACGGGACTATACTGAAGCAAATCAATATAATGACAATTAAAAAAGTGATTGCAAAATTACAAAATAAGAAAGAAAATATCTAGTAGAGGAGAAAACAAATGAAAGTATACCCACATTTACAAGTTAATTCTTAGCTTATATTGATAATGAAGGCTTCTTCTACAGTAATTTGTGAATCAAATGTTAAGTCTGTGTGTAGAATCGCTCCCTTCCCTCCCTCTGTGGATAGTATTTTAGTATAAACATATTTCTTTTATAAAATAAGTATATTTTATACTCTTGATAAAAATTTATGTAGGGAACGCCACATTGAATTTGGGACTAGTTAGCAATGCTCAGGTGCGTAGCCACGAGGGGGGTCCACCGGGTCCGGACCTCTCCAAAATTTCGAAACTTGACTAACATTTGTACACTTTCTTAATAAAGTATACTTTTTAACACAGAAACGATTGATGTATACTAAATATTTTATTTTACGCCTCATCATATACTCTTCTTTTCTTATAAAAATAATCTTTCTATCATTTTTTCTAAAAATATAGGTGACAGTAAGTAGGAATTACTTATCGTCTTTTCGGGTGCAGTATAAGACAGGTTCCATATTCTGTAGACGTATTGGACCTACCTCAAATACTTTGAACCCCTCCCAGTTAACATTTCAGGGTGTAGAACTGGCAGTGCTGTTTGTTTTGATGTTCTTTGATTTTTGGTTTCTGTTACATGCTGATCCTTCATCTGGCGGGTTTCGAGGTTTCCTTTCCAGAACATATCACATTGGTAAGCATTGTTTCGCCTCATGTGGAAGTATATTGTGTTCATCGTGCATTGCGTAACAACCAAGACGGATGATTTGGAATGTAGTTTTTTTTTCTTTTACGCACATCTGTGTGTGTTGATGTATGAATATGTGATATTCGGAATTCATACACCAGTACCTATTTTGTATCAGCTGGTTTGGTTTTTAATTATTAGGTTTAATTTTATTGTGTGTGCTTTAATTCTGTAAATAACCTACAAATTCTGAATGAATTGTATACCATGACTACTGTAAATAACTTACAAAAAACATTGACCAGCTTTCAACTGAGGAAAAATTTGCAATTAAGGCTTAGACAAAACAAGCAAAGGGCAATTCAGGAGAATGTTCGAAAAAAAATCCAGTTTAAATTTACAGGATATCTTATGCAGTAGTGTTGTTTGCACCAGATACATTTCCTCAATTTATTTTAAATTTTCCTGGATAAACTGTGAATAAAATGTGTTCAATGTACATTACTTTTATGACACTAATCTCTGCTACGAACTCTCTTCAGTCAACGCTGAAGAGGAATTCGGATCACTGTCAAGGACTGAGTTTGCTAGAATGAATCGTTTTCAATAATCTAGAAAAAATATTTAGTAAGTCTACAAAGCTTTGAAATTAATATTAACATTATTATGGCGTCAGCAAAAGACGAAAAGTTTTTTCCACATGAGAAAGAATTAACACTTTCAAGGAATTGAATGTCCCAAGAAAGGTTATCACCATTGGTTATGCTTTCCATCGAAAAGTACCTGACAATAAGAATACCAGAGTTCAACCAGCATGTATTAGACAGATTTGCTCCAATCAAAGAGAGGAGAATGAACTTACTAATTAATTAAGGTGATTAATCGGGTAAAATGTTCTGCATTTTTTATTTTTTAAAAACAGAATTTTATTTAATTTAACATGTCACATAGTATTTGCATCTAAAGTTATGTTGATTAGTCAATGAGTCAACTTTATATCTTCTGTCTCTTATCGTTCGTACTGCAACACCCGAAACCACAATCCACCGGCTGCCACTGATTTTTGGATCAGTACGTCCAATGAACACTACCGAATTTGCAATCGAACCACGCGGAAACAAAGCATGTGTGTTAAAGTTTTGACATTATCCTAAAGGTGTCTCGGAGATCTACAGTTCTACTTGACATTGAGTATGCTATCCATTATGAAAGTGAGATAATGAATGTTTAAAGCATCCTCTATATAATCGAATAGTTCTGAAAAAAATATGTAAACACAAACGTTACTTCTATATTACTGTTGGATTTCTGGAAACGGAACTTTATAATGTTAGGTTCTTTTCTTACTACATTTGAATTCCACAGTTTTATATGTTGTCCCTTTTCTTTTCTTCTTCTCTGCTCTCTCTCTCTCTCTCTCTCTTCCTCATTTCTGAAACTCTGTGTAATAGACATTCATTCGTTTACAATTTTTCATTGTGTGTGTTTCAGTTTCTCCCTACATCAACCTATGAATCTTGTTTCGTCTCGGTTTTGTTATTTCATTTTATCGAAACTAATATTTGTGTAGTTTGAAATTAGAATTTGGATCATGTTGTTAGCTAATTTTAGTGTGGGAGAGAAGAAAGGAAAAGAGAGAGGGGGTCTCTTACCTGACACGATTATGGGATAAGAAGGTGTATATTGGGTGTCCTAACTGCACGGTGTTAGCTGTCGCAATTTTTGTTGCGGAGTGTACATCTCAGTATTACAAATAGTGCCGTGAACATATTCTGAAATCTGAATACATGCATATTTATAATCTGTATGTTTCTACTTAGCAAAAAACATATTTCAAATCGAAGTAGTAGTTCTCGTAGTTCATCCCCCCGGGATTTGCACCAGTGGTGCAAATTATGCTACTTTGAATACACACACAAACTATTGCTACTGAATTGTTTTATTTCTGAAAATTTAAATATTTACATTGGCCAATCAGTCAGCGCCAGAATTTCACTGGATTTTCAACGTTTTATCAAAAACTTCCCTTTTTCTCTTTTGCTAAATTTACCTACAAATTTTCCTTAGATTAGGGAAATTTCCCTTAAAATTACGAACACTGGGCTACAACAGAGTAAATGAATTGTGAAATGATAAGTTAGTCCGGCAGGTGGCAGACCAAACATAAGATATATAATTTTTATTTTGTATATTTCTATATTATCAATGTCTATTCTATTTTTCATCCTCTACTGTCTCTAAAGAAAAATATATCAAAATCAAAGATATGCAGATAAATATTTTTAGATTTCACAAAATAGTATCTTCATTATGACTAATTGTATCATTTCTCCTGTGATTAGGCCCATAGCCAACCCAAAAATTTAGAGACACTATTTCTGAAAATTTCTGAGGTTAGGTAGAAGTTAGAGTGGTCATATTATAGTTCATTACTATATTATAGTTTATTTTCAAGCCTACCGTGAAAATTTTAGAGGGCCAGTAAATATTTGAAAACCTTATCACCTTTTTAGTGATCGCTGCAACATCTACGAGATGGCAAAATCTAGTTCAATATACAGTCGGCTCAATGCTACTTACAGTTAGCTATTCTTCATCTAGTGTCAATATAATAAATCTATTGTTTAATTGTGTTATTCTGTAGACGATTCTAATTGTTTATTGCTTTGAGTACACTGTTTATATATATATGTTGTCATTTGTAATATACGTGTATTACATTTTAAACTGTGTACTTTTGAACTTACCAAAATGAGATAGATATTGTTGAATTCTAACAAATAGGTCTACATTACGAAATTCTGATTATTCTGTAAATTCTGATTATTCTGCAAAGACGCACGAACATTGGTGAAAATTGAATTAATATAATCAAATGATGCGATTTTAAAATAATATGTACGCAAATGTTAAGACTAAGTGTATCATTGCTACGAGTGTCTGCATCTGCACCACTGTTAGGAGAAGCCATGATTTGATATTTAACAAAGTTTTTTTTTTTTTTTTTTGTTTACAGATATGCTACGTAAATATAGGCATAAACAGTCTGTCCCAGCAGGATATCATTTATTATTGACAACTACTGAACATACTCTTTAGTGCTATAAAAATTCTCGGAGTACGAATTAACCCCTTGCGTACCAGTGACATGCATGTAAATGTCATAAAATACTCCGATGCAAAATATCAGTGGCATCCATGGGGATGTCATGAAAACGTATCCTCTATTAAGGGTCGTATTAATCCTGGAGATGATGAATATTTTTAGTGGGTACAAGGCACGAGCTAGTTCTACTATTTCTTCTTAGGTGACAGCAGGACCGTGCCGTCGGGGGAGGGGGGCGAGCGGGGCGATGGCCCCGGGGCCGAAGTAAGAAAAGTTCGGGAGAAAAAAGGGAAAAAGATAGGAAAATTGCTTGGAATATATGTATGGGAGCACCGTCGTATACTCTTGCCCCGGGCGCTGATTTTCCACGGCACGGCCTTGGGTGACAGCACCTAACTGACAGAAAATATAAAAGAGTTTTGTGTCAGTAGATGGCAGGCCTAATTGTGTATTCAATTACGACACAGTGGGGCCGCGGTGGCTCAGTGGTAGAGCGTTCACCTCTGGTGCTAGGGGTCTCGGGTTCAAACCCTGCTCCCGCCAAGTGAACTTTGTGGTGGACAAACACCGTGTGCGTGGGTTTTCTCGGGGTTATCCCGTTTCCTCCCACTTTCTTCATTCCACCATTTCATTCATTACTCATTATCACCGTCTCCTTTAGCCTAACCGGCATAACCGTGGGACGTAAAACTCAAAATTTCATTTCATTTCATTTTCATTTCAATTACGACACATGTGTTTGTTTCGACTATAAACAATTAGCAAATTCGAGATCGGAAAAAAGAAAAAAAGTTCGTCTTTGATCTCCGGTCAGTGTTACCAACCTGAAGCATCAAAAATTAACTTCAGAACATCAAAATTTCTCTTCTCAGTCCAAATGTTCCACAATGCAAATATATATATATATATATATATATATATATATATATATATATATATATATATATATTATAATATATATATTATAATATATATATTATAATATATATTAATAAGTAATATGAATGCTCTCCTCGCGCTTGTAAATAACCTTGCCCTATACAACGGTCTAACCAATCTATTAGCAGTAAATAGAAAATATGCTTGCGCATAGGAAATTGATACCTGGAACGCAAGGGGTTAAAGTTTTAGGGTTAATTATGTTTTATCATACCTTATGCATTACATATCGTAGCCTGTTAATCTTATATTTCAGTTTCAGTCTCACCTTAATAAGCGACGTGGTTCTTGCGCAACATTAATTTTAATTTTTTAAAAATAAATAAATAAATAAATAATCGATTTTTGGAAACTAGACACGAGCTTTTGCACTAACATATGTCATTTTGTTCAGCTCAGCGAGGTGTATCGATTAGTACGTGTCCCATGTTTTGACATTTTTTCTCGGTTAACGCTAATAATATAGTGGAATTTAAGTTATTATCCAAGATACTTGACACCCCTGTCAGAGATGACTGTAAATAGGCTATAATGAGCAAATTAATGGATGAAGGTGCAGTGTTGAATGAAGGCAAATCAACTTATCATTTCCTATTTAAGCAATTTTCCGCCTAATGTATCGGATCGCCGTTGGTCCACGATTGGTCTGCCAACATACATTCGTCGCACTATCGGGCCGAAGGTAGCATGCTAATGGGGTTTGTGCTTCTTTCCAATAATTGCTTGTAATTTATGGAGAATGTTTCGTATCTTTCATAAGTTAACAACTTATCCTATTTGAGATCGAACTTACAAGTTAGGACAACTGTCAGTATTGTGTCACAGCAACGCAGTTTGCTAAGAATATAGTAAAGGAATGCGAAACTAATCAGTTCCTCATTTCCCCATCTTTTACCTTTGCAATATATGAATTCTTACATTATAGTTTTCCTCCTGTTTATATTGTTCAACTGAATATCCATTTTGGTCAAAGTTTTGTTAATTCTAGCTGGAATTTCCATAGATGGAAATATGTCAAATGCGACATAGCTCCCTCTACCTAAATTTTCGTATTCAACTTGATACGGTACTACACAGAAACGTCTGACATCAGTTTCTCTAATCTTTTAATTTGATTCAATACCAATTGAATTACACTCGTAAATGGGATATAAACTTTTGTTTAGCATCGATCAATTGATTAATGTGCATTAAGAAAAAAAAACAGTTATTTATGTAGCTATCTACGTTGCCAAATCGACACTAGTTCCTTTTCGTGGCTAAGTGGCTAACGTGCTTGTTTCCTGTGCGCGTGGTCCCGTGTTCATTCACCTGTGGGGTACTTGAACAAAGAAAATTTTGAATTTCACTCTCCTGGTAGTTTCTGTCTTATATAACCTCGTTGTTGTAGAGGAGGTTAAACTCCAACCAAGTAACCTGCACAATAAAGTCAGTTCCTCTATCTAGTTTCAAGGCAATTTGAATTTACGAATAATCTGAATTTTAATATGTAGACATGGCAGTGGTGCCCACCCCCCCTTATGTCCATGACGCACCCCCCGCAATTGTCTATCCATAGGTATTCTTCCATGAAAAAAAAACTTTTCGATTAATTTTACCCCCCCCCCCGTCAAACATATTTATATAGATTTTTAACCCCCCCCAAATATTTCAATGACGCAGTTTGCGTCATAGCCCCCCCTTGTGGGCACCCCTGGACATGGTTCACGTGAATTTCATTTGGGTGTTCCATATTAAAAAAAAAAAAAAAAAGTTTAACGATAGCCTTGTTTAAAAGTATAAATCATACGGTACCACTCTCTTTTTTGAAAAGCTATTCTCTCAATAGCAATATCAAATACTACAGCGTATGAAGATCGATAATTTAAGTTACATCTACTAATCTGGGTTTCAATACATAGGCCATAACCTAAGTTTTACTAGTAGCAAGAGTAAGACAGGTTTCTCTCGCTATTTTAATAAATAGTACAGGGCTATAGCACCTACATAGTATAGTACATTGGAAAAGCTGTTGCAATTTTTTAACGAAGAATTTTGATTTGTTAATGATAAGAATCAATAGTACTATTTCAATTAAGACAGTCAAATAGAACAATGCATTAATTTTTGTGGAGATTAATGCTCGTATAGAAATGTTAGGAAAAAAAATTAGCAGAATAACTTTTGCGCATAACTGATGGTAGTTACTTATTTTGTTCCTGTGGCATGATGGGAGTTAGGTATCACAGTGACGCCATCTTGAGGTAGGCGTAGACTGCCTGTAGTGTCTATCGGATGTTGTATTTATGTGAAACTATAGACCGACTAGATGTACTTGCTCGTAAGTATATTGTAATGTAATATATTAATCTATACATTGGTTTATTGAAAGCTGCATCCTCAATCTCGTAATCAAATATGGGCTGCTCCCCCTGAATGACTGTCCCCCTATATGTTCTCCATTTGCCGTGTATTTTAATCTTGTTAATAAACACGTGTATGTAGAGATATTTAGTTTGCAAATTAAATTAAGTTAATAGGATTGTTTAGGAGAAACGTGACCACATATCTTGTATATATATTCAGATTTCCGGCTTGAAATACATTTAGTGTGAAAGGGTGCTGAGGAGGTATTGCGTCGTCTGTACCACACCCAGCAAGGGAGGAAAGCAAACTGTGGTCAGATGTGTGCGTGCGTGTGTGAGTGAGTGTGATAAACTAAAAGGCAAAGAGTTAAATAATATTTGTTTTCATTCATAGGAGTGAAACGTGTTTAGAAAGCTGTAAAGCTGCAGGATCACTTCCATCACGGCAACGAAAACGGCAGGGTATAGATAATATTGGCTAAGCAACCCTCCGAGGGAATGAATATGGCGTGTTGCCTTTCGGAAGAGGCGAAGGAGCAGAAAAGGATAAACCAAGAAATCGAAAAGCAACTTCGGAGGGATAAACGTGACGCAAGAAAAGAGCTGAAGTTACTATTATTGGGTATGTACTTTTTGACTTCCGCATGTTGATTTATTATAGGGACATCAATCAGCCATGTCCCATTGCTATCATGGTGAACTTTGTAAACATAACTGTGCATGCTATTATGGTAATTGAAAGTGCTGAAATTTAAACTTATTCTAAACATTTTAATGCATTATGCTACTTTATGTGTAATTCTTCCCATACTCTGCAATATTTACATTGAAATGTGCCATGAAGTTTTAGTGTCAGGTTCACTATGGCATCTCAGTGGTTTAGAAACATAGTATAAACGTTGACAGACGTGAAGAAATATGATGTACGATAATACTTCTACATTAGGTATCATTGATTTTTCATCTGAACAATAAATGTAACTGAATAGTAATTTCTTGTTGATGTTACGATATGAATTTCTGTAGTTCGTTATGACGAGTAACAAAATGTCGAACGTAGACACAACGTATTATTTTAGCATTTCTTTAGGCCAATGTTTAGGTGAAGCCTTTTTTCGAAAAAATGTTACAATTTCGCCAATTTTTGTTAGGTTAGGTTAGAGCTAACTACTTCCATCATTGTATTCATATTCCCTTATGTACGCTTCTAGTAAGTAGGACACTTCCTACACATAGTCTCACAGCATTTCTCATCCTTACAATATGTAACTACTTGTATTCCATTCTTAAATGACACACAAATCAATAGCGCTACCCTTACCTCAACTCATTTCCCCTGTAAAGCTTCTATTTTGTACCTAATTTTGGCCCCCTTCATCTAAATCTAGCCCTTTCTGGAGCTTTTCAACATTTTTGGAAAGAATTAGTTTATACATGCCGTTTACCTTACATTGTGTGTGTCATTTTTCTCATACGAGCTTTCTCGGAAGTGTTGCTGATAGTATTTATAATTTGTGTCAACTTTATAACGCCCGCTCCAGTTTTATTCTTCGTAAACGCGGGAAACGCCACTAAATTACTTTTCACTGAATAGGCCCAGACTCCCCTAAAGTTTCTCATCTTATTCTACGTTACCCGAAGCTACCTGAGCTAGTCTTACATTTCTATGGATATGCAGACTGAAGCGTGCTATGTAAAGTAAAGCCAGTAATTTCCGCTTTTGGAAACAAATCTTGTATTTTCAATTTTTGCCTTTAAATAGAGAACTGAGAATTAACTAATTTGTACCCTTGTACCTCGTGAGTTAGTTTTCAGCTGTTACAAGCCGAAAACTCTCAATTCTTGTGTTGTAAGTCAAATATAGGGGTGAGATTAATCGTGGTTTAATGTTAGAGTAATCTACATGCTACACTGGGTTGCAGATATCAGTGTAGGCTTCATAATGGACAGCTGTAATCGCCGTGTGCTTACCACGATTCTTCGTACTTATTCGTGTTTGTCAATTCCTCTCTATACAGTGGGTCGTATTCAAAATCGGTTTTACGTGTGAGTAACGTCGTACTAACGATTTGACTACCGCGTTATTAGAATTTCCGTATTGATGAAGAATTTGATTATCCACGATTGATGTCTAATGTCAGTAGAGGAAGCCATGACCTTTCCGCAGGCTGTCTAGCAGAACATATTAGCAGAAAAACAATAGACATATTTCGGCCTAACTTTTTTTTCTTATATAATCTATTTCGACAACCTTCCAAAAAGTTCTTGCTTGATTTTTCCGTTTAAAGTCGTGGGATATCACAAATGTAGTTACTGTTTCTGAATATAGCCAATGTGTCATGTGGGAGTGGCATTTTGTCTCGTAAAATCCTTCTTCCGTTCACTGTAGTATAAGGATCGCTCTATTTTCAAAGAGCAGTTTGTTTGCTCACGTACAGGTACAATTAACCCTTCGTTGCCATATCTGCTTCAGATTTTGTATCAACTTATTGACTCCTTACTTTGACAATAACATATTTTAACTACTGTGTTGGTGGACATTATTTTCCTGTTTTATCAAATAAGTAGTTTCTCGAAGTGATATGCAGCTGGACGAATGTACGTCGAGCTTTTTCGCTAATGTCGTAATATACCATGAAATGAATCCAGAGTGGTCATTTCATGAACAAGGCCAATTTACACAAGTGGCTAGTTTGCGAAGTTTTAAGATACAGTGATATTTATATTGTTCACAGATAAGTGCTAAATTAAGCAGTTGCACAAATTACAAAAGTGGCCAGCTTAACTATAGGTAGGTCGATGTAATTTGTTTTCTGTAAATCAAGAAGTAATATGAGAGTTTTTTTTCTTCTTTTTAGTTTAGGTTCCGTCAATTATGCACCGAGGCTAAGAGAGACAGTAATGATGAAGATGGAATGATAAAGGAGGAGGAAACGGGAGAACCTTTAGTAAACCCACGCATACGGTATTTGTCCACCTCACTTGGCGGGAGCTGGGATCGAACTAGGGACCCCACATGCCACAGGTGAGTGCATCACCACTGAACCACCGCAACCTTAAGAAAGTTGTGTAAAATACTTGATCAGCTTAATGAAAACATTAACACAAAATTTTACACAGTGGGGGGTTGTTTTTTGGAACTGAATCCAAACTTTAGCACACTTCAAAATACAATTTTAAGGAAATGGAGTTAGTATATTTTGGTTCATGTTGTTTTTATTGTGACGAAAAGGAAAGATGGAAAGGGAGTCGGCCTTAGGAGAGGGGAGCTAGATATGTTTTATTTTTTTTTTTTCTTTTAATTATTTTTTAGGAGTCCAAGAAACTGTTTATGGTTATTCTTGTGTAACCACATTTAGGCCAAAAGTAAATATATAGTTGCAGTTAATAATGGAATCTATCGGGGTAGATGAAATTTTCTAGTGTAACTTCCCAAACGTTCGTCCCAATGAGACTGATGGCGAATGACAGTGAATGGTTCTGAAATTAAATTTTTTGAGCTCCCTTATTGGGAATCGAACCCGCAACCACATACCTCAAAACCACACGCACTACACCAGCAAGAAGGGTTATATAGGCTACATGTTATATAAGCAATACTGTTCTCATCTTTGTATGACTTGAGTTTTTCTTGCTTCTGCATTAATAATGATCAATATTTCGATCTACACGTAGATCATCTTCAAGATCATTTTCTCTTTTAAACTGGAAACCTGGTAAATTCTTTAGGCTATCTTCATGTATTCCTCCTATAAAGAAAATTGTCATCTCAGTAGCCTGAAAAATACTCAATTATATTACTGGAAATAAATTCTTAGCCGATTTATATATATAAAATTGTTAATTGTGAGCTGCTGTTCTTTTAGCTTGTTAGTGGACAGATATAAATCGGCGAAAATTTATACACAGTTATGCAGTTGAGTGTTTCTCAATTACTGCGGTGTTTTAATTTCCTTTATAGGACATTACAAAAAGTTAACCTAAAGAATGTAAAAGGATACCGAAGGTCCACATATGGATTGAAATATTGATGTTTGTGAATTGATATGTAAAAGAAACAACGGCACAAAGGTACCCTGGTTTTAAATACATTATATAGCCTATATATATATTTCTCTTTTGAAGTCGTTATTGCTCTAATTTACTAGTAAATACATCTCTCTTACTGCTTTGACTTTACCATTTTCAGTTGAAAGTATTTTGGTCAGTGTGAGGGTAGGGGTGGAATTTCGTCTTCGTTTCTTCAGAAAAAAAAAAAAAAAAAAAAAAAGACCTTTAATTTTGTTTTCTGAATCTTAATTTGTTAATTGTAAGGCTTCAGAGTTGGGAGGGAGGGAGAGAGTGCTAATATGACAAAAATTTCGATTTACAATTCCCTTCTCTCTCGCTCTCTCTCTTTTAGGCTACGTTGGCTTCATTGATTATAAATCTTTGATCTATTGTGCGTGTTTTGCTTCTTGTTTCATGTATGGAATAAGCTACTGGCATTTGAATATAACTGTGAATATCGCATTTCATTGAAAAAATAGCGTATTCCAAGGGAGTTACATGAGGAAATGGATTTGGATACCTAAAGGTTAAAAATCTTTGATTTAATTCTAATGGAGTGTAAGGAACATTGATTAACATTAAATTCGATTTTACTGACTTGCAAGTCAAATGACAATCGAGTTAATGTTATTTCCCAATATTGTCTCTAGCATTTTTGCTCAATGGGCTTAAGTTTATTATTTCCGCTTGTGTGTGGAATTCCTCATATTTTTCGTGCTTTAACGTCGGCTGAAATTTTACTTAGACAGGTATTTGTAAGGTAGTACTTCCACTACTAAATTTGTTCCCATACTTAGCAACGTATACAGTAGTATCTTAGAATTAAATATCTGTTTGAGTAAGTAATCTCCACCGGCAATTAAAAAGTGACAAAAATACATGAGAAATTCCATATACAGGTTTGGTTGCCTGGGTCCACTGAGGAAAAATATTTGAAATGGTTGGGAAATACCATTCATTGGATTTTTACTGGAACAGGAAATTCAATGTTTTTCGTTTGCAACTCTGCCTTCATGCAATAGATTTTACAATTAACGAAGATTTTAGAGAATTCAGTACTTGCAGGTTTCATACGGGGGAGACGGCAGGAAAAAAATAAATAAGTAAATAAATACTGCTTAGAGGAAGACATAGTAGCACAGAAGCTATTTTTATTTTTATTTTGATATTAAAAATATTCTTGCATCACTTGGTTCAAAGGCTCTTTTTTCGAGCTCTCATATATCCAGTTTGAGGAGGGTTCTGCGAGCCGTAGGGAATTATACAAATACAATTTTTTTTTTTTTCTTCTTAAGTTAATGTCGTTATGCAGGCCTGAGGCTATGAGGCGTGGAACCTGAAGCATTAGGCGGTTTTATATACGATGCAAGCGTTTCCACCGGGAAATAACAACTTTGGATCACGCACATAGAAAGCAGGTGCGTTAACTAACTTGGCCACAGTCACAGTCTTTTTATGGTTGGGTTGTTGCAAGTAAATATATTTAAAATACTAGTGCTTGTCTTCATTAAGAGGTTGTTCCGTGTATTTTTTGTGTAAAAGGGTTCATTACTTGATGTTGGTATGAAAGCACGAATAGATGGAATATCTTATATCTTCAGTGATGATGAGGGACTTCATCTCTAATTAATGAATCAAAACCTTGGTAATAGCGTAGAAGTTGGTCTTCGTTCTCAAATTTGAAAAATTTCTAAAGTGAAGATATTCTGTTCTCCACCACAAAATGTAACTTTAGCTCTTGAAACATTTGTCTGATATTTTAATTGTATTTTTTTTCCAAGGCACAGAATATGACTGAACAGAATAGTTACAATTAACACTGATACTGTAAAGCTATTCTGCTTTAGAAGTAAAATGACAACATAGAAGTTAGGTAAAATGTCTGTATAACATAATTGAATAAAATAGCAGCTTCATTATACAAGTGTACAAACCATTCGCTTGAAGTGTTCCCATCTAATCCAAAGTTAGTAATTTTCATTCATTTAATGTGAAATTACGTACATATTTTATTTGCTATTTTTTTAAACAAGCCATTGTAATTAAATGCTTTGTTTTTCATCTTCTAACGAGCATAATTTCATGAAGCAAATTGTTTCCTCCTCATTTAAATTAGAGATTATTATTATTATTTTCGTGTCTTGTAATCGTTATTCGTGAGGATAGTTTCTTCAGTCTCAAAATTGATTTATTATATCGAATTAAGGAAGTTGGAACTATTAATACTTAACCCTTGTTAGTAATAACTAATCCGTTTGGTGACGGGATGGAAACAAATATGTGAATACTTAATAAGTAAGACTTGGGACAAGCTTTGTACCGTTCTTAGTTGAGTTGAACTGTTGCGGTTGTCTTGGATATAAAATTAGGTGTTTCTTTAACTCATTCTAGTTTGTGACGTGATGTTTTGAGAGACAGGAATGACCGGAACTCGCGTGCTCTTTAGGGATTGACATATCATCATATTAATATTTACTTACAACAGTTGATCGAATGAATTATTTCTAGTTGCTTCCACTTTTGACTGTGTAACAACTCGCTACTAAAATATTTGTACCTGAGGGCGTAGTTCCTAACTGTGTCAGCGGATTAGTTATTTCTTTGACAGTTTTATCGTGTTCTTTAAACCAATGTTTGTCAGTAATTTTTATGTCAGCAAGTCCGTAAATAAAGATGAATCGCACCTGCCCCCCCCCCCCTTTTTTTTTTCTAACCAGAAACTACAATCTGAACATTCACATGAGATGTAATTACACTTTAATAGTCATAACCGATAGAGATGTTAGAATTCGGATAAATCTGATAGCATTTCCTTGCTTTTATCTTCTTTACTGCACTGTCATATTCATTACTAATTATGGGCTGCTCCACGTGTGTGCACGTATTGCCGAGCTGCCCCGGCAGAGAAGATTAACATGCTGTTGTGTACTAACCCGTCCTTGTGTTTGTGTATCGAGTTTGCACATTTCTTGCATGCTATGACATTTTAATTCATAAATGACCGAACACCTTTTACGTACTCCAGACTTTGCTTTTACTTTATTATATCTGTGATACTATGCTTTTTTGTTCTTGGGTACTTCATTTTTCCTGTCAGAGAAGGGTGCAAAAGACCTCGATGTCGACGCGCCCATATAAACCCTTTTCAATCAATCAATCAATCGGATAAATCTGAGAAGAATATTGAGTTACTGCATATTTAGAAAGTAAAAGATTGTCAAGAACGAAAAAAACTTTTGAAGTTGTGATAATAGCAAGTGAAAGATTGTAAGATAATTTATTGTGCACTGGCTCAAGAGGAAACGCGATTATCCTTAAAACTTGGCACTCCAGATAAGATTTTTTTATGTTTGTTTATTTAGAACTGTCTTCTATACATGTAATATTATCCTTACTATTACTAGATATAATATGTCAAAGTCCGTTTAGAAATACTAGCCTATCTACAATTTAGTATCAGTGTCTATATTGTAGTTCAATATAATTCTGTCTCATCGTTATGTGATAGAGCTAAGGGCTATTCCACCGAAAATCGCACGATGCAGATTGCACACCGTTTTTGAAAATTCTGATAATATGCACACACATAGGTAGTGTTTCGTAAACAGTGCTACAATAGAAATATCGGATTCTATTTCGTATGACCACATATTTCCAATATGATATGTAGCAAAACTTGAGAAAATCAGGATGCACCCGAAATACAATAGCTCAGAAGTTAAATGGAGTACGGATATGAGACTAAATCAGTGGAAAGGTTATGACTGTTAATGTAGTGATATATATATTTAGCACCTTAGTTTCAAATGCCTCAAATAATACTACAAAGACATAAGAGCATCAGCTAAATTACCATTATTAAAGCCTGAAAATTCTGGGAAGGAGCTAAGCCGAAAATGCCCTATATGGACTTCGTATTTTTCATACAGTGTAGAGCTGGGCGAAATAGAAGACCGTAGAAATGATCAAATATGGCCACAAACTGAATTTTGCCAGTGTTTGTACTTGAATATCTCTGGTGGGGGAAGTTTGACAATTCTGAAACTTACGCTAAATGACTTTTAGTTCATAATGTACTTATGGTTAAAAAAAAGAAACAGAGTTTTAAGAGTTGGCATGTATGCAAACTGTAACGTTGAAAAGCTAGTAGAAAATGTCATGGTACAGGGCAGTGGCATGTGTTCCTTTCAGCTATAACACGTACAATACATGAAAATGAAAGTAAATATGATCAGAACAGTAAAATACCACTAACTAACAAAGCATGAACAAAAACAGGTCCTAGAAAGCACGTGATAGTCTAATAACGATGCATTTGTAACAGAAATGTCGTTGCAGTTTTTCTGTAATACGATAGTTTCTCCTTGTGGGTGTTGTCAGTTCCAGAGGTGTAAGTAGTAGCAAAGTATGTGACAATAGGTATCCAGGATGCATTAGTTGACTTCGCAAATGATATCTTTGTTTCGCTGGTTTAAAGAATCGAATGTACAAGTCATTAGGCCCCATATTGACATCTTCAACCACTGCCAACCACCACTGGTGATCATAAACGCACGCATCGAAGTCCTAGATGTGTAAATCAAAACAGTAAAATTTCGTGAACATTAGTGTTGTCTGTACATCTTAATGTTCACTTAAATTTGATGTTCTGTAACATCTCATTGTTCTTGTGTTAAGCGGTGCAAATCTGGTTTTGACCGAATGTGAGGTACGGGTTTCCATTTGGCAAACCTATTCTCAAGGGTAGGGGCATTAGCTTGTGCAGATTCTTGTCTTTTTTTTTTTTTTTTTTCTTCTTTCTTTCTTCACAAAAGTCATACAAATTATGGGAGGTTTTGTGTGCTTTTTGAAAGTTAGCTTTTACCTCTTCTCATTTAGTTGTACCACCTACACCGTCGCACGGGCCTTTGCCGTGAGCAGTCGCAAAACAATTCCACTCATCAGACCTAAGTCATTCGTGATGGCATTGTTTTTGTATGGGGGAGCTGCTCCTCACTGAAGTAAATCAGTTTTTTGACCGATAGCAAAACTACCTTTAATTGGTTTATGAATTGCATCTGAAATGTATACACAGCAATAATGTCGTGTTGTAAATGAACACTTATAATACACACGCTGTGACTCGGATATCTGTAACTGTCTTCTTGTAAGAATATAATTTGATAATTATTTTGCAGGGCACTTTTAATACTGATACTGTGTGTATGATCGGGAAATGTATATTTGTGGTAAATTTCATGGGGAAAGAATTATAAATACGAAAATTAGAATGAGTAAAACAAAATCTTGCTAAATGGAGAAGAAAGTTTTATTTTCGTTTTATTCTTACTTACTGCTCTTTTCACATGAAATTTGCCACATGCATGTTTTTTGCCGATTATACAAATACTAACATTATAAGATACCGGGCGAATTCGTTATCAAATTATATTCCTAGAACAGCATATTTATAGACATGCGACAATAACTTTGGACATAAGTGTACCGTGTAACATAATAATATACAAAAGGATGTAAAGTGGCTTGAGAACTTAACCAGTGATAACTTTGTATCTCATCTTGAATTACAAACGTGTAATTTTCTGCAAAATAAGCCAGTACTATGCAGTCAGTAACACCTTGGTTGGCTTTACATTCTTTTAAATAAACGAAGGAAAAATAAACGTTCTGAACTTTTGATATATAGTAGCGCTTTTGAAGACTAAAGATTTCTATATAAAACTGACACTGAATTCACTAGAACTCAAAACAGTGTTTGTTAGTGGATCTGTCTATACTCACCCACTGGTTAGTATTGACAGTTTCATCCATTTCTAACATTTCAGTATTAGGTGTATTATCAATAATTTCTACATCAGGGCAACTGGAATGCATATCCAACATACACTCGTAACTACGTAGTCTAGATCACATGTCGTCAGTTCTAACAAGTCTTGGAAGTCAACATTTAGATGTGCTGCTCCTAACGTAAGCTTGACATCTTGATAGTAAACACCCCCATAGCAGAACATGCCGCGATCTGCGATGTGATCGCAGAAAATCTGCCGCGCCTGTGCAGAATAATTGTCATGTAACGCTGTAATGAAAATATGATAGTATCATCTTGATTTTTTTATTTTGGAATTGCTGCAGAAAATTTTTGACTTACAAAAGCTCATCACAGAAAGACAAAAAGTTCTGCTGTCGGGGTAAACACACCCGAAAACTATGGGTACATGCGGACCCAGCAAGGACACACCATTTAGATCTCAAGGTATAAATTATGAGAAACCTATTTGTATCTTTGGGCAAATAGTTTTGAAATGAATATACAGTTCTTTCAAGCTACACAGAATCAGATTTTTTTTTTCTATATTTCTTTGCTCCATTCATTGCCACTGAAATGCAGTCCTCTTTTCTATTAAAAATTCTGATATTCTAATCGAACTGGTAGAAGCCTTCAACGACCTTTATTACTTCCGTACTTAATTGTTTTCGTGCTTCCTTCTCAAGATTTGGATGAACACCATGTTGCTTGATTAGTTCCCTACTGATTCACACAAGATATTTTGACACCTCCAATTCTTCAACTTTTAAACTTTGTCCAACTTTCCGACATTAAACTAATAATATTAACTTTTTCTTTATTGATAGCGCGCGCGTATGTAATCTTCAGTTTTTCAATAAGGACATCATATTCTTTGCACAAAGCATTAGCACAATTGTCATCATCCTCCATCCACGATCACACTTTTTGAAAATGACTGCCTCAAGTTTCTTTGAAATGTATTTGTTATTACATTTTAAGTAATGCACCCTTCTTGTTCTTCAGCACAAAGTATTTAGCTTTGATACTGGTGACATACCTAATATATAACACACTTCATCTACTTTTTTTATGATAGATTCTGCAAGTACGTATGTATATAGGCTTAGTCGCTTCCGAATTCCGTATTATCGACATCTGCACAGATATTGCTTTGTGGTACGTTGGACAAAGAGACCTGCCAGGAATAAGTTCCACCGGTTGGTCTTCTTCCTTTTCAGACGATCACGTGTTATCTCCACACAGCTTTTTTTATGCCCTCTTTCTTCTGATCTTTGTGATATTGAAGAGGATTGCAAGAAAATTCTTTCTGTGATACGTACATACAGTTCAACTCTCTCTTTTTTCCCCATTCTTAATTGTAAAAGCTATTATTGATCAGCCACACCTCAATTCACTTATTGGAGTTACAAACATCTACTCACTTTCTCATATATTAATGGTTTATTGCAGAAAGGGACCTGAGTCACTTTTTCATAATTCTGAGAAAAATAATAAAAACCATATAACATTGATAGCGTAACAAATAATTGTACCATTTTTGACTTATTATATAAGATAAATTATAGCGAAAGTGTAATTTTTCAACCCTCAATGTTGCCCCCTTGCACTTCGGGGGCGCGGTGGCTCAGTGGTAGAGCGTTCACCTCCGGTGCTTGGGGTCCCTGGTTCGATCCCAGCTCGCGCCGTGTGGACTTTGTGGTGGACAAACACCGTGCTCGTGGGTTTTCTCGGGATTCCCCTTTTCCTCCCACTTTCTTCCTTCCACCGTTTCACTCATTTCTCATTATCACCGTCTCCTTTAGCCAAACCGGCATAACCGTGGGACGTTAAACTTAAAGATTTCATTTCATTTCATTTTCCCCTTGCACTTCACTGCTGGAGAGTGGACATGAAAAAGTTAACTCCGATACCTTTCTCCAATAAAAGAAAAAACAAAATAAAATGAGAAATGTCCTACAAACGCTTGTTTGTAAAGGTTTGCCATAAGTTAAATTATACAATTATGACAAAAAATTACAGATTTGTGAACGAATGACAGTACACGTAATCTAATATCCTACAAATGCCCTTGTAGTGACCTCACCACATGAGTTAGCTTAGGTTATATTTTCCCTAGAAAATTTCGTTAATGAATGACAGTGTAATGCATTTTTTGTGCTTTATTGTCGATGTTTCAAGTGCACTAATGTACGAGCTCATACATGCATGTGTTATTTAACATCTGAGTCTGCTTCATTGTAGTGGTCTACTTCATAAAATCCTTTGACGTTGTCAGGTACATACGACAAGGTAGTTCATATATCCTTCAATTTAGCAAACGAGCAGCTGGGAACCCACATGGCGAAGGAGTACAATTCTTATACCTTTGGACAGGCAACAGGTGTGAGACGTCAAACCTTTAATGAATTCTGACACTTTGACAGCTCCCTTATGGTCCACACAATATTCAAAATATTGATACTTAGAAATCTAAAAATACTGCCTATTCTTGTGAGAATACATGGTAGTTTCTACAGATGGCACTTCAAGATGTGAGACCACCACGCTGCGAAATCAGTAATGTCACTGGTCTCGATAAGATTTGACAGTATTTTGACTGCCTCGAGCTGCATTACAGATTAGCGTGCACAGTTCGTACAATGTATAAGTATGGCTGCAATGTTTAATGGGACGTCGAATAACACTGAACTTCCGGTCGCATGGAAGTTTCAAGTGATCTCTGAGTGGAAAATGATGCACAATCTTCTGAAATTGTCCAGCTTTCATTAAATGCTAGTAGAACGCGACATAGTGTGTGGTTTCTATTTTGTCCAGGACAGTTGTCCGAGAAAAGATGCAATCGTTTTACACTAAGAGGCACATAGTCTACAATATAATCGAATAGGAAAGACGCCATAGCATTTGGTCTTTTCCTTGCGTGTCCTTCGTGATACATTATAAACTGCAAATGTTCTGTTTTCATGTTATACACACGAAACGTATTTACTGTCAGCTGCCGCAAATAGAACATGTCTTGTGCAGGAACTTTTGTAGGTGCAAATTTTGCATGAAATCAAAACAGCCGATTGTATCTTCCCTACGAGAGAACGTTGCAGATTTCTTCAGTGCTGTGTAGAACTTGTTGGCTCGTCTTTTATGTACCATTAATTCGGAAGCAGCAACACTTTTGCATTATCACTTAAGAGTACACTTTTCATTTTGTTTATGTGCTCTTCACAGAAACCACACGTGTCTACCTATGGCATCCCAAAACGAAACGTGAAGTTTCCCTTAAAATACTTGTAGTAGAAACTTTGTTTTATTCTGGATGTAGGGTAATTTTCTTTAAATAGTTCGTACATCTTTTGAATTGACAGGTTTTCGTTTAAGAATTTGATGTCTGAATGTGTCCATGTTCAGTTGGAAAAGAAGCTATATATTCATGTACTGTCTGTATATCTTTAGCCTTAATCATATTTCCACCTTTACTGCGTCCGCGCATATCATGAGTCATTTTGTCGTTTAATAGTAACATCCTCAAACGCCTTATTCTTTTCTCTGATATCATGAACTTAGAACAAACTTGTATTTTCTTACTTTCCATTTGTACGTGATACTTCTCACATAACGAAGCATCGTCTTTGCATGGACGATGTGTCTTCACATTTTCAACATAAATCATTCTCTGCAAATGTATATCCTGTTTATGTTTACTTTGCATTCTATATAGTACTTTAAACACTGCGCTCTTTTCGCAGGGGTTGTAACACCCCTATAGTTCACGTACTTGTGTCCACACATCCTTGCACTTCTGATCACATTTCTGGTATGTTTCATGATTTCGCACGCCTTTCCTACTTCTGTTACTGTCACCGCTCATGTCACTAACACTAATATCATCCTGGATATTTGTCATATACGTAACCAAACCGCACACAAGTTTCCACTACTCTGCACTATTACATGATCTCTACTGACCAGTGCTATAAACGACTTGTACTTACGAAGTCGCGCATCACTTGTTTCAGGGTTGCCAAGTTTATTTTTCAGTTTTTTCTTTCTCTGCAAAGGAAACAGTGCCCGTTGTTACAGAGTAGCAACGTTTATTGCAAACAGAGCCCAAGACAGTGACTTATGTACCTTTCTGCACTAAAGAATAATTTTCATTGTGCATTTCCTTGGCTATAGGCTCGTGCGACTGACGTTCGTTCTGCACTAAACGATGTGTCTGTAATTAGGGAAGTTAAAAATACCACTAACTTGGTTACATCAAAAATGTGACTTAGGTCACTTTCTGCAATAAGCCATTCATATATTATAACAGGCCTCTTGAACATACTGTCCGACAGAGCACTTGATTTCCATCTAACACACCCAATATCCAACACATGACTGTCATCACGGAGCACAGAACTGAGCTGGGGTCTTGTTACGAGATGGGTTCAGCGGTAAGCATGTTCAGTCTTGCTATGACGTGCACGTAGCAGACTTACCACACGTGCTTGTTAGGACTTGTTTTTCGTTTATGCTTTAGTAACGTTATATTTACTGTTGTTCCATTTTTACATATGCGTGGTATAGTTGAAAGAAATACATGAAATTGCCCTGTATATTGACTTATTTTATACGTAACTTTCGAACGTTACAATTTGTATACCTGCCAAACATGTTTCAGAATTTTCTCACTTTGCCCCACTGGAGATATTCTAGTGTTGATTTTAACAAGAACGTTAAGTACACATTTTTGCAGTGCTTGTGAACCTAGGACGAAGGATGGTTAGAACAGTGCCACAGTAGCCTGTTTCGTATTAAAGAAGCACATGTATAGTGAAAGAAACACGCTTTAGTTTTAATTTTATACATGGAAGGGAAATTCACCGACGATGTAATTCTTCTACCATAGATATTTCCTTTAGGAGAAAAAATATACTAAAGATGACAGTCAGCCATTGAAAGGTGTACGGTCAAGAGTCCCATTGTTACTTGTGGGTACTTACGTGAATAAGAATGCTGTGTTTATAACTTTTCCGTAACCCACGAATTGTATGGAAACGTTTTACCTCGTCTAAAATCTGTTCATAGAAAAATAATAAAAGTCAAGCAAATTTGATTTCGTAAATACTCATCAAATATTTGCATCATTTGTCAATAAGTTCCTGCTCCACCTCTCCTGTTTAATGTAAATCAACTTAATTTATTTCTTTGTGCTCTTGGAGATCCATTATTGCCGTACATTAGCTCTAGAACAACAACATTTAAAGAAATTTGAGTGGGACCCCATTTCCATAAAGTTCGTGTTTTATGCTTTTTATTGAATATTCTGTTCCCAAAATTTGTTGAATACATCTGTACCATGCAGTATAGCTATGGCATTGATTTAATTATTAAAGGGTTACCATTTAGAAACCTACCTTGTGTGGATCGTTAAGAAGAAGTATGAAGCAGGAGCTTCCATTACTGCCAGTTAGTAAACATTTATCAGACATCCATTATGTAAGTGTAGTTTTAACATCCCAGGCCTAATGGAGGCAGTTGTAAATGAAGTGAGATAATACAGATGTAGCTGGTGGAATTAAAGAGTATGGAGAGGGAAGGCAAAATCCTGAGGAAACCACACATATCATTCATCACTACAAGACTTAACAGCATGTTACAAAATTCAATCCGGAATTAATTTTCACTCTTCATTTTTTCTTAAAAAATATTCTTGCGTTCTATATCATTTTCACGAGCAAGATATTACGTTCTCAATTTTGAAAATAAGTTTATCAGTTGTGAACCGTACAAACCAGATTATGACGCAGTATGCACTGGGAGAATTAGAGTATTTTGGGGAAGATTTTTTTTTTTTTTTTTTTTTTTTTTTAACGTACTTACAAATAACATGCCCTGCACTGTATGCTGTGAAATTCAACCATTTAGACTAGATGGTCAGATTGAACAAGCTTAAAACTAGAATTAAAACATGAGATCTTCATATTTCGTAAGCTGTAAATGTATGTTTAGAGGCAAAATGTTCCACGGTTACCCTAATTTTGATTCAAAATCTTGTATCGTTACTAAAATGTTACTTGTATTCCTAAAAGTAATTGACAGTATTGATAGTTTTCTTTAAAGAGATTCCAGCATATAACATGCTAGAAACTTAAAATTTAGGTGTCATTCTCACTGAGAACAATAAAACTCTGTTACACACACAACATAGTTTCCGTAGCTGGCGACTCTGTTCCCATAACAGGGAATATTTTTAACTTATTGAGACACGTGCATGCACAGTGGAGGTAATTTTCCATCTGATGTACCTATAATGTACAAATGTATAGATGACTGTCAAAATAATGGAAACTTGTAGTTTGTAGTACGTAAGATATGTAATGTAGTAACATTGAAGATGTATGTACAGCGTCTGGGCATTATTATTAGTGCGTTTGTCTGTAGTATATCAGACGGGGTAGAACAGAGGTGAGTGTTTTAAGCAGACAGACGGGTGGTTGTGTATTGTAGGAGACCTCTTAAGTCTAGTTGGAGATTAGAAGCATTGTAGGTGCGCGTTTAGTTTACGCATGTGTATCTAAGGTGGATAGTATGTTAGATGTGTCGCGAGCTACGGTATCCAGAATGTAGACGGCGTTCAGAACTATGACAATACAGCTTCAATGAAGAGTAATGGTGGACAAAAGATAACCTTCAGTGACAGGGAACGCCGACCAGTGAAGATGATTGTCACCAGGCGTCATGGAGCGAATGCGACAAAAGTGATTGCCAAATTCAGTCAACACCTGGAACAACTTATTGAGACAATCATAGTCCGATGCAGTTTACATAACCTGAACATTCGCGGTCGGAGCCATGATCACTGTCAGGAGCACTTTAGCGTGAAGAAATGGTGCCAAGGACATGCAGAGTTCACCGCCCAAGATTGGAAACGCGTAAGATAGTCCCATGAGTCCTTTTTCTCCTTACTTCCAACAAGAAGCCATATATATATATATATATATATATATATATATATATATATATATATATTAACACTATGTATATAAAAATAAGTATATGCACTGAACTATTTCCTCCGTACTGTGAAACTTGACGGCTGGTCTGTAATGCTGTGCGCTGCAGTTTCCTGGTATTCGATGTGTCCTGTGATTACGCCCACGAGCAGTTTTCCAAGATGACAGTATATCAATTTACACTGCTAGAGGTGCTGAGGCGTGGTTTTTATAAACATTGGGATTAATTGCACCTCCCCCATGGTTTCATAGTCTACAGATCTCAACATGATTCAACTCCTGTGGTCAGCTCTGGAGTTCAGACTCTGGAGCAGGTATCTTCTTTCATTCTTGCTGACGGGTGCAAGCATGAGGAATTGTAGAATATTCATCTAGAAATCCACTCATGGTTTATATACTTCAATGTAACAACAAATCAGAACTGTTCTAGGCTAACGGAGATCCCACTCCATATACCTTAAAAAAGCTTATTTCTGGTGCGTAAAGAATAAGAAAATCGTTAAAAACTTTTGTCAGCAGATCATCAACATAGATTATTTATAGAAAAGTTTTGCAGTGATTAAAGTAGGCAGTTTTTTTTACGTCATCATCATCATCATAGGTATTCTGCCATTATTGGCAGGTCACATCCCGCACCTGAGAAGCTTCCATGCTCCACCATCTTCCGCCAACCTCTTCGTCTTCACGTATTTTTTGTATCTTCGATCAATTGTAGTTTTGCACGTAGCGCTCATTAATTCCGGAATGTTGAGAAGGTAACAATTTACGTGTAGTTCACCTATGGGTCGTGTTTCATTGAGTTTCAAACGAAATAATACTAAATTTTATGAAAGTGAGGTCGAAAGAGAGCAATATTTCAATGCTTGTGAAGGAAGGACAGTTACTGCTCTTAGTTTCAAAATAAAATATGAATACATTCTATAGATCTTATGTAAGAACTGCATTACCCGGGAAAATTGGTGGTTTTAATCTGTATTTTGATATTTTTAAATATATATATAAAAGAAAGAAAATGAATACTTCTGCCAGGCAGTAGTAGTAGCTATCATCTTTCAAGATCCGACTGACGAAGGTAAAGGTGTCACCGATTATAATCGAAAATAGAATTTTATTTATAGTGAGTGAAAATTGTGTTTTTAAAACTATTTCGACTTACCATAACACTGAATAATATATGTTGACTGATGAACGATTTGCGCTCTTTCTATCCTTGCCAAAAGAGACAAAATTTGCTGGTTTAACAGAAAGACCCATATTTGAAGTTTGAAGGAAACCATCTCAGACGTTTTGTTTAAGAGTATTCTGTTGGTGAAAGGGAAGAAGTGCTATTTTGGAAATAAATTAAGCTATGGATATGCAAGAAACTCTTAAATTTGATATACCTATTAATTGAGGTTAATCAGATATGCGTAGAATTTGTTCTTTTTTTCTATTCTCTTCTTAGCTATTGTTTGTTCTGCAGAAATAGAATGAATTGGCAGAGGTGATTTAATACAAACTTACGCATCTATAAAACCCCAATCAGAAGTCTGTGTCTGGTTGTCAATTACAGATGCAAGAGCAAATGTGAATACCAAGGATGCTTGAATAAATCATTTCAAGCATCTATTTCACCTCACAGACAGACATGTTTAATTAAAGAAACTTTTATGATAGTACGCAACGGATGCATGTTGATAAATTAGGAAAATGTGTGAGTATATTATGCTGTCTTTGTCGTTATTTCATTTTTGAGGAGCGCCGCCACCTTAACCATTCGACCTATCTTCATTGAAATATAGCTCGCGACAAAACATAACCAATTTTTTCCTCGAAGGTCAAGATCTAAGGGTTTACTTATCCCTACCATACATCCTTCATTGTAACTAGATTCCGGCGTTGCCGCTCCAACTCAGGTAGAACTGTATAAAGCTCTTAGTATGGCTAACCCCATTACGGTTATCATAGTAGCCCGAGTCCGTACAGACCTCTAAACACATCACCCCACAGAAATGAGTGCCATAAGTCCAGGCCTTCTAAAGGCTGATGCACCAGGAATTTAGTTATTATTATTATTGCTAATAATAATATGTAATATTAGTAATAGGCTTAATAAAGATTCTGCCTGTTTATCTGCTCTGCTTGTAAGTATATTATTTCTAACTAAGATATAGTAATACAGGTCAATATATTATTGATCAGTTTCTTTCTAATGTGATTCGTCACGTATATAAAAACTGGACAAATTACAAATTAGGATACTATACACAGGAAATTAATAATGATAGCTTTATTACTCAGATATTAACCTGCATACATTAATACATATGAGGATTTAGGTACTTCATAGAATGCTTTTTAATTATTTCTTTTTTTCTAAAAGAAAGTCTTAAATTGTCATTATAGACAGATGGCCTGTCGAATAATAATAATAATAATAATAATAATAATAATGTTTTCCCAGGACATTGAACAAAGTTATCGTGTCTTGCAAAATATTTTTGATGGACTCAAAGATCATGTTGTCATCGAGATAAATCAATCGTCCTCAGAAACTGAGGAAAACGAAACGAGGACATGTTTTGAACTCTTGAAGTGTTAAGTTACAATTGTTTATTTTATCTATTTATGTGAGAATTTTCAAAATAATGTTCAATCAGGTCTGATATAGTGCTTTATGTGAGATTGATTCTAAGTTGCATGAAGGGCATAAACAAATAATAATAATAACATTTATAAAAGACTAACATTAGTGCATCACGCTAACTCCTGATAGTAAATCACGTTGATGCTCATTGCAATAATGCAATAATTTAGATTTGAGCATTTATATTTATGTATCCGCAAGTTCGTTGGTCGGCTACCTAAAAAAAGAAAGAAAAAAGAAAACAGTGAATTCAAACAATTAGAGCTCTTAAGTATTGACTTTAAACTATAATTAGTGCTTGAACTTTTCGGGTAAACTGTACCCGCCCAACACCCATTGCGTTTGGTTTACGCGATCCATAGACCTGATAAACCCGTTTGGCCTGTTTGAACCGTTTGAACCGGTAGACTCGTTATGAGTTCGTACATGATAATTAGAACAATTTGTGTTATGATAATAAAGTGAAACAACACATCATTTACAATAATGACAGACAGCTTGTTTTCATAAAAACGGGATTATCAGGTCATCCCTATTCATACGGTTCAATCGGGCAAACCTGATTCATACGGGTAAAAATACTATATCGGTCCAACGTGTGGTCCAGTTTCTATTCTATTTTCCGAGCATTACCGCAAATGCACTGTAGCCCGAAATGGCTCGGACGTAAAAACTATCATATTATGTTATTATTATTTTAATAGGAGAGAAAATTACTTGTTGAATGACCTGTACGTATTTTATCCCTATTTTAAATGGTTATTCTGTTTTTATGTATCTGCTTATTGGTTTGCAACACTCAGAAAGAATAGTTCGAGACTTCATTGTTTACCCTGACGACAGGGAGAGCGGCTAAGCTTTTGTAATACCGGCAACATCCAACTGGTTGACAAACCGCACGTGGCCGCTAACAACCATATGATAGTTTTACTGCTGATAAGAAAACTTGGTTTAGCTTTGAAAACCACTATACTTGCTAGGTAAACCTGGTTCTTCATTTCGGTCACAAATTTTTACTACTCGTGCTGTATGGGTAAAAATATTCCACTACATTGAAATTGGAAAATAAATTAATGGATAGAATGTGAATAGTTTTAACAACTTTTTGTGATAGCTTTTTACAGATTACTCTGTGAGTGGTAGTAGACTTGACAGTTTTTTGCTGGTGGCGCATTATTTCACAATGATGAAGAACAAGTGCTTTACAGGAAATAGCAAACGAATTGCTTCTTTTGTGCAATTTTGAGCACATTTCAGAATGTTTCCTTCCTCCAAGTTCGTTTTGGTATTCTAGTTAGTTATATCATAATGCTTAGTCGCATTTTGTGCGTATGATTTCTACATTATTCAAATGTAACTTTGTTCTACACATTAGACTAATGTGTTACATCATTTGACCAATATAGGTACAAGTGTTGGCTGGGATTCCCGCCATGCAAAGAAACAGGACATATTAAACTAAAAATGAAAATACAAAGTAACTTGGAGAAAGAATATGAAATGCAAGTTGCGGTGAATGCAGGGAATTCTGATCACATCAGAACGGCGTATGACCATCTTGGACAGCACAGCATCCTGCACATCTGTTAGGCATGTTGTGATTGAGAGTATTTAGGAGAGTCTCAGTCACGTTGTCTCATTCTCCCAGAAGGGCAGTTTTGAGGACCTGGAAGTTTCTGTACAACTCTTCTACCGACAGCGTTCCCGGCATGCAAGATCTGGAAAATATGTTGGTCAACCCATACGGTTTATTTCCTCACGCTCCAGTGTCTGCTTACGCAGTTCCGTGTGGGCGACACACACACACACACACACACACACATATATATATATATATATATATATATATATATAGGAAAAACGATTCTCATACCAGGAAGTAGTAGTAGCTTTCATCTTTCAAGATCCAATTGATGAAGTATAATCGAAAATAGAATTTTATTTAGAGTCGGTGAAAGTTATTTAGATTTAGAGGATGTGCTGTTAACTATTTCGACTTCACCATAATACTGAATGAAATATGTTGACTGATGAACTTTATAATAGTCAATTTAAATGAGTTTCTCTATCTCACTCTCGCTAAAAGAGACAAAACTTGGTGGTTTAAAAGAAAAATCCACATTTGAAGTTTTAAAGAAACTATTTCAAACATTTTGTTTAAAAGTATTCTGTTGGGGAAAGGAGAAAAGTTTTTTTTAGGAACAAATTAAGCTATGGAGATGCAAGAAACTCGTAAATTCCATATATTTACTGAGATATACAATAATTGAGATGAATCAGATATGTGTTGAATTAGTTCTTTTTTGTATCCCCTTCTTAGCTGTTTGTTCTGCAGAATTAGAATGAATTGACAGAGGTGATGTAATACAAACTTACGCATCTATAAAACCCCAATCAGATGCCTGTGTCTGGTTGTCAATTACAGATGCAAGAGCAAATGTGAATACCAAGGATGCTTGAATCAGCCATTTCAAACGTCTATTTCACCTCACAAACAGATATGTTTAGCTGAAGAAACTTTTATGACAATACACAACTGATACATGTAATAAATTAGAAAAATGCGTGAGTACTTTATGCTGTCTTTGTTTTTATTTATACCTAAACAGTTTGGATGGACTCTGCTACCTTAACCATTCGGCCTATCTTCATTTTAATACTATTCACATAGTTAATGGGTAAACATGTTTCTTCATTTCGGTCACAAATTTCGACTATTCGTGCTGTATGGATAAGAATATCCCACTGTATTGAAATTGAAAAATAGATGAATGGATAGAATGTAAATAGTTTTATCAACTTTCTGTGATAGCTTTTTACTAGCCATTTGTGATACAGAACCTACTGCATCATGGAAAAGACGAACACATCCTTACGGTTTATTTCCTCACGCTTCAGTGTCTGCTTGGGCAGTTCCGTGTGTGCACATGTTGAAATCCATGTAAAGTCAAAACACATCCTTTCAAAATCTCGGTAGAATACTGCTCTTCAGTAATTAATCCTACGTCGAAAATGTGCATTCTTCTATTTTTCATTATGCTTGTCCATACCATAACTCCAGAACCCCATACCTACCACATTCATGTGTGATCTCTGGGTGATAATATACTCACTGTTCTTTCCACATCATTTAATGTCCAGAAATACTGTTGCGTATTTTTGTGATCTATCTGAGAACACCACATTGGACTACTTCCCTTCCTTTAATCCACTCACGATATTCCTTTCACCAATGTAATCTGACATGATGGTGGGCGAAGGATAATGAAACACACTTCACTGGCTTTCGAGCATACAACCCAGTATTTCAGTCGTGTAAAGGATCTGTGGGACACGTGGGCACAAGAATCACCGGCAAACGTGTGAGCAGTTCTAATTGGCGTGGTAGATTTATTTCTTTTTGCCAACATGCCTATGTACCGATCCTGTTGAACTGTTGTACATTCCACTATCTCCACCATGCACAAGATCAGCTGCTCCTTTTGTAATCACCCATCACAATGTAACCTCTTGGACAGTTTGGTCTACATCAAGCCTACGAACAGTCTGTTCAGAGTGCACGACGGTATTGCACTGGACACAGCCTCTACTATATTTGACTAAATCTCGTGCTTATTAACTTTTCACTCGGTGTTGCAGTGTGAGCTCTGATAACGGCGCTCTCACAGCTTGCTTACTTCCACTGGTATGTTTATATCAATACACAAATACTGACCGGTGTGAACTAACGTTGTGTGTCAATGTATGTTTTGGAAGACCGGAAGACATTTAGGTTTATAGTATTAATATTGATTCATTTTTAAAAGTAAAAAAAGGAAACTTTTTGCTTATATTCAAAAGAGACGAAGTTGATGATAATGCCAAATGGTACAATTCCCAAAATACTGTATATTTAAGTAACATATCCTTTTTAAATAGTTTTGGTGTACAGAATATTTAGAAACCCTAATTCTCACATAGAACTAAACGTAGTTTTAGGATTTATGATAAATTTAGCAAATGTACACAATTTTCACTGACCAGTTCCGTTGTACTCGTTACATGCATTCAGTTGCTTATACAGCTCTTCTGGTTGTAAGAGGTGATAGGCATTTATAAAGAATAGATACGCTTCAGGAAATTCTTTGTCAGTGGAATGTGTAATAGTCTAAAAAATCATTATAAATTTGTTTTAACGAGCTCACATGACTCAGACCATACTTTTAAATAATTGAGGCTAACATAAGGGAAATTTTACAGTTTAGTTTAACATTCACATGCGTGTTTTTTTTTTTTTTTTTTTTTTTTTGCCTGTCTTTCTATATTGCGATAACTTTCTCAATGTATCCAATTTTGATGTAACTTTACACGTACTTTATTTGATACTTAGGAAATAAGCTTAATGTTTCTCAATTATCCCCCAGTATTTGTTGAAATCGGTCAGCGAGAAAAGTGGTACACATAACCCAAACGTGGAAGTTTCAGAATGGTTCGAGGTCGTTCAAGGAAAAAGTTACCCTTTGTCCAAAAATTTACTTCTTAAGGTACACACAAAATCAAGTTGCACCAAGTAGCATAGTCCTTTCTCACTTTTCATCATAATCTTGAAGGTGGTACAATCATTTGTCTCATAGTTGCATTAGTCTCTTCAAAAAATTCGGGATCCAGAGAACGAAGAACACTGCACAACTGTCTGAACCTCCAGATCATTCTGAAAACTTTGACCATATAGTAGGTTCAGTTGAGGAAACAAGTGGAAGTCACACGGCGCCAAGTCAAGGCTTTAGGGGCTGTGTGGTAACATTTCCCATCAATGTTAGTGCTGATAAATGGGACAAGCATTGTCATCCAGAAGAATGACAGCAGCAGAAAAGAGTCAAGGACATTTGCAGTGATGTGCGTTTTTCACTTTCTCCGGTGTTCGGCAGTAACGTGCGGCATTGACTGTTTTCGCTTTTTTCAAATCCTCTGTGAGCCTATATCATTGGAGTCCCAAATGACAATCACAGGAACTTTACCTGCAGATAGTTTGAACTTTTTCCTCACAGGGGACGTGGAATGTTTCCAATCCATCGGTGTCCTCCTGAATTCTGGAGTGTAGAAATGGACTAAGCTCTCATTCTGAGTCACAACATGGCAGAGAAAGTTGTTCCCTTGATTATGATACCGGGTCAAAAAACTCCAGGCAACAGGCCATACGCGTGTTGTGTTGTTCTGTAAGCCGTCGTGGGACCCAACGCGATTAAACCTTCGCGTATCCCAGTGTTTCGTGAATCATGTTGTGTGCAATTTCGACGGAAATGTTGAAATCAGCGGCAGCTTTACGAATCTTGATTCTTCGGTTGAATAACACCAGTGCATTCACTTTGTCAGCCAGTGTTCCGTCACTGACGATAGACAGGCCACCGGGCCAATCATCATCGAATATGCTTGCTCATCCTTCAGAAGATAATTTGCACCACTTTCTCACCTTTTGCACTGGCATTACAGAGTCTCCATAAACAACAACCAGCTTTCTGTTGAAGTTGATAGGAGCAGTTCATTTTCCCACTCATTCCGAATCACAGAACGAATTTCTTCTTTATTCCGTACCTCCAATACGCATTGTTCCGCCATGACTCCTACTCCGTATGACCCGTACACATTTCTCTGCATGACCCATGCTAATCACGCGCCACACATGTGTGGTAGCCCGCACGAGCATTGCATTGAATACTAAATGTAAAGGAAAGACGAACATACTACTTTCATGTCAATATCGGGCTCGTACTTTTAGAGCGACCTACATATAATTAAGTAACAGGATACTTTTTCATAGTAACTTTTATAAAAAGCTTTTAATGCATTATTAGGTTTTTAAGTTTTTAAAATAGCTCCTATTGCCTGAGTTAAAATCAGTGCAAAATAGGCCGATGCCCTTCGAACATATCTTGAAGCGTACCAAGATATCCCTGATTAATTTTATAAATCTTTTTCGATCTTCATCACACACAGCTTTTGCTTGGAGTTGAAATTAGAATCAATTTTACTGATGTCGTAGGAAGTGTTTTTAATCTTTAAGGATGCGTACCTACTTGATTTACTCGCGGGATGCAAATTTTTGCCTGTTGATTACTTCGTACTGAAACACTATTTTAACATTTTTAAAAGGTTATGTTGACTTTTTCCGAATATACTTTCAAGTAAACTTTCCGGTCTATTTCTTTGAAAATACAAACACGCTCTATTTTCTATGGAATAAAAGTGATTATATGCTTATCGAGAATTAATCTTTAAGAATCCTGTTATTTATATCAACACATTGCAACATAGATTATTATATATAGTTTCGGAAGTGAAGAATTTATGAATGTCGAGTGGTCACCAAACTCATCTAAATCCTTGTATACGGTTACATATTCAGATATTGTATATGCAGTCTGACATTCTTATAAAACCTTCAAGTATTTCTCGGACATGAGTTGTCTTGTTATTTTTTTCCTCTAGGTGGTTGTCTTCAAACCTGCAGCAGTTTATAAGACAATAGAAGCGTTTCCGTGAAATTGTACATGTTGTACCTTCTATTACTGTCTTCACTTTTAGATGTCCTTAGTGCATCGTTGAGATTTCATCACATACAAATATACAGTATTCCGAAAAGTGTTTTGATCTTTTCTGCCTCGAATGTTGTCTCTTGTTTCAAGCATGTAGTCGTATCAGGCTTATCTAAATATTTATTATTTTATTATCTAGTCTTATCGCATCATATGTAAATAAGCAACTACGTAGCTGGTTAAAAGTGTATAGCTGTGTATATCTGTTTCAGAATTTTACGCTGTTTATTTTGTACTAAATTCCTCTTTTGGAATATTCCGTTGGCCATCTTAACTGTAGATGGTCTTTTATACTAGATTGTGCCATATTTCCCTTTTTAGACATGTGTCGTAGAACGAGAGGAATATTGTTTCCAAGGCATTTTTCAAGCCAGGATTGTCTTCATCATCTGACCTTATGTCATCCAGATCATTTTCAGTGCTCTTTGCTAATTTTGAATCATCTAAGATCAACACTACTACAGTTATTACTATTTTCTTCAGGACAGTCGTATCTTAGATAAGATCTGCATTATCTGAAGCTTGTAAAAATCGCTTCAACTATCAGATCTGCATATATATATCGTTATACAAACAATTCAAGAAATTGATGATAACAAGAGGCGCGCATGGGGTAAAAATTTCCTCAGACAACAGTTCTTTTTAACCCATATATGCCGTCAGTTTTTTTTTTTTTTTTTTTTTTTTTGTTTTGTATTTTGATTTATTTTGGAAAATACATAATTTTCAACCTATTCTTGGTGAATTTAGTGTAACTTGTTTTCGCTGACCTCCCATTGGCTAATTATAATGACCCGTGGGCCAAACATATAAGCTTTAGGAATAACACAATACTAAGTGGGTCGTTTTCGACCCCGGGATGCTTAAATGGGTTAACCATTTGTAACTGCTCAAGTAAACAATGTGCGAAAATAAAGCTATGAAAGTCACATAGCAGACGATTCCACTTGAAAATAGGCAAGTTCCCAGTATACTCAAAAAAATATCTGTCGTATAGTAGTGACATATGTGATGATCCCAGCAGAAAATTACTTCGTGCGTGCCCACAAGGGTTAATGATAATGTTCCTAAAAGTTATCAGATTTTCACAAAGCATTGTAATTTTTTTCTCTGGTTTTCTAATGGGATCTATTATTGATGTTTCCATTGGTATTTTATTATTTGGGAATTGATATTAATCAAGGGAAATTATATGAATTCATCCCATCTTAAAAGAAATGTGTACATTTCCCAGAAATTATCCGATTTTTGTGAAACCTGGCGTGTGAAGCTACGTGGTGGAGCATTTACTTGAGATTGGACTACCGTGTAAAGGTTGAATACAGTCCACCCCCTCTCTGACTTAGAAAAATATTTTAGTTTTTTTTTAAAGCTTACCGATTCTCTTGAAACATGGTGTGCATTTCTTTTGAGGCTTACGAATTCCTCCTATTTGTAGGCTTAAAAGGATCAATGGTAAGCTGGTAAATTCTCCAATTTAAAGAAATCTTTTCTTGCTTCCACAGTGCATAGCACTCGAGTTACTTTAGAGCTTAAATTAGTTTGTATTGTGTAAAAATAATTAAGAATATTTACTTCTATATGAATCACATTGATCTAATTTTGTTTGCATTTTATTAGCATTTTAGAAACATTTGTTTTTAAGTTTTTGATTTTTGTAGAACTTTCGAGTTTTTCTCTATGTTCAAGTAGATGTTTTGACAAATTCCGTATGTGTTCTTCGGTTCTAGGCGTGAAGTTCCTTTTATATTTGTCGTGACTATATCTCTCCGTACTCTCGCTGGTAGCCTCATGGACTATACAATGCTAAAGTTTAAGAGAGAAGTAGCAATGGATTTTCCAATTCTACTGTTCTGCATTAAGCGTTTTGTTTTCATATTTTCGTATGATCCATGTTTTAAATCTCAGATTATCAATTTTTCGAAGTTTATCGTCATACCCATTTAACTATCCAGTATATAAATTGTGATTTGTGTCTACCAGTAGTGTCTTCCGACATAAAATATAATTTGATTGGGTGTGCAGAATTCCGGTATCAGAAATGTATTCCTGATGGTCATTTCCTATATAGCTTCGTAAAATATATTCGCAGATAACATCAAAACGGAATTAATAAGAATTATGATTTCTATGACTTAGTTCGAGATTATTTCTTCCGTTATATTCTTTTGTCATTGTTTTGTTTCTTTGTATTTTTATCTTTTCTATATTTGCTGCTGTTCACCAGTTTTTAACCATAATTCTTTACAACAGGAAAACCATTTCACAGATGGAACAGAAATATATTAATGATTATAGATAGGCGATGCCTCTTTCCCTTGTTATTTGCGCAATAACTTAAATATTAGTTAAAATTAATGTACTGATACATTATTTTATGTAAGGGAAAAAAGCGTTAAAAAGTTTTCGAAGCAATTCCTATGCTATTTTCCTTAGTAGTGTCATACAAATGGGATGTTTTACTACAAGTTGAGAAATACTGAATAAGTAGGAGAAAGAAATATCAATTGAAATTTAGCTTTTTAGCTGCATATGGCCCAGATATGGCAGTGCCATGCATGAAAATGGTCCTTGAATTGTTTTAAGTATCGGTTAGTAGACAATATAATGTTTTTAAGATTTTTAGGGGTCACTTACATAATCGATTAGTACGTGGGGACCACAGTGAAAACGTATTATTTGCTTACTGTCATACTTAAAAACGCTCAAAGTTCTTAGATACTCGATATTGTTTCCAGTTTTTGCCGTAAGATATTGTTTCAGAATAAAATTAACTCCAGTATAAAAAACAATTCTAAAATAGAAAACCTGCTTCTTACCACGGTTTTATTCATGTGAACTTGGTTTCTTATCCATCTCTTCGCGTACGAGTATATTTGGTGGATGTAAATATTATAATCGTAATTTCACAAAATGTTCAGCTCTCTACACAGACAACTATAGTAAGTGTGTAACTATCTATTACTAGCAGAAGTGCCAGTTTTTAGCACTGAGTGAAAAGTATGCAAGCTGCAGCACAGTAGTGTGGGTTGAAGAGCTTCTGAGATACTCTTTAATTTTTTGAACCACGAGAAGGTGTAACCCGCCAATCTTAAGAATCTGCCGTACTAAAAATAATACAGAAGTTAACATTTTTCTTTCGCTTGTTTATTCATAAGTGAAAGGAGAAAATGAAATGCAACATACCACAATCATAATGTTATTCTATAAGAGAAAATACGAACCTAAAGAATTTTCAGTGTTGCCATCCATAGAAATTACAGTGTTGCCAGAATAACAATTCCCTTAAAATCTAATCTAAGGCAGCGACTAAAAGAACCAACTCAACTGAATTTGATTACGTATCATATTGTCTTGGAGTCCTATGACCTATTTTTTTTAAAAAAATAATAGTTATGTTTAGTTTGTAATAAAATAGTTTTAACATACAGTTATTAAAATTAAATAATAATAATAATATTTAAAAAAGTAGTTCACAGGATACCAAAACAACATGATACGTAATCAAATGCAGTTGAGTTGGTTCCTCCAGTCGCTGCCTTAATTTAGATTTTGGGGGGAATTGTTATTCTGGCAACACTGACAATTCTACAGGTTCGTCTTTTCTTTGATAGCATTATCTGTAATTGTAGTAAGTAGCATTTCATTATCTCCTTTCACTTACGAACAGACAAGCAAAAGAAAAATGGTAAATTTTGCATTATTTTTAGTAAGGCAGGCTCTTAAGCCAAATATTAGATTTGAGAGTGAATATATAAATTTTAACTGCGCCACTAATTATTAATCAGCACTCACAAACTAAGAAAGCTTGTCATTCATGAGTACGATCCTTATCTCCTAGTTAGGCTTAAAGCAGCCACCAACATCAATACACTGGTTATGATTGAGATATTTATTGTTTTATACTTCCATGTTTCACATAAGAGCTTCTGTTACCAAGCTTAATCCAACTAAGCTTCCAGATATGAATTTACGTAATAAGAGGGCCACCGAAGAGGGAACATACAAGAGATTCCTATTATTCATTATGATTTGTTTGCACAGAATCTATTCTAACAACAAACATTCAGTATCGAGGCATGTGCAAGTATTCAGCAAACACATTGCGTCTGTAATTATTTTCATCGCTCCCCTTGAGTCGAAAATCGAAAAACATCTTCATACGCGATTAGATCTGGTAAAGATCCATCCGTGTACAAAATTTTGTTGCTCTAGGTGACTCCTCTTTGCGAAAATTTGATGGCAGACGCCCGCGGGCGCGCACTATTATTATTATTATTATTATTATTATTATTATTATTATTATTATTATTATTATTATTATTATTATTGATTGAACATAGTGGTTGTTCGTTCGTTCAAAGTGTGTTCGTAAGCATGTACATTTGTGAAGTGTTTGCTGTAGTATTAATAGCTTGGTCGTTAGACATATAATAGGTGAAAGATCAAGTCCTTGAACAATGATCACAGTTCTTTTTCTCGTATATTTTTTCAGTTGATGCGCTTTTACGGCAGTCTTCATATTTAAAGATTTGTATTACAAATTTTTATATATATTATAGTGAAATTTGGCACGTTGAAGCGGAAATGTTTGCATTCTATCACTTCCTGCTTGAATTGAATGTCAACAAAAAATATAAAATATCTTCTTGGGACACTGAATCGATTCCAAAAGACCGCTCATTGCTATCTATTACCGTTGTTGCTCTACGGCTACGTTGAAAGCAGAAGTAGTTAATTTCTACCACATCCAGTTTGAATAGAAAGTTAACCTATGAAATTGGTTTTATTATTAATATGTTGATTCGATTTCAAGAAAACGCGTGTTTGATACTTATTACTTTCTTTTCTCTATGGAGATTAATGTTGAAATCAGTAGTAGTAAATTTATACCATTTCCTTTCAGTGGAGAGATGGGGATGAAGATGGCATCTTTCCTTAATACATCGAATCGATTCCAAAAAGGAAAAAAAAAATGCAGCTATCTATTACAGTTTTCATTTTATGGCTATCAACGTCGATTTAAATAGAGGGTTAGCGGCGGAAATGGAAGCTATTCTTGGAAATGAGTGCTTCATTTCTATCTTACCGTTTTTGCTTTGATATTTGTTAGACAGACGGACGTAGCCGCTCTGTAAGACTTCCTATACTTTTGCATGACATAGTTTGGAAGTTCAAAATATCATAAAACCGAAATGTGTAATGAAAAGTGTTCATGACTTAAGTCGAAGCTCTTAATTCGTACTTACTATATCCACTTGTGCTCCGTCTTAAGAACTTGTTAGGTGAAGGGAGCTTAACGAGTTGTTGATTTATTTATTTTTTAAGAGTAGGTTGGAATAATCGCTATAACCTTTGAAAATCAGGAAGAGAATAAATGTTGTGAAATGTCTTGTTTCTGTCTTCCATATCAAAATGTATTTAAATTATTGCTCTGCTTTGTGCAATGACTGGAAGGAACAACGCATTTTTTTGTTACACTATTTTCTATTTAAGTGAAAATTCAATGACATTCAGAAAGCGAAAAATGTATGACTGGACCAAAAATCGACCCTGGATCTCCATCTTACAGTGTCAACGCGAGATCATCACGCTACCTAGACCACATTTTGACTAGCCACACACTCTTGAATTTACTACTCTGTATTACAGTAGAATTAGAAGGCATATTTTCGTTTTTTGTACTGGGAATCAGTTTCGTTCTGAAACTATATCTCGCTACAAAAACTGGGAACAATATCGAGTACCCAACTTGAATATTTATAAAATACTGGCAAGTCTTTAACAGCTACTCGAGTATCACAGTAAGAAAATTATTCTTTTTTTGTGGTTTCCAAGTGTAACTCGATTATATAAAATAGTGGTGGAGTGATCTTGAAACGTAAGAAATTCAAGTATCCCCAAGGAAATTTACAGATGTTGTTCACTATCCGATAATTAAGAAAGCATCCATTTTTATACATGGCATTACCATGTCTGGGCTATATAGAACTAATGATGAATTGTCATTGGCTCTTTCTTCTACGTGTTCGATATTGCTGAACTAGCTGTAAAACAACGTTCCATCTGAGTGATACTACTAAGCAAAATAAAGGGTGTTCAGAAAGTAACTATGCAGTTCATAATATATCACAATGATGTCACACAAGACGTTGGTCTTCAATCAAACCAGACCTGTGAACAAATACAAATACCTGGTCAAATACGGTTCAGATATGGTTCAAATATGTTAAACAATGGTAAATGGTGTATTACTAATTGACAATCATATCAGTCATCACTTAGCACACCACAACATGGCACTGCATAGTTACTTTCTGAGCACCCGGTATGTAACTTTAGAAACATTTTAAATGCTTATGAAGTTCGTGCTCAAATTATTGTAATAGAGCTCGTGTGGTCTGAATATCAGATTACGACTTCAAACATGAAAGTATATGGTCTGTCAAAAAGCGGAATTGATAGCGCATCGATACTGTAAGCTGAAGACCAGGCTTCGATTTTCAGTTTAATTCTATACGTCTTTTTGCTGTTTGAGTTTCTTTGGAAACGAAATGAAGCTGAGTACTTTCTTATGAAGCAATTGTGGGCTAAAATGTAACTATTTGTTGTCACAGCTATTTGGATCAAAGTTGATTTAAATGCGTGTATAGTATAATTACCTGAGGCGTGGCCAAAAAGGCTTCAAAATACCTCTCTCCTCAAACAGAGAGTATACGATATTTGCATATTAAACATCCGTGAAAACCAAATGTTCATCTATGTATTTGAAATATCTGAGTATCATCTGAATTCGTATAGCGTCTAGGATACGAATGTTCATGTGAGGCGCAGTACATATATCACTATCAAACATACTTGATTTAAAATAGCAAATTATGTAGTGTTCATATATTTTTTTCAATGTAGATATATCATTTTCTAAATCATGTGGTGCGTATTCATCTTACTAATGAAACAATTTTTTTTTATGTAATTACAAGTACAGTTAATAAATGGCCATTCAGGCTTCATATGAAGTGCTGTGGTATACAGAGTTCAAGTACAGTGAAACTAGAGAATCATGTACAGTAAAAATATTTAATATATAGAAAGTACAACATGCATTTATGTTTATAGTTCTTCGGGTAATATGAAACTAAATACTGAGACTGTTTCCTTAACAAGTATTCAAGAAATGACAGCAAACCTTAAAATCGTGAGTGAGAAGTAACGCATCTCATAGAGACTTAGTTCCTTTTACAATAACTCATTGCGTAAATCAGATTCTTGAGCAATTGTTGGCTGCTGATTGGTTGTAACAGTTATCTTGAAAATGAGTTTTGATTTTGATTAAATAGAAGTAGTGTGTCGTTTTCGGGTGTGTAAAAGCGATTTAACTAAGTTTCGACTTCGAGACATTCATATACACGGGAGTAACAACTTTTATGAAATCCGATGTGTACGTTGTTGAATGTGTTATATTTTTGTAAAATGTTGAGCCTATACCGAAAGTAATGAGACTGGCCATCGCACGGTGCTCCAGTTGTAAATAGTGTGTCTGCCGTGAGTGGTATTGGTGGTAAAAGGACTCAGCTAATCAGCACTTACCAGATTAGTCGCTTTCGAACTCTGAGCTCCTTCGTGGCTAAGCGGTTAGCGTACACGCCTTTGGCGTCGGAGACTCGGATTCGATACCTAGCGGGACCTCGTGTGGTTCGGATTCCACATTAATGAGTTTGTCCCGTCTCATATAGCTTCGCTGCTGAAAGTGACGTTAAACTCAAAATCAACTTAAGCGTTTGAGCTCTGGTAGAATAAAGATCGCTTATCATGCAAATCGCATTTAAAAACGATGTCGAGATGTTCGGAAACTCAAAATGTAGCGTTTTCTTGAGCAACGATACGCCATTAAATTTTGCTTCAGACTTGAAAATACCACTTCAGGGAAGTTCTCTATGATTAAGGAAACCTACCAGAACTAAGTCCTGACAAGAGCTGGTATTTTGTTGGCATGGAAATTTCAAGAACAGACAGGAAAACATGTAGGATGACAAACACGCTGGGCTCCCTTCGACGAATCGTGTGGACAAACATATCGTCAAAGTGAAGAAACTATTGGACCAAGACCGTCGTATGAGTAAGAATGATAGTTGAAGAACTGAATCTACCCCCCCCCCCTTTCTAGAAAAATACCGGTAGTGAAAAAATTGAACATGTCCAAGATTTATACGAAGTTGATACCAAATGTGCTGGATAATGGACAAAATGAAAAAGGCATTTCCCGTCAATTGTTATAGTAAGTGGAGAGGGGTCGGACATTTTAGATAACGTAATAATAAGCGACGAAACACGAGTGTCCCTGAAACCAAGCCCCATAGTTCGGAGTGACACATCAAAGAGTCCCAGCGCCCCAAAAAGGCAAGGATGTCCAAGTTCAAGATCAAGACAATGCTCATTTTCTTCTTTAACAAAAAAGGAGGTGGTACACAAAAAATTCTGCCTCAAGGAAAAACTGTCAACGCAGCTTATTACGTGGAGATCCTTAAACGCCTGCAGGACAGAGTTAATCTGGCCCGACTGGAGATTACCAAATGTTGGAAAATCCATCACGATAACACGCAGTCCAACAGCGTTCGTTGTGACTTTATTACCATCTAGAATCGGCGCTGCAACGCCACAGCCACCGTACAGTCCTGATATGAGCCCAGCGAACTCTTTTATATTCCCCAAGCTCAAAAGAAGCTTGAAAGGGCACCGTTTTGATATTTTGGCCATCCAAACAGCAACAAGGGGCATCCAACAGTGTGTTATGAGTGAGTTATCGGAAGCTGACCTCCACGAGGCGTATGCTGCGTAGAAATTGCGCTGACAGTGGTATGTCAATATCCAAGGACAGTATTTCGAAGAATTTTAAAAGTTATACCAATCGAATCAATACATTTAATATCTGTACCCAGTATTATTACTTTTAGGCCACATCCTGTATTTTGTGGCAAAAATAAAGTTAAAATGTACGTAACTTTGTAGCACTAAATAGTGAAATTTGAAGGAAATTTTAAGTATTGGTGAGGTATGTCTCAGGTAACATTAATATTCTCCAGAATGTGTATTTTAAACGTAAAATTTTAACATGTAACAATTACATAAAACGAATTACTTCCTTATTAAGGACGAAGAAAGCAACAAACTCTTCAGACAAGAATTTTGTGTACTGCAATTGCTCTGTTTCATTAAGTGAGCTTGAAGCTGGAAGTTTTTCTTAAGTTATTTGTAAAATTTCAGTTGAATAGTAGTAGTAACACTTATAAATTTGGTGAAATAAAGAAATGAAACTTAACAGAATAACACATCGGCATTGAACAAAGTTTTCGTTTCGGAAGTCAGATTGAACTTGATAACATTTCTCGTAATTACTCTTATATCACAGTGTAATTGAGGGCAAACCTTTTAGTCTTTGTTATCAGTGTGTAGCATTTACTCGTAGTCTTTTTACTTAGGATGCCATAAATACTTGTATAAGCATATATATATATATATATATATATATATATATATATATATATATATATATAAAATGTTCCCTTGTTTAAAATATGAATTAGTGTGAAGCTTGGAAATGTAAAAAAAAAGTGTAAGTAAAAATCAAACGTAATTTGAAATTTTCGGATTAACCTTAGACGTATTAGTAAAATTAATTTTTCAGGTTCACTATTATTATTGTAATTCTTGTTCTCAATTATTAAAAATGAGAGAAGAGAACCTTCGCGTTTTGTTTTAAAAGGAAAGGAAAAAATTAGTACAGCTTGAATCTCCACATATTTGCAAGTTAATTTTTAGAAAAAGAGTCCTATATACCATTGCTGTGCTTACAGTATTTTACTGTAATATATATGATACATAACTGATTAATCCAAGCGAGGGAATGTTTATATTAACAGTGATATGGCTGACCTATATTCATTCTGAGTGAAGGGGGCGTGGTAGGTCAGTTGTAGAGCCGTTATCTCATCAGTAGGGTTTTCTGGTTCGATAGCAGGCCGTGTTAATATGAGGTGGACAAACATCGTGTCCGTAGATTTTCTCGAAGTTCTCCCGTTTCCTCTAGCCGCGGGACGTTAAGTTACAGATTTTATTATTATTTTCGTCTTAAATGAAATGCGATAAGTCGAATACCAGGATAATAAGTTTCATTGTGTTGTCCTTCCCTGTAGTATCGAGTTGGTGTAGAGTTTCTTGTTTAATACCGACGGTTTATGGACATGGATATACATTCTAATAATCTGAGATCCGAACCACATGAGCTGCAACCGGGAATCGAATCTCTCTCCGCGCCGAAGGATAGTGGCATTCATATAAATATCAAAATGAAAAGAATATCAGTTAGGTGTACATATTAGGTGTTTTTAATCCTGCTGGGACGCCGTATTTTTCCTTAAGTTGTAAGAAGTTTTTAAGAAATTTGGATGTTTCACTCTTAACACAAAGCAATAAATGATTGTTCATTTCGATGATACTGTAGAATTCTTCCCTTTAGTGCTTAAAAAATCTTTATTATTATTATTATTATATTTTAAAGAATACTACGACTATTCGAGATTGCCTGAATTTTAAAATTTCGAAGTTCTCTCTCCTCTCCCCGAAATCCGTTAAATCTAATCAGACAAAGTATTGCATGTGTAGAGAAATAACACTTCGGCTCATAATATCACCAACGTCCAACTTTATTCTCCAAATAGTTTTATCATTTTTTAGTCACTATACATGGTCCAATTATAAGGAGGAGACTTAATTTCGCTAATTCGATACATAATTTAAACTTATTTATTCGTTAGATTAGATTCACGTTTTCTTCTACAGGTATATATAGACAATATAAAATTTGTGCTAAGTGCCAAAACGAAAATATTGGATAAACAGCCCAGATGTTACTTCAGAACTGAGATGGGACATGTAGTTAGATGGCGGTGCATTCTTCTGGGGATTATTTGAACTACTTCCACAACGAATACTAGATAGCCGGTTTTTCACTGAGTAGTATTAGGCACATAAGATACATTTTTACATTAAACCGAACTTTTCCATTTTCCGGCACTTAGCACGGATTTTATATTCAGTCTACATTATGACTTATTTCTAATATAGTAAAAAAAGAATGATGAAAGATCGGAATAAACTATGTACGTTTCTATTGCCAATCGAGTTTTATATTACCTCGTACTTATTTTATATACACTATCTGGCCATTCGTCGCCTACACCCCTGACTAGTACGTTAATACGGTTTCAGCAGTCCATTAGTATCGTGTGGGGCCACCTTTCGCCACATTTACGTCCGCAACCCTTTTAGGAAGACTTTCCATCAACTTGCGATAGGTTTTGACGGGAATCTTGCTCCATTCCTCTTGCAAAGCGGCGAACAATTCTGTAGTGTTTTTTGGGCGGCATGGCCTGGTTCTCAAGCGGCGCTCCAACTCGTCCCAAAGATGCTCAATAGGGTTAATATCAGGACTTTGGGCTGGCCAATCAAATTTTTGCACACCCATGTCCTCGAACCACGTGTTTATAACACCTGCAGTATAACATGGAGCATTGTCTTGCTGAAACAGATATGGAACAATACCGAATTGTGCCCACAGTGTCGGTAGCGCATAATTGTCCAGGACTGTTTTGTATGCATCGGCATTCATGTTTTCCGGCACAAAAATAAAGAGGACCAAGACCATACCACGACAAGCACGACCATTCCATGATGCCACCTCCGCCGAATTTCACTGTGGTTACGATGCACTCTTGTAAACATCTTTCTCTGGGCATACGCCACACCCACATACGTCCATCGGACCTCCCCATCTGGTAGCGCGATTCATCACTCCATATGACGGATTTCCATTGCTCAAGAGTCCAATGGCGGCGTTCCTTGCACCACTATAAACGACGAGTCGCATTGCGGGCTGTGATAAGCGGCTTGTGAACTGCAGCATGACCATGGAAACCAAGTGCGATGATCTCCACGCGAACAGTACGATCACTTGCAACACTACCGGAAGACGATCGAAACTCCTGTGCCACCATCTGTAGCGACGCCTTCCAATTTGACTTCATCACACGTTTTAAGCTTCGACGGTCATGTTCTGTTAATATTGTCGGTTTAGTTGGTCTGGGTCGGCATGTCATGACTCCCTCCCGCTTCCACTTCACGATAACATCGCTCACTGTCGATCGGGGTATCTGAAATTTGTTGGAAATCTCACGGGTCGAATGCCCAAACCTGTGGGCTCCAATGATCATCCCTTTTTTCGCTTCTCCAAGTTCGCGTCGTCCGTCCATATTGGCTGCTGTAGCTAATGTGAGCATATTCTCCAGCGGTAACACCTTTTATAGCTAGTGCCACGTGCACAGACGATCCCAAGCACTTTTAGAGGGGTGTCCGGTATACTTAACGTATTTACAAGTTATCGTGGAAAACCTATTTCTTGTTTGTCACAGTGCGAGAGTAGTGTTTGTGTTGCTTATGATATAACTAAGTTCACAATTACTAAGTACCAAGTACACAATTAAATCAATGTTCTGCTTAACATCACATGTGTTCTTCCTTGTTAACTGTAACTTCATTTCTCAGAGATCGGTTTTAAATGCGTACCGTAGTCCGGTCGACGTCAAACTCCCTAATAATCGATTGTCAAATCACCTTAATGAGAAGTGCAAACTGTTATTAAATATACAAATATGCACTGAACTTTCCAGTGATCATCGTTGAACACAAGAGCTCTGCCAGTTTCCTTATGTACTATTGAACGACAATAGAAGTGGAGGTGGGTGTTATGATCGATAAGTGGTGATTTCAGATTTCCCTAGGGGAACCTTCAGTACACGAAGGGTGGAAATAGTATTGCTGAAATATTGATAATCTACGTTGGGCAAGATCAGAGATACGCCGGTGACTCAGTGGTAGAACACTCATTTCTGGTACTAGAGGTACGTGGGTCGATCCTAGGCCAGGTGCTTTTTTAGTGGACAACATCGCTCTGTATGTTTTATCAGTGTTCTCCCATTTCCTCCCAAATTATCAGTCCACCAATTTTTTAATCGATCATCAGTTTTTTTTTTTTCCTAAAGGACATAACCATGGAACGTAAAACTTCAAGATTTCATTTTCATTTGGGAGATACACCCTTACATAAAACATAATCCGTTTGTTAGTACGTATGTGTGTTTACAGGTTTAATCTAATCGAAGAAATTCACCGTGTGCACAAATCCTACGGAAATGCCAACTTTGGAGCCGATGTGTTCCATACGTATTCGGCGATACTCCAGACCAACTTTCTTCACTCGTTCGATCATGGCAGACCGGCTTGTGCAAGGCCGAGATTGTCTTGTGTGTTGTCACGACACTCTGCCTTCTTTGAACAGTCGCAACTATAATCGCACAATAGATACATCCATGACACCATAATCACACGTTTTACTCAACTGGCCATGAATTTCAAGTGGTGTCATATCACTCAAGAGGACGAGTATTGTAACTATAAAAACAGTCATTCTCATCGCTGCTGCTCAAGTTCTGTGTGTCGTACGGTGTTGCCATTTGTAACACGCATTGATAACGAGTGCTAGCGTGTTTTAAAACAAACCGCACGTTTCAATCTGAGAAAAAAATGGAGGTGTTATAAATTGAATGCACCTCGTATTTTAAAAAAGAAAATGGGGACAAAACTAATGTTTCAATAACGTATCTATTTTATAGCATTCAACTTAGTATTATCTTCAGCACCGGTGGCATGGTCCTGTAATCGAGCTTTCCTGGGGGCAAGATAATATGGTAAGAACGGCCTGTACTGCGAAGGTTGATCTTCCATGTGTCATGGTTGGGAGCCCACGTTAATTGGTCTTGTTGCTCATAACCTCGGTGTTAAATGAAGAAGTAAAACAAAAACTCTTCTCAACTAAAAATTTGTAAAACTGAGAAAACCCTCGTAATAGTCAATGGAGATACTGAACTGTTGAATTATTCGAGCCAGTGACCTTCCAATTATGTAGTGAGAGTACCTGGATCGTGGCATTGATTTTTGCTACTGATTAAAACTATACGACCTTATTTGTGGAAAATTTGTTTGTATCATTTTATGATTTTATATAATCGGGAAAGATCGTGTATTGCTAAGTGGTGATTTCTCAGTTTTAGTCTTGTGCGTTGCGTCCGTAAAGTTGATTTTGTATATTTTTCATAATTGAAAAAGAAAGAAAGAACATTATATTTCCTTTTAAAGGATTAAGGATATTGGGACTTTTTTTTTTTTCATTTGGAGCTTAACATTTTACGTGCGCCACTCTTGCAGGTATGATTAGATGCAGATCTGTGAATGAGTGATCCGTAGGCAGGGAGATGCCGTTATGAATGAACAGCGAGCAGATATCGACGCACTGGTCGAAGATAGCGTCGGAAAAAGATGCAGCTAATGTGAATGCAAACCTTGTAAACAGCACAGAAGTTCGGGCGTGGTACTTCTACCGGTCTGCCTGTGCTTGGTCGGTAGTTTTTTTTGCAGTGTTGCCAGACGATAGAATTGCAAGCGCTCTGAGGCTCATAACTCTCTAATATCAATTTCTTTCTTCGCGCTTCAGAAGATTTAGCTTCAGAGCAGAGAATGAATGACATGTGCGACTTCTCTTAGTTATTTATCGACCACAGTATATTTAAGTAGAGCACGTAGCATCAACTTCCGAAACTCAAGAGTCACAATGTCCAAGATTACGTTATCGATATTTGTGGAGTATCTTTTTTTTTTTTTTTTTTTTTTTTTTTTTTTTTTTTTTTTTCGCGATCCATATTTAATTCTGACTTCAGACACCTTAATGGTTTTAGGAAGTACATTGAATATGAAAGTAAATATTTAAGCACCGCAACAAGGATATTATAAAATATATTTCCATATTAGGCGAATCACATGTTTCGAAACTTAAAAGTATCCTAATATTACAACGTTAGAAATTTTATCAAGATGTTACATCTGTTGTAAAGTAAATGAAAGAACTGATCAAACATTACCATTATGTTAATTTTACGGAATATATATCGAAAATTAGCATTTTTGAAGAAGCGGGCAGTAAAAAGCATAATGATTATAGTGCTTGTCAATGGATTGGCTAGTGCTGAGCATTCAGCAGTATTTTACAGGTCATACATTGGCAAAGCAACCACTTTATATTGTATATTTCGATTAATATGATCAGGTTGTCCAGAAAGTATTGAGCCTTTGGAGGTCAAAATTTAGCATATACGAGGCGCGTTCGGAAAGTAACGTCCGGTTGGTTACTGTGAGTGAAGTAGTGGGGGCAGCACTATCATCTTTGCACAGACGTGCGCGATAGATCAGTCTGCATCCAGCCGCGATAGTGAAGTTTTTCAGATTTCTAGTTCCACTTTTGTAGCATCTCAAAATGTGTGCTGCAATAGAAAAGCCCGTCAAGTGCGAGGTGCGAGCTGTTATACGTTTTCTTACGTCAAAGCAATATCCGACAGCAGCTATTCATCGAGAACTTTGTGCCGTGTATGGACCAAGTGTGATGAGTATAGGAGTTGTTCGTGAATGGGTTCGTTCATTTAAATGTGGACGAACAAACATTTGTGACGAAGAGAGGAGCGGTCGCTGATGAACTCGTTCAGAAAATTGATGGAAAAGTTCGTGAAAAGCGTGATTATCATCTGTGGCTTGGATCTAAGCGCTTTGGTGATGATGAGCTGAAATATGCTGTCACAGGCTGGCTTACGGCACAAGCGGAAGATTTTTATGCTGATGGAATCTCTAACCTAGTGCAGAGATATGTGCTTGAATGTTTATGGAAACTATGTTGAAAAATAGAACAAAGAAGTAGTTTTAAGATGTTTATAATAAATTCATCTTATTTACCTTGGTGTTTTTTTTTTTTTTTAACCAATCAAATGTTACTTTCCGAAGTTTTTTGTAATAACGTTATGAAACCATATACTAGGTTTCGGAGCAAGAAAGACCTGATTCTTGGAAATGCGCGGAATGCCCACATGGCTCTGTCCTTTGTCAATAGGCCATAAACCTAAGAAAGCAATAGGCAACCCTCGATTAGAAATAGGAAAAGAAGTTGCCAAACGTCCCGTTTTCCCCAGATCTTTTATTTGATTTATCACAAAAAGTAACTTTTTTTTTTTTTTTTTTGCCTTTTTTCTTCTTTTTGTACCTAATGACATCGGACATCTGGCAACATCTACCAACCACTGTCCTAACAAGAATTGGGTTACCCTTTTGGTAATGGTGTGAGACAAGGCTCTGAAGTTGTGAAACAGACAATATGCACCATTTTGTCGATTTGTGCCATTTTTACGGTTACACTATAGTGACGTCGCTATATAACTTCTGTGATTTCCGATCAATAAATTAACACATGGTGTTCATATGCCTATTTTGAAACTAAACACCATTTAAGGAATTCTGGAGAGGCTGAAACAAATAAGTCTGATGATGCTAGGTACGGGCTCTACTGTGGATGCATTAAAACTTCCCAGCCAATTCTCTCAATTTCTGACAAGTCGTTAAATATGTAAACGGTTATGGTGTTGTCAGCGTGGTATACGACACCTTTTGTGTTGACCAGTTCCGGCCGTTTGTTCATAATTGTTAGGTGCACTAATTGTTAACAGCACTGGTTGGAGTCGATCGTTCTGCCCAACAGCAGCGGCTCTTGATACACGATGCCCTTCCAATCCCACCAAACGCATAGCACAACCTTCCTGTACGTCAGTGTGGAGTTCACGACGGACCTGTAGAGCTCCTTCTCGCTTCAACCACAACCTTTTTTCGCACATTGTCGTCATAGGTTATCTACTTTTCTATCATTTGTGATCAACTGCTTCAGAAATGAATCGAGTTTGTTACGTTTCAGTAGAGGTTCGCAGATGGAAATTCGATCGAATAAATTTTGTACTCACACTCCGAGCTCCTTTTTGTAACGAACTATCTCCAAATGATTGAACACTGTTTGGTGATGCATGTTTGAGATCATTGGCGGTGTCATGACTGTTTATATGCTGGTCTTGCTCTACTCTTGCCAGAATATCCTCCACTGTGAGGATCATCTTGGATATCGAAATTTTTAAGAACGAAAGTGACTGAACTATAGTTTGGTTGCGGTTTTTTGATAACGTATCTTGTCCATAAACAGCACACATTTCTTCCCAAGCCTGCACAGCAGAGTCGGATCTAGAAGGTAAAAACTGCGGGACCAACTAGCACCCACACTATGATAGGTATATCGTAAGTTTAGTAGTAACTTTCAAAAACATATAAGTAATAGCTTCAATTATTTTTGTCACGCAAAAAACTGGAGGGGCTAGATCCGCTTCTGCTGTGCAGCATTTTTATCAAAATAAAATTGTAAAATAGAGCAATTTTGCGGAAAGTTCATTCATCTTCTTGGCGTAAAGTTTACTATAATACCTTAAGTCTAATTACAAAAATTTCAGCGCTTGTTGCACATTTACTAGCTTCAGATGTCAGCTGTCGAGTTACGTTGGTCCTAATCCGCTGAAATTCATATATCCTGAGGTTTGGGACACTAACTCCAGCTCATGTGCAAAACGATCACTTTTACATCACCTGATATTTATACGAGAACGATTGCTTGTGCTTCTCGAGGATAGAATAGGCGTGCAGAAGAACGTTTGTGGTTCTGAGTATTTCTGTTTGTCACTGGTTGAACGCTGGAACTGCATTGCAACATTGATTACTGTTATCTGCTGTACAGAAATGCAACTAACTTAATAAGGCTCTATGTGGTTTCTTTTACCATTTTGTACAGTGTGTCCGTAAAGTTGCGCAACCCAAAGTTTGATTGCGTATATCTTTTGATCTGAAAATAATAAAGACTTGAGACTTTAAGCAAATGTTGGCATGTTCTATGTAGATATGTTCCAGATTATGACCAATGCTGAAACTTGCAACATTTTCGTGTAGTAACGAAAGAGATTACCGTAAGTGTAAAATAATAATAATAAAAAAAAGTACAAAATGAAGAAAATCAATATTCAGTTGCAGAAAACTGATTTCCTATGGGTGAATTCCTGTGTATATGTACAGTATACATCAACATTTATCCATTGGTGCGAAAATGTGACAAGGTTGATGCAGTGTTGCCATATAAAAAGACTAATGCAAGTTCGTAAAATATGTGTTTTTGACAAACGCGGCCCCTGGCAACAATGTTGTAAAATTACTGCAACAAGTGTGTTTTAGGTTAATTAATGATAAGCAATGAGAATTTGCACATAATTGGTAAAATTCTGATTGCTTATCATTAATAACCTAAAAAACACCTGTTGCAGTAATTTTACGACAACGGTGTTGCCAGGAGCCGCGTTTCTGTAAATATGTATATATAATATTACGGACTTGCATTAGTCTTTTTATGAGGCAACACTGCATCAACCTTGTCACATTTTCGCACCAATGGATAAATGTTGATGTATACTGTACACACACACAGGAATTCACCCATAAAAAATCAGTTTTCTGCAGCTGAATATTGATTTTCTTCATTTTGTACATTTTTTTTTTTTTTAATTTTACACTTATGGTAATTTCTTTCGTTACTACACAAAAATGTTGCAAGTTACAGCATTGGTCATAATCTGGAAAATATCTACATAGAACATGCTTACATTTGCTTCAAGTCTCAGGTCTTTATCATTTTCAGATCAAAAGATATACGCAGTCAAACTTCGGGTTGCGCGACTTTATGGACACACTGTATATAGGAATAATCTCTCCCAAAAGTTTTTTTTTTTAAATGCAGGGTCCTCAAAGGGTTAAGAAGCCTTTTTTCTGGTTGTCCGCATTATAAAACCAATATTTGTCAATTACGCTCCTAAAATTTAACAGCCAGGCTAACAGTTGTCGCTAGCTGCGTTGCCTGTACCTGACACCAATATTTGCCGCTTGCGTGCATGCAATTTGCAGACGATTCGAAGGCTTGGGGAGAACAACTGGTTATTTGTAAATCAAGGAAACAAGTTATGTCTAAATACGTACAGCCTTCCATTCCTCAACGGTACAGTCGCCATCGAAGATAATGTGACCATTCATAATCGAATGACTATGCTTTCTATTTGTGTAGTCCCGGCTTCGATTCTTGGTGGGAATGATTAATTCGAATGCATACCCGAGTATAGTGCAGATCACGCTTTTAAGCAGTAATTCTCTCAATACGGTTAGGATGCTGCTAAAAAGGGACGTTAACCGATTAGGTGAAATAAGGCAATCATTTATATAGGTTTGACAACAGTTTTGGAGATAAACTATTAAATACTTGGAAAAATTATGCAGCGTTTCATATTTATATTAGCAGAAGTATTCGTTTTTCGCGTGTTGATGGAACTTCAATTTTATTATTTCCTCCTAAATAACCTCATATTAGCATCCATATAGTCCAGACTTTACCGATAAATATGGCATTGGGCTGCCTTTTGTCCTCAGAACAGCTCTGATGCGACGTCGAATATTGCCCGGAAACATAATCTGGACCATAGAATGCATATGGTCCCTCAAAATGGCGGCAGTGACGCGACCGGTAAACATCAATGTAGGATCCACTCGAAACCAGAATATTGGCGGTCAACAGCTTCACAGAGGTGCAACCATGTTTCACGGGTGAGAGGAGGCACTGGATCATACGATTCTTTGGGCGACCACCATATATGTACACGGCCCGTAGTGTGAAATAAGATGAATGAAAGTCATCCGACCATAGGCACTGACTTCATCCAGGGAGTCGAGGGACTAAAAATATTCACTCGAGGGAGTAAAAATATTCACTCTAGGGAGTCGAGGGAGTAAAAATTTTCACTCGAGGGAGTAAAAATTTTTACTCGAGGGAGTAAAAATATTCACTCGAGGGAGTAAAAATATACCTCGAGGGAGTCGAGGGAGTAAAAATATACACTCGAGGGAGTAAAAATATTTACTCGAGGGATTCGAGGGAGTAAAAATTTTCACTCGAGAAACTCCCTCGAGTGAATATTTTTACTACCTCGCCTCTCACGAATGAATATTTTTACTCCATCGTCTCCCTAGAGTGAATATTTTTACTCCCTCGACTCCCTCGAGTGAATATTTTTACTCCCTCGACTCCCTAGAGTGAAAATGTTTACTCCATCGACTCTCTCGAGTGAATATTTTTACTCCCTCGACTCTCGAGTGAATATTTTTACTCCCTCGAGTGAAAATTTTTACTCCCTCGACTCCCTCGAGTGAATATTTTTACTCCCTTGAGTGAATATTTTTACTCCTTTGAGTGAAAATTTTTTTCTCCCTCGACTCCCTAGAGTGAATATTTTTACTCCCTCGAGTGAAAATTTTTACTCCCTCGACTCCCTCGAGTGAATAATTTTTCTCCCTCGAGTGAATATTTTTACTCCCTCGACTCCCTCGAGTGAATATTTTTACTCCCTCGAGTGAAAATTTTTACTCCCTCGACTCCCTAGAGTGAATATTTTTACTCCCTCGAGTGAATATTTTTACTCCCTCGACTCCCTCTAGTAATTATTTTTACTCCCTCGAGTCCCTCGACTCCCTCGATGAAGTCAGTCCCCCGACCATATCATATTTCGAGTCATCAGCATTCATGTTACATTTTTCTAGTATCGTTGGCGTCGTACTTGAACGTTATCTCTTTATCAGTGGTTTCGCCCGTGGAACTCGACGGCATATATCCATTGCACATAACTCGCGTGGAACTATAATTGTCGGTTCATGCTTTGGGAGATGCTGCTTGAGTTCCCCTATCACTCACACGACAGTCGCACGATGTTTCTGAGTGACAATCCGCTTTAATGCTCGGCAGGACATGTGTGACTTTTTCCGATGACTGTTTCTCTTCTCGGATGTGATTTTGTCGTGAGTTTTGTAAGTGATTATCACGTTGAATACTGTACCTCGCAACACACTCGACATATTGCAACTTTCATCATGCTCACATAACAACCGAGCGCCAACATTTTACCCTTTTTGCTAATTGGGGAACTCCACATTTTGCACTATCACCGTCTGCATACTGCACACTGCCGTCTTTTATATATCATGGAGCTTGCCCTAACATACCACTATCAACAGCTTGGCGCTACTGTAGCCGCCTGACCTTTGGCGGCGTGAGTTCAATGGAAACTGATATATGCTTTTCTTCAAAATTGAATAAATTTCATGCGCCCGAATCCGAAGACTTCTCATTGCATAATGATTGTTATACAAAATGAATTTTCCAGAAATTCTTGTAAATGTCTTCTCCCAGACTCAAAATTTAACTAAATCTACTTCTCACGCTAGATATTCATATACTGTCTATAAAAATGTACTGTATAATATACAGATTTCATGGGTGTATGCTCAGCATTTCGACAAATAATAATAATAATAATAATAATGGAAAACCTTTTATCCTACCTTCCCTTCTAGTGGTAATTGTCAAAACTCCGGGAAACCCTGATTCGATTCCTGATGGGAGCTAATGTAGTTCGGATCCCATGTTAAGTGCAGGTCCACCTCTCACATAACGTCGGTGTTCCAGTTAAACTTCAACTCAACTAACCTACCAGAAATAACATTTGAACATTTCAGCTTAAGGAGAGAGAGAGAAGTTTTAACTCCCCTTCCCATTCCATCCTCTTACATGCTGAATGTCACAAAATTCAGTCTTATCTGTAGTCTAGAATTTGAAAAGAACAAATGTACAAAATTTCCTGTGTGATCACATTTCGTAAAACTTGTCTTAATCCCAGAATAGGGTTCAGTAAAATCATTTGAACAAAGTTTCAGGTTTAAGCAATAATTTCGGAGATTTGGTGAATGTCGAGAAAGATTGTTTCTTTCCGCCTCGTAGTGATCGTATTTTGTAATAGGCCTACTTAATCTTATTCTCAGCATAGATTCAAGAACATATGTACAAAAATTTCAAATCCCTCTATCGAACAGTTTCGTAGGTCTGATCAATGGCGATAAATAACATAAAGTCCCGTTTTTCCAAGGAGTCACTTTTTCTCCTTGAAAAACTGGGAAAAAAAGTTATCGATAAAACGAAGCTGAAAGCTTTAGTTTCAGCCCATGGAGGGGACACGGTGGCTCAGTAGTCACCATTCATCTTTATTGCGACAGGGCCTTCGTTCGATCCCATGCACATAGGTTTGTAATGTACGTTGATTTTTCGTTCCTCCTACGTTCTCATTCTACCAATTCTATCATAATCATTTACATTCATTAATCATTCAACAATCGTCTTTTGCGTTACACGTTGGACGTTAATTTAAATATGTCAGTTTCTTTTCTTAGACTAAGGATTAAGACATAGCTACAGTTATTATTATTATTATTATTATTATTATTATTATTATTATTATTATTATTATTATTATTATTATTATTATTATTATTATCCCATGTACCAAAGAAACTGTATAATAATAATATGACATATAAGGACCCGTTGATGAATAGAGACCTTAAATCATTAATAAATAAGAAAACAAAATATTTTGTAAAGGCCAAACAATCAAATAATAAAATATGGTATCAGAGGTATTCCGATTTAAGAAAGTTGGTCAGAAAGAAATATCTAGAGGCTAGAAAATTTTACTTTTTAACGTTGGAGAACAGTATTTGTAATGACAGTTTGTATTTCTGGAGAACATTCAAACAATCACATAACAAACAAGTGCCAAAACAGATAAAATATAATAATACATCAGTGTCAGAAATTTTAGATATAGCAGAATGTTTTAAAGTTGTATTTCATGATTCTTTTAATTCTGATTCCAACCAAAATAAAAAATGTAACGTTCTGAAACTGGCAGAATATAATAATAATTATGTACCCATTTGTACTCCATCTTTCACGCAAAAAGAAATAATTGAAACAATCAGTAAAATTAAGGGAAGTACTACACCTGGGCCTGATAACATTCCATATTATATCATTAAAGCCTGTAGTAATGAAATACCGTCAAATTTAGCTATTATATGTAACGCATCGTTAAAGACTGGAGTATTTCCTTCAAAATGGAAGCAAATATATGTTGTGCCAATATACAAATCTGACGATAGATATGATGTTAAAAATTATAGGCCTATTAGTTTGGTAAGTGCATTCTCTAAGATTTTTGAATTAATCGTATACCAACATTTATATTTTAATGTAAAGAATATTTTAACTGATACGCAACATGGTTTTTATAAAGGTAGATCGATTGCAACGAATCTCATTCATTTTACAGATTTTACGTACTTTGCACTAAAAAGTAATTTACAGGTTGATGTTATATATATTGATATGTCAAAGGCCTTTGACTCTATTGATCATAAATTACTTCTGAATAAATTATCAAACATTGGCCTATCACTGTCTTATATTAAATGGTTTGAAAGTTACTTATCAAATAGAACTTTTAAAGTAAAAATTGGCAAGGTAACATCTACTCAAGGTCAAATAGGGAGGGGAATACCTCAAGGGTCTCCCCTGGGTCCGCTTCTATTTTCTCTATTCATCAATGACCTACCTGGAAAAGTAAGGTATTCAAAAATACTATTATACGCAGATGACATAAAGCTCTTTAGAATAGTCAATAATGAGTATGATAATTATCTCCTGCAGAAAGACTTAGATGCAGTAAACCATTGGTGCGAGAATAATTTATTAACTATTAACTCTGGAAAAACTAGATATATGACATTTACTAATAAAACTCAGTACTTTGTCAGTAAATATAAAATTCATGGAGTAACAATAAACAAAGTAGAACAAATTAAAGATCTTGGTATTATTTATGACAGACAATTGAAATTTAGTAATCACATAAATGATTTAGTGCAATCAACGAGAAAAACAATAGGTTTTATTTTTAATCAATGGCCTGATTTTTTAAATGGTAGTTCTTATGTGTACTTATATAAGACACTTATTAGATCCAAACTTGAATTTGGTTCAGTCGTTTGGAACAGTTTGTCTAATATATTTATTAACAAACTTGAAGCAGTACAGAAATGTTTTATACGACTACTATGTTTTAAAATGAAAAAGGACTACTATACACACGAGTATGAATATTGGTTAACTTTTTGGGGACTTCAATCTCTTGCAGAAAGAAGAAATTTTATGGATAAATACTTTATTCAAATGGTATTGGATAATAAATATAGTAGCGATTACTGCTTGGAAAATATAGGAATAAGAGTGCCGTGTTATAGTGTAAGAAGTCAGTCAACATTGGTAGCACTAAATTCAAAACGTGAAATATTGAGAAGAATGACAGTGTCTTATAACAGTTTAAAATGAACATATTTTGGGAGAAACAATAGAGCAATGATTTTATTTAATTATATTTTTTTTTTCCCAAAGATTAATCTGTTTTAACTTCATGACAAGGGTCTTGATTTTATTATTATTATATATCTTCAGAATATCTCTAGTTAATATTTTATGTGGAGATGTGACAATAGGTAACCAGGATCTTTTACATAGAAGATATGAAATTTTAAGCAAAGTTGACTCATTATTTTAACGATAGTTTAATGAAACTTTAATTTCCATAGTTCTGTTAATAGTATTGTATGATATTGACTGTATCTATTTTAATCTTATTTTATAATCAGCTTTAATCTTGTAATGTGAATATATTAAACTTCTGACAAGGGTCTTAACCTACTAATATTCATTCTATATCACAAATTTTCTGGCCTGTTTTAAATGATTGTATAATAGTCTTAACATAGTGCTGTATTTTTGCCAATGAGCTGTTCACGGCACTGAAAATAAAGTTATTATTATTATTATTATTATTATTATTATTATTATTATTATTATTATTATTATTATTATTATTATTATTATTATTATTATTATTTAACATTTACCAAACACCTAAGTTAACAAAGGACAAATTTAACAGTACTACTTACACTTAAGATATTGCATCTACTATTCAATACGGGAGTCAATCTAAATCGCAAGCCGCGTACATCATGTCTTTGCAAGGCTACAGCCGTATGGGAACTCTCGTAAGAACATTTCGCGTTCATCATCGAGGGGGGAGGGGTCACGGTGGCTCTCTGGTAGAGCGCTTACCTCTAGTACATGGGGTTCCTTGTTTGATCTTCGGCCAAACTAGTTTACGGCGAACAACATCGAGTCCGTGGATTTTCTCAGAGTACTCCCGTTTTCTTCCACTTTCTCATTCCACCAATTCTTCATCATTCATTTGCTTTAGTCATCGTCTCCCTTAGCCTAAAGGGCATAATCGTGGGACGTTGAACTGAAATATTTCTTATTTCGTATTCATCATCCAATTCGAGTAAAATTCGCACCGCAGATTGTTGAAAAGTTTCTTGGTAGTGCTAGAGATATTCAGGTACACAGTTTTTAGCATATTCCTCCCAGATACATTTGCTACAGCGATGTTGCAGCTTTTCTAAGCCTTACAAACAAAATTCCTTTAGTTGGCCTGAAAACAGGTCTCCGTACCATGTTGGACATCATAAATGTCTTCAAAATGATATCCCTTGAGATCTTCCTTTAAGTTTGGGAACAAATGATTGTAGCCAAGTCAGGTGAATAAAAGAATGGCAGACCAATTGCAATCCCACAGTGCATTCATTTGGGTAATCACCCGGGACGTGTGAACTGATCAATTGTGGAAAATGAGAATCCCTTTGGATAACTTTCCGCGACGTTTAATCTTAATTGCCTCGTGCAGCGGATCCAGTAAGTTAAGATACTACTCGACAGTGATACTAGAGTTCCGATTTAGATAGTCCTAAGCAGAATACATCTTTGGCATAGATAATTAAAGCCATGACCTTCACTGATTTCTGAGTGCGAAGCTCCTTTGGCCGCGGAGACTCGGAAGTCACTTCACACCATTGACTGATACTTGGACTCAAGATCATAGATACAGAGATCGACTTCATCCTTCGGACCAAAAAGTTCTGAGCAGTGGTCTTAAAAGGGCTAAACTGCCTTGGATATTCTAATTATTATTGCATTTCATATTAAACTCAAAACTTTTTTCAATAAGTGGTCTATTTGAGTTAAATAAAACGATACGTGTATACATTTATATACGTACACAAACCATTAGTTTAAATACAGATTAATAACATATTCCTAGAAGTTTATTCGTCATTACGTCTATGGAAATATTGCTTGCGTTAATACTTTTTTCGTGTTTGATGATTTCACATCCTGTGTTTTCGACATGCTAGAGGACTTGTTGAACCTATATGATGTACATGTTTGCCAAATGCTCTCTTTGACCTCTAACGTGAATTCCCTGCACTCATTATTGTACACACACAATTTCGTTTTCTGACAATTATTGCAGTCATTGCAAATTGAGTCATGAAATAAATATAAACGTCTTAATCATTGCAATGCATGATTTGTTGTACGCGTTACTTCGTCTTCGTAGTCAAGGTTAACGAATATTTTCTTGGAAGAGCTAAATAAATAACAAGAATTGTTACTTCTTAAATTATGTTTAATACAGAAAAAGACTATTTTTTAGTGCCGTACTGATACAGTAATATTCATTCTCAGTCAAGCGTCCGGAGAAACGAGGTGGTCTTCTGTTTTTAAGCGGAAAAACAGACTATCGCAGTCATTCCTGCTTTGTGTGATAAATTATTTTCGAAGGCTATTATAAAGAAAATAAAGTTTCTGCAAACCCTTGTTGTAATTCAGATCTCACTTCAAGCAGGGATCCTCGTCTCATACAGTCTTGGTGCTGAAATCGTCATTATAGGTAGTCTGCCCTTACTGGCAGGCCACTTATAGCAAGTTGATACGCTTCCATCTACTATGTTTCTCAGCAAACTTGTCGTCAAGAATATAGTTTGTTCTTAAAAGGTGTCCTTATCCGTTTCTTTTTTCTTTTTATTGACGTTCAGTATTCTTTCTTCTCTACAGATTCTAACAGTTCCGCATTCATTCTACGTTCGATCTAGTGAATTTTATCAATTCTTCTTGATAATCATATTTCGAAAGCTGTATGTTTTTCGTCGTTTTTAAATGATGTCTTTGGTTTTGTTTTGTATAGTATAAACTGTATAAGAAATATTTGAGTTTTTTCTTTCACTTTTATTTCCCCTATCTTCACTGACAATACTAGTAAAATACCGAAAACTGTTACATAGTAGTGGGCTATGGGAGATCGTACCTGACATCATCATGTCCGTGATCTTTCTCGTTTTCCTTTTCCTCCCACATTGTTTTCACCAATCCTTTACTATTCCTTCGTCTTCATTAATTATCCGTTTCCTTTAGCCTACAGAGTATAAATGTGGGACATAGTGTTAAAATTTTCATTTCATTAACAAAACTTTTAGATGTATCTTTCTATTTATACTACATTTTAGAGTCTAAAGGTTAAGATTGAGTTAGTTTTCTTGTTTTTAAATCGATAAAATCATTTGCAGAACTCTGTGCCCGTTGTAACTGCCTAAAATTTTGTTTCACTAAGTGTTGCTATTCGTAGTTTCTAGTATTATATTTTTTGTTCTTAGCTTTCTTCCTATTTGTTGATTTTGTTTTTATATTGTATATTTGTTGTTAGGTCACTATCTTAATTTCTTTTTTGGCATTGTCGTTTCTCTCCACAATTCATTATTTAACTTTCTATACAATCCTTCTTCCATGCAACTTTATTTCTACATTTCTCTTTCCCTTCGTTTTATATTTATGTAACCTATTTGGTCTAGGAATTAATTCGTGCGGTTGGTACGCACACATTGAAGCTGTAGTACAAACACAAAATACATAAATACCTTAAGAAAAATATTGTCCATCGGTAGCCACCACTTTCGCCCATCTGTCAGGCAATGTACGGATTCCGTGGCGAAAGAAGTCCTCATCCTTGGAAGCGATCCAGTCAGAGACCCATGTTTCGATATCTTCTGAAGAAGTAAACCGCTGTCCAATCAAATCGTTGTTCATACAATCGAACAAGTAGTAGTCCGAAGGAGCAAGGTCTGGTGAATAAGGCGGGTGGGGTAAAACTTCCCATCCGACATTTTCTAAATAGGTTTTGACCGGTTTTGCGACATGTGGGCGAGCGTTATCATGTTGAACAATAAGTTTATCATGTCTGTTCTCCCATTCTGGTCGTGTTCTGGCCAGAGCTTGCTTCAAACGCATTAATTGTCGTCGATAACGTTCTCCATTCATAGTTTCACCCGGTTGCAGCAGCTCATAGTACACCACACCTTTCATATCCCACCATATGCACAGCATAACCTTTGCACAGTGAATATCTCGTTTTGGTTGTGATGGACCTGGTTCACCTGGTTTCACCCAGGCCTTTTTTCGTTTAGGGTTCTCGTAATGAATCCACTTCTCATCACCCGTAATAATTCGATGCAGAAACCCCTTTCTGCTCTGTCGTTGAAGCAGCAATTCGCAAATGGTTTTTCGTCTTTCAACGTCTCTGTCTTTCAATTCATGTGGAACCCAATGTGACATCTTTTGAATCATTCCCATGGCTTTCAAGCGTTTGGAGACTGTTGTTTGATCAACGCCTAATGCTGCTGCAAGTTGTTCCTGCGTTTGACACGAATCCTGCTCGAGCAATGCTGTCAATTCTTCGTCTTGAAATTTTTTTGGCTGTCCAGCTCGCTCTTGGTCTGCCAAGCCGAAATCACCACTTCTAAACCGTGCAAACCACTTCTGACACGTTCGCTCAGCTAGAGCATGGTCACCATACACTTCCACCAAAATACGATGACTTTCAGTCGCACTTTTCTGCATGTTAAAGTAATGCAGCAGGACACCCCGCAAAAGCACTTTATCAGGCACAAATTGCGCCATGTTCACTTAACTACAAACTGGTGTTGTTGACGCTTTAATCCACTGCTCTATACTACGAACGATACGCGATGACAGGGGTTTGCAACACATGTGTGGATACACGGAACTGTGGGACGCTCCGTTCGTTGCGCCATCTCTTGTCCACCCGCACGAATTAATTCCTAGATCAAATATGTCTTCTTTAGATCTATTCTCTTCTGTATGCCTTACAGTTTCCTCTGCAATTTCGTACATGCATAGGTTGAATCGCTTTTTACCTCCCGTTATTTTTTCCTTCTGAAGTTAAGTATGTTCTTTATTTTTAAAACCAATTCATTTGTCACTAATTCATCTCTCAACTTTCAGTATTTAAGGATACCCACTTCAGCTAACGACGTGGTAATACGGAAGGGTATGAGTCTCAGAAAGAATTGAGATATTCTTTGAACTATGTCAGAACCAGTCTGTTTGGTTTCCTTTGTGTTGGTTGAACAAGGTATTCCACTCACGAGCGAGTTCTGTCGAGAAAAGTTTATCAAGTCCTTTCCTAATTTCTCCCCTTTAAATTTATCTTCCTGTTCTAAATAAAACTATAATTTGTACTCATTGAAGCATCTAAATGTTAAGCAGCTTCGTTTCAATAATCTCTTATTATCTTCATTATACTTGTTCTTTTAAGGAAGAAATTATGCGTCGAGTGGAATTCCATATCTTTATCGGTATTCTCCAGTTGTACAAGAAAAATGTTAGTTTCCTTGTAAATGAAATGTTTCAGTTTAACGTCACACAATTATGCCCTTTAGGCCAAGGGTGTGCAACTTGGAATAGTGGGCGGGCCAATCACAGAGCACTAAATGGTGTCGCGGGCCTCATTGTAGGTATATCATTTTTACGACAATTGAATAGTATAGTGATGGAACATGTTCATCGTAATTTACATCACAATAACACAAAACAACTGTTATACTGGTGACAAAAGTATTTACTCACTAAAGAGGAGCAAAATAATGTATTTAGAACTTTGTCAGTACATCTAGCAATCCTTATACCGAGGGAAATTTCCTCCGAGTACCTGCGCTTACCAAGTGCTTCTCTTCAGGGCGTTACCACGTTTCACACTATGTGATCGATGGAAAATTTCCAGTTCACTCTTAACAGGTTTTGTAAAAAGAAAAATTATAATTGTTGTTTTTAATAACTGATCAGCGAGCCGGAAGACAGGGTTAGGCGAGCCGGTTGTTGCACACGGCTACTTTAAGCTAAGGAAGCCGATGATTAAACCAAATGAATGATGATGGAAGAATTGATGGTATGAGAAAGTGGGAGGAAACGGGAGTACCTCGAGAAAACTCCACGGACACGGTGTTGTCCTCCACAAATTTACTTGGCCGGAAATCGAACCAGGGACCCTATGCGCCAGAGTTGTAAGTTTCCTTGTATCAATATTTTCCTTAAAAGCACGTATGACGAAGATTACGGGTCATTGAAATGCACTACTCGTTTGTCACTACTCAATTACTAATCAATTATCATTTATAAGGCAGATGCTCTGAACGTACGATTAACAAGTATTTTGGGTCTTTACTTGCCGCTCATTGAACATTCATGTCGGTATGTTATGAAAATTCCAAAAATTCAGAAGTATTAATATTGCACTACCTCTCGACGTTGTAATAAGGACAAAATATAGTTGCTTTATGATGTAGAGATATTCCTTATTATTAAGATATGCTTTGTTACTGCGTGAAACTTATGATAGTATGATCTTGGGACAGAAGCAGAAACTTTTACGCTTAGAACCGTATATATTAAAGAGAAGGGAGGTTCTTTAAATCTACTCCTGACCTTCCAAATATGAATGCATATTAACATCTTCGATAATCTCGACCAATTGTAGCAAATTACAATAACGAAGGGAACTTTTCTTTCGATTACAAAAACATTGACTATGTTGATAATGCCAAAAAGGGTCTGTGTGAAATGCGAATTAAGTTAGATTAGCTTTTAAGAAACGTTTCTTCGTATAGTAAAGGGATTGAAGTATTACTCTGGGCGGAAGATTCAAGACACTATGCCTCACTTATTTATCAAATTTCCAGAGACAGTTCAGATCTTACTGCAATCATTAACAGTGATAAACAGTACTGGTACTCGAAGGAAAGAAGAAGAAAATCTGGCAGGGGTTGTATTGAAATGTATCATCCCAGCAGTCTCCTGGGCAGAACAAAGGAAAAACCTAATCATGATCACTGATCTCGAATTTCAAACTCAGGAACACTCTATTGCGATACAAGAACTAAATCACAAGCCTATGCTCTCTCGCTGTACTAGCGTGGGTGTATCGAAGTATCCGTCCCCAGAAAGAAACACAAATATGTAGTTCTGAAGACTTAAGTTCTCTAAAAATATTGTATTCCTTTAATGAAATCTTGCTGCCTAACCTGTTACAAAAACCACTTATTAAACTTCGGATAAATAAATGATTTTTTTATTATTATTATTAAAATGCCCCATTCGACTATACTAGTAAGATAGGATAATCTCAAGTCAGTCTGTAGTGGACAGCATAGGTTGTACGGTTTATTCGGAGTTCATATACTTTCTCACCTTACCAGCTCTTCATCCATTTCCTTTATCCTACACACACATGACCTTAATCGTGAGTTGTTACATATTTTTTTCGTTAACGAGGCTATATCAGACTCGCATCCACAGTTAGACAAAGTGTTTGTTAAACCTGATGTATCAAACTCTGATTACGCTTCAGGATTTTTGACGTATATAGTAACTATAAATGTAACTCAGAAAGTTCTGTCGCTTTTTGTGGAGGTCTGTGTTCTATTGGCCCTCAAACCGTAAGTTGAATGCGAATGAAGATACGGCGAAGGTCAGTTAGTCGTTGGTATGGGTATATCCAACATACTACCTGGTTGTGGCAGTTCAGTTACACCGTGAACTTGCGTGAGGACAGAGTGAACATGGGACCTCCACACAGCGTCATAAGGGCGTGTATCTTGTACGAGTTCAAACTGGGATCGAATGCCGCTCCCAGGCCTTTGGTGAGGGTGTCGTGACTACGCGGACAGTGCAGCGGGGTTTAACAAGTTTAAGAACAGTGACGACACACTCGACGCACCACGTGTTCGACGTAGGACCCACTGTTTGACCCATTTTTTGGGCCTGTCTGTATTGTACATTGACTCTTAACATATTTCTTATTTGATGCATAGTTCACTGGATATTGGCGTGTAACACTCAGTTGGAACACTGCGCTTTCTGTCTGAATGGGGGAACCATTTCAGCGGCTATTTTGAATCAGGCTTACCCGAAATCAAAACAAATTTTGTACTAAGCTGTTTGGTTTTCCACGATCTATCAAAAAGGTATCATTCGACCCATATTCCCATTGAAATTTTCAAGTTGGTCTCGGGGCCCCATGATGGGGACCCTGGAGACACCGCGACAACACCATTCCACGTTGTCTATGGCGTTTTCCTTTTTCATTTTTTGTTTCACCTTTTTCTACTCAGCCGTTTCTGATTTTTAAGTACTGGAAATTTTATCTGATACAGGACGTTTTGGGGGGGGGGGGCAATCTTGAAAACGGTGCCCCATATCAAAAATTGTTCCATTTTCCAAGCTCGACCTACGTTCCATTTGAAAATTTCACGTACACCCCTTCCCCCAAAATGGGGGCGGGGGAATCTCATGTTTGACTCATTTTTAGGCCCCTCTGTATTGTACACTCATGTCCAAAATTATTGTCGCATGTCTATAAATATGTTGTAGGAATATAATTTAATAACGAATTCGCCCAGTATTTCTTATGATTTTGGTGTGTGTATAATCGGCAAAGACATGTATGTGGTAAATTTAATGTCAAAAGAGCAGTAAATAAGAACAATAAAACGAAAATAAAACTTTCTTGTCCATTTAGCAACATTTTGTTTTACTCATTCTAATTTTCGTATTTATAATTCTTTTCCTATGAAATTTACCACAAATATACATTTCCCGATTATACATATAGTGTCAATATTAAAAGTACCCTGCAAAATCATTATCAAATTATATTCTTACAAGAAGACATAGATATGCGACAATCATTTTGGACATGAGTGTACATCGACTCTTAACATTTTTCTTATTTGATGTATAGTTCGCGAGATATTGGCTTGTAACCCATAGCAGCTCGCGCCGTGTGGACTTTGTGGTGGACAAACACCGTGCTCGTGGGTTTTCTCGGAGTTCTCCCGTTTCCTCCCACTTTCTTCATTCCACCATTTCATTCATTTCTCATCATCACCGTCTCCTTTAGCCTAACCGGCATAACCGTGGGACGTAAAACTAACGATTTTATTTCATTTTGTAACCATTATTTTGATTCACCCTGTATATTACCAGAACAGGTGGCATGATCGTGCAATCCATCTCTCTTAGAAGAAGATAGTGTGTCTATACTGTGAGAGTTGATCGTAAACTATGATCTGTGCACCCTCCAGGTGCACCGTATTAAAGCTCTTTTTCTTCTTTTAACGTATCATGATTATGTTGAGAGTCGAAAGCAGACTGTGGGGATGATAATGAAACAGTGAAATGAAGAAAATGGAAGAAAACGAGAGAACCCGAGAAGACCCACACACACGGTGTTTGTTAAGTACAAGTCCACTTAACGAGAACTGGACCTGAACTACAGACCCCACGCTCCAGAGGTGAACCATCTACCACAGCGAACGCGGCCCCTAGCCGCGGTCGTGGTTCGAATATCACTTTTATGGTAGGTCGTGTCCTTCATAACCTCATAAGGACTTAAACCACAAAAATTCAAATTTTTTATACATTATTTGAGGATACAAATTGACGCATACTTGTAATAATTTGTTAACGTACTCTATTAGACGCAGTAAACAAGGGTTCCTAAACCTGTGCTAGGATCTATACGATACTAAATCATTTATACATCTTTAAGTGTAGCCCAGGCGCAGACGTAAATAATGGGTTTTCTTAGTTTTGTTGTAATCAGAAAAGGCGTGTTTTCAAAGTTATTCCAAGCCATCTGAGTTCGATAAACTCCCAACAGCTTGATTTACGTGACTGAATTAAGCCTATTGCCATTTAACTTGTTACCTTATTAGTTGTCGAAATGTGACTTAAAATAGTATATACATTTTGCAGAAAATGTGTGTGTAGTTTAGAAAATTTTCAAAAATCCAAACTTTTTTTTGGTTTCATATGTATTTTAATGATAAACCACTTGAATTACAGAATTACACATACATTGAATTTGCGAATGTTTGGCGTAGTACATAAATCAGCGTGAAAGTTAAATAAGAAATCACGTGCGCTGACACGTTACGATTAATGAAATATTTTAATTAAAAAAAATGTTTACCAATCATGTTGCTTGGTCACCGTTGGTAGATTCTTCCTCTCCCACGTGACTGCTCATCTCCATTCCTTATGAATCTTTTCGAGGAGTTGGATATATTGCATACGAGTTTGGATCGATAATTGGTCTGCGCCGACAGACGCCATTTGGTCCACGAGGGCAGAAGAGCCAATCGACTCCTTGCACGCACATGGACCTCGCTTCCCGAATTAAAAATTAGCGCGTTCGCATGTTTCGATCTTAACATTACGTGCTCTGATCCAAAAGGATATCCAATACTCAGATGTAATGCACACTGATTCATATAAATGTCCTTTGAGTAAGCTAATCGGTTAAAATAAGTATATCGTTTAAAAAAGAGAACAGTAGTTACATGGAAAAATCATTCAGTTTTAGATGTGATGTACCAAAGAGATGACATTGCTTAGCTCAGTAAATTCGTGAATAAAGAAATTTGTTAAGTTTCTGCTAAAATATTAAGCTATTAGAAAACATTTTATTTCAAATATATACGAACCTCTCGTGCCTTTATATCCCAACTGTTTGAGAAACTTGGCATAGTATTAAGTAAAAACGCATCCCCTTTCTCCCACCTTTTGGGCTCTAAATTTTAGAAGTTGAAAATGAAAAGGATACTAGTATTATACATAGCAGAATTCACTATTTAAAATTTCGCCTGTAATTCCTTCGATTCATAAAACAGACGTAATAGAGTAAAATTTCACCCATACATCGTTCGAGGGTAGAACTTCATATTCTAGATCACGAAAACCTGCCACTAAATCCTAAAATTTTAAAAGTGAAATAACCCGTTTTTTTATTTTAAAAATTGAATAAACACGTTTTTATCGCCATCTAGGTTGAGTTCAAATTTGATGTTTATAGATCATCCCTAATTTATGACTTGGTGTCATAAATAAACGCTACCCACAGATATTTTTTGCGCAAAATGTGACATGATAGTGCTGATAAGTTCTCTTCCCCTCGGCCGCTACATAGAAAGCGCACACTATAACGAATTTCATTCGTTTACGTCATTTACAACTGGATGATCTGAGACTGCTTGTGAATTCATAATTACGCATACACTGCTAACACTTGCCTTCCCTTCTATTACCTCGTTCTGTTTTCCTGTGTTCTGTGATCTTCCGGTTGTAAACATTTCTTCTACGTCATACACCGGCCAGTTGGAAACGACTGGTCTATGCCGTGTTCAAAAATTGTGCTTGGCAGGTCAAATTAATCTACTCTCTATATTAAACCTCTTGCAGATTAAGTTTTTAAAATCCTTTCTTACCGCTTTCCTGACTCACCAGATATATTAGATTCTCTTTTGTGTCTCGCTCTCATGGTATTCAACTCATATATCAATACCACTCATTTGGATTTTTAAAAAGGGAAGTAGATCTATGTACAGGTCACATAGATTAAAAAAAAAAAAAAAAAAAAACTTAAAACCTCAAGATCTCTGTAGGTTAAGAAAAGTATTGCTTAAGTTCTTGCTCTGCGTCCTCCTCGCTGGTCTAGTACTGGTGCGTAGACCTACACCTTTTAATGCTCTGGTCCTGAGTCCAGTTCCCAGTGGTAGATCATTTGAACGCATCAGAGTGGTTCGAATTCCACTCTAAACTGTAAGTCCGTGTCTCACATATAGCCTCGATTTAAAACAGGGATGCTAAATTTCAACGAACGAACAAAAACAAATTCCTGATCTATATGGTGGCTTTGACCATTATAGTAATAGGCTACATTAAACTGAACAGCTGTTTATATATATATATATATATATATATATATATATATATATATATATATATATATATATATATATATATATATATATATATATATATATATATAATTGATGACTGCATAGTATTTTATTATACTGGTGTTTCACTATTGTTACTGAGTTTATTATATTCACATTTTCTTCTTCCAACATCAGTACCCAGTAGTTTGAACGTTTATTCAATAAGCCTAGGAAGTTAAATATAACCTTATGAAGGAGGAGGAAGTAAAATTAAGTTTCACTTATTCAAAATAAGATTATATTATTTTTTCGTTATTTTCCTTTGTACGATAAGTAATTTTTCAAATATAAATGCAGAAATAGGAAACAACTTTCCAGATTAATACCCATTCGGTTTCTCGATAATGATCACTATTAAGTTTCATTCCAGACAAACGTAAATTTCAAAGTTGTTTCTGTGCTTGCTGAGGGCGATGGACGAATTACAGCAAAAAGATTTCCTTATAACTATAAAAGTTAATCATAAGTGATTTAACAGCAATTGTTGTTAGTCATAAAGAATATATATATTCGGATAATTCAGATTTTACCGTAAAGTCAAAATAAACGGGTGAATCTGTTTTTGTTAACTGTCTCTTCCCTTCCGTTCATTTTCTTTTCTTCATTTTTCTGACACCGTAAGAAACTAGTCAAGAATCGTAGAAATTATGTATTCAGTAATGTAGTACTTAATGTTGGAAAATGTTCGTTTTATATTTATGAATGCTTAAATGTACTACAGAGTGGTCCAAAAGTATGGAAACACCTAACACCGTAGTTGTAGTACAAGTGGGGAAGGGGAGTTTTAGGACATGTGATGTCAGTGGCCATCTTGAAATCCGCTATTTTGAATTCACGTTCATTTTCTTGAATGAAAACCGTATGTTGTGCCACATTGTTCTCATTTGAAATTTTCTCAGGAATTCAATACTGTAATTGTTTTTGCTTTATCATTTATTCACAACGTCAGTTATATACCATACATTTCTCCCGATTAAAGGATGTGTTGCCCATTCCGTTGAATTGTCAGTGTCAGTTCTTTTTTCCCCATTCATCCAAAACCTCTCTCAAAAAAATGCTTTCAGATAAGTATGCACAGGCGTTTGTTATGCGTTCGTTTAGGTAGTCAATATTCCGAATTTTCACTAAATACACAATGCACTTGAGATGTTTCCAAAGATAAAAGTCTAGGGGAATGAGGTCAGTGTAGCATATCCGAATATTCACGAACACATTTTTCATAATATGGAGGAGTATCATCGTGTTTGTAGAGGACAGAGAATGCCCCATCTTAAAAGGTGAGAGATAGCAAGATATCTTTCTCCAAGATTCGACGATACTCGATTGTTGTTACGGTACCATTGATAAACAAAGGGCTCACAACACATGTCCCCCACATACTACACCACATCATCACTTTTCCATATACGGTATACCACCAGGTGCTTCACACCAATGGGGGATAGTGTCCGACCAGTAGCGAACATTCTGCTCGTTCACTTCACCAAATACGTAAAAGTTGGTCTCATCTGTCAACGAGACGTCGTAGGCGAAACGGGAATTTTGGTGTATTTGCCGTTGCTTATTCCGCGAATCGAGATCATTTTCTAACAGGTGTTGATGCACTTGTGGCTTGTAGTAGTACAGCTTACGCAGGAACAAAACACTCATGATGGATGTGCGACTGACAACACTTTCCTGGGACAAACGACGAGTGCTTCGATTCGGGCTGTTTCTAAATGCTGCCAGCACTGCTTTTGACGTTGTTTCGTTAATCGCGGTGCATAGCCTGCCTGACTGGTTTGTTGGCTACGGACCCTGTTTCTTTGAATTTATTGATCTGAGGGACGGTTCTTAAAATAATCAACAACGATCCTTGTACTTCACTCATCTGACATAAAAATGATCTCAATACTTCTGCCAGCGTTACAGCCAGAAAGATAATCACCTGAAACGATATCAAGAAAACAAAAAGACAGTCATAACTTCGTTGTGGTAAATGATAATGTAAAAACAAACACAGCATTGAATTCCTGAAAAAATTTCAGATGAGAACGAGATATTTCAATATCTGATTTCCATTTAAGAACATGAAAGTGAATTCAAAATAAAAGATTCCAAGATAGCGCCATCGACATAACATACCTTAAAAATGTCTCACCCACCTGTACCACTAACCTACAGTGTTACTTTCGCAATTCTCTTAAAATCATGCTTTTTATTTGGATGTTGCCACACTTTTGGACCACCCTATATATTATTGTAAATTAATGTATTATTTCTTATAAATATTCGAATCTTATAAATAACTTAAGGTTTTTTCTTTTCTAGGGACTGGAGAATCAGGGAAGTCTACGTTCATAAAGCAGATGAGGATTATTCACGGGTCTGGTTATACAGATGAAGATAAACGGGGTTTTATTAAGTTAGTGTATCAAAATATTTTTATGGCCATGCAAAGCATGATTAGGGCAATGGACCTACTGAAAATCGACTATGCAGATTCTTCGAACATTGTAAGTATCTGATAGTGATGAGAAATCTTTCACATTGCATGAACTTAAATATCGCTTAAAGATAAGTGTTCTGAGGTCTAATTTAAAATAGTGGTGGATATTATTTTGAATAGCCATTGATTCGAAACACTTACGTTTGTAGATATTTACCAAATCGTGTTCGTATTGTACGGTTCGCAAAGTTGATCAAAATAATTACAAACACATTAACAACCTATCCATGGCTTTGAATTGAATATTGTAACAAAAGATACACTGACTAAAGCTTCAACACACACTGCATTTTAAACTATAATGTTAGATATTCGAAGCTCTAACACAAAACAGATTAACTGTTAAATTAAGAATAAAGTTATATTTTTCAACGTTGATTGTAATATTTACAAAATACTTTGATTTTACAAAAAAAAAAAAAAAAAGTTTCAAAAATAATTGTATGAGTAGAATACTAGCGTGTAATGAAAAAAAAGTACGAACATTTTTATATGTACTTTAGCAGGATGCAAAATTTCCGGTCGCCAGTGGCGACTAGAATTTTAGAACTGGCGACCAGTGTTTAGTAGGAATGGTTTCTGTCTAAACTCACAGAGCTGCGCAGTGTCTGTATTGCTCGAAAATAATGTCACTGAGTGAGAGAAAACACGAAATTTGAAGTGTTCTCAACGGACATGGAAAGTAAAGTCTTCACAACGTTGTAATTCGCCCCTCCTTTCCCACCCTCAATCGAAATAGTTTGCCTCAATTTGTATGTGAGAGATACTGGCGACCATCATTTCTGGATTGGCGAGTGCGTCTCACTTTGAAATTTTGCGTCCTGTAACTTTAGCATGTATAGGGTGGGTTATTTATTTTGATATGCCCTTTTATCTTAAACTAATAGATTAAAAAAAAAAAAAAAAGTTGAAATCTTGGATCATACATTTTTTGGCACACTCTGTAATACTACTATTTTAACAATGTTGCCAATCAAACGTAAAGTTGTATTTTTTTTCAAATGGCACTACGTCAGGTTATTATATTAAAACGAAAACATGCAATACCACTCTTGTGCAGTGTTGTAAACTAAGGACGCTACAGTAGCGCAAACTTCTAAATTTTAGTGGCTTCTACACCAATAATAATGCAAATGGGACAGACGGGGCAATGCACATCCAAACCAGTTTAGTGCCTAATACTTTTATCATGATATGACGGATTTCGAATGGATACGCACATAGTTACAATGAATTGAAAATTTGACTTTTTGCAAAAGTCTTTATTAAAAAAAAAAAACTCAGATAAGTACGTCATCCAACTAAATGTATGTGAAGGTCATAGTGCCGTTTACAGCAATTTCGTATTTGAAACCGTTCCGGAGATGTGGTAAAAACTGTTAAACTTTGCAGCACTGCTTAAAATTGCAATTACATCTACCAAAAAGTGTTGTTATAATGGTGTAGAAGCAAAGTAAATCAAAAGTTCCCACAAACGTCATTTTAAGCTATATCAAATTTTATGTGTTTATTTCTCCCACATGGTTTGAAATAGGAAACGGCTTAATGATCTTTATTAGAAATCATGTATGCAGTTTGGTGCGATACTTATGTAAATACTTCTTCGAAATGAAGTCCTTTGGAAAAAAAGTCAAATTTTCAATTTCTTGTAACTTTCTACTTTCGAAATACTTCGCATGATGACTATAGTATTCGACATTAAGGTACTTCGGATATGAATTACCCCATTCGTCTCACTTGAGTTATTACTGTTTTAGAACGCTCCAAAATTTGTTTGTTCTTCGATGATGTTTGTAACATTGTATTGTCCTTAGTTTGCAACATTGCATGACAAGTATCGTACTGCATATTTTCGTTTTCCATGTAAATTTGAAGAATTTAATAACTTGACATAGTAAAATAAAAAAAAATAAAAAAAAAAAAACTTTAGGCTGGGTTGGCAATGGTGCTAATATTATGGTATCACAAAGTATGCCAAACATGTCCTCCTACTGATATTTGCATGGTACAAAATTTCATCGTCCCTTAGTTTATAAGTTACAAGGACGTATCAACATAAATGGTCCACCCTGTATATCTATCAGTAGATCTCATTGAACTGAACAAAATGATATCCTCATGCGTAGTTTTCGAGAAAATTTACAAGAACTTTTCGTTTCTAAATGGTGCTAAACGAGATTTTGTCACCAGTAAAGATAAAACTGTACTGAAATATGCGTGCATCAAGGCTTTTAATATGACATTAGCAAGACAACAGTATAGACAATCATTAATGAAATAAAACCATAAAATTAACATGTAAGTTTTATTAATTCTTAAACTTAGAAATAGCAGTCGTCGGTCCAATGCCAAAACCGCGAATGTGCAAATTTTGCTATTTTCACCTAAGTACAGTTTCATGTTATTTGGGGCACACAGATTCCAATATCAGTCCCATTTGTCAAATATGAGTATATTAGAAGTTATCGTCAATTCCTAAAACATGTACGTAAGTCTATATACTGATTTTTCGGAGTAAGTTGAATATTAAAATGCTTATAACTCAAAATCAAATTTAGCACATTCGTGGTTTTGGCATTGGATCGACGAATATATATATAAACCCTAGTAATAATTTAATATTTTGTTACTGGATTTCAGATTGTTATATTATGTAAGAGAAGAGGAAGCTATTAAAATTATTTAAGCTATCAGTGATAGTATTCAGGTGTATAGTTATTATGTTTATAGTATCAGACTATAACAAAATAGCAGTAAGTAAGCTATAGCAATTTTGACAAGGTCACAAATATCTATATTATCAGTTTACTCCCCACACATCTACACTTTAAAAAACTTCATATTTATTATACATTTTTAAATTGAAATGTATATATTTCCTTGCACTTCAATATTTCTAGTACACACCACTAATTTCAATTTATACATTCATAAACTGTACGTTCCATATTTATGCGGGGTTATTACAAGTGGTCTTTTCAATTAGGAACTCTTGTTTAATGACTGAGATTTGTAGAAGATTTGTTTTATAATATCAAAAGTGTTAATAATCAATGTGAGACCTCTTTCACGTGATACATATCAAGACTGAAGTCAAGTTCTTACGTTCGACTGGTGTAAAAGTGGGATGCGTAAACAAATTAGGCATTGTGTTTGATAACCGTGGTTTGTAGATTATCTTGGACATACCCCTAGATGGTGATATAATAGCGAATTATAACAACAGTAATAAAGCATCATGTTTGGGAAATTAGATGTGAAAGTAGTAATTCATAATCGATACGGTTCATCCTTTCCATACTTACCTATTTAGCTTACTTCTAATTTCTTTGTGAAAACGAATGGCTGTCCGCGTCCTGAAACCTGGGATATTCGGCTGTACCTGCGAAATAAGCCATGTCTTCATATGTTCGGGTACGAAATCCGCTTTAACCTTGTCTAAGATCCAAATGGGCTTTCCATTCCGAGATTGTAGCGTTATGTTTATTCTTCCTGTCCAAAAAGTAAAGGTGGCTTCGTCATTAGACACTGATATTTCTATGAAACCGTCTGTTTTCATTATTGCATACTCTGGCAGTAAGAAAATCGCCATATTTTTGTCGACCAATTACAGAACGTGTAGCAGTTTTTGATAGAAACATAATTGCGGACGTTTGCGGAGAATTTTCCATACAGTACGCTGCAGGATGTCCAATTCTTTCCTGATTTTGGCGGTCACGTTCCATTGGTTCAGCGCTTACTGGTGAGCAACCGGTTGACTGTCGTATAGGTGCAACCACTTCCGTTAAAATTGGAGTACTACTTATGGATTGTATGCTTACTGAATAAAACTTCATCAAACATTCGAGAATTATCATGCACGCTATGAATAGACCGGATGATGTGAAAATAAGGAATACAAAATGCTCTCCTATATTCGTTTTCAGCCACCTTTTCTCATATCGTAAGTTCCTGTAACTGCGGGAAGGTATTTTTTCCACAAGAACGTTGTTTCGCTTTCCATTAGTATCTCTTGTAAGTATTTGAGTGTCATTACTAATGGATCGTATGGAACCCACGTTAATATTACCACAGTGCTAACCTTGGAAGAGTTCTATGAAGATGAAAATTCTTCAAAAGGTCATCGATATTTCAAGCAAATTTATCGATTGCTTTTCTTCGGGATTCTTTAAAGCTTAAATCGTGCTACGTAACTGGCTAATCACACTTTAAGAATGATACTTAATTAATTTTTGTGAACTGAAGTACAGTATAATAATACAAAAATATTACAAAGTAGAGAAGAAATTTGATTTATGCAATTTGATTTATGATTATGATGAGTTTCTTATTCGAACTAAGAGGAAGTTCTTTCTCGCGCATAAGATTCCATCATTTTCGTATAGTAGTAGCAATAGAGTTAGTTCATTGAAAGTGTATTTTCCTGATGATAAATTTGCAGTGGATAATTTCGAAAGAACTTATTTCAACCTGCATCCGTAGTCAGAAAATATCAATATCTTATATTTGTGTTTTGTTGCTGAACGTATGTCAAATACTTATATTCTTCCAGTAAGATAATAAAAACAGGTGCAATAGAATAACATTGCATTATTGATTCTTAGATATTTAAAAACCTATACATTTAACTTCGATTCACAATAGTATGTGCACAGGAATACGAAAGATAGATATTAATTCCAATACTATCTTTCATTTGCTGATATAGAAAATATTTCCAGTAGCATTAGACGAAAGCTAGAATTCGGTTAAATTAGGCAAGGAAAATAAGACGAAACTACTTTTGATCATTGTAATATTGAATGAATCAGTTGGAAACATGCTACAAGAGATAAGCTCTCGTATATTTTGAATATTTGAGTTTACATATAATATTTATGAAAGTAATAATGGTTGAGTCCTGTATCTGTTGTCTTGAGCTAAAGATCATATCTGTATTTACGTATATAAACAGTAATACTAAGTACATGTGAATCTTTAGTAACTAGTACCATAAACTTAATTTCATTTTACAGGAAAAGGCAGAACTAATCCGAAGTGTAGACTTTGAAACGGTATCAACTTTCGAAAGTCCGTATGTTGAAGCAATCAAAGATCTCTGGAGTGATAGCGGAATTCAGGAATGTTACGACCGAAGAAGAGAGTACCAATTAACAGATTCAGCAAAATAGTAAGTGTTGCTAACATTTTTTGATGTGTTTATTAGGTGAAAAATATATTTATCAAGTATTCAGTCAGTAAGTTCGTACTTGATTTCTGCAATTACGACTAAAACCGTTTGAGATGTCATAATTGTTTTATGCGTTACAATGAAATGCTTCTTCGTACATTGATTATTTGTTTTGTTTTTATTTGTAAGTTAGAGCGTTAGAAATTTAAGTTCTATTTTTCATAAACTGCACTTTTATGCAATATACAAGTTTGAGATGTGTTATGGTTTGTTTGGGAGTCTAAATATATTATTAAATAGCTATAAGCTACAACTTAAAATTATAAATTGTAGTTTATGTTGCACAATGCGAACAAGAGTATTAATACTCCATACTATCTTTAATCTGGTCATTTCTTGCCGACTTGGCGAAAGTGCCGGATTGCTGAAAGTGCGTAAAACTTTTTATTTACATTACATCACGTGTCTTTTATGTACGTGATTCTACAGATACAGTTTATTGCACATTGACCCACTAGATTTAGAAGTAATGTCACAGCCAGTAACATGAATTGAACACAAGTATCTGTATAATACAGTACACAAAATTTTTCGGTCTTTTACAGAACTTCTAGTTGCGCAGACGTGCGTGTTATTGTTTCTTGTTTCTTGCCATTCTCGACGTGAAAGGTCGGAGACAAAAATTTTCCTACCCGGACTTTACTTTGGGATTCACTTAAACATATCTTAATTAATCTAATTAGCTTTCTCGGTATTCCAAGTTCTGTAAAAACGTTGTATAATGTTTCTCTCCTAACCGAGTCGTACGCCTTTCTAAGATCAATAAATAGTTGATGTACCGGGATATTGTATTCCCACTTTTTTTTTTTTTCGAGTATTTGGCGAATGGTAAATATTTGGTCGATAGTTGATCGATTTCGTCTAAATCCGCACTGATAATCTCCAATAATTTCATCTGTGTATGGGGTCAGTCTTGCTAATAGAATATTTGAAAGGATTGTACAAGATGTTGACAAAAGAGAAATGCCTCGATAATTATTACAGTCAGTTTTGTCGCCTTTCTTGTGAATTGGAACAATGATTGATTCCACTCTTGTGGCAATTCTTCCTTGTTTCAGATAAGGAGAATGAGTTTGTTTATCTTGTTCCGCAGTTTTTCCGTCTATTTAAGATGCTATCCGTATCAATGAGAACTGTACCGTCAGATTTCTTTAGTATATAAGCACGAGGTTGATAGCCATTCTTAAATTCGCTGATCCCCTTATACATATCCCGGGTGTTTTTATTTTTACTATTATCTTCCTAAATTTTAGCTTTCAAAAAATCGCGTTTCTTTGTTCTAAAAGTTTTGGAAGTTTCCCGCCTGATATCTGCGAAATTTTGTGTAGTTATTTCATTCGGATTTTGTAGCCAGCGTAATTTTGCCTGTTTTCTCTTCTTTGTTAGTTTAATGCATTCCTGGTCGAATCATGGTTTGTTCCTACGTATTCTGCGTGTCCCAATTTTTCTTTTGCTGAAATTTTAATGCTATCTCTAATTTCAATCCAGGTATCCTCAACACTAGTGCACTCCGAATCTTCTAAAGCCGAGAATCTATTCGAAGCTTCAATCTGGTATTCCTCTCTTACCTGGCTCTCTTCTAATTTCTTTAAATTAAATCTCTCCGTTTTCGGACATTGAATATTACCTTTATTCAACGATAACCTCTCTCTTATTATCGCTGCTACCAGGTAGTGATCAGTGTCACAATCAGCCCCTCTAAACGACCGGACATCAGTTATGCCAGATTGCCTTCTTCTATTTACTAAAACGTGATCAATTTGGTTATGTGTTTTTCCGTCTGGTGATGTCCAAGTGTATTTATGAACGTCGCGGTGTGGTAATTTTGTACTCGTAACGATTAGGTTTTTGGATGTTGCAAAGTTTACGAGTCAAACACCGTTGTCATTATTTTCCTTACAGACTTTCGTTCCCTATAATCGGTTTGAAAATATCCTCTCGTCCTACCTTCGCATTGAAATCCCCTAATAGAATTTTCATATGGTATCGCGGGAGTTGGTCAAATATCCGTTCCACTTCTTCGTAAAAACTGTCTTTTATATCGTCATCTTTATCTTCAGTTGGGGCATGTACATTTAAAACAACAATATGACACCATCGTCTCCTAAGAATAAAGAAAGTCTGTCAGTAACAAATTCAACCCGTTTAATTGCTGGTAATATTCGTTTGTGAACGAAAAACCCTGTTCCTAACTGGTGATTTTTATTTCCTTCCCCGTAAAAGAACGTAAAATTTCCGGAATTCACAGATACATTTCCTTCCCACCTAACTTCCTGAACTCCTACTAGGTCCATCCTGTATTTCTCTAACTCACTCGTTACGGATTTTAACGCGCCTGCCCTATAAAGACTTCTAATATTCCATGTTCCAAATCTCATGCCCATTTTCTTGCTGAGGTTGTGCCAAGTTATCAGTCCTTGTCCGAGGCTTTTGTGAATATTTCTGAACAAGTGCTTTTTTTTATTATTATTACAGGATGAGGTTGTTAGCCTTACCCAAACTCCCAAGCTGGAGGACCACTCCTAGTCGGCTGTCCGCGACTGCTTATTCAGTATATTCGCAGCTAACCTCTATATCTAAAGGCCTTCTCCTCGATCCGCAACCTGAGGACGCGCCATGCCGTGGTGACAGGAACCCACGTTATAAGTTATACACAGTCAAGATCTCAGCTACGAATTCAAAATTCCACACATTGTTGGCGTTTAATCACTATGTGATTTAATCCTACTTTAAATCACTATGTGTATGTATGTTAGTGATAACGACAATGTAGAAGAAAAAATAGGAAAGACACGCTCTGACGGTCGGATTACCGAGAGTGTAGTGTACTGTTAGTGAGATAATAAAACCATCCGTACAAATTACAATAAGGCTTCAAAATTGCTCGTGAGATGAAGTTATTGAATGCCAAAACATTGTTATTTGTGGCTAGAAACAAATATATTCATCATTAACTTCAAGAATCACAATATACAGATAGTTATTCCGTTATATTTTAAGAAGTTTAGTGTGATACTCCTGTCTGCAGATGTAATCTGTAGCGAAGAGCCGCGCATTGTTTTTTGGTTTGTGGCTTCCTACATAAGAATCCTAACTGAAGTGGGTGCAGCAATTAAGTGTTCCCGAAACTGAACAACGTGTATGGCTCTTTTCTATGCTAATATTACGATAGCATCTTAAAACAGTGCCTGGAAAATTGTTTGATCGTCGAAAAAACTTCTCTCGTTATGATCCAGTACCTTCAACTAAAGGGACGTGGTGAAATATTCATTCACGAAAGATACCTATAACAGGTCTCCGGTGAAAACGTAAAGAATTAAGTGCTATGTGACTTAGAATGAAATACAGTACCATCGGAAGGTTCACGTTCTCTAGCTCCAACTTCGGAACATCACTACTGAAAAAAAAAAAAATAAATAAATAAATAAATAAAACTATATAATTGCCACGTAGCAAATGACAAGTGGAAGTACATGGGGAATACTCGTCGTGATGAGAGACATAATGACTGTCCGCTGTTACGGAATAACTTTCACTAGAGTTCATAGTTGTTCAGAAATTTGGACATGTTGGGAAGTTCGTGATCCATAAGGTTGACAGCATCTACAAGTGAATGACATATTCCATCAACTATTATACCCCCATTTTCCACATAGATATCCCCCGTTTCTATGGACAAAACACTCAAAAAGTATGTGTTTACGTGAGTATGGTATCAAACTATAACACTCAAACATCCCTTTTCATTGATAGATGGAACAGAAATCAGGCATTTATGTTATTATGTGTGTTGACATTTTGGTATTTAAAAAAATGCCAATTCAGTTGATGTGTCTTTGTACTCCGTAAAGCGTCAAACATCGCTGTAACCAAACTATTTGCAGTTTCTAGAAAGTTGGCAGAGAAGATTGGGGGGAAATACCTGTGTCCATTCTTCAGCATAATTTCCTAGAACGAAAATACAGTGTCGAGCGATTGTTCACAAGATTTATGGTCCAATCGATCACCGTAACTGGTGGTGATACGTCATGTCGTGAAATGACTGCTTTGTCGTATTTGTTTGCATGTATCCGAAACCAAGTTTTTTTGTATAGTAATAATGAAAAATTATATTCCCTTTTTGTAAACTTTTCCGGCCAGTCCAATTCCAGTTACAAGTAAATATAGAACAGAAAGGAAATACATATTATTATGCTTCTAGGCTAGTCTGTATTTCCGTATAATTTTACTTTCATGTACTTTTTTTGTTAATCAATGCATTTAAATGGTACTAGGTGGATCCCAGTTTGATTCTCAGCCCATGATTACCGGTATCCGAGATAACATTCCTCTCAGGCACGGTGGGTCAGTGGTGCATGGTGTCGCTGGTTCGATCCCAGCTCGCACCAAGTGGACTTCGTGGTAGACAAACACCGTGTTCGTGGGTTTTCTGGGAATTTCCCATTCCTTTCCACTTCATTCATTCCACCATAACATTCACTTCTCATCATCACCGTCTCCTTTAACCTAACAGGCATAATCGAGGGACGTAATCTGAAAGATTTCATTTCAACATTCCTCTCAGTGTACAGAGCTTCTGTTAAGCTGATTTACACAAACTTCTATTAGTACTCCTTCTATGAGTAAGAAATTTTACAGCCAATCATCATCTACAGTGATCGGTTTAACTACTGTTTTTAAGCTGCAAGCAATTGAACATTTCAGAAAATGTGTGTATATTGATATTTTCTTATTAGGTTGGTAGGAATGAAACGTCCGTCTTAGGTGTTTCATTTCCAGAGACTAAAAATGGAAAACAATACCTGGTTAATCAAAATAGTTGCCATCTTTTAACACATACTTTTGCTATCGCTCAGCCAACGGTTGGATTCTATGACGAAAGAAGTGTGAAGTCTGCGATGCGAAGAGGTCCTCAACCACACGTTTCACCGCTCAATCATCAGGAAAGGTCTTCCCTCCCAAAAAGTACGCGAGATTCCGTAAGAGGTTGTACTCTGAAGTACAGACGTCAGCAGAATATAATGGGTGAGAAAGTTTCATACTGAAACTTACGAAGAGCGACATGTGAATATTTGTGCAACATGAGGACACCATGGCTGGATGTTTACGGACATGTTTGTGGTGCATTTCTGGAGTTCAGGACTATAACTATCCACAGTGATTGTTTTTATTCGAGAAGAACATGGTGGATCACGCCCACCATAAGAGCAGCAACACCTTCCGAGAGTGAGGATTGGTTTAAGACGCTGTTCTGGACGTTGTTTACGACCCAACCACTGTTCTGACCATTTACGATTGTCGTAGGAGATCCATAGTTAAGAGTCACAGTCCGATGTAGGAAATCTTTCGATATTTCATACACCAGGGTGTCTATCGGTCACGAATGTCACGAAGTCAGAAAACGGTTATGAAAGTCACGAAAAAGTCACGAAATTTAGCTTCTGGGTCACGATTTTTTTTAACTGTACAAACGTAAGTACAGATTGGAAAATTTCGTTCTATAAACGTCAAAATTCACCACCAAAAATGTCTATGGTCGGCTTTAGACGCTACCAAATCGCAAGCACAGTACGTTTCTATCGCATGGATGAAAATTCGGCCTAATTCGCACCCAAATTTGCTCTTGAAAATGTTAGAAAATTTTATGATTTGGTGAAGAAAAGGTCACGAAAATGTCACGAAATCAAATCTTGGAATTTTAGTAGACACCCTTGTACACTCAGAAAACTGCACACCTCTAGACAGCGATTTTTTGTTGGCTGGTGTAAACTCGTGGTACTCATGCCATGAGTCCAACTTTTCACCTTATCAGTTGCACAGAGCCGTCGAACGACATTGGTATGATGTATCCATAACTCGTCAACTATTACACAGAACATTTTTTCTAGAGTCTATTTCTACAGTGTTCCTAAAGAGCTCATCCAAACATGTTGGTCTGTGCTCACAGGGCTCGTTTTGCAATGCTGCTGTGTCACCGGAACGAAGTTTGACAAACCAACAGTGAATGGGTAGTGCATTCGCCGTTTCTGGCTGTAAAGAAAGAAAAAAAACGCAATTTTGAGTCCTCCATGTTGCGCTTTCATACAATTCTGTTCAACAATACACTATCTCCTGACTGTTTGGATATACCATCTTGTTAGCTGAATATCGACTGTTTGTGACGTTAGACGCTTGACCTTAGTCCACCACTATGTTGTGTTCCTGAGGGTAGTTTTTTATCAGATTCAAAACGGACATTTCATTCGTACCGACCTAGTATGTACTTGTAGGAACATGGACATGATGGAACATCTATTATTATTTACTAATACTTCTACAGGTTGTAATTTGTTTAATTTTCGTTGAGTATTGCACAACAAAATTCAAAAACTACAATTATTTGTTAGTAGTAGTATTAGTTTGTAGTTTATTATGCGACACGTTCTAAGTCAGGGGCTACTGTCTCCTAATCTGTAAAAGAAAGAGCTGATATTAAATATATAGACTTACTGAACTCCCAACCAACTACTAATTAAAGAATACGTTGAAAATATAAGGTATATATTCAACTATAAAGCTGTTGGTAAAAATTTAAAAAATAATAAGAACTTTTATCTCATGAAATGCATGGAAGATAGTAGCACATACGAAATGTCAAGTCCATGCAGTAACACGTATATTGGTCGTATGTCGGAAATTGTTTCAAGCAAAATAAAAGAATAGGTAATTAAAAATAAGTATCTAACATCGAAACTTCCGCAGCAATAATTGAAATTCAAGTTGTACATATATGTAACAATACAGAAAGGGGAGAATAATTCTTGTCCTATGTAAAAGCAAAAGAGAAAGTTAAATTTGGATTCCTGATAGCTTGTTTTGATTATAGATTTACAAAAATATGCTCAAAGGAATGAACAGTATAGCGTATTGCTCTAAAATTTCAGATGGGGGCACAATGACTCAGTGATAAGAGCACTCATTTTGGTGCGTGGAGTCCCTAGTTCGATCCTAGCTCTTGTCAGGTGGACTTTGTGTTAAACAAACACTGTGTGCGTGGGATTTTCTCGGGTCCTCACGTTTCCTCCCACGTTCTTCTTTCCACTATTCGTTCATTATGATCATCATAGTCTCTTTTAGCATAGGAGCGTGATCGTGGGATGTTAAACTTCAAATAAATAAAAATTCAGGATTATTGTTGCAAGCCAGTGAAATAAATCAACATGTTTCGAGTATGAAAATATTGCTTTTTGTTATTCCAACAGTGATTTCACTGGTATAGCTTTATCAGTGAATATGTAGTACAGAGAAATAAAGATAAAATGTAGAACTGTACTTTTAAGCTGGGTGTAATACTGCCAAATAATGTTGGTATAGAGCTTCTGAATAAGTAGCGAAGTATTTTTCTAACATAATTTTACTCTGTGTTTGCGCGTGTTACCTAACACCAATAATTTGAAACCTGGAAATTAACAACTGACACCTTTAAATATGCATTATTCCTTGTTCCATTCCTTATTAACATAACACAAGTTGTTTTCCTGTAGTTCGTGTAGAAGTCGTAATTGCAGAAGTCTGCCTTTTATAACAAACTGTAAGCAACAACATATTACTCATAAATTTCTTCCCAGTACTAGGTATAGATGCAGTCAACTTTGCTGCGAAAGAAGACGTCGCTGTTTGTCTAGAAGCTGCTTTATCTTCTTTCCTTTTGAAACATAACCCAAATCTAAATTTAATTTACTATAATTTTCTACGCGAAGACTCAAAATACTAAAAGATACTGACGTACCGTCCGTGTTTCTAGATCCTAAATGGTTTAGTAGGCATCTTTAATCGAGGTGTTAAAATTTCTGATTTTGGTGCACATAATGCTGGATATGATGCCTGAACGGGAGCCCAGTCTATAGCTTACATATTAAGTAATAAGGGATGTAAAATCAAATAACTGTAATTAATAAAATTTCACCTCTGACATTAAAAATTTCGCTGATTTTTATTTTTATTTTTTTTTTTAAATCCCAAAAGTGGTAGAAGAATACAAACTAAATGAAATGGGTTAATAATTTGATTAGATGATTAATTCCAATTGATGTCCATGAAGTTTCTTAACCTTACGTGATACTTGACATACTGTGGGTTCTGTCCATTTTCCTCACTTCCCACAGGCCTTAAGGAGCAGAAGTTCTCTGTCAGAAAATAGGGAAGGAAAAAAATGTTTGGCACATCATTTTTATCCATACGCGATTGTTAATAGTATGAAACAGAAACTTCCACTGGCCGAATGGCTTAATGTTCATATTTGTGGTATTGTGGGCCCGAGTTCATTACCCGATTTTGATACAGGCTTTATTAGTGAACAGTTCATATTCTTATGATATATAATAAAAATCTTCATGAAATAATGGTTGTGTGCATACATCATTGTTGCGTTTATAATTTTATGCTTTTCGTAATTTTTATTAGTGAATAAAATGTTAAAATACTGTATTACTCATGAGCTTCATAACGAAAAAAATATATTATACTTTGCTATAAAATCCGCAAAAATAAAAGCGACTTTCGTGATTATGCATAGGGTCGAGTAATGTATTATGTCGTTTGTTGTAGGACTAATAAAATTCTAAGTAATTTAAAAATAACTGTAACCACAGATTAAAATTAGTATAAAATTTCAATTGTGCCAAATAATTTTACTCAATTCTGATGAGAATTGTATACATAAATAACATAGTGGGGAAAGGTAGCAGTTGTGAATGTAAGAAAAAATTCCATAATCTAATATCTATAACCGAATACATGCTGAAAGAAGAGAGCAGCTTCTGTATTTGCTGGATAGTTTAATTTTACCAGTATTCTTTGTTTCTATTATTCGATAATATACTTCCGTAGTACTATTTATTTTTTTCCTTTTCGTTCAATTTTTTTTGAAGTACTAATATTAATACAGTAGTTTTCTAAACTAAAATTAAAAATCTGTAATCTATGTTAAATTTTTATTTTCCTTGTGTTCCAGCTATTTGCAAGAAATAGATCGTATAGCTGCCCCAAACTACCTCCCCACAGAACAAGATATCTTGCGTGTCCGAGTTCCAACCACTGGTATTATTGAGTATCCGTTTGATTTGGAAGATATACGGTTTAGGTAGGTTATTAGTGTATGCATCCTGGTCGAGTGAGATTTCATCCCGAAAAAATGGTACAGACCGATGGTTACCTTTGTTGTACCATTTTTTCTCCATCATCGTTATGTTTATTGCTCAGATTTGTGATGTGTGACTTACTTCTTTCTTACAGTTATCTTAGTGATATAGACAGAATAAGACAAGAAGATTATTTACCTACTGAACAGGACATTTTAAGAGCCAGAGCTCCAACGACGGGAATAATCGAATATCCCTTTGACTTGGACTCCATCATTTTTAGGTACGAGTATTGTTTCAGCACAGAGCAGAATTTTCTTTGTTTGTTTAAAAAAAATAAATAAATAAATAAAACTGCGAGCACCTAGTTGGGCTTTCTGTAAAACATTCGGCTATTGAGCGCTTGCAACACAATGAATATTAAGCCTTTGTAGTAAAATACCAAATTGCTAGTTTTCCCTAAAGGAGTAGAGTGCTAGAAATGATTATAACAATCCGTATTGTGCTTAATTTTTCAGAAGTCAGGACGCGTTTAGTGGTAAATGGAGTCCAACGTTTTACATATGAAGCAGTGTATAATAATGTTACTTTAATCCATCTTATATTTGTTATAGTACTGTATTAAGTGTCATAAATTAACTTTTTAGCTTATATATTAATACTTGTTTCAATAGATCCTGTCTTATCCACATTAGTAGATTTTTTTTAAAACCAAGAATGTGTTTTAAATGCCAGATAAAAGGAACCTGCAGCCAAAATTAATCTTGAAGGTGTCATCGTAGAAGCTAGGAAGAATTTCTGGTAGTGAAAGCAATTTCGCGACGAGAAGTCTTTGAATTGTGTTGAGTGCTTATAATTCATAAAACGTGAATTGAAAACAAGAGATTTTTTTTTTTAATTATTAGTGTACAAATGTTTTGAAAAAAACAGTTCTAATCGTAATGACATGAACGTGAGTGATAAGAGTGTCATTTTATTTTACTTTTGTATACTTACTGTAGAATCAAATAACAGGGTTCCCATGGACGTGGAAAATTAATGTCAGTGAATTTGTTTTTTGTCAGGAAAATTATTAAAAAGGTCTTTAACGTTAGGGAAATAAAGTAGTCGTTCTCGATAATGAAGACAACTTTTGAAGTAATAAAAATATTTGTGATTTAAAGATCAATCAATACAACCAGTGGTGTATTTAAGGAGAGGCTTCCGGACTTAAGCCCCCTCCCGAAATTTTATTGACTTTTTAAAGTAAATGAAATATCTTGCAGAATTTTCACATTTCCAAGAATAAAGTTAGCAAAGTCCCCCCGAAACAAAATCGTAAATACACACTGAATACAACAACATGGAATAATACGTTACAGATACAGTAAATTATATAAAGGTATTGTGCCATGATTTACGGTCAGGCTCTTAAATCCGGAATCAGTTGAGCTACATCTTGATTCCCTTAATGTAGGCAAAGTATGGCGTGTCGGACCTGACCTGAGCTGAGATAGATACGTCCTTAAAACAAACTCAATTCGACCTATGCGTAAGTTCAAGCATAATTCTTCGACACAGATGCACCGATTGTAATGTTTTTTCTTTAAAAATTATTCTCTCTCGGTGTTCCGACAAAAAATTCATTGAGAATCTAACCGTAGTCCTCGGAGCTAAACCACGAAACTTCTCAGTTGGCTGACTGTGTTCATACCAAAATTATGTGGATGATCACGAATAATTCCGACGTAGGTGTACAAGTGTTGTTGATATACTTTTTGTATGAAAAAGTATATTCTCGCGGTGGTTGCATAAAATTTCATTAGCATCTGATGGTAGCCATCAGAGCTAGACCATAAAACTCTTTAACGATTGATACTGTTAATGTGGTAATTAATCGACTTCATTGTGTGCATGCTCATGCGCAACTTCAATACAAATGAACCGATTTTAATTATTCTTTGTTTGTTTCAAAGAGTATACTTTCTCGCAGGTTCCATGTAAATATTATCAAGTTGTAATGGACAGTCTTTGAAGTTAGATCGTTAAACTCCACAACAGCTGATAGTCTTAAATACCGTGTGTATTATCACTTATAATTCCGTGTCGCGTACACTGATTTATCTATCTATCTATCTATCTATATATATATATATATATATATATATAATATATATATATATATATATATATATATATATATATATATATATATATATATATATATATATATATATATAGTTTCTTAGGCTGACCCATTTTATAGGAAATTGGTACACTACCTTTTTAGATATCGTACTTAACTAACAAGATTGCAAAAAAGAGTAAAAATTAAACTTTTGTCTGGGAAATAGATAAATCTTAAGTCAGAGAAAATCGAGGAATGTCAAGAAAAACAGTTTACAAAAGTCTGGGGAATCCTGAATAATTTAAATGTTGAAAAACAAGTGAAATGTGCCTCAAGGATCAGTGCTAGTGACAAAATTCAACAAAACGTGCTATAGAGTGCAGTGAAATCAGATTATTTGATGTGCATCAATGAAAAGAAAATGCCATATTTCAGTTACAAGAGTAAGACGAACAGTGTGGACTGTATTTGGAGTTGGAAGATTACAAATAGGAAGACTCTCGAGCTGATGAGATTTTAAAGGACGAGTGTGGTATGTGCAAAGTGACAGAATTCCAATTAACAGTAAAGGTGAGATAACAATTTGATTTCCATGAGCGTTCAAACTCAACACTAAGATAAAAGAGGATAAAGCTAAAACTAGGAATAATTGGGATAAATCATCAAGGGAAAGGAGAGAATTGTAGAATTAGTAGGTAGAATAAAGTTGCATCTTGTGATAAGTTATGCCCAGTGTTAGATTTTGTGGAAGTTTTAACTGTACCTAAATGTATTAAGTATGGAATAGATTCATTGAGTTATAATAACATACATAGAAGTAGTAGAATTTGTTTTTAAAATCTGAAGTTTAATATTAATGCATTGTAAGCGTTGACTTAGTTCTGTATAAAATATGAAGGATACAAATATTAAGGGTTATTGTAAGATGATCGTAGTGATGTCTCGATTCAGGTAAACGAATTTTGAATCTTTAAACTGTAAATCTTCAGATTTGTTTATAGTCAATCTCCATTGTTTCCTTCAACTTTATTTAATCAAAATATTAATTTTTGGTGAAGTTAAATGTTAATATGCTTGTGGCTTTTGTATATAGTAGTTCTTTGATCAAAAAGAAGAAAAGGAAGCTAAATACGATTTGTAATTTTATTGTCACTTAAAATAATACTCTTCATTTTTGTATTGTAATTGAGTCATGTAAAGATACTTAATAGATATTCACTAAAAAAGATATTGGAAAGTAGAAGACATGTGCCAAATTAACGTTAAAATATTGTTTAGTATTGCAGTGTATTTTGTACGCGCAGAGCACATCATGTGATCATCAGATTGTTATGCTTATCTCTTTGCTCCTAAACAAATTACGTCTGAAAACATATTCAATAAGCTCTCAGTTTTCTGACAATGAAGGTGCAACATGATATATTTTTTTTTAGTGGAAACTCGCTTATTTGTTTTGCAAGTAAATATTTATCCTAATTACTGAAAATTATTTGGTATTTTGTATGAATTTCTATGTATTTGTGGCTCCTTTTGCAATGATTACAACATAACCTAGATGAAAAAATAAGCCTATTGTATGTATGTTTCAAATCGAGGAAAGTCCAACAAAATGTAGCAAATCATTAATTTCGTATCGTTGTATACTTGTGTATTGCTCCAGTTCTTTTTCTATATATATATGAACAGAATAGTGACAAATAAGCATTCTATGTACTTACAAAATGCTCATGGTAATTCGTAAATTGGTAGATATTTTTTAGTTGATATTTTAGAAAAGTTACTTCATTTGGGAATTTTGGTAATCTTATCATGCACTAATATTGTTTTCTGTGAAATACTAACAACTTTTTAAGTATTGATTTGGAATAAGGTGAAGCGTATAAATATAGCCAGTTTTATTTTGTTCTTTGCATTTGTTTACGTTAAGGTAACTTGGATTACTTTATTTAATATTTCACCGTAGGCAATCTGTGCACTATTACGTTTCATTCCATTGAGAATGGCAATGATTTTTTAAAAATCATACCAGAAAAACTGATTTGTATTACTGTGATTTTCTCATGTTAATAATTCTTAACATAGTATTACTGCATGTTTGTTACGGTGGTATTATGTTCCCGTGGAAGTACATATAAAACGAAAATCTTTGTTTAAAAGTAATCAAAAGTGCTTATAATTTATGATGATTACAAAACTAAATAATTGAGTCAGAAGAGATGTTGCTGTCACCGCGTTCTTTATCAATTGTTATTTAGTATTTAAAAAATGGCTAAGGTCTCCAAAGATGGGTATCAAATTATTATAATTATTGTAATCTTTCTTAGTATTAATTCAGTTAATCAAGAGAAATTAAATTATTGGATATGGTAAGTTTGATATATGGTCTATAACTAAAAATTCCTTGATTATATTTAAAGGTAGTTTATTATTTTCATTGCGAAAACTGTCAAGGACTCCTTCGGTTTATTTTAACTATAGTGTCATGAATAGTTGCACAAAATTTATTTGTAATGTGTGTACTCATTTAAGGGACACACAATCTAGATTTATATTGAGAGTCCCAAGAATTCATATAATGAAAGTTTTATATACATATAGGGCATTTCGCGATGTATTTGATAAATTATATGGTCGTATTCTTCATATCCAAATAAAATGGATGGGGGGTTTTGTACAATGCTGCAATGGTGCTTAGAAGCTGAGAAAATTGGGTAGCAGGCGTAAGTCCGTTGGGCATAAAATGGAAATAGAAGCAATTAAATTGCTTTCTGAAGAATTTTCAACGTAAATTCTACATTTCCTCTGTGGGGGAGATCTCGTAAAATTACTGATGATAAGTAAGGTTCACAAAGTGTTTTTCTCAGTGCAGCAGATATATTGAAGCATACATTTAGTATTAACAAATGTTTTCTACTGTTCTGTTCTCATAATAGTGGCTTTCATTAAAATTAAAATAAAAAAAGAAATAAAAACTTATTTAGATTTTAGAAGAGTATAATTACTCCGAAAATCCATACTTTCCGAAATGATAGCATACGAGAAATTTTGCATTCATGAGATACATTTTAGTCGTCTTATGATTAATCTTCAGTACTTAGTTGAATACATCGTTTTTGATGTTCAGTTTTTTTTCCCCTATCAGAATAAGTAGATTACTTATATTTATACTTTTGAAATTTCTTCTACACTTCTAATAGTATCATTAATTACCAATTCTTTGTCATTTATCTTTCTTATACCTTCCTAACCTGAAATATTTGATGAAGATTGTTGCCTTCTCTATCGGTATAAAATTTCCCCCGTTTTCTGTATTTCCATGCGCATACTAATTTTTTCTGTGTGTACTGAAAGTTGTTTACCACTAAAATCACAGTGTTTTTATAACACACACACAATGCGGTAGCGAAAGTAATCTTGACAACCAAATTAATTTCTCAAAATAATTTCGACAGCATTTCTAGAACTTGAGTTACGTATAAGCAAAAACAAGATTTTCAAAAAGCAAGTTTTCATTTTTTAAAAAAATCAGAAGTTCTTATTTGAGATTATTTTTAACATTTAGTAAGTAAGCAAAAAATGTGTAATTCTTTTTGTTTCATAAAATGTAATAGCAGTGCATTTCATGGGAGACCAGTGACTCTTATCTCTTGAGTGCAAAGTTGTGTGATAAAAAATTGACCGCGTCTTGTAGGGTACCAATGTATTTACGAATTTTGTCGAGTTACTCTATTTCTTCCTTCTGAATCATAACAAATTATTATAAAATCGCAGAACTGCAGGGTAATAATCGGAATACTTTTTATTTTTCATGTTCTTCAGTCCAGTTATTACATATTCATGGAACAATTTGTGTATGTCGGTACGTTATGTATAGTGCTGATGAGCTGATACAAAAAAAGGCCTAAAGTTTTTTTTTTTATATTTTTTTTAATTATATATTATAAATTCCCACTTCATTGCTTTTTGAAGAAAAACTAGAATATTCATCTAGCTTTAAAACGAGTATTTTCAATACAATCTGCGTCACGTATTTGGCTTTGATTGCTGAATCTGTAGGCTAGGTATGCCCTTGTAGTAATTTGATCCCTTTATTTAGTAGTTTTGTGAACTTAAGGACCAATATTAAGTAAAATTAATGCAGTAAAGTATCATTATAAAAAAGTATCTTACTGTTTACGTTTTTCAATTATATCTAAAGATTCATATTTTCGAAATTGTTTAATCGTAGGGGAAAAGGCGATAGGAAGAGGAAAGAAAATAAATGTGTATGAAAATAGTAAAATTGTCTAGGTACGAACTGCATAGTGATTATTGTAAAGTCGAGAAATGTGTGCGGTATTGTTTTCTAGTGAGAAGGCTATTGGATGACATGTTCCTCAGATACTGGATTTAGAAAAATTGGTATCGTTTCCATCTTACACATTAGTTTTACAATAAGGGAAATTTCCAAACCAGATGTGTATGCTATGAAAACCCACAATCCGGTTCATGTGGAGATAAGGCCAGTGCATTGGTTGCTTTATGTTTTTACATGTTGAATAGAATTAAAAGGAACATTGGGGGGCGTTTTGAGAATGGTGGTTGACGTGTGTTGAATTCGAATGTTTAGATATCATTGATAAACAGAAAACACGACGTAAGCTGTTTTTATTTTAACAGAATTGTATAGTTTACCCGTGCTTTTGAAAAAAATGTTCAGGTATGATTGCAGGTAGCTATACTAGAATAATTTACGAGGAGAGCAAGAAAATCATAGAACTTAGGATACTTAGTACCTACCGATTTTACTGATTTTTCTACATAGTTGATTTCTTTCTTACGTATGTCAATATTTTAATTTTAAAAAGGGAAAATTTGTGAATATTAAGATTACAATTATTTGATATTAATTTAATTTGTTCTACAAATTAAGAAGTATTAGAACAACTATGTAGGAGATAGTAAAATCCTTGCTCTAAAATGATAAATCACCGAGCTCAATTTTCAGTGACCCAAAAATTCTTAACTTTAATGGAAAAATAGTATTCTTGATTGCCTTCTTCCTAAACATATATTACTCAATAAAACATACATAATCATCAGCAGCAATGCGTATTCAGTATCGATCCAATTGTACTTGACGAGAAAAGGAAGACAATGGGCCAATTTAGTTACAGTATTGGTTATGACATTGAAAGCTTTTTTATTAATGCTCCTATAAGATCCCTATTACAATATAAATTATTTATTACATCCTCAGTTATTATTTTCTGTTATTGGATTGCATTTCTTTTATATACTATAACGTTTCATTACGACAAAAAATGTAAAATAACTTGGCACTAGCTATGAAAAGGAAAGTTATATATATATATATATAGGTATGCCATAGGATTTTAAATTATCTAGTGTGTCAAAAACTGTGAAAGATTTAGAAACGCCGCTCTAGCTGGAAGAAAACTATACACAATTAATTTGTTTGAAAGTTGTTGAGAAAAAGACATGTATACTGGATGTGCACTTCTTCTAGAGACTATATAAGGAAAGAATGAAGTCCCACCGAACAGATGTAGTGCTGTTCTAAATCTTTTCACAAACTGAACTCAATGTCAGTTTTACAAAAAAACAAAACAACAACAACAACAAAGCAAAGAACAATAACATTCAGTCAAAAATGTGCTGAGTTGAAAATAGCTATAAGTAATTCTAAGGTACATATATTTTCTTGGAATATACCGAAAATTAGTTGTTTGAAAAGTAGTTTTTCAACAGATTAATGTAATTGATGTTTATGTGTGTAACTGATATCAATATTCGATCTTTTTGCAGGATGGTAGATGTAGGGGGACAGCGATCAGAAAGAAGAAAGTGGATACATTGTTTCGAAAATGTGACTTCCATTATATTCTTAGTAGCATTAAGTGAATATGATCAAATTCTTTTTGAATCCGATAACGAGGTAAGTGGACGTTGTTATTTTCTGTATTTGTTTCCAAGTTATGTAAAATGAATTTTACGAAATCCCAGTTTATATAATAAAATCAGTGTAAATAAGGCCTTTAGATATTCAGCATACAGTCATGTTTAAAAAGAAAATTTGTTCAATAATAGAGCGTACATCTTTTGTTCAAGAAATCCAAGATTCAATGTTAAGTTAATATACAAGAGTTTGTGATATACAAGGAGCGTCCAATAAGTTTTGCACAGATGGTTATAATATTATTAGTTGTAATATGATGATGAAATTTTAGGTGAACCTTTGATCCTTTGGGTACAAGACCATATTACTCAGTGTAGCCTCCATCTTCTGTGCCGCATCTCGTCCAACGTTCTTTTCATGCCTTGAATGCACATTGGTGAAATTCAGATGACACGTTTACACCATTGTTTGACTCAGCAAATGAGTGCCTTGTCACTTCCGAAAGTTTGTCCTCGCAGGTGCGCCTTCAGACGACTAAAGCGGAACAAATTAGGAGCCAATTCCGGACTGTACGAAAACTGAAGCACGACTTCCCATCCCATTTTCATGGTTTTCTGCTGTGTCGTCATGGCTTGTGAGGTTTGGCATTGTCATAGTAGAGTTTGATGACTTAACTTTGCAGCTTCAGTCTCTTGGTCCGGAGGGCACGTCATACCTTATCTAGTTACAAACAATGATGCTCCTTTTTAATTATGGAGCCATGTTCCATGACGTCTATAAAAATGACACCGCACTGATCCCCGAAAAAGGAGCCCATAATTTTCTGAAAGTCTGGGATTTTTTTTTTTAAACTGCTGTAACTAACGTTGGACACTGGCGCGGTCCAGTATCTGATCCATATAAACCGAAAACAACTTCCTGTGAATTGAAGTGGCTGATTCGTCACTGGTTTTGAACAGGAATTTTATTACCGACTGTTGTCGGGTCGTAATTCTACTTCAGTGTTCATTGTGGTTTACTTGTGTACAATAAGGAACAAAAATTATTACTATTTTGAAGCCAAAGGATCAAATTATATACACCTAAAATTTCATCGTCATGTTGCAACTAATAAAAATATTATACCCATCTGTGCAAAACTTATTAAATGTCCTTTGTAAAATATTCGTGCCCAGGGTTTTCTTGGGTTCTTCCATTTCCTGTGTGTTCTCATTCCATCAACTATTCAAGTGTTCATTTCCATCAGCCATCCGTCTATTTTAACCTACAGGATTTTTTTTTTTTTTAATTCCATTGAACAGTCTTTTGAAAGTTACCTACTGGTAAGTGGTTTGTTAAAAGGAAGACTTCAAAAATATCTTTTATGAGTATTATAACGAAGGAAGTTCGAGGCCATTCACGTACCACCCGTAGGGGTTGTTATAATCTCCTTATATAGATATTGACTTGAACACATCAATTTAGTCCTCCGGCATAAGTAATTCTTCGACTTTTATTGTATCACGAAATCAAATCCATGAATGTGGTTGATAAGGATATCGAACAACAAGAACACAACTGTATAACATCATGAAGTACTTTTATGTTAAAAATTCTGCACTAATTTAGTACAGCATCCGTTATGATGGTTAAAGCACTTAATCTTTCAAAACCTCTGTATCTTAAACAACCATAAGCAGGGATGTGTCGTCTTGGGAATACTACATGAACCGTGTCTTACAGAAACTGATATTCGCAAGTAAATATCTGTGTAAGAAGGAAGTCATAATTATCCACTTCTTGTACACATGATTTCACCTCTGTTTTGTTGTTTTTTTTTTTTTTTTTTTTTTTTTTTTTTTTTTTTTTTTTACTTCAGTATATGTTGATTCATTTCCCAATCGAGGATTGTTTATAATACAGAAATTAAAAAGAAAGCAGTAAAGCAGAATGCAATAAAGCTTCAGTGTATCACTTGAACACAGAGTATAAGATCGTAGTACAGAACTATAGCTATAACTTGACTATTTTTTTAAAAAAAATAATGTCAAGTAAAATGAGCTACTACCAAAAGAATATGAGGAGCGAGAAACACAATAGAAAATGAGAATAAATCAGTTAAAAGAACATTAGCAGCACAATTTAACATACTGATTGAGCTGAATTTTAGTTAGGATTCTATAAATTATTAAACTGGAAATAAATGTGTTTTCTGATGTTCACCAAACTTCAAAATGTGAGCATTGCCTTGCACATCATTTAAATGCTATCCCGAGAAGTAACCAGTTCAACCAGTGATAGTCAGTGCAAACTCTAGTATTGTTTGTTTCTACCGTAGTGGCATTCAATAGATGTTAACGGTACTAATTATTGAGATTTTCGTGTGCGAGTAATAGCAAACGAATTCACCATTTCTCTACCACAATTACATTACTTTAAATTAAAAAAAAAAGAAAAAAAGCATCGTGAGCTGGAAAACCTCTTATAATGCAATTTTAAATCAATACACACAAATCAAATAGTTTTACGGAACAATTAAGTAATCACTGAAATAAAACTAGAACACGTCCCAGAAAAGTCTCAGTAGAAATCTTAAAGCCTTCATAGTTTTATAACAAGGAAAATTTTAAGTTCTTGCTGGTGATTATTTACGAGTTAACTAGTTTCTTCGCAACAGTCAAATGGTCTCAATCAAGACCATACCTGGGGCGTGATATTAGAAATGAGTTACTGTCCCGAAATTGTCAAGTTCACACTAGATGAAATAGCATTTTAAGTTGCTGTAATACCTGTTCTCATCGACTTTATATATAATAAAACTTATCTGTGTTGGTCACTATAGTTCCACTAAGAAGATAATTGTGATTATTTTTAAACAGAACCTTTTCTATATTATTTAATAAAATTCTAAAGATCAATGGCACAAACACTTATTTTAAATAATAATAATGGAATAAATAATAATTCTTCTAGCTTGGGGATTATCCAAATTAGGTGAACTTTCCGTTGAAAAAGGATGCCGATATGTTCATATTTGCCCAAAATACAAGAGAAAAATGAAAAACCAGTGCTTGCATTCCTTTTCTACTTTTTCCAATATACTTCTTCCGTCACTCTTTCAGCTGTGTGTCATGCTGATTATTGACAATAGTATAGCATTTCGTGGGAATCGATGTTTCGTAGCTTCAGCACAAATATGAAAGTAGCATTAAGAAAAATAAATGTTAGAACAGTATGTTGATCTATCTAAGCAAGATACAGAGATCATTTTAATACGTGAAATCGGGAGTAGTCTCATAACAGTGCTGCCAAATTGCAAGGTAACAGGTGTCGAGAAAAAAAAAAAAAGCAGTACACATGTTATAAGTATTTTGCATGTTACACTAAAATAAAGTCAACAGGTTTTAATATTTCAGAATGTAATTATGTCCTTGGGCTTAACAGTAAATTGAATCGGGACCTCTAACGTATTCTTGTAATCCTGCTTCTTTGGAAGGAAAATAGTATGATTAAAAATTTGTTGTCTGCTTGAAATCTGGTATGATGTGCACCCACTAATTGCATCGGATCAAAGTCCTTGTGTAATTTGGGACACACATAAACCTACTCCTGTGCTTCGTTATCTCGGTTTTACGTTAAGGACGTAAAGCAAAATCAGTCACTCATATTCTCATGTTTTTGAGAAAAGTTTCATGTTCATCTTAGAATGAAGTTAAATTAGCCAGTTACTGACTTGGGCTAATCTTTATACGTCCTGTTATTAAGTAACTGCCGAAGTTTTCAGTGGGAACTCCTCATTTTTCTCGGCGGCGTTTTCTTAAAGCATCTCAGGGTGTCTGTCGGTCACGAAAAAAGTCACGAAATCAGAAAACGATCATGAAGCCAAGAAATTTAGCTTTTGAGTCACGATTTTTTTATCTGTACAAATATAAGTAAAGACTGGAAAATTTGTTCTATAAAACGTCAAAATTCACCTCCAAAAATGTCTGTGGTCGGCTTTAGATGTTACCAAACCGCAAGCAAAACAGGCTTCTATCGCATGCATGAAAATTTGGTCTGATTGGCTCTTGAGACTGTCCTTCAGCTGGCATCATTGAGCAGTGGCGATGGCGAAACTACCTACGCTTCTAACCAGTTTATTCAACTGTGAGAAGACACTCAAGTTTTCATCGCTGCAGGGAATAGCCTTTGAAAGTAGAGATAAGTGCTAAAGAATATGGGTATTGTTATTAGTTTTTGAATATTTCGAAATTTTATGGTTTGATAAAGAAAAGGTTACGAAAAAGTCATAAAATTTCATTTTGGAATGTTAGTAAACACCCTGCACCTGCATAACAGCAAACTCATCTCATCACATGATGTTCATCGTTATGGTATAGAAGTATCAAAACAAACAAGTTTCCTTCTTGTAATACAAATATATCCAAATATCTCAGTATTTTCACAGGAACACTGAAACTTACCTTGATATTACTAAAAACTTTTTTGAATGGTGCAGAGGTGTATACGGTTGTCACCTCGAGACTAGTCAACAGTGCTAGTATTTTACGTGTGAATAACGTGGTGAAATTTCTACTGCTTTTGACTTGGCAGTGAATATGCACAAACTTTTTTTTTTTTTCTTCGGGAATTACTGAGTAACAAATATATACCATTAGTTCAAGTAAATATTTGTAATCATGCGTCAGTTTCGTTCCTTAACTTCTTAGCTGGTAATTGTTGAATATTATAAGAAACTGATGTTAAGAACCTCCGTTTTTAAATTTCGCCAATTTTAAGTTAACCTAAAAGTGAGCTTGTATTGTGCAAATCTCAAAAAGGAAAATTCAGTAATCGTGTCTGTCTAAATCGAAGATGTATTACAAGAAGAGAGTGAACCATATTTTATTCAAAATTTTCATATATATCTTATTACATGGAATATGCAAATAATAATTGTGGGAGTGATTAGTTTAATGTATTGACAAATTATAATGTATCAAAATTTACAATTTTGCATGTATGTCATTTATTTTTTATGTTTTCTCTTACAGAATAGAATGGAAGAAAGCAAGGCCTTATTTAAAACCATCATAACATATCCGTGGTTCCAACACTCTTCAGTAATTCTCTTTTTGAACAAGAGGGATCTACTAGAAGAAAAAATAATGTATTCCCATTTAGTGGACTATTTTCCAGAATATGACGGTACGTAAATAAAATACTATGGAATTACTTGTATCTTATTCAGTTTTTAATTTTATTTTATATAATGCATTTGTTTTTAAGCTTGCGTCGTACAAATTATTATGTGTTGGTCGTAACCTAGCTTGCGTTATGTTGAAGGAGACATTAAAACTTATATTACAGTTACTCAAGATTAAACTGAGTTTTTTGTGTAATGAAGATACTGCAGGGTATCGAAAGGGTTTTACTGTTTTAAGTGTGTATACCTTGTTCACAATGAATATCAGTTTAGTAATATATTCACAAGATCAAAGTAGTCGTTTAATAAAAACTATACTGTTTCAGTAGTCTTATTTGCTGCGTCTGGTATTTGATATATTATTAACTGTACTGCTTCTGTGTTCTCTGATACTTTCCTTTGCAGGTCTAGGCAATTCATCTGACTTGAGAATTTTATCTTATTCTATTTAATGTAAATACCTTACACTATAATCCTCTTCTTGTGTGAAAGTCTTGTTGCTATGAAAAACTTAAGTAGAAGATTTTTGTAAGGACTTTTATTTTGTGCCAAATTGTGGAAATCTTGCTCACTTCTAACAAGGACTTTGTGAAGACGCTGTTATCTTAAAAATCTATGATTAAAGTTTAATTGTTACAGTTAACGTTTAATCATAGATTTAATCTTCGGGCACTCGCGTGAGTGGCATTGTACACAACGTTCTCAGAAAAAAGAAGCGTCTGATCCCAAAGATATTACAACGTGTTTTGTTAAAATAAGAGGGTCATTTCAAAAGTCTTGCACACAACGCATGCACGACCATTTGAGTAGTGTGATCAAGTTCAGTTGTATGTCAGATGTGAGTCAGAGTTTGGGCTTGATGGTTGTGGCTGTATTGTGAGAAATTCAATGTTAAAATGGAAGGTAAACCCGACTCAGGTCGGATTACACATAGTGACCAGCGTTCCTATATCAATATCGAAAGTCCACTTGGAAAGAATCCAACTGAAATTTACAATGCTTTGCGAGAGGTTTGTGGAAATAGTGTAGTGGATCTGAGCACTGTATCACGGCGGTTAGCTTGTTTCCGTGAAGGTCGTGTAAGCACTGCGGACAACCTAAAAAGTGAAAAACGATCAACTGCAACAGATTACAACGGTGAGATTACTGTAAATGACATTCTTAGAGAGGATAGACGAAAAACATGTGAGGAAATTCCATATGAGACCAGAATGTGTCACTTCAGTTTACAGAATCCTTACTGAAAAGTTACAGGTGAGATAAATCGCTGACAAATGGATTCCACATGATCTGAGTGAAGAGCAGAAAGCATGTCGCAAGAGAATTGCATCGGCGTTACCGAACAAAAGGAGATCAGTTTCTACGAAGGATTGTTGCAATTGATGAAACCTGGATATGAGATTTGAGCGTACCAGACTTCGTTTTGTTTCCCAAATTGAAGGAACCATTCCATGGAAAACGTTTCGACATAATTGACGAAGCTTCCAGTGAGACGATCTGAGTGATCAGACAGCTCAACAATGAAGGTGCCCTATCCGGAAAACAGAATTTACCAAAACGTTGTGAAGCTGAAGCAAGAATGGAGATTATATTGAAGATCTGTAAAGGTATTTTGTAAATTATTTACTTCCATAATATCTTTGTGTGAAGAACTTTCGAAATGATCCTTGTATACGTGTATTGTTAAAAACGCAAGGGCTGTGAAATGCTGCCACGTGAGCACCTGAAGGTTGACATGATAACAAGATCTTTACAAAGTACCTGTTAGAAGTGAACACGATTTCCGCAAACTAGCACAAAATTTTAAGTCTTAACAAAAATCCGAGCAACAAGATTTTCAGGGCCGCGATGGCTCAGTAGTAGAGTGCTAATCTCTGACGCATGGAATCCCTGGTTCGATCCCAGCTCCCCAAGTGGGGTTCGTGGTAAACAGATACCGTGTGCGTGGATTTTCTCTTAGTTCTCAGTTTTCTCCTACTTAGTCATTCCGTCATTACCATTCATCTCATCACAGTCTCTCTCTTAGCTTTGGTGTATAATCATGGGGCAGTAAAAAGTGTAAAGAAACACCGAAATAGTACAGTTAATAGCATATGAGATGCAGTAAATAAAAATAGTACTTTTACAAATTGTTATAAACATGCGTCAGCTCATACCCTTAAATAATTATAACTGTTCGCTTTAGAAATGTTTATTGTGATTGTGCTTAGATTAAGTGATCTGTCTAAATTAGCTTTTTTTATGTATTTATTTCAAAGTCAAGTTTAACAAAATTTGGCAGCGAATATTATCTGTTGCGTGATACCGAAACTGTAAAATTGTTGGTATTACATTAATGAAGTAAAAATAAAATACAGTAACATACTTTATATGTGATTAACATAGTGTTTTATCTTGAAATATTAGGTCCAAAATGTGATCACATTGCAGCTCGAGAATACATACTGAAGCTGTACTTAATTCAAAATCCGAATCCTGATCGTACATGTTATGCACACTTTACTTGTGCGACAGGTTTGTTTTATTCCCTCGTGAAAGTAGACGCTAGTGTAGTGCTTAATTAATACAAGCTGCGATATGTTTCTATTTTCCTAGAATAAAGATTCACTTTTCTCGTATAATGTTCAGTGATATAGATACACTTTGTCACTTTTTTCTAAACTTCCATAGGTAAAGAGAAAACAAATTTCAACCCCGGCTCGGAAAACAGTGACTACCATTTCACTTCTGGTGCCCCCGCAGCTGATATCAGTTCAGACAAGGAGGAAAATTCACTTAGAGGCCCATCTTACTTTTATAACTACCACCTGCTAGTGTAGTAGTTAGTTTTTGTATTTTACAATTTCTGTGAAGTAAAATTTACATTTCTTACGTGAACTTACAGTTATAAAACAAATGAATACCTCAAATTCTAGAAGTTCCCTGTTGATGTCTAACTTACATCAGCCTGTTTTAGAGTTAGTTATTAGCAAAAACGCGTAGCTCCGCCCAGCGCTCGAAAAATCCCTTCTGCCAGGTCGCGACGGCGAATGGAAATACGAGTCAGGCACCTGGATAATTTCAGGTTAAAATATGTAGGCCTATATATCAAGGTGAATTTCGTTTATTGTGGCGCCTACATCTGAAGAATTTTTCGATCAATGCCCGTACATATACTTGTTTTCTTGTCAGAACTTCAGAAGAAGTATCGTAAGTTGAGTGCCGTATTTGATAAGCTATTGACATTTACGTTCTCATCAGTTTCTCCGTTCGCTTCGTAGTAGACAAGAGAACGTGTAGAGAGAGAAGACATGCACTTTTGTAGGCAGTTGTACTTCAGAGGGGGTTTTAAATGAATAATGGATGTTGCATTTGGGATTTGTATTACAGATTGTTCATTTTGTTGTTTTTTAGAATGTACATCAGAATGTAAATATTTGTAGAGATACTTTTTTTCGCAACAAAATGTACTGTAATTTACTGAGAAAAAAATGCTTGATTTTACGAGGAAAGTGAGTCTCTTCCGCGAAATATATGCTTGATTACCAAAATGTAGCTTATATTGTATACCTCTTTTATCTACCTGTTCTGTATTTACTGTGTGTAGGCTAGCCTGATCGCTTTGTTGATTTCTCCTTTTGTAGGCCCACAAAGGGATGCAATAGCTGCTCGTGAGTTCATTCTACGTATGTTTGTAGAATTAAATCCAGATAGTGAGAAGATAATCTACTCTCACTTCACATGTGCAACAGGTACAATTTCTGAGTTATTTAGTTTCTGTTTTTAATTGTTCAAGTTTTTTTTCAACTTTTCTCTTAATAATCAGAGACAAAGCGTACTCATTTCTGTCTTGAAACATTTGAATTTCACTACATAATTATGAACTCTATGAGTTTCATGTTCCAAATGTTAAAAATTTAAGTTTGCAATGAAAAGTTCGGTAGATTGAAAACTATCACGAAGATAGAAAAGCTAGACGATGAGTAGAGTTGATATTATTTTAAAATATATTCAATAAATAACGTATTTGATTATTAGCAGAATTAACAAATTCATGTGTATCCGAGTAGTTGGCTCTTAATGATCCTGGTTCGATTCCCGGTGGTGTAGATACGATGACTTTTGTCCAAGATCATCAATCGCGTTATTCATATTTTACGTAGTTATATATGGTTCTTGTGCGTAGCTGTTTCGGATTCGAATTTCTAATGGTTTAAATTTCGCATTGAACTGAAGGCACGCCACATATAGCTACAATGCTGAATAATAATAATAATAATAATAATGAGCTCCCTCGTGGCTAAGCGGTTAGCGTACACGCCTTCGGCGTGGGAGACCCGGGTTCGATTCCCGGCGGGAGCTCATGTGGTTCGGATTCCACGTTAATCATTTGGTCCACGTCTCATATAGCCTCGCTGCTGAACGGGACGCTAAACTAAAAATCAACTCAATAATAATAATATAATAATAAACTGCAAACAAACAAGAAGAATCGTATGCATAAGACTTTTAGTCTGACCAAACTACCAGGCTTCATTTCCGTATTAATTAAGTACTGGGATGCTATCTAGGGGACACCGTAGACTAGCGGTTAGAGCGTTGGACTCAACGTCCACGTGGTCCCGGATTCGATTTCCGGCCGTGCTTTTCAATTTTCGGCGTCCACCTAACGTTGTGAGGCAAACTGGGGAGTCATGTGAATGAAAGACGTAACGGCCACTAGGTCTACAAAGCTCCTGATATGACGGTTAGTGACAGGGCGACGCAGCGCGATGACCACGTACTCGTCGCTAGCCTGGACGTAGTTCAGCCGGTCGCTGACAGATGTCGTTGAAGTGGCTCGGGCCTTCAAGATGGGCTTGTTACACCAAGTGTTTTTTTTTTTTTTGGGGGGGGGATGCTATCTGGAATTAATCAATTACTTTCCATTCGTGTTAAATAAATAATGGAAATGCTCATTTGAAAATCTGACTGAAATATCGAGTCATTCTCTTCACAAAACTCATAAATAGCTCAAATGTTGCTTAATTATTCTCGTGCCTCGATGCTCCTAATTCATCTTCCAGAAAGTGAATCAATTCGTATCATTCAACTGCCCTTAATGTTTTCTCAATATATATATATTCAATTACATTTCCTCCTCTCAAGATATTTATTTTTTTATAACTCTAGATGAAGCTTGTTCACAATGAAATTGATTTTATGTCCTGTAAAATTGTGCGTACCGTTATAAATTCGTATCTTTCTGTGATAAAACTTCGAATTCGTTTCTTTGATCTGTTATTATTTTCACGCCATAATTTATTATACTTTTCTGCTCCTGGTATTGGTAAACAGTATTTAAAAATTCTGAGTTCCGCTGTTCTAACGTAACTTCCAGTAAGACATTTCTTAGTAGGCCTAGTATCTGCAGAAGAGATAATGTAAACCATGTAAAAATAATTGCCATATTGTTGCAAATATATTAATAATGTTAGTTTTCTCAAGTACTGGAATAGTGCTGCATGTATCAAATTTCTGCGAGAAATCCTGTGTAGTCTACAGGAATTAGGATTAAGTTTTTGCTGTGCACATAAAAGAGTAATATGAGAGAAGTGCCAAATACATTTAATATAACATTTTTCATTATCAAAACATTGAGATGTTACTGTGGTTTAGAGTAAAGACATGAAACAATTTTTTGTGTCAATTTACATATAATATCTAGAGTTACATTGCCACTTTAATCTTCAAATAAGATAAACGTTTTTTAAAAAATCGTGTGGCCTTTGCATATTGTTTATGCATGGAATATCGTGTATAGGATTGCATATGAAGAAAGGGCAGTAAGGAGTTTCGAAATAAGTAATGATTAACATTTAGGAGGGAGGGGGGAGAGAGAGGGAGAAAAGTGAAAGTTCATGTAAACATTATTGATAGTTCTTGCGATGGCAGTGTCATTGTGCCTAAACATCTCATTGTATCCTATATTTTATTATTATTTTCTCACGGTTGGCAAGTTCATCAGTGATACCCATCAGTAATGAAATACTTGCTCTATAATCGACGAAAGTGAGGTACGACGAAGCACCTTGTATTAACTGTGTTTATTATTTGGGGAAACAACAAAACATCATTTCTAGTTAAGGTTTGTCCTTCAGAATTGTTGTAGACGACTTGTGGGATTTCATAATAATGTCTCGAAAATGGAGTTAACAAAGTTGTTACGCCCAAATTAGTTCAAAATCGAATAATCTGTAGTATTTACCTTGTTCCTTAATTTTGTTTTATTTTTGTGTGTATGTATATAAAAGTTTTTGGCCACTTCGGAATTGGGTGAGTTTTTGTAGATTCGTATTTGACCAACTTATGCTGCTTCACACACACACACATAATATGTAATTTAGTATAGTTCAGGTGAAATACTATTGAAACAAACTCTTGTAGTTTTTCTTCGTCTGTCGTAAGTGCATTTGTAAATTAGATTTAAATTGGTGAAAAGGGATTTGTATCTTTTTTGAAGTATTCTCTGGCTTTCATAGCATTAAAAAGCGAAGGATCACTCATGCTTAAAACACTTGTAAAAATGTTTTCATTTCATTTGTAAACTTTCAGTGTAATTTTCGTTTTCGCTACTAATAAAAATGACCACTTAATTGTTCTGTAGCAGTTCTCGTAAGTTTATATTGCTTGCAAATCCTATGTTTTCGTAGCTTGGAGTATCAGTTTCTTGCTTATTGGTATTTTCACTGCTATAATTTGCATATCAAAAAGCCGGTAGAGAAGTAGGTAACCTCATGTGAATGCTTGGCTTTGTATGTGTTATATTTGATTATTCCTCTAATAGTGCAAAACCGCATAGATACAGCTTCAGTGGCGTAGAGGGAGTAGACTTGCATGGTAGTAGAAAAGTTTATATAATAGCAGTTCTTAAGCAATTTTAATGTTATCATTGCATGTTATATTCTGAATGTTTATGCAGTAGCTCTTATTAAGATATAAGTTGTATTATCGGAGAAGATTCGTACAAATAGCATAATAGGATAAATATATTAGACAGTAAATGTTGCGGAATAAGAAAAAAAAAAAAAAAAGATAATTAGATGACTTCATAAATTTGTGGATTTGCTTGTGATATTAAAGATGCTAATTTACAATAAATTGTCTGTAAAGTGAGTATAGTGTTTCAATATGGTTAGGAAGTTTTACTAACATGTCTTGACTATTTTTGTATGCATTTTTGTTTCCACTGATTTTTTATGTCCTTTTTCTTGAATTATAAGCTGAGATATTTTATATCAGTACAAATAACATAGTATGTACATAATCGATTGGAATATTAGAATTCTGATTTATTGTAATTTGTTCCTTTGTACAGATATGTAATAATTGTTTACTTACTAACTTTCTTACTCTCTCTTTTTTGCATGCTTCTTTCTTGGATGTGATGCGGAATGCTTCTCTGTGTTACTGGGCTGGTTGTTTTTATTTTATTTATTTATTTTATTTATTAATTTTAAATTATAATTATTTTGGGCTGGAAATAACGTAACAAATATTTTTGAAAATCATTAACTCGTGCTGTATTTCTTGCATGCTTACAGATACGGAAAACATTCGTTTGGTATTTTGTGCTGTTAAAGATACTATCATGCAAAATGCTCTTAAAGAATTCAATTTAGCCTAGATGTGCTTCTACTTTGCTATAATTTCAATACATATCTTCTGTTTCTTTTTGATCTTATTTGTGCTACGAGAGCGATTATTTCAGTTTGAGTATTTGGTTAAATGCGTATTTCGAATCTTTAACAACGACCATCAACTACGAAAAGGTGGGGACTTCTTATTAGCTTTAGGAGGATACTACAGAAAATATATTTGTGAATGTACGTTAGTTTTACATGCTTGTGATAATGTATGAATATTCGAGCTCCTCCGTGGCTAAGCGGTTAGCATATGCATCTTTGGCGTGGGAGACCCGGGGTTCGATTCCCGGCGGAGCTCACGTGGTTCGGATTCCACGTTAATCAGTATGTCCCGTCTCATATAGCCTCGCTGCTGAAAGGGACGTTAAACTCAAAAATCATGCAATCATCAATGTATGAATATTAGTTCATTAACGTCTCATTCTCCAGTGTACATGCATTCGTGAAAAATTAGAAGCAGCTCCCCCTCTCTCCTGAAGTATCGATCATTTCTCGTGAAATCGATATACAGAATGGCGCCGAGCCGACTGACACATTTCAAACTTGAATATCGCACAGGCGTAATAACTTATATTGGTTGGTGGGGGTGGGAATCGAAAGAGGAAAGAACGCCACGTTATATGGTCAGTCATAATGGAGCATTGGCGCACAGAACATAGTGTTACTTCAGTTCGTAGTTATTACGAAACTAAGTCTGTGCCAGAAGTGCAGCGTTTTTTAAGACTGAACTTTGTTGATCTCTTCACGTTCTCAGGAGTTTGCACTGTTCTTGGAACGCCATGTTTCACATCCAGCACACTACTACCAATCTCTTAAAATTTCTTCACCCAGGCCAATATGGTACGAGACGGAACGTTACCATGTCGACCAACATTAAACTTTCGTTTAAAAAAATGTTGTACTCCTGACTTGCGTAATAACTACGAACGGAGGTAACACGATGTTCTGTGTTCCAATGCTCTATTGCGACTGACCTTATAATGTGGCCTTTTTCCTCTTTCGGTTCCTACCCCGCCAATCAATATGAGTTATTATGCCTGCTCAATATTCAAGTTTGAAATGTGTCAATCGGTTCTGCGTCATCCTGTATATTTTTTCAGGAATTCCATATTTTGGAGGATCGCCTTACCCATGTCTTGCTCCTTTTAAGTTTAGTGGTATTTGTTCCTTTAAAGCAAAGTTAATACAAATACTTATTAGCATAAAAAAAAAAAAACATATTGTTTTAGTTATGTATATTAAGTCTTCCTAAGGTTTAAGAATACAACTTATTTTGTTAATTGTTACCTTATAAAATAGGATAGAATGTGAATCCTCTCTCCTGAAACAAAATCCTCGCCGCGTGTAGTCCGATGTTTGATTCTTGGTGGAAGCAAGTCTCTAGTAGGAGCTCACTTCTGACTATGTGGTTAAGTGAGATTCGGCTTCTTCTTGTAGTATCAGTTTAACAGGCCTCTTATGTAGTCTCAGTGCTGAAAAGACGTAAAACTCTAAACCAGTCAACCAATAATTCGTATACAGTAGACTTGAGAGCAAACTTATGAAATATTAAGACCAAATTTTAATTTAAAACAAGTTAATACATAGTGCCTTACAAGTCATATTTCGCACTAGTGTAATATTTGTAATGTTGAAATATGACGAACATTAATGCGTAATAGGGCCGCGATGGTTCAGGGCTAGAGCGTTCACCTTTGTGCATGGGGTCCGTGATTTCGATCCTAGCGCGCGTCAAGTGAACTTTGTAGTGGACAAATACCGTGTGCATGGGTTTTCTCGGGGTTCTCCCGTTTCCTCCCACTTCATTAATTCCCCATTCCATTCATTTCTCATCATCACTGTCTCCTTTATCCTAGCCGGCATAATTGTGAGTCGTAAAACTGAAAGATTTAATTTCATTTCATTAATGCGTAATTACGTATACAAGTTACATTTTACGCTTAGTATGATAATTTGCAATACTGAAATATTTAGACTGCCTGTTGCTTTTCACATATATATATATATATATATATATATATATATATATATATATATATATATATATATATATATATATATATATGTGTGTGTGTGTGCGTGTGTGTAAAATTTTACATAGTTTAGTCTGTTTCTTGCGTTCAGTAGTTCCTTCCTGATACCACATTGAAATAAAGTGTATTCTATCATAAAGAGAGCAAAAATGTTATACTCAGCACATACCATAGTAGGTCTGTTGTAATTTGTGCCACATAGTTTTCTACTCGTTTTGAAAATCTTCAACTAAGTGAGAAGAAAGGTTAAAAATTAGAGGAACATATCAGAACATTAAGACATTAAGGAATTCAACATTACATCCGAAAATAATTGTCATATGTGCTTTTTACCTTCGACACTTTATTACCATTTATTATTGAACACCCTCTGAAGTGAAAGTAGGATCGCAGATATGTTGCAAATTCTTCACATCATAATTATGTAAAAAAAAAATGAGAGCTGAGTGGAACATTATTATTGGCGTCCACCGACTCGGGCTTTCCGAATGTCAGCAGGATTTCTGGCAAATTCCAGACATTACATCCAATAATGAGTTAGTGATGTAGTCGAGATGGAAGTGTAAGTTATAAGTTGTTTTGTCTTCATTCTAGTGATTTTTATGCCTGGAACTCTGAATCCGAAGTTCGTGAAGTAGTATTAGGCAATTCTGTGTTACTGATAGTGGAGCAAGAGGCTCCCTGTGGGTCAGTGGTAGTGTGCTAACGTTTGGTGCATGGGGTCCAGATTCGATCCCAACTCGCACCAAGTAGACCTTGTGGGGACAAACGCCATGTGAGTGGGTTTCCTAGGAGTTTTCGCGCTTCCACGTTCTTCGTTCCACTATTTAACTCATTATCACAGTCTCCTTTAGACTGTACAGTATAACCGTGGGTCGTAAAGCTGAAAGATTTTCAAAGTGGAGCAAGGATGGTAAATGGATGATTTGAAAAAAAACGCGACTGAAAGCCATGACTGTTACAAGCTAAACCAAATTGTCCAAAAACCACAACAGAGTAGTAATTCACTATGTTGGACTAGACGTGGAATATAACAACTACAGGCAAATATGAGCTCCTTAGTGGCTATATGGTTAGCGTATGCATCTTTGGCGCGGGAAACCCGGGTGTGATTCCTGGGCAAGAGCTCATGTGATATTCGGATCCCATTAAGCTATAGATCCACGTCTAATGTGGCTTTCTTGCTGAAAGAGACACTAAACTCAAATCCAAAATCCAATGCAGGCATATACCGACACTTATTAAGAAGAAAGTTTTCATTTCAAAGGTAGATATTGTGATAGTAGGACGGGGTGGGCAACCTACACTGTACTGACAACACGAATTCAAGACATTCACGTTCCAACTGATGTCAGTTCATTATTGATAACATAAGTATACATTTTGATTGACCTTCCCTTAATCTCTCGTGTCTCCTTCAATTGAAAACTGCGTGGAAGGACTATATGATATGATATATATATATATATATATAGATAGATAGATATCAGTCACAATATTACTGTTAATATTTAAAATTATGAGTTCTGTGGAACGAAATGATAGCGAGGTTTCCAGCTTCAGAGACTGTTTGTACTAATAATGTACTTAAGTGTTACTTCCTTGAAAATTATGAATTCAGTGCGTTAATCATGTAAAGATTGCCTGAAACGATTGATTTAAAAAAAGGAATAAAACAAGTTCGTTTTTTAAAAAAAAAGAAAAAAGAAATGATTAGATATAACTTAAACGTGTGTTTCTTACTTAAATAACGGGGGCCGCGTGGTGTCTGCTTTGATCCCAACTTCCGTCAAATGGGCCTTGTGGTGGGTTGTCATGTGCTTGAGTTTTCTCGGGGATTGTTCCATTGCCTCCACTTTCTTTATTCCACTATTACATTCATTATTTCACCGTCTTCCTTAGCGTCAGTGCATAACTGTAGGACGTAAAACTAGAAATTTCATTTAATTAAATAACTGCAGCATATTCTGTATTATTTAACATGAATTAGTAAAGTTTATATTTTTAATGAATGCAAGTTCTGTCTGATACACAGTGACTAACCAGAACATCATGAGTGCGTACGTAGTATCTACTATGTGCATTTTGGCTCGAAGAACAACAGCAGTGTGGTTTGGCGTGGAAGCAGTGAGATCTTGATTGGTGGCCGGAGGCATGTCGTACATCATTTACACACACAAATCACTTAATTCCTGTAAATTCCGCGCTCAATAAGTTCGAATCTGGCGTTCAAGACATCGCAAAAGTGTTCAATTGGGTTAAGATTGGGTGAATGTGGGGGGCATTGCAGCAATTAAAATTCACCACTGCAGCACAAAGTTGGCTTTGTGACAAGGAGCGTTTCTCTGCTGGAAGATACCATTTCCAGTGGGAAACATGGTCGACGTGAGAGGATGTATATGATCAGTAATGACGTCCCGATAACTAGGAGCTATCATGGCCCCTTCAACACGTACTACTGGGCTCATAGATAACCATGTAAAGATTCCCCAAATCACAGTGGAACCACCACCGGCCTATCGCCCTACTGTGCACGTGTCGAGCAGCCATTCTCCTGGAAGATAACGGATCGTGATTCGCCATAATGTGATGATGATAGTTTCGTAATTCATTGGATCATGTAACGTTATGCCATTACTCTGCGATCCAATGACGATGAGCATGTGCCCATTCCAACCGTTATTTATGATAACGACGTTAACATGATATACATGTGGGACGTGGGGTGCGGGGGCCTATGTCAACACTGTACGGTGAACTGTGTACTCATATGCCATAGTTTGCGCTCTGTCGTGTTGTACCAATTTGGACAGTACGATATCCCACACCTTTAATGCGGTGTGACCGCCTCGTGTTTTGTTGTTTAGTGCTGGTTTCACCATCTATTTCCCACCTTTGGAACATACTAACTACAGCAGCTCGCCAACGCCCGGCAAGTCTCGTCGTTTTCGAGATGCTCATTCCCAGCTATCACAATCTGGCCTTTATAAAACTCTGATATATCACCGATATTTCCCATTCCATGTACAAACATCGCATTAACTGATCGTGTGAGATCTCGGTCGCCATCTGGCTAGCGTTTCTGCTGTGTCCCATGCCTCTTCGTCAGCCCAACGTCTTTGTTCCAAAAAGTTGTGGATGTTGATAATGTTTTGGCTGGTCAGTAAATAAAATTCGTTGAGGTGTTAAGCTCAAGGAGTAAACTAAGTAAACCGCAGACATGTTAGATTCTTGTGAAATAAATTATTTCGTTAGAAAACTTTAGAAGATAAAAGGAAAATTACTTACATTATATCTTGCTAGGAAAATTGACAACATGTAGCAATATCAAATAGCTGAAGCTGTGGTTAGGAATAAAGAGCATTGTTTCGTGTTTTCTGTTTTTATCCTTTTTCGTTGGTTGGGTGGTGTATTGGGAGTTTAGTGTCCTGTTCAGCAACGAAGTTAAATGAGACTTGGACCCACAGTGTAACGTAGTATCCGAATAACGAGCTTCCACTGGGAATCGAACCCAGACTTCCCGCACCAAAGGCACGTGCGCTAACCATATAGCCACGAGGAAATTCTTATCCTCCTTTTGTGTTTGTTTTTCTCGTTTTTTTTTTTTTTTTTTTTTTTTAATTTAATTTCGGAGTTCATGCTAATAAGTATCTGTTTATTAAAAGTAGATTTTAAAAAACAAATCGAGATTGATACATGTAGTATAAAAAAAAATCAGGTTTCAGTTTAATTTTTTTTCCCTAATTTTTTTTTTTTTTTTTTTTTCTTTGAAATAATGAATGAATACTTTCAGTTCGCTTGCGATATCGTCGGTGTCCCGAGGGAAATGATTGAATAGTGCTGCATTTATTTGTTTCATATATTAACATCATTAATTGCTGAAGATTTCAGACAAAATGTTATTACGTGCTCTCGTAGTTATATGTTAGCATGCTCGCTGAAGTCTCCGGTGGATTTCATCTGGTTTGGATTTGATACTAAGGTGACCTTAAAACAGCGTTATTAATAGATGACAACACGTGCCTCCTATCTTTCCAGTCTATTTTGTAGGAAGCAACGATATTCAGAATAAATTAATTAAATTCAGGAGTTCAATGGGATAGAGTACAAATATCCCATTCTATTATTTAAAATTATTAAAAGTGATGAATATTTTCCGATTCACAAAAACATACTCCACTTATTCCTACGTCGTTGTTTAGCCGTAAAATTTAGTGGTAATAAATATTGTCTTGAAAAGTTTCATGAAATGAAAATCTAACTATTCTTCATTTCTTCAAAAACTTCCGAGCGCTCTTCCCTCAAAATCCACCTTTGATCTCTCAAAATTATATTTCGTCAGTTTAATACGCGTAAGACGAAGTTTTCTCATAGCTTTACTACTTTTCTAGATTTACATACTGCAACATTTATAAATAAGTAGAGATAATATAAAGTGCCTACTGTAAATTTTTGACTACACAAAATTCGAGTTTAAGTAGCACATGGAAACAAATACTGACCATTTTCTGAAAATAAACATTTATTTATTCATATATTCATTCAGAAGAGAAAGTGAAATATAACTAATAAGGAAGCTGATTTGTATGATTGTTCTTTCAATGAAATAATAAAAGAAACTAAAAAACTGTACTATTAGCGCTGCGTTCTAAAAGCAACAGGTAATTTCATTTTAATTTACAAAATAAAAAAACATATTTCTTTTTTATATATATGTACTTGTTCTATCGAATCGTCATTATTTCTAATACTTTTTATACATAATAATGGTATTTTTACAATACAAATATCTGCTCTAAGATGTTGATTATACAAAATTCCAATATTGAAATTAATATTTACGAGTGTTAAACACAAAATCAAAGCATTTCTTCTTAATTTCTGTTACAAAAATAATCTTCATAAGGAACTTTTATGTAGTTATTTCATTACATAGGCACGCCTATATGTGAAGAAATAGTGGAATTTTCTGTTTTTGAAATAGTTGATAAATTCATAAAGGTTTCTTTTCGATTTCTTGTTACATTTTAAATATTGGAATGCGAAATTTGTTCTCTACGAGCTCGATGTATGTTCCCTGCAATTTACACACACACACACACACACAGAGAGAGAGAGAGAGAGAGAGAGAGACTATGTAAATTTTTACTTCCCAACTTGAAATATTAGAAAATTTTCCGGTTCCCGAAAGCTAATTGGAAAATTATAATTTGTTGCTAACTAACTTTCCTCTGCAGGAATTGAATTTTATAGCTCAATGTGCAGTTACATATAGTGGAAAATTTTCCACCTAACATCACTGTACATAATATCCAAAATTGTCCGGCTTATGAAAAGTTTTTCCACTTGTTTCTACAGAGCAATAAACTTTCCGATTCACAAAAAGTTGTTTTACTTTTTGCTTCAAAATAATGAAAGTTTTCCGACTAGTAAAATGTTTTTCAATTTTTACATGCAGGACACAATTTTTCGATTCATGAAAAACTGTTTAACTTGTTCCTACATAGTATTGAAAATTGTCTGAGCCATGAAAATTTTCAAATTCTTTAAACGATCTTTAACTTTTTAACATTTCTATACATGAATTCAATCAATTTTATGATTGAATTCATGTATAGAAATGTTCAATTTTATGATTGAATTCATGTATAGAAATGTTCAATTTTATGATTGTTACTTGATCACTGATATTTATTTAGAACGGAAAATTTTCTGGGGAAATATAGAAGAAAATTTTTCACCTCACATCACGGATAAACAATGATGTAGGAATAAGTGGAATATGTTTTTATGAATCGGAAAATTTTCATCACTGGTTGCGATAGTTCTGAAGCATAATACTTCATGAACGTTAAGCGGATCTTTTACCGTTTATTCCGAAAAGTTTATCGTGATTAGAAGTGTTCATAACTCTTTCGGAAATAGCTGATAACACAATATTTCATACGGAGATACACTAACTCGTAGAATTTTGTGATCGTGGTCTGGTCATTCCATTTCAGTTACTCAAAGTTGTCACCACTAGTCACATGCAGAATGTCAACATTTTACGGTCCCATGCCACACATTTTTTCACCATTTCCTTGTCAGCTTTCAATTGCTTGAGTGATGCACTGATTCGGTGTATGTAGATTCGATACAGATATAGTATGCATTAAATTTTTTACATAGCCCCACAAGAAGAAATTAATAGGGTTGTGTCTAGTGACCTTGGAGGTCATTGGATAGGACCATCTCTTCCGATCTAACAGTTCAAAAGATCTTGATCCTGTTGCTGTCGGATGTTCAGTGCCAAGTGAGGTGATACTTGATGTTGAAAAAAATATCAGCTACATCCCCAGTAGTTAGGGTATAGTGCAATTTATGATCATATCAAGGTACACAGTAGCGGTCACAGTTACTTTGATAAAGAAGAACGGCCCACTGATTCTGTTATGCATTACTGTATACCAGGCATAGATCTTTATATTATCCCTGATACACTACCTGAAAATCTTTTGACATTTCAAACTCCCAAATACGAGCAAATGCCTCTGAACACCACCATCATACATGAAATATGGTTTCGTTGGAAAATTCTCTCCCCTTAAATGGGCCGCTGTACCTCCGAGATAGGGCGCTTACCTCCGGCGCTTGGTATCGCTGGTTCGATCATCCCATGTCCCGCCTAATAGACTTCGTGCTGGACAAACACTGTGCGTAGGTGTTTTCGGGGTCCTTCCACTTCCTTCATTCCATCGTTTTTATTCATATCATCATCTCCATCTCCTTTAGCTTAGGTGCATAATCGTAGGACGTTAAACTCAAAAGCAAAATTTCCTTTAAAAAATACTCTTTCTCGTCAATATGAGATAACATCCAATTGGAAACTTTTCTCACGTTTTTGAACTCCAGTGATTTCATTTCTATAGAATTTGAATCTTGTAGTCATACTGTTTCAGCCGTTTGTGTAACACACTTGTGCACTATGGTTTTCGGTACTTCGTAACCCATGTCTCGCTCTGATTTGCGTGGTAATCTTGTGAATGGTACGTGAATGTTTTCCATAATCTCTCTTGGGCTTTGAAGGTCGTCCTCTGCTTTTCTTTTTACTGTTGAAGCTTACCCTTTAATTTGACATCAAGTGGTATTTTCCGCGTATGATTCTGAACTTTCATTGGACACTAATTAGCAGCTTCATCTCAGATAGTAGCAGGTTTGCTTTTGTTTCGAAGACATTGACATTCCTACATTTAGGCTCGTGGTAACGATTCAGAACTGATTACACAAACAGAAAATTTCAGAATTAAACAACCTTGACAACTGGTAATCACATACTGCGTTCGAAAAATAATATAACTTCCAGCTTTCTCATCGAATATTGATAGTTTACCACTTTGCTAATAGTTCTTTATCGATGCTATCTCTGTAAATTTCTCGATTAGCGATCCTACACCTTCTCGATTAGGAATCGATATACTTCGAAATCTAACGGAAAACTGGTATTTCACTCGTGTGTATTCACCATGCTCATGGAAAACGTATTTAATAAGAAATCTTTGTTGTAAAGTTAAAAATATTCTAAGCGCACACTGAAAGACACGGTCTCAGTAGTTCAAAAACAATGAATACTCTGAACAACAAAAACTTTCACACACATTGTCTCAAAGTCATCAGCCTGCGTGGCTCGCGGAAGCAAACTGCACGCAAGGCAGGATTTATAAGCCTTTCTACAGAACATTTTTCGCAGTGCAAATAATACAATCGCTCAACATACGAGAAATGATTAAAAGAAAAGCGGTTAAAAAGCCTATTATGGCTTATTTGAGAGAGATAGCGGAAGAACAACACACCTGGTGATAGAGAAACTCCATGTAATCACATTGTTTTTATTCAAGCACTTGTTACAACGGTAAATGAGGTTTTCCAAACCTTGTTTATTAAAAACTGAATTACACTGTAACGGTTTCGACAACTTAATGTTGTCTTCATCAGACAACGTTAAGTTGTCGAAACCGTTACGCTGTAATTTAGTTTTTATTAAACAAGTGTATATACTCTGGTCAGAAGTGTTTATTATTTCTTTACTGAGCTCCAGAATCGTGATGGATAGATTTCCAAACCTGTTGCACAGAAATCCGCGTCAGGTTCTCGTAGCCATCTTGAGGCAGTGGTTTTAATATAATCACATGTCTTCATATAAGTGACCACCCATGTTCTGCTTGAGAGAAATAAAAGATAAAAGCCACTTCGGGCAAGATCAGGGCTATAGGGAGGTGCTCTAGTCGTCCCCATCGTAAACGCTGAATACATCAACAGATTTTGTGCTGAATGGGCTCTCGTATTACCATCCAGAATAATCACATCATGATGGAAGAGACCATGACGTTTTGTCTAATGACATCCCGCAATTTCAAAAGGTTGTGCAATACCTTTCAGCATTCACGTTTCTTTCTGTTCCAATAATCGATCAGAGCATACCTAATACGTCCAAGAATTCAGTGCACAAAACTCTCCTGGACGGACGACTACTTTGAAATTCATGCTGCCACTCCATGGATTCCTACTTCCTTGGTAGAGTGAACAGATACACCATTGTTTCATGTGCTAGGTTGTCATTAACAATACCTGTCCGTCCTTCTCTGAAAGCACAATACTACTTCGCTACATGCTGCTTTCAAATTGAGCCCTGCTCATACATCTCCAAATGAATATAGTGTTTTTGCCCCCAGGAACGTCACTTCTACTCTTGGCCAGTTTTCAAGACGAGTCATCATTTTAAATGTCCGTTTCTTGGATGTATATGGTCAGAATCCGAAGTCGTCAAACCTTCAACAAAACTAACACAAAAGTTATATACTTTGTAACATTTTTTTCCGATCATTCCTCGAATAATAGTGTTCATATAGGTGTATAGTTCCTTTCCAAATGTATTATATATAAAATATAATATAGTAATTCATATTATGGAATGCTAGTTAATTTTTGTATTTCCGTTGTTACATATTTTAAAGATGTAAAGTATTTTATATAATGATAATGTCTGCTTATTTTCTTGTTTAATTTTCAGATACGGAGAACATCAGGTTTGTGTTCGCAGCTGTGAAGGACACTATTCTCCAGTTAAACCTCAAGGAGTACAATTTGGTGTAGAATTGACAAGACAGTTTTTGTGTGTTCGTTTACACTGCACATTGTTCAGTATTTACCAGACACATTACACCTGTATAGGTATGTGCTTCTGGTAGCAAGAAAAGAAAAAAAGAAAAAATTAAAGGCTTTCACAAGAGGGAGCCTGTTTTTTAAAAGGAAAAACAAAGCTAAAAGTTGTTGCTAATAAAAGTGTGTTACAAGTGAGATAACCGATGATTATCTCACAAGCTGAACTTCCCAAGCTTGTGGCATAAAAATATATAAACACATTGGCATGGAAAGAGTGTTTTTTTATTATTATTATTCTCAAGAGAAGAGGGGATGACAGAAACATATCTTAGGTGGACTGCGTACGAAAGTTATATTTAAAAATTAAACATGCTTGTGAGGGTGAAGGGGAAGTGACGTGTTATGTTATGTGAATAACTGTCATCTACTATACTTCAAAAAAGTCACTAGTATCACTTCGTTGTGAATTTTTAAAAATAAGGGAAAAATTAACGGTGACTGGATTGTTAAAACTTGCGTTTTTCTTACTTTTTCACCATTCAAAATGGAAAAAAAAAAAATCAAGGCAAGATGAGTTCCTGACATTCTCCAACTGTAGGTCAGTTTTTATAGCCCTTTAATTTGGTGCAATTTGCTCAGATGACCTGCACTAGCGTTATCTCCGTGGTACTGAAACAAGCTCGTGTGCCATTAGTGTGGTGTTTAAAGAAAAAAATAGCCCTTCTAGATGCAAGCCAAAGTGTTTATAACCCATGCCAGAATAACTCATTTCTGCATGTGACTTACTTCACATTCATATTGTTATAAAAAAGAAAAAAATAGAATAGTAAAAGAAGACAAATTTCCCTTAATTACTATTGCTGATAGTATAAAAAAAAACAAGCAAAAACACAAAAAAAATAATACGCGTTTTGTTCACAAGGTTCTAGATTATTTGGAATACATACATACATACCCTTGTTGCTGTAGTGTGAGTGAATATTAAAAAAAAGAAAATGAAATACGGAAACAGTGGATTGGATCTTGGAACTGGATGATGAACTATTGAGGCTGTATATATTATATTTAGAGAGCATGAACAATTTGCTGTATGACGAGTTGGTTTGCAATGTGTTGTTCATTCATAATAATAGAAGTAACCGACTGTGGAATATAATTTTCTCGCCATATTAATTGAAAGAAATACCAGTGGTCGATTAAAAAAATGCTTGTTGTGTATGGGTTGCAAGTTCGTACGTATGCAGATATATCTGTATGAGGATATGTATGTTAATGTATGTATGCGCATTCTTACATTGTATATGTGTCTGAGAGTGAGTGTGGGGTGAATGTTGCGAAAGAACAAAAAGTGTGTATGAGAATATACTAAATGAGTGAAAGGTGGCTTTGATAAAGTATGACTGGACGCCTGCATAGATATGAATGTATGTGTATCTATAGTTCATTTGTAAATCATTTCTTGTCAAGAATATACTTTTTTCTGAAAACATAACTTGTGTACTAATTATTTCTCTTGATTTCTTAGCTTCAAATTATAACATTAAGAGCATGGTATCAGCACCCGCTGTACTTGAAAATTAGCAGCATCTATAGAAGTCTCTGTGATGTTAATGTCACTAGTACTAACTACGCCACTTAAGATGATTTTACAATTATACAGTAGTCTAAATCTCTCAAAACTTTATAAAGAGTTCTCACCTACAGCTATATACGATAGGAAGTTCGTAAAAATAAGTTCTGTTTCGATTTTTCCCCGCGGCAGCGCTACGATCGCGGTTCCGCTCATGCATACTGGTTACTCTGATCCAAGCAGAACAAAATGACGCCATTTTGAGATCGCTCTGTGTTGTGTGTCATTCGTAGTGATTGTTTATAGTGGCAGCGTTGATCAAAAATCCCGCCGCTTGTGAAATTAGAACTGTGATGCGTTTTCTGAATGCGAAGAACGTAAAACCAAGTGACATTCAGCGACAGATCTGCAGCAAGATTTACGAAGAAAATGCAATGAGTGATTCAATGGTGAGAAGATGGGCCCAACAATTTAAGGAAGAACGTGATCAAGTGCATGACGAAGAACAATGTGGTCGTCCATCTGTGGTTTCTGATGAACTGGTGAATGCAGTCGAAGAAAGGATTAAGAACAATCGTAGCTTTATGACTTACGGATACTCTTAGTCTTGAATTTCCACAAATTTCACGAACAGTACTTTACGAGATTGTTTCTGAAAAACTGGGTTTTCGTAAACTTTGTGCACGTTGGGTGCCTAAACTTCTACTGAAGAACACAAAAAACAACGGATGGACAGCGCACTGATTTTTTGACACGTTATCATTTTGGTGGTGAGAACTTTTTATCGCAGATAGTAACGGGGGATGAAACTTGGGTTGCTTATTACGTCTCTGTAATGAAACGGTAATCCATGGAATGGAGGCACATTTCGTCCCCAGCGAAGTTTAAACCAAAGCAATTCTTGACACCCCGAAAAGTCATGTGCATAATGTTTTGGGACAGACAGGGCATTTTACTGATTGAATTTTCGCCACGAGATGCAACAATCAATAAAGATGTTTATTGCGAAACGGTTAAGAAACTGCGCCATGCAATACAGAACAAGCGCAAAGGAATGCTCTCTAAAGATGTGGTTTCCATTCATGACAGCGCCCGACCACATATTGCGAATATGACCAAACAACTCCTTGAAAGCTTTGGCTGGGACGTTTTTGACCATCCTCCGTTCAGTCCCGACCTCGCTCCTAGCGACTTCCATTTCTTTCTGCATCTGAAGTCTCTCCTTGGTGGTAAGCGCTTCAACAGCGATGAAGAGTTAAAAGAACATGTTATCACATGGTTGACAACACAGGCGGTAACATTCTATGAAGCAGGAATACATAAAGTTATACCACGCTATGAAAAATGCCTGGAAGATTACAGGAGCTATGTGGTAAAGTAGTGTAAGTGTTAGTGATTTTTGTGCAATACATTGCTTTCTTTATCTGTACTTTATTTCTTTTTATTACCAAACGGAACTTACTTTCCGAACGAACTTCGTATTTAAATCCAGTAATAAACATCTGAAAGTTGTCGAATATTGCCAAGTCCAGAAATCAACCAAGAATCTGTCTTAGTAGCCTGTGTGAACTGGCCGTGTCTTGTGAGCTAGAGTTCCATGAATCCCTTTGGTTTCAGTTTGCCAGTCTCTCTAAACCAGGAAAGGCAAAATGTGTCCTAAACTTTAACCACTTTTCGTGTGTTACCATAGTTGTGGCAGGGAGGGAAGGAAAGCAACCACCAAGCACCAATTAGTATATTCTCCAGTCTCTGTTTATGTCTGATCTTCTGCTATCCTTGACTTCGTTCATGGATCCAAAATGATAATTGGTGGTTGCTTTTATGATCAAAGTTGTGTATCCTCGCTTCCTTGCCTGTGTAATCGCCTGTTTTTTATTTATTTATTTATTTTATTTATTTTTTTTTTTATTTTATTTAAATTACGGTTTCTAGTACAGCAGCTTTTGTCTATGTTCATCAGAGAGAAAAATTGCCTGTGGTTGCGAAATTCTGGAAATCAGTTATAAACGTAGGCTTTGAAGGTACAGAGTTTTCAGTACATACATAGTAACTACTGGCGTGTAAACTCACTGTGACATCATAGAACGCTTGAAATCATTATAAAGGCTGCAGTCTCACGCTGTTCATGTTACCATTCTCCACAAGCTTTAGATTATAGAGGAACAGACACTCTAAACATGAAGCTATGAATTGCTGCCGAAGTTGAAATCAGTATTATCTTACAATGTCGATTCGAAACACTAGGCGTGACCGTCATACTACATGTTCTTCGTTAAAATACATATCGAGCTACGAAATTCAGTTTATATATACTCTTAGGCATACAAGAATACCTTGCATAACGCGGTTAATTGGTTTCAAGAAACGTTCACGTTATGCACAACCTCGTTGTTTGAGGTCTATTTACCAATGGATTTAAGTTGAATTTGTAAAAATTTAGAATAATAAGTTTTAAAATGTATATACATGAGGTGTGTGAGAAAAGGAGAGACTGGCAACACTGCATGAACCGACGACGTTACTGCCCCCACTTTCATACGGTTAATCCTTGGCCTTGACTCAGTACAAGTTTGAGCTTGCTCCAGTTGCAAGACGATTGTTGAGACCTCTGAAATGAAGTCTTTGTGAGATGTGTTACGAAAATGGACCGGCAAAAATTAAAGCAACATTTTGCCATCAAATGTCAAGCTTGGCGAACCGGCTATTGTGACTTACGAAAGATTACAAAGGGCGTATGGAGGACATTCCCTAGCCAGGGCATAAGTGTTCAGATGGCAGAAGTATTTTAGAAAGGGGAGAACAATAGAAAACGAATCCTCGTGCAGAAATATCTTAAGCTCAAAAACAGATGACAGTGTGGAAAGAGGAAAGTCTCTTGTGAGGTCAAATCGCTGATTGACGGTGAGAATGATCAATAATGAGTTAAAATTTTAACACAGGATTTGGACATGAGAAAAGTGTGCATCAAGGTGGTTCCAGAGAATCATGTTAACACGTCAGTCTCCAGGAATGAAATTTTAGCAGAAAAGAGCCCTCTTGTGGTTTCTTTACCTCTATTCGCCGGTCCTAGTTCCTGTTTATGTGTATTCCCCGTGCTCAAAATTCATTTGAAAGGGCCATTTTGGTACTTTGGATAATATCCAGAAGCGTGTAACCGACGAGTTGAAAGATATTCCAGCACAGCTGCGAAGAATGGAAACAACACTCCCATTGCTGTGTAGCTATCCAAAGGGGATAACCGTAATTTGTAAAAGAGTAAAGAGTCATTGTTGCAAGAAAGTCAGTTATTGCGTTCATAGCACCTTACGGGAGGGGGTTACATGCTTTTCTAACACATTACGGGAGGGAACACGGTGCCTCAAGTGGTAGAGCGCATACTTTGGTGCGTGGAGCCCCAGGTTCGATCCCCACCCAAGTAAGTTCGTGGGGACAACAGTGTTCGTGGGTTTTCTCGGCATACTCCCGTTTCCTCCCATATTCTGATTCCACCGATTCCTCCATCATTCACTTGCCGTAATAATTCGTCTCCCTGGCCAATAGCATAAAAGTGGAGTAAGCAGTCGTTGTGTATCAGGATACGGAACTTGGTATAGGGAGGCTTCTTACACCAGAAAATCAAATATGCGAGTCAGTCAAATAGTTAGTTGCACACCTTCGTAAAACTCTTGGTACAAGGATATTTTGTTGAAACTTGGTGTCAACGCTACAGACATTTATCTTCAGTGCGAGATGTAGCGGCTTTGACGCAGCAGTTGCAGTTGGCTTTCTAATAAATTCTGAACATGTCTTGGCAGCTACAGATGATTCTAAATTGGAAGTGCTTGTAGTGATTCAACCTTTTTTTTTTTTTTTAAGGCAAAAATTTGTAACTACAAAAATTTATCGGCAGGTGCTCAAAGTATATGGTGAAAATGCATTATCGGTCTAGCTATTGCGAAGTGGTACAACATGTTTGAGAACGGACGTACACATACGGGGAAGATTATCAACTTCGACAAATGGAGAGATCGTTGCTCACGTTAATGAACCCATTCTTGCAAATGGACGTATATCAGTAGACGAAATCACAAATGAACTGGATATTTTACATGGAAGTGTGCATACGATTATTGCCGAACATCTTGAATTCCGTAACGTTTGTGCGCGGTGGATGGCTTGGCTATTGACAGAAGAACACAAAGGGAAGCGTTTTAACATTGCTTACGCATTTTTGAAACATTATCAACAGGAAGAAAACTAGTTCTTGGACAAAATTGTGACCGGACCACGAGACATGTGTTCTTTTCTCACCTGAAAAGAAACTCAACTGAAGAGTGGAAATATTCCTATTTTCCGAAGAAAGGGGAAAAAAAAAAATGTTGAACAGTTCCATCTGTGGGAAAGGTGATGCTGACGCCGTTTTTCGGCAGAAAGCGGTGTGGTGTATACCGAATCTAAGCTGATGGGTGTCGCGATTAATGCTTGTCTTGTGAAACGTTAAAACGATTACGAAAAATCAGTTTGATGGCCAGGTAGACTTTCGACCGGTATTGTGCGAACTGCTGCACAAGTTTTATTAGAAAGTGTGGGATCACCCCATCTCTTACAGCTCAAATGTTTCACGTTGTTTTTTCATGTTTTCGGTCCCATGAAAGAAATTTCAAAGTGACGATAGGAAGACGAAGGCTATAACTCAACAATGGTTATCGGACGTTGGACGGGGGTATTCTTTGCAGAAGGCATAGAAAAACTTATGCCACGCTTTGAGAAATATTTAAGTAAAGATGGTGATTGCATCGAGAAGTAGCTTTTGTATAAGTGTACAAATAAAAGTATTGTGAAAGTTCGCTCCTGTTTTGTTTTCTCGAGCAGTTCAAATAACTTTTTGACTGACCCTCATACATCTTGTTGCATTTGCACTTGTACGAATTCAATATGGCGATCGGTAGCAGGGGAATAATTTTTGGATTACTAGATGCATGGATCAAACGTGTTATATGGAGGCTTATTTATTCACTTTAAACGAACCTTCATATTCAGTTGTACGAATCTTTGTAAGCCAATGGTGGCGAGTTTATAATGCACTATGGGCCAGAATAAAAGAAGCATACTTGAGTGCCATTCTCTATTTTCCTCGGAGGGTACGGTGGCTCAGTGGTAGAGCGCTTACCTCGGTTGCCTGCGGTCCCTGGTTTGATCCCCCAGCCAAGTAAGTATGTGGTGGACAACTTCGTGCTTGTAGGTTTTCTCGGAGTAATCCCGTTTCCTCCCACTTTCTCATTCCATCAATTCTTCCGTTATCATTCATTTGCTTTAATCATCACGTCCCTTAGCGGAACGAGCATAATCATGGGCCAAACTCAAAAGATTTTTCTCTTATTTTCTGTGCTCTTTCTTGAGGCAACAACTCTGCATGTGCTTATGTCGTACACTTTCAGAATCTGTGTTCTGTGCTATATATATATCCCATGTTTTGCTTCATGTGTCTAGACCTGTTAGCTGTGAATGTTTGAAAGTAATTCTATGAGATTCATTTTCCTAAAAATCTGTCCGGTACTGAAATCTTACCTTGCAGATTGGACTTGGCAACCAAAAGGTTAAAGAAAATATGGGACGTTCAACGTAACAAAGGCGAACTCAACAGAAGTTACGGGCAATCTGAATGCTCGGAAATTACATTTGAAATGTTCGAGTAGCAATACAGAACTTCTCTCTGGCAGCGAGTTCTCATGCTTATATGTATAGTTTGTGGAAGTCGCCCTTGTTTTTCTTAGAAAATAGTTTCAAAAATAAACGGGCGTTTACTTTGACCATTCACATTACATTTTCAGGAAACAAGTTTTTGTTGAGTTTTCTCTGAAGTAGTCCGGGGCCGTTATTTGTCAATCACTGTTCCAAACAATATGCACATATTCAGCAGGATGAATTTTGGAAATTCCTTCCCAAAAGGAATCAGGAAATGGACCGATTTTGGACTTCCCGAGCAGATATTTTGTGAACCAATGGGTAAAAGGGTGTCTTTGGGATGGGGAGGAAGTTCGAGAATTAACAGAGAATTCGAATTCGTGATAACAAATTTCACGTGGTTTGTACGTGTATGAGTTAAACATTTTGTATTAATCTTCTGTATTCTGAGAGAAGAGTGAGCAATTCTCCTAGTGTATTACACGAGAAAGGATTATTGCCTTTACGTGAAGTCACTAGTGTTCCTGTATTCACCCAGTAAGCACACTATTTTTTAGTTTCCGACTGATGGTTGGATTGTTTCAATATCAGCGTATCATCATCCACTTCGATTTCTAATACACACACACACACACACACAAAAAAAAAAAAAGTGTTGAAAACATAACATGAAAAAAATACTATGAGCATCCTCACTAAAGCACTTCAGAGAGGGAAGAGAACCGAGAAAGAGAAGCGTCCAGGTATTTTTCATGTTGGAATGTAGGTCGGTAGGAGTGCAGATGTATAATATAGAGGAAAGGGGCTGAAAACAGAAAGTATTCTATAAATTTTATGTTCACTTATTATTCCTTCGCTCTTGCATTCATATCGACTTTTCCAATCCGTTAGTTTTATCTCCTCTACTCAACTTAATCTACTTACAGCGTAGTTACTGTATTACGTGAATCTGCATTCCAATATGGTGCCTATCTAAACGCATTTAAGCTTTTCCTCTGTTGTGCATCCCTATTTCTTCCTCTCCCTTCCTGATGCAGCATTTTAGCGAAAGTGTTCGTACAGAATTTTTCTAGTGTTGTGATTAGGTTTGTACTATTTTCTAGTAATTCGTTATATGTAATATTTGCTACGCTAGAATTTAATGTTATAATAATTGGACTTGAAATAGTTAAGAGTGTTTTTTTAATTCAAAACTTGCACGAGGATTACATATAAAATACGAAATTTACTATTAATTTCACTAAATAGGGGTTATTAATTTAGGGTTAATCTTCCATTGAGTGTGGTATGACCAAAAGGAATGGATGATCCTGCGAGAAATAAGAAAAACTTCCATTCTCTTAAATGATTTAACAATATAGCACGAATAATATCAACTTTCACGAATTATTGTAATAGTATTTTTTGTGTGTTTATATAATAATACAGGGAGTCTTTAAAAGCGAATTATAAAACGTCTTTGGTCCAATACAAGTGAAATGATATACTGCAGTGGTGTGTAGATCTAAAATTATTTTTAATTCTTCAGATTTAGCAGCTTCCAACAATGAAGTGGATGAGAATGCAAACTAACATTTCACTTACAAAACTTCTAAGAAAATATTTTCAGTACTTCTCGTATGTTTTCTTTGGACAAATTATTATCGCGAAATATTTTCAAGGGGAAAGATCAAACATTAAGGTTAAAGAAAATAATGATGCCTACCGTGGCTGGACTTTCTAAGCATCTGTACGATTTCAAGCACATTTAAGATCTATTTCTTCCATGGTAGCTCGTTTGCATTCAAGAATGTCTGCCTCTGTATTTGTGAACCTCAGAAAGTTTGGCACTACGGCGATACGCAGTTCTAGCCATCAACTTGCAGTAACGCAGTTATCATTTCTGACCGCCTGCGGCCACTCTCATGTGCGCTGCACATTGCCACTTAGTATTCTGTCTAGCCGCGCTGCAAATGATCGCGGGTGGTTGCAGCGACCGTTGCCGCCCATGTGTATAGACACGAAAGCTTGATATTACAGTTTCTGATAGTCTTTACACTGTAGCACAATCAGCATGATTCCATTTGTCTGCATTCGTATTTTATCACACCTCGTAACAGGAAACTTGCTGAAGTCATTCAACAACATAAACGTTGAGCAATTCTGGGCTGCCCCCGTCACCGTAACATTTAAAGATACAAATATCGCATTTAATTCAATACTAAGGATACGAAGATTAATACGAGGTGCACACCAAAAGTTCATCCCGTTTTGTTCTGAAAGTCCACTATTTTGTCATTTTAGGAAAGCAACTGCGACGTTGGAGACCTCCATCCTTCGTCTCTAAGCAGTTTTGTTTACTAGGTAGCAGCAGTTGAGTGCTTGAACGAGTAAGATTTGTTCCAGGTACTGTCTTGGCACATGGAATTTCGGTTGAAGAGCAATGGGCAATTGTGAAATTCCTCACCGCATCTGGACGTTGTGCAGCCGATATTCATGGACAATTGTGTGGTGATAATGCTCTTGCAGAAAACACTGTTAGAAAGTGGGTGCGTGAATTCAAAGCAGCGCGAATGAGTGTAAAAGATGAGCAGAGGTCTGGACGACCAGAAACAGGATCACCTGAAGCTAACATTGCCCGTATTGAAAACTTCATCATGGAAGGTAGGCGTGTCACTATGCAGGAGATTTGTGGTACACTGAGGCTAACAATGGGAACAATAGAACGAATAATTAAAAATGAACTGGGTCTGAGAAAAGTTTCTTCTTGCTGGGCTTCTATCAGCAAGAGGCAAAGATTCGATCCAGTGTTGCAAATTTGACACGCTTCAGGAGAGAGGGACGCACTTTCTTAGAAAGTGTTGTGACAATGAATGCATCACAGCTTCCATTATTCAACCCAGAAACGAAAATGCTGTTGTTGCAGTAGAAAAACACAAATTCAACCTCCCCCCCTCAAATAATAATAATAATAATAATAATAATCCAAGGTGGGATTCAATGAGAAGGTGTTGTATGCTATCTTCTGGGATTCCCAAGAAGTGATGTTGTCCCATCTGTTCCGAAAGGTCATACAATTATGGGCGAGTATTTTCGTACACTTTTGGATACAGAAATTTTGCCAAAATTGACAGAAACCACCGCAAATGTCAATTTCATCCTCTACATGGACAATGTACCGCCTCACCATGCTAATGTTTTGACCTCATTCTTGGCTGACCACGGTATTGAACTTCTGCCATATTCGCCCTACTCACCACATTTAGTCCCGAGTGAAATCTGGTTGTCCCCAGACCTCAAGGATTATCTTCGTGCACGCCATTTTGCCAGTAGATCATCACTGGGAAGTGTTGTTTTCCGGTATCTGAAACATACTCACAAAGATGACAATGCCACATGCTACACAAAATAAACGGAGCAACTGTGTATCAATAAAAAGGGAGAGTTTGTTGAGAAATATTCACAGGTTAGTTCCCTATATTTTCTTGTTCTTGAAAATTAGAACGAAAGGGCACATACTTTTGGTGTGCACCTCGTACACGTTCCAAACAATTGTCAATAAAAGTTAAGAGAAAGAATTCTTAGGTAGGACCATGAATGAAATGGTAGATAAGTAAAAGGATGGGTAGTAGTAGTTCTCTCTGAGTTGATTGGCTTGGCAAAGAATAGGAGAGAATCCGAGAACGAGCTTTTATTTGTGCGGTGTTGACCTTCCAGGCCTCTGAAATCCAGTAACTGAGAGAGCTTGACAAAACCAAAATCCTTAAAATTGGGATAGCACCTGTGTCTATTTGGTGGGTGTTCACACAAAACGCTCTCCTGTGATCAGTAGCAGCTATTTTATCTCATAATATGTAGGTGGCGAATTGTTTAACTAGGGAGAGTTTTTCTTTCCATACTTACACATCATCATATTACGTTGACTTAGCCTATTCATTATTTTCGTAGATCTGATCTTAATAGCCAAACGTATCTTTACGTATGAAATGTCTGAAAATAAATTGACAATACACTTGAACTTAGAAAATGCAGTTAGATAGGCGAGTTTCAGAAAATGTATGTGAACATACGCGCATAAATACTGACATAGAGTAACCCATATAGGTTATATAATTTATCTGATTTAATCCTGATAGTACATATGGGTGAACTTAAAACATTCGGCCGAAGAAGAAAGCAAGATATTTGTGCGTTTATGAGAAGAAATGGGAAGAAAGTTGAGTGGATTAACCGCATTAAAAATAACTAGTACAAAGCACATTACTGTTGCCCAAGATGTAAATAAATACAGCTTTAAATAAGAACGTGTACTTGGCAATCATTTTATAGCAATTTTGTACTACAATAACATGTTCTAAATCTTAAGATTTTTTTTATTCTATGTAATAGCTGAGTCAATCCATTCTAAGTGATCAAGCATGTGTCGCTCGACCATCTCCAAAAAATCTAACTTTTTCATGAATGTTTATCCTATATTAGGGTACTTCAAAACCACAATTAATTATTTTTTACATCCCATGGCGACAGTGGCTGGCGCCATTTTCCGCTTTTTCGATTTTAGGCGTTTACGTTGTTTTGAATATCTCAGCATGCATTTGTCCTACCAAATTGAAAATTGCTGGACGTCTCCAACTCGTGCAGAGCTAAAACTTTGATCTCTTAACATTTTTGCCTAAAACCATTTGAAGGGGGTGAAATCAGGGTCTGCAGTAGCAACACTTTTGGACATTGAAAACATATTTGGGAAGAGGAAACAACTGACGTAGAGGTCTGAATTTGTATGTGCATGTAGTCCGGGGAGATAAGTTAATTCACAAAAATTTACAGATCTGTAACTGCTCCCAAAGGCATAAAAAATATATATATATATATATAAAGTTGGGGAATTACGCCAATTTAGCATATTTCACTGTCCAATATCTCCAATGGGCCTTATAGAAAAATCTGAAATTTTGGGAATAGTTAGTCCTTTAGTATACCATAACACAGAACAAAACGCGTTTTGTGTTTTTGAGCAGAAGGGGGTCAAGGTATTAAGTAATGACGTCATACTCTAGGAGGTGTTTGGTTCATAAAATCTACTGGAAATTTGTTGTTGTGAAGAGAAATATACTCTAGTTGTAACACTGTCTTATCAGACCCACAGCAGCACTAGTGAAGAATGCCGCTATCAGCAGAAGGCGAGGAAAGTCAAAATGAACTCTTTACGATTTTTTTTCAGGCTTTTGGGAGCAGCTACAGGTCTGTAAATGTTTGTGTATTAACTTATGACCCCGGACTACATGCACTCACAAATTCAGACCTCTACATTAGTTGTTTCCTCTTCCCAAACATGTTTTCAATGTCCAAAAATATTGCTACTGTAGGCCCTGATTTCACCCTCTTCAAATGGTTTTAGGCAAAAATGTTGAGAGATCAAAGTTTTAGCTCTGCACGAGTTGGAAACGTCAAGTAATTTTCAGTTTGGTAGGACAAATACATGCTGAGATATTCAAAACAACATAAACGCCTAAAATCGAAAAAAATGCAAAATGGCGGCAGCCGTTGTGTCGCCATGGGATGTTGTAAAAATAATTAATTGTAGTTTTGAAGTACCCTGATACTGGATAAACATTCATGAAAAAATTAGATTTTTTTTTTTTTGAAAAGGTCGAGCGGCAATTTTTCTTTTTTCTCGATCACTTTGCATGGATTGACCCGCTGTAAGTTCGCAACAAAACATTTCGTATTGTTTGTAAAATAATAATAATAATAATATAATAATAATAATAAAGTAAACCCCTAATCTCTGTACTGATAATCGAATGTCTATCTTTCCTTTAACATCCATAAACTGTACATTTTAAGTTATTAATTACTCGGACGCAATAATGAAAAACCTCAGTAACTTCTTACTCTTTGTTTGGTAGTTGAAAGACTTTATGATAGGATCTTGAATCAGTTTTCATGTTATGAGAGCGCTAAATATAACTTTACTTTTTGACTTTTTTCGACGATTCAAAAGTAGCCATTTGGTTCTCTCTTCAAGTTATATTTTATCATCATATTCAAGAACGAATTCAGACGAAAGAGAAAAGGTGAGTAGACATTGTACGTTTTATTTTATTACTATAAATACAATACTCAATTACAATGCTGCGAAGTTGTCAAAATTAAATAAATAAAACATACTATAATTTTAGGATAATAAAACATATAAACTGCCGTGAATACTGGAGAAGTTACTAGACTCAGAGAGGTAGGAAAGGAAAGGAAATACAATAATCTCCTCGATAAATTTATTTTTGTTCCAATAACCATCGAAACTAGTGGGGCATGGGTCCTAAAAGCCTGGATTTTATCAGAGAGATAGGCGGACGCATTTCTATCGTTTCTAGAGATGTTCGTTCAGCATCTTACTTAATCCAACGAATATCTCCTTCGGTCCAGCGTGGCAACGTTTAGTCGGTTCTTGGCACCTTGCCGCCTGGAAAGGAGCTGGAGGAGGTGGTGTTTCTTTCCTAGTACAACGTAAACAACAACAGAATAACAAACGTGTTAAAATATATTAGGTTGGAGTACATACAATTTGATATTTAATGTATCTATATTAAAAGCTATAATGTGAATAGGACATGATAGGCACATACAGAAAGCGGTAACTGGCATGGATATGGTATTCGAATATGTTACATATTTGGAGAAACTTGTTCGAAATTTATGAACATTATTAATTTCAAGTGATAGACATTGGGATTTGAATAATTCGACCAGAATCACTTTATTCTTAAACTTTTATTTCTTTTGAAACATTGAATATTTAATTTTCACTAGACATAGAACAATTTCTCTATTATGTCATTTCAAGCTTTTTCAACGAACTTAGAAAGTTCGTTACTGAATTCTCTGTCTGTCTGTCTGTCTGTTATTTGCGATTTTATTTTCAATCTGGAGCCCTCCATTCGATAGAGCATCAATAACTATCTGAGAAAGTGATGGAATGTTTCACGTCACTCTTACCGTTCCCAAGACATTGGCAAAAAATGGCCGATTTTCGGAGATTTAAGGAGCCATATCTCTGGAACCATAAATCATAGAGAGATGATATTGGTGTTGATTAATACCTAAGAGGATAGTAAACCTTTTGGTACCAAATAGTAACCTGCAGCCACTGGACAACTGACTACTGGCCAGCTGACCACCGTTCCCCAGATATTGATCAAAAAAAGTTCGAATTTCAGGAGATTTGAGGAGCTATGTCTCGGGAACCGTAAATCATAGATAATATTTTGCGAATATTTTTCGAGAAACAGAAGAAGGTGCGGTTAAAAAGATTTGCTTTTACATGTACTAACAATCACAGTTATCCTTCCCGCTCCATCTGTCCATTCTTTTTAAGTTCGTTCTGGCAATGCTCTTGGAGCATTCTCAACTGGTTATTTCTATATTTTGTAATGAAAATTTGTCAGTATTGTATGACTAATAAATAATCATGATTGTTCAGAGTATTAAAAACTTAAATCCAAAAATAAATACTCAGGTAACTTTTGCACGTTTTATGTTTGTATTATAAAATAAGTTTCGGCATTCTGTAGGTATTTGTTCAGAAGATAATTCTGACAATATATGCATTTTTAGTTGAGGAGTTACATTTGATACGGTTGGAAAATCCGGTATCCCAAATTTGAAATGAATCGGCCAATTAGAAGCGAAGTTAAGCTTCTTAGCCCAGCTTATTATTTTATTCTCATATACAATACACAACTTGAAGTAAAAGTTTGATACTGGGAAACAAATGTTAGGTGATCTCTACACGTTATACGTCTGTGTTATAGAATAGACTTTGAGTCCGTATGACTAATTGTTTAAGAGAAGATACGAAAATGACAGTTTCGATACATGATAAAACTTGCTTGTTATTTTATAGATATATATAAGGAATATTACTTTCTTAAAAAACTCTCCATCTTATCGACTTTTAAAAATTTTATTTTCCCCACAATAATTTGACATTAATTTTTTAAAAAGTATCAACACGCTTATATGAGTTTGTACATACATATATAGATTTTTTCTTCTTTTTTTAGTATTCATGCTTAAACGACATTTCTGTAGATGATGATGATGATGAGAATTTGGCATGAACAGATATGGAGAAACTGTAAGCTCTCTGAAAGTTAATATCTTCACCAAGCTCGACCAAAGAATCTTCTAGTCTCATGCTATCAAAAGCTTGCTTACAAAGTTTCCACCTTCTGCTCGTTACATCGTCGTTAAACGACAACCGTGTCAAATCCAAAGGAGCTTCAGTTTTAGAGCAACGCAGCTGGAACACAAATTCGAGTTGCTCTTGCGGCTTTTGCCATGACAGATGTTCCACCTTATCTCCTTCGCCATAGAACATGTCTCTATACAAATGACCTGGGACTAAAGCAGTTTTTGCTTTGCTGACCTCCAAATCAGGATATTGGTGTTTTTCCATTAGTGCGTGATCTCTAGATAAGTTTTCTAGCTGCTCGTGTGTCAGGACGAATTTGTTGTTCCACTTAATTACATGCCTCAAGTACTTCCGGAACTTTCTCAAATCAAATTCGGTCGGATGCGCTGAGCTTACTTGAGGCAATTTCCTCAGAAGACTACTGTTTGGAATCCTGTATGTCCCAGACATGTGGAAACTATGTTGATTGTGTGTTACCGTAACATGGTACTCAGCGTTGAGAAGACAGTTAATATAGTCTGTTATTTGTACACCATACGGGACAATCTTCGGTAAGTCTGGTTGAATACTTTTCTCGAAGTAATCCAAAAATCTACAATTAAGACGTTGGATCTTCTCCGTCAACGTATGAACTTGTTCTTCGTGAACGAGTAGCGTACTACTTGGAATAGCTATATTTATTCCTTGTAGAAACTTATCTAGTATCATACCCGGAAAGAATGTCCAAACATTGTTTTCAACATATCTCCAACAAGCGGCACGAAGTAGCTTGTACTCAGAATGAAGTATGTCTGCTATATATCTAGCAAGCAAACTCACATATCGATCTTTCGCGCTCCAACCATTCAATGCTGAAACTAGGATTTCTCTCTCCAAACTTTGAACTTTCAGCTGAATACGTTTCTCCAGAAGTTGAAATGAGGAATTAAGCATGATTCCAGTTATCGTGTAGAAAGACCTGCAGACTAATCGAGGTCCAGTTGCCAGTTCATGATATTTTAGATAACTAAATATTTTCTCTATAACGGACGTCGGCAGACTAAGGATAGGTGCTGACCGGTTAGTCGGTGATTCTCCTGAGTAGCTACCAGGAGAAAATCTTTCAGCCGCAGACATATAAAAATCTGCACTATTCATAATTGAAACAGGCGATGTAGAGTCATAGAATTAATTCCTATATGCTGTGACACATACGATGTTCTTTTAAAAATTATGAGATCAACAAGTACTTATGGGCAAGTGTTCTTCAACATGCTTGAAATATTTAATCTTTCTGTTGTGATACCATACTGATTGAATTTACTACTTAAATAATTACCTGTTAGAATGGATAATTTTCAAGTTATTCTGCCGATTCCATTGCCTCTTTGAGGCCTGAAGATGAAAAACCTTGATTTACCAAGTAGTGCGTACTACATGATTATACATTGCAACAAGTTGCCAATGGATAAAATAATTTTGTGGTATTGTTACCATGTCAGTTATTGTTTAAATTTCACATTGTTACAAGTCTGTTGCGTTACAAACCATAGAGTAAATATAATTGCGTTACAAACTGTTCGTTTTTTCCAAATATTGGTAAAGAAAGAGTCGATATTTAGTTGGTCAAATGCGTCGAGAAATGGAGGAATTCTTTACAAAACTGTAGGTTCTTTGTTGAATAGCAATGTTCTGTTATTTTAGTGACGCATAATAACTTATTCATAAACTTCTAAATTTAAATTGTAAACAATTTTCTTTATTGTAAAATGATATCATGTTCTATTTAAAAATCGTACCGAAGAAAATTACTGACCAAAAACAAAGTTCTTGATCTAAACTCAGTGCATTCTAAAAGCGGAAAAGAAGTTGTACGATGGGAAGTTTAGGGCATAAACATGAGTCGATGAGGTTGCACCTTTACATGACGAAGGATATGTATATATTTGTTTAGAGATCAGTAGATTCCAGATTTGATTTTTTCTCTATAAGTCGATTACAAAGATGATATATAGGTTTAGAAGAGTTTCATGCCTTAAGCTTCAAACTGGAAATTAAACTAGACGAAACAAGTCAGAAAACTAAAAGAAGAAAACAACATGCATTTTTGTTTTTATTTACTAGGCATTATACTTTTACAAAATCTACTTGATCATTTTGCTATGATAGAGTTTGAAGCTTCTACACGCAATTTGAAATTAAAATATGTACTTACTGTTTCAGCTATAACATGACGCCAATTTCAACTATTTTACGGTTACAAGTTGAGCAGCTCGGACGAACATAATGGTAAACTCCTCTTTCGGTGAAATTGAGTTAGGTGGAAAGGATTGGGAACCGTATAACAGTATGTAGATAATTTAATTCCAAAAATGTAGGTATAGATAGATGACAGGGGACGGTTGTTTGGTATGTCATTGCACTTAATTGCATGGAAATATTGACCCTTCTTTTCCGGTTTAATCGAAAGTTAGAAAATGTGACGTACCATTATGTTTCCCCGAGCACCTCAAACGTTTTAAATACGAGTATTACCTAGTCAAGGATGTTATAAAAGAGGATCTGCCTATACAACAAAATCTTGAAGCCATACGTCACAGTTTCGCCACTCCAACTCTGCCCTCTCCCACCCAATAAGATCGCAATGTTTTGAGGAAATATTCATGGCGAGAACAAGAGTAGCCAATCAGACTAAGTGCTCTGACAGATGCTCGATTTTTTTTTCTTCTTTCTTCATTGAGTGAATAGGATTAAGGTACATATGGGCAGATACTCTATTTTATAACATCCATGTACCTAGCGCTGTCACATATTCTATCCCTACTTTCACTGCCTGTACGTTAGCTCTATTGTAGTGCTAGGATTATCATCCGTCCCGATTTTGTCGGTATGCCCCAATCTCGGGGCAAATATCTCGCGTCCAGAGGTGGCTCTGTCAGGGCTTTAAAATGTCCCGACTGATATGTTTATTGTTGTTATATGAATATCGTATAAGTTAATTATAGAAACATAATGAGCATTCAATTAGCTAAGAATTCCATTGTTTTATGAAAATTGGAAATGGTTTAATTGATTAAGATTTAATATGCATATCTGAGAGTTGATTTATACTGAGCAATATAATGTAATGCCTAGATACAAATCTTTAACTGACAAATAAAAGTACAGGAGCCTATTTCTCAAAGCAACAAGTCTTGTAATACGGTATATTCTTTTACAAAATACCATGAAGTAGAAATTCTAGAATAATAGTAAAAGCGATTTCTATATACCGGTACTAATACTGCTATCTGTAATTTTTCATGATTCCATAGTATATACAATTGTACACTTCTAGTCACAAAAAGTGGGATTGCCTTTCAGAGACTAAGTTCGAAAAAATTACCTTACGAATCCTTACGAATTTCCTTTAGGTCTGGCTCTTTTCTCCTGCATTTTTGCCATACGGGGTGCAAATTGAACGATACTATTGCAGTATGCATATGATAATTTCGTTGTAGACACAAACATAACTACAATACAGAAAATTATGGTAGTTTTAAGTCGCAAATGTGATATATTATTTATATTTTTAATCTAGAACGATTACATAAGTGATGAAAGTAGGGAAAATATCGTAAACACAAACAGATACAATAATTATCAATCTTATTTACGCGATTTACTAATTATTTCACTGCCAATTCGAGTGGTCGTAAAACATACCTTTGTCCAGTTACCAAAACTAAGGAGTAATTTATGAAAACCCATTAAAGTCAGCATTGTAAAACCAAGAATATTCGAAAACACTCTATTGTTTTCTGGTATAACATGTTATTCATCCCACCCTCTTTTGAATAGGAGGTTGAGAGGGAACTATATTTCAGGAAACAAAGTAAAAGCACATTTACTTGCAATGCCAACCTAGCAGAAAATAAACCAAAACCTGAATAATTTTGCTGCACATAATACGAATTACATTTCTTTGTTATTCGTAAAACGATATTTTTGTTAGGAAAACAGGTAAAGACTTTTGTAATTTATTCTGTAAAGTCCTTCAGCAAGTAACTCTGTAATTAGTATTCAAAATAAAAATAAAAACACGATGAGAAGAATCTTTAAAATTATGAATCTTTACAAAACAGATAATGATTTGTTTGTTACTTCTACCTCTGGTGCATCAGGTTCTTGACTTGTGGTCGACAAACGCCATGAGCGTGCGTGTTCTCGAAGTTTTCTTGTTTCCTCTCACGTTTTCATTCTACCATTATCTTTCAGCTCATTATCACCATCTCCGTTTCATGTATAAACGTGGGAATTAAATTAAACAAGAAATGTTTTATTTTTAAATTACCCTCCCCCCCCCCCCAAAGAAAAAAAATAAGCTAATGTCATGGCAATTCTACCTTTTGCCAGAAAGAGAAATTGGAATATTGAAAATGCAAGAATAATGCTGATGTTTCAGATTCTTATAACAGCATTTTTTATTAGGTGTTCAGTAGCTTGTATTTGTGTATATTTACGTCACTTCGCACTTAATAACGATCCCACTTGTGCCCATGAAACAAATACATTTTAGACGTCTTCTCTTTCCTTTATTTTTCTGACATAGACCAATATTAAACTAAAATTTACAATTGCATTCATGTTTAGCAACTACCTTTATTTGTTTAGTTGTCTTCGGACTGATGTACGCGTACACTCGTGTCCAAAATGATTGTCGCATATTTATAACTGTCTTCTTGTAAGAATATAATTTGATAATGATTTTGCAGGATACTTTTAATACTGATACTATGTGTATAATCGGGAAATGTATATTTGTGGTAAATTTCATAGGAAAAGAATTATAAATACGAAAATTAGAATGAGTAAAACAAAATGTTGCTAAATGGACAAGAAAGTTTTATTTTCGTTTTATTATTCTTATTTACTGCTCTTTTGACATGAAATTTGCCACATACAAGTCTTTGCCAATTATATGCGTACTAACATTATAAGAAATACCGGGCGAATTAGTTATCAAATTATATTCCTGCAACAACATATTTATAGACATGCGATAATAATTTTGGACATGAGTGTACGTATCTACATAATCCTTTCTTTATATTACACAACTTAATCCAATGCAAACCCTGTATGAATCCAAAATATAATTTCCAACCCTGGTGTCATCCAAATTTAACATTTTAACATTCTTTCATATTCTTTAACTGCAATGGAATTATCTTAGACACGATAGTGAAACAATATCTTACACATATGTAAGATTCACTCCATATTTTATGTATATAATATGGAGTGAATCTTTGAAAATAGGTTTAAAAGTGAGAAGTACACACGTCACTTTTTTGAGAACTAGCAAGGAGAGAAAAACGTTCAGTGATAAAATAGTCTCTGACTGCGGTAAGCTGCGTGGAAAATACAACAATGATAAAATCCAAGATCGGTAGGTAGAACCCTCACAACGATTTGCAGAAGTTATTTTTATTTTTATTTTTATTTTTTCCTTTTTAGAAGAAGTATGGTAAAGGAACAGAGTATTAACTGTTAATGGTATATCAGAAAAATAAACATTTTATAATGACATAATTTACATCAAGAAACACCTGCTTCATCCAAACAGAATCGTCTTCAGCAGGGAAAAAAACTGTAAATCACAAAATGAAGATATTCATTTGAAAGAAAGTGTATCTTATACGCCAAAAATGGACTATCTTATGGGCTTTCACATTTCGAACTTCACTATCCCATTGGGATATGTTCCTTAATCAATTGACATGAGAAAAAACCTTGAGGCAGGAGTTATATTCCAAGAATCGTTTCAAACGGGTAAGCAGTTTACCGTGATACGATCACAGACAACGTCCATACCAATGTGGTGAAAAAATATAGAAATTGCTAATTCCACTCACTTAAAACCGGAATTTTGGGAAATGCTAGTTCACGTGTCCGCTTATTTGTAATGAAGGGTTTATATACGTATTTCATCTTCCTAATTTGATGGGCTCAAATATACTCTATTTATCTCGTTAACTTTGAACCCCATACCCCTTGAAGATATGCCCTTGAATCAAAGTAGTGATTGAAACCTAGTTCAAGGTAGATACTATGTATGTTCCAAAATTAATTTCAGTTTCAACCATTTTCACGTGATGCATCATAAATAACAGACAACAGTGTATTCAATACGGAGAAGAAAAAATAGTAGAAAATGTCTCTTTCCTCTTAAAAAGGAATTTTAAAAGAAACGCTGAGACACGCGTCCGTTTATTTTTAAAGAAGAGTTTTATGCCAAGTTTTATCTTCCTAACTTCATTAATTTGTATGATACTCTGTTCTGGGTAAAACATCTAAATCACATTTCTTCCTTTGCCCCCCTTAACATGCATATTTAAAAAAATCTTTCTAGTTCATTACTCTCGTAATAAAGGGAGTTTTCTGTCCAAGTAATACGTTTCTACACATATTAACATGGTCTGAATTTTCAGTGAATAGCTCTCATTCTTCTATATACTCGTACATATTGTACCCTTCCTTTTTAATAAGCGGAATATTCGAAAACGTTGAAATACATGTTTCCTTTACTTTTAATGAAGAGTTGATAATAAGGAATTTCACACCCCGAACTTAAGCAAATTCTTGCATTAAGCATTTTCTGAATAAATAATGGGAAATCTTAATATTATAGAAATCGGTCCCTTACCCTTTTCAGAAACGAGGTTTTCGCAGAGAGTTTATATATTGATTTTCACAGCTCATACTTCGGCAAATTCTTACAATGGGCATTTCTCAATAAAGGGAATTTTAGATGTTATAGAATCGACCCCAAGTTTCTTCCTTAGGAGCAGAATTTTCGAAAACGCTGAAATTAGCTCTTCCCCCCTCCCCCTTACGAGGAGAATTTTCCACCTGACTCAGTTTCATAAGTAATGGGATAAGATGATACCTATAATATCTAAACCTTGTTCCGATTTCTAATCGAAATATGTCTATATTTAAAAAAAAAAAAAAAAAAAATCTACGGAAACTGTATCAAACGTGAACCTATTAATTGCTAGGATGAGTGTTTAATTTTCTCTTTTGACGCCGAGGATGTATGAAATGGAAAGTGGGACCTACAAAGTAAATACCAATCAATTAATTGTAAGGAAGCGGATAAAGTATAAAACAATAAATAAATAAACCGTTGTTTAATATGAAACCCAATCTACTACTCTCAGCATTAATAGAGAGGCTCAACGCGGGAGGTGTTGCTCGTGGTTGTTTATTTTACTCAATTATTTACTTTTGAAGGAGGCAACGCTGAAGGAGTTGCTTTATTCTACTCAGTTCTTTCTTTTCAAATATTATGCATAAACATTATACTTCCCGGGCGAAGCTGAGCACTTCTGCTAATTTATTATAAACACTAAAACAGGCGTTGCAGTGTATCGAAAAAAGAAACAGTTTGACTGTAAAATATTTGGTTTTGATTATTATAGATCTAAAGAGATTACAGGGTTAAAAATGTCTCTTGTGATTTAGGGTTGCCATTCGTCCCGGAGAATCTGGGACCGTCAGGGAATCGTAATCTGTGTCCCGGCGTCCCGAAAATATTTCTCGGGACACTTAAATGTCTCGGATTTCAGTGAAGAAGAAAGGAAGGAAATATAGTTTGCTGTCTTGATAGGATTAGATGTATTCTCTTCAACTTCTGAGTATGGCAATTCAAAAGTTGAAAAAAAAAAAAAAAAAAACTTGAATACATAAAACATGGATGTATGGACATTCACGATGTCCATTACGGATGTGTAAAACATGGACATTGACGATTTAACTAGTTTGACATTGAACGAAGCATTCGTTTCATTGGGCCAGGGACAAAAGATTTTACTGCTCAATCTTATTGTTATCTTTAGTACTCTGTTTCAAACTGCATCTTGCTTCTGAAATATTTTAATCAATAATCTCTGATCGATATTTTTGGTAATTTTCCGCTGACCATTCAAGAAGAAAAATATATAGTTTTAATTAATAAAACTGAACAGACAACAATGGGAAAATATTGGAATATTTTTTTTAAAAAAATACAAGCTTATCAAGTTGAAAAAAACGTATTGTTTTTTTTTTAAAAAAAATATTTGCAGCAGATTTCTTTTTCCTTCTTTTTACGCAGCAATGGTTACGTTGTTTCCGTTGCCTCTTCTGAGCCACTACTTGAATGAGCTAAAACAGACCCTAAAAGTCACGAAACATAACAGATCCTGAGAAATTAAAAGAAAAAAATGCTTACCAGCGGAAAGGGCGTAAATCATCTGCTTATATTTGCTTAACTAGGGAGGATAATGTCTACTAAAATGACAAAAACTGTGATTACGTAATACTTGAACAACTCTGTCTAATGGAAGAAAGTAAATTAGTATAGAACTTCTTTTCATTTCAAAGATTCTCGTAGTTGAGTAGCGTCCCGGATTTTCGTTTTTGAAATGTGGCAACACTATTTTGATTTAAACTTAAGAATTATTGACAGGTTATTTTTATACCTTATGTTTACAAATAATATAATAATATCCAAGAGACTAGAGTCAATACAATATAACGACTAAGAGACTAGTCTCAAGTTGATCATCAATAACACTGGCACAGAAAAAAATCTTTTCTTGGGAACATTATTAAAATACACGTTTGTTTCGGTCTATTTAAGGTTAGAAATATCGTGATACTTTCTTTGACTTTCTCGATCGAAGTAATATCTCGACAATGAATACCAATCCACCCAAACCAAGTCCCAAAAAGATAAAATAGAAAGCAGGTGCTAAGTGATTCGTACATAATACCACTTGAGAGTTTGTACCGCAAGATTTTTCACAAATGCTAGTTAAAGCCTCGGTGTACAAAATATCACTATTCCATTTTTGTATGATACCACTCTCGTGTAACCTTCTTATTAGAATATTAAACTTAGGTAAATATTGGGATGACTTAGAAGCACCAAAACCTAAAAGTTGAATGCCGAAATGTTCTTCCATGAAGTGATATGGAGTTGCACAATACTTACATCGATGTAATCGTTTTGTAGCGTACTCCAAAACTCCTTGAGTTAGTGTCACTGCAAGGCCACCTTCAGTTATTAAACGCTTTAAATGTAACATCAGATTATTTAATGGAAGAAATCTTTTGCTTAGGGTTGATAAAACAGGGTCTGCTGTATTGCTGAAAAACTTACGAGCAATAGCATATCCGTATATTTCAATTTTAGTGTCTGCGAGTTCATTGAAAGTATTGATATCTTGGGAAAACATGGGCATTGTTAGATTGCTGACTAGTCCCCCTTCAAATATAGCAGTAACAACCATACTAAAATAGGTCCAAAGAAAGAACATAGTCCTTAAATACATTAGCTTCGGCTGATTAACACAAACACGTAAGAAAACAGATAAGTATTTCAAAAGAATTTCTTCCATTGGTTCACTTTGTTCTTCCCGGGGAGAAAGTTTAATTTTGTTTAATAGAAATATTGATAAACACACAACAATAAATTGGCTTAAAATAAACAACCATACATTGGTCTCATACGTATTTGTGAGTGATTTCCATTTGGGTATAGCTTTTGCCTTCGGCACTAGTACAGAATATGGTTCAATGCAAACATCAACAGAAAATCCTATGTCTTGATATCGTTCTCTCGTCATTAGAAAGGGAGCAAGGCCAAGATCTACCCGAGTCTCAACCAAATCTCTTATAACTCCATCTGTCCATGAGCCATTAATAAGCTTCCTACCAACTGCCGCTGTGCTATATAAAACCTTAATGTTAATCGAAAAGTTCAGTGATTTACTCAAAGTGTTGATTAATTTTATGATCAAACCACCACTTCTCACTTCGCCAGTACTTTCTTTCTTGTAGAAAAATATTGGCATAAAATTCAGAGTAACAGTTGATGCTCTAAGTTCATATCCATTAAGATTAGTTAACTTTCTGTTGTTAAAATCTTCTGAAATTAAAGCATTAGTCTCTTGCAAATTTGTAGTTTTCACTTTTAAATGGTTGGAAAAAGGATTCCATGTTGTTACAACAATACACGTATCTTTTTCGTTTGACAAATCCCAACGATCAATATTATTAATACAAGAAGTCATGTGAAGAAATGCGATGTTAATCATTCCGTGCTTCCAACAAGTCTTCAGCAGTGAAAGATGGTAATTTTGTGTTTCATTGTGTATTAAAGAGATGAACACAAAATTTAATCTAGAAGTACTTTGGAAATGTAGTTTTGGATTACCAATCACTTCTTCTACTATACTAATATGTTCAAATAAAACTAAAATCAGACTCTGTGGTAGCAAAAGCAGTGAATTATCTGGAGTTTTTGTTTCCCAATACTTTCCAATCTTGATGGAAACAGGTACAATTACTTGCATTTGTATTTTGATCACAACCTGATGGGCAAGTGGATTTCCTTCTGTTAAATCTAGTATTGAAATATGACTCATATTAGAAAATATTTTCTTATAATGTGTGAATATGTAATTAGACAAGTCATTGAAGAATGCTGAATTATCCTGTAAATTGGACAATAAGCGATTGTGAGCCGAAACCATTGCTAATAGCGTGACAAAACAGAAAAGCTCGGATTTCCTCCATAACTGGCAACAATTCATTTCTAATCATGTAAGTTCCAAAGAGAATAAAATTACGTCTGCGTGTTTGTTGAATCCAAATCCTTCTGCCTGTAAGGAATAAAGTTAGTCATCTGTGAATATATAAAATGAACACTAAATTCAACATTACACAATTTATACTAAAGCTAGTAGCTAAACATTTATATTGATATCATAATATATACGAGTTGTAGCTATTGCTTCTTGTTGATTGGAGTTGATCATCCCTTTTCAACAGTGTCGAAGCTTTAAGAGACAGGATCTATAGCTTGAAGAGGGATCTGAACCACAAATCGTGGTATCTGAAGCAAGCATGCCCAACAGTGGGTAACCTTAATCCTACTTCATCATAAATTTACTTTATATACGGAATGATGTGTTCACGAGAAGAGGTTTCCGTTAAGTAATCAGTTTTCAGCTACAGACATGTTTCACTCTATTTATGGAGAGAATACTGTATTTTGCTCACAAATACTTTTCACAAACTTAAAGGGGGTCACAGTGGCTCTGAAGCTAGGGATCCTTAGTTTGATTCTCGGTCAAATGTTTGTGATAGGCAACATCGTGTTCGTGGATATTCAGAGAATTATCCCTTTTCCTCCTAATTTCTCATTGTGCAAACTCTTTCGCAGAGTATGTTGAACTAGAAATGTCATTTCATTTCACAAGGTCAAATATTTCTAAGCAAGGAGTCCCAAAGAAGTAAGACTTTGTTGCCAATACTGGCTAATACGTCTATATAGCTCAAGAATAAGTGAAACTCATAACAAAACATGCTTTAATATAACTTTTGGCTTAAATATAATATAAAGCTAAAATATGGTTGAAATATGCATTTATATGACAAATAAAAACTGTATTTCCACATCCATAAGAGTAAGCAATGAGTTCATATTTAATTAGACGTGTAAAACGATGTCATATTAAAAATATGACATCATATAGAAATCTAAACTTGAGTTATAACAGGACCTATATCAAAATTTGGAAGCTCATTCAGCTAAATCGGTCCTCAAGAAATAGAACTCATCATTAATTGGATTCATCTCTTTCTGTATCAGAAATAAACTTCAAAATCCTATTTACTTGATCTCCGCTGTCAGATCAAGAAAGTATACCTGAGACGAGCGTATTCGGTTCCTGTTCTTCCAGTGAAAAAAAAAAAAAAAAAAAAAAAAAAAGACCCAGTCTAGCCAGTACTCTGACTATAGGATCTAAAAATTACAGAATATATATGCCCATAACTAAACTTAAATGTCGAGCTAACCTATATAATCAGAAAATCCAGAACCGAGCATGAATTCTCTAGATTTTGCAGTGTCTAGGAAATGGATATAAATATTCAAGACGAACACCGCTACCAGGTTTATGTATGTGTGTATATAATATACACGAGGGTAGGTTGATAAGTTCTCAGCCTACCCAGGTTCAAACAAAGCTAGATATAAAAGTTATATACGTTCATGAGGCTTATAATTTGTGAAACTACTGTGCAAAATTTCGTTCGACTAAACTAATTTTAAATTTTGTTTTCAGGTCCAAAGTGAGGATGTCAGCCCATGTCCCAGAAATTAGTAAATATGAACACCGTGCATTCATCAAGTACCTCTTCCTAAAGGGACTCTCACCGAAGGAGATCCACAACGACCTTGTCATGACATTAGAGGACAAGGCACCATCGTATGCCACTGTGAAGAAGTGGGCAGCGAACTTCAAACGTGGGCAGTTTGGTCTGGCAGACCAATTTCAGGGACCTCTCCCGAGATGATTGACGCCATTTACCGGATGATTCTCGGCAATCGCCAAATCTCGCTCAAACAGATAGAGGACATATTGGGCATTAGTCATGAACGGGTGTGGAAAGTTATCCATGAAGACTTGGGTATGAGAAAGGTCGCGGCAAAATGGATTCCGAAACTTTTGAACACAGACCAGAAGCGTGAACGGGTGGAGGCAAGTAAAGTAGTTCTGTCCCAATTTCAAGCGGATAAGGCCAATTTTTTGTAACGGCTGGTAACAGTGGACGAAACCTGGTTATATTTCTACGATCCCACAACGAAACAGTAATCTTCGGAATGGCGCCATAGCGGTTCTCTACGTCCGAAGAAGGCTAGGACACAGCGATCCTCTGCTAAGGTCCTTGCTACGGTCTTCTGGGATTGTGAAGGAATTTTATTGCTGGATTATCTGAAATCGGGTGAAACCAGCAATACAACTTATTATACATCTCTTCTGGACAAACTGAAAGCAGCACTAAAGGAGAAGAGACGTGGAAAGCTGTCAAAAGGGATAATCTTCCTCCGGACAATGCACCTCACACAAGGCACGTCTGACATTGCAAAAATTGGAGGGCCTACGGTTTCAAATACCGGAACATCCAACTTATTCGCCTGATTTGGCTTCAGACTTTTATCTCTTTCCTAAATTGAAAATGTTTTTAAAGGGAAAGCATTTCAATGGCGCCGATGACGTCATTCCTCAGACAGAGGCCTGGTTTGCAGTAGGGGCGGATCCAGGACCGACTTCTGGGGGGGCGATGGGTTGTCACTGCTACTTTTAAGGGCTCCAAGCTTTGGGATGGGTTTTATTTATTTATATAAAATAAGAAAGTTTCCTCTTCTGGGGGGAGCGATCGCCCCCCCGCCCCTGGTTTGCAGAGCATTCATCCGACTTCTATTTGTCTGCCTACAAGCAATGCAGCAGCGATGTGAAAAGTGTATTGCACTACAAGGGGAATATGTTCAATAAACTCATCAAGCTTCGCTTCCTATCTACTTGTTTATATATACGAGGAGGCAGAAAGAATTTACATGGAAAGGAGAGGAAGACATTCTGGAAATGTTGTGGTGTAGAAATGAGTGCATTCTTTGGACTCATCACTCTTGATTACTTGGAGGCTCATGATTACGTAGTTTTGCCGTACGCAACCTGAAATGCGGGTCTCCAATATTTCGTGTGACGTGAGTAGAGACAGATTCAAAGAATTAGTTTTTTTTTTTCCTTTCTATTGTAAGACAGCTAGAAGTCAACACCATTTAAAGACAAATTAGCACCGATTCATGATGTGTGAAAAGCAATCTGTGTGAACTTTATTAAACATTACCTTCCAGGTAGTAGTATCACAATAGGTGAACAATAAGTTTCTGTTCTTGACAAATGTTCATTACGTTAGTATATTGCTTGTAAACCACACAAACATGGAATGAAAACATCCCACTTTACAGATTTAAGGAGACATCGTTCTTAGAATTTGACAATATCTCGCATACCTTTTGTTACCTAATATTCGCCAATATTGTTCCCAAATGGCAAAAGCAATCGCAAGAAAAAAATTGATATGGGCAAAATTTGAACCCTAATCTGCCGTGTGGGAATTGGGCACACTAACCACCAGACCATACTATACCAAAATCTGGCAAAATCAGTTCATTTTAATGATTTTCCTTCACTCCCATTTTCAATTCTGATTCTTTGAAGATTATATTGTTTAATTCACTGATATTTTATAATTTATATAGAGGGTCCAAAAGTAGGTACCGGTATACAGTTCCGTACTGACCGCCTCATGGCATTTCATAGAATTTATTCTACCCATACAGATAGTGACTTAGTTTCTTTATTACTTGTTCTTATTCTCTTTAAAGTTATACGTCAAGCTTGGAACAGAACTAATAATATTAATAAACTAAAATGTCAAATTTCACCAATGCAGGACTGTATATCTACTTTTGGGCCACTCTGTATATTTGAAATATTTTAATATGAGAAATGTGTTGTATGAATTTGAAAGCTAATCCGAGTGTAATATTTTCTACAAAATTATTGAAAGATTATAATCTGAAAACACTGTTGAGTCAGTGTACACAATTTTGTACTTGAGGCTAGTATAACCCATTTTGGAACTACTTTCGTTAGAAAGCATTATTTACAAAGTATGCTTCAAAACTGTTGCAATAAATCTTCTCAAATAACTCTTAAGGTTTACAACACTGTTACCCATTAGACATATTTTTTTCTCATTTTGCAGTCCTTTTGTGCATGCTAGGTTTGTTTACAGTCAGACAGGACTAAGTTTGCGGCGAATAATTTGGGGGTTACAGCTCTTGCAACATATAAAAGCGTTTATTGAAGAAGTCATATTTTCTTTCACATCACAAGAAATAATATAAACAGTTTGAATCCGTGAAATGTTGGGAATTGGAATGATAGTTAATAATAATAATAATAATAATAATAATAATAATAATAATAATAATAATAATAATAATAATAATAATAATAATAATAACAACTTTATTTTAAGTGCTATGAACAGCTCATAAGCAAAAATACAGCACTATGTTAAAATCATTATATAATCATTTTAAACAGACCAGAAATTATATAACGTAAAATGACTATTAGTTCCTTTGTCAGAAGATTAATATATTAAAATTATAAGGTTCAAACTGATATATAAAACAAAAAATAAAAGAAAGCTGTCAGTCTCAAAATATACGATTAAAAGAACTATGCAAATTAAAGTCTCATTTAACTACCATTTAAAATAATGAAACAACCTTACTTAAAATTTGACCTTGACATGCAAAAGTTTCTTTCACTTATTGTCATATTTTAACGTAAAAGACTGGTTCTTTGAGTAAAAGATTATAACATAAAAATACACTGAATATACACAATAACAATAAAATAAAGATAAGCAGCTAGAAGCCTTGTCATAAAGTTAAAACAGTTTAATTTTGTAAGAAATGCTCTGATATTTATCCTAACATTTGTTCATTTTAAATTGTAAGACATTGTCATCCTTCTTAGTACTATTTCACGTTTTAAGTTTAATGCAACCAATGTCGATTGATTCCTAACACTATAAGTCGGCACTCTTATTCCTATATTTTCTAAGCAATATTCGCTACTATATTTATTTTCCAACACCATTTGAATAAATAATTTATCAGTAACTTTTCTCCTTTCCGATAGTTCTTGAAGCCCCCAAAATGTTAACCAATATCCATATTCATGTGCGTAGTAATCTTTTTTCACTTTATAACACAGTAGCCTTACGAAACATTTCTGTACAGCTTCGATTTTGTTAACAAGTGTGTTGGATAGACTATTCCAGACAACTGAATCAAATTCCAATTTAGATCTAACAAGTGTCTTATACAAGTATACACACGAACTACCATTTATAAAATTAGGCCATTGATAAAATATAAAACCTATTTTTTTTTTTCTTGCTGATTGCACAACCACAACGTCATTTATGTGATTAGCAAATTTTAATTGTCTGTCATACAAAATACCGAGATCTTTAATTTGCTGAACTTTGTCTATTGTTACTCCATTGATTTTATACTTGCTAACAAAATATTGAGTTTTATTAGTGAATGTCATATGTTTAGTTTTCACAGAGTTGATAATTATAATAATAACAATAATAATAAAATAAAGCAATAATAGAATTACTATATCAATTACTTAAACAATAAAATTTGATTAATAAAATTGATTGACACGAAAGGATTCAAATCCGAGTCCGTCACTTGGCAGTTTCGTACGATACCAGTGCGCTACAAATTCTTCATGGTAAGTTGACAAATTAAACTACTAATTACGCAGGACATGCAGCAGTTTAGTAAGCGAATTTTACTTTTAAATTCTCGACATCTAATATTCCTGCACGTCTTGATACAATTTAATGAATCACAAAATAACGTCTGCCATTTTGTCTTCTTCCTAGGCTTGGGACCAACATCAAAAGCTCAGCCTCAACTTGAGGAACATCTCGAGACATTTCTCTTATTAAGGAAGGTTTATTTAACCTGTTTGTAAGTTGAAATAAGAACTGATTACCTCAATTAGTGTTCGTTTCTTCGTACAGGTCTTAGTATCTGGACTATTATTATTATTATTAAGTATTTTGCCTTTTGGCAGGTCGTGGGACTGTTTTTTTTTTCTTCTTAATTTTCAGTTTGGGCCTGGAATTGTTTCTTCCATGTTTCTCGATTTTCAGCTTCCTCTTTTAACTCCCAATATTTTCTTCTATTTTTCAAACTTGTGTTCTTCTTCTTCCTATTCCTCGCTTTCCTTCCATCTTTCTTTCTATGGCGGTATGAAGAAGATAATTTATTCGCAAGATGTGTCCAATCCAATTGGCCTATCTACGAAGGATGGTGGCTAGAAGCGTCCTCTTCTCTCCCATCCGTTTTAAAACGTCTTTCTGTCCATTTTATCTTGTCCATCTTCCTCCCATACCACATTTCGAAGCTCTCTAATTATTTCTTCTCTAACTTCCATAATGTCCAAGTCTCTGAACCATAAATTTCGATGCTTCATAGCACTTGACCAGTTTCTTCGTTAGTCCAATATTAAGACTGGTAGTTGATTGACCTTTTCTTGTTGAATCTTGTTTGGCTATGGCTACGGTAACCATATTTATGTTAATGAAAATCGGTATATTTCTTAAAGTCAGTTCCCCTCAGCCACTAGCGTCGTTAGCTTTCTAATTCTGCGGCAGGGGGGGTCGGATGAATCAAAATCAACATTCTCTTTCCGCCAAAAGTTTTATATATATATATATATATATATATATATATATATATATATATATATATATATATATATATATATATATATATATGTTAGGGTGGTCCTTAATTTTTGATTTCCTAATTTCTTTGGTCTCACCCTCTAAAATGGTTCCATATGGGACTAAATTAAGGAAGGAGAAAAATTAACTTCATTGTATAATATTAAATGGTGCCCCAATCGACCTAAAATTTTGAATCCGATTACAGTACATAATATATGGGAAAAATCTGGAATAAAATCTTGTAATTTAGAAACGGCTTAAGGGAACGCAAAAATACCCTGGATAATGGAACTAGAGGAAGAAACACATCTAATGTTGTATAGTATTGTCATAGCCGCCATCTTGAAGTCCGCCATCTTGGATTCAGATCAAAATTTTCAAATAGGAAGAGGGTCATGTGACATATCGTTTGGAGGTGGCGTTTCACCAGAAACACAAATCTGGCACTATTTTAAAGATAGCCTTAGTCGTCTAGGAATTATTACCTGTGAAAATATTTCTCTTTTTCACAAGTAATAACTCTTACACAACTAAGTGTAAAGACATGAGTTTGGCTCGAAAAGAACAAGAGGGATATGCGCGCCTTCATTAGAAAGAGGAACGAAAAAGAAAAATGCACTTCTGAAAATGATTTGTATGAATTTTACACCAAAATACACGGAGGTAAGCATTTCAAGAAATGAAGAGGAAAACCCAGTTGAGTATGTAAGATAAAATGTAAATATGTGCCTGTGTGCGCCCGGACTCTGCAAGAGATGTAAAAGGGGAAAAACTAATTTTAAAACTCCAAGACAGGTTGCTGCTTTTGATCGATACAAGTCCACTGATAGAACGAGAATACATATTCTGACAGCGACGGCAGAAACATTAGGCCATAATATAAAGGGACTAGTAATAAATATGCATCGATGCTGAGAGAAAATCCGTAGCGAAGTTGCATAAGACCACAAAAACAATTTCGGAGTGCATCAAGTGCGTTAGTTGTGCAATGGGACGGAAAACTACTGCCGAATTTAACTGGTAGAGAGACTAATCACGATCGACGGGTACGACTAATCACTGGTAGAGATCGACGGGTTATCAATATTTATTACAGGAGATGCTCATGAGAGGCTAATTGGTGTTCTCAGTTTGTCATCATGAAGAGGAGAACGAACATATTATTTCTACTACAGTTCATTAGCTTGAAGAATGGAACTTGGTAAAGTTCGTGCAGGCAGTTTGTTGTCACACTATTCCCTGCAATATGTGTCATGTGAACGGTGCTTTCATTCTGCTAGAGCAGATGCTCCAAAATTATCTTCTATACCTTCCTTGTAGACACTACATTTATGAATTGGTTTTAAAATGTGTATTTGACAAGTGTTGTGTTTCGTTTGCATCTAGACCGGACGTTCCCCTATTTAAGCATTTTCAGAACGATTGGTCTAAAATAGATTGTACTAACTTTATTCCAGAATTGATTATGATAATGACGTAAGGAACAACATTTCAGATGAAAGAAATGAAGTATTGAATGTTGCTATCAAACTTGTAGAAGCAGGACACCGCAGAGAAGATTACAGTAAATTTTTAGAACTGCCATTCTTGGATGGCATACCTCCTCGAAGAGTTTTCTTTCGTTTGCCTGGAGCAATTCACCATGCAAGGTAGATGGGAAAAGCAATATACTGTTTTAAAATATTTCTCTTTTGCCAACATTTTCGTTTAACGAAGCAAATAGAAACGGGTCTTCGGAGAGCATGAATTTTTCTGATACGACTGTATGTCCAAGCTTGATTTAAATGTGATCAAGTATCCCATTCATCATTACAAGACCTGCAATTTTTGAAAGCTTTGTACAGTTATAGGCAAATAGATAATGAATTATCTGAAGTGGCTCTTTCTAAATTTTCTCGGCATCTCTGGTACTTGAAGGAGGAATACGTAGCATTGGAGTTTTTTTGATGATGAAGTTAACATAGTGGAAAAACAAAAATTGGTTGAAAGAATTAAAACTGTAAGGAGAAACCGTGAAGCAGCAAAGAGGCTTGACGCAAGGATAATACCATAAAAATTCTTGCGAAAAGAAAAATCAGTGATTTTGCTACAACAAACAATTTTTCTCGTGAGATTTAAAATACCCAAAGGGTTTCTTGAGTGTGATCCGATTTCATGGTCAGATAACAATGACTATCTTCAAGGAAAGACAATAGTTAAATTCATCTTCGTAATAAACGATGCAGCAGAAAGGGGAGTGAAACTAACAGAAGATTACAAAATATTTTATTTATTTATTTATTTTACGAAAAATGAGTATCAGAAACAGTTTCTTTTGCACATAGTGAATTCTCATAATCTTTTCCTAGATGTGACAAAAGTGAACTGTGTAGTATATAAGATTGAAAACCTATTGAAAACTTACCCCAAAGCTACAGTACTACATAAATAAGGGATATTTCAATTTCTTCCATGTTATATTTTTTTCTTTTCCTCATAATGGTCTATGAATCATCTTGATGGAAAAACTTATTTGTAGTTTATGGGGAAATAAAGATTTAACTTTCCCTAGCAGTTTGTTTCCAGTTTATGTAAAATACTTCCAAAATTCTTACAAATCTGTGGTCCATAACTACAATAAAATAACATTACATCGAAGCATTTCGTTTTTCACACGTAATAACTCTTACAAGATTATTGGTAGCTTGAAAATAATACGAGATTTGTGCTTCTGGGAAAACGCCACCTCAAAATGATATGTAACATGACCCTCTTCCTATTTGAAAAATTTGACCTGAATTCAAGATGGTGGACTTCAAGATGGCCGCCATAATAATGCTATACAAAATTAGGTTGTTCATTTCCTCTAATTCCATTATCCAAGACATCTTTCCATTCCCTTAAGCCGTTTGTAAATTACAAGAGTTTATTCCAGCTTTTCTCCATATACTATGTATTGTAAACGCATTCAAAATTTTACGTCGTTTGGGGCACCATTTAAAATTATTCAATGGATCTAATTTTTCTCCTGGGTTAATTTTGTCCCATATGGAACCATTTTAGGGGGTGAGTCCAAGGAAATTCCTAAATTTATTTTTCCCCATATAAATAAGGACCACCCTAATATATATGTATACAGTGGCGGCGGTTGAACATTAAAAGTAGGGGGGCAAGACATGATCTGGATATTTGTTTATAACTGTTAGTTTTCCTGGTTGTTTCTAACACTTTGATGAAAGGTTGTATAACTAATAGGATACTATCTTTTTCAGTTAAAATATTGTGTATCGTATTTCATATTTTATTAAGTAAATTGACAAGAGCAACGCAAGTAGGTACTAGCCCTTTGTACTGTTAAACAACGAAAATGTAAGAAGTGATTTCATTTCTTGCTCATGAACACCTTAAAATTTTGCCTGGAAAATTGTGTGATCACATTCTTTAATAACAAATTTGCAAAACAAATAAGTAGAAAAGATAATATTAATCATAGTAATGAATAATGAAGCTTGTTTTGTGAAAGTTATATTGAAACTGGGAATTAATGAACAACTTATATTTTTAATTCCAAACATGCTATTAAATGTATGTTATTACTCTTAGAAAATGAAACACGGTAAATACTACAATCATATACTATGACATTTAAAGAAATATTTGCTTTTGCAACTTCCCGAAACATGTTCGTTGCCATTAGATGCAGTTTTCACTTTCTTGGAACACACCAAAACACAATACTTAGAGTCACCCCAAACCCCAGTTATACAAAATAATCTTAAAACCTAGAATTATGTTGAATTCACTAAATTTAATTGTATATACACTCGTACACCCCTAAACACACCACTTCACTCGTATATTACACTACATAACAATGGAAAAGGTAGAAGTTGTTTCTTATTACGCTCTTTTTAATCAACATTCGTTACTTTAGAAAGAAGGAAAGACATTTTATGATCTAAATTTTTGTGCAATTAAAGAATAACTTGTGAAATACTTTTCTTTTCGAACTGTTTTTGCGAATTAGATTCAAACGCCTAACATATCGAGCCCTTGTAAGAAGTGAAAGTATGCTAGAATTGTTTTGCTCCAATAGGTTGTTTTTTGGGTTATTTTATGTAGCAATTAAAATGCAATTCCTATAGTTTCCTTTACTCCATGAGAAGACAACCAATACATACTCACGCAGCGGCAAATACTATATGGTACCATTTTTTCTATGAGCCAGTAATACATACAAAAACTTTACATTTTCAAATGAAACTATATACATTAATGGTTTGCCCCCCCTAATCGCCGCCCATATATATATATTTATAAGTGCTATATGTTTTAATACATTTGACTAAAATCTGGGGGATACAACTCCCGACCCCCGCTAACGACGTCCGTGCCTCAACCACCGTTCTTATCGCTTAAACTCTCAACCCTCTTTTGCCATGAAACATTATTATTATTATTATTATTATTAAGCTAAAATTCAAACCGTTTGTGAACAGTTCATCTGTATTACTAAAGTTGATTTTACACAATCAATGGACATCACGGACTTTTCGGCACCCCAAAAGTTGTTTATCATTGAAAATGCCCGCTCGGGCGAAGCATTTGTTCCCAGCAAGCAAAGAACAAACCCAACAAACATCTTAAGATTAGGAGCATTTATATCATCTTTCTTCAAGTCCTGGAATATGGTTAACCACCTTTGTTCTGATGAAAGCTTCTGGTTTGTCCACTCTGACAAAACAGTCTCTGTAAGATATGAGTTCAGCACACTTAGTTCGTTAAACAAATCGTCAAATGAAATAGGCGGCATACTATCTTGATACTATCTAGTTCAACTTTCTTCTACTTCTTCCCATTTTGGCTGCCTCTTTAAATCTATCCAAGACAGTTGACTCAAGCTGTCTACATTTGATTTCCAAATATCTAAATAGGTTATGCAATGGTCATAAAAAGAAGACACAGTCTCCTTTACCTGTTGTAAGTCACAGCCTTGTCCTCTAGCAAAATTGTTTCTCTGAAGGTCGGTAGAAATGAGAACTGTTTTCTGTCAGTCAAGTTCTTATATAAAATCAAATATTCACGTGCTGCTACTTTATCCCCTTCCATCTTTTTTACAACATCGTTGAAAAGAGATGCACAGTTGTGTAAAACCCAAAGCACAATTCTCCATTTGGATCTTCCAAACACGATTTTAGAATCACAGGAGGATTTGCTTGGGCAGAAAAATAGTTTCTGAATTGTTCCATCATTTGTAGAACACGTTCTAAGGCAGGTAAAAGTCTGAGCCATCGTGTGTTCGAATAAGACAACAGTTTATGGTACTCAGCATCAATGAATGCGAGAACTTCAATTCAGCCACTCTTACTGTGTAGATGTGGAAAAACTTAAACAACTTCACAATTATTACCTCAGTATCAACAGGAAGTGTATGAGCAGCATTGTTAATGCAGTTATTGACAATATGAGCCATGCATCCTACACAAACTAAGGATTTTTTAGTGCTTGCTGATAACTTTCGAAAGAGATTATTGCGACCCTTCTTTTTTGCACCCCCAAAATTTGTATTAGTGTTGTCTGCAGACATTCCAACAATTTCTCAACCAGATCGTTGTGGCTCAAAACTGAAAATACAAACTAATTAAACTGATCACTCGTTTCACCAGGCAATGTTCCAAGCTCTAATACTTTAACATTAATTCCACTAGGCACATGAAAATATCTCACAACGATTGGTACTAATTTTTCAGCACTGTCAACCATCACAGTAAAACAAGACGTTTCACTCAATTCTGTAACAACTGCTTTTCACACTCTGGGACTAAAAACATTTTTTTACTATGGCTTCACTTTTCGTTCATGCAGAGTATTTTGGCTCAAATAGTGTTGAAATAAGTTTAGATGTACAATCTAAAGCCCGTCTCACACGGATCTGAACTAAGGCCTCAACCCAGGCTACGACTTAACAGTGTTGCTTAACTCAAACTTCCATGCAATTTCTTTTACCCTTAGGTAATGTAGGGGTCTCAGACGATCCTTAAAACTAGGTAGGTTTTACCAGCAGAGCCTCTCGTGGTCGCTGTATTAAACAGACGAAAAACGTGTTACGCACAGGGCAATCAACTGTCGTAATCGTAAATATTACCGGTATTGTTTTTCTATTTTACAATATGAGTTCATCCGAAGAGGATGAAATAGCCATAGCAGCGATATCTACTCTGTTGCTGACACAAAATCCACCCCCCCCCCCAAAAAAACGAGAGAAATAGAGAGAGAAAGAGTAAAGAGGAGCTGGTGGACCAGGGAATGAATTCTTCGCCGCAATAATGCACAGGAAAGCACCGTATTTTCAATGGTGAATAATGAACTACTTACAGAAGATCCTCGTTCCTACAAGGGTGTAAATGAGGGCAGTTATCAGGCGCGGAAAGCTAAAATAAAGAAAGAGCAATTTTCTAGTATAGGTACTGAGTGCATCCGCTTAGCTCAGTACCCACAAAAAAAAAAAAAAAAAAAATGGCCACATAGCCCCATAAAGTAAACTTATACCGCGCCGGGAACCCATCTCATGCACTAGACCCGGAATTTTTGTATTGTGCCAGCATTGTAGAACTGTTCCCTAAAATTTCACGAAAGCCATATAACACTGATGACAATTAACTCTCACTGTTTCTGTTTTTGGCGCTGCTTAACTTTTGGCGCATCTCATCTGAATTTTATGTTTACAAGTGTACGACTACTAGTCTAAAATTATTACAAGTGCTTTACGACGGATAAAATAAGTGAGTTGATATGAAAGATGCCTGTATAGAAACTATTTTCCACCGGCGGTGAATTTCTGCCAGTGTTGAGTAAGTTACTTGTAAAAATGTAACGTGTTACAAGTTACTTTACTTTCTCTTAAAATGTAACGCGTTAGTAACGCGATACTTGCAACAAAAAAGTAACTGTTCCTTTACTTCGAAAGTAACGCGTTACTAACGCGTTACTTTTAGGTCCGAAACTAAAAATGTGAAAAAAATTATGACTTCAATTTTCCGTACTACTATTACTATCGCTATTATTATTATTATTATTATTATTATTATTATTATTATTATTATTATTATTATTATTATTATTATTATTATTATTATTATTATTATTATTATTATTTATTATTGCACGTTCTGAATCGCTTTATGTAAACACAAGGACAAATTTTTACTTGATATATGAACATTTTCATATAATGTAACATTGATAAAATGCCATACTGCGTTACTCGTAGGGATGGACACGAGCGAGTTAGAGCGAGTTTTCTTTGAAACTCGATTCGACTAGAAACAGACATCTTTGAACTCGAACCAAGAACTCGACTCGAAAAATTTCCTCCAACTCGACTCGAGTCGAGCCAAATCCGGTGTGTAGTTTCGAGTACATTCTTCAAGTATAGTACATAGGCAGTATAATTATTATCAATGAAACTATTACTACTACAACTATTATTATTATTATTAATTGTAACAACACTGTATATAAACCTGAAAGATAAGCGGTTTGTATTTGAATACTAAAAAACTAGTTGACTGCCAACCTCGGAGTCATGAAGTCTAGGAGTCAAGGACATTGTTCACTAGCTTCTGAATTTGGGTTGAGGGTCTAGGTTGAGTATTCGGGCTCGAGCCAAACACTGTTAAAAGTTATAGGGCACTGGCCAAATATATTCAAAACTGCTCGGCCCGGGTTTAGAATTGTCAACGACTCGAGCAGCTCGGCTCACAGCTCATTCACTATCGACCCAACCGAGAAGTGAGCCGAGCAAACAGCTCACCCAACCGACTCGGCTAGAGCCCTCGACTCAGTTGAGCCGAATTGAGCAGATGACTCATCCCTACCAAGCCAGCTCGAGCCGATGGTTCACCCCAAGTGAGCTGGCTCGAGCCATCTTCTCAGTTGAGCCGAGCCGAGCTCAGCTTGTTATAAAAAAATCTCTTGTGGTCTCGCTATCAAGACGAGACGAGATGCGATCAGTGTCCCCTCTCGTGAGCAACACTAAAAGTATTCCATATTACTGTTTAGCTTACATTTCTCATGGCTTTCGTTTTCTAGTGTAATCAAGCCATGATTTCAAGACGAGTTAAAACGAACGAGCCATTTATCAAACTCGACTGGACTCGAAACTCGACGCGAAAAACTGAATCGGCTCGGAACTTGACTCGAGGATATTACCTTTGACTTGAGTCGAAACTCGACTTGAATTCGAGTCGAGTCGAGTTTTAGCTTGACTCGTGCTCATCCCTATGCGTTAGAAAAATGGTTGCTTATTATTATTCTGCTAAACTAATTATATAATAATAACAATGTTGTTATGTAAAATTACAAAGAATATAGAGAAACATTACACTACAACTAATAAAATGAGAACACATGAACTGGGAGTGAATCAAAACTTGCTAGTAACTTTAAAATCGATTCATGCTTTTTAAAGCTAGTTTCAAACTATAATCAACGGGACTCTAGGATAAGCAAACTGATCTGAAAGAACTCCAATATTACATACCATCAGCAAACTATTTTCTAGTAATAAAGTAGGCCTGCTCATGAAAACACAGTTTATCCATATTAACCCCTTACTGTAAATCGTTAATTATGGCACCCTAGTTGTTGATAAATATTTTCCGCCGGAGCACTTCAGACCCTTTACTTTTAAATTCTGTCCACCATCATCCTCAGCTCTTAAGAAAAAAGTATTCTTTCAAATGTTCGAACGGTAAAATATTTTCGTTCTCCATCTTTATAAAAACAACACCAATCAAAGTACCGGTATCATTGCGCTCCTAGTTCACTCACTGAATGTATTGATTTGGAGCTTTCAAAATATTAACAAGATCTTCCAGGTGCTTGCAATCAGTACACGTGATTTCCCTGAGGCTGTCCTCATCTTCGAAAAACAGCAAGTGGCACTACGAACTTATCTGTTTTTCTGTGTGTCTGTGACAGTCGGTCACTGACATACGTAGTTCATGCTCGATTGTTTCATTCTGAGAAATTCACTTACAGAAAAGAAACATTTGTTTCCGAAAAAAAAAAAAAATATATATATATATATATATATATATATATATACATATGTTGTAGTTACTCGTCCGAAATGTAACGCGAAAAAAGTAACGCAAACTAGGAACGTCACTTAAAAATTTGCAACGCGTTACCGTTACAGTTACTTTGGAAAAACAATGTAATGCGTTACTAGGAAACGTTACTTATAAAGTAACGCGTTACGTTACTTCCCAAGACTGATTTCTGCACAGTTTACCGAAGTTATATTTTGTTTACAAGGGGAACGCTACTAGCATGAAACCATGACAAATGCTATTGAAACTCGCATCATTGTCAAAATACACTCGTTTTCAGTACCCTCCCTTATGCGGATACCCACTTTCGCTGACATGCCTGTTCCCTTCAGACTCACCCGCTCGGACCCTACAGCTTTGCTCTGCTATAACTCGGTTAGATAGCATTCGTGCTTTTTAGTGGCGACCTAGCACAGGTTGTTTTGTGTTTTGAGACTAGTTTTTATGCATGCATCCGGACGCTGTATTTATACGCAAATCGTAAAAGAATTCTAATTTTTCAACAATTGCTTATGATACCCACTTGAATTTTAACTATGCCATGTGGATATTTTCATGTCGCCCTGCATAAATCATTTAGAAAACAATAAGGAGGTAATTAGTGAAATGATTCTAATTTTTCAACAATTATTTCGAGTGGTGCGCCAAAAGTAAACCTGCACGCTTTTTTAACGTTACTTTTGGTATACAAATTGCACAATATACTTAAATCACCTATTTTTATCCTTTTGTTCACACCTGTAGTGTTCGGGCGGTTACCTTCACTGCATACCTTCTCTAAGGTCTTTATTCTTGCATTTTTAAAAAATAATGTAAATCGTGCTTCATGTTATACGAGAAAACATATTTTTCATATGATTCTATTAATACTATTAATGCTACTCTTGTCCAGGCAGCACTGTTTTGAAATTACAGCAAGAAATAGTTGAATGTCGTCAGGCACTACTCTTTTCTGATTGGTAGTTGTATGCAAGTTCAGAAGAAAATAGAAACTCTTCTATTTTTTCCAAGTCAGGATCCAAATGAGGACAGCAGAAAATTTCAACCGGAACTTGGGGCAAGTTACGTCTCACACGATCGTTAAGTAAGGTCGTGAATTTTAGATCGTGAATCACAGCCTTACTTCAGTCCCGTCTGAGACAGGCTTAAGGATCTAAAGTTATGATTATCCTTTACAGTGTGGTACGCAAAAATGCCTCTTTTGCTGAAATCTCATTTTTGGCGGAATCATTCTTACTCATACATTTTGAAAATTTTTCGATGAAAAACTGTAAACCAATTTTGTGGTTCAACGAAAACAAAATGTGTTCCCTCCTTCGTAAATTATTCAGATTCTCTAAGTAAAAACACAATGTAAAAGATTTTATTTTTCCCCATCAATTATTCGGGACATTGGGGTCTTTATTCGGGACGCCGGGATAAAGACCTTAAAATCGATACTGTCTCGATTTTCTCGGGACGTATGGTCACCGTAGCTATGGCAATTCTCGACCTGATCTCTTTGGTGCAGTACGTGTCTTTCGTCAAAATACTCCCCAAATATTTGAAATGATCAACCTCTTTAAGTACTCTTTGTTCTACTCTGACCGTTAAGAGCGCATTTCCACGAGATAGGTCCTATTCTCATGACTTTCGATTTTTCGATGTTGATTTCCATTCTATATAATTTCCCAGTGTTAACTATTTTGTCTTTCATCTCCTGCAGTCTTTCTTCGGTTCTGGACTAATCTTACATTAAAAGTTTTCAATTAGTTAACAGTTTTTTTGTGGAGTATAAAGAAAGAGTTCCATATAGATGAGTGATTATTGCATTAGAAACCTAAACAGGTGCCTCAAGTTCGAGTCATTACAAGTCCGAAATTTTTAATAGGCCTATGTCTAAATTCCAATTTCAATCCATACTCAGCGTGATATGCAAAAGTCTTCTTCTGTGGAGAAGGAAAGATATATCCGAATGACGAGAAATTTGAATAGTTGCATGAATGAAGACAAAAATTTACTGACTTATTTTCTTCAATTGTTCCTCATTTGATATGTTCATTTGATTTTAACCATTATATAATACATGTATGATCATATGTAGTATGTAGTGAAATTATACATACAACGAATTATAATGTCATTGATATAAGACATTAATTAGACAATACTCTCCAAACAATGGATATAAATCTTAAAATGGAGACATTTACCGTGTGTAACTGCACAGTAAAAGCCTGTTTCAGTGCCCCACAGTCTTACCAAGTGAGTTTGATTGAAATTTGCGTTTTAGTGGGGCTGCATCTGTCCAGGCGTTTGTGATATCTCCAAAAGTACTAAACCCACCATAATAGAGTAATAACAGTCAGGGGGAAATTACTTTTGTTGTTGACTGTACAATGGAGTCATAGAAGTCGCGAATGGTAGCGAATGAAATATTACATCATTTCGCTCCAGTGCATCAACCAGTTCTGTGAAAGGATAGAGGCGAAAATTTCGACAGATTGTTGTCTCCGAAACAGATCACAAGTGTTCAATTATGTTAAGGTTTAGGGATTGGGCGGGTCAGGGGAGGTGCTCAACTTCATCCTGGTGTTTCTCAAACTATGCCAAAATAGCTTAAGTTGTGTGAATGGGTGCATTATTATGCTGGAATATAGCATAATGGCACGGAAATTATATCTGCACCATAGGATGCACATGGTCCCCTAAAGTGGCGACATACCTAGGTAATCACGGCCAGAAACGCGATGGGTAAGTGTCAGGGCAGGATCCGCTGAAAACTAAAATAATGAAGTCAACATCGTTACAGAGTCTCCGCCATGTTTAACGGATTAGCGGGGGCAGTTTGGATAATTCTTTCTTTGGACGTCCGCCATACATAAACGCGGCCCGTAGTTTGAAATAAGGATAACAATGACTCATCGTATCATATCACATATTTGCATACTATGTATGTATTATTGGTGTTGTACTAAGGCGTAATTATCCGTTATCAGAGGTTTCGCCAGTGCAACCCGACTATATTCATCCTCCATCATAGCTCACGACGGACTGTGATTGTCGACACTGGCTATTGGAAATTTTGCTTGAGTTTCTCGGTCACTTGCACTGCAGTCGCATCACGGTTCTGCGTGACATTCGCTTGAATCCTCCGTGGCACCTGCTACTGGAAAGTTTTCTTTTGGTCACTGTTCCTCTTCGCCGATGTGGTTTTGCCGTAAGTTTTATATAGGGTTGTCAACTGACCTGTATTTTTGTCAACTCAGCTATTTATTTCATATTCTTCGCCTGTTTTGAGGACTATGAAAGGGTGCCTGTAAATTTATTTTATTTATTTATTTTTCAGAATTGGAAAATCTAGTTTTATAGGGCGTCATTACTTTGGAGAATATCCTTCGCGGTACACCCAACACACTTGTCACTTTCGTCACGCTCGCACCACATAACCGAACACCAACAATTTGCCTTCTATGGAAAATAACAGAAGTCGCCCATTTTACAGTATCACTGTCAGATCAATTTACTGCACACGGACATTTTACGCCTCCTCACGTAGGATGAAGTTTACCTTAACACACCACCAACAACAGCCCGGCCCTATGGTCGTTGCCTGACCATTGTCAACGTAGACATGTGACGTGTTTCCAACTTAAGGTGTTTGCATTAAATTGGCAAGTATCTGTATATGTAGAAATCTGAAGTAGCTACCTTCTAAAACAATAAAATAACTCAAAATGTTTTACTTCACATTTGCTAAACACTAAAATTAAGAGGAAAGACCTCAAGTCAGCAGCATCATTTCAGATTTTGCTTTGGGGTGAGTGGGCAACACTCTAGTTGACAACAGATTTTCAGGCTTTTCATTCGTATATTATTATCTTATATATTAATATATATACAAATGTCAAACCCAGAACGGGTAATTGCCCCTATTAGAGCCCCAAATGACACCCCTGCCTCAAGTAACTTCTGGACATAATCTGTAAGTAACTTTTTCCGTTGTAAAGTAACTTGGCTCCTGTAGACTCATCTTATAAGCTTATTGAGTTGCAATATATGCCAGGTTTACTCAGGTTAAACTAGGAAATAAAAACGAATCATTATATGAAATTGAGACACAAATACTTATAAAAATATTCTGATAAACCAGTTCTTTCGAAGTTATAAAGCACTGGACGCATGTGTTAGGTTAATAGTGAGTGTTGCTCAATCTCTGACATTTAGAATCAAGTTCCATATTTATGTAAATGAAAATATCCTTATTAGTACGTTCTGTATTGTTAAAAGAGGTACATTTATTTTTATTTACTTACCTAAAATAAGCGAATTCGTTCATATTATATTTTGATTTTTATTTGCTGCTTAAATACAAAATATCACGAAGTGACATGTTGTTTGTGTAAGGTGAAATTAAAATTTGGACAAGCTATTGATGTCTCATTTGACAAGTTATCGAACCAATAGCACTCTGCTTCCATGTAACACCATTAGGACAATTCACTTAACGATAGCATGGCAACGTATTGTTCAATGAAAAATGGAGATCTCATATACTACTGTTATTCATAATGGAATATTTCTTTTTCAGCGTGTTACTTGTTCAATGAAATGCATTAAGAAGCAAGTTGTACTTCCATTTGCAGTGCTTATTACCTATCCAATTTTATGTACTACATTAGTTACTGAGCGATAAGAATGATTTATTCGCATGAAGAAATTGAGAAGATTGTTTCTAGATTGCTTTTTACAAATGATTTTATTTTCTATGGTACAGGATGATTACAAAATAATAGACAGGGACTGAAGGATATGATAATTCATTATATGAAAGAGGATTAGGTCTATTTATTTAATGATTCAAGAGTTAAGTCGTAAAATCTAATTACCATTGCTCGCTTTTCACAGTAGCTCCATCTCTCATCCTGTATTATTATTATTATTATTATTATTATTATTATTATTATTATTATTATTATTATTATTATTATTATTATTATTATTATTATTATTTAGTTCAAATACCCGTTGTTCACTCGGGGAGGATAAGGTTTATGCAATATATCATATTTGAAACTAAAGAAATTCGTAAAATAAATAAAGAAGAACAGCCCATTCGGCATTTTCCATGTCAATGTGAGTTAAATAAATAAATAAATAAATAAATAAATAAATAAATAAATAAATAAATAAATAAATAAATAAAGAAGAGCACCCATTCGGCGTTGTCCTTGTCAATGTGAGTTAAATAAATAAATAAAAAGAACAACCCATTCGGCGTTGTCCATGTCAATGTGTATTAAATAAATAAATAAATAAATAAAAAAGAGCAGCCCATTCGGCTTTTTCCATGTCAATGTGAGTTAAATAAATAAATAAAGAAGAGCAACCCATCCGGCGTTGTCCTTGTCAATGTGAGTTAAATAAATAAATAAAATAGAGCAACCCATTCGCCTTGTCCTTGTCAATGTGAGTTAAATAAAGAAGAGCAACCCATTCGGCGTTGTCCATGTCAATGTGAGTTAAATAAATAAATAAATAAATAAATAAATAAATAAATAAATAAATAAATAAATAAATAAATAAATAAATAAATAAAAAAGAACAACCCATTCGGCGTTGTCCTTGTCAATTTGAGTTAAATAAATAAATAAAAAAGAGCAACCCATTCGACATTGTCCTTGTCAACGTGAGTTAAATAAATAAATATAGAAGAGCAACTCATTCGGCGTTATTCTTGTCAATATGAGTTAAATAAATAAATATAAAAAAGCAACTCATTCGGCGTTGTTCTTGTCAATGTGAGTTAAATAAATAAATATAGAAGAGCAACCCACTCGGCATTGTCCATGTCAATTTAAGTTAAATAAATAAGTAACGAAGAGCAACTCTTTCGGTATTATTCCTGTCAATTCGATGATCAACTGACATGTTCCTTTTTACCTAAACTTGGGCTTAAATGTCATAAAGAGTGTAATTAATCAGTTTACCGATCCTGAAAACTATGAATTCGACACTAATATCGATAATAATTTCAGCATACTATTTTTCACCCACATGCCGATGGCGATAAGGGCTAAAGTTGAACTTCAACAGCGCCGGAAATGTTACAGTTCATAAAAAAAAAAAAAAAAAAAAAACTATGGATTCGGCAGTGGCGGCTAATGTTAGTGTTGCAGCGTTGCACAACGACCAAAGTACTTCAAAAAATATTATTAGCAATAGTAGTAAAGAACCGAAAAAATACTTTCTAATACTCTCATATATACTTTAAATAACACATTTTTTACTTCAGTAACTGTCCCTTTCGTTAATCCGTTTTAAAAAGCGAAACATAATCCGCCACAGTCTTTAATTTATATTCCGTTGCAGCGAGCATACAACGACCAAATTCCTTCAGTGCGGCAATTGGAGCGAATGTTAAGTCTCCTCTCCCCTATCTCAGATGTTAAAGACTCGGGTCGTTGCAGTGCTTCTGCAACACAGCACGGTTTCCAGTGAATGAGAAGGTTTCTCGCGCTAAATAAGGTTTCTGAATTTTATTTCACTAGCAATTAACAAATGGAATTTATTTTTATGCATTCATATTTTTAAATTACGGGACTATACTGAAGCTAAATAATATAATGACAATTAAAAAAGTGATTGCAGAATTACAAAATAAGAAAGAAAATATGTAGTAGAGCAGAAAACAAATGAAAGTAGACCCGCATTTACAAGTTAATTCTTAGCTTATATAGACAATGAAGGCTTCTTCTACAGTAATTTGTGAACCAAATATTAATAAGTCAATATGTAGAATCCACCCCTTTCCCCTCTGTGGATAGTATTTTAGTATATACATATTTCTTTTTAAAATAAGTATATTTTATACTCTTGATAATTTCCACATAAAACCGTACGATGGGGAACGCCGGGACTAATTAGCAATGCTTAGAGGCGTAGCCACGAGGGGGGTCCACTAGGTCCGAACCTCCCAAAAATTTCGAAACTTAACTAACATTTGTAGACTTTCCTAAAGAACTATGCTTGTTTAACAGAGAAATGATTGATGTAGGCTAAATATTTTATTTTAGCCTCATTATGTACTCTTCTTTTCTTATAAAAATAATCGTTCTATGATTATTTTCTAAAAATATAGGTGACATTAATTAAGAATTACTTACCGTCTTTTCGGGTGCAGTATAAGACAGGTTCGATATTACGTAGATGTATTGGACCTCCCTCAAATACTTTAGACCCTTCCCAGCTAACATTTCTGGGTGTAGAACTGGCAATGTTGTTTGTTCTTACGTTCTTTGATTTTTGGCTTCTGTTACATGCTGATCCTACATCTGGCGGGTTTCATGGTTTGCTTTCCAGAACGTATGACATAGATAAGCATGGTTTCGCGTTCGCTTCATGTGGAAGTATATTGTGTTCATCATGCATTGCGTAACAACCAAGACGGATGATTCGGAATGTAGTTTTTTCTTTTACGCACATGTATGTATGTGTGTGTGTGTGTGTGTGTGTGTGTGTTGATGTATAAATAGGGTTGCCAACTCTTTAAAATAAAAAAAATGGCACTTCCTCAAAATTCTCTATGGTATAGGTCTAAGCATGAAGTATCTCTGTTCGGACCTATCCATGAAAAGGAAATTACTATCGTGAACACAAGTGCATTAACACATATATTCTGCATATCCTTAGAACATTCACTAATAAGCTTAATAGATACATTGTGCTATAAATGAGAAACTGAATTTGATCAATCGGCATTGATCAATTTATTGTATTTATCAGTTATCGAAACTGATAAACAAAAGTATAATAATCTTTAGTGACAATTTTGGATTTGGAAAATAAAATGCACTCAACTCACTATTTAAACATATAGGGACTTATGCAGAGTCGTTTTGACGTATGATTAGCGTCTTACTACAAGCCTGACTACTGCAGGAAACATACGTTAGTAGAACTCTTTAGTATGACACTAGGGTGCAGCGTTTTACCACTTTTTTCTCGCAATGAAATGTAATACCTGGCAAAAGTGGCCAATCCACATGGACATTTCAGGTATAGATTTTTTTCAAATCAGATAATATCTTCTGAGAGAACTATTGCCTCAAAGTTTCAAAATTTACTTGAAAATTACAAAAAATACCAAAATTGTTCATTAATTTTAGTTATGTTAAAGTAAACATATTTTTGGTTAAATACATGTCAGTTGCTATGAAAACTGACATTCAAGTATATAAATGCCAGTTATATGCCCTTGGGGGGAATAGGTGTGTCTCCTCTGGGGCCAGAAAAGGGGGGCAAATTCAGTACAGTTAAGCGGTTGTGCAGCTCCTCGCTCACCTGGTAACATAGCCTGGCCAAGTGATCCAGAGCCCACCATGTAGAGGTGGCTGCACCTAGGGCTCCTCCGCTAGGCCTATCCAATCAACCAACCATATTTTGGGCTGGATGAACTGATCCAATTAGTCACTGTCAGGAAAAATGTCACAAATTGGGACTCTGAAATTTAGACGCAGCTTGCCTAGAAACTAAGGTTGACCTGATTATTCCGCCTCTAGCATCACTGGCTCATACTCGGGAGGCTTCTTCAGTGACTAATTTCACTACCTGATCTACTGCCACGTGTGGCACGGATGGAAAGTGAAGGACCATTCTGGCACAGTGTTGTCAGGAAGTGAAAGTTTGACCATGAGCTGTTTGTTTGGTACCATCATAGAACTTACTGGTGGTACAGTTATTGAAACATCAGTGCTTTCCCTAAAGATCATTGCAGTGTATCGTTTGCCTCAAAATTCAGTCTGGGAATGATGTTATATCTAATGGAATTATGGAGATTCCCTGCTTCGTGTTCTCGAGCACTAATAATCTTATGTAATGCATCTTGTCGGTCAGCAAGTAGACTATCAGTCATCATGGAGAGAAGAAATTTTCTGGGAGTGCAAAGAATGCATTCGTCTGAATGGATGAACAGATTACAGCCTGTATTTCCTTGGTAAGTATCTAGACCTTGAATGGCCTCAAAGACGTGAGAGGACCATCAGCAATGGAAGACTATGTTCTGATACGGCATTGCATAACCACAGACTCTAAGTAGGAATGTCGCAATTTATATTAATTTCTTGGTAGGTTTTTTGTTGCAATATACAATGTTAAAATTCTTTTCGCACTAGTCAACCAGCTAGCTTTGTTTAGTTTGCCAGGGAACATAGAAATAAGCTCTTCCGGGCATGCTCTGGAGTCAATGGCTTGAGATATCTGGAACAAGCATCTCAGGTCCTTACTGAGTTTTCTGTGCTCTTCTGGACTATGATGAAATAAGTAATATTTTATTGGTTTGAATAGCAACACTGAAAGCTTTTCACAGTTAGATAGTTTTGAAACTATGGGACGTGTGTAAGAATAGGGGCTTGAATAAGCGCCGTGAATATGCGTGAAGAGAGCTCGGAACAGCAGTTCATTAAAATGCAAGAGACAAATAGCCCATTGCATATGTTTTCCTGTTAGTTCCTCTAATTTTCGAAGAACAACTCCATTCCAAGCAGTGTTAGTGTATGTTGCATCACACCCAAAAACCTCAGCTTTATCAAAGCCCAACTCTGAGTTGGTTCATGATGTATTCGAAAATAGCTGTGGTCTCGTTATGTGCAGAGCCAGAGGATGGTGTCACGTGACCAACGTATTGAGAGTTACGTTCAGCCACAAGTGATAAGTGCTGTTCTCTAACGGTGCCTGTGTGTATTTTAGCGTCATCCCTTCTATCATCAAACTATAGGATTTTAATGGGATCATCATTTCTAGAACTTTCTCTTAAATTCCGAGCAAGTTTAAGTTTCGCTCGCCTTATTTTGTTCCTGTCTACAGTTAAAGCAGATGTTATGTCGCTAGATTTTTCAGAAGTTACAATTCCAGCCTTTGAAGCTGCCTGAAGCACAGTTGATGTTATATGTGCCCCAGCCCTCTTGCTTACATTGTATCTCTGAGCAATCATAACAGTTTCAGTCAAATCTACGAAAGTCGTTCCCAAAGTAATGCGTCCTTTTTTATGGAAACTAATGGAGATACATAACTAACAACAGCACAGCTAAACAGAGCAATATTTCAGCTACAGACTCATTTTTCGACATAGTTCTCACCATTTGTTATGCATTTTTTCCAATGATGAACCAGAGCCTGCATGAAGCACTTGTAGAAATGGGTAATCTATGGGCTGTCTTTTGGATTCTGGCTCGTAGTGATAACACCACGTATCATCTCCAGTGACGATGCTATCCAAAACAATTGTCACGTTCATCTTCATATTGGTCCAGCAGGTCCCGAAGGAAAAGGCAAGGACGAAAAAAGCTGTAGAAACGCTTAATTGTACTGAATTCACCCTCTTTTCTGGCCCCAGAGGGGGCACCCCTACACCCCCAAGCCATATAACTGGCATTTTGAGACTGGAATGTCATCTTTCATAGCATCTGGCATGTATAAACCCAAAAATATGTTTACTTTAACATAACAAAAAAATTAACTTTTTTTTTTTTTTTTTTTTTTTTTTTTACAATTTTCAGTGAAATTTTGAAACTTTGATGCAATAGTTCTCACAGAAGATATCTGATTTAAAAAAAAAAATCTATACCTGAAATGTCCATGTGGATTGGCCACTTTTGCCAGGTATTACATTTCGTTCCGAAGAAAAAAGTGGCAAAACGACCCACCCTAGTATGACACTAATCACGCGTCAAAATGACTCTGCATAAGGAGCATAGGTTCTACTTCAACTACCGGAAATTGCTTTAAGAAGTCCTTTTCCACTCTTAATAAATGTATAAAATTCCTTGAAAGTAAATTTCAAATTTTCCCTGATATAGTCCCTGTCATCTCGCTAAAATTATCTAAACAGGTGAACAAAATATATTAATCGTTAATAGGTGGTGAAAGGTAACAGTTTTGGGTTTGTAGAATGAAAGTCACTTTTTCAATATCTATACCTCGAACTAGATGAAATTGCTTCGAACTAGATACAAATTTGAAAAAAACTGGTCATTAAGGGGCTGGTGAGAAGTTTGTACCCGTCACCGGCTTTAATCAAAATAACAGCAATTTTTCCTGCCAGGTTGGTGAAAAACCGGCCAGTTGGCAGCTCTATGTATGAATATGTGACATTCGCAATTCATATACCAGTACCTCTTTTGTATCAGCTGTTTTGGTTATTAGTTATTAGATACAATTTTCTTAAATCTAAATTAATTCTTAGATTTAATTCTGTAAATAACCTACAAATTCTGAATAAATTGTATACCATGACTTCTGTAAATAACACTAGTTAACAAATTTAAACTTTTTGTTTGTTACATGAGAAAAATCACCTGATCTTAAAGGAACTTTTTGCGCTGAATTCGAATATGCACTCGGTTTCTCTCCATCACGTACAGTTTTCCCGTAACCGAGGGATTTTCGGGAAATTCCCTCAAAAATTTCCCTTTTTCAGATATTTTATTCCCCTAGCTCCTGTCCCCTTACATATAGTAACATAGACATTATACCTAAGTATACCTTGATTTATATTTAATAAACCCTAAAAGTTTCGTAAAAATCGCTTTGTTCTTTCTAGAGAAATAAATATATTTGTATGTATACTGTGTGCACTGTTTATTGCACCTGATAGTAATGCTTTCAGATCTCCTGAGTTGGGGTAAAAACGATTTGCTTTATTACTACAAACACAGACATAAAAATGAATATTTACAATAGTCAACAACACACTTGTATTGCTCTCTGTAAATTAGAAACGTATATAAAAATAGAATGTACTTCCAACGTATATTTTTTTAAAACGTACAGTATATGTATATCTTAATACATATATATACAATTCTCCAAGTTTTTTCGTTTTGTTCATGAAATGGTTATCAATATTTGTTATCAAATGTAACAGAATGCAAAAGAAAGAAAGAATGGAATACAGACTCATTGTTGACAACAATGAACTAATGCAGTCTGAATTTTCCACTACGGTATCGTTTCCCCCCTCCCCCGCGCATTTCTTTCTTTCTTGTGTTCTTGACACCTGGTGAGGGAGTTTTGTACATTTTTATATTGACGTGTGGTTTAACACTACTTCACTTTCAAAGTTGTCTTTGCTGCTAAGAGTGCTTTCATGTTTGATCTTAACGGCATTATACCCAACTAAGACCAGAAGTTTAGTTTGTGATCAGTACAATGGCGTCAAGAGGACGGCGTTCGTGTGTTAACTCACCAAATAGTTTTTGTTATGTGTGTGGCCAGTTTGTAGTTAAAGGACAGTGTAGATCCATTACGCAATCGGTGAAACTAGCATATTATATATATTTCGGATGTCGTGTGGGAGATCAGGACAAAACTTGGGCACCCAACATAATTTGTGCGTCGTGCTACGTCACTTTACTTGCATGGGCCAAAGGGAAACGGAGGTTCATGAAATTTGCTGTACCAATGGTGTGGAGAGAACCCACCAACCATCTGGATGATTGTTATTTTTGTCTCACAGTAGTTAAGGGACATTCTAAAAAAAGCAAATACACAATAAGTTATCCCAACGTTAAATCCGCAATTAGACCTATTCCGCACGGGGATGAACTTCCACTTCCCGAGCCCCCTACCAACTGGGAAGAGATATGGCCAAAAGACTCTGATGATGATCATGACCTTGATGAACCATCGACATCAACATGTACATCCAAGGATCCAACGTTCATCCCTGACTGTGTTCGCGAGCCACATTTCATTCGGCAATGTGAACTTAATGACCTAGTCCGTGATTTGCACCTGACAAAACAAGAGACGGAACTTCTGGGATCAAGGCTCCAGCAGTGGAACTTATTGGATGCAGAAACGAACATATCAGTGTACAGGAAAAGGCATGTTCAATTTTCAAGCTATTTCTCAATGCAAGATAATGTGTGTGTATGTACGGATATAGATGGGTTGATGGCGGAGCTAGGAATTCCTTACGTTCCAGAAGAATGGAGGTTATTTATCGACGCGTCAAAGGTCAGCCTTAAAGCTGTCCTTTTACATAATGGAAATAAAAAACCTTCTATACCACTTGCGCACTCAGTGAAGATTAAGGAATCCTATGACACCATGTCAACTTTGCTAAATCTTATAAATTACAAGGACCATTGTTGGCAAATATGTTGTGATCTCAAGGTAGTTGGTATTTTATTAGGACTGCAGTGTGGTTACACGAAGTACCAATGTTTTTTATGTTTATGGGATAGCCGAGCTGATGACAAACATTATGAAGTGAAGGAATGGGAACCTAGAGTGAATTACGTACCTGGAGAATGCAACGTCAAATACGCTCCTTTGGTAGATCCTAATAAGATATTACTACCGCCACTTCATATCAAGTTAGGACTTATGAAAAACTTTGTCAAAGCCATGGACACATCTGGTGAAGGTTTCAAGTATTTGCGAGATAAGTTCCCTAACCTGAGTGATGCTAAGATTTCAGCGGGAGTGTTTATTGGTCCCCAAATTAGGAAATTAATGCTTGATGATAGCTTTGACAGCAAGTTAAACAGTGCTGAGCTAGCTGCCTGGACAGCATTTAAGTGTGTTGTGCGCAACTTTCTGGGCAATAACAAAGCTGAGAGTTACACAGAAATCGTACAGGACATGATACAGAAATACAAAGAGTTGGGTTGTAGGATGTCTTTAAAAATCCACTTTTTGCACTCCCATCTCAGCTTCTTTCCTGCTAACCTAGGTGCTCTCAGCGACGTACAGGGGGAAAGATTCCACCAAGATATAATGGCAATGGAGAAAAGGTACCAGGGACGATGGGATCCTTCAATGATGGGGGACTATTGTTGGGGTCTTGTTAGAGAATGCAACATTTCTTACAAAAGAAGGAAGTAGTGTACGTTTTTGTAACCCAATGGAAGTTTCATATATTGTGATAGTTTTGATTGTCTTTTCATGATCTTTTGGTACATTTGTATTATTGTTTATTGTAAATTGTCACACTTGTAAACTATATTGTATTATATTTTATATATGTGTTTATGGTAATAAAGAAAACGTTTTACCTCAACTTAAGAGATCTGAAAGCATTACTATAAGGTGCAATAAACAGTACACACAGTATACATACAAACATATTTATTTCTCTAGAAAGAATAAAGCGATTATTACGAAACTTGGAGGGTTTGTTAAATATGAATCAAAGTATACTTAGGTATAATTTCTATGTTAGTATATGCAAGGGGACAAGATCTTGGGGTGTAAAATAAACGAAAAGGGAAATTTTTGAGGGATTTTCCCGAAAATCCCTGTTACGGGAAAATCGTACGTGATGGAGAAAAACCGAGTGCATATTCGAATTCAGCGCAAAAAGTTCCTTTAAGAACAGGTATTTCCTTTTATGTAACAAAACCTTTGTTAACTAGTGTAATTAACAAAAAATGCCCAGCTTTCAACTGAAGTGAGGAAAAACTTGCAATTAAGGCTTAGACAAAACAAGCAAAGAGCAATTCGGGAGAGTGTTCGAAAAAAACTGTTTTTTACAAAACATCTTATGGCAGTAATGTTGTATGCATTAGATACACTTCCACAATTTATTTTAAATTTTCCTAGATAAATTGTGAATAAAGCGTGTTCAATGTAATCTTTTTATAACACTAATCTCTGCTACGAACTCTATTCAGTCTACACTGAAGAGGAATTCGGATCACTGTCAGGGACTGAGTTTGCTAGAATGAATTGTTCGCAATAATCTAGAAAAATTATTCAGTGAATCTACAAGCTTCTGAAATTAATATTAACTATACCTATGGCGTCAACAAAAGAAAAAAAAGTTTTTTTTTTACATCAAAAAGAATTGAGACTTTCAAGGAATTGAATGTCCCAAGAAAGGTTATCACCATTGGTTATGCTTTCCATGGAAAAAGACCTGACAATAAGAAAACTAGAGTTCAACCAGCATGTATTAGGCAGATTTGCTGCAATCAAAGAGAGAGGAATGAACTTACTAATTAAATAAGGTGATTAATCGGATAAAATGTTCTACACTTTTTTATTTTTTAAAAACAGAATTTTATTTAATTTCATGTGTTACATAGCATTTGCATCTAAAGTTATGCTGATTAGTCAATGAGTCCACTTTGTATCTTCTGTCTCCGATCGTTCGTATTGCAACACCCGAAACCACAATCCACCGGCCGCCACTGGGATTCGGCATTAATGTCGGACATTTTGGACACGTTATTTTTACCCACCTACCGTTAATGACGTTGGGGGCTTAAGTTGGACTTGAACGGCGTCTGAACTCATCTCAGCAACTCTGAAAACTATGGATTCGACACTAGGTAATGTCGGTCATTTTGGACATGTTATTTTACAACCCCTTCTCAGGATGATGAGGAAGCTAAAGTTGGACTTAAATCGTGTCGATAGTGTCACATCTCATAGCGATTTCGAAAACTATTGGTTTGACATTAATATTTATCGTCCTTGCGGTTCTCCTTTCATGCATATAGTTTGACCCTTCGGCAGTGCCCTCGAAGCCAAAAATCGAAAAAAAAGAGCAATGAGTGAAATAAATTATTAAGAAAGAGCAATCCTCTGTTGTTGCCTCTGTCGGTATAAGTAAAATAAAGCACGAAGATCAAAGCTATAGCTAATGATCCGCAGTCAGCTGACGTGTTCCTTCTTGCCCAAACTTGGCTTAATGTCATCTGGACTGTCGCCAAACACCTTAGCGATCCCGAAAAACTATGGATTTGACATTAATATTGATCAATTTGGACATGTTATTTTCACCCATTCCCACGCCGATGACAATGAGTGCTGAAATTTGACTTGAATGTCAGCAGGACTGTTACTATTCACCTCAGCCGCCCGAAAATTATGGTTTCGACACTAATATGGTCATTTAGAACATTTTATTTCTCATTCCTCCATTACTCCATCAGGAACTCTCTCATGTCTATTAGTGTTTCCTACGAGACAAGAAATTCCTAGTCTCGTCTCGATTCTCGTTTAAACGAGACGAGAAGTACATTTTCAAATTCAAGATCAGACGAGAAATATGAAAATTCTCGTCCCATCTTGAACCTCGAAAATTTTTGTGTCAATTTCTTAAATCAAAAATTGCTCTGTAGACTAGATGTGGGACGAGAAAGCTACTTTGTATTTCAAAGGTCAACGAATATCCAAGGAACAGTGAAAAAATAGTTGTTTTCCTTGCTGTGTACGTCCAAATGAGTTTCTTTCTTCTCCCAATATGATTGAAAATACTACGTAATCTGCAATTTACTACCTGATATACCTGATATAAATTAGTGATTTCAACAGTTCTGTTATATGACCTGGGGTGCTTAGAGGGTGGAGGGTACAATGTCGCGGGGAGAATCATGAGTAATCTTTTGAGGGACAGAAATATTTCAACTAATTTGATTTTCTGTCTGAAATTATTGTACAATTTTATCTGAAACTAAGAATAATGATTAGGATCTATCTTTTACCGTTTTGAAATAGCTTGTTGCGGGGGCAGGGTGAGAACTAATAGAAGCATGGGTAAAAGTGCGGGGAACGCGCGGGGACGCCATCTCCTCACTTCCAAAAATATGTTCGGCGCCTCCTCAGTTCCTAAGAAATTACGATGCGCAAAGATATTCAGGAGGACGGCGTGACGTCATGCTGCTACTTACCGTCCGCGTACCTTTTCAGATCCACTTTTACCCCTGAATAGAAGGAAGCACATTCCACAGCAGTGGCGGCGTTTGGACGTTAAAAGTGGGGGGAAAGACATGTTCTGAATATTTGTATATCAATGTTAGCTTTCCTGATTGTTTCCAACACTTAATTTGACGAAAGGTTGTATAACTAAAAGGATACTATCTTTTTCAGTTAAAATACCGGACATCGTATTTCACATTTATTAAGTAAACTGACAAGAGCAACGCAAGTAGTTACTAACCGTTTATACTCTTAAAGAATGAAAGTGTAAGAAGAGATTTCATTCCTTGGTCATGAACATCTTAAAGGTTTGTCTGGAAAATTGTGTGATCAGATTATTTAATAAATTTGCAAAACAAATAAATAGAAAGGATTATATTAATCATAGTAATGAATAATGAGGCTTGTTTCGCAAATGGTATATTGAAACTGTAAATTAGTGAACAATTTATATTTTTAATTCCACAGATACTATTAAATATATGTTATTATTCTTAGAAGGAGAGTAAATACTACAAGTACATGCTACGGCATTTAAAGAAATATTTACATGTTCGTTGCCATTAGGTGGAGTTTTCACTTTCTTGGAAACATAACAGTACGTTAAATCACTCCATTTATACAAAATAATCCTAAAACCTAGAATTATGTTGAATTTACTAAATTTAATTGTATATACACTCATACGCCCTTAAACACGCCACTTCAGTCGTATATTACACTGCAAAACAATGGAAAAGGTAGAAGTTGTTTCTTATTACTAACAGTGCATCTTAGAGTAGTGACTTAAGCATCGGTTTCGCAAGTTCGAGGTCCTGGGTTCGATCACCGCTAAGGTAATTAAGGAGTTTATTTTTATTATTTACAATACTGATACTTCTGAGGTATAACAACATGAAAAATATTCAATTTCTGCCGGCCTTAGAGTTGAAACGACTTCCTTCCTAGGGCAAATACTAACAACATGTCTACAAAATGATGTCATCCATATCAACCTTGATTCGTACTGTGTGAGAAAGTAACGTGTTTAGCAAACAATTAATGAATACATAAGGCTCATCCTTAGTATGGGTCATAAATTTGACTATCAAAAACAAACGTTATTGTTTCCTGGTAATTGTGGAATTGTTCCAAACTTTCCACTTCTTCTACTACTACTGCTAGAAGTAATAATAATTATATTTTCTTTCGCCATTTCCAACACGTTCCATACACCCGTTCAACCAAAACTCGTAAATAGGAACAATTCTTTACTATATTCGTATGTATATTTTGTTAAAATATCACTATTACCATAACTAATCCAAATTCTTTTACCCAAAGAATGTGCGTTACTAGGTATCCTAATGAAGACAATAAATTTTACTTAGTTTCTGTTAAGAATCAGAGGTTTCGATCTTCATATCGTATAGGAGTTCACACCTACTTCACCTCTTTCTCCTTCTAGTCTCTAATTCTTGCAGTCTCTTATAAGGCAATTCATTCAAAGACATTGTCCAACGCAATTTCTTTTCCTTTTACTGTCAACTTAATTATTCTTCTTTCTTTATTCACTCTTCTCAAAACTCCTTTATGTCTTATTTTCTCTTTCTATCTGATTTTTCCATTCTTCTCCATATCTACATTTTGAATCTTATTTTAATAGATATAATTGTAGTAAAACTTGTATGAAAGCACATTAATGTGAGTATGACTGTGAGTATAATAGAGTCCGTTCTTTAACCACTTTTTCTAGAGATGCCATTTATTAAATATGTCGTGATAACTGTTTGTGTGAATATGTACCTTTTATTTGGTTAACGATGATAATTGCATTTACAATAGCAGAGGGTGCGTTTACTGTGGAGTGTTTCCTGTATTCAGGTGTAAAATTTGATCTGAAAAGGTACGGGGACAGTAAGTAGCAGCATGACGTCATGCCGTCCCCCTGAGTATCTTTGCCCATTGTAAATTCTTAGGAACTGAGGAGACGCCGAACATATTTTGGATGTGGGGGGACGGCGTCCCCACGGGTTCCCCTCACTTTTACCCATGCTTCTATTAGTTCTCACCCTGCCCCGAAACAAGCTATTTCAAAACGGGATTGTCTGGTTCGTATATCATACAATATTTACAACTTAACGAAAAAGTGCATTTCATTGTTCCGTTCCTTAACACATAACCATCCCACACAAGTAACACTTCGATTCTATAAGGTTGCTTACTAGAATGGTTCAATAATATATATGCCTCACTTAATTTTCTTCACTTCTTCAATTTCCATTACCTCTCTTCAAGAAAGAACGAATGAAAGTTGAGAAGCTCAACGTAAAATGCCTGGAATTCTTTCGAAAAGACAGCAGCTGATAGTGTCTGAATATCAGATGATCCGTTTATATTCTTAACGGTTGTTTCAAACTTTCCATTCACACGTTTCGCCACAGCAGAGATGTATTGTTTCTTAGCTGTGAAAATTTCATACCCCCTTTCCGTTAGCAAATTACCATATATTTTAACAAGTTATATCAGACGATTATTTACTAAAAGCGAAAAGGGCTTGGAAAGTTTTCATAAATGTTCGTTTTACAGTAAGGGAAGGATAACTATATTTGTGGTTGTAAAGAAAATAAATTTATCTTCATTGCATCCAGTGAACTTTATCTAATATATATATATATATATATATATATATATATATATATATATATATATATATATTAAAAATTGTCAGTATTGTATGATTAATTGGTTATCAAGTATATTTACTGTAGAAATGTACAGGGTGCGGCACGTAAAACCGGCCCGTCGTAATATATTCAATACATATTCATATTCATATTCAATACATTACATTTCATTTATGTGTTGTAGTTAATCATATTCAATACATTACATTTCATTTTATGTGTTCACTTTACGGGCCGGTTTTACGTGCCGCACCCTGTATTTTTATCAGATATGAAATTAGTTCAATGTATAAATTTCTAATTACGTGCTTATTTGCATGTATTTCTGTCTAAATTTACACTCATACATGTGTCACTGACTACTGTAAAGATTTTAAACACAGAAGTCTTATAAGTATTTGTTTTTGAACTTAAAGTTAAAAAATGCAATATAGATAATAAAACACTAATTTTAATACCAAATCATTAAAATTGCAATTTAGATATGTGAAAAGTATTACACTTTTAATTATTTTGTTATATGTTCATGTTAAAAATAAATAAAATAACTGAGATCGAGTTTCGAACTTTTGATCTTCAAGTTTCACAAATTGTTTACGAAAACTGAGCGACTCAACACGCTTGTTTTACCGTCCGCATATGTATGTATACTTTTTTCTTTTAACAAGAGTTTCATTTCCATCCGAGGATTGGCGGGCCGTGCAAGGTAATACCTTCTTTGTGACCGGGGATATTTTCAACTTTATGAAGTGTTTAATGTGTAGAGTGCCTGCAAACTGTATGATATTATGAGCTGAAATAGGAAAATGTATAAGACTGTGTACGTCTTGAGCTAGTGTCTATATAAAGAACGGATGGAAAATGCAAGTCCCTTTGTATAGATCTGCGAGAATTGTGATGGATCTAGGCTCACTTTTTAAAACTTACTCTCTGTACGAGTTCCCAAGTTTATGTGAACCACTACTATTCTGAAACAAAACAATACTCAATAGAGCGTGGCGCTGAGCTTTCCCTCGTTCAAAGAAGTTCAAGAAACAGAAATCGGCTGGGAAAATGTTTTCGACATTCTTTTGCTATAATAATGGAATCGTACTCATAGACTAGCTGCCCAAGGATCAGACATTTGATGAAGAATATTAGTCTGCATTACTCACAAAACTGAAAGACAAATTGAAAGTGTAAGAAATTCTTCTTAACTCCTGGGGAATAATCTAGGATGGATTCGCCCATCCCCGAAAGTATACCTGGAAAATACACTAAAAGGAAATCAAGATTTTCAATGCAAGTTGGCTACTAGCGTCCAACGTGCAGTTGAGTGTTTTATAGATTCACGCTTGCCGCAGACATGCAAGAAGTTTCCAATGCACTGGTATCCTTGTAAGTCTGATGCTAATAAAAACACATACTGGTTGCAAACTTGCAGAAAACTTCCAAAGCATTGGAAGTCCTGCAAGTCTAGTACAAGTGAAACGCACATTTGCTGAAAACTTGCATATTTCTCCCATGTCCTACCAATATTCGCCTAAAATCTCATGTTCATCCAATTTCTATTTTTTCTCTTTATATTTAAAGCAGCATAAGTTTTGACTTCATTTTACTCGTAGCAGTAACGAGACAGCTCCTCAATATACGTGTTCATTCACTTATTTTCAACATATTTTCAACTGTTGGCATAACCTATGAAATGTAAATCTTATATCATGTATCTATTGTAGCCTATCTGTGGAAAATTCTAAGAAGGTCCTTATGATGATGATGGCATGGTTTACAGAGAAGTAAAATATCGTCTATCTTTACACAATTGAATATTCTTCAGACTCTTTTCTTAATTTTAATAACAGATATCTTGAAATATTTTAGGACTGACATATGAACTTACTATTGTATATTTAACTTGAGCTACATTCGATCTCCTGCTCACAGAATAAATAATAATTGAGAACACCAATTGAAGACCAAGGGTAGGGTTCTCTCTTACACTATTTAGAACTTAATCACTGAAGTAAATTAATTTCTCCTACAAAAGTCCACCATTAGTTATTATGGCACTACAAGGACATGTGATAATTCTATTAATTCGCGTCAATTGCTGTCAATACATTAATGAAAACAGATGATAAATGTTGGATTAGATTGTATAGAAAAATATAACCTTTTCATGTTTCCAGGCGTTACATTAAGTTTTCTTTGTATACACACGGATGAAACGAACATGCGGAGAAGACATTTATGGAATCAAAAAAGAAAAACATTTAATCAATCATATAAATAAAGCATATTACATACATAAATAATTCTTAGTGAATATGGATACATGTCCGTAAAATACACAGCGATGGAATTGGTTTATTACACCTTTTTTCTGCCATGAATCATGTTTATCCTTAATTTTAATCGAGCCTTTGTTGACACCTAATGTGCACATTGTTATTGCCACTAAACGAAATGTACTTATATGATGCAATTGTTCATTATTGAAAATACATTAAACCTTACAAACACTATTCATTCATAGTATAAACGTTTAATTATCACTTACAATGAGTTAAGTTTCCAACTTATTTCTTCTCCCCTAACTAACCTGATCAATAACAGACATCACTTTGAATGTTTCTTTGCCCTTTTTCACAGCTTTTTATCATATTTTTCACAATACAAATTCTTCTTAAATTATCTCCTAACTAGTATATTTTTATCTTTTTAATTCTTTTCAGTATCTTCCCACCAACATTTCTTCATTCCACCTAACTATTATGCAGTGCTATTAGAATGTTCGATTGAAGTATGTAACTCTCAAGGAGGAAAAACTACAGTATTTTGTTAGTCAAAGTAGTCTCCAACTGCAGCCACATAATATTGCCATCGCTCAGCCAACAATTGAAGTTGTTAACGAAAGAAATTTTTAGTTTATAATCCAAGGAAATCTTCAACTATACCTTTCGTGCACTACCTGGTCATCAAAGAATTCCCCGCTGTCAATACGTGATCGAGGTGTCGGAAGAGTCAGTGGAAGAAACATCAAAATACGTTAGGTGAGGAAAGGACTCATCGAGAGTCTGCACCATTCTTTGAGAGAAATATGAGGACACTATATCTGTTCACCATTGTTGCATGCTTGCGGATAAGTTTGCCGTGTAATTCATGAAGTTCAGCATTTTAACAATACACACTGATAAGTTTTCCCCGCCGGGGCAAGACATGATGGATCATTTCCACCTTATACACCCATATCAGCAAAACACTTTCTACAGGTGAAGGGGTGGTTTTGGAAACCGTCCAGGACGTTGATCACGATCCGACCATTATCATTCTGGCCGTTTATAATTGCCATAACATATTTATTTTTCATCAGAAGTGACAATCTTAGACAGGAAACCTTCCCTGTTATCCCGTACACTTAGAATCCAATATTGTCCACGAGACAGGATGAGACGAAATTTTTATGTCGAGATACGAGACAAGACAGAGCTCTTCCAATAAAAACATTTTTTTTTTCTAGTCAAAACTGCGCTTTCAGGACATCAATCGGTTTTCTGAAGAACGGATGTCGAAAAATTCCCCTCCTTTGTCACCATCACATGGAATTCATCGATAAGTACTTGATACTTGTTATCTCCCGCCACTCATTGTTACAACTTCGTTACCTATACATACCGACTTTCTTCACTTAGAAATTCTAGCACGGGGAGATGAAGTAGTTGATTAGAAAACGACTGACTCACGGAGGACTTCGGTCCTCCAACCAGTATATCACTGATGGAACCAATACGCAATGAATTTCTACCAGAATTCAGTAGCATACCCCGCCTAAAGCGGCAGCTATAAAACCCTTGTCATCAGTAGTGTAATGGGATACTAGGTCGAAGTCCTGAAAGTCTATCAGTTATATATCTACTAGTGGAGGGAACTACCCTAACGAATGAAGGTCAACCATCATTTGGGCGTATGATATCCAAGTGTTTAGGCTAATTCACGTCTCACTAATATCCGAAGCCCAAGCCATCGAATCTCACGATCTGATCACAACCCGGAAGAGTCCTACTCAAATCCAAGAGCCTCCTTAAGCAGAAGGGGCCCTGTGTCCCGGACGCCCCTACTTCGAATCGTTAAAAGAAAACGTTGAGATACTAGGTATCTTTCCCCGGACCGAATCCAATTGTCAAGTCACCATTTCGGTTGTTTTATTATTATTATTATTATTATTATTATTATTATTATTATTATTATTATTATTATTATTATTATTATTATTATTATTATTATTATTAGTTAAGGCAAACGAATACTTCTTTCCAAATTACCAAAGTATAAAGATCAAAAGTAGTGTTAGTTGGGATATATTTTAATACTACATATAATATTGTTTATGGTGGACGTTTCGTAAATACAAAAGAGTTGAAGTAATATATTTAAATAAAATGGTGTCTTTCCAGGTGAAAGTTGCACGAAATAAGATAATGAGTAAACCGATTCTATGTTTTGATTTAATGGTACGTATTACCATTCTGATTGACTTGCATCGAACTGATCCCAATATGTAATGATCCTGATGTAACAATGGTGTGACCATATATATATATATATTAGGGTGGTCCTTAATTTTTGATTTCCGAATTTCTTTGGACTCACCCCTTCAAATGGTTCCCCAAGCGACCTAAAATTTGAATCCGATTACAGTACATAGTATATGGAAAAAATTTGGAATAAACTCATGTAATTTAGAAACGGACAAAGGGAATTGTTCGCTAGTGGTCTACTATGCCACGCTTAATTGCATGCATGGAGAGCATGCCCGCAACCGTTCGGTCTATTTAATGGACTGGTTCCGCAAGAATGTAATGCACCCCGCCCGTAGTTCCTCAATATACGCTATTGATACCTCGTGCACGAAGTGCACCGTCAGAATTTGTCCCCTAATTCTGACTCGCCAAAGCGATGTAACCCCCATTCTGTGAGGGAGTGGAATACGCCCACTGCGCGGGATTACCTCCCGCATGGTACCGAATCCCACGGTATGACCACAGCCCGGCAGAGTCCAACCCAAATCCGGGGCCCCAGGTGAGGCCTGAGGGGGCTTGTTCAATCCGGCCCTGCCTACCTCTATCGTTCAACTGGCAACCGTCTTGTCGTGTAGAGGTACCACGCACACATCGAGATACTCCCGTAACTCATCCCGGACCCAAATGGTACGTGTTAAGTCACCATTTGAGTTTGGTGCTGGCCCATGTCCCACAGAGTTTCCTCCCTTTAGCAGGTTCAGAACCGTTGCCCAGATTCCTGGGATTGGCCCCTCCCCCACCTCCGTTTGGTGTCCCCACAGGCTGGAATCCGGCACTCCCCCCCCCCCGGTAGGGTCGTCCGAACAATACGGGACTTCCTCTAGTTACGGTAGAGGTACACCGTACATTACCAGAGCCAATGACTGATGTAGACCGTCTGCTCAAGGCAGATATTGTCATTTGGAAGCCGTGTCTCCCCTGGTAGGCGCGCCCAAACAATACGGGGCTACCTATCTTTTACGTGTTTAGGTACCACGTACACGTTGTAGCAAAGCTACTTGTCCGAAACCCAATGGTACGTGTAGGCCACCATTAGAAGGGACACCCACGCCCTTCCTCGGTAGGGCCGTTGAAGCAATAAGGAACTACCTCTTATTACGGTAGAGGTACACCGTACATTACCATACCCAATGGCTGATGTAGACTGTCTACCTTTAAAGACAATGGCCATTTAGGAGCGGCGGCTCCCCTGGTAGGGTCGTGTGCCCCTGCACCCAGTGAATGTGTAAGCCTGGGACGAAGTAACGACCCACTTCCTCAGCACTCCTGAGGTACGAGTATCCGGACCCAAGAGAACGCATAGTACTCTCTTTGAGGACAACCTAGATCATCCTCCCGGTAGGGCACTCGATCCGCCCACCCAGGACACACCAGCTACCCACTCTTTCATACGTGTTGGGGCACCACGTAGCCTTATCTCCCGGACCCAAGGGCACGGCTTAGTTGTCCATTTCGGGGGATACCCGAGGGCTCACCCCCGCCGGTAGGTACAGCAGTCAAAACTACCTACCCCACTGAGGACGTGATGGGGTCACACGTACTCTCCCAGATCCAATGGCACGAGTTAGTCGCCCATTTCGGAGGATAGGCAAGCCTCACCTCCGCCGGTAGGTTGTTATCCTGATTTGCACCGACAACTAAATAATCGTTGCCAGCTTTTAGCACAGGATAGACAAGAGGGAAGCGTGTTTCGACGCTGCTCCCGAAACCCTATCTCCCCCTGAGGGTTACCGAGCCACCACAAGGCATGTGACCCGGCCATACACAGGGGGTCCCTCCCCTTTCTCAGCACTGGCTTGGGACCGGCCACGGTCCTTAATTTTTTATTTCCGAATTTCTTTGGACTCACCCCCTCAAATGGTTTCCCAAGCGACCTAAAATTTGAATCCGATTACAGTATATATGGAAAAAATTTGGAATAAACTCATGTAATTTAGAAACGGATAAAGGGAATGTGAAGATACCTTGGATAATAAAAACAGAGAAAGAAACATACCTAATTTTGTATAGTACTGTCATAGTGGCCATCTTGAAATCGTCCATCTTGTATTCAGGTCAAAATTTTCAAATAGAAAGAGGATCATGTGACATATCGTTTCGAGGTAGCGTTTTACTAGAAGCAGAAATCTGGCACTATTTTAAAGATAGCTTTAGTCGAGTAAGAATTATTACCTGTGATAAGATTTCTTCTTTTCAGAGGTAATAATTCTTACACAACTAAAAGTAAAGACATGAGTTTGGCGCGAAAAGAACGAAAGGGATTCAAAAGAAAGAAGAACGCGAAAGAAAATGCACTTCTGAAAATGATTTGTTTGAACTTTATACACCAAAAGACATGGAGCAGTTCAAGCAATGAAGAGGAAACCCCAGCTGAGAATGTTAGAGAAAATGTAAATATGGATGCGTGTGTGCCCGGACCCTTCAAGAGATGTAAAAGCGGAAAACTAATTTTATTATTCAAAGACTAATTTTATAACTTTGTTGCTCCTGATCGATAAAAGATCACTGATAGAGCAACAATACATATTCTGATAGCGGCGACAAAAGCATTAGGCCATAATGTAGAGGAACTAGTAATAAATAGGTTTTCCATTCACCGATACTGACCAGGGATGATATCGAAACTGCACCTTGAATTGGGAGACATTCTATATATTTCCTAATAGGACTTCTCGAGCAAGTTCCAAAACAGGTGTTTGTTTCTTGCCCGGAAGTGACCCCGCCTTTGCAGGGGCTAGAATATATAGAACGTTTTTTTTACCTATTTTCTATAGCAGGTGTACATAAGGTTCGTTGCTACCCCTAAAAGTTGACACCTGTGCTAAAACGGCAAAACACATGTTTCATCATTGTAAACGCATAATTTAACGAAGTGAAAATATTTGCCCCAGGGTCTCCGCAGGGTCCCAGGTGGGGTCCAACTCAAAATTAGTAATTGAAAAGAGGGGCAAGTAGCATATCGTTTGAAAGCTAGTGTTAAAAGAAAAACGATAACAGAAGTCTCACAGCTCTAATCAAACTCTGTGCGAAATGGCGGATGATTCAAAATTTGAAAACAGTCTGCAGCTAACAGTGCATGGCCACCACTAGAATTCCAAAACTGTGATACAGGTGTCAAAATTCTAAAATACTTGTTTCATTATTTGAAAAGTGCCTTTTATCGAAATGATAATGTTTACCCCAGGGTCCCCGCAGGGTCCCAGGTGGGGTCCAACTCAAAATTGGCAATTGAAAAGAGGGGCACGTAGCATATCGTTTGAAAGCTAGTGTTAAAAGAAAAACGATAACAGAAGTTTCACAGCTCTAATCAAACTCTGTGCGAAATGGCGGAAGATTCAAAATTTGAAAACAGTCTGCAGCTAACAGTGCATGGCCACCACTAGAATTCCAAAACTGTGATACAGGTGTCAAAATTCTAAAACATGTGTTACAGTATTTAAAACGTGCAATTTATCTAAATGAAAATGTTTGCCCCAGGGTCCTCGTAGGGTCCCACATAGAGTCTACCTCGAAATTTTCATTTGGAAAGGCTTCAAAAAGTATATCGTTTATAAGCTATCGTTCTTCAACTTTCCGACGACCCATCTGGTAGAAGCAGTGTAGAAGACACGGCTCCGTCGAATGTTGTTTGGTGAAGCTTGGCTTTTGTTCTGTTCTATGTGTGAGAGCCACGTAATTCACACGCCACAGTCGTAGCAACGTGGTAGCTGCCAGCTGTCAGGACTGTATCTTTGTTATGCAGGTATGAGGGTCATATGCGTGACGATCACTCTACGGCGTGATAGTGAGGCTTGAGTGTCACGTGGAGTGTGCGGCCATGCTATTCATGAAGAAGTGATAAAAGCACAGTGGTTGGAGACACCAACTGCACTGAATAAAACTCTTCTCCATGCAGTGTTCGTCGTCCGGAATCCAAAATGTCGAAAAAGCTGGATCATCCTTTGTATGGACACTGAAAGACAAGTCTCTCACTGACTGGTAGCTAAAATCATCAGGAAGGTCGATGTATCCACATTTGCCGAAAGCGTACTTGATCATATCTTGGAATCTGGGTGATTCCAACTGATTTCGTGTTACCCCAATCAAGTGAGCACTGGAATACCGATTTGTCATGTCTAGCTTGTCTCCAAATGCTTCATTCCGAACATGCTTGTGGGCACGCTTCACCATCATTTTTCTGTAGAGAATGTATCCCACATCGAATGGCTGTCCATAGAAAGTACAGCTTGGAGTGATTGTTCCTGGATGTAAGTCAGGACACTCTTGATACAAGTCCGGATCTCTCATGATGGCTGCGTCGTCCTTCAACAAAAGACACGGAGTTCCAACGTCTCGAACAAGATGTGGCAGGTATTCCTTGAATATTGCCTTTGTCATCATTCCTGACTTGTTGACTCTGATTATGACTCCATGGATCTGAGGGATTTTACATTGGACGCTTGATCCAAATTTCCCGGATGGTTCGCGGAGCACAATGACAGTCGGGCCCACGGGCTTTCCGAATCGCTTCCTGGACTGTGTAAGAATGTGTCACTTTTGATTCGCATTTTACTTGAGTTTCGACATTTTTTACTCCACGTTGAGTTAGAGTTCGTGGTGTTAGTAATTCATAATTGAATCCACTTTGAACAAAATTCACAATTTGATCAAGGTTTTAGTTATCCCCTTCAATCTCCCGCCTGATTTGTTGAATGTAGCTGTCGAATTCGTTTGAACGTTCCAGTGCTTTTGTTCTGGCTGCAATTGTCATGATTTTTGTGATTTTCCTGGAACCCCAGTTCATTTCTCTCAATAGTCGTCGGATTCAGAATCGGGATGCCTTGAAAACAGTAACCCCTAGCTTCCGCGATTGTTCCAAGGCTTCCACGGCAATGCCTTCTTCAGTGATCCTGAAAAAATTCGGAGCAGCGCGTTGATTTTTGCACCATGCTTTGACAGATTCTCGGAGTTCTTCTAGCTTGGTCCGCTTGAATGCATTGTCCAGGAATAGTTTCATCCGAATGATGTCACTTGAACAGATGTCAACTCTTGCTACACGTTTCGCATCCTTGAGTTTGCGACCACTTGATGCGTTGTTATGAGCTGCTACAGTATCCCTCAATTTCGTTTCACTCCATGATCTCCAAAATGTGGTTTCCTGAAAAGGATTTGGGTCCAGGTAATCGTAATCAGGATCGCCTTCGGTGCCCGAAGCAGTTCGTTGTTGACTTGATGTCGTGTCCAAAAGCAGGAATTGAGTAATATCTTCGAACGTAACATAATCGCCTACGGTCATTGTAATGCCCTGGAGAACAGAATTTGTCACCATAAACTTTATGAGCTTGTGAACCTTCTTTGCAATCTAGAAAATCAATTTTCTAGATGTAAGTCAACGTTATTGCAAATTGACTAACATAACTTTTCATTCAAGATAATCACAGGCTATAAGTCCGGGTTGCTGCAGGGGCGGATCCAGGACCAACTTCTGGGGAGGGGGGCGGTGGATTGTCATAATGCTACTTTTAAGGGCTTCAAACTCTGGGATGGATTTTATTTATATATATAAAACAATAAAGTTTCCTCTTTTGGGGGGGGCGATCGCCCCGATCGCCCCCCCCCCCTGGATCCGCCCCTGGATTGCTGGCTTTCTAAATTCGTCATTGCAAACGTTCAATGTATAGAAATGAAAACATATGTCCTGGAGTCCGTATATGAGGGCAGCGGTCAAACTACACATTTTCAAATGGGTTGAGTAGTATTTTCTTTCAAAGTTTCCCAAAACAGACAGCATATGGAACCAATCTTTCGTCTCTACGCCAATCCTGTGCAAAATGGTGGGGTGTTTACACTACGTCTACATGCTGAATCTTAAAGTTTATGACCACCTCTTACACCTAAAGCTTTGAAACAAATGTCGAACTATGTGGTTCTTCGCATCAAAACGACACTTGTAAATGCAAAACAGCCACGTGGTCTAGATCTTTCTAGATCGCTTCTTCCAGACGGGCTGTCGGTAAGTTGTAGCGGGATGGCTTTCAAACGATATGCTACGTGCCCCTCTTTTCAATTGCCAATTTTGAGTTGGACCCCACCTGCGACCCTGCGGGGACCCTGAGGTAAACATTATCATTTCGATAAAAGGCACTTTTCAAATAATGAAACAAGTGTTTTAGAATTTTGACACCTGTTTCACTGTTTTGGAATTCTAGTGGTGGCCATGCACTGTTAGCTGCAGACTGTTTTCAAATTTTGAATCTTTCGCCATTTCGCACAGAGTTCGATTAGAGCTGTGAGACTTCTGTTATCGCCTTTCTTTTAATACTAGCTTTCAAACGATATGCTATTTGCCCCTCTTTTCAATTGCTAATTTTGAGTTGGACCCCACCTGGGACCGTGCGGAGACCCTGGGGCAAATATTTTCACTTCGTTAAATTATGCGTTTACAATGATGAAACATGTGTTTTGCCGTTTTAGCATAAGTTTCAACTTTTAGGGATAGCAACGTACTTTATGTACACCTGCTATAGAAAATAGGTCAAAATGTTCTATATATTTTAGCCCTGCAAAGGCGGGGTCACTTCCGGGCAAGAAACGAACACCTGCTTTGGAACTTGCTCGAGAAGTCCTATCAGGAAATATATAGAATGTCTCCCAATTCAAGGTGCAGTTTCGATATCATCCCTGGTGAGAGAAACTTCGAAGGGAAGTTGCATAAAACCACAAAAAACAATTTCAGAAGTGCATCAAGTGCGTTAGTTGTGCATTGCAACGGAAAACTACTGCCGAATTTGACTGGCAGAGAGGCTGCTGACAGGTATCAATAATTATTACAGGAGATGGTCATCAGAGGCTAATTGGTGTTCCCATTTTGTCATCATAAAGAGAAGAACATATTACTTCTATTATAGTACATTCGCCTGAAGAATGGAACTTGGTAAAGTCCGTGCAGGCAGTTTATTGTGACACTACCAGAGTTGGCGTGGGTCAATGAAAACTTGACCCACGACCCACTGACCCACCACCCACCATGACCCACGGCCCACTCTGACCCACCACCCACCATGAACCACTCTCATCCACTTTGACCTACTCTGACTCACCAAAATCCTTCGTCATCAACTCTGAACACGATCCACGACCTCTTCTGAACTAACTAAAGAGTTTACACTTGTAATAAAACAAGACTGTGAAATTGTCACTAATCGGAGTTTGAATTTCTAGTCAATCGCTCAAGCACCACTCTCTTACAATAACGGTGGATCTGACCTTTACGATATAAAATGGTAAAGTGTTTGTGAGTGAGGGAATTGAAACAGTTCGAGGTGGGGGGAAATTAGTGTATGCCTAAAATCAGGAGCGTCATTTCAGATTTTGCTTGGGGGCCAAGACCCCTTGATATAAGTAAAATTTCGCATTTTTCTCTGATTTACTACTATTCTATTGATAAAATCTATATACATCTCAAACTCAGGGGGGGCAAATGCCCCTCCCTTCCCCCCTAAATGACGCCCCTGCCTAAAATATACTTGTACTAAGAGAGTATTTTTGCACCTGTTAATTTCTGAACGCATTCCACAAGAAACTTCTATTCGCAGGAAAATACCCCTGTACAATATGGAAAAGGTTATGATTTCTCAGTTCACAGTATTTTTCTCACAAAAGACTTGAAAAATCAGTTTTTCATAGTGTATAAAGGTGCTCGGGTACCCTATGTGAGAGCATCTCCATAAAGTATGCTCATAATTGTAATTTGTGTAATCACTAAAACACCACGTTAAATTTAAGTTACAAATATGCATAATTGCAATTATTATGAATATTTATTCAAAATTAGTTTACCTAAAGCAAAGAAGAGAGTTACTAAAAAGTAGGTACAAAGTTGAATAACACAAATAAGCCATTAGTAATACAAGTATACATTTTCCGTAACTCGTAATTTTCCACCTTAAAACAAATCTGAAATCGGATTTATTTCCTGTTAGTAACTTTTTGGCGGTAGGCCTAAATCATCCGCAGTGGAATGATGTCCATCCTTCAGCCAAGAAATAACTAGCTCGTCTACTTTGAGCTTGTCTAGCGGTGGGCCATTAACATTGATGAGCAACAAGTTAGACAATGTTTGAGCACTTAATGTATTTCTAATATCAGTCATCTGTAAATTCATAAGGGGAAATCCCCGTTCGCACTCTGTCATGGAAATTGATAATACTTGTACCCGATTTCTGCAACTTCTCATCGACAATCTACTTGTTAGACTTAAGTCTGATAACGATTTTTCTCGGTCAGTTTTGAAATACTCAGCAAGAAATATCATCTCTCTATCGCCATACAACATCTTTTCCATATCGATCATGTCAGTTGGCAATGTTGACCCATGTAGAACAGAAACTTCATCTACTACGCCTTTGATAGGAAATCTTGTGAATAAATTATCAATTAAAGCCTGATAAACTGATGATTTCTTATTTGTTTATAAATTTAATTTTTGTAATTACACATGAAGGTTTGATACCATTACCAAGTTCCTTCCCCTGTCTAGAAAGCGAAAGCGAACGAGGTTTCTCGAAAGTATTCAGAGGTGAATGGGAATTTCCCTCCTTCTTCAACTTCAATTACCACACTGCTGTTTGCCATGTGCCAAATTACGATGAATTTCAGTTAAATTATCATAGTATAATTATTTCCTTGTTGAATTATCAATACTTTTCAGTGGAAAAAAGGATGAAATTTCAAAGTTCCAAATCAAAGTAAGTAGACCAACGTAAAGGAAAAAAAGTGTAAAATTTTCCATACAATTATGCGTACAATCCAAACTTCAAATTTCCGTGTAGTTAAGCTTACAGTACAAATTTTATGTCTATTTTTCTCACAACTTTATGGGTTGATTGCCCTGTGCTGTGAGTGCTCCATATAATAAACATAAGCTTCAGCAATTATTGTAGCAGAAAGCAATGGATATATGAAGCCAAGCACTGTATTTTTTTTGTTTCTGATTTTTTTTTTAAATAACATCGATCGTTTTCGATCATTTTTACAAACCAACTCACTACCAATTTACCATATATAGAAAGTGCCCCTCCCCCCACATAAAGGAGAATTTTAAAAACTGCTAGGACACATTCTGTTTATTTTCAATAGAGAGTTAATACACTGAATTTCAGCTCCGTAAGTTTAACGGCTTGCGAGATACTCATTTTGTTTCGCAAAAATTCGGATCCTCACTACCTCCTTAGGATATTATGCATTATAATAAAAAAACATCCCAATTTGGATTAAGGCCTAACTATATACCAAAAGTAATTTCATTTGACTTTGCAATTTGACCGTGATGATCAGGCACACATAGTTACATTCAATTTTTTATAAATAATTTATATATTACAGTGATTTTTCCAGTAGTTAGCTCTAAAAACCCACAGGTCTCGAAAGCCAAGTTGTAGTGTAAGTCCTATTGCTATTATTACTATTAAAAATATCAATATCCAAAAGTGCCCGAAGTTCTTTTTTCACTTGGTTAGATATACTCACCTCAGGTAAGTAGACAGAAACAAGTGGAAAAGAAAGGGAAATGAAGGTCTTGAAAGTAAAACGGAGACAAATTTACCAGTCTTAAGAAGATACTCTCTACAATGCAGTGAGCAGAGAGGGTCAGTAGATCATACTGAGTCGGTGGGTTGCAGTGGGTCACGGTGGGTGGTGGGTCACAGTGGGTCACATGCTGTTGACCCACGATCCACTGATCCTCTCAGAAAACTTGACCCACTGACCCACTCCATCTCTGGGCACTACTCCCTGCAATATAGGTCATATCAACGGTGCTTGCATTTTGCTAGAGCAGTTGCTCAAAAATAACCTTCTATACCTTCCTTGTAGACACTACATTTATGAATTAGTTTTAAAATGTGTATCTGATAAGTGTTGTGTTTCGTTCGCATCTAGACCGGACGTTCTCCTATTGAAGTGTTTTCATAACGAGTGGTCTAAAATAGATTGCACTAACTTTATCCCAGGAATTGATGATGATGCTGTAACGAACAATATTTCCAATGTAAGAAATGAAGTGTTGAATTTTACTATCAAACTTGTAGAAGCAGGACACCACAGAGACAATTACAGGGAATTTTTAGAACTGACCATCATATTCTTTGGTAGCATACATCCTTGAGGAGTTTTCTTTCGTTTGTCTGGAGCAATTCACCATGTAAGGTGGATGGGAAAAGCAATCTATTGTTTAAAAATATTTCTCTTTCGCCAACAATTTCGTTTAAGAGGCCTTATCACATGTATCTCATGTAAAATAATAGTGTCTAGGGCGCTTTTGTTCCACATTTCGATTATATTTTATCTATTTGAAGATATCACATAATTACTGTAAAATTAGCGATATTTTAATTTCGCTGTGATAAGGCCTCTTAACGAAGCAAATAGAAACGGGTCTTCGGAGAGTATGCATTTTCTGATACGAGTATATGTTCAAGCCTGGCTTAAATGTGATCAAGCATCCCAATCACCATTACAAGACCTGCAATTTTTTAAAGTTTTTTTTTATAGTTATAGACAAATAGATGCTGAATTATCTGAAGTTGCTCTTTCTAAATTTTCACGCCAACTTTGATATTTGATGGAGGAACACGTAGCATTGGGGTCTTTTGATGATGGAGTTACCATAATGGAAAAACAAAAAATGGTTGAAAGAATTAAAACTATAAGGGGAAACCGTGAAGCAGCAAAGAGGCTTGACGGCAGAGATGATGCCATAAAAAGTTTTGTGAAAAAAGAAAACAGTGATTTTGTTACAACAAACACGCAAGTTTTCCTCGAGAGATTTAAAATACCCAAAGGGTTTCTTGAATGTGGTCCGATTACATGGCCAAATATTAATGACTATATTCAAGGAAAGACAATAGTTAAATTTATCCACGTAACAAACGGTGCTGCAGAATGGGGAGTGTAACTAATAGAAGATTACAACAACGTTCTTACGAAAAATGAGGAGCAGAAACAGTTTCTTTTGCAGATAGTGAAGGCCCACAGACCATCTTTCCCTAGATGCGACAAAAGTGAACTATGTAGCAAATAAGATTCATAACTTACCAAAAAGCTACTACATCAATAAGGGATATTTCAATTTCTTCCAAGTTATAATTTTTCTTTTTCCTCATAATACTCTATGAATCATCTTGATGTAAAAACTTATTTGTAGTTTAAAGCGAAACAAGCAGTTTGCTTCAGTTTATGTAAAAGACTTCCAAAATTCTTACAAATCTGTGTTCTATAACTACAATAAAATAAAATTATATCGAAGCATGTTGTTTTTCACATGTAATAAATCTTACATTAATATAGGTAACTTGAAAATAATACCAGATTTGTGCTTCTAGTGAAATGCTACCTCAAAAAGATATGTCACATGATCCTCTTCCTATTTAAAAATTTTGACCTGAATTCAAGATGGCGGACTTCAAGATGGCCGCCATGATAATGCTATACAAGATTAGGTTGGTCTCTTTCTCTAGTTCCATTATCCAAAATATCTTTCCATTCCCTTCGGACGTTTCTAAATTACAAGAGTTTATTCCAGCTTTTCCCCATATACTATGTATTGTAAACGCGTTCAAAATTTAGGTCCTTTGGGGAATCATTTAAAATTATTCAATGAATCTAATTTTACTCCTGGCTTAATTTGGTCCCATATGGAACCATTTTAGGGGGTAAGTCCAGGTCCAGGACCACTCATATATATATATATATATATATATATATATATATATATATATATATATATATATATATATATATATATATATATATATATATATATATATATATATATATATATATGGATATATGGATTGTCTACAAATCTGAACTTCTTTTGTTATCTGCAAGTTGTCTGGTTTAGTTATTATATATCCTGCATTCAGTTTGTATCCGCAGGCACCTTCTGAACGTAACGAACGAGCACAAGCTAAATGATTTGATCAATTGCATTATAAAAAAAACTAAATCTAATAATTGATACAGATTATTGTGTTGTTAATAACATCTTCAGAATTCTTTTATATAAATTTCTTTATTTTACAATAATTACATTGACTATACAAAAGCCCCTTTGAAATTTTAATGACATTGTACTCAATAAAAACAAACAACTAATATACAAATGAAAAATGTATGTTAGGGTAGTTTTCTATATGGTATCTAATATGGTTGAATATGAGAATATCTGTGGTCAGAAATACATGTTATTTGTAGAGTAGGGAGTAACAGATTTTCTTAAGAACACTCACAAATTGACAAATATTTTATGCAATAATAACCCAACTCGTATTAGCAGCCAAATATCTAAGTATGCATTTTAAAATATTCTAAATTTTAAAAGTTAATACATACAGTTAGGCAGTAAAAATATAAAAATTCCAAGAATCCGCATAAAATTTTGAAATAAGCTTTAAATATTTTTATTTTTTAGGCTTGAAACTTTGTAACTATCCAAATAAGTAAATAAAAAAGGTAATTATGCATCTGACTTGTGTATTGTATGACGTTCACCTTCCCTAGATTGAGGTGTGCCCAAATGCATTGCAAGTTTAACCAGTCACAAGTCTGTTTGGGCCCCCACGGAAGTGCGTGTGGTAAACCACAAAACATTCGTGCACGTGTGAAAATTTTGAATAATTCCGCGCAACGACCGAAAAGAAAGAAAAAAAGAGAATTTGAAAAGGTTGTTATGTCTACTTTTGGGTTCCCCTCAAACGTTATCTGTACCATTTCACTTTCTGTCAACCTTTTCTCTGTAATCATTACAAATCCTTGTTTACTGAATCTACATCTAGAATATATATATTTCTAAATTTGTTAATTTTCTACCATTCGCTTTGACACGAAGGAATTAGTATTAAAAAATTCTATATCAAAGGATCTCACAGTCATCATAAAAATGTTGTTTCATCATAATGCCTATAGAGTCGAAGCATCACCTTTCCTATTTTGTCTATTATTTCGTTCCGTCACTCGGCCTTTTTATGTTTTTTTATAACCAATTTCAACGTTCACCACTTTGGCTCCTTTTCTAAACTACTTTTTCACTCAAATAATCCAAAATTTTCATATTTCACCAAAAAATGTTCACAACGATAAAAACTATGTCATCGAGTATGGATGCTGCTTTATAAGACATCTTGCTCACAAAGATGACGGAGATTGGCTGATAAATTTCGACAACAATAAGATGAGCAAATCATGATTTAAGATGAAAAGTACTGACCAATTAAGTTTTAACACCTGATAACTCTTCTTTTACGTCAGATGATGCATGAAGAAGAAAGCAATGTTCGATCCAAAGGAATGTTTGAAAATTAATGTTAAAGATGGCCGAACATATAGAATTTAGAAATTACTAAAATTTACGAAGAAAATTATAAAATTCTTATAGATGACTTCTAACTGCAAAATTCGATAGGAAAACGTTCTGAAGACATTAAAAATATTGAAATACGGAATTTTTATCACGAGAAAATCATAAAACATAGGAAAACATACAAAAAGGACATAAAATTAATATACTACAATTCACGACCTAACCTAACCTAACCAAGATACACCATTTTTTCTTGACACTAAATACGACCAAATCAAAAATTACAGTAGAAAATACACTTCTACCTACAGTCCTAATTTTTATATTATATAGGGTGATCCAAATTTTACCGCAACATGATACCTGACATGTCGGAAGGTATCAACTTAATCATCTCACACACTTATCTTTGAGAAAATAAAAACATTATTGGAACGGTTATGCCGTACTTTATATGCAGACTATTATTAAAATTTGTCATTTTCTATTTGCTCATGATCAGGCTGTACATTTATGTAACACAAAAATGGATTTAAAAATGTTAAACTTCATATTTGATTCAAGGAATGCCAGAAAATTAAATCTAAATTTGTATAAAAAGAAACAATCAGAAAAAGAAACGCTATTTCAGACTTAACTTCAATTTAATCCTTAACAGGAGACTGAGAAACGTCATCCAAGACAAAGAGAGCCCTATAACCAATAAGTAGAAAGCTGCTTGAAGGTGTTGCAAAGATAGTTTGACTCCAGAATCGAAATCATATGGATCCTTGCAACCAAATATGCGTTGCATTTTTCTCACATAACGTTGAGACCATTTGCCAATAATTCCACCAAAATGAAGTCGTTTTATGAGTGTTGTGAAGTATGATATGTATGGAGATGATTTTGGAGTAGCGAAAGATATTAATTGCGTTCCAAGTACCTCGTCTACGAAATGGTATGTATCACAGACAGGTAGATGCTTTCCTTCCAGATTACCGATTGCATATTCTAAGTTGACTTTAGGGCCTATTAATGCAAAATTTCCATCTGCTGCCAAGTGTGCTATACGTCTAGGCAAGTCACTTTCCTCATGGAACCTTTCGAGCAGGCATGAAAGTACATAATCTAATTTATCATCTAACAGTTTTTGAACAGCAGCCAATCCATATATCGGAATGTTTGCATCTACTAATTCTCTCAAAGTGTTGATACCTGCTTGATATTTTGGAACAGTAAGGTCAGACACAAGTCTGCCTTGAAAAAGGACTGTGATAATCAAACTGAAGTATGTCCACAAAAAGAAGAGAATTCTGAAAGAAGTATTAATTGGTTGTGGTACAGACATACCTAATAAGACGCATAAATGTTTTAAGGTAATGTTCATTAAACTTTCCTTTCTCCTCGTCGAAGATTTTATATTTACGAAGACCCATAGTACGAAACAGAAACAACAGAATAATCCCACAATTGACAACCACATTTCCTTATCGTAAACATTGATCAAAGATCTCCAGTGTGGTACTTTTTTTGCCTTTCTAACCAATACAGAGTAAGATTGCATTGCGATTACAATAGAGAAGGCTACATCTTGAAACCTCTCTGCTGTCACCAAGAATGAACAGTATCCTAAATCAACGCGATTTTCAACGATATCCTGTATCACACCTTCAGACCATGAACCATTCTCTAACTTTCTTGCTGTAATTGGTCCTCGATGAATTATCTTAGGAACTACAGAAAAATTCATTTTATCAGCTAATGTTCGAAATAATGTCATGAAAATACCATCAGTTTGTACGTTGCCTGAAGAATCTATTATGTAATGAAATGTAGGCATAAGACTATAATTAAAATTTGATGTAGTAAGTTTATAACCATACAAGTTCACGAGCTTCCTATGATAAAACTCATCTCTTAATATCATGTTGAAATTATCGTTTACATTTGCAACTCTGATACTTTTCAAATTCGAAAATGGATTATGCCACTTCATGAGTACACATACGGGATCATCTTTCAAATACTTCCAGTTAGTATTCTTGTCCTTACAAGAAATTGGAGCCATGAACAAGACATTAAGCATTTGGACTTTCCAACATGAATCTAACAACTTATTAAACTTCTGCTGTATTTTTCTTGTTGCATTAGATATTGATACAAACACAAAATTCGCTGTATTACCTCCTTCAAAAAATCCATGCTTACTGAAAAGTTCGTCCTTCAAATATTTTTCGTTTTCAAATAGCACAATAAATAAATCACTCTTTGGCAACGATCGAGTATTTGAAAGTTTCATTTGACTTTTCGAGTTTGTTTCGCATCTACTTCTGATTAGAGTTGGTAGTTTTGTTATTTCATATATCTTTGTCACAACATAATCTGTAAGGTGGTTACTTGTTAAATCTGCATACGTTATTTGTTTCGTGCCAGGCAATACTTCCAGATACAATTTACTAAGATAAATAGATAGACTGCTGATAATATTTATATTCTTTGATATATTATCAAGGTTTCCTGAAAGTCCTTGTCCTGATATTACAGAAATAGTACTACATATCAAGATGATATTTAAAATTTTACAACTTTCCATTGTAATTCCGATTTGGCGCTCTCATTAAATCCTCGTTTCTTTTTTTCAACAATTCAGGAAAAATCTGAAAAATAGGTTTAGTAGTAATTATAATTTTTCAGCAAAATGAGAATATGAAATACTATACTAAAATTCGAGTATATACTTTTAACTAGGTCAATGGTTCTGAACCTAATTCCTATTACGGCTCCCATTTTGTCATCACGTCCTCTTGCCAGTGACCCTCTTATAATTACTGGTTTGTAATAAGTTGGTGTGGGAATTTTAATATACCTATTGCGGAGATCTCACGATAACCACCTATTTCTATAATAGTAGAATCTATTTCTTGTATATAGTGGATATAATAACCTCCCTAAAAGCAAATGGATTAAACCAAATTTGATCAGTTCATTCATATTGCAAATATTGAATCAGATCCATCATACAGTTTCAAAATGGAGGCCGTTTGAAACTTTTAAAACCTCATAACCCCTTGATTTTGGGTCATATGATCAAGAATCTAAGATGCTTAATTTTGGTTTTAAAAAGTCTTGGACAGCTATCAAAAAAGTTATTGAGTATTTTAAATGACTTGATATTGTGCGTCACGAAGATTGAATCGGACATTGCTGCACTAGTGAAATCACGTCATGCTCAAGTTTCTCATTAGCTTTCAATTTTAATTGTATTTCAATATGCAGGTTTTGTTATATTTATATTTTTTCTGGTATTTCAATATGCAGTTCTCATTGGTTTTATATAATACCTCTTTCATTTAAATTGATTTTAAAACAAATCTGAACATGTTGAAAATGTTTAGTAGAACTATTAATATTTCTTGTTGTTCTTAACAATATGTATAAAAATAAAAAATATGCCTATCAGAACAAAATTCAAAATATTTTAAAATATTTTCCAGTATTAGATTCTAATTACATTTATCTCTTCCGCTTATCTTCGCAAACCCCATGAAACTCTCTCGCGATTCTCCTAGGATCCCCCACGTTGAGAACGCTGACCTAGGTAAATGACACAATAACACTATTCAGTAACAAAATTTGACATAGATATATTGTAAAAATAAAGGATACACTTCCAATTAAATCGGAGCATTTTGGAGAAAACCATTCAACACATACAGAAGACTTACAATTCTAGTGGGTTCGCATGTTGTTGGACTGGTGGGTTCTTAAAATATTAAGGACAAAAATCTATATTTTAAAAAAATAACTAAACAAATGCTAAAGGTTTCAAATCGATAATAAAACTGAATATCAATCCTTTCGATTGACTAAAGACAAATTGTTGTAGTTAGTGGAAAACTTAGTTTCAATAATTAAATACATTAATTTTAAACTTACTGCAAGAGATGTTTTCAAAGTCAAAGGTAGGTTTTATACTTTATTTTTCAAACAATTTTTTTCATTTAGAAAGTATTTTCTATTCTTAAAACAAAATAAATAGGCAAAGCTAGTTCGACGTATTCATTATAGACATTTTCTTGCATTAATGGAAAATTCAGTACTACTGTCGTCTCTTTATTATATCTTTATACTTTTCTTTAAAATAATAAATGAACTAAATATAATGTGTAAGTTTGAATGTTTATGACGAAATGTTTAGAAAGAAAGAATATTAATATTTTTATCTCTTCTTTGATTCCCTCAACATATTCGTCATTCATTTTTCTTGCAATTTTAATAAAACCTTGAACTTTAAAAAGTTTTTATTAATTCAATCGTATTCTTATAATATGGTTTCTTCTTATTCAGATCAAATTCAGTAGCTACATTAGTAGTTTGTGATTGCGGATAATTTGTAAGCGTATTACTTACTGTGTACATAGTACAGAAATTAAAACAAACAAAAAAATCAGCAGTAGAATACAACGATAACGCTCGTTGTATATTGTATGTTTCGATAGTAATCAGGGCAGGAGTGCTCAAGCACTAGCCGAAAAATAGAAGAAGAAGAAGAAAAAATAATGTAAGTTATATTCTGTAGATTAATCAATATATTTTTGTTAGTACGTTGCTAGCCGTTATCAAGGAAATGTTTATATAATTGTGTGAGCCGCCATAATAGTTAGGCGCATAATGTTGAATTACGATGTAAAACAAGCTATTCTTGTCAAATATAGTGCTCTGCAGGCCCGTATCCCGGGGGGTCTAGGGGAGGCCGGGCCCCACCTAAATTTTTACTGGTCCCCTCTAAAATTTTTACGGTAGGCTTGCAAATGAACTATAATATGGTTGGATCGCCCCCCCCCCCTACATTTTTGGGCTGGCTACCGGCCTGGTGATCTGTACTTTCTAGACTAGTGTATGTTTCTTCAAACTCTTTTTAATGTCCATAATAATTTAAAATACATGAAAATATACGAACCAACTGATGCATAGTGTGGTTATAGGAACCTATCGCTAATGTGATTAAACAGTAACAACAAATTCTTATGATCACATATCAAGTATTTTCTTTTCTTTTTTAAATAATAAATGTTCATATTTTACTTATTCATTTTAATTAGCTGATAGTCTTAACTTTATCATATAAACATATCAATAACTTTAATATCGAAAGAAATATAACAAGTTAGTGTACCTGCAGAAATTTAGATTTTTGGGCTTTCGGCATCTATGGCCATGTTAGCCCGTCACGTTTGAGGGATGACGTCCCTCGGCGAGCACACTATCAGGGGACAGGGAAGGAAGGAAGAAAGGATTGAGGAAGGACAGAAGTGGCCTGGGACCTACATATCAGGTACCACGCCGGCATTTGCCTGGTGTGATGAGGAAAACCCAGGAAAACCTCATCCAGGATGGCTGACCTGAAAAAGCTTTTCACACTTTTTCGACCGAGTGCCCCACCGGGAATCGAACCCGGGACCGCTCTCACCAAGGGCGAGAGAGTTAGCGACTACGTTACGCGGGACCACTGGTGTGCCTACAGTGTCTGTAGGTTTTTAATTTGCAGCCTGTGATCCTGTGATTATTTGTGATCCTGTTAGTTTAAATTTAATAGTTTTTGAAACTCACTTAATAAATTAATTTGCCTGTTTGCTTTTCAAGAAATTCAGTACTTATTTTTATATTTTGCGAATGTGTGATAGCCAAATCATTTTTATGTAATAAATGTCTTTTAGGATACATTACCGTATTTTTTCTCAACTTTAATAACAACAAAAGTATCTTCAGTTTCTTATAAATTTAATGAAAATACCTGAACAAAGTACAACTCACTGTATTATGGCATTGGGCCACCTTTCTTCCTCAGAACGAACAATTCTGATGGGATGTGGAATGAAGTCATAGCAGTCGTGAATGGTAGTAAATGCAATAGTACAGCACTCATTGCAGAGTAGAACAATTCTTCCTTGCTCTTATCTCCCCTATTCTTAATGAGTTCGATTGGTGCATTATCTATCCTAGTTGCCTTTCCATTCCTAATCTCGGATATAGCTTTTTCAAACTCATCCCGAAAAATACTAAACCCTTTATCATTCTCGTCTACTTCATTTTCTACTTCGACATCTAGGTCACACAATCTATCCCTACTCTCATATAAGTCCTCAACACATTCCTTCCATCTTCGTAAGACTTCATTTCTTTCCTGACTACCTTCCCATTCTAATTTTCTACAGCTGTCGTAATACCCCTTATTTCCTCATACGTTTTATAGATTTCACCTCCTTTTATATTTCCTCATACTTCCCAACTCTTTCTAATTCTTCTACGTCCTCACATTTTCTTTTGTAAAACTCTTTCCTTGCTCTGTCTGTTTCTTTTCGTAACTCGATGTTTAACTTTCTCTACATCTTTCTACACTTCTGTATCAGCATGTTTCCACGTCTTTCTTTCCCTTATTTTCTGCAACATCTGTTCTGTAATCCGTGGTTTCTTAGCTGTTTTGTGTTTGTGGTAACCTATCCCTTCTTCTGCAGCCTGCTGTATGGAAAGCACCCGTGCTTCCACCGTCTGTTACTATTTGCACCTGTTCTTTCCTCGTTTAAATATTTTTCTTCGAATTTTTCAACCAAAAATTTCTTACTTCCTCGTTTTACAACCTTTCAGTATTCAACCTTGTTTCCTGTTTTATTCTGCCTTCATTTTTCAATTGAATATCCAGTTCGGTCAGCACAAGGTTATGATCAGAGAAAATGTCAGCCCAGAGAGGGTCTTCGAGTTCTTCAAGCTATTCCGATATCTGTTCTGAATCATAACATAGTCTATCTGATATCTTCGGCCGTCTATTACGGATTACCAGGTATATCTTCTCTCATACTGATTGAACCAAGTGTTCCAAATTACTAGTGAATTCTGTCTACAGAAATTAATCAGTTCCTCTTCCCTTTCACTTCTTTCGCTTAAATCATATTTACTTACGACACTATCTTCCTGTTGTTCTGCCACAACACATTGAAATATCCCATTACAATTACATATGCACCCCTCTTCTCCCTGCCTATAATTTCTTCTGTTTTCTCATAATTTGCCTCTACTTCTTCAGTTGTAGGAGAAGTCGTTGGTGCGTATGTCTGTATCACTACTAGATCTTCGTTTTTCATTTACTATAAGTCTTAACATCATAACTCTATCGTCAACAAATTCTACTTTCATTACCTTCTCATTAAATGCTTACCAAGAATCAATCATACACTGTTATGCCTGCCCTTTTCATTACCTGAGAAAAACATTCTATATCCTTCGCTGTTCAATACCCCATTACCTTCCCATCTAACTTCACAAACTCCTACCAATTCTAAATTATTTTGTTTCATTTCTTCTTTAAGATTTTCTAATTTCCCTCCCTCTAACTTAGTATGTACGTTCCATTTAAGTATCTTAAACATTTTGCTTTTGCTTGTCTATCTTTCTTCACCTATCTTCCTCACATTGCTACTTCCTCGTGCACTAGTACTTCCCAAACATCTCTCTCCCGAAAATCCGAATGGAGGGATATTTGACCTCTGGAACTGTATTTTGACCTGCGAGAGACCATTGCACATATGTTATCTTTTTGCTGTCAGCAAACTAAGGAAATATACAGTGGTGGTGGTGGTTCGTTGCCTTCCACCCTGCAGTATTCCGCCGTTGAAGTTACTCTAACCACGCTTAGGACTAATGTTCAAGTTGCCGTACCAACCACTATGATTTCACCATTTGGCTGCCAGAAAACTGCTGCCTTCTCCCAGAACACTCTTCGTCTGGCTTGGCAGCATTGTTATAATTCGTACCTAGCTTTATATACAGAAGAACAGCTGTTACATTCCTTCAATGTAATCGCCTCCCATCTCTATCACCTTCTGCCACATATTTGGAGGGTATCGTACACCGTCAGTGCGTTAATCTTTGTCAATCTCCCGCCGTATGGCACATATGATGGACTCTCTTGTGTCGTAGTACTGCCTGCGAAGTGATTCCTTCATTCTGGTGAAACAGTCGTCACGAAGTCCTGAAAACATTGTTGTACACTGCACCCATGTGTTACTTCAATCTTGATCCACGCACGTTGTTCGTCTTTCCGAAACATATTGCTATGGCACTTCGCCTTTCCTCCTCTACTTTACGGCACTGCTGTTTTTGACTGAAGAACACACATACTTGTTACCATTTGCCACTTTTCCTCGTCCCACATCCCCTTATCAACTACATAACTCTTGTAATGCTGAGACACAACTCTCATACGTGAGAACAATGTTACCACTGCTTTTCATCCAACTTATGTATTTTATCATATTCATGTTCTAATTATAATTTATAACATAAACTTCTGCCAGGAATACTGTCTTCAAAATTAACAGTTGATTTTAAACTAGTGCTATATGTTACTGTAACTTGTTTATGCTTCTGTACTTATATTATTTTTTTATCTTACAAAGATACTTTGATTAATAATTCAGTTCTGTGTTATTACAAATCTTCCTTTTCTATGCTGTATACATTTTATAAACTTATCAAATTCTAAAAACGATTCAAGAAATACCATTAAGAAGGGGTATTGAATTCGAATCACGAGGCCAGTCATCCTCTTTTTATAAAGTAATAAGTTTAAGTACACTTTTCCTCAAGTGGGGTTGAATGAAGTTAGGTTTAATGACCTGTGTTTTATTAATTATGTCATAGTCCTATTTATTGCACCTTCACTATTCTACTTCTTTGCGCTTTCGATATAAACTATCTGCTTCGAACCTTCGCTGAAGCATTCTACACCACTTGAACTATTGACTATGGTGTCAAAACTATTGAATTGGCAATACTGACATAAGGATACTTACTTTATACACAACCGGTCTGATATAAGTAATTTTGCTTGTGAGCAAGATTATGATGAGGTATGCTCTATATGTTTCTCTCTCCTAGTATAGGATATTAACAACAAAAACAGAATAACAATTTTGATGTTTCATAGTGCATGCATACATAAACACTGCATTTTCAATATGTAAACTATTAGTTAGTAGTACGTAACTGTACAAAATATGATAATTGCTGATAAATAAAAACATTAAACAAATTATCAGAAACTCAGAAACTGAGAAGGTTGTACACACAGGAAAGAATCTCGGAGTGAAATTTGTCTATGTAACATAATGATAAATTGTCATTCCAAAAAACAGAACAATACCTTCTACTGAAAGTACTGTCCCTCGGCAGCTACAACTTTTTCCCAGGGGGCGCGGTGGCTCAGTGGTAGAGCGTTCACCTCTGGTGCTTGGGGTCCCGGGTTCGATCCCAGCCCCCGCCAAGTGAACTTTGTGGTGGACAAACACCGTGCTCGTGGGTTTTCTCGGGGTTCTCCCGTTTCCTCCCACATTCTTCATTCCACCATTTCACTCATCTCTCATCATCACCGTCTCCTTTAGCCTAACCGGCATAACCGTGGGACGTAAAACTCACAGATTTCATTTCATTTCATTTCAACTTTTCCCCACTTTTCGGGTAATAAATTATTCCGCGATAAGTAAATGCGAGTTCCTGTGAGGTAATCCATCCATCGAGCCAATTTTGGATATCTTAGACAGTTCTGAAGTATTGGTCATAAAGGTCATGTTGCCTGGATCGAAACAAATGGTAGTCGGAAGGGGCGACGTCTGTTGAATATAGCGGGTGGGGTAAAACATCCCATCGCAATCCCTCTAAATTTTCTTTCACAACAGTTGCAATATGTGGTCTGGCATTGTAATTAGCAGAATCACTTTGTCTGTCTCTGGTCATACTCCGGTCGTTTTTCTTGAAGTGCTTGATTGAAATGTAGTAATTGTATTCGGTGACGATCAGCATTCATTGTTTGTCCCGGTGGAAGCAGCTCATAATAAACCAAACCGACTTGATGCCATCAAATGCACAGCATGATTTTCATTCCATGAATATCCAGTTTTGGCGTTGAACTTGATGGTTCTCCGGGCCTCACCCATGATTTTCTGCGCTTGGGATTGTCGTAACGAATCCATTTTTCATCGTAGGTTACAATGCGATGCATTAACGACTTCCGTTTATGTCTTTGAAGCAGCACTTCAAAAATGGTTCAACGTTTCACAATATGTCTTTCCGTCAATTCACGTGGCACCCAGTTTCCCACTTTCTGGTTCATTACGATGGATTTTAAATGCTTACTAACAGTTGATTCATCAACATTTAGAGTTTGAGACACCTGTTTAAGCATCTCAGATGAATCTTCTTCCAGCAGTGCCTCTTAAGTTTCCATCTTCAAACTTTTTCGGTTGACTAGGACTCACTTTATCGGTCAAGTCAAAATCATTGTTTTTGAATCATGGAAACCACTTTCTACATGTTGTTTTCAATAGAGCATGCTCTTCATACGCCTCCGCACGCAAACGATAACTTTCTGCAGCAGATTTCTTAAGATGGAAGGAGAAGACTAGCGCTTCCTGCAAACGTTGTTTTTCAGGCACAAAGCAGGCCATGTTCAAAATACTGAAAACAAATGTTCTTTTCACTTCACTAGAAGGTCAAATAGTGCTCTGATAGCCCAAGGATAGCACTTCCAAATAGGTATCCTGTCACAGTCCCCTGTGCTGCAATAACACAACTACTGCCCTATGTTCATCAACAGCGAGAAGTAATTCAAGCACCTAATATATATATATATATATATATATATATATATATATATAGGTCGTTCAATAAGTTTTGCGAAACTTGAAACCAGCTTCAAATATTTATTTTTAAATGTAAATTTGAAAATTTTGTGGGGTGCCTGTGTCTCAATATCCTCGTACGGCCTCATACTTTTAAAACCCCTTTTCTTTAGATTATTGTAATAGTAACTTTCAAACGAGGCTATGCATAAGTGTCGGAAATCTTATCCATAACTTAGTCCGTCCATCTGTGTGCCTGTCTACAAGTATCAGAGCAAAAACGTAAAGAGATACCAAGAAGTGGCTTTTTGCAATCGATTCAGCGTCCCAAGAATAGGTTTCATCTCTTCCTTTAACCCTGAAGCCAAAATAAGAAATTATAGAAATCAACCGTTTCCGGTTTCAACATTGATCGCAAGTCGCAACAGAACAAAAACAGTAATAGATAGCGATAAGTATTTTTTTCTTTTAAAATTCAATGTCGAAAGAATAAGTTCCATCTCCTCCGTTAATTCTCTATTCTAAATAGAAGCGGGAGAAATAATCCCTTTCCGATTTCTGCCTTTATCATATAGAATAGAAAAGATAACGGATAGCGATAAACGGTTCTTTTTCAAACTATTCAGCATCTGAAAGAGGATTGTATAATATGCTAAATATATGAGAACCCTCCCCCAAACCCATTCGTTGTCATACTTATGTTCTATCATGAAATCATATTAAATTTATTCTATAGAATATGCATTGCTTACCTAATTAATGAAACAATGCATGTTAGAATATTCTGTAAAATATACTTAATTCTGTAGATGTTTCTACCATTTTAAAACTATAAAGCACATGTGCTTCTACCTTTTGCACAGCAAAATACACCCATTAAGTTGAGATGTTTAATTTACGTACCGGGTATTAATTTATTTCGCTCGATGGCTAATTCACCTTTTGCAGTATTGACAAGAAGGATTTCTTTATTTCGTATGTTGTGATTAATGAAAATGTACTCCACATAGGCAAAGTTAAATATTAAATAACTTCTTATTTTAATAAATCCTATTAGAGTAGAAATAATATTTTATTGTGGCATTAAAAACGTAACTTACAAATGTAATTTAGCTGTCTCGGCATTTATAGAATTCATGATTAATTGTCTGAACTCTAACTGGACCGTTAAGTATGTAACAATGATTTCCATATTGTACGTCACAAGTAATAGCTATTTTAATTGACAATCAGAAAAAAGTTATTAGCAACATGTACATAGCTGTATTTGCAGATTATTTGTTTACTTCTGTAACATATTTCCTTCAGAATAAATAGTCACTAAATGTTGCTCGATATGATAAATTAATGTCCGAATTAATCATATTCTTTTTGAAAATAAAATGAATATCGGACGGATATTCACGAGTTGTCTGAAGCAATTATGATTTCAGGGAGTGGCTTAGGGGGGTAAATTTCTCCCCCTAGAGCTACGAAATTACCCAGGGCATATCCCCAACCATGGTTAACATGAGTTAATAGTATTTTCGCAGTACTACTTTCATTCCCACGTATTGGAACTACCGCAAGAAATCTTCTGAAGTCATTATTGATCCCTAATATGAACTTGAAATGGTAATATACAAAATTAAAGGTCTTTCCTAGTAAGATAGTGAAATCGGCCCTTGATCCAAATTGGGTTGCTATTGACCCAAAAGCTTACCCTTGACCTAAAACTACGTACCACAAAAAAAAATTTACCCCATACCCCTCCCCTTACCCAATTATCGTATCATACATGCTCAAAATTGAATATTTTTTTTAAAAAATTTGGTGTGGTGGTCGAAAAATTTTGAAAGTTTCACAGATTGTAGATACTACCTAGATGTAAATGTGCATTTTTTCCAAACCATCAATACGTATTTTCTTTATTTTGGGGGGTTCAAAATTTCAAAAAATTGTAAAAAAAAAAAAAAAAAAATTGGGGGGGACACCGCTGACTTTTTAGTTAAAAACTTTGTTATACTCTTAGGTACATGTATTTTTTTCGGGGCATGAAAGTAATGGCAACATTGTCGAAAAGAAATAAAACTGAAAGCAAACGTGTTTTTCGTACAGTTTTCCCATCATTTTAGGCCTCTCAAGGTGAGGGCCACTTCAAACAATCCTTTGCCAAAGTTCACAATTTTCATTTCTCTTGCGTCCCTTGCGCTTCTGTCATTCTTCGGCTGCTTCGATTGTGTCCATTTCGGAAGTGCTTCCACTTCAGCCAACTCTTAGGTTTCTTTCACATTATCCGGCGATTTGCCGGATCCGTTTCCGGCAGTTTGCCGGATGAAAAGTGTACCCTGGGCGTTTTGCCGTGGATGAAAAATATCCGAGCAGAGTTGCTGTGCAACTGAAGAAACAAAACCTTATTACTCTTGTCGTATTGTGGTGCTTGCAATTGACAGATGCAAAAAATGTCTTCTACTCGCCTTGTTAAGATAGACAGAAAAAAAGTCAGAGACACATATGGGTTCACCCTTTTTTAGAGAAGTGGTAACTTGAAGGAGATTTTTCTATACTGTTTCCACAATCGATAGACTTGAGCAAAATAAAGGCCAGGTTCTGGATATTTAAAATATAATCCCAGTATTCACCTGTTGTGACTGGGAAAACCAAGATAAAGTCCTTTCAGGATAGTCGGTGGTTGAGATCTATCCCAGAATCCACTGGCGGATCCAGAAGCTAAAAATAAGGAGGCTGCCAGACCCCAGACTATGAAAAGTATATAATGAGTTTACTATAAAGTTTCAACAATATATAAATAATAGCTTAAATTATTTTCGTCACCCTGAAAACTGGCGGCCTAGGCTCCCCGGCCCCGGACTGGATCCGCCACTGTCAGAATTACAAGTCAACACAATCACTGAGTCCAAGGCTAATCTGTAGGAATTTATTATTATTATTATTATTATTATTATTATTATTATTATTATTACTTGTATTATTATAATAGTATTTCGGGTTTATTCTTTTATTTTAAGCGTTCCGACTATTGACTCAAGTTTCTTTAAAGCACTGCTCTAGTCCCTGTATTCAAAGGACTATTCAAGACATTACAACCATAGAAGTGTTAAAGATAATTATAAAATATATAAAGTACGGTATATTTATCAAATATCACATCATGAATTCTCTCTTCCTTTGCGAAAGTACATAAAGGTATTATTAGTAAATTATAATATTGCTGAAATATTTGATAGTGTATATTTCAATTTTGGGGCACCGCAAATTTGTAGAATTACAAGCTCATTTGTCCAGTGCTACCCGGACATTTATTTCTCCCAATCTTCTATTACATAGAAAAAAATAATTTATATTGATTTGGACTCTTTAATCAACAACCTATGGATTCGACACTCCGGTAGTATCGGTCGTTTTCGATTATTTTAACATGTCATTTTCCCCATATATTGTATGTAACAAATTTGGTTAAGATTACTCCAGGTGTACTGGGCTAGAACATAACCACATACACAAACACACTCCATACATTTATATATACTGTATATACGTAAAACACACGCATCCATATTATCGCAGCAACTCTCTACTCTTTCCTGGCAACACTTGCTTCCTCCCCCAACATCCATCCGGCAGTTTGCCGCGTATATGTGAAGAGCTTCATTGCTTGTAATGTCCCGCTTGGCTATACACGGCGATCTGCCGCGCCGTATTCTAGCAGGGAGATCCGGCTGTTTTTGCTCGCCGGATAAATGTCAGGCGACCGCCGCACATATGTGAAGAGCTTCATTGCTTGCAATGTCTTTCTACCTTGTCCGGCAATTCGCCGGAAACGGATCCGGCAAATCGCCGGATAATGTGAAAGGGCGGTTACACAACAAAGTTACACACAGCTCGTGGTACAGAGCGCTACCGGTAGAGAGCGCCACTGTGTGCGGCCAGTGAAGCAAGCACTAGCCGATGCGTGGTGTGTGGATGGGGAACACAAATCTTATCATTCATCTTTCATAAATGTCTGAGATAATTGGTTAGACGAAAGAAGGATTAGGCCAAACGTGGCAACACCGTTTTCCTTTGTTAGTTCCTGCAATAATCGATAGGAATTACAGTAGAACTGGATTCAATTACTACCATAAGTAAACCATAGCGTAGGGAATTACACAAACACACATTTCTTAACTTTTCCCTAGCATGGTAAACGATAATTTATAGTAATGTGTGCATGCAAAATGGAAAATCTAAGGGGAATGGATCTCAAGAAGCAATCGCAGAGGCATCAAATTTTCATAATGTTAAAAACTACTACGTAGGGCGAGAAAGAATAACACGATTGCCTAAGACGTTTAAAGAGTAACTCTAGAAAGGAAGTGGACTGAAGGAATCTTATTCTAATAGATGACGGAGAAGGATAAGGTAGAATTCTCATAAATTTATGTTGCCGAGTTTCTCTGACAACTATTATATAATTTGTGTAGTATATACAGTGTTGGACTGGCCACGTTGGTGATCGCAAAGGGCCTGAGGGGCCTCGCAGGAGTCACGAGACGCAGGACCTGTTGGCCTTGGTCGAATTTTCACGCTCACAAATGCTTTCTTGAGTCTTCCTACCAAAACGGTTGCGGAAGCCTAAGTTTGTCTTTCCGAAAGGCGTCTTCTCGGGCCCCCCTTGCTCATAACAGTACGGGCCCTTAAGCTAGTGAAACTTTGTACTGAGTCCGATGTACAAACTGAATGTTAAAAAAAAGAAAAGAAAAGAAAAGAAAGAAAGAAAGAAAGAAAAAGAAAATGTGGACTATCAACAGTGCTTTTTAAATGTCTATCATCATGGACATTTTCTTTTCTATTTCAGCTTCCACAACAGAGTAATTTGTTTAGTAGTTTGTACATTACTTTCAAATTTGTTCTTACCCTCCCACGTACTCAAGTCACATGTGAGAGGGCATTTTCTAAATTGAAAATTGTTAAAACTAGACTAAGATTTACGATAGGCCAAAACTATTTGTCTCCTTTACTTTTTATGTTTGCAGAAAAAGATTCATTCCAGAATGTAGATAAGGTAAAAGTAACTGATTTAATTGTCTCTTCGAGTGAAGGACTGCATAAAAAAATGTGAAAGTAACTGAAGTAACTTCACTATTACGTTTGATTGTCTCAGTATTATTGTATCTTTTTTGCGATTTGTTTTGTACTACATATTTATACAAAACAGAAAATATGATTTTGTCACTTATGTTTTGCAACTAACGTGTTAAGTTTATATAAGGACCCATGCGAAGTTCCCTCAACTTGACCAGTCTGACACTGAGTACATACGATCATTAATCACTTAAAAAGATCGAATATAATTGAGTTTTAAGACATTATCGAGAATGTTTTGACAAATATTAGTACCACTTGCTTTATACTTTTGGATATCAACAAAAATATTTCATTAAATATGTAATACAATGAAACTGAAACAACATTCATAAAACATTTCAAAAATATGTTTCTAAAGTATATAAAATATATGTTGTCTGGGGCACTTGTACAGCCATCAGCAAAAGTATCTCCCCTCTAAGTGTTCTAATTCCATTACTTGGGGTCCTGATAATTTGCATTTTCTAAACGCTTGGGCAGATGCAACCGAACTTACACGTAACTTTTCTCGGCACTGACAACAGTTGGTAGCACTGAGTTAGGTCTTTATACAAGTAAAATTGTATGTAGACGATGCACGAAACAGTTCTCCATTCTGAGATGAATCTCTATGGTTCAGAGCGTCTTTTCCCATGAACACCATATATTATTTTCAATATTGCTGTGTATGTAATGTATTATTTCATTATATACTGTATGTTCAAAGAAATAAAAACACTGACCAAGCATGGACAGAAAATGCTTGAAAGTGGGTTTAAATATCAAATCTAGAACAACCTTGAAAAAAAGTTTGTATATCATGTTTCCATTGACAGAACTTATCCAAATATCCTCATTGCAACACCTTATTCTGGAGAGGAGATCTTGCTTGTCACATTATGTATGTATGGAAATTGAAACATTTAAAAAAAAATTGGACCTGGCCGGGATTTGAACCCGGGTTCCCCAAATAGAAGTTCAATACGTTAACCACTTATCTACCGCGTCACTTCGGCTTCAACTCAAATTATAAGCAAGTTAAAATCGTTGTATGTAAGACTATACACAAGATACTGTATAAGGAGACGTTCCTTATGTGAGTGTTACAATGACTTACTCGAAATTTCCTTCTTTAACTCAAAAACAAGTTATATAGACCTTCGTCAATGAGGAAAATATTACAAAACGTTCTTTAAGTTGAAGCTACCTCATTGTTTTTAACAATGGTCCCGATTTACATTACTATTCTTCCTCACTCTAACTTCTAATTTCCAAAGAAGAAAAGATGGCAGGCATTATTTTCTCATTCTTTGAATTGTATCAACACGTGTAGAAATAAAAAGTTCTATTTTTATCTGTCTGGAAAATTGTGATCAGATTATTTAATAAGAAATTCGCAGAACAAATAAATAGAGAGGATATTATTAATCATTTTTGTAGAAGTTATATTAAAACTGGGAGTTAATGAACAACTTATATGTTTAATTCTACGCATACTATTAGACCTATATTATGTTATTACTCTTAGAAAGACAGTATAGGAAACGTGCCGAATATCGGATACTGTTTGAAAAAGAGGAATATAAACTTTATCAACAGATATTTCATTGATATAAGCCTCTTCTAAATGTTCCGTTATCTTTGTAGATTATAATTTGGGTTTCGAAGCAATAAAGAAATAATAAAAGAAAGGTACATACACTTTGGTACAAAGTGGCATTTTTCTCAATTCGGAAAAAGGTTGCCCAATTCTTATACTAAGGGGCCTTAATATCAGACGGAAATTAAATGAGAAGGATTTACGGAAAACCACAATTGGAGAAGACTGTGCATTATTTTAATTATATTACATAATGTACACATATACAAAACATATACAAAATATTTAGGCCTATAAATGTAAATTTATCTTAACTAAACACGGTTTTATCAAACATAATTTTCTAAATATGCAGATTTTCTGGTACTTAAATATTGTTCAAAAAAGAGGTTGCTTAATTTAGATTTATTTGTAACTAAAAGTTGTTATACTCATCTGTAGTAGGATCTACCAAGAAGTTAAATTACTGGCAAAAAATCACAAACAAGCGATTTCCACGTTTTTGGATTAGTACCTGCACATACCTCGTATGCCCATTTAAGACATTGGATACATCGTATCCATCATTCACCACCTTTGTTAAGTTAATACGGCTGTGAAGAAAACACATTCGTCATTCGCACTATTTTCCGCATCAGTTGAGAGAACTTAATAAATCGTCTGAAGACGCTTCATTTATGATTATTTTTGTTAGTAGAACGCTTGCTCATAGGATCTGTATTGCAGCAACAGCCTGAAGCACAGCATCAGGATCCCATTTCTTCCTTCGAGCGATTACTGTAATCTGTAACAATCGAAGAATGACATCAGCAATACCGTTCCCTAATATCTGATATCCGATATTTGGAACCCCTGTACTATCCGATATTTGGCAGCGTAGGTTGTGTGGCAACTTTCAACTATATACATCACATAAACAGAAACGAACTACCAAAACACGATGTAGTTTAAAACTACTCTTCTTAGCCTATATTATAATTATAGTATGAATATGATTAGGCTACCTTTATGGACGACATAATGCAATAAACTGCAGTATTAAAAATATTTCACAAGGTCAGACTCACAAAACATTTACCATACAAATAAATATGTTGCGAGAGATGTCGTAACTCAGGCGCCTCATGGCAAACCGATTGGTATGCAGTTACGATAACGGCCGCTAGGCTGCAGTACCTTACGTGGTATATTTCTTGGTGTCCGATATTGGGAAACCATCCGCTATTCGGCATCTTAACACTAAATGCTACAAGCATATGCTACGACATTTAAAGAAATACTTAATTTTGCAGCTTCCCGAAACATGTTTGTTGCCATTAGGTAGTTTTTATTTTCTTGAAACACATCAAAACACAACAATACTTAAAATCACTCCACACTCCAGTTATACAAAATAATCCTAAAACCTAGAATTATGTTGAATTCACTTAAGTTAATTGTATATACACTCTGCACCCCTAAACGCCACGTCGCTCCTATATTACACTGCAAAACAATGGAGAAAGTAGAAAGTATCTTATTATTCTCTTTTCAATTAATATTCCTTACTGAACTCATTCGTGGCTAAGCGGTTAGTGTACGCACCTTTGACATGGGAGACACGGGTTCGATTTCCAGCAGGAGTTCATGAGGTTCGGATTCCACACTTATCAGCATGTCCACGTCTCATACAGCCTCGCTGCTCAACGGGATGTTAAACTCAAAAGAATCAAATCAAAATATTCCTTACTATTAGAAAGAAAAAAAGACATTTTAGGAACTCTCATTTTTTGTGTAGACTTCTTTCTTGCGAAATGTTATCTCAATTAGTTTTAAAACGGCTAACAGATCGAGTCCTTGTAAGAAGAAATGAAAGTACGCTCGAATTCTTGCGTTCCAATAGAATGGAGTTAAGAAAAATTTTGGGCCACTTTTCGTGGCAATTAAAACGCAATTTCTGTAGCTTTTCTAACTCCACAGGAAGACAACCAATACGTACTCCCGCAACGGCAAATGATATATGGCATCATTTTTCTATGAACCTCTAATACATTCTAAAACGTTACATTTCCAAATGAAACTATATACATTAATGGGTCATTTCAAACAAGTGGCGTGCAACTGCCCCCTTTGCCCCCTTAATCACCGCCCATGCTATTCAGGTTTAGATATGTGATTGATGATTTTTTTTTCAACTTGGTTGGCTCACAATTCCCCAATATAGGGGAAGAATGAAGCAGTACAATTTGGTACAGAGAACCACATATTTTATTGACAAAGAAGCTCTGGACACATGCCAGAGAAGTACTATAATTGTACAAGTTGTTACAATACTAAAATATAATCAAAATTATTTTTGTAGTGTACTCAGGTCACAAGCAAATTAGATCAAAACATTAAGTCTCAACGAAGGTTCAAATTATCAAGTTTTACACCAAACCCCACATATGATTGCTGGCGTTTTGTTGTTCCATAAAACTTCGGATTACCAAAATGAACTCTAATATTTGATTGATTAATAAATGTCAGTTCATCAACTTCAGGCAAAAAGAAATGCCCACTCGTTTTGGCACTCTTCGTTAAGAACTGTACCTCAAAATCTTCCAAATTCCGTTCCTTAATTATTTTTGTAACGTAATAGACACATTTCTTGGGATACTTCTCATTTGTTAGCTCTACTAAGACGTAATCATTTAGTTTTATTGATGCTAAATCTGACTCCATGAGGATTTTGTCGACGTTTACATCTTATTCCTCTGGTAAGAGGCTTATATCATCCATTGACGAGTCATCTACATATAATGGCAAATCATATCACTGTCATCTGAATCCTTATTGAAAATAGGATGTTTTTATTTTCTTGAAAAGAATTCTTTTCATTTCTAACTTTTGGCTTTTGTCTATCTTCAAGTTCTTTTTTGGCCGGTGTATCAATCGGATAGAAAAAGGAAACAAAATTATACCATGTGCTCTAGGATAAACAAATCCAAAAGATGTAATAAGAAATTAAAAATGACAGGCATTAAAAATCAATATTTGACCTAGTTATAAATGCCTAGAATATAATAAAATATGTAAAAAGATATTAATTTGTATGTTAGTTTCTGCATTCGTTTCTCAAATTCACTTTAATTTATTTCAGAATAGTTTAATATAATCAATAGTTTCATTAATAAAATAGGCACTGGCTCACTCTTCCCCAGAGAGATTTGGTTCACTGTTTCCCATGACGCCGTTTTGAAACAAATGAAAATCAGTGGTCTACATGAAGGTATAAGACATTTACATCTCTGCTTAAACAACACAGAAAATTATGCAGTAGAAGTAGTAGAATAAAAACCTGCATATGTCAAGTTCAACTAACACATGATGTAAAGCACTTTAGTGAAAAAACATACTTTTCTTATCTCAAAAACACAAATTTCACGCCAAAACTGACAAACACAACCGGACGCCGAAACATCTAGCTATCAACGGGGCGTTACAGTGTTGCCTATATAAAAATGACACTAAGCAATAATTTCTCTGGTAACGGAAAGAAATTCCCATGATGGTTCACTGTTCCCCCTCTTCCCATAACTCATTGTGACACTCACATAAGCAACGTCTACTTATAGCATTAGTATTTTGTGTATAGTCTTACATACAACGAATTTAACTAGCTAATAATTTGGGTGGAATTTGATGTGACGCGGTAGTTTGGCACTAAGCCCTGAAGGTCATACTTCATGTACCTTGTGCCTTCCACTTTCGATTCGACTCTTACGTATCCCCTAGCGTTTTCCACAGATTCATTGGTCGCAAGTTTGGGCCAACATCTCTGCCCCCGTTTTGCCTTCCTATTTCCAGGCGACCTGGTTTCAAGTGGTTCATCAGTTAATACCTGTGCTCGTCTCTTTGAGCTGCGTCTCCCTAACGCTCAATGTATCAGATGTACCCAGGAAGACACGCTGTCCCACCGTTACACTTGTTGCGTCGGTGCTCCAATTATCTGGAATTGCCTCGCGACTTTATTAGGAAGAATTTGTTGACGACCCCCCCCCCCATCCGTTCACAGTGTCTTACATTTTGTTTCCTTATTTCCGTTTTTTCCCACCTACAAAACATCACGCCGTTCTTTTTCTAGTCGCATGCACCATCGTTTATATTCACCGCTACGTCCCATTGATGGACGCTCACACTTATTATGACTTTCTTAAAAGCACTCGTTACAAGCTTTTTCGTCTGCGTCGGACAAGCGGTATTTTAGTAGATTTCTAGTAGTACTTTCGTGAGTCCTCCTATTCCTGTTCGTTACTGCTAGCTCCCATTCGGAAGTGCTCTCAATTGTTATGTTAGTCTTAGTACATATGATTGTGTCTCAGTATTGTTAGTGTTTAGTTACGGAGCCAACCGTATTTTGTAATTTTCTGTAAAGTCTTATACAGTCCCGTACATGTATAATAAAAACTCAGTAGTTAAGTGATTAGCGTATTGAACTTGTATTCGGCGGACCCGAGTTCAAATCCCCGCCAAGTTCAAACAATTTCAAATGTTTCAATATCAATTTCAATGCATACCTAGTGTGACAAGCAAGATCTCTCTAGAAAGAAAAGGATGTTAGAAAGAGGAGAATTCGAGAAAGTCTTTCAATTTAGGCAATCATTTATATACTTATTTCCAGCAGTTGTTCTAGATTTGATATTTTCATCTACTTTCAAGCATTTTCTGATTTATGCGTGGTCATTGTTTTTATTTCTCTGAACATACAATATATAACGAAATAATACATTATATACGCAACAATATTGAGTATAATATATGGTGTTCATTGGATGAGATTCATCTCAGATGGAGAACTATTTTGTTAGTCACTTACTTTACAATTTTACCAGCATAAACACCTGGATCAGTGCTACCAACTGCCGTAAGTGCCGAGAAAAGTTTCATGTAAGTTGGGTAGCATCTGCCCAGGCGTTCTCACAACTGTAAATTAACTGGACCCTAAGTAATGGAATTAGAGCACTTGGGGAGGGGAGATACTTTTGCTGGCGGTTGTACAAGTATTAGATAAGTTTTGGATTTTGAATCAGTGAAATTCCCAAATTTAGGATTTCGAATTTTTGTTCCCTCCTTAGTTGTAGGTTTTTGGAATACTCGAGAACCTGCAGAGATTATGCAACAGTTACGCTGTTCTTCTGGATGGTACTTTCAAATATTTCCTTCATTGTCTGTACACTATTCACGGAAAATATCTAGGGCGATCATTTCCATATTAATATCGTTTGCATGCTAGCAAGTCTCAAGAGATTTAAGTTATTTTGTTTACGCTGATTAGACAAAAAGCTGAAACTAACCATATGGAATTTATGATGCGGCATATTCTTCTGAATTTTGAAAAAACAGCCATAACCGCGATCGCCGTGTTTTCCTTGCGTTACTACAATTCGTAGTGCTTCTACCATTTCTCTCAATGCATCTGGAGGAAGGTGCAAAGTTCGGATTGTCGTGCTTATACAAAGGTAAAGATGTACAAGTTGAATTGTCGTCCAGCAGCTCTGGCTCTTGTTCGCACCATATGTGCAGCAGAAAGATGCCCTTCACGATTACATGGGAAATTTGGATGAATTACTGGCTTCATTTTCCCCGTCATTTGTAACATTTTAATTAGACTAGTGTTTTGACTATTTGTTATGGTTATTTTCGCTTTCCAATTGGAATGGATTAACATTAGAGACATTTTTAATTTATATTTAACAGTACTCTTCACATTAAATTCTTAACTATTTCAACACATTCTTTGAAACTTTTATTTTTTAAAATTACCTATTGCTATTTATTATCTGATTGCTTTTCTTTCTAGGTTAGTATTAAATCAGTATGAAACTACATAAGACAGGATGAATAAAGTGGAAGGTTGGGGCTTCAAGTGGAACAGACGATTCTCCAGGCATCATCCAAACGAGTTCAAATTTATTGAAGAGATAAAACACGATCAAGTGGAGAATGATACTCTCATGAGTATCCTAGAATTAGACCAACAGAATGTAGCTCAGAAATAGAAGTGGATGCGAGTGAATAACCGACTTGGTGTTTTAAAAGACAGGCTTAAGAACAATTATATGAGTTTATTTTTGTATTTGGATGCTGTCATATTGTATTCGTCTAGAATACTAGATTGCCAAGATGCTTAATTATCTTGTTCAGTTGACTTGTTTACTTTTAATGCATACTTAATGTGGTTGTTAATTAATTTTACATGAAGTTGTGGGAAATAAAAGTAACATTAATTCTGAAAAGAAATTTACAATTTAGTTAAGAATATGTAACTCCCTACATGAGTCGCTGGAAGATGTGTTTAACTACTAAATAAACTTGTATTCTTACTAGCACGGCTAAGCTCGAACACCTTCCACTACTCTCGACTTCACGAATCAAGTCATTGTTCTTCTCTCTATACTACTTTTGTTAACTCTCTTTCGTTGATAGAGAAGGATAAACGATTCCGATGTGTACGGATTTAAATATAGTACTATCCTAGGGTATAATACTTGGGTGGTCCCCTGCATAACTGAAATTCCAATAAATACACTATACATTCTTGTTTATACCCAAATATTTTTGTAGGCGCTATCTTACTAGGAGTTGACTATATACAAATGTTCCAGAGTCTACAGAACATACTGATATATTACACAAAGTATATATATTAATATGGTAATATCACAAATAATAGTTAAACACAAAATAGCTATATACAAATTACACTGTCCATCTTTGTCTTTCCTGCACGGTAGCGGCATCTCAAAATTGCAACAATCCTGCTGCTTACCTGAATGCATGAGGGCTCTCTCAAACACACATACAGACACAGTAAAGAGAAAATATTGATCAAAACAGCAGAAATAACAACGTAACAGATAATGCATATATGCTGACAGTTAGATTAAAGTATAAGACATGTTTATTTACAAATATAACGAGTTGACAACCTCCAGTTGTCTAGAAATGCTAATGCTTCTCTCTTCAAGCAGCTGAAAGTTACAAGGCAGATCCAGTGACAGGATATGAGTGTCCTCTCAAGCTTCTATTCTTTGCAGAACATTATTAATACATCAAGAAATCAGAAAAGAAAAATTAAAGAACTGTTCAAAAGTTTCTTGTACTCAGTTACAAAATATGGAATAAAAAAACTTCAGAAAACGGTCTTTTAAGCCATGTTGTAGGACTTTCGAACGTCAGAAGTGCATAATCTTACGCCACGCTTATCTAAAGAATTTTTTATCAACCAAAAGTAAACTAGACTTCTTAAACTACACAAGATGAAAATCAACCCCAAGGCATTGCTAAAAGAAATAAATGAGAATTTATTCGGCTCTAATTTATCATATGAAACTCCTAAACGCAGTATATGAACTTTTATTAGAAATGAACAAAATATTAAACCCTTCAATACTTATTACCTTCATACGAGAATAATGGACGGATTACAGAGTTCCATCAAGTTTTTACCCCTCCGTATGTCAATAATGATTTTTATCCAATTTTTCAATAATTTCTAATCGCAAGTCAAGAATAAACTCAGCCTCCATTTCTCAATAGAACTGATAGACTTTTTATAATGAATTTAATTCCATCACTAGCAGATTACTACTATGCTATATACAAGGTGTTTCAAAACAACATCGACAACGTTTGGGAGTTGATTCCTGACACCACGATAGGACAAAAAGTATAGACCAACTTGGGTGCACAAATGCTTCCTTTCTGAGTTATAGGCTACCGAAAACATAAAACAATGAACTTTAAAGGTCCATAGCTCCAAAACTATGGGACCTACCGTAATCGGGTCAACACTTCACTTAAGAACTAATATATGCCCTATTCAAAAGTCCATGTTTCAGAATCCCGCGGTACTTCGGCAACAATTTTTATAGACGTAGTTGATGAGTACTTCAAACTATATGCCCGTAGCCAAACTCCTTCTATAAAAATTGTTGCCGAAGTACCGCAGGATTCTGAAACATGGATTATTGAATAGGGCACATATTAGTTCTTAAGTGAAGTGTTGACCCGATTACGGTAGGTCCCATAGTTTTGGAGCTATGGACCTTTAAAGTTCATGTTTTCATCAGCCTGTAACTGCGAAAAGAAGCATTTGTGCACCCGGGATTGTCTATACTTTTTTGTCTTATCTTGGTGTCAGGAATCATCTCCCAAACGTTGTCGGTGTTGTTTTGAAACACCCTATATATAGGCCTATACACAGGGTGGTAGGTAACTCCACCGACAAACTTTGGGAGGCGATTCCTTACACGAAATGAAAGAAAAAAGTTCTAATAAACATGGTCGAAAAATGCCTCCTTTCAGAGTTATGATCCACTGAAAATTCGAAAAATCACTTTTCAAAACTTCCTAACTTAGAAACTATAGGACCTATCCCAAGCGGTTTAAGGAATTACACAGGAACTGGTATACGTTCTATCTAAATATCGATGTTTCAGAATTCACCGGTACCAGCGAAACGAACGCACCATTAGTACTTAAAGGAGTATTCCTATACTTCAACTTCCTTTTTACAATTCCTTTCACCAATAACGGAGGATCGTAAAACATGGATATTTAGATAGAGAACATACTAGTTCCTGTGTAATTCCTTAAACCACTTGGGATAGGTCCTATAGTTTCTAAGTTAGGGAGTTTTGAAAAATGATTTTTCGAATTTTCACTGAATTATAACACTGAAAGGAGGCATTTTTCGGCCCATGTTTATTAGAACTTTTTTCTTTCATTTCGGATAAGGAATCGCCTCCCAAAGTTTGTCGGTGGAGTTACCCACCACCCTGTATATATATATACATATATATATATATATATATATATATATATATATATATATATATATATATATATATATATATATATATATATAGAGGATCAACTGGAGAATAATACGCTTATGGAAAAAAAGTGCAGTTGTTAAAACTCAAAAAAGCCGTCAATAACTCCGACAGCTATAGACCTATGGCTTTACTACTTTCTCCTGAAAATTATATGAACAATTAATTAGAATTTCACCAATTACTTCTTAATAACATATTTGGCTTCAGGAAAGATTATTCCACTTATGGTGCTTTGAGAATATTAACACTAAGTCTACGGACTGCAATACAAAATAGAAAGATGTTAATGGCAGTGACCATAATCTTCAAAAAGCATATGATTCGGTTGTATTAGATTTACTATTACAAAAAATGTACAACTTAAAAATTCATTCAAATATCAGTAAATCAGTATTTAGTTTACTATTCAATGAAGAAATCTGCATCGAAATAAACAACTGTTACATTCATTTTCGACAAACACCACTTGGAGTACCACAAGGTAGTAAACTGTTTCCGGTGTTATTTAATATTTATATGATTGAATTATTACAAAAACTTTAAAAATCTTTCTTACACAGATGATTTAATAATTTTTACAGTGGATGTTCTAAATATAGGCAAGATTAAATAAGAAAATTAGAAATTTAGACAACTGGTGCAAACAACGAAGTCTAGTCATTAACTAGAACAAAACTCATTACGGTACATAATCTTTCCACGAAAAAAATCGTATTTCCTGTCTTTCTATAAAGAACCATAAGATAAGATATTGCAGATACATTAAATATCTGGGACTACACCTTCACTCTGAATTAGTTTGAAAAAAATGCATGGAAAATATTACTGTAGAAACTAGGAAATTAACTAACCTAAGTGGTAAAAAATGGGGTGCACATTCAAGAATTATCATCACCGGTCAAGGATGTAAGAAACCTCGTATTCCTGCCATGTGGAAGAAGATTAAGAAAAAGAAACTTCTTTTGCTTCCAAAATGTGACCATAAAGAGGGGAAAGACTTTCATTGTTCAGCTTTAACATTGCAAGATGTTCGTAGATTCCACCAGATATTTTACCCAACCAATAGTTCCTATGAAACGCTTAAAATTGATCAGGATAACCTTATTTTGAAGTACACTAGTAGTGAATCACCGAAACGTCAGAGAGTTTAGGGGCGAACGAAAGCAAAAAGCCGAATATTGGAACAAGCATTTCTTACAATTTGTCTGTATTGCAATGTTTTTACGTATTACAGTGTTTTTTGAAAATGAAATTGGTATGTTTTCAGGAACATTCTATTATAGTGTCCCAGGGTCTCTCCTGAGATACGTGGAGAAGCAATTTGTCTGTATTATAATGTTTTTTATATGTATTAGAATTTTTTGAAAATAAAATTGATATATTTTCAGATACAAAAACAAACAGGTCCTTATGTATATTGTACAGAACCAAAATGCCCCTTGTCCTCTGCACAGTTCCAAAACACACTTTGTCCACTTTTTTTTTTTTTTTTTTTTTTTTTTTTTTTTAAAGCATATTCTACGGTTGTGTGCATGTACTGCATGAATTAAACATTTAGATATTACTTCAGCAAAGCATACTAAAATATTGCAAGTTTTCTTTAAAAATGCAAGTATGCCAGTTCTGTTAGTTTCCCAAAATTTTCTGTTTGTGGACAAGGACCTCTTTGGAAATGGACCTAATTATACTCAACAGAGTCAACGATACATTATAGAAGCTAAAATGCTAAATGGTAGTATTTTCTACCCCTGTAGTATATTCTGCACATTAACGAAACATTCACAAAATACATTATGAGTCAATTATTTTTGTCAACCTAATTATTGTGCAAAAATGCATTAATGGTACAGACAGATAACTTCCCATCTATTAAAATACTACAATAGCAACAAAAGCGCCTGAGCTCCAACCTATAAACTTTGATTTACGGTTATTTGTGGTTTCACGTTTAGAAACAAATATTTTAAACTGTGTACTTTAAATAAATTATTTAAGTAGACCTTTTTTCATATAAAGTTTATTTTTAATTATTGTTTATTTAATTAAAGTTCATTTAATTATTGTTCAAAGCCTTTGTATTTTTATAAGCCTTTTCCAAAATCAATGCAAACGAATTTTTTGCGCTGCCATCTTTGGAGTTCTTTTAAACTATAAGTTTGTGTGCGTTTATATGTTTGTGGCCAATCCTTTCGACAATGAGATTTCGGAAACTACAGGCTCTAGAAAGATGACGTTTTCACTGATCGATTGCAAATTTTGTGTATATTGACCAGTTCTAATTGAATATTTGAAAAACATGGCCATTATTTCTTTATTACGTTTTTACGGGTACACTGGAAATGTTGAAATTAAAAAAGAAAAAAACTAAAGCATCATATCCTACACGTTATACATTCCAACACAATTATATACAGGGGTTACATACCTCTCAGGCGTTTGTTTCATGGCCAAATGATAATGGAAATTGAAGGATAGCCATTTCTCCACTCCAGCAGTAAATTGAATCTTTATTGTTTGGAGTGTTTTGCCCAATGAACACCATATTTCACTGACATTATAATTAATTGTGTGTGTAATGTATTTGCTTATTACATACTGCATGCAAGAAGAAAAAAAAACACTGATCATACATGAATTAAAACTCCAACCGAAAGGAAGCTCAAACCTTGCAAACGATGCGAGATATTGAAAAAGTAATCTACAAAATATCCCCTTGTGGTATCTCTTGCCAATTTTTATCAAGACATCTTTCACTTGTGTCTGTAAAGGGACATGAGATTCGTGCTCAGATGTGAATGATGCGCTGTGTACAGAACGCAGGTTCAGCTAGTATATTTGATTTGGCATGCAAGTTTATCTGGGCATTTTCAGATCTGGGATGTCTTCTTCGGAGATTATAAATGAGTTAGATCAGATCACTCATATTCATCAGAGGAAAAAATCTAAAGTATGTAAACCAAGTGCCATGGATTTATCTGGCTTATATTACTGAGTAATATTAATCAAAATAATAAAAGCTACTAGTCTTCCATGTTATAACTTTGATTATAATAGCAATATCAAAATTATTTCACCAATCTTACCGTTTTACCCTCTTGACAGAACTACGACAAACACTACTACTCTATATTCAAGCATTTGGCAGTATCATATTGCCTAGTTAGAAAGAGAAATAACTTTACAGACGTATCCAAAATTAAAAACTCTGAAGTTGGAATAGCAATAATCATTCAAAGTACAAACTTAATCATTCCAAGTACAAACTAAGATCCCTTAAATTACATCTATTTTTGAAGGGGAAGCTTTTGCGATCTACCAAGCACAGATAACAATAAAACAACAAATTAGTTCAGCATGCGTTTGCTCCGATTCACTCAGTTTTAAAATCCTTAGCTTCCATAAATTGGGACAACAAATCAACTTGGTCATTACTCTCCATAAAACATTTATATTGTAAATACAGCAAAAAATTTTTCTAAAATTTATATATGTGTTATCCCACGGCAACATAAAATTTAATGAAGAATGTGATTTACTTGCTCGTTCTGCAACGAAAGTTGGGAAACCAGTACCCATTAAAACTCCCATATATAATAGTTTGAGTTTATGTTATAAAACATCTCAACAATGGAAGAAACAAATTAGAAATAATACTCGACACTTTTACTGGAACATAACAGAGCGGAAACCAATTTCTCCGTGGAGTACAGTTAAAACGTGGAAAAGGAAATATCATAACCGTACTAAGATTAACACTAAATACTATACTTACTTCTTGCATGCTGTATAAAATAAATCAAAGAGAACGACATATGTTGGTACAGCGAAAAACTACGACTTTAAATCATATAATATTCACGATATTCTATTTAAAGACAAACAAGAACTGTTAAAATTACTACACAGTTATATGGATTTTGGACCTATCGGCATAAATCAAATCTTAATGCCACCTTCGTTAGTACTGAATTTCAATTTAACTGTGGCTCGTACTTTACATAATAACATGAATTATTTGTTTCGTATAGTTCAAATTTTATTGTATAATAAAAAGAAAAATCAAACCACAAGCTTGGAACTACATCATAATTTTACTACCTTTTAAAACAATAGTTAAGATTTAGGCGAAATTTAGACTAGTAATTTGCGCCTCTTATTTTGTCCTTACCTCATCAGAGATTATAAGATGATCTGAACATGGTAGACCAGTTTTATTTCGAAAATCGAAGGAAAAAAGCGTAGCACTGCTGTTCGTTTTTGTAATTGCTTTTTGCCTATCGTTTAATCAGATATTATGGGCCTTATGCAGAGTCGTTCTGACGCGTAATTACTCCCATACTAAAGAGTTCGATTAACATTATGTTTCCTGCAGTAGTCAGGCCTTTAGTAAGATACTAATCATACGTTAAAACGACTCTGCCAATAGTCTTGTTCATCAATGCCATGTTATATTCATCCATTTTCGGGAACAAAGAAAGTGTGTTATATTAATGGCAATGCAAGCATACACAATTATGCTGACAACAAAACATACAATGATATGTTTATATACAATGCTAACCAGGCCCGTATTTATATATTGTGCGCTTCTGTGCTCTAAATAATTTGCCGCCCACCGAAAACGATTAATATTAGAGTTGAATTCATACCGCCTTATGCAGAGTAGTTTTGACGTATGATCAGCGACATACTAAAAGTCTGACTACTGCAGTAAACATGTTAGTCACACTCTTTAGTATGGTACTAATCACGCGTCAGAACGACCCTGCATAAGGCCCATAGTTTCTGGGGTCGCGGAGACGAATAGTTTTAATCCAATTCAACTTGAAGGTCAAACTCCATTCCCCAGGGACGGGGCGAGATTTTAAAAATAATCGAAAACGACATACGGTTCGATAAGTATGAGTCAATATTCTAAATCACTCCATTGGTCATAATAAAGATGTAACGTAATAAATATTTACATGATGCTGATATGCCTTAGTGACACTGTTACAGGAATGAAGATAGAGTACAATATTTAGTGCTATAAAGACACACATACTTGGCCAATTTCGCATTGGTAGCCTTAATCTTTTCGCAGAAATGAATTATTTGACACCGAAGTATGTTTTATATTCGAATTTAATAGTCTTTCAGTGAAAATTTAGGGAATAGTGTGTTCGGTGTAGTGTAGTGAATTTGTGTATGCAAGGAACATATTTCTCTTCCACTAACCTCTTTCAGATGATGTAGGTGGCTTCCCTCTTATGAATCTAGTAACGATTCGTCCCCGTAATGTATATCAATAAATGAGACTAAATGCGAAGTTCACTGGATTCACTACTTATCCAATAGAATTTAGAATCAGGATAGATGGTAATTGCGTGTGTTACTTTCTGTACTTCTCATAGGATAAGTTGAGTTCAAAGTTAGTGTGTTTATCTCTGAAAGGTCAAGGCATTGGTCTGCTAGTAACGGCTGACTGTACTAGAGACCGAATGGAAGAACTAGGAAATCCTTAGTTTATACCTCATGGAAGAGATAGTACTGAAGATGTGAAAAAGTATTACCTGTGGTATCTCAAATCCAAAATCTCGAAGTGTGCAGAAAAGTGTTAATTGATAGAAATACGTTCATCAGCAAAATGGAACTAGGAAGTTTTACACGCAAGAGACAAATAACATAATTCACATTTGTAGACATAGCGCAATTTTTCATCGGCTTGTCTGGGCGATTTAACAAGCGGATAAAAAAAAGCAAAGTAACAAATCCACGTGTGTGAAATAAACAAAAATTTCGATAAAATTATTAAATATTGATTTCTCTATCTTTACTTTCTAAGTTCATAATAGCAAAGAAAGGACAGAAAAAGAACCAAAAGAAAGACGAATATTTACGACTATGAGTATTTTATTTGTAGTAATACTTAACTGATGATACTCTATACAATACGACATTTTCTTCAAATGTTTAATACTTGTAGGTCATTTTCCGTAACCGGATATAACCACACGAACTTACGTAAAAACAACATAGTAACTTTATCAATTATTGTCAAAAATATGATGACCTCTTTGTACTACGTTTCTGCGGATTGTGCTATTGAAATTTTTGCTCTTCGTATTAGTACGACTGAATAATGTCTTCCCCGATGGTCTAGTGGCTAGCTCGTGCCTTTGGTGAAAGGAGTTCCGGATTCGATTCTCGATGGGAGGGTACAAGAAACTTAATTTCACGATCACTCACTTTCATTAATCACCTGTCTCCTTTAGCCTCAAGGGTATAAACATAAGGGTACGTTAAACTAAATACAATGACTGAATGATACGCAAAAGCTAGGTGATGGTACTTACTTGACATCAAGTAATAACCCGAACATTATTCCCAGTTATTCTCAAAAATATCCCTCAAAATCATATTGAAACGATTGCGCCATTGAAAATTTTGTTTGTGTTATCAACTGGATTAAATAAGTCATATAAAGTGGCGACGCTGGCTTCATCAAAAATTACGATTACTGAAAAGTTTATTCACAAGCAAATGTTCGCATTAGTCAGGAATTTTTTTTTTTTTTTTTCTTAATTGCATTCAGTATGTCAACATACGTGCTCATGCAAATTCTCGAAACTCGATCGCCACTGGTTTGGTAGAAAAAGGGATTATCTTGACTTGTCTCCTTTATAAGGTTTTTTTCTCTTCTGACAAAATCGTAGACTTACTACGACGCATATAAATCAATCCCTATTAAAGTAGAAATACAAGTTATACCTCATTTGAATTACAATTAAATGACCATTTGTTTGGTATAACTTTAGTTTGAATAATACGTACAAAAACAGGAAATAACAGGTACGTTTTGAAAATTTCCCAACGAGTGTGCAGTTCCTGATTTTATTCGCTTATAACCTGGAAGGGAAAACCTAGTAATTATGCTCTCTGCTACAAGCTCACAAAGCTGGGACCGAACCACGGACCCTTCACTTTGCGCTGTCTAACACAGTCAGTCTCTTCACTGGACTACATACCTATTTTATATTAAATATAAATAAAACCTTCCCAAGGTAAATACTTATTACTTATGTGTGTTATAGTTTTGGCAATATATCATTGCCTTGATCACTTATTTTATATGTAGGCAAAATACAGGTTCTCATTTTTATGCACATTACCTATTTAATGCATCACGTCTGCTACTCATACTACATCATGGAGTAGTCACAAAATGTCGCAGATGGTCATCGTTTATTATCAAGCAAGACCTTATCAAGGACACACACACTATGTTTAGTCTTAATTTTTGCATCTTAAGATAATACTAAAGAAAAGCGTTATTGGAAAGTTTTTTATTACATACTTATATGGTTTACATGGGAAGCTTTCATGGATTATGTACAGTATAGGATAAAAGGCTTTCCACTTAAATAAATATGCCATGTTTATAAATCGTGTACACTAATTCACTGTCAAAGAAAACGATACTTAATGAAATGAACATATTTTATTATTCTTTTATTACACTGGGTTTATCCTTGCTATAATCCATTAAATGGATTGACAAAAGGATTACCATACCACTTTACACTTGTTTCTAAGATAAAAACATGGCAGACTGACAATTTTATACTTTGCAGTTGCGGCTAAAATCCCATAGAAGTTCTACAAAGTTTTAAGAGTTTCGTGCAGAACTCGAAGAACCAACCATACGAGTGGTATGCAACCATACGAGTGCTTTCATAATAGAAACACACTGGCTATCTTCTTCCAGCAAGTTTTATTAATTATTTAATACTCATACCCCACTATACGGACTTAAAATATTACTTCATGTGCTAGCACCGTAACTAGAATCGCTGAATTAAGAAAATTCAAGACCGTCACATCACAGTTAGCAAAACATAACACATCACTGCTTAACACTGTAAGCTTTTATTATCGTGATGTCAAAAATACTGATTATACTTTCCTTTTAGATGTAATTCGGGTAAACAGTTTCTCTGAACAATATGCGATATAAGTTCTTCTTAATCTAAGCCTTCAGCTTGGCATTTAGCAAATTACATTTCGCTGTTGACGTGGTATGAATTCTTGTAGTGCACACTTTCTGGTTTATCTAAGAAAAGAAAATTACTTTTTTCTACCTTTACCACTGGATTTACCAGCAGGCTTTTTCGCACCATACTTGGCGGCAAGAGAATCTAAGAAACTGTCCATTTCCTGGGCTCGTGATTGCTGTCGACTCTGAATAAGTGCTTTCAAATCATTAGTTTTTCCTATTCCCAGCTCTTTCTTCAATTCTTCAGCCTCCTCTGCTTCTTGTTCCCACTAAAAATAAATTAAAAATTGTTTATCACTATGACCATACAGACAAAGATAGACATTAATACAAATAACAAGATAGTCTTATTTTATTATATCCTCTGTACACAGTGAGGCAATTAGGAAACGAGACTGAGTCTGTAGGGAAAATAAATAATACGAGGAACTAATTTTTCTCGGTTTATTCGAAGTAGGAACTCCTTTGTCTCCCACCCACCAATACCTCTACCTACCTTTCACTGATTTCTGGATGGTGTGAACATTGTCAGAAAAACAACTCTTCAGCCGTGCTCTTAATTTGGAAAAAAAAGGAAGTAATCAGAAGAGGACCAGGCCTGGCGAGTGTACGGAATGGGGTGATACATAAATTCTCTTGTGGGTCAAAATCTCATGAACAATCATTGCATTTTGTTTCAAGTTTCTGTTCCTCTGTTAAAGAATGGGGCATGAAACGTGCATACAACTTTCGTTCCTTTAAATCTATCGTGATTATTTGGCGAGCTCACTCCTTATCCCTCATGAGACTTGCATTCCGGTCATTCAAAATTATGTTCCCGAACTTCGCCAATCTTTTTAGTTCTCACAAGACTTGCTTCGACCTGGGCGTCCTTCATATTCACACACTCTTTTGCCAGCAATGAACCTCTTATGCCGTTCAAAAACACGGCAAAGAGGAAGGCAATTGTTCCCATAAACCTTTATCTACATCTTAAATGTTTCCATCAAACTTTACCCTAAGCACGAGCAGAATCTGACATTCACTCTTTGCTCTATTGTCGAAACAGTAACGAGGTATAACAGCAGCAGGCTATACTTAGCCTTAGTCTATTCTTCTGTACCTGTTCCCAAGTTCACACAATATTCAGCACTATGTACACTCATGTCCAAAATGACTGTCGCATATCTATAACTATCTTCTTGTAAGAATATAAATTGATAATGATTTTGCAGGGTACTTTTAATAATGATACTACGTGTATAATTAGAAAATGTACACTTGTGGTAAATTTCATTGGAAAAGAATTATAAATATGAAAATTATAATGAGTAAAACAAAATGTTGCTAAATGGGCAAGAAAATTTTATTTTCGTTTTATTGTTCTTATTTACTCCTCTTTCAACATGAAATTTTCCACATACATGTCTTTGCCGATTATACATATACTAACATTATAAAAAATACCGGGAGAATTCGTTATCAAATTATATTCCTAGAACAACATATTTATAGACATGCGACAATAATTTGGACATGAGTGTACGTACACAAACGTAATTTCATCAATATTTCGGTAAAAAATTGTCAGCGTTGATCACAAAGATAGGACCAAGTTATATTGAGGTTGAGACAAGAGAAATGAGCAATGAAACTATTAGAACTACGTTGTGAAAATTGTGAATTCACATAAGCGCTCCTTTATGACACTGACAGAAATATATTAACTATTTCCAACTATTGTGCTAATTTTTATTTATATTATTATTATTATTATTATTATTATTATTATTATTATTATTATTATTATTATTATTATTATTATTACTTTCTTGTGTGTATATTGTTACATATCAATTTTGGAAGATCCCGTATAATTTTAGCCTAATCTTTAATGTAACTACTAAAAGGACTGCATTTATGTCAGAATTTTAATATCAGAAGACGAGAAACTAATTTTATTTTTGTAGAAAAAATGTGTTATCTATGGTAGTTTAATAATTTAACTTTTTCATAATTTCATTTTAAAATTTCCTTATTTCTTTTATTTTGTTAATATGTCGCATATTTTGTAGTTAAATCTTCATTGAATATTCGTTTCTTAAATGTTGCAGAATTTCTAGTATAAAAATCATCGAAATATTTATTTAATAGCTTTGGAATTAATATTCCAAAATTAAATTTATTTTAGTTTAATATATGGTAACTGAGCGCCTAAGCATTTTTTCTTTCTTCATTCCGCAAAATTTTTCATTCGACTTATTTCTGATCGGCTATTGTATTTTCCTGTGGCTGCTACTGGTAATTGAGTGGAGCAGATGGGCTATCACTAGGCAAGATTTTGCACTCAGAACTAATTCAGCAGATTTTAGGTTAATTTTCCATTTGTTACCAAGTGGCAGCGGTTGCCATAGTAACAGGTAGGAAGGAATTTTCTTTTGTCATCATGCAAGAAGTGGATGTATTTTCTCTGATAAGATTATTCATTGTTGCCTCCTTCTAGTTAAATATCTCAAGAAAATCCTTTGTCATATCATTCACCAGCATTAAGCCTCACTGGTACAAAGTTACGAGCAGCTACACTTTCCTCCTACATCAAATTGAATTTTGTAGTATGATTTATACGGAAGTTCTATGCATATATGTCATAACCTTACATAACATAAGGACTTAGGCTCAGCGTACACTATACCATATAAAGGTATATAGTAAATACAGTCTTCGCATACTTATTCCCCACCTAAGGAGATCATAAATGTATCCATATAGACAAGGCGTCTATCCATACTGCTCAATCATTCCAGCCGTTCTACGCAAAACACAGAAGAGACGAGAATTCAAGTAACCACTTTCGTCCATTCCTGTGAAGCCTTCAGACGCCTCAACAATGGACTTTTCAGATACTTGCTTGACACCGTTATCGTACATTGTAGTATTTTCGAAAGATTGGCAAAGCGATACAGCGAGACATTTCCCTTCTTATGCTACAATGGAAACTATGCTACCGGGCGATCGTTCGGGCCCGTGGCTGTCACAACAAATACAATTGGTGATGGAGAAAGGGGATTTACTAGCCAGGAAGTGGTACAAAGCATTTTTTTAATATTGTGAGAACCTTCTGTATTGACACACACACACACACACACACACACACACACACAAAAAAAAAAAAAAAAAAAAAAAAAAAAAAATAGTATTAATTTATAAATAATAAATGGAGATATAACAGAATGAAAACTATACAGGAAAAATTATTGTAAGAATTTTAAAAAAGCTGGCTAAGGCAAATGAAAGGTGTATAGAAAGCGTGAAAATGAAATGAAATCTTTGTTTTACATCTGACGGTTATATGCCGGCTAGGCTAAAGAGACAGTGATGATGAGAAATGAATGGAAAGGTGGAATAAATAAAGTGGAAGGAAACGGGAGAACCCCGTGAAAACCCACCACGCACACGGTGTTTGTCCACAAGGTTCACTTGGTACGGGTTGGGATCGAACCCGGGACTCCACGCACAAGAGGTGGACGCTCTACTAGTGAGCTACCGCGGGTCCCATATAGAAAGCAGGAGTGTAATGAGGTAAGATATTATAAAAACCGGAGAGGCGATTTGCTCCATGATGATTTGGGGAACCTTCACATGGACATTCATGGGCTCGGTAGTGCGTGTTGACGGCTCCAAGCTATCTGCAGACATTCCTGAACAAGTCACCTCATTCATGCAGGCCATATTTTTAGCTGGAAATCGGACCTTTCAGCAGGCCAACGTTGTGCTGCAATGGTTTGAAGAGCACAGTGGTTATTTTCAATTGCTACAATGATCCCAAAACTCACCCCATCTTAATCTAATTGAACACTTTTGTGCTTTCACCGAACGTCAAATCCGAGCTTATCGAACTCCTTTGGGATATACAGGAATTAAGTGACTTGTGTGTGCAGATGTCGTGCGCCATGCCTCCAGCCACCTACCAAAGTCTCATTGCTTCCATGCCAAACCATATTCATGCTGTCTTGCAAGCCAAAGTCGACATACCAAATATTTGGTAGATGATCATAGCGTTCTGACCAGTTAGTGTATAACTTGTCGGTATTTAACTTCAATTTTGAGTAGTGCTAATAGGAAAACAGCGCGAGTTTAAAAACTAGGAAACTTCAAAGAAATGTTTTAATAACTGTTCCTACACATCAGATGTTCAGTCTTTTCAAATCTGGATAAAGGTAATAATAAGATAGCATGGGCTATCAACAAGGAAATTTAAAAGCAATACTTCAAGAGCCACATACAGTGGCTCAATAAAGAAGTCGGACATATACCTACTTACACATTCTAAGAGAGAATACACATCCCAAGAGCATGCTTCAGAGAAAAAACAATATTTTTTTTTATTCTATATTATTTACTTACGGAATATAGAAACACAAATAATAACTCAATTTCACAACTATAAAAAATACAAAAAAGTGAAAATACAGCTAAATTCCATGTCAAAAAAGAACTGACACGTGGCAGTACTCTCTCTCTTTTTGGTCTTAATAGGGGAATTTCCAAGAGTTCGTCTACTTGACAGTTTCAGGTGTCCAAGTGGAACGAGTTGAAGTCGTACTGTTATTACGTGGGTAAAACTGTGTTTAAAAGTTAAAATGGGAAGGCAACGTGGTCAAACTTCTTTAGAAGAGAACTTATTTTAAAATATTATAAAGAGGGAAAATCAATTCGTGATATTAGGGAAATAGTGCACATTCCATAGTTCATGACATTATTAGACGTTTTGAATCAACAAAATCAGTAGAAAATAAGCCAGAAAGTGGTAGACCTAGAGTGTTTTCAAAGTCAGACGAGCGATGAATTGTACTACAGGTTAATAAAAAACCACAAGATCAGTGCTCCTAAACTGGCCGAAGAAGTATCAGAACGTCTTAATAAAAGTGTACATCCGAAACGATAAGATTGGTTTTAAGAAGCAATTTATATGGAAGAATAGCCCGTAAAAAACCGTTCGTGGGCAAGGGAAATAGAAAAAGAGAGATTCAGTGTTGCAAAATACTTATAAGAGTTTTCGGTTTGGAGTACTGTAGTTATTCGCGGACGAAAGCAAATTTGTTCCGCTCAGATGGTCAATGTTAGATGTTCAATTAGGTCTGGCAAAAACCTAATGAAGAACACAGAGAGCATAATCTACGATCCAATGTGAAACATGGAGGTGGCTCGGTAATGATTTGGGGCTCTATGTCCGCTGCTGGTCCAGGTAAACTTTTTGTAATCGATGGAATTATGGACCAAACAAAGTATTTAAACATTCTGAAGCAAAATTTGGTACAAAGTGCTGAAACATTGGGAATAAAAGAGAACTTTCAATACTACCAGGCTAACGATCCCAGACACAAAACACTCCATGTACGTTTGTGGCTCCTGCATAATTGTCCGCATGTGCTAGAAACACCTCCTCAATCTCATTACGTTATTGAGCACTTACGGGCTCCTTTGGAAAACCAGTTAAAAAAGCATACTATTAGAACAAAGGAAGACTTGGAACAAGCACTTCAGACTGAATGGTCAAAAATTGACCCTTCCTCCTCAAAAAAGTAAAAAGTAAAATCCGTGCCCGAAAAATTGAAAGCCATCGTGAAAAATAATGGATTGCTAACAAAATATAAAAACTATTTAATAACATTCTAACTTTTGCTATAAATTAAGTGTCCGAACTAAATAGTATAGAGTAATTAAAATATATTGTTTTTTCTCTGATGCGTACTCTTGGAATTTTTATTCTCTCTTGAAATGTGTAAGTATGTATATGTCCGACTTCTTTATTGGCCACTGTACATTATTTCTACAGTGAAGGAAATTTTATCAAAAATGTAGAACTTCAATCAACGTAAATCTTTCACGGAAAACGCACTGAAGTACGCGAAAATTTGTAGTTTGTAATGTAAGGCTGAGTGTTAAATGAAATAACACAAATAGGCCTACATCCGGGAGAGGGATACGCAATATTATTAAAGGTCTCCCCCACACCAATATAAATAAAGTCTGTCCAATAAAAATATATTAATAAATTTAGCAATAAGTGGGTTATTACCCTGAAATAAGTAATATGAGGTTTGAATATAATTTAGACTGAAATGATAATTTCAAACTTACTACGAATATGTGTGAGGCATATATTTGAAACAAATTCTCCAACAAAATTAACGATACAAACAATAATAACAATCCAACTATAATTTTAAGTACCGCAAAATACTCTAAATCGAAGGTACCCTGTCAGAATAGCATTATATTAAGTTTACATACTCTTCATTGGTCAAATACTCTCGTACTTCGATAGGTCACCAGCACGGATTATAAACCAGAAATGCCTCGTGATACAACAGACCAAAGAAAGTAAGCACTGTATAGCAATATTAGATTTAAAAAACAAATCAATTAAGCAAGCAAAATATGACAAATGAAAGGAACTAATTAAATTATAGAAAACGGGAAAAAATGCAATACTTACGTTTCCTGTTGGATCACGTAGGGCATATGGTTGATAAATCCGTCTAATGCCGACACAAAGTTACAATTATCAAACCACACTCTTATTATTAATGCTTTCGACTAAATATTTTCAGTGGAGCACCATATTAAATAATGAATTACTTATCACTTTCACTCAAAATATAGCACTAACTAACAAGCCCTTTACTAGGCACTGTGAATGAAGAAGGAAAAAAAATTGCTCCCGTAGGTCAAGTAGATTTCATGGCTTCTAACCTGGTCATAGATGACAAGGGCCAGAAACCATGAAAATTCCCACCAGAGGGCAATACAATAGAAGTTTACGTAGATAGATACATACTCCAAGTACCCCAAGGAGCAAAAGTTCATACATTCCATCTTGATTTGTTTACCAACGTTTTAAATAAAAATTACAATGAAATAAATTAAATTAGAAAAACAGACTTAGGTAAGAATAATAACGTAAAGATGGAGATCATACGTTACAAGTTGAAATATTTGCGTTCGGATTGCTATTTGGAAGCTTAGGTGTATTCAATTTTCACGAACGGTCCCGGGTTCAATTCTCGGTGGGGGCACTCGGTCGAAAAAGTGTAAAACGCTTTTTTAGGCCAGCCACCCTGAATGAGGTTTTCCTGGGTTTTCCTCATTCACACTATACAAATGCCGGGATGGTATCTAACTTATAGGTCCCAGGCCACTTCCTTCCTTCCTCAATCCTTTCTTCCTTCCTTTTCACCAGACAGTGTGCTTACCAAAGGACGTCATCCCTCAAACGTGAGGGGCTAAATGACATAGATGCCGAAAGCCCAGAAATCTAAATCCTACGTCAATTTTTACGATTATCAGGAGTTGTTTGGAACAGCTGTGATTTTGTGTAAAAATACAATTGTTCATTTAAGCTGCATTCACATATCTGCCTCTTAGGGCTGAATCTACTGCTCAGAAGGATGCAGTTGAGGGAATCCTTGTTCTTCTGACTGATGCTTTGGTTATTCTACAGAGTGATCACAAAGTCCCGTTACTCCTTATTTGTTACATAGCTATTAATAAATTGTTTCTTATTGTTGCACGTGCTGATATACATATAAACCCATTACCCCCTATGTATTACAGAGATGTTAATGAATTGTTGTTTGTTATTGTTGCAAGTGCTGAAATACATATAAATCATGGCTAATGAGTTCACTTACACCATGAGTAACGTAACGGATCGTAATGAGCACATGGGTTCACGAATGACCCCATATAGAAAAAATAATGAGAGATATTTAGCATGATTTCACTGTAAGGTTTCCGAAACCTTCCCCTCCAAAACTAACAATTTTACGGTGGGAGAAAAGGCTCTTCGCAACTGGTTGCATAAAAGATAAGCCCCGCTCAGGACGAACACCAACACGACTCGACACATGTGTGGAAGCTGCAGCGTCTGTCAAACGTTCGCCAAAAAAGTCCATTCGTAAGCGGTCACAGGAACTGGGTGTTCCATACTCGACATTACAAAAACATACGAAGAAGAATTTGCAGTTAAAGGCATATAAACCTTGGTTTGTAAATGAATTGAGTGATAGTGACACCCAAAAACGTCAGAAGGCTTGTGGACGAATGCTCGATGTCTTTACAACTCTTCCTTCGAGGAGGGAAAAGTTTTCCTCGGGCGAATGTGCAATATATCGCAGTACGCAAGCCAGAAACGTTTATTTCTGGAATAAAGAAAACCCATACTTTTATGAAAAATTTGAACACAACCCACCACATGTCATGATCTAGGCTGCAATGTCTGCAACCCAGTTGGTAGGTCGCTATTCTTTGACGATGTTGTGAATCACATTGCGTCTCTGACCATGTTACGTGATTGGTTATTCCATATCTGCAAGATCGGGGATTGCTCGATCGTGTATGGTTCCAGCAGGATGAAATACCTACCCATTATGCTACTGCCGTTAAAGAATATCTCAATAAGATATTTCCTGATAATTAATTGGACGTGGTTCTGTCCATTTGCTTGTACCTTTGGAGTGGCCACCCCAACGTCCTGATCTGTCATCTTCCAACAATGCATCATGAGGGTTCATAAAACAAAAGGTTGCTGCCACACATTACGAGACAGTTGACGAACTTAAGGACGCTGTTCGACGTGCATTTACTGCCATCACGTCAGCTATGTTGATGAGAATTTCACATGGTACATGAAGAAAACTCATACTGTTATGGAAACGATTGTGTACACACAGACACTCTGGAATAAATAGTACAGAATAATCACATTACTTCGAAGTTGTCCATCTATGAATATGTGGACACGTGATACAAGGTAAGAGGACTTTGTAATCACCCTGCGTATCAAAACTCCTTGCTGGATTATCAATATTATATTCTACAAATGCTCAATGCGAGTTCATATGACCGCCACTAGACTGTGTCCATAAGTGAAGTTAGACATTACACTGCTGACATTGAACATCGTTGTCGTGGCTAGTATAGCGATTCCGCGCTCGATTACCAAAGCAGTCGTCACATGTAGCTCGTATAGTACAAAATGGGAAGTTAGTCTACAGTAGTCTGCAAGTATTCACAAAAATATTATTTTCTGGGTTTTATGATCAGATCGATACAATTGGTAATTTATTACTATAAGAATGTTGTAATAAGAAGCATATCTATATTCACCTTTCGCTTTCTTGCATCCTTCTTCTTTTTGTGTTCATTGGCGAAAAGAGTGAATTTGGGTACCTCTTCCTTAGCAATCAATTCTTTTAGCAGCTTTTCATAGCGAGGTTCATCTTCCAGGGGATTACAACACATCATATTCTCTAATATGGAATCCATGTCTCCCTTCGAGCTAACATAAATTCTCTTTAAATCTTCTAGTTCTTCTTCAGAACCTGAAACACACATGAAACGACATTGTAATTAGTATTGCACACGCAGTAACTCAGTGGAAATTTTCTTCAATTTCACTCAACCATATCACCTAACTTACAGATAAAAACCCTTACCCTGTATCCGGGGAGCAGAAACTTCTCCAAACACTTTCATAGCTCCCTGGCACCTTTATCAATGTCTTCAACTGCGCTACTGGATTGGTAAACAATATAAGCGAATTTCTTCTTTTCTCCTAAGAGAAATAAGATCAATCCTCACTTTAAAAATTTTGTTAAACGTAGAATCTTGGGAAAATACGCTCTAAGGTGAAGAGAAGTTTCACTCCTGAAATTTGTGATATATTTTTCCACGTATTCGTAATAAAGTTGATGCACTTAAATTTGTGTTAAGGAAGAAATTAATGTAGTAACAGAAGAAAAAATGTGTGAAAAAAAAAAAAAAAAACTTTGAAGTTGGCATTAATTTGCCTTTTCAGGTTCCATCACTGAGTTAAGAGGGCAGACGACTAAAAATGATACAAAAGCTAACCATTTTTCTTTTTCCCTTTTTTCGTAAGTGAAAAGAGATAATGAAATGTAACTTACCACAATAATAGATAAGGTTATTCTACACCCGAAAATATTAAAAGAATTTTCAGTGTTTCCATCCATAGAAATTATAATGTGGCCAAAATATGAATTACCCAAAAATCTAGGTTAAGGCAGCGATTAGAAAAATGAATTCATCTGTAATTATTGACTTATTATGTTGTCTTGGTTCCTTGTTAACTACTTTTTAAATAACATTTGTATTTATTTTGTACTGTTTATTACAAAATAAATACAAACAAAACTTAAAAAGTAGTTAACAAGGAACAAAGACAACATGAGAAGTCATCAATCACCGTTGAATTCATTTTTCTAATCGCTGCCTTAACCTAGATTTTTGGGTAATTCATATTTTGGCCACATTATAATTTCTATGGATGGAAACACTGAAAATTCTTTTAATATTTTCGGGTGTAGAATAACCTTATCTATTATTATGGTAAGTTACATTTCATCTCTTTTCACTTACGAAAAAAGGGAAAAAGAAAAATGGTTAGCTTTTGTATCATTTTTAGTAATCTGCTCCCTTAACGAACAACTGAAAGCGGCTAGCGGTATGTGCGAGACGTTAGTTTCTATACGGCAATTTTATGTAATAGAACCTATATTTTCTTGAGGAAGCTGGCGATTTGCAGAAAAAAATAACTTCTATGACGATTTAATAAGTAGAAATGTAATAAACCGAAGTTTTTATCCACTGAATCAGTCTTTTCTTAAAAAATGATTATCATTCCACCTGTGATCCAAATTACCTTTATCCAGATTCAAAACAGTCTTCAGTTCTTATGAAGAACAACTCAAATACATTCCTGTCGGTGATGGAAGAACATGGATGTAATATTTTATTTTCAATTTGATATTTAGTTTCCTGCGGATATTTAGACCTGAGGTGGATGGGTCTTTTTTTTCTTGGAATTCCTTCAGTTTATTGTACTATACAAATCAAATCATCACGGATGTTAAATTTCTGCGAAACCCTCTCCGCCCCCGCCCCCCCCCCTCCAAAAAAAAAAAAAAAAAAAAAAGGATGTAAGAAGAAGAGAATGTCATATAGATACTTCGGAATGTGTTGACTATTTAAAACTAGCTTTCCTGTCCTCGAGTGCTGTTATATATTGGGAATCCGCTAAATAATTTTACGACCATCAGTACTTTCATCAGATGGAGCAATTTTGTTACGCTTATCTTTTACCGATAAATTCGCAATGATGATCTGTAAGTGTCCAGAATCTAAATTTAAGTATAGTTTCTTCCTGCTAATATACCATGACACATTTGTCATTTAAAATTACTGACAGCTTGTCACCTTTATACATATGGAAATGACACAGATATTAGTTTTTTTATGTCTCTAGCTTCTTTTTCTTACTATCTGTAACGTTTCTTTTTGTGTGATTTTTACCATCTATTTTGTGTAGTTTTATTAAAATAATTTCTATTAATGGTAATCTTGTGCAGGATTTCGACAAATGACAGCAAACAATATCGCGTTTCTTTCTTTCTCTGTCAAATTTTTTAATGAATTTATTGTAACTACCTTTACCTTAAGTTTCGCGCCTCGGGCGCATCATAAACATGTCCCGGGTGAGTACCACCATTTTTATAAAGATTTTTGAATGAATGGACTTGCCGGGGAAAGGGCACTTTTCTCGAAAACCATTTATGATAGAAATATAAACCTGCTACTATATACACACACATACTACTAAAATGGGAAATCCTGCGCGTGAATCGAAATCATAATAATTCATACTTAATACAAATGGTGGTACCTAATAGGTACCTAATGTGGCTACCTAATAGGTTTACATACATACAAGTTGGTAGAAACTACATAAAGTAAATTATCGAAGCACTAGGGTAAGAAACCTAAACGACACACAAACGGTCGTGAGGCAATAGAATGGACACTTTAGTACATGATGCGACTTCACTGGATGTAGGCTGTAGTGAGATCGCGTCGTCCACGTTCAGCATTTAGTCTCAATCTTGGGACGAATTTTCATATAGGTCATACTCTCAAAATCTTCAAATGTTATAGTTTTTCACTCGTGTCGTCTGCAAGAGCTCCCACTGGTATTACAATTCTACCACTCTCAGCGCACTTGGTAGAATATTCACTATCAAAATTTTCGTTTACCAAAAATAATGTCCAAAATAACGTAAAATTAAAGAGTATTACGAACTATCTGGAGCTCGTTATTCCTTTACCAACTGTCTCCAGTTGAAGAATATGATTCCAGACCCGTCCAGTTCATTTTGGAATATTTTCAAAAATAGCATAAATAATGTCTAGTACTTGAACGCGTACTCAGATGTACACAGAAATCACATGCCAAGTCAGAAAAATATATCGAAAGTGGATTGAGTGAATTTTAGAATCATATTCTTCAATTTTTACATTACTTCACTTCTATCGTCATGTAAGGGAAACATATATACCAAAAATATCAGGAGTACACCGAAGATGACTTTACAAAGTAGTAATATTTATTTATTTATTTTTCGTGTTAAGGAATACACCCAGCGCAATTGAGATATAACCAATGCGTGTATTTTTTAACAAAGTTTCTCCAATACATGATGAAGAAATCACAGACCAGAAAGTTATTAGTCTGTGAAGGCTATCATGTTTCATACACGAAGCATGCAATCCTCACATCCTTTGCAACTGACCATTTTTGGTGTGACAGTGCGGAAGACAATATGTACGGCATCTCAATTGTTCGCTTGTAGTGCAGCGAAAGACAAATACTTCTCTCTTGATAATCCTCATAAAGAATTGTTCGATGTGAGATTACAGTTTCCTGGTAGCAATGTTAATGACGCAAGTAACGTCGGAGCACTACAGACAATCAGTGCGGACTTGAGACAAGACCATCTTAATGTGATAAGAGTGACGATGTATATGCTAGTATGAAACAGAATCTTTGACTAAGGTGTGCCGATAGAAACAGTCACAGCAAGAAAGTCACTGACAACTCCCCTATAAAAGACATAGTAGTTATGTGTGTTTGTGTTATATACTTGACTTGATATACTTCTCTCATTAATGTTAGCAAATGAAGCAGATAAAAATAATACAAATAGGTACCATACCCAAAAATTATAACTCTGTCTCATCTGTAGGGCAACCATTAAGCATAAAAAGCAGTAAAAGCATAATGAAATTTTCCACCTATGGTTGGTAACATATCTGTGATTTTTGACCACTTTACTTTTCCAAATTTGCTACTCTTATAAGCATAATAAAGCATAATTTACAGAAATAAATCAAAGCATAATGCTTAATGCTTTTTATTCCAGAACCCTGTATATGTGTACAATAAAGAAAAAAATGATCAACAAAGACTTATCAATGCAGCAAACAATGGAAATCAACTGCCAAGTGCCTTTACGCGTAACAATTGAAGCTTCGAATTTCTCCTCTCTGCGCACCTTCTGCCCAGAAGGATATTTATGTTTCCTCACTTTGTGTTAAAAGGCAGGCAAAACTCGTTGTGTTTATTCCAAGATGCAATATCAGAGAGTAAGAGACTCCCCAACTGACCATTTCAAAGTAGAAGGCGGTAATCTATTTTGTACTCTGTTCTGATTTCATTAAATATGAGAAGTCTACGGTGCAGATACATGTTTCTTCTTCAAAACACAGTTTTAAGGAAAACGGCACAAAATGAGGTAGTATGTTGTATTGATGTAATTTTTAGTGGGAAAAATGAATAGTTTCATATACATTTTTAATGCCTGTGTAATAAAAACGATTAAAATAAAACAAATATGTAATACAAATGGGTAAAAATGAAGTACGAGGCGCATCCAGAAAGTAAGTTTCCCACGCGTCCCATAGCTAGGAAACAGTATGTTGCGCGAAGTGACTGCGTGTACGTGAGACAGTAAGGTCCTAACATGGCACATGCGCCAGTGGAACTTCCCTAGTTTTCTCAGTAGCGTCGTGGCAGTGGTTGAAAATGGACATTCCTATTCCAGCTCCCCCGCGTGTGAAGTGCGAGAAGTGATAAAGTTTTTGAATGCACAGAGCATAGTACCAATCGAAAATCCATCGTTAGCTGTGCCAGGTCCATGGGCCTAACGGCATGAGCAAGCGGTTCCTGGAGATTTTCCGCTCCTTATTGCACACCACTGTCACGGAATGCCTGTTGATCAAGAAGTTTTGTGTTGAAGCAACTGACCCTAGAGCACAAAGCAAGGCGCACAGGGTCAGCATTGACATTTTTGCAACGATACAGCTGACGATGGATTTCAATCGGTGCTATGCCCTATACATTCAAAAACTTTATCACTGCTCGCACTTCACACGCGGCGGGAGCTGGAATAGGAACGCCAATCTTCAATCACTGCCACGACACTACTGAGAGAATTAGGGAAGTTTTGCTGGCGCATAGCGCATGCGCCATGTTACGACCCTACTCTCTCACGTACACGCAGTCGCTTCGCGCAACATACGGTTTCCTAGGTATGGGACGCGTGGCAAACTTACTTTCTGGATGCGTCTCGTATAATTCAAGGAACAGCATATTAAGACATAATTTAGCAAAAGCATAATGTAAGAAAAAATAAAGCATAATATACAGCTGTATAAAGCATAAAGTTGGTTGCCCTAATTATCTATGTATAGAGTAAAAGAGAAAAGAGAAATAATAATAATAATAGGGACATGGTACTTCAGTGGTACAGAGCTCACTTCTAGTGCAACGGGTCCCTAGTTCGATCTAGGCCACGCAAATTAGTGATGGACATCGTGATCATGGGTTTCTACAGATTCTCATTCTACCAATTATTTCATAATCTGGCGCAAGAGTTCTGGGTTCGATTCATGGTGGGAAATTGTGTGGTTCAGATTCCATGTTCTAGGTTTACCTTACATACAGCATCGCTCCTGAAAGAGACGCTATGTCTAATCGATCAACTATTTCATGATCATTCACTAACATCAGTCTTCCGTCTTCCTTAGCCTAAAGGGCATAACCGTTAGATGTAAAACTAGAAATTTCATTTTAATAATAATAATAATAACTAACTAACTAACTCTATGGCCTATGGAACCCGGAGGTTCAATGCCGCGTTCACAAAAGCTCTCCACTGACTTCTATCCTTAGCTAACTGCATCCAGTTTCTACTCTGTATTCCAATCTCTGCGAGATCCATCTTAATATTGTCCTCCCATCTGCGCCTAGGTCTTCCTAATGGTCGTTTTCCGATTGGTCTTCCAGTCAAGACTTTGAAAGCGTCTCTACTTTCTTCCATTCTAGCTACATGACAATAATAATAATAATAATAATAATAATAATAATAATAATAATAATAATCGAGAAGATGATGAAGTCAAAAGAAAGAAATCTGAGTTTTACATCCCACGGTTATGCCGGTTAGGCTAAAGGAGATGATGATGATGAGTAATGAATGAAATGGTGGAATGAATAAAGTGGGAGGAAACGGGAGAAACCCGAGGAAACCTACGCACACGGTGTTTGTCCATGTGGAAGATTAAAATTAAATAAATATGTTGCACCCATACTTGTTCCATGAGACTATCATCATCTGCTGTGGCAGTCTTCAGATTATTTTAAAATTATTAAGTATTCTGTCTTTTGGCAGGACCTGGGACTATTTTTTTAAAATTTTATTTTATTTATTTATTTATTATTTTAGGTTAGAGCCTGGAAATATTTTTTCCACGTTTCTCTATCTTTAGCTTCCTCTTTTAACTGTCAATTTTCTATTTTTCAAATCATCGATCACTTGTGTTCTTCCTCTTCCTGTTCCTCGCTTTCATTTTTCCTTCTATGGCGGTATAAAGAAAGACTGTTTCTTTGCAAGATGTGTCCAACCCAACTGGCCTTTCTACGAAGGATGCTGACTAAAAGCATCCTCTTTTCTCCTATCCGTTTCAAAACATCCTCAATTGTTACTCTCTCTGCACATTTTATTTCTCCATTTTCCTCCAGCACCACATTTCGAAGCTCTCGAAATATTTGTTCTCTAACTTCCTTAATGCCTAAGTCTCTGAACTATACAGTCCAATGCTCCATACATAGCACCTGACCAACTTCCTCCTTAGTCCAATATTAAGACTGCTAGTTAAGAGTGATCTTTTCTTGTTGAATGCTTCTTTGGCAATGGCAATTCTTGACTTGATCCCTTTGGTGCAGTAAGAGTCTCTCGTCAAAATACTTTCCAGATACTTGAAGTGATCGACCTCTTTAAGATTTCTTTGTTCTACTCTGACCCGTAAGGATGCGTTTCCACGGGTCGTATGACTTTCAATTTTTCGACGCTGAGTTCTATTCCATATAGTTTCTCAGTGTCAACTATTTTGTCAATCATCTTCTGTAGTCCTTTTGCAGTTTTATCTATAATAACATCATCCGCATATCTTGTCATAAACTCAGTTATTCATTATTTTGGCTGTATGCAGTTCAAGCAGTTTAACTCTCTTTTTAATTTAAAAGGACTAGCATTCTAGCAGACGATGTTACTATGTATGTGTGTTCTCTCACGCAGCGAATGCATGTGGGCGGAGTGACCTTGATCAACACTTCTTCAGCCAATCACAGCTCTGTCCTCTCTTACGTCATTTAAAGCGTGAAACCCACGCGAACAGCGAGAGCTGAAGAGATTTAGCGGGAGACACTTACTTGGCGCAAACAGGATGGACATATAACAGCACCTTCTACCTTGCTGCAACAAGACACTGTTTCATTATGCTCTGCAATTAATCAAATCGAGTTATATTTAACATTTCAGGACACATCTATTACTATTACCTTTTTTAATAGTTATTCCTCTATGTAAAGTGATGTAAGTATCAATATAATTAAAATTCTCGAATCGATTGACGAGTATTTTCTGCGATTGTGCATGTCATCTCCCATGCCTCGTGGCTGTCTATTGAGTACATGGTGCAAATTTACTTTTTATTTATTTGTGTAATTTGTTAATTTTCCGAAATTACGATGCTGAATTTTTGTGTCTTTAAAAGTTGTACGTAGAATTTTTGCTTGCGTGTAGTTGACGTTGAAAGGAGCTTTCTTCGGATAACTTGTTTCATCGTCAACGCTCGAGCAAACGTCCTATTTACAACTATCAAATATAATGCTTGCTCTATCTGGATCACCATCCTATGGAGTAAACATTATAAAATGGTGCCGGGATAAATGTGTCGAAGCAGAAACCTTTCTTTTTGTATAAATGTTCAGTTTTTGTGTTTACGAACATAGGCCTAGGTATTTCTGATGTTCAAAACTTGCTGCGTAATTTTGCCGCCATCTCAGAGAGTTAATAGTACATGAAATTCGTGTCATTGTATCCTTGTCCAGTGCATTCATCCTTCTATATTGAAGCCTAAATCCTGTCTAAATTAGAATATTTTTATTATTTGCATTCTTAGATTTTTACAGAAATTAGTCAATTATTTGTGTTAGCGAGTTTGTTATATTTGCAACATCATGGCTGAGGGTGATCTTAGAACAGTTATCCTCGCTATGCAAAGGGAACTGAGTGCGTCAATTAATGAAATTAAAGAAAATCAGAATAAGTTGAATGAAAGCCAAAACGAATTGAGTGATAATCAAAAGCGTGTGAGTGAAAGCGTTGAGGTGATGAATGTAAACCAACAGAAAATGCAAGATGATATCAAGGAATTACGTAGCGAGTGTCGTGAAAACATATCCCAATGTAAAGATGATTTGTCAGGTGAAATTAACAATGTGAATAAGTGCATTAGAGCAGTGCGACATGAATTGATAGAACGAATTGAAGCAGTGGAATTAAAGTGTTTTAATACGAGCGAAGATATACGTAGAAGCGTACGTGAATTAGCCGATGCAGTGCATGATATACGAGGCACAGTTGAAGAAAATACGCGCCAAGTAAACGACCAACAACGTCAATTAAGTGAATATTGCAATAAAGTGGATGATTACGAGAAAAGGTTGCGTTTGGTCGAAAGTCTCGACAAGTACCGTGAAAGTAGAATTCAGAAGTGCGAGACTAAGCAAGGTGAATACGGTATAGCAGTGCAAGAGTGCATTCAAGTGTGCCATGAGCAGAGTAAATTTAACCAGCAGTGTTTTGAAACATGTCTTCGCGCCAGTGAGTTAAGTGAACAAACCAAGCAAGATGTGGAACGACTATCAGAGCGTGTGCAACGTATAGAATTAGCAAATGAGCACCATGATACTGGAAGTAATATATCACAAAGAAACACAGGTTCCGTGCACAGTGTGAAGCGCGAGAGAAAATCGAGCAGTGAGTCTCAAACGGTGTCTGATACAGAGGTGGAAAGTGACGTAATAAGGAGAACCGTGTCAAGAATCAAAACTGAAAGAAAAACTCCGTGTATTAAGCGTGCAAGAAATAGTGAAGTGAAAGCAAGGCGTTGTTCATTGCGATTAGCAGACATTAAGCAACTCTCTACATTTTCAGGTGATATGATGAAGGAAAGTGCAAGTGCATTTTTAGAAAATTTTGGTAGAGAAATGTCGTTCGCTGGAGTGCCTCAAAGCGAGTATTTGACGATCATGCCACTGATTCTTAAAGACAGTGCACTTAAGTGGTACGATTTACACGGTAAGAAGTGTCAAACTTTTCAAGAATTTGTGATAGAGTTTCAGAATGCATTTGAGAGTCCTTTAGTGAAAGCCACACGTCTGCGTAACTTGCGTTCTATTCCGTTTGATCCAAAACGTTATAGTAGTGTTGTTGATTTTGTAACAGAGCGCTTTAGTCAAATTCAAGCTCTGGAAGAATACGAAAATCCAACCATTACGTTGTCACACATCATCACTCTCCTGCCCAAGCGGTACCAATTAGCTATGATGGGCTCTATGCCTGATAACATAAATCAGTTCCTTGCGAGTGTGCAGTCCATCGAAGGATTGTCAGGAATTACTAATATGTACGACAATCAGCGTAATAAACAAAAACAGCAAGGGGGTACCGGTGTTAGCGTGAATAATGTAAAAGTAGAACACGGTAGTGAAATGAGCAGTGATAATAGTGCGCGTCCGAATTTCAAACAAGGATGGAAAAGGAAATTTCATAGACGTGGACGGCGAGGTAATTTTAACAGAAATAATAATAATTCGAACGGTGGTAATCAGTCACAAGGTAATGGCCGACAAAACACAAGTGCAAATGAAAATCGAAGCGAAACGCAAGGTGCAAGGGCAAACGAAAATCAAAGTAGTGCGTCGACTTCTCAAGGTAGTCCAAATCAAAATAATAATTGGTTTCCAACATTTAATAGAGGTTCTGGTGTAAATAACGGTAACAATCAGCAACGTCAATTTCCATACCAACAAAGTGGATTTTACTCGCAAAGTTCTGTGCCTTTAAACTAGTAGCGCTCTCCCACTTGGTCGCTGAAAAGGGGAGGGATTTCAGTAGTGTAAACAGGATTACTTTTCCACTTATGTGCAACGAGGAAGATTTACAAGCAGAAGATGATATAAGCAATGATAATGAAGAAGAAGTGATCAAATGTGAATTAGGTCATAATACAATGAGAGTAAAAATTTTGTTAAACGATCAACCCAAAATTTGTCTGTTAGATAGTGGATCAGAATTATGCCTATTACGGTACAATATTTTTCGAGAAGTAACAAAGTGTGTAGCAAACGTGCATTTGCAAAAGGGAGAGCATATTGTTTTGTGCGATTTTCTAGGAAGAAAGAAAAAGAACGTGAAAGGAAAGGTTATTTTACCGGTACGAATTGAAAATATGGAAGTGCCAGTTGAGTTTCTTGTGTTACCAGAACTGCACGAAGACGTAATACTCGGTGCAAACTTTCTCGAGAAATTAAACAGTGTCATCGATTTTAAGCGAAGTAACTTGCGTGTTGAATTTCAAGGAATTAGTGGTGAAGTGCCTTTAATACAGAGAAATAGTGAAAATGTCATTGTAGCTAATGTAAGTGAAATTAAGTGCAAGGTAGCCCCTATTGTTGTGTTGTCCGAGATAAGGGACCTTAATGATTTTTATGCGAGAACGATGAATGTGTTCCGCAGTGGGTGCGCCGAGCCTTTAGAGAAAATTGAAGCTAGTGACTTAGTGGAGGACTTCCCACCGGATCTATATTTCACAGTAGATGAAATAAGGGATGCAGTTACACGCGCTACGCTGTTTAGTGAGAACGAGAAAGAAGAATTATTTCAGTTGTTAATGAAACATAGAAGAGTGTTCGCCCGTTTTCCTGGCCTGTGTAATAAATTTCAGTACCGATTAGAAGTGGATACAAATGAACCCATTGTTGCTCGTCCTTACGATATTCCGCACAAATATAAGGAGGGAGTGCGTGAAGAGATCCGAAAATTGTTAAAGTGGGGTGTAATCAGACCTAGTTCATCACGTCATCTGCTACCTTTGCATATAGTGTTGGAAAAGAGAAGAAAGTTGAACACTATTGGATCCCTGCGAACGAAGACTAGTTTATTAGCGTTACCAAGGAAATCAAGAAGAAAGCAAACGAAGATTGCATGGTGCAAGCGTAAGAAGAAAAGGAAGACGCTGAATAGTGAAATTACCAAACATTTTCGTCGATATGTTTTGTGGTATATACGACATGGTTATTTAGATGAGCGAAAGTTGTTGAATTTATTAGAGAAATATTACCATTAGTACTTCGAAGAAGTCAGTTTGAATTTAGAGATATGTTAGGAGATATTAGAGTAATATACACGTTTATTAGAGTATTCCTTTTGTTGTTATTGGAACAACATTAAAGTTTTACCTTAAGACCTACGACCACATTTCGCCATGAATTTCATGTGCATCGTTTTCTTTTTGTCTTCTATAAAATTCTATGGGGTTTCCTTAGTATAACTTGTTTTTGTAACCACATCTCTGTGTGTCTTCGTGGTCGTACTTACAGTGGGTAGGTTTATATGGTTTTTGTGGGTTGGCTCTTCTTCATTTAGTCGTCAGACCATCCCTAAGATGGATACAGGTTGGCATCTGTAGACATCTGACATTGCCTCAATATAATTCTCCATCATTCGAGCTTATATTGGTTTATTTCACCCTTCATTATAATATTCATGTAACAGTCATCATTAAGGTTATATCTATAGGCTTATTATAGTATCTATATATATTTTATTCAGCATCATGTCCTATATAGGTATATTTCAGTATTAATTTATCATGTACCATGTACTTATTTGATGAAGTTGCACGAAGGCGTTGAGGATTGGGGCGTGCTTGTCGTAGTTTGTACTCGTGAAGTGATTTGAAAAAAAAAAAAAAAAGAATGAATGAAAGAAGAAATACTTACATTTCTTTTGTTAACCCAACCCAAGTCAACTTCCTTTTAACCATAATTATGTTATTTTAACCTTATTATAGTAATTACATGTAACACGTAAAAACATACACTTGATATTCATACACGAAGAATACAACACAAGGAAGAACACACGTAGGTCCAAACAATAAGAACACACATTCTATTCACTTCCACTTAATACGAATGCAGCAGAAATAAATGCAACACATTTTAAGTCAAAAAAAAAAAAAAAAAAAAAAAAAAAGGTAGAAAGGAAGATGCAAATTATACGTTAATAAATTTATACGCAATAAGTTATAGTATTCCATGCATCTTCATATTGGCGCCGAATTTTGGTAAATCGTCCTAAACAAATAAATAAATAAATAAATAAAAGGGACTATAGCCTGCAGAGACCGTCTAGAACTTCCACCGATGGACCTAGCCCTATCCAATGGGAAGAGGATAGGAGCAGAAGATTTAATCGCCGAGTGTTCATTCAGTCGAAGAGAATGAACGAAGAGGATGGCCTATGGACTGGACATTGTTCTGGAGCATGGTGTAGATTGTGAATAGTGGACAACATGGACAGTGTGACGTGTGCAGATAGTAAAAGTATAAACAGTGTGTTATAAATGAACAGTGAAGTGTTGTTATTCGAACTGGAAAATATATCTATATTTATTTCAATATTCATTTTTCTTTTATGTTCAATTAATTGCAAAGGTGAAAGTGTTTCTAAAAGTTGAAATTAATTCATTGTTTGAAGTGTTTTCTCATTTTATTCACATTATTTGCAATATTTTAGTGTATGTGTTATATAATGTGTTATATATTCAATTTCTTGGGTGAATTTACATTTGAACTAATAGGTTACAATGAATACTTATCCATACATTTATTCATATTTATGGACTGAATAGACATTTTATTTTAGTGAGTGCAGTGTTAACCAAGCATTAATGTGAACTATAACCCAAGTGAAGAGTGCTTCAAAAACTTTATACAGTGTGTCCTCGTCATACGCAGACACAAACTATAAGTGTTGCCAGGGTTCTTAAGATAAACGTATCTCATCAGAACTTTACCTATCAACTGTTCGGGTGCCATTTGTCATAAACTCAGTTATTCATTATTTTGGCTGTATGCAGTTCAAGCAGTTTAACTCTCTTTTTAATTTAAAAGGACTAGCATTCTAGCAGACGATGTTACTATGTATGTGTGTTCTCTCACGCAGCGAATGCATGTGGGCGGAGTGACCTTGATCAACACTTCTTCAGCCAATCACAGCTCTGTCCTCTCTTACGTCATTTAACGCGTGAAACCCACGCGAACAGCGAGAGCTGAAGAGATTTAGCGGGAGACACTTACTTGGCGCAAACAGGATGGACATATAACAGCACCTTCTACCTTGCTGCAACAAGACACTGTTTCATTATGCTCTGCAATTAATCAAATCGAGTTATATTTAACATTTCAGGACACATCTATTACTATTACCTTTTTTAATAGTTATTCCTCTATGTAAAGTGATGTAAGTATCAATATAATTAAAATTCTCGAATCGATTGACGAGTATTTTCTGCGATTGTGCATGTCATCTCCCATGCCTCGTGGCTGTCTATTGAGTACATGGTGCAAATTTACTTTTTATTTATTTGTGTAATTTGTTAATTTTCCGAAATTGCGATGCTGAATTTTTGTGTCTTTAAAAGTTGTACGTAGAATTTTTGCTTACGTGTAGTTGACGTTGAAAGGAGCTTTCTTCGGATAACTTGTTTCATCGTCAACGCTCGAGCAAACGTCCTATTTACAACTATCAAATATAATGCTTGCTCTATCTGGATCACCATCCTATGGAGTAAACATTATAATCTGATCCTGTTAATAATCTACCCTCCAATCTTGAAATCCCCAATTCTCATTAATGCTTCCTTCATCAAACATTCCCTGTAAATATTGAATAATTGGAGCGACATACTACATCCTTGTCTGACTCCTCTTCCAATCTCCACACTATCGGTTTCCCCTTCATTCAAGCGCAACTTAAGTCGCTGTCCTAGATACAGGTTGCGAAATGAGTCGTAGGTCTCTCCTGATGACCCCAGGGAATATAAAATTACTTTCATTACTAATATTTCGCATAATTCAGTAGACCTTTTCAGTAACTACAACAGAGTTTAAAATTAAATATCTAAATAACGTATGATAGAAAAACATAGATTATTTGGGTTGATTGGCGTTTAATGTCCCTTCTCAGAACCAAGCTACACGGGATGGGACCAAATGTTCAAAGTGGGATCCAGACCAGTATTAAATTTTGTAACCGAAGCAAGCACTCCCATCAGGAATAAAACCAGAACCAAACGTGTTAGCCACTCAGACACGAAGGAGTACAATGCTCGAAAAGACAATACTTCCTTGAAAGAGGTACTTTAGGTTTGGACCTTCCTATGTTCAGACAAGAATTAAAATATGTATATTCAGTAGTGATGTAATAGGGTGTATACCGGAATGTGTGTGGCGAAAATCTAGCTAATATTTTTATAGTCCAGCGAATATTCTTAATTTATCCAAGAACGAGCAAAGACAGGCGGAGTATATACCATTTTTTTAAAATGGCTGAGCGTATTCCTACCAAAAATTCTAACATTACATCATTGATCTTCAATAATAAATTAACGAAACTACTTCATAGTAAGCCAAAGCCATATTAAAAACAAATTGAAATTATTATTTTTAGTTTAATGTCACGAACTGCAGATTAACGGATATATTTTAAAATGTAGAAGAGCTACAACAGTTACAAATACGCCTCTCAGGAATAAACGGTGTGAGATAACTTAGTGTATTCGTATATGTATAGAAGGACTGGTCGACTTGGGATAGGGGTAAAAACTAAATTTCAACATTTTTGCATTAATACAATATATAATACGGAAAAAGTATGAGTTCCTCAGTACCTAATATTTATCGATGCATCAATTAATATTTCAATTGTAAAGTTTTCGTTGTTATAGTTCCGTAAGCGGTGGTAAAAATTCATGATTAAATTATTTAAAAAAAAAAAAATGTGCACAGATGAATAATCTCGCAACGTTTATTTACTTCAAATCTAGATACTGGAAATCGGAAGACAACTCAGGTTACAAAGTAGAGAAACGTAATTATCAACTCAAAACCGTTTCTACTAGAAAGAGAATATGTCAAAAATTTAGTTCTTCGAGTAATGTACGTAAAAAGTCACTGACGATGCCGAGAATTTAATGGTTTTTATTAGAAGACTTTAGATGTCTATTGGACTTCTATTAATTAGAAATGCACCATTTTGAAATGAAATGAAATAATGGAATGTTCAAATATAAACAAGGAAATTACCCCTGAGATTGTGACTGTTCACTACAAAAGCTTTCAAAGCGATCTAAAATTAACTTCCTATTTTAAAAAAAATAAATAAAAAAAATCTAGTATACTGAATCAATTAGCTCCACAATTATTAATTCATTTTATAATGTCTTGTGGAATATTACTGTTCACAAATCTCTAATCTAAACTTATATATAAATGTATTTTCAACATACCTTTGTATTCCGCTTCAAATTTCTTGATATCCTCGATCTTTATTTTCTTAAAAAGAATTCTCCAATACTCTGTCCAGTCTCTCTCCTGGATAACATCCTCATCATCAACTTCACCTGAAAATGAAACAAGCCATTAGTACCACCATAGTCGAAATAAAAGTATACAAATAATTCAGTAGGTGGCGCAACTGATGTGGAAAACAGATAATAGTACAAAAAACGGAATGTTTTCTGTCTCCTCTTTCTCTCTAAGACGTTGACACGGCAACTATTTTACTTTCTTTGGTTCCAGCTTATACTGAAACTAATAAAAGTACTGTAAGACTCTATGAAATGTACGTAATTATTATCTTTAATCCTCTCGAAGTGGGGGCTGCATATAAACACAAATGGTTCCTAACATGTCGTTAAAGCTGTTCCTAAAGGACTAAACTAAGTATCTCTCCCTGTATGTACATATTATCCTCTTTATAAGGTTGATATTCTGAGCAACCATTAAAATAAATAAATAAATAAATAAATAAATAAAGGAAACAATTTACATTGTTACATGTATATATTAATACCAAGGTGTGTCGTAAGTTTCCCACTATGTCAGAACATGAACTTTGCGAACCACTGGAAACATTAGTGGTTAACAGGAGCATAACAATTAATATAAAGAGGAATCCTTTCCTTGGTAGATATCCATTAATGGCCTTTTTTCGACTCATTGTAGATGGTCTTCTGAACTGAAATACGGAGCGGCGAAAAACCCTGATTCGTGAGCTCCTGCTGCAGGAGTTCAACAGGGTGTCTACTCTTTCAGACAAATGAAATTCCCTGACTTTTTCAGGTTTTCAAGACCAAAACAGAAAGTTTTCCACACTATACTTCAGTGAAGTTAGGTAACTGCTATTCTCTTTCTCTAACACTTGTAACTTTATAATATCTGTTCTCTTAGTTGCGACAGCTGTTATAAAAATATGAATGCTAAAATAAGTACCTATTTATTCCTAGTAAGAACAATATTGTTAAATACAATCTATTTTCTGATGGTTTCCCATCTCCCCTTATAGCCATCTCTCTCCGCTCCTTGTTTCAATGCAACTAATACTCATTTTTTCAAATACAAAAAGTGTGAATGGCAAAACATACTTAGGCCTAATGCACAAAAATACGTATAAAGGTTTTAAATTTCATACCACGTACGGACTATTCAAGTGATTTGCTTTATTAGATTTTTCGTTATTCCAGGACATGAAGTAGGGCTAATATATACACAGGACAATACACACAAATATATGGATACTAACAAGAATGTCAATGCGAGATACAAATACTGATAATCATTGTGGATTTTAGTATTCTAGATTATAAAAGTATTCTATATTTAGTATTTCTATGTAGAAAACAAATACAGAATATTTTAATAATCTAGAAGACTAAAATATACATGAGAAAATGAGATGAAATCTTTGAGCTTTACGTCCCACGGTTATGCCGGTTAGGCTAAAGGAGACGGTGATTATGAGAAATGAGTGAAATGGTGGAATGAAGAAAGTGGGAGGAAACGAGAGAACCCCGAGAAAACCCACGAACACGGTGTTTGTCCACCACAAAGTCAACACGGCGCGAGCTGGAATCGAACCAGGGACCCCAAGCATCGGAGGTGAACGCTCTACCACTGAGCCACCGCACCCCCAAAATTTACATGAGATTTCCAATTATGATCACGTTATTGGATCTTTCTCTTCAGATTTTCTCATGTGCTCATTAACTTAGTTGATTTCTTTTGTTGCCTTCTCAAGGATTTTTTCCTTCTTTTTCTTCAGTTTTTCCAACTCTGCAACTGCTCTCTTCTGAGAGCGTCTTTCTATTTGGCATTTGCATTTCTTGCTGTATGAATTAATTGCTTTAAGATTGGCTTTGCCCAAACACTTACGTGAAACGTGACAGCATCATGTACTATTCTCTGCGAAATTAATGACTCTTTGTGTAGATTATCCACAAGAAACTCCTTATTAAACGAGAAACTGCGTTCAACGGAAGAGTTTCCGTGTAATAACACTAGAATTTTCTTAACGAACGTTGAAAAGTTGTTGCTGGTATTAGTATTGTCAAGAATGAAGAACCACAAGTGAACTAAATGATCCTCAGTCACGTCAAAATTTCTCATTCTTGTGATAACTGAATCTTGAGTACAAATTTCACTGTAGGGTCATTTTACTTCATCAGCAGCAGGTCCAAACAAATAATGATTCTCTACAAGTATTTCCAATCTTACAGTTATTTGTTCCTCCCCAAGTCTCTTGTTTAAAACTAAATCGGGAGAGAGGCATGCACCACCATGTATGTCCATGGCAATTTACCAGAACCTTCGTACAAAAACCTGTTAAAATATGCAAACAATCTCTCCTAAAACGAGATAACTTCTCTGATTTTAGTGCTGTGCGTGTTGCAAATGCAACGTCAACCTGCTTAGCCGAACACAGATTCTTACTACCACCTTTTAGCAAGTTTTCATCAGGTCTTCAGAACTTGTAGCTTCAATCACAATGAATTTTTTAATAATCATAAGGAACTTCAGAAGTATTTCACAATAATAATAAAAAAAGCATTGGTGAGTCTGACTGAAATTTCGCAAGGAAAAGTTGAATATCTCCAGCAACGGTTTGGAAGAAAGCTAATTTAGTTCCAAGCAAAGAATCTTCCAGACATGATTTAACAATTTTAAAGCTGTCACAAGATGGTTCTCGATTACTACCTGAAACCAAATCGACATACTTCAAGTGTGGTAATAATCGCTGAGCTCTGTCTACTACATTCACGTTTTCTATAAAAATATAAGCACTTGCTAGAAAGAACGATCTTATTACAAAGTTAAGCTACCATAAAAATTCACAGAAATTACCCGAAAATAATAAACATCAGAAAAGACATGTGGAACGCCAAACTTCACTGAAAATGGAATATAGAGGAAATGGAATAGGAATTTTATATCTAACTAATGTAGGTACACATTATATTGTAAATTAGAGTTAACTATACATAGTTAGGCTCTCACTTATCGCTACATTAAAATCAGCAAGATCAGTATTGGGGTCACCGGTTGTAATAGCCTAGCTACACCCCTGAACATGAGGATAATTTTTTAAAGGGGAGATCAGGAACCAAGAGCTCCAGATGCAAGGTTTGCCAGCTCCTTTCACAAGTCCTTCATTATATGATGACCTCTGCTGTAGCGAAAAGTTGTTTTCCAAACATTGTGCAGACAGAATGTAAAAGCAATGAAATAAACGTAACTTTAACAAAAATTTCAGAATATACAGAAAATTCCCCGACTTTTCCAGAAATTATACAATTCCCTGACTTTTACAGGTTTTCCATGTTTTTCAGACTAGTAGACACCTTGTTCAACTAAGACACTAGCCCGTGAAGCAAAACGAAACATCTGTGCAGCGAAAAGGGAACAAGCAGTGAGTTACGACACTGCATAGCTGTGGGTCAAAAATTCAAATAAGGTGACTATGACTTGTCAGAAAAAAGAGAACGTACAGGAAGATTCCCACCATCAACATGGGGGCTGTACGTCAAACTGTGGAGACGAATCTGAGCACCAGCATCCGTATGTTGTCTGCCGAAGTAGGTATCTTACAGCCAAGTACAGAAGGACATTGGGCACTGTTAGCAAGGTGTACAGATTATGTCGAACTGTCCAGCACGATCTCACTCCTGGGCAGGCAAAACGAAGGGTGGAAATATGCAAAGTACTGTTGAACAATCCCACAAATCCGCATTCAATTCTCACGTCAGACAAAAAATAGGTTTACTGCCGGAATCCAGATACCAGTCATCGATGGTTTGACCCAGGCCAGGGTGCGGAATAGTGGTGAAACAGGGGCGGTTTGAACGCAAAGTAATGCTTAGTCTTTTGTGGAGTTTGAAAGGTCCCGTGACTAGGTTCTTGTTTCTTATGGTCGTGCTGTGAAAGTTGAGCTGGAAAGAACCGGAACGTATGTAATCAAGCTGAATCACACGAATACCCAGATTTCATCAACAGCAAACATCTGTTGGTGGCAGCACAATGTTCCGTACTGTAGGTCTCGTGTTAACTTAGAAGGTATTGAACTGTTACCAAATTCAGCTAATTAGCAGCTATTTGTTCCATACAATAGTGCACTTTCTTCGCGGTAAAACATTCGCCAATGAGAATGATGTGCGAAATGGGATGAAAATATTTTTCGACCTGAAGTCCAAGATGTGGAATGCACAGAGCATTCAAAATTTGGCTGAAGATCAGTATCGACTATAGTGCAAAATGGTTTGTATTTTGTGAAGTCTCTTTTACACTGTTTACTCGAGTTTTCATTTTCCACATTGTGTGTGGTAAGAAACCACTACGGGACACCATGGTGATTACTACTTCTAAGATTATACCTCCAGCAGAACCGAATATGAACAATTTTGTTTCTCCATTGTTCCATTTATATATAAAACTTTTATATTCATTTAAAAAAAAATCATCAACAGACCTTGTTTGAATATCCGCCAACTTGCTAAAATTAAGTACAAACTTAAGGCAGCAACATTTTTAACATATTATTTTAACAAAAGAAACACTGACCAAAGCTTAAAACTTTATTTTAAATTAATGTTTTCATTTTTAAGGATTTGAGTATTAGTAAGAATGAAATTGTATTCAATTTTCACCGTACAGTCTGATAAAAACGTACCGACGAGTCTTACTATATTATTTTGTCCTTTTGCACTATTTTATAAATTCACACTTATAGTCATCCTGTTACATATTATCAAGAAAAGGCAAGAAGTTGTGGATGTGGTGCCACGAAGTCTGACAATGATTACCGTATTTGCGCGAATATAGGCCGTGGTAGTAAACTTATGAGAAAGTTCAATTAGACAGTACTTTGAAATGTATCTCTCCCCCCCCCCCCTTCTTTAACTCCCGCATAACTAAGGGTGACTCATGAATATCAGTTTTGTGGTGACAGCAGCATTCTGGATCGTCTAGCGAGGCTGAAGAATCAGACGCTGGTGATGCTGCAATGATGGGAAGTTATTGTGCGTGATTTGGGTGGGTACAAACTGACAGTTTTGCAAAACAAAGTTTTATTTTTTTTTTTTTTTTTTTTTTTTTTTTTTTTAAAGAACAGCTCTGTATGTAAATATTCCGTATATATTATATATACTGTAAAACAAAGATACGTATTTCTGTTAATAAAAGTATTAAGTGTACACGTGTTTCTTGTGCCAGTGTAAGGTGTTACTGGTACCCAATAAAGGTGGCAATTTTTACGAACAAGGTATGTTTTCTGCTATTTTCTTCTTAAGTCTGATAGTTTACAAACGTAATTGCAGTAACTTGAAATGGTATTAATTTCAACCTACATGATACGTGTACATGGCATTTTGAAATTGACGATTTATGATCTAAGGGGAAAAATCTCGATTATAGGTCGCACCATGATTTTTCAAGCCAAACTTTAGTACAAAAAAAAAAAAAAAAAAAAAAAAAAAAAAAAAAAAAAAGTTTGTCCTATATTCGCGCAAATACGGTATTTGTGAAGTATTTCGTATTCACAGAAAAAAGAAATTACATAATAAAATTTAAAATTTCGAGAATTCTCATTTCATCACGTTACAAAGGAAAGTCGAAGTAAGTTTCCTTGTAAGTAAGTCATTTCTATCGTAAAGCTACGGTTCAATCTTCATGACAAGAGAATTCTCCCTCCCCCTTTGTTAATTGGAAGTCTGTACATACCTGATTCATCGTAGATAGCCCTTTTCTCTTTGTCTGTCAGCAGCATATGAACTTTACCCAAGACTTTGAATTTTTCGGTCGCTTCCTCTTTCTGCTCACTGTCTACTCGATCAGGATGAAGTAATAAAGACAACTTATAATATGCCTTCTTCACTAGAAAACAGAAATCAAACAATGTCTTTAGTATTTATTATCATATCATGAACACGTATTTATGATCAAACACGAACTAGTTTATAATCAAACAAGAAATATATTATTTAAAAAAAATGCTAGTTACAAATTCAAAAATAGAATCAGTGAAGTAACGACTAACTGTCTTTGTCACATCATATGAAAACAGTAGAAGAAACTGCAAGGAAGAGCTTAGATTTGATTTCCCGTCCGCTCAATCATATTATTTTATTTTCTTCTTTTTATTTCAAAATTTTACCTACTAACAGTTTTCAAACTCTTTTCAAATATATTTATAGATATGCATCATCATTTTGGAATTGAGTGGCAAATCATGTTTTCATTTTTAAGGATATGAGTATTAGTAAGAATGAAATTGTATTCAATTTTCACCGTATAGTCTGATAAAAACGTACCGACGAGTTTATGAGACCCTATTTGACCAAACTACGAAGGTGGTGATTTTTTTTTCTTTTTTTTTTCACGTAGCACTCTTATATATCCTTGAACTTTGCAGCCAAGAATAGCTCTGTTCCTTCTACATTTTTTCTTGAAGTATAGTTAACCTTCGTTGATAGCGACAGAAGTTCTATAATTCAGAGTGACTTGATACTTAATAACTCTGCTCTCGTGAAGAATACTTGACCACAAAAAGGTTTCAACTGAAGAGTAAACGTTATTAGAGAAAAGGGTTTCTGTAGTATCCGTAGCTTTAGAACCGAAAGACTCAAGGCAGACTATTTAACTGCTGAAAAAGGCAGACAATCATGTACTATGTAGCATAATACCAAACAAATAAATAGTTGACTCAAGTAGGCCAAAAGAAAGTTTCAAACACGATTGACAGTATTTTGAAATTTAAGATAACGTCTGATCCATCAACAGCCATACGTTTTAAAAATAAACACCCCAAGTTGCTACAATATGTCTAAATCTGGACGATCCAACATCAGTTTCAGGAGGATTTACGGCTGCCTTCCCAACAGGCTACCATAAAACCACTTGTGACCAATACAATAAAGGAGAGAGAGTAATTTTGTAGGAAATATCACAATATTAGACACAAGAAGACTAGAATGCCATGATTTCAGATAAAATGTACCTTCATGCTGTCCGAGAAGTGGTTATTTCGGTAGCACACCTGGAAGGCAATCTTAAGTTCTTCTGAAGCCAATGTTGGATCGTCCAGATTGAAACTTTTTTGAGCAACAAACGTCTCGGGGTGCTCCTTTTTCAAACATATTGCTGTTATTGACGGATGACATTACTTCACGTTTTAAAATGCTGTTCGCTGAATTTGTAGGAAGTCTGAACTACCAGATTCAACTTTTGTATTGCTATCGTGCCATATGATACTGAACTGGCTACCTTTATCATAAGATAGTCTGCCTTGAAACCTTCAATTCTGAAGCCACGCCAATTACAGAAATTCTTTGTTCTGACCAAGTTAAACCATGGGTTTTCTCGTCAGTTGAAAGCTCTTTACGGCCCATTATTGGTCACGAGAGTAGATGTATATCAAGCATCAAATTATTACAAAAATTACAGAAATTTTGTCGTTATTAACAAGAATAAAACCAGTTATTAACCATACTTCAAGAATGAAGGCTAAGAGATGTCTAAGCTATTGTTGGCAGCAAATTTCAACACCGCATAGGAATTATTACATGAGAAAAACACCGCCACTCTCAGCTGTAGTAACGTAGGGAAAAAAAAAAAGGACAATATCTTATAAAAAATTCAACTTTTTTTTTTCACTGTACATTAAAATTATCATTATGGATATTACCTTATTAATAGCAGGTCACTTGTTGCAAACTGAGAAGCTTCCATGCACCACGGTCTTCTGTTAGTCTCTTCGTTCTGACACAGGAATTTTCTGTTCTAATATCGTCCATCAACTGTAATCTTTTTCTTGTATCACGTCCTTCACAAGACACAGTTCCTTCTCAGACAATGTTTCAACTTATTCCTCATTTTTAATTACATCAAATATTGCTGTCTTCTCCCCTACTGTTTCTGACACTTCCTCATTGGTTTCCCGTTCAACTCCGCTAATTTTCTCCATTCTTTTTTACATTTACATTTCTAAAATGTCCAGTTATTTTTGTCGTTTTTACTTCTCCGTACTATTTACCTTTCTGTATCATGCAGTACAGTACGTCACACGTAACATTTCACAAATATGTTTAGTAACTCTAAATCAAAGAACCACGAAATACATTTTCTTCATTCCAAATGCATCTTTTGTCATTCATCTCACTTTTATTTCGCGTTCGCACTATGCAATCACTAACAATAATAATAATAATACCTAAGCACTGGAAACTAAGTATCTACCGACAAAAAAGGAAATATCTTACTTTGAAAAGTACTTACGTAAGCCCCACTTCTCTTTTAATCAAATAGAATGCTGGTTCAATTCATAGGAAATGTGGAAATTACTAAAATACGCCATGTATTCTGTTCGCCAACGTTTACGTGGGAGAAGCAGACGCATGTGAGATTTGTTCTGTCGGTGACAGGTTTTGGTTTGATGGTTGGTGTTAGTTTAGCTTTAACTGCAGCACCAAGGTTGTCTATACGAGTCGTAGAGCTACATTTTAAAGTGGATATTTATTCACAGTAATATGTTCGAATTTCAAGTTTTTAAGTCTCCAACCCTTTTATTTCAAACCAATTTCTTAAGAATTCCAATCAAAAATTCTCAGCTCATCAGACAAACTCATTTCTAGATCGATAAATAAAATATGTACCTCTTCTTTTTCTAACAAAATATTTCACGGATTTCTCTTACGCCAATTACATCTCATGTGCCTTACCCTTCATAAACTCAAACTATTCCTCCTTAATTTCCTCTTCCATACATCCATGCATATCGATTTCATTGATTCGATACAGCATTTTAATCGTCACTATTTGTGTGAATTATTTTGATTTTGTGCATTATGTGCCTACCGGTTTTAATCTACACCTTTTTTGCATATTGCTCTCTATTGTTTTTTTACTCTCTTAGCATTTATATTATTAGTTAAATAATTTCTTCAAAGCAACATCATCTGTCCACGGAATTCATCTGCAGCAAATCTGTAAGAATCATTCTTCTTATACATATACATAACCTTCAGAATTCTGGATTAGCAATGTGATTACGAACGAGCACATCAGATGTATGCAGATATCTGTATTTTTGATGTAACATTTTCTCTTTTCTTCTAGGTGGTTATTCTTCATATGCATCTAAGAATTAAAATCGAATACTAAATTGCCTCAACTTTCTTTACCAAATAATATATGTAGCAAACATTTACGCTGATAATAATCAAATTGGTTTCAGCTAATGACGGCGTCGGAAATAGTTATCACTAATTTACAAAGAGTTTCACTGTGAGACACATTTGTGGATGAAATAATTCATCTATACATTTTCTTCTCTTCTTGGGATCCTGGACTTCTAACATTCGGTGAAATAAGCATAATTTTCATAAATCCAGTTGATCTATAGTAGCTATGAACTCAAGTCAGTCTTATAATAATAATATAATAATAGAATGGTGCTGTGATGTTTTTAAGTTATGGAAAGAAAATTAGTAACTCATGGGTTTCTATGTAGCTAATTGCGTCGCAATGTTGATTAATATATATGATCTCACACAATATTTGATGAATTAATCAACATACCAGTAATCTACTAATTTCAGATGAAATGTATACAATCGTGAGACGTCTATCGATTGGCTCCACTAGTATTTGCTTGCGTCCAACGAAATATCAGGTTGTCTAAAAAGTATTGACCCTTTGGTAAAAATTCGGAATGTATTTATTATTTGAAAATAACATGAAATCAAATAAGAACCATTGTGTTAGATGCCTTCAGCTATTTTCCAGGCAACACCCTAATTCTAACGTTAGAGATCTTCTGTGGTTTCTGGTCAAAATATTGGTTTTCACAGGCCTCTTTTGAAACTAACTTAACACCATTCACGGAGTTCTCAGAGACCAAAACAAATGATAGTCTCACAGTACCAGGTTCGGCCTATACGAGAATGCATTAAAATATTCCAACCAAGTTCTCAAAAATGAAAGTGGTCTGGTGTTGTCTTACCTGTTGACCAGTTCCGGTCGTTTCTTTTGAATTGCTACGTGCATTCGTGATCCACGATGCTCCTCTAATACCACAAAACTCACAAGATAACCTTCCTGGGCGTCAGTGTGGGCTTTGCCATAGACTGTGAAACTTCTTCTCGTTTCAACCACGATTTTTTTTTTCCGCAGGTTGTTGTAGGTTATCCACTTCTCATCCTTCGTGATAAACCCCTTAGTCGAGTCAAAATACGGTTTGACCTGGGCAAAATTGCAACCTTTAGTTTTACATCTGTATTTTGTTTAGGTACCTCACCTGATGAAAATATCCAAAATCCGACAAAATCGGACCACGGGAACACCCCCAAAAACGGTTTTCAAAATGGCGGACCATGGTTTTTCGAAAAATCGTAGACCTTTACGTTAGCGGCTCTAGTAGTCATCTTAATTGACACAGAGACATTAATGATACCTCGTTGGAACGCTCGTAGACCACAAATTCCAACGAAGTCACTTTTGTACCCATCATGCCCAACCCGTAGAAGAAGAAGAAGAAAGTCGATTTTTGTTTTTTAATTGATATTTCTTAGACCCTGGCAACACTGTACGTCCTCATACGCCGGCAGAAAAATTCCCACGCGTAGACCAGACATTGGTAACAATAATATAAAAAAAGGACGTAGGTTCAACAGTAAGGGAGATAAAAATTCGGAACCGCGGGTCACTCTGAATATTTTCTACTGTGGTCTAACTTCTGTTTCTTAGATCTAGCATCCTCCCTAATTGTCACAGAGACATGAAGCATACCGCATTGGAAAGCTTATGGAATCCACTTGCCAACGACGTATAGTTAGTGCCCCCTGTACCCAACCTGTAGAAAAAGAAGAAGAAACCTTGAAAAAATTGAGAAAATCTACACTTTTACCTTTCTTCGGCTCTGGCAACCCTGATATTCGTTCTACGCATGAAAAAATCTTGTTTCTTTCTTTAAATCAAAGGTCGGTTTAATATAAGTACTATAGATAAAACGACTTTGGGAGGCAAATTACACATCTACATTGTCATTGCCTACGCTAACACTGTCCTCACCATATTTATTTAAACAGTTAAAACATTCAGTTTCTTGGCACACACCACAAGCAATAGGAAATAGAAGGTCATACCATAATACAGTGTACAAGACAATTCGTTTTATAGAAACATAACACCTATATATAAAGCAAAAGAATGGGAAGACGAAAGACTTTGGGAGGCAAATTACACATATACTTCGTCATCGCCTACGCTAACACTGTCCTCATCATATTCATTTAAACAGTTAAAACATTCAATTTGTTGGCACACACCACAAGCAATAGCACATGGAAGGCCATGCTTTCTGCAAGTACAATACGTTCTTGCACACCTGGTAGCACAGTTGCAATGAACAATGGTGAGCAAATTCCATACCCATCAAACTGTGCGGTCTGCTGCTTGCTGAACTCTAGTATCGCATGGGCCAGTGGGGCTTTGTCTGCCTTACGCATCATGCTGGGTGACTCAAATAAAGCTGGTGGGTAGGCACATAATTCATGCGCTAAGGTCTCCTCTAAAGATGTGCTGCCTGCATTAGCGACAACTAACAGTCTTTGAAACAAAATATTCGAATCGACGGAGATATTGATGCTGATATTAACACTACTCCGGGATGCTAGAGTTTTGACTTTATCTTCACGTTTCCACTTCACAGTGAACAGGTCTTTGCCAGATAGTTTCTTCGCAAGCTCTGCCCCAACTGAAAATAAATTATGGACGTTGACCGAGGAATCCGCTGTGACGCCAGTGGCAATGTTTCTCAACGATTTGTCTCCGTCAAATGGTGAGATGGGCTGCAGTCGTGCAAGAATGCGACGTATGTCACTGATATCACGTGACATTCTTGACGTTTTGGCTTCTTTATGTTGTTTGCTAGTGACATATGCTGTGTAAGAGTTTGCATCGCCAGATTGTACTCGGAGCATGCTGGCATTTAGAGCACCCACAAAGATCGTTGCATCTCCGACATTCCACTCCCATGGGTTAGACCCCCAGTAGATTTTAGCGATCTCATCAGAACCTGCTCTATGACTAGATCAGAGGACAACCCAGCCCAATAACCGTTGCTTCTTCTAATAACTCCGAACCTATTTTGAAAGCTTTCGCGAACTGTTGGATTAACCGATGACAGCGTTAACATTGTTTGCAGGTACAAGCACGTCGACTTCAAATAATTGAAGTGTTCTGCTGCAGCGAATATGGGAATGCACTCTGCTATAGCATCAAGGTGATCCTCCCAGCTTCCTGTTTGGTCTGCTGCCACAAGTTTCCTTGCTGTAGCCAACATGCCCTGATATGCAAGCCACAACTGACTTGTTTTTGATGTGTTAATAAGTTTTGACTTTCGTTCTTCTATTTTTTCTCGGGCTTCTTGAAGAAGAGGTGAAGAACTAGCTCCAGTTACAGTAATCTCACCCGACATCAGGCTCTGGTAGAGAGAGTAAGCATCGTTGATAGTTCTGTGTGTTCCGTTATCGGTCTCCAGAAAAACATTCTCCATAAGCAATGCACTTAATGCGAGGCCAACCATCATGCGCGCACGGAAGGCTCTTGCTATGGACTTGCCACTTAACATATGTACAACCGAATTTTCTCCATAAACCTCATGCAAGATTTCACGTAAGCCTATACTATCCATCAGGGAACCAATTGCTCCTAGAAGGTTCATTAGAGTATGAAATAAGCCCAACAGGAGAACTGTGTCCTTAATACTGGTGTTATGTGCTCTGTGATGCAGGATACGTGTAACTTTCCAAAACAGTGGTTGGTCTAAGGTGATGATTGGTGTGACTTTATATTTTCTCGCAAGATTATTCAGGTACACTAAAGTGGAATAGATGCATGACATATCAGATGGATGGAGGTCAATAATCGGTAAGCAGAGAACAGTGGATTTCCCTAGATGATGAAGAGATGGATCTGCGTGAATGGCCTGCATCATTCCTGACCAGTTTGGTGTGCGTGACGGAAAGTGCCAGGAAAGTTTCCAAAAAATATCCTGGGAGCTTTCGTTCGGTGATGGTGCTGTTACCAGTTCACAGTTCACCTTTTCAAGCTTTGGCTTCAGTGTATGCATGAATGGGAACACTGGCAATGGACTTCACATCAGCATCAGAGACGGGCTTCCGAAGAATGGTTAGACTGGTAATAGTGGATGGAGTAAAGGCCGCCAACATTCCCATACCATGGAATGTGCCTAAACCACTCAGCGTTTGGAGATTATGGTCTACATTATCCCCTGCAAAGAGGAGAGTCTGGTCTGCTGACATTTCGATCACATGAGTACCAAATGTACATGCAGCACAGCGTTCAAACCGCTGCACTTCCGCGTATGAAGAGCAAAATCCCAGGTGATGCAGCGTGTCAATCAGATGTTTCGATCGATAGTGGTGGTGCAGCTGCAAAGCAACATTTAACTGCAGAGGAGTTAATATAGCTCTTGGTCTGGCTGCTTGCATCAAACACTGGCTAATCGATGCTATTTTGGTTTCATTGTCCTTTCCGGCAAAAAGTGTGGAACAGAATAGTTTAAGGAAAGGTGGAATGTACTGAAGGGATTCCTGAATGGTCAAGTCGCTGCGGTGAAGCATATGTTTTACTTCCAGTTTGTAGTTTGGATTTTATGTCGCTTTTGATCAGTCGAGCTACGGTTTCTATTACTCTATTTTTCCTTTTCTTGATCATACTCCCGTGGTAAATCACGATATGCCCGTATAATGTGATTGGCAGTTTCTCGAAGTGTAATGAAGTCGTTTTTTCCACTGTCACTTGAAATTATAATTTTTTCACCGAAGTACTCCATTAGTTGACGCTTCATGTGCCGTCTGTCATATGCAATGTGATCAGTCCCTTCGAGAAATGTGCCCATTTTTGTAACAAGTTCTCCCATAGTTAGTTGCTCATCATCGTGCTCTTCCAAATAACTACAGATGCACTGAAATGCTCGGATTCTCTCATCATTTGTAGGTCGCCCAGCCCGGATTTTTTTTTTTTTTTTTTTTTTTTTTTTACGCTGACTGACTATCGGTGCAGTATTGTTGAGGAATTGCTCTACCTGTTCGAAAGTTGATACTACATGATCTGTGATAGACACAATCTGCTGCATGAAGATCAGATAAGAAGTACTCAATTCGACCTCGGACAGTTTGTGACCAGGTATCATTTCGTTCATTGCAACACTTTAAAATGCTGTGTGGAAATGCTTGTGTTTTCACTCGCACATTTTCTGATTTCAACACGTGATGGTCATCAAATAAGACAGACGCTAAGCAAAACAGGCAGTCACTGTTGCTGTTGAAGGACCCATCCGACGAGCGAGTAACTCGTTTTTGAATCGGCGATGACGTTTTTCTTTTTAGGGCAATCGCAATATATTTTTTTTTTAATCAATGTAACGTTTGCGACAAGAGACATGAACCACCATACCTGCAGCGGCGAGAATGTTACTACCGCGAGCCTTACTGGCATTGTTCACTCCTTCAGCTCCCTTTTCTGGAAGTGTGATGAGGTTATCGTCAGGATCTAGGATTCTGCAGATGATACACAAACGTATAAGGGAATCAGCCATGGTTCTTCAGTGCCTAAGTTCATGCAAGACTATAACATGTAGAAAAGCTTATGAAACCCCATTTCCAACGACGTATCGTTTGTGCCCCCTGTACCCAACGATTATCAGGGTTGCCAGAGCCCAAGAAAGGTAAAAGTGTAGATTTTCCCAATTTTTTCAAGGTTTCTTCTTCTTCTTTTTCTACAGGTTGGGTACAGGGGGCACAAACGATACGTCGTTGGCAAGTGGATTCCATAAGCTTTCCAACGCGGTATGCTTCATGCCTCTGTGACAATTAGGGAGGATGCTAGATCTAAGAAACAGAAGTTAGACCACAGTAGAAAATATTCAGAGTGACCCTCCTTGGTCCCCGGTTCCGAATTTTTATCTCCCTTACTGCTGAACCTACGTCCTTCATTTCTTTATATTATTGTTACCAATGTCTGGTCTACGCGTGGGAATTTTTCTGCCGGCGTATGAGGACGTACAGTGTTGCCAGGGTCTAAGAAATATCAATTAAAAAAACAAATATCGACTTTCTTCTTCTTCTTCTACGGGTTAGGCATGATGGTACAAAAGTGACTTCGTTGGAATTTGTGGTCTATGAGCGTTCCAACGAGGTATCATTCATGTCTCTGTGTCAATTAAAAGGGCTACTAGAGCCGCTAACGTAAAGGTCTACGATTTTTCGAAAAACCATGGTCCGCCATTTTGAAAACCGTTTTTGGGGGTGTTCCCGTGGTCCGATTTTGTCGGATTTTGAATATGTTATTCAGTAGTAATTCCTGAATCGAAAATTGTTTAAAAAGCTTGTGTTGCAATTTTGCCCAGGTTGAGGGTAAAATTGCTCTAGATTTCCTGGACTACCTTCAGAAATGACTCGAGTTCGTTAAGTTTCCGAAGAGATTCGCACAATCGAATGACTATTTTTGAGTCAGATATCACATCCAAACATCGAGCCTGTTTTTGTAGCCAGGTCTCTCGAAATGGTTTAACACTGCTTGGTCTGGATAGTGAGGCACTGGCGATATCATTACTGTTTACATGCTGGTCTTCCTAGACTTTTGCCAGAATATCACCCACTTTTGCTGTGATTGATTGCCAACCGCGAGAAGAAATTTGGACATCGAAATATCCACAACGAAAGCGACTGAATATCTTTTGGCTGTTGCTTTTGATTGCGTATCTCGCCCATAAACAGCACAAGTTTCTTCACAGGCCTGCCCAGCATTCGCGCCTTTATCGAAAAAAAGATTGTGAAATGTAGTGTAGTTTTGCGGAAAGCTCATTCATCTCCACGGCACAAATATTTAAGTGTGATTATAATACCAGTACTTTCAACATCTACTAGCTTCAACTGTCGACTCGCTGTGACTCAAATTCCCTGGGATTTGGAAAACTAACGCCATCTCGTGTCCAATACGGTTTTTATTAAAGGAATGCTACGACGTGAAGTAAATGATAAAATGAATCGATCAATTATTATTAATTTAAAGAACTGCGGCGTTTTATGTATGAATCTATAAACTGTACACATGTAAGGTTTGAACACCACCACCGATACGAATTGATTAGTAATTTTATTGAAATTCTGGCATTTTACATGGAATATTGTCATTAATCTATTGTTTTAATAGGATTCATCACTTTCTAGCTCATTTTACCGTGTTGATACTATTTATTGTTTAAATATTTTACATGTTTTGATTCGTCTAATGCAGCCTTTCCCAACCTGGGGTCCTTAAAACGATCTCAGGAGGTTAGCAAGCCAATCTGAGAAAGGCACCCACAGTGGTAAGAAATACATCATTTTAAGTTAAATTACGGGAATTTCTTTTCTGAAGAATTACAGGAATAGACTTGATGCTGAGGTGGATCTTCTCTTAAAAGTTTCTTCGTTTGATCCTGACACTTCTAAGTTAGTGGTTGAAAGATAATACCAACCATCACAATGACTGAAATTGTGTACCTTGGTAAGTCATAAACTTATTATCATGTTAACTTGTTGAATACTTTTTTTTTTTTTTTTTTTTTTTTTTCAGAAAAATACTTTTTTTCTATACCTGATGAGTAGGCTATTGTGCTTTAGTTTCGTTTACGCACTGGATTTATTCAACTATTTGCAACAACTTAGTCAAGGTGTTGCAAAATAAGTATTACAACTCTTGGGAGGTGACTTCTGCCATTGAGACAAGAAAAAAAAAGTTCTCTTGAACTTTCGGCTATCGGACATAGTTTCGGACCTACAAGGTGCCGAATGCGTGGGAAAATGACTTTCGGACGCTAATAGTTCGCAAACTACCCAACTTAAAGAGGGCGGGTAAAAAATTAACTGAAGAAGTCATACCTGCTGTATTGAATTATGCATGTTTCACAATCCTACCATGCACGCGCAGGGAATTCTCCAAAGAAACGTAGGGAGTCCCGGATAATCTGCCAAATGAAAATTGGTCTAAATGGTTATGAATTAATACGGTTTCTATCAGGTAACAATAATTCGTTTGTATTAAGTCGATATCTGGAACAAATACAAAATGGCGGACACCTTCATGCCCGTTGTGTGTGGTTGCTTAATCGCTAGGTATAGATGCTGGCCAACAGTGACGTTCTGAGTATTAAATGTAGCGAATTTGTACTCAAACGCCTTAGAAAGACATCTGGAGTGTCGGTAGAGCACAACAGATGAATCAGGTAATTCACATGTGTGGAAACACGTAACGAAAGCTGAACAGAAATGAACTCATACTCAATAAACGTGAGTTCAAAGCATCGGAAATGTAAGGAATAGCATCAAGAACATGAAAGCCATTGCCAATTCACCAATAATATTTCCTCAAACCGATACAATATGATGTGCACGGTTGCATACCAATAAGGATGCAATACCTGAGGCCAAGTTGAAATTGTGCAAGGGGACTCACAAAGAAACTGGGGAAGCTAAAGGAATGTCACTACTGGGATCACATGATCGATATTGTCACGGTATGCCAAAATTCAGTAATAGATTTAAATATCAAAATTCATTCATTTTTATTAATTGGATAAAAAGAGGAAAATTGAAGTATTGTTTATAAATTAACTTGTAGTAAGAAATTAATTATGTTGCAGACAGACAGATTATAACACCAGATTACATAGTGCTTATGATTGTTGTTTTCATTAATTAACAGACACGAGTCTGCAAGTGTCACAAGAATATAAACAAATACTGAAGCAACAAGAAAAATGTAAACTCTGTATAAATTTGTGTTCACAATAACACATTCTCAAAATTAGGTAGAATTGTGAAAATCGCAGACGTAAACTGTCTGGAGTTTTGGTTAATGAGAGAAAATGCAGAAACTGCGGTTTCAGCACAGAGATGTATGAACTACGAAATTTGGTAAGAGAGAAGCAACAAATTCGTCATAATGAAAATTAACATAAAAAGGTTATGTCGGACTGAATGAGGATCAGTCGCCGGAACTATGTTAGTAGATATTTAAATCTATTACTGAATTTTGGCATACCGTGACAATATTGAAATGTGGCCAATGTGTGTGTGTGTTGATATCGACATGTAGCTAATGGGAAAATTTCAGCATGTCCCACTACTGCTGGGACACGTGCGAAAAATAGGAAAATAATATTGTACATTCTGCTATTTCACTTGGTTCGTATTGTAGTGCAACGTAAAAAGAATACAATTGTATCCATGCTCCACCTCTGTTGGAACACTGTCCAACACTCGAAACACAGGAAAGAACTGCAATATGTTCATAGTATACATGGATCACATTCTGGCACAACGTAAATAGAACACAATTGAATCCATGACCCCCTTCGTCTGGAACATTGTCCCACACTCGAAACATGGGAAATAACTCTCTGAATTCTTCTAGTAGACATGGTTCAAATTCTGATACAACTTAAAAAGTAACATGTTAGAACGTCCCACTTTTTCGGGGACAATATTATGCACTCAAAATATAGAAAAATAAAGCCGCAAATTCACACAGTGTACAGTACATTCCAACGAAGAATAAATAAAACAAATCGGCACAGGTCCCACTACCGCTGGAACAGCATCTGAAAGAAAAGAAAATGTACTGAAGAAAGGGGAAACCATTAACAATTAGAGAACAATTAACAATAAGCTCCAGAATCTGCACTGCTTGTAGCTTGTATCACTCACTTAAAGGCACAATCCAGTGCTGAGCAAGCCTCACAAACACTGTAATATTCAGAGACGTTGTTGGAAGTGTTCGCCATTGACGTCAATACAAAGATGACATCGGCGAAGCACAGTTTGTCTGGTAGGCGCAAATCCACGTGGCATATCACTAATGGTCCCAGCAGTGGCATTGATGTGAGCAACGAGATCCTCAGCACTTTCCACGGAGGTGTCATACACAAGCCGTTTCATTTCTCCCCAGAAAAAGAAATCCACCAGTGTGAGCTCGGGTGACTAAGGTGGCCACGGAAAAAGCCAATCACCGAAAATGAAGTTGAGTAAGACTCTGGTTTCCCGGTCAAAATGCGCGAATGCACCGTCGTGCTGACACCAGATATGTTGTCTAACTGCGAGCGGCACGTTTTCTAAAAGTTCTGGCAGTACGTCCTGAAGAAACACACGATAATTCCTACCATTCAAGGTAGTAGGCAAAATGTACGGGCCTATCAAATGGTCACCTACGATGCCACATTACACATTCACTGCGAACCTGTGTTCATGATGGCACACAAGTATTGAGTGGGGATTGTTCATATCTCAGACGTGACTGTTATGTCTATTGATGATGCCATCTCTAGTAAACATGGATCCATCCGTCCACAACACTATTGTTGGAAAATCTGGTATAGCATGTGTTTGTTGCACATACCATTGACAAAAATCCATCCGCTGGGGAAAGTCCGTAGGTAGTAGGTGTGGCACCTTCTGCAATTTGTATGGGTACAAATCCTCTTCCTGAAGAACGCGGAACACATTAGTATGATGGGTTTGTCTCGACTGAGCAATAGCACGTGTGCTAGTTCCAGGATTGTCTCATACCGCATCCAACACCTCCTCTTCAAATTGTACAGTGCGCACAGTGCGAGGTCTTCCACACCACAGTCCAACTTACGAGGTAGTAGCGAACCAGTTTCACGCAGGCGAGCATCAAATCGTGCAAAGAGTGTATGTGCTGGTAGCTGCCTATTTGGAAAACGTTCCTGATACATACACCGTGCTTGACGGCTGTTTTGGTGTACCTCCCTGTAGATGAGATACATATCGGCAAGCTCCTGGGTCGAGTACTCCGCCATTATCCTGTTCCAGAGCCGATGAACACGCGGGAGGGGGAGATTTACAACATCCCAGTGACAGATGACGACTATTGTGATTCGTACACACGTAATGTCACATAGGTGTTCACGCACAAGCCCAAAAGGAACACTGAAATACGCACTGAAGGTAGAATACTCCTTGGCGCAATTCAACGACACACACAAGCCAGACTACTCAGAACAGCCAAACGAAGGACGTATAAGACGATCAACTATCGACTAAAAACAGTTACTACGTGTATTCACCAACGCTAATATGTCACAGCAGACATAGGTACACTTCCCACGCCTCTAGTGGTGCTTTCTGTATTACATAGCTGAAATCGTTATCAACCTACTCTGACTACATAGCGTCATTTTCAGATGTAGTTCTTCAACCATCCTATTATGATTATTATGGGTGTTTAGTTTTTATTATTATTATTATTATTATTATTATTATTATTATTATTATTATTATTATTATTATTATTATTATTATTTGCCTTTGTGGTCGTTCCTTTCATGGTAGCAATTTCACATCAAACTGTCACTGAGTCGTACGGGCCCATCAGAAAGGATGGCTTTTATTCCTTCCCTTGTTTGTGGGATGATTTCCCTCGTCAATCATAACAGATGGTGCTAAAGCTGATGGTTTGGCATTGCCTTCCACGGGATGATCATGACGTTCTATAGTTTAACATACGATCCAAAACCACTTGTGTCCCTATCCCAGACCACTTTATTACAAGCAAGAAATATCCCTGGAAATGCCTGGAAGATCTATGCCTGGAAACGTTACGTGCAATCGTACATGTTTACTCCACTTTCTTCGTTTGCTTTGTTAGGGCGTTTAGTCTCTCTTTCAGTGACAGGGTTAGGCAGATACGGAACTTACAGTTTATAGTGGGATTGGAACCACTACTCGGGTTTTGAATCTGAGGCCTGGGTTCCCAGCAGGACTGGAAACTGCGACCACACACGCGAAAGCCAGCGCTCTAGCCCTGAGGCTACGAGGAGCCTCACTTTCTTTGTATTCATTTCATTGAGGAGTACCCACTTTCTTTGGCAAGAGCTCTTGTACAGCCTCCCGACATGCTTGTGTGTTTCATTTTGTTATTCCTACTGCACAGTTGTAAAGAATCAGAGCATTAAGACGTTTTCTCCTATTTCTCATGTTTTATTTTCCACATGTATGGTGTTCCAGCAGTAGTGTTACATGTGCCAAATTGGTTCATTTTCGTCTTTGTCCTGGCATGTGCACTGTGTACAAAATACGAATTTCCGGAGGTATTTTCCTATATTTCGAGTACGTTATATGTCCCAGAAGACGTGCGACATGATACAAATTTGTTACTTTCACGTTCTATCAGAATTTGAACTATGGATAAGAGATTTCTTTTCATATGTGTTGACTGTGGGACAATGTCAAAGACAAAGAGGGACATTGATACAATCGTGTTCTAGTTGCGTTCTACCACAAAGTGTACAAGATGTAATAGCAGAATGTACAACGTTATTTTCCAATTTCTCGCACGTGGCACGGTGTCCCAGCAGTAGGACATGTTGACATTTGTCCATTAGCTACATGTCGTTATCAACACACACACACACACATTGGCCATATTTCAATATCGATCATGCGATCCCACTAGTGACATTACTTTAGTTTCCCCAGTTTCTTTGTGAGTCCCCTGGCACAATTTCAACTTGGCCTGTTATTGGTATGCAACCGTGTACATCATATTGTATCGGTTTAAGGGAATATTATTGGTGAATTGGCAATGGCTTTCATGTTCTTGATGCTATTCCTTACATTTCCGACGCTTTGAACTCACGTTTACTGAGTATGAGTGCATTTTTGGGAACTTTTCGTTACGTGTTTCCACACACGTGAATCACCTGCTTCATCTGTTGTGCTCTACCGACAATCCAGATGTCTTTCTAGGGCATTTGAGTACAAATTCGCTACACTTAATACTCAGAACGTCACTGTTGGCCAGCATCCATACCTGGCGATTATGCAACCACACACAACGGGCATGAAGGTGTCCGCCATTTTGTATTTGTTCCAGATATCGACTTAATACAAACGAATTATTATTACCTGATAGAAACCGTATCAATTCATATCCATTTAGACCAATTTTTATTTGGCAGATTATCCGGGACTCCCTAGTTTCTTTGGGAATTCCCTGCGCGTGCATGGTAGGATTGTGAAACATGCATAATTCAATACAGCAGGTATGACTTCTTCAGTTAATTTTTTACCCGCCCTGTTTACGTTGGATAGTTTGCAAACTATTAGCGTCCGAAAGTAATTTTCTCACGCTTTCGGCACCGTGTAGGACTGAAACTGTGTCCGATAGCCGAAAGTTCAAGAAGACTTTCTTCTTGTCTCAATGGCAAAAGTCACCTCCCAAGAGTTGTAACACTTATTTTGCAATGCCCGATATAAGGTCCTTCACATGTATTGTAGACTCTAAAGGGGACCGCAGTGTGCAAAAGGTTGGGAAAGGCTGGTCTAATGGAAGGCAAATGTAGCTTAACTTTGGTTACAGCAAATATGGTTTTCTACCTTGAATGTTTCGTCTCGCATTATCTAGAACCGAGTACGGAATGTATGCTCGCATACTTAAAATACAACAATGATTATCATTTACGAACGATACGTGTTATATCGGTTAAATGAACAAAATGAACACACCCTACATAGAAAGGCACAAGTAATATTCTTATATCCGACCTGTTTTCATCCACTAGTAGCACATTTGAAGAGGATACATACCTGTCTTTGTGTCTGCATCTTTGCTAATTTTCAGAATTTCATACAGATTACTTGTTCCAAAATACTGCTCACATTCTTTCAACAGCCCCATGTTTGAAACTACAAAATATATAAATAACATGAAACACTTGAAATTACTTACTTTACTTCAGCACAACATTTGAATAATCACTCGAAATTTCTTACAAGTAACACTTCCCAAGTGAAAAACTTCGATTTGATAAAATTCGGCAGGTAGATACTACAAAATAAAATAGACGAATACGTATTTTTATATATATTTTCTGCGGAAAAACGGTTTTAGGGGGCAAAATCTTCCACCAAAAATTTTGGAAGTTGACGCCCGAAAAGCAAAAACAAGTGGACCGAAGTGAACGAAATTGTGCACAGATATTGTAGACGTAAAATGAGGGAGTACGTGTTTTGTATTATCCTGAAAAAAAAAAAAAAAAAAAAAACGGTTGGGTGGGGCACGGACACCTCCAAACCTTTGATCACGAAATATCAAAAGTACTAATAACAGTGTCAGAAGTGCCTAAAGGGCATGAAGAATTGCAGCGAAACTTCGTGTAGTAATAATATGCAAAATAATAATAATAATAATAATAATAATAAACTAATACTTTTTTTATTTTTTGTGGAAAAACTGTTTTAGGGGCAAAAGTCCCCATACAAAATTTTGAAATTTGACGCCCGAAAGGCAAGAAGAGTGGACCGAAGTGAATGAAATTGTGCACAGATTTTGTAGACGTAAAATGAGGGAATACCTGTTTTGTACTTTTCTGGAAAAAAAGGTTATGTGGGGCACGACCCATACAAATCTTTGATCACGAAATATCAAAAGTGCTAACAACAGTATGTCAGAAGTATCTAAAGGACATGAAGAGTTAAGTTGATTTTGAGTTTAGCGTCCGTTTAGCAGCAAGGCTATGTGAAACTTAGACCTTCTGAATTAACGTGGAATCCGAAACACATGAGCTCAAAGGACATGAAGAATTGGAACAAACTTTGTGTAGGGACAAGACATAAATAAATAAACGAATGCGAGTTTTTTGTTTTCTGCGGAAAAACTGTTTTAGGGGGGCAAAAGCCCCTACCCAAAAGTTTGAAAGTTAACGTCCGAAAGGCAAGAAGTGGACCGAAGTGAATGAAATGTGCACGGATATTGTAGACGTAAGATGAGGGAATACGTGTTTCGAATTTTCCTATTAAAAAGAAAAAAAATAACGGGTGGACCGAAGCGTTGGGTGGCGGAAAGAGTGGACCGAAGCGAATGAAATTGTGTGTAGATATTGTACATGTAAAATAAGGCCTTCCATGTTTAAGAAGTGTCCTCATCCGATTTCTTCAAATTTGGCACAATTAACAGTAAGCACAAACTGTGTGACGTATTTTGTAGTATTTTGGGAGGCGCCTTTAACCCTTACAATGTTTTTCCGCATGAACAAAAACACGTGGCGATTTCTGTTTACTGTTAATGTTCCAAATTTTGAAGAAAATCGGATGAGGACACTTGGGAAACACGAGGGGCCTTATTTTACATATACAATATCTACACCCAATTTGATTTGCTTCGGTCCAGTCCTTCCTGCGCTAATACGGTAATATTTACTTTTCTTCAGAGGGGGTTTTGGTCCCAACACTGTTTTTCCGCACAAACTAAAGACACGTGCTCATTTACTTTTTGAGAATTGTCCCCACAGAAAATTTCGTTGCAATTCTTTATATCTTTTAGGAACTTCTGATGTATACTAATTTGCACTTTTGATATTTCGTAATCAATGGTTTAGAAGTCTGTGCTCCACCCAATCGTATTTTTTTAAATAGGAAAATGCGAAACATGTATTCGCCCATTTTGCGTCTACAATATCTGTGCACAGTTTCATTCACTTTGGTCCACTTCTTCTTGCCTTTGAGCCGTCAACTTTCAAAATTTTGAGTAGGGGCTTTTGCCACCCCTAAAACAGTTTTTCCGCAGAAAATTGAAAAAAACGTATTCGTTTATTTATTTTATTTATTTACTTATATATATATATTTGCATATTATCACTTCACGAACTTTCGCCACAATTCTTCATGTCCTTTAGGCACTTCTGACACATTGTTATTAGAACTTTTGATATTTCATGATCGCACTTCTGACATACTGTTATTAGCACTTTTGATATTTCATGATCAAAGTTTTGGAGGGGTCTATGCCCTACTCAACCGTTTTTTTTTTTCTTTTTTTTCTTTCTTCCGAAAATACGAAACACGTTTTCCCTCATTTTACGTCTACAATATCCGTGCATAATTTCAGTCACTTCGGTCCACTTGTTTTTGCCTTTCGGGCGTCAACTTTCAAAATTTTGGGTGGGGGCTCTGCCCCCTAAAACCGTTTTGCCGCAGAAAATATAAAACACGTATTCGCTTATATTATGTGTAGCATCTACTCGCCAAATTTTATCAAAATCGGAGCGTTACACTTGCGAAGAGTTACTTGTTAGTCTATAAAACAAAAACAGGAAATGAAACTAAATAATTAGACCTGGAATAGGAATATTTTGACACCATCAGCAGGTCACATGCCGCGCAAGTTGAGAACTTTCTATGCATTACAGTCCTCCTCCCCCAAACTCTTTGTCTTCGAGTAAGAATAGTCACGTTACTTTCCAATTTTATGACCTTAAGATTTCAATACAACTTACAACACTAAATATACTCGTGAATCTTACATACAAATATACCTACGCATTTAGAATATACGTTGATTTCAATACGAGAAATATGTACATGCTGTACATATAGAAAGGCAATAATTGATGAGACATATTGTGTTTTCCAAGACGTCTATGGGTCGTGTTATCTTCGGGTTAACGACACTCTACGTCATCTTTATATGCAAAGTAAAAAGTGAGATACTTTCACATGTGTAGAAATCTGGTGTTACCTGTAAGCCACTAGACAGGAAAACTAAAACTACCTCGCACAAGTATGACTCGACAAGAAGGATCACTATGCTTTACGTGGTTGAGGACTACGTCTATTAAAATCTGCTAACGATCTTTGACTTTCTCATATACCAAAAATTGCAAAATGTATTCAAGAAATGTAGAAAGCGCGGAAAATGTTACGGTATATGGAAAAACAGAAAAAAAAATTACTACCCAAGATCAGGAAAAATGTTAGTGAATTCTGATTTCAAATCTCTTCGTTCAATAGATATTGCCATCCAATATTTAGATATATGCATTCCCTAAGAAAACAGAGGGGGAAAAGAAACTTCGAGATTATCCAAGAATTTACATATAGTACAACTCTTATGGAGCACAGCGTTGACAATTCCTCTCTGCGTAAGTACGGATAGGTTATCAGAAAATCATTCTTAGTAATTCGTACAGAATTGCAGAAACGATTTGCACTTCACACTACCTCAATACATGATTTTCACTATTCCGTATATTATTTAGAAAATAAATAAAAATAAATACTAAGTACAAGATAATGAAACACAATAATTAGATTCATTAAAAATAAATTAACACAGGAATGTCTACAAAAGTGGACCATGATACAAAACGTATTGAACTTTTAGGACTGAGGGGAAAAAATCAAACGCTGAAACCAATTAGGATCTAAAATTTGTGCAATTTATGAAAGAAGAAAACGTTGACATTGGCCGTGATTATCTAGAAGGATTAGGAAAGTGCTCACCTAACTGTACAAGAGTGTCATAAGTTTTGCAATATTTCAACAACCTAAACAACATGCGCATGTGTATGCCGTCATCGACTAAGTACAAGGTCAAACTGGCTTAATGCGGAGTATGGTAAGTGGGCTATTAAACACGGAGGCCGCCACTCAGTCAATATCTCCAGTCAGTTTCTAGTGGCAGTGAGTAGTAGTGGCCCCGTTATGCCCGAATGACTCATCCTCACTCTCTTTTATGACCGGGGTGAAAGGTCAATGACCTGGACCGGGGTCAATGACCTAGGGGTACCTAGGACCACCCCCTCTAAATTTTGGCAGGGGTACCATGGCCCACCCCCTAAATTTTGGCAGGGGTACATAGGACCACCCCCTTAAATTTTGGAAATTGCCAAATCTAAAAATTTGGTATGGTAGCCTAAGACCACAGTATGTACCCCTATCAGTATTGGGTGTCTATGTCGTTCCCTTTTATGAGTAAAAAATTGCCAAAAATTCAAATTTCGGGTTTTTTTTGACCTAATTTATCCCCTTTGATGAGGTGTTATTACCTTATATGGTTATATGGGCGTATACAGGGGTCCATTACCTTTCATAAGACATGGGTATATTAATGCACCTCTTGAAAAATTTGGGAGGGGTACCTTGGCCCACCCCTTAACTTTTGGAAATTGCCCAATTTAAACATTTGGTATTATAGTATAGGACCCTAATATGTATTATGATATATTTGGATGGTCCACCTCGTTCCCTTTTAGGGGTATCAAATTGCCAAAATATAAACGTAAGCAATACGTAGTACCACGTGTTTGGTTTTGACCTAAGTTATCCCCTTGGATGAGGTCCTATTACCTTATATGGTTATATGGTAATGTATAGGTGTTCATTACCTATCATAAGACATGGGTATATTGGTGCACCCCTTGAAAAATTTGGGAGGGGTACCTTGGTCCACCCCTTAAATTTTGGAAATTGCCCAATTTAAACATTGGGTATTATAGTACAGGACCCTAATATGTATCATGATAAATTTGGGTGGTCCACCTCGTCCCCTTTTAGGGGTACAAAATTGCCAAAAATATAAACGTAAGCAATACGTTATACCACGTGTTTGGTTTTCGGCCTAATTTATCTCCTTGGATGAGGTCCTATTACCTTATATAGTTATATGGGCGTATACAGGGGTCCATTCCCTTTCATAAGACATAGGTATATTAATGCACCCCTTGAAAAATTTGGGAGGGGTACCTTGGCCCACCCCTTAAATTTTGGAAATTGCCAAATCTAAAAATTGGGTGTGGTAGCCTAGGACCATAGTATGTACTTCTATCAGTATTGGGTGTCTATGTCGTTCCCTTTCATGTGTAAAAAATTGCCAAAAATTCAAATTTCGGAGGTTTTTGACCTAATTTATCCCCTTTGATGAGGTGTTATTACCCTATATGGTTATATGAGCGTATACAGGGTTCCATTCCCTTTCATAAGATATGGGTATATTGGTGCACCCCGGGAGGGGTACCTTAGCCCACCCTTAAATTTTGAAAATTGCTCAATTTCAACATTTGGTATTATAGTACTGGACCCTAACATGTATTATGATAAATTTGGGTGGTTCACCTCGTTCCCTTTTAGGGGTACAAAATTGCCAAAATATAAACGTAAGCAATACGTTATACCACGTGTTTGGTTTTTTGACCTAATTTATCTCCTTGGATGAGGTCCTATTACCTTATATGGTTATATGGTTATGTATAGGGGTTTATTTCCTTTCATAAGACATAGGTACATTTGTGCACCCCGGGAGGGGTACCTTGGCCCACCCCTTAAATTTTGGAAATTGCCCAATTTAAACATTTGGTATAATAGTATAGGACCCTAATATATATTACTGTAGCTTCGTTCCCTTTTAGGGGTACAAAATTGCCAAAATATAAACGTAAGCAATACGTTGTACCATGTGTTTCGTTTTTTACCTAATCTATTCCATTGGATGAGGTCCTATTACCTTATACGTTATATGGTCACGTATGGGGATTCATTTCCTATCATAAGACATAGGTACATTTGTGCACCCGGGAGGGGTACTTTGACCCACCCCTTTAATTTTGGAAATTGTCCCTTTTATATGTTTGGTATTATAGTATAGGACCCTAATATAAATTACTATAAATTTTGGTGGTTCACCTCGTTTCGTTTCATGGGTACGAAATTGCCCAATTTTAGTACAACCACGTGTTTGGTTTTGGCTCAATTCATCCCCTTGGATGAGGTCCTATTACCTTATATGGTTATATGGTCATGTATATATTGGTCCATTTCCTATTATAAGACATGGGTACATTGATGCACCCCGGGAGGGGTACCATGGCCAACCCCCTTAAATTTTGGAAATTTTCCAATTTGAGCATTCGGTCTCATAGTACATGCCTCAACATGTATCATGACAAATTTGGGTGGTCCATCTTGTTCCCTTTCATGGGTAAAAATTGCTAAAATATAAACATAAGCAATTTGTTGTACCATGTGTTTGGTTTTTGGCCCAATTTCTCCCCTTTGATGAGGTTCTATTACCTTATATGGTTATATGGTCATGTATATGGGTTCATTTCCTATCATAAGACATGGGTACATTGACGCACCCTTTAAAAATTTGGGAGGGGTATCTTGGCTCATCCACTCGGTTTTAGAAATTGTTTAATATAAGCATTTGGTATCATAGTACAGGACTTCAATATGTACCACTATAAATTTGGATGGTCCACATCGTTCCCTTTCATGGGTAAAGAACTACCAAAAAAATCAAATTTCGGAGGTTATTGACACCTATTTAGCACGTTATATGGTTTATTACCTTTATATGTTTATGTTCCCTTTTAAATTTGGGAATTATCAAATAACAAAATTCGGTAAACATTTTCTGGGACCCATTGGTGTTCCTCTTATGACCAAATATTCAAAATTTAAAGGTTATTGACCGGCTTTATTATTGAATAACTACAGGATTTATTACTTTTTCATAAGACACAGGTGTATTTGTGTACCAATCTTAAATTTTGGGAGGGGTACATTTCTTATTGTCATATCAATAATTGGTAATTGTTCTTAAAATTGGATAGTATCTCATTCATTGGGTAAATCATTATGATCACGTGATCAGTTATTGACCTATGATGGGATTAGGAGTCCAGGACATTGGTACATTGAAACTTTGTAGGATAATTTGATAATGCGTCATTGGTTTTGATTATTCCCGCCAAATATAAACGTAAGCAAGACGTTGTACCACTTGATTGTCCTTGATGAGGTAGTGTACAGGGATTCATTTCCTTTGTTGTGGTACTTCTTAAGTTTGAGTACACACACACTTCTAGAAAACAGTTGGTTCTACTCAGGTAAACAATTGACGGACATTATTGACCTTATTGAACATATAATGATATGATTAACTCTAAGACTTAGGTATATCAAGAGAAGTATTCTTTAAATTTGGGAATGGTGATAAACAGAATTTTAATATAAGGTGCGAAATTTGAAACAATACATTGAACTTTAGTCACAGCTCATAGTCTAAGATCATTGGTGGTGATTGATTTGACCTTGAGCTTTAGAAATCTGATAGTTAACCTTATTGAATCTTATGACTCATAGACGAAAGGCAATACATGCTACAACAGTTTAAAATTTAATCATAAGGTGATGTAATCTGACACTAGCAAAGTTATTGTTAATGCAATTTGATTGGATGATCACTATCTTTCCTGCAATCTGATTGGTTGATCACTATCTTTCGTGCAATCTGATTGGTTGATGATTTTCAAATCTTTGCTGTATTCAGTTTTAAGTTTTGTTTAACATTTAAAAATCTTGGTTTCGTTCAACATTTTGCACTCACTGATAAATATGATCAAAACCGTTTATTTGTTAATCGAATAGTTAAAAACCGGATAAAGTTTGACGGTTAACCGTGAAACGTAAAATTTTTAGTTTGAAATTTTTTGTTTGAAACTTTGTTTGAAAATTCTTGCTTTCAAATTTTTGTTTGAATTTTTTGTTTCAAAATTTTGTTTGAGATTTTTTTGTTTAAAAATTTTTCGTTTGAAATTTTTTTCGTTTCAAAATTTTGTTTAAAATTTTTGTTTGAAATTTTTCGTTTCCAAATTTTTTGTTTGAAATTTTTTGTTTCAAAATTTTTTTTGAAATTTTTTTCGCTTCAAAATTTTTTGTTTGAATTTTTTTTCGTTTCAAAATTTTGTTTCGACATTGGCCTCTGGCAACATTGTGGTGCAATAGTACACGTCAGAACATGATAATGCAACGTCATCAGTTTTTCATCATATATAAGTATCGTTCGAGTTAGTATTCATGATAACATCATCATGGCTACTTGTCTGCAGTTTCTAAACACGCGTGATGTGATGAAATCATTTACCAAGATTACTGATTTACAACAGAATGTACCTTATAGAATCTTAGCTAGCCAAATGATCCCTACAAAGTTTGGATTAAGAATCGTAGTGAAGCTTGAAAATGATAAGAATATAATTTTACCAGCAAGATATTTACCCATGGAAGCATCAAAACAAGAAGAACTGCTGCGTTTCTTAAATACTGGATCTGTATCTTTATGTTACAAAGGATTCTTGAGTCGAAGTCATCAATTTGAATTTAGTACACAGCCAGATTCGTCAGCAATTGTGATGAAATCATGAATTCAAACGTCAGCACATTTCTTTCCAATGACGTCAGCCGTAGTTGTATGAATTTGGTTGGTCGGCATGACGTCAGCAACTGTGATGAAATGAATTCAAACGTCAGCACATTCCTTTCCAATGACGTCAGCAATAACTATAAACCAGCAAATACAGTGTCATCCCACGAAATCATTTGAGCAAGTGCTTTTCAGGAGGAAAGATGTGTACTTCTAACGATAAAGAGTTCATCTTCGCAAGCTATTATCCAATAAATATATTTCAAACAAAACATGTGATGATTGGTATCAGTGCTAGAACATTTGAACCTGTGATTCGATTGGGCAAAGCAGAACAATTTGGTGTACAACTGACCTGTGAAGAATGGCAAATATTATGTTCACGAATCGACCAAATGAACGATTATTTTCATGATGAGCTAAATGTGACCATAGTCAAATCATTAGGCTCAAATCATGAAGTGGTGCTGCGTACAGTCCTCGAAGAGAAGATGGTGCTGTTACGTAAAAAGAGTACATTCCATGTCCCTCGCAACATGGTGTATCTAACACAAACGGAATGGAACAAATTTATCAGCGTATTTCAGTGTGTGAAACATGCAGTGGAAGTGTGCAACAAAACAAGTATATTCCTGAAAAAGTACTATTTTGAAAAATGTGTTATGCATATTGTACAACATGTATCTAGATATTGTGATGGTTGTCAACATCGTTCGTGGGTGCATACCTGTATTGATAAACAGTTTATTTGTGATCAAATGGACATTGAGTTTCCACCAATTGATATTGCATTAGACCTTAAAAGACTTCAATAGGAATTAAAATTATATGCTAAAGACAAACTAGTGCAAGAAGTTCAAAATACATTGTATCGACAATATCCAGAACCACTATCTGGTATGGATGTATGTGGAGTGTAATAAAATGATCCATTTCAATGAATTGTGTTTTTTCATTTCAAGTACAACCCCATATTCTGACGTGTACTATTGCACCACAATGTTGTCAAAGGTTTTTGTTCTAAACAGTTCCAGTTCTTTACTAATAAGTGCACAAACTTTTAAAAATGTCAAACCAAACTTTGAAACAAAAATTTTGAACAAAAATCTTTGAAACAAAATTTTGAAACGAAAAAAATTCAAACAAAAAATTTTTAAACAAAAAAATTTCAAACAAAATTTTGAAACAAAAAATTTCAAACAAAAAATTTGGAAACGAAAAATTTCAAACAAAAAATTTTAAACAATTTTCGAACAAAAATTTTCAAACAAAAAATTTCAAACGAAAAAATTTTCAAACAAAAATTTCAAACGAAAAAATCTCAAACAAAATTTTGAAACAAAAAATTTCAAAAAAAAATTTGGAAACGAAAAAATGTCAAACCAATATTAAAATTCTGTTTATCACCATTCCCAAATTTAAAGAATACTTCTCTTGATATACCTAAGTCTTAGAGTTAATCATATCATTATATGTTCAATAAGGTCAATAATGTCCGTCAATTGTTTACCTGAGTAGAACCAACTGTTTTCTAGAAGTGTGTGTGTACTCAAACTTAAGAAGTACCACAACAAAGGAAATGAATCCCTGTACACTACCTCATCAAGGACAATCAAGTGGTACAACGTCTTGCTTACGTTTATATTTGGCGGGAATAATCAAAACCAATGACGCATTATCAAATTATCCTACAAAGTTTCAATGTACCAATGTCCTGGACTCCTAATCCCATCATAGGTCAATAACTGATCACGTGATCATAATGATTTACCCAATGAATGAGATACTATCCAATTTTAAGAACAATTACCAATTATTGATATGACAATAAGAAATGTACCCCTCCCAAAATTTAAGATTGGTACACAAATACACCTGTGTCTTATGAAAAAGTAATAAATCCTGTAGTTATTCAATAATAAAGCCGGTCAATAACCTTTAAATTTTGAATATTTGGTCATAAGAGGAACACCAATGGGTCCCAGAAAATGTTTACCGAATTTTGTTATTTGATAATTCCCAAATTTAAAAGGGAACATAAACATATAAAGGTAATAAACCATATAACGTGCTAAATAGGTGTCAATAACCTCCGAAATTTGATTTTTTTGGTAGTTCTTTACCCATGAAAGGGAACGATGTGGACCATCCAAATTTATAGTGGTACATATTGAAGTCCTGTACTATGATACCAAATGCTTATATTAAACAATTTCTAAAACCGAGTGGATGAGCCAAGATACCCCTCCCAAATTTTTAAAGGGTGCGTCAATGTACCCATGTCTTATGATAGGAAATGAACCCATATACATGACCATATAACCATATAAGGTAATAGAACCTCATCAAAGGGGAGAAATTGGGCCAAAAACCAAACACATGGTACAACAAATTGCTTATGTTTATATTTTAGCAATTTTTACCCATGAAAGGGAACAAGATGGACCACCCAAATTTGTCATGATACATGTTGAGGCATGTACTATGAGACCGAATGCTCAAATTGGAAAATTTCCAAAATTTAAGGGGGTTGGCCATGGTACCCCTCCCGGGGTGCATCAATGTACCCATGTCTTATAATAGGAAATGGACCAATATATACATGACCATATAACCATATAAGGTAATAGGACCTCATCCAAGGGGATGAATTGAGCCAAAACCAAACACGTGGTTGTACTAAAATTGGGCAATTTCGTACCCATGAAACGAAACGAGGTGAACCACCAAAATTTATAGTAATTTATATTAGGGTCCTATACTATAATACCAAACATATAAAAGGGACAATTTCCAAAATTAAAGGGGTGGGTCAAAGTACCCCTCCCGGGTGCACAAATGTACCTATGTCTTATGATAGGAAATGAATCCCCATACGTGACCATATAACGTATAAGGTAATAGGACCTCATCCAATGGAATAGATTAGGTAAAAAACGAAACACATGGTACAACGTATTGCTTACGTTTATATTTTGGCAATTTTGTACCCCTAAAAGGGAACGAAGCTACAGTAATATATATTAGGGTCCTATACTATTATACCAAATGTTTAAATTGGGCAATTTCCAAAATTTAACGGGTGGGCCAAGGTACCCCTCCCGGGGTGCACAAATGTACCTATGTCTTATGAAAGGAAATAAACCCCTATACATAACCATATAACCATATAAGGTAATAGGACCTCATCCAAGGAGATAAATTAGGTCAAAAAACCAAACACGTGGTATAACGTATTGCTTACGTTTATATTTTGGCAATTTTGTACCCCTAAAAGGGAACGAGGTGGACCACCCAAATTTATCATAATACATGTTAGGGTCCAGTACTATAATACCAAATGTTGAAATTGAGCAATTTTCAAAATTTAAGGGTGGGCTAAGGTACCCCTCCCGGGGTGCACCAATATACCCATATCTTATGAAAGGGAATGGAACCCTGTATACGCCCATATAACCATATAGGGTAATAACACCTCATCAAAGGGGATAAATTAGGTCAAAAACCTCCGAAATTTGAATTTTTGGCAATTTTTTACACATGAAAGGGAACGACATAGACACCCAATACTGATAGAAGTACATACTATGGTCCTAGGCTACCACACCCAATTTTTAGATTTGGCAATTTCCAAAATTTAAGGGGTGGGCCAAGGTACCCCTCCCAAATTTTTCAAGGGGTGCATTAATATACCTATGTCTTATGAAAGGGAATGGACCCCTGTATACGCCCATATAACTATATAAGGTAATAGGACCTCATCCAAGGAGATAAATTAGGCCGAAAACCAAACACGTGGTATAATGTATTGCTTACGTTTATATTTTTGGCAATTTTGTACCCCTAAAAGGGGACGAGGTGGACCACCCAAATTTATCATGATACATATTAGGGTCCTGTACTATAATACCCAATGTTTAAATTGGGCAATTTCCAAAATTTAAGGGGTGGACCAAGGTACCCCTCCCAAATTTTTCAAGGGGTGCACCAATATACCCATGTCTTATGATAGGTAATGAACACCTATACATTACCATATAACCATATAAGGTAATAGGACCTCATCCAAGGGGATAACTTAGGTCAAAACCAAACACGTGGTACTACGTATTGCTTACGTTTATATTTTGGCAATTTGATACCCCTAAAAGGGAACGAGGTGGACCATCCAAATTTATCATAATACATATTAGGGTCCTATACTATAATACCAAATGTTTAAATTGGGCAATTTCCAAAAGTTAAGGGGTGGGCCAAGGTACCCCTCCCAAATTTTTCAAGAGGTGCATTAATATACCCATGTCTTATGAAAGGTAATGGACCCCTGTATACGCCCATATAACCATATAAGGTAATAACACCTCATCAAAGGGGATAAATTAGGTCAAAAAAACCCGAAATTTGAATTTTTGGCAATTTTTTACTCATAAAAGGGAACGACATAGACACCCAATACTGATAGGGGTACATACTGTGGTCCTAGGCTACCATAAAAATTTTTAAATTTGGCAATTTCCAAAATTTAAGGGGGGTGGTCCTATGTACCCCTGCCAAAATTTAGGGGGTGGGCCATGGTACCCCTGCCAAAATTTAGAGGGGGTGGTCCTAGGTACCCCTAGGTCATTGACCCCGGTCCAGGTCATTGACCTTTCACCCCGGTCATAAAAGAGAGTGAGGATGAGTCATTCGGGCATAACGGGGCCACTACTCAGTGACAATGAATGCTGAGAAGAATCTGATACCTGAAGTGTTACTTTGTGAGTTGGAGCTCAGAAATAACGCTGCGGCAGCAACCTAAAACATTTGTCACGAAAGGGCCACAGCACAGTAACTCGACGGTTCTAGAAATTTCGTGTAAGTAGTGAAAATGACTAAAATCAGCCAAGGTCCGGCCACCCCAGGGTAACCTATTTTCAGGTCATACGACACTGACGAAAATCCATCCACCAATACACGACGATTGTCAAACCAACTTGGAATGTTCCAGCCCACCCAAGTGCGTCACCTTCATGAACTTGGGTAAACCATTAGAGCTGACGCACTGTGACAACATGAGTTGAACCCAGCTCAAACCCAGGGGAGTAAATGTGTACCGACAACTATTGCAAAATCCGTATGATGTGAGTTTCCTGAAACGGATTGTCACATGTGACGAAAAGTGTTTTTTCAGAAATTGTAAGTGCAAAAACGGTGGTTGAACAAGAGTCAATTTTCAGAACCGACCGTCAAGCAGGGCTGTTTCAAAGTCATACTCTGTGTGTGGTGAAACTATGAGGGGATAATTAACTTCCAGTTCGTTCCTAACGTTGTTATCATAAATGCTTACCTTTATTTTGAACAATTGGAGCGGATGTATGCTGCACTACGCAAAAATTCTGCATTGGTAAACCGAAAGCGTCCCTTGCTACAACAGGAAAACGCAAAACCACACGGCTTGAAAAAGGCAACCAAATATATATATATATATATATATATATATATATATATATAAGAAATTTGATGGCATCAAACTCATGCTACATGCAGAATATAAAGCCTTGACTTTGCCCTTTCGGATTAATTCTTGTTTCGGTCCATGACACACTTGAAGAAATCACGATGTTTCACCAACCAGAAGATGTAGAATACTGTGACTCTTTGCCTAAAAGGACAACAGATCTGGCAGGAAAGTGCCTGCAAAGGGTGAAATACGAGGGCTATACTCTGAATGTTAACCATTGAATTCTAACAAACACAGGTATTGTATACCATATTTCAAGACTTATGACTTATTCTTGTATTCCTTGAAGCAATAAAAAACTGTGCGACGAGTATCCTTTTATGAGGATTATTATCCAAAAGGTTCTTCACATGCTTGTACTATCAGTATTAGAAATTAATTTTGATTTTTCCAGATGTATACAAATGTTCTCCTTGGCTATAATCTTTGTTGTATCTTCTGCCTCTTACATAAAACCAGTATGGAGCCCATGCGAGGATCATTCTTGTCAGATCGAATTACCAAACTTAGAGATTTGTTTTTCAGTTATGGACAAAATTTATAACAGCAAAGTAATAAAGTTATATGGTACAAGAATATTAGTTCAATTTTTGTTAATGAAATTAGTGATAATTATATCCTATTTCTTATCTAAATCTTCGTTGTCAGTATTGAGATTTGGACTTCTCGTCCTAATGTAATTAAACCTTGAAGACTTTTTTTTTTTTTTTTCAATCGTTATGCTGCAGCGTAAAACCTTGATATCCTGCACATTGTTTCATATTGTTTCATATCGAACAACTCTGAAATTGCTTCTCTATCATCTCGTGACTCTCTTAGATGTTCCTCTAATCTGGTGTTGTTTTCCTTTTAGTCAGTCATAATATCAATATAAGTGTCTAGGCAAAAGCGAATTATCTTGTGAATGCGGCTAAGAGATTTTTTACCAACGTAATCACTTTTGCATTGGCTCACACACCTTTCAAAATTCTTAGGTGGTTTCAGGTTAACTTTTAAGCTATGTTTCATTGCAATTTTTCGAAATCTGTAAGACAAACTAGACGTGTCAACGGAAAGGAATACGCTGACAAGCTCAGGGACTTTAACAATTATCTTAGAGTCTGTATTAAGGTGTATCAAATATTTTCATTATTAATGACACGCTTATAATTTACCAGAAGACGATCAATTAGAACTTTCTGTGGCCCAACTCGAACAAATAATTCTAAAATTATATTTAACATTGAAATGGAAGAAAGAAATTCTACCAATTACTTGAACATTGCTTTTTAAAGGCTACAGAATAAAGTCCAGTTTAAAATTTACAGGAAAATTACCGCTGAGTCTTTCCACGTCAATTCAAGCAAAATTTTGGAGAAATTTAACCCACTATCTCAGATTTGGATGAAATTTGGTAGTGGGAAAATCTATGTTTAACGGTCGCGACATGTATTTTCCCGGTTTGGAAGAACACTAAAACAATCATATTTCGGTTCCTATTAGTGCCAGAAACATGATTCTTTTTTTATTCAGATTGTCTTAAGTTGTTTACCATTAAAAACATGAAAACTTTCCTTAGAGCTGATAGAAAATTTATGAAGTCATTTGAAAGATAGAATTTTGAGGGGAAAAAAAAAAAAACTAGAACGCCATTTTATAAACTTCAAACCTTTATTTCTCAAAATCCCATCATGGATTTCAATGAATTTGTTTTTGTTTGAAAGCTTATTACATCTAGTTTCACATATACAAAAATTGTGATGGGCCAACCAAGCACTGAGGGGATATCCCAGTCAGTATTGCCAACTGATTGCGAAATAAACATTTTCCAATAGCTTCCATACGATTTAACATATTCACCCCAAAATTGGTATAAGTACTCTTCGGTATCCTAGAAACACGTCTGTGAGCATTACCACTCCTCCCAAGCAACCCAATTGTCAGGACTGCCAACCAATTTCAGGGTTGCCTGTCAGCGTTAGACGTATCTGTGCCACATTTTGCAGTAACCTTATTACATCTATTTTCACTATACAAAAATTGTGATGGACCATCCAAGCATGGAGGAGGTTTACACCTTTCCTATAACTAAAGTCTTACCCCAGTTGATCTGAACTTTAACACTCCTGTTTTATTGTTTTAAATATTGTTTCATAAAGGTTGCACAAATAGTAATTTCCTCTTCTTTTATTCCAGAAAATGCCTTTCCAAACCATGGCTTCCGTACTGGTTGGAAAGATGAATGTTGGTAAATCAATACAGAGGTTGTTTCCGATCTATGGTGACGATTTCAAACTGCACTTACCTTAAGAGAAACCATGTCGCCACCATCGACAGAACTCTATTTGGTGGTCCTACATCTGGGCATTGCCCGACAGCGAAGTTCCCACTATTGGAGACTGGGACGCAGTGCACTCATGTCAAGCCGCAACCACTCCTGAAGGCTTTCCATAGTCCTTCAACGGTGTGGGGTCTCCTGTGCAACAAGGCTCGTTTTAGCAGGCCGAAGGCAGAAAAGTCCATCGGTGACGCATCAGAAGACTTCACTGAAATGTCTGTGAAAGGAATGCACGAATTCCAATTTCTGCAGCCATTTGTTGGAGGAAGAGGCGGGTTGAGCTAGATGTGTGACTTGACGCCTTGTCTTGATGCACGCACACATGATTCTTGTCCCTCCCGTATAGAGATGGGGAATGTCACGGCAATAAACGGGTGTCAGGACATTAGCCTGATAATATTCTGAATTCACCTTCGTAATTTTGGCTACACGATATGTGGTCAGCTTGCCTCGATACAAGTATCCAGCAATGATCATTAAACCTGTGCCAAACTTTCCTTGAAATCAATGAACTATCTTTGAAAGTTCCTAGCATCTGTCGATCGATAAACAATTGCACGTGGCTTGTGACAGTCATTCAGATAAACATGTCTCATCCAGTGTTACAAACAACTGCACATGACTTGTGACAGTCATTCAGATAAACATATGTCTCATCCAGTGTTACAACAAACTTCCACTTTTCACTGCTCATACAGTTTTCGGCAGGTGGTGCGACGTTCCTGGTTGTGTTTTGCCAAGAGCTTATGAAAACGCTCCTTCCGTCGCTTTACCAACCTCAAATTGCGCAGAATGACGGTGTACATTGTCTTCAGCGGTTCGCTATACTCCTCTGTGTGGGTGGATTCTCCCTGGTGACCAGAGCCCAGAATTCTAGCTTGTGTGCGGCTACTGGCAGGCCAGAGCTTGGCCTGTTACTGCCCTACAGTAATCATCTCACGTGTCGCCTTACCTACCCCTTTCAATACCCGTGATAAGCCATTTTAGGAAACAGTGAATCCACGATCCTTGCATAGTTTGATAATGGCACTGTAACTATCGTTCACGTCGGAAAGGACAGTTATGTAGCCCTCCCAATAAGCACTTATCTTTGGCGGCATTTGTCCCGATATGCATTTACCACACCTGTCACGAACAGTCAATGGTCTAAGGTGCCCACACGACTAGCAGCTTCCTTTTCCTCCCGTTTGGTGGCGCTGCACAAGATGTGTGATTTTGTCAACTATATTTGTTGGATTTGTAGAAACCACTGTGTTCTTTGCCTGTTCAAATTATCCTATGTACAGTATTTACGCGTGAATAAATAATATATATGTACTTAGTTGTAGCTATCTATCTATTACATTATCAAACCAGTGATCAAAATTCCCTCTATAAAAGTTGTTCTGGCCCTTTTGTTCTTATGAAAAGAAGTTCAGAAACATGTTGACTATGTTGTTTGAGCACGAGTTACATTCAGACTGTCTTATTTATTTATTTTTAAGTTGAAGAATTTTCAAAATTTGTACCAGGTTTGAGAGAATATTTGGTACCAAAATTATTGCGTATTTTCCTCATTCTTTCGCAAATTCCTGGCCAGAAAGGTAAAGAGACCAACTAACGTTCTGTTTTAATGTTTTCTACGGGATGTCCAATATACAATGCAACCCGGAGTTTGGGATAGTAGAACTTTTGAATCTGAAACGATACAAAAATAATGATTATGCCAAAATGAAGCCTTGTTCATGCATATATTTCTAACTAGGAAGCAACGATTGAAGTACGCTAGGAACCACACAGTGTTGCCATATGTAAACAAAGCCACAGGTGTTTATTTTTTTTCAAAACATGTAAATTGACTCATAACTCATACGTATGGATGTTCTGTCATTAATTATCAGTTCATTTAGTTGGAGTAGCTTGGAAACTACGGAGCAGAAAAAAAATTTTTCATTTCCACCGACAACTAATCGAATCTCCCTCTGTAAGGGGAAACTAGGAAAATCGTAGTTTTCATGAATTAACACTCTGAACTGGCAACTTTGCTGATGTTTCAGTGCATCAAAAGGTGTGTTAAGGATCTGTCTACATTATGCAATTCCTGAAAACAATGAAAAAGAAACTGAAATTATCACGAGAAAACTTTTACTTACATACACCAGGCTATGCTGCTATTCATTTCCATAGGGCTACATAAAGCAAGAGGTATACAGGAACAATCCTCGAACTATATAAGACCTGGAAACGAATATTCGCGGTACCATTGAGAACATTAACACTTCTATTCTTCGTAAAGTTGCTGCCAACATGGTGAAACGTGTGAAACTGTGTTTCAATCAAAACAGGGATACTTCCAGCATCTGTTGTAGAGAAAATAACTCATTGCATGGTAGTATCAGTGTTGCCGGGTGCATGTAAGTTACAGTTTTATCATAATAATTTCAAAGTTTCTTTTGCGTTCTTTTCAGGAATTGCATAATGCAGACAGACCCTTAACACACCTTTTGATGCACTGAAACATCAGCAAAGTTGCCAATTCAGAGTGTTAATTTATGAAAACCACGATTTCCCTAGTACCCACTTGCGGAGGCCCCATTCGATTAGTTATCGGTGGAAAGGAAAAATTATTTTTTCTGCTCCATAGTTTCCAAACTACTCCAACTAAAAGAACTGAGAATTAATGACAGAACATCCATACGTATGAGTTATGAGTCAATTTACATGTTTTGCAAAAAAAAAAAAAAAAAAAAAAAAAAAAAAAAAAAAAAATTATTTACACCTTTGGTTACATATGACAACACTGTATAGTTCCTAGTGTACTTCAATCGCTGCTTTCTAGTTTAAAAATATATGCATGAAAAAGGCTTCAATTTGGTATAACCATTATTTTTGTGTATCGCTTCAGGTTCAAAAGTTCTATTATCCCAAACTCCGGGTTGCATTGTATATTGGACATCCTGTAGTTGTATATTGTGTTAAAAAGTAGCTTTTTTTTCCATTTATTGATAATGTAAATATCGAATACGTTTTCAAAGAAAGAGAAATAAAAATACATTAGATATATAGATTATGTAGACGACTGTTTAATAATTTATAGACAAGATAGCATACTTTCAGAATTAATTTCAGAATTTATCACCATACACGAAAACACAAAATTCACAGTTGAAAAAGAATCAAAAGAAGGATTCAATTACTTAGACATTTCTATCCAACGTCTTAGCAACAAATTCTGCACGTCTGGTCATAGCATCAGAATTTTTTGTATACGAAAAATCGTAATAAATCCAACTTCACTAAAACGAACGTCTGGAAGAATTTTTTTGAACGAGCTTTTAGGCTTTCCACAAATGAAACGAATTTAGGAAACTTTACAGCAATTACTTCACATGATAAAGAAAAACGAATTCGGTAATCACATTTTCAATAAATGGAAAAAAAAAAAAAAAAACTGCTTTTGAACACCACATAAGACTGGAAAACATTAAAAGGGAATATAAGTGGCTTCCTCTCCTTACCTCTCTGAATAGGAATTTCTGAAATGAAAGAAAATATGCAATGATTTCTGGTACCAAATTTTCAATCAAACCTGGTACAAGTTTTGAAAATTTGTTTTCACTTTACAAACATTATTATAAACATATGTTGCCTTCCACAGAGACTTAGGCAGCCTATCGCATTTGTGCGAAAAACTGCATAAGCATGACCAAAATGAACATCAAGACGAGGATTAGGGAACACATAAGGGGTGCGAGATATCAAGTGGCCCGTATCATGTCAGACAAATAACAAGTTATGAAACAGACAGTCTAAATCTTACACTCGTGCCCAAACATGTTCTTTGAACCTTTTTTCATAAGAACAAAAAGGCCAGAACAACTTTTACAGAGGGAATCTTTATTTCTAATGTAATAAATATTTAACTACAACTAAATACGTATATTTTATTTATTCAAGCGTCAATACTATGAATGTATTTGAACAGGCAAAGAACACAGTAGTTTTTACAAAGCTAACAAGTATAGTATTGATTTAGCAAGAAAGAAATTACGGCAATAGGTTTGTTCGCATAAAAGCTTAGAAGTGATAATAGAATTGATAGGAATGTACCACAGAATATTCGTTGCCTATTTTCCAATTTACAGGCCAGCTTGCGTCACATGAAGCGCTTGAAAATACTTTCAGAAAGAACTGAAATATTGTGAAATGATGTCATTACAAACAGAAGTTGGAGGTACAAGGTAATATTCTGATGTTCGATAGAATATACAGATTGGAGACTTCAACGGCTAATTTAAACGATGAAATTCAATACGTAACTTACTTAGGTCTTCAGAATGATTACAATAGGGTCACTTTGGAAGCTTGGCTATAAATGGCATTCGATATTGTAGCATGTTTAGGTGATAAATTAAAAATCATAAACAAATGGATTTTCCTTCCGTTATTTGCTAGCTTGTCGTACAGTTGCAATGAAACAATTTAAAACCTGAAATTACCTAACGTTTTTGAAAGATCTGTAACCAAATAGAAAAAGTATTTCGTTGACATACATTTAATTATTATACAAAAATTCTCTTTGCAGCACTTACCAGATAACCTGTTCTTGCCCAGTCACTGGTCTTGATATTGATAAAAGGAAGATAACACCAAATTAAAGAAACATCTACGGGAGTCACGAGATTATAAAGAAAGCAATTTCACAGTTGTCCAAACATTTACCAGAAAACAAGCATAATGCGCAAGATATCAAGGTTTTACATAGTACAACACAAGCGATTGAAAGAAACGTTTTTAAGTTTTATTACATTACGACGAAAAGTCCAAAACTCAATGCCGAAAACGGTGATTTAGACAGGAAATGGGATACCATTATCATTAATCTCATTAACAAAAACTCAACTGTTATTCATGTACAACGACTCTTTATTAGTTTGCTATATAACATTTACAATATTACTAATTTCTATATTACTCCAAAATTTTCTGTTATAAGTTTTATCTATTATTGAGAATAAAAATCACCATACGTTTGATAATATTAGCAACAATGATCCTCATACGGACTACATACTGGTTTTGTGTAAGAGGCGAAAGATACATTAAAGATTATCCAACTGAAAACATTTGCATACATCTGAAAATGAATATTAATTATTGAGACAGATATTAGCTTTTTAGGTGCACTTAAAAATAACTGACTTTTAATGGGGAAAGAATATAATTTTGTTCAGTCCTTTTGTAAATATTTAGTGTATTAAAAGAGATATTACTTCGAAAAATACGTTACAGAAACTTTAAAAATGTTCCATTGATACTGATAGTACAAGTATGGGAAGAATCTTTTGCTTCTTCGATCCTCGTAAAGGATACTCGAGCACGTATCCTAAATATAGAACAGTATTTTGCTGCTTCTAAAAATGTATTAAGGCGAGTACTTTTCTAATCTTGAAATATGTATTCTATTATGCTCTATCAGTTAACATGTGAGAAGATTTGAATGCCAGAAACCCTGATTAAAGTAAGTTTAAAACTTGTTGCTGTAGAGAAAAAGGAGTGTGACACGAAAATTTAAGAAAACTCTTCGTGGATGAAGGAGATAGGCAATATTATATTTCGTTTTAAAATACAATGATTTCCTGTTAAGTTCGTCACTTTTCAATGAAACCAATTGTGTTAACATAAATACGTTAGATTGTGTAAGGGTTAATACAACAATATCAGAGATAATTAGACTAATTTCTGTAGACAATAATCCGAAAATAACATAAAAGCATTAGAAAAAAGGTAACAAAGTTCGTGATATACACGGTACTGCAAGAACATCATTTCTGAAAATATCACAATAATCTTCCAATCACATGAAAAATGGTCCTTGAAACTAATGGAATATGGATATTAATGAAAGAGGAAACAACCGATCTTTTCACACACCATATCCTCTATAGATGTGAATTCAATAACGTACAAAGAGTGAAAAAGTGACTAACTGGACCAGGACTCGAACCATGTGACTTTGAGAGAGAGTGGCTGTTCTGGGAAGCGGGTTGGGTGGCGTAGTGGTTAACGCCTCGGCACGGTATACCGGAGATCCCGGGTTCGAGTCGCGGTCCAGTCACTTTTTTTTAACTTTTTGTACGTTAATATAATGCGTTTTTTATGTGTGTTCAAATTTATATGAACTAAATTTTCATGATTCATCTGAAAACACGCACATGCACTTCTTGCAATATAATAATGAAGCAACAATATATTCAATATCATGGACAATATTATATATACTTACTTGTTCAGAAAAACTTTTCAGTTGAAAATACCAGATCTGAGTGCAACAAATAATACTGAAATTTTGAATTAAAATTTTGCAGTTCACTCGGAGAAAACATAAAACATATTGATCTGAAACAAAAACGGAGAAGTTTTCCTTATGCTTTTAGTAAATTATACTACATGTTAGAAATGATAAATCCTTACTTGCAATGATCCAAAAAGCAAGAGTTATATTTCTTCATTGCCGTTCGAAAAATCGGTCGGATTTCATCGTGATACGAAACAGAGCTCATTTATTCTTTACATTCTTAAACAATAAACCTTTAACCACTATTAGAAGATTGATGAGTGTTGTAGAAATAGATAAATACTAATTAGTAATCACTCAATGTGTAATTTATTCTTGCAGTTTGTAAAAAATAACTGGTAGCAAGATTAGCTATCAGTTTCTGGAAAACAACATTTCTGATACTGAAGGCCTTTGTGACAAGCAAATACTTGGCAAGAAATACAATTGGAACATACCACGTAAAATGTGCTCCGTTAGTTCTCTCTAACTATACTGGTCTTATTTTTAACCTATTCATTAAGAAGAATGAATATAAGTTTGGATCCAGATATCTTCGCGGCCCGATGGCAGAACTTTCGTTGTCTTTCAGTGATGAGTTTTTGTAAGTCAAAATTTTCTGCAGGAATTCCAAAATAAAAAATCAAGAGGATACAATCATGCTTTTATTACAGCGTTACATGAGGCATGGTAAACAGTTTTCAGCGGTATCCGTAGTTTCAGTTAAAACCTGTGAAGTCACATTTTTTGAAAGAGTTTTGCTAAAAGAAGCAGATTTAAAATATTTATGATACGATACACCGTATTTTGTAATGAAAACAGCTTTAAGGAATTTTTTTGTCCTTCTATATCCTGATAGGAGTCCATTTAGGATAATATATGTAAGCTGGTCTGTTGTTCCAATATCATCACTAAGTCCATCCTTTCCTGCTGGCCTTTTCTCCATCATATTAGTAACCATTAAACCCGAGCTTTCACATATGGCCTCAGACAATGGTATACTCAAACAAAAAAAATATCTTTAGCTTTACTGCAACAGAATATTTGTCTCGGAAATCTGTAACTGCAACTTAAAAGAGAGTCTTCAATTCAAAAAACTTTCCTTCATTTCTTGAGCTGGTTACCAATTCCTGCATATACAGGGCGCGGCAGCGTTCATAGTAGGATATTAAAAACACACCATCAGGCAGTAAAATGAAATCTTTAAGTTTTACGTCCCACGTTTATGCCGGTTAGGCTAAAGGAGACGGTGATGATGAGTGATGAATGAAGAGGTGGAATGAAGAAAGTGGGAGGAAACGGGAGAACCCTGAGAAAACCCACGCACACGGTGTTTGTCCACCACAAAGTTCACTTGGTGGGGGACACCATCAGGCAGTAACTGTAATTTATTTATTACCTCTTATGTCAATTAATAGTTAAAGGTATGCCATTTACTAATGTGTAAGTCATTGTCCGTTGCGTGGATTACTTTTTGAATATTACTCCTGTCAAATGATGCCCCCTCTGCACAACACACTCATCTAGGCGGCGTTGGAAGCTTTCCATAACTCACGTAACGTATTCCCTGGGACATTACCGACGGCAGTTCTGATGCGATCCTTCAACTCAGGAATAGTGGCACAACGTGTTCGGAAAACTTCTTGCTTCAGGTAGCCTCAATGGAAAAAGTCTGCACATGAAAGATAAGGTGAGCGAGGCGGCCAGGAAATGTCACCAAGACGGGAAATTACTCTACCTGGAAATGTCTATCGCAAGAAATCCATGCAAATTCTGGCTGTATGCGAGGTCGCTCTGTCTTGTTGAAACCATAATTGTTCCACATCCACATCGACCATACCTAATTGGGGAAGAACCAAGTCTTGCAGCATCTTTAGGTAGCGTTCACTGGTGACAGTTACAGCCACACCGCTGTCATCCTCACAGAAGTAAGGGCCAATAATCCCAAAGGAAACAACTCCACACCATACTGACACGAGAATTGTGCAAGGGCTTGATGTGCAGTTCATGCGAGCTTACATCACTCCAATAACGCATATTCTGTTTATTCACTAAACAACATAATTCGAAATGAGCTTCATCTGACATCAGGATGATGTGCAACATTTGTGAATTTTGGCGAAGGAGATCACGCATGGTTAAGCAGAATGTTTCTCGTGAAATCCAATCGCGAGACCTAATTTCCTGAACAATCTGCAGCTTATATGAGTGAAAATGGAGATCTTCGTGTAATATTCTCCTGAATGAGCGATCGGACATATGCACAGTTTGCGAATGACGACGAGCAGATCTTTTTGAGCTACGCAATATTGCATCAAGGACATTTTCCACGGCTTCTGGTGTCCGCACAGTTCTTTCACTTCTTGCCGGTTTGCCATTGCAAACAGAACTGTTGTTCGAAATGCACGTACCCACCTCACAATGGTCCGTCGATCTGGAACTTTCCCATGACGTCCCAAGTTGAAATGTTGCCGAAATAGACGCTGGGTAGCAATAACAGAGTCGTTATTCTTAAATAACTTTCAAAAGCAAAGGCACAATGCTGTGCACTCCACCGCTCCATATCACTGTCACACTCGAAATAGCAGCTCATTAGTACACGAATGCTGCACGAGCTGGCGCGCATTCATGCAGTACGTCATTGTACTACGCAAGTCAAATTACGCTATGAACGCTGCCGCACCCTCTATTTAATGAAAAGCCTGTATTCAAAAAAATAATCTATCCTGATCTACATCTATCAAAAACTGAAATATCTGGGAATATACTCACAAACTCAAAAAAAGTTTGAAGAAGACGGAAAGTCCTTCTCTGCTTGCTCAACAGAAACATTACTTCTTGGAAAAGTTAAAATATCCAAATTAAACAAGAATTCTGACCTAGATACTATCTGTTTCAAGAAGCTTGCGTCAGCATCAGACTCATATGTATAAACTTCACATTGTTCTAGAAAAGAATTTAAAAATTTTTGGTATTCTATGAAAACTACGTTATTAAGCAGCATCAGCCTCTCCTTCCTCTGGTTTACCGTTTTTTTTTTTTTTAATTCATTTATTTATTTTACAAGATTTCAGAATTTTTGAATTGATGGGTTGGTCCATTAGTGAACTTTTTTGTTGGCTATTTTTTGTTTCCTCTGGCAATTTTTCTGCACAGGAGCGGCAAATTTTCTGCGATCACATCGCAGCTCGCGGCATGTTCTGCTATGGGGCTTCGCGGAAACAAAGTTCTCGAATTCTATGAATAAATGTGAATTAATAATAAAATAACTACCATCAGTATTCTAGCTACAGACGGGAAATTCCTTGAGTTGCTCCGTAAGAAGTGACACACTAGTCATTTTGGATAAAGCACTTACTATCTAGAACATATCACATCACACTATCTGATTTTAATAGTATTCGAGGGATAAGTTTCCAAAATCATCCAAAGACGGATTTTAAAAAATTTTTGAAAAATTAAAATCTAAAGGTGCATACAATTTGTGTGTTTCGGTAACGTTCTTCCATTACACTCGCATACTACAGATTATATTAAGTAGGTTGCTAAATTCTTTCATATTTCATTTATCTGAGTTGAAGGAAAGAGGGAATTTTAGATCTGTGGGCCTTCGGCATCTAAGGCCATTTAACCCTTCAAGTTTTCAGGGATGACGTCCCTCGGCGAGCACACCATCCGGGGAAAGGGAAGGAAGGGAGCGGCCTGGGACCTATAAGTTTGCCATTTGCCTGGTGTGAATGAGGAAAACCTCATTCAGGGTGGCTTGCCTGAAAAAGCGTTTTACACTTTTTCGACCAAGTGTGAGTTCAAAGAAAGAATATGCACCTCAACAACATGAGTTCTTATCCTTAGAGGGATTATCTACAATTTCAGCCATTTGGCAGTGACAGCTAATCCTTCCTTGATGCAAGTGTATATCCGAAAAATTTAACAATTCTTGGTTGGAAGGTTGGGGTTTAGCATTCATTTTTAAGTACCGGGGCTTTATGAAACTTGGATCTACAGTTGAAGAGGAATTCAAATCACTGTAATGCGTTCAAATTTCAACTCACCTACCAGAAATCGAATCAAGGCCAATGATATGGATTAGAAATATCGATTGTATTCCGTATGCACATGGTGGCCATATTTCCAATATGGCGCGTAGTAAATCGTGAGAAAATCTGGATGCACGCGAAATACAACATCTTAGAAATGAAAAGCGGAACAGATGAGAGATAAATACCAGTGGAAAGGATATGACGTAATCTTTAATGCAGTCCTCAATTTTAAATGCCTAAAATGATTCCACAAGTTCCTAAGTAAGCGTCAGCCGAATTACGTTTTAACCCCTTCCCCCCTCCTCCAAAAATTCTGGAAAGGACTTGAGCCAAAAATGTCCTACATGGACCTCGTATTTCTCTCCACAGAATGTACAATGATAGCTGGGTCAATCCATGCAGAGATCGAGAATAAAGAAAATTGCCGCTCGACCATCTCCAAAAAATCTAATTTTTTCATGAATGTTTATCCTATATCGGGGTTCTTTAAAACCACAATAAATTATTTTTTACAACATCCCATGGCGACGCAACGGCTGCCGCCATTTTGCGTTTTTACAATTATAGGCGTTTTCGTTGTTTTGAATATCTCAGCATACATTTGTCCTACCAAATTGAAAATTGTTGGACGTCTCCAGCTCGTGCAGAACTAAAACTCTGATCTCTCAACATTTTTTCCTAAAACCACTTGAAGGGAGTGAAATCAGGGTCTTGCAGTAGCAACATTTTTGGACATTGAAGACATGTTTGGGAACAGGAAACAACTGACGTAGAGGTCTGAATTTGTGTGTGCATGTAGTTCGGGGTCGTAAGTTAATACACAAAAATTTACAAACCTGTAGCTGCTCCCAAAGCCCCGAAAAAAGTCGTAAAGGTGGAGAATTATGCCAATTTAGCATATTTCACTTTCCAGTATCTCCAATTGGACTGGATTAAAAAATTTGAAATTTTGAGAATAGTTCTTTAGTATACCATAAATCACAACAAAGTGCGTTTCCAGTTTGTGAGCAGAAGGGGTCAAAGTATTAAGTAATGACGTCATACTCTAGGAGGTGTTTTGTTCATAAAATCTACTGGAAATTTGTTGTTGTGAAGTAAAATAAAGTAGGATGAATGGTTAGTCCAGTCAAGGCTCTCAAGCTCGTTTCTTTCCTCTAGTTGTGACACTGTCTTATCACACCCACAACAGCACTGGTGAAGAATGCCGCTATCAGCAGCAGCAGAAGGCGAGGAAAGTCAAAATGCACCCTTGACAAAAAAAAGTCCATAAGTATTCCTTGCTCTTGCTGCTTGCTATATCAATGATACCCAATCATGTTTATTCTTGTTTTAACTGTCAACTCATGCAGGAGACTGTTCTCCTTTCGTTTGATCTGTATTCTCAAGTCAGTGAACACTTACTCGCTATAAAACAATGACTGCGGAATGTAAACGTCATTACTTAATACTTTTACCCCCTTCTGCTCAAAAACATGAAACGCGCTTTGTTCTGTTATGATATACTAAAGAACTAACTATTCTCAAAATTTTATATATATATATATATATATATATATATATATATATATATATATATATATATATATATATATATATATATATTTACTTTAAATCCAGACCCAGTGGAGATATTGGACAGTGAAATATGCTAAATTGGCATAATTCCCCAATTTTACGATATATATATTTCTTTTTCAGGCCTTTGGGAGCAGCTAGAGGTCTGTAAATTTTAGTGTATAAACTTATGACCTCGGAGTACGTGCACACACAAATTCAGAACTCTACCGAAACATGTTTTCAATGTCCAAAAAAGATTTTATGAACAAAACACCTGCTAGAGTATGACGTCATTACTTAATACTTTGACCCCTTCTGCTCAAAAATACAAAACATGCTTTGTTGTGTGTTATGGTATACTAAAGGACTAACTATTCCAAAAATTTTAGATATTTTTATATCCAGACCCATTGGAGATACTGGAAAGTGAAATATGCTAATTTGGCATAATTTCCCAACTTTATGATTTTTTCAGGCCTTTCGGAGCAGCTACAGGTCTGTAAATTTTTGTGTACTGACTTATGTCCCCAGACTACATGCACATACAAATTCAGACCTCTACGTCAGTTATTTTCTCTTCCCAAACATGTTTTCAATGTCCAAAAATGTTGCTACTGCAGACCCTGATTTCACCCCCTTCAAGTGGTTTTAGCAAAAATGTTAAGAGATCAAAGTTTTAACTCTGCACGAGTTGGAGACGTCCAGCAATTTTCAATTTGGTAGGACAAATGTATGCTGAGATATTCAAAACAACGTAAACGTCTAAAATCGAAAAAACGCAAAATACCGCCAGCCCCTGTGTAGCCATGGGATGTTGTAAAAATTAATTAATTGTGGTTTTGAAGTACTCCGATATAGGATAAACATTCATAAAAAAAATTAGATATTTTGGAGATGGTCGAGCAGCACATGGTTGATTACTTAGAATGGATTGACTGAGCTATGAGTGTTACTAGTATGAAACGGCGACAAGTGTCATTAAAATTCGTATCTTTGCCAAAACTCACCTGAGTGTGTTTAAGCGCACTCACCGTCGCTAACGTGCCTGCTTCCTTCACACATGCACCCGCGCTGACGTGTGGGTCCACCAGTTCCGGCCTGCCCTGAATCGGTTAGATAGCATTGGTGCTTTTTAGTGGTCACCTACCACAAGCTGGTTTGTCTTTTGCCCTAAGCCATACATCCGGATGCCGTTTCTACACACAAATAGTGAGTTCTATTCCAAAATTACAAGTTTACACGCCCCCTGTTTTGCAAGTAACTGACTTTTCAACCTAACCTAATGTACCGTAACGTGATGTAATCTAACCAAATGCAGTACAATTTGGATTTCTTTTTCTCGATTTTCGTGGTCCGGCGATACAGCACAAATGCTATAAAAAAATCAATCCGTGCTAACTGGCCACTAAAAGCGAGAAGTAGATCCAGATTTACAATACACCGTCATAAAAATGTTCATTCTACAGTTAAAACTAGTATTTCCAAATAAAAGAGACTGTCGACGATATTGGTTTTTACCAGCGGAGTATTGATGCACAATGTACGAAACCATATTCTATGTTTACAAAAGTAAAACCATACAAGTACTGAAGTACCTCTACTACGGTGAAAATGAGTGTGTGCAAATTAAAGATGACGGTGTAACAATTCCTGCACAATGTAGGCAACGTATATTTTATGTTTAGAAACAGAGTTAATAGTGTGCAACTAAGGCAAGAGCTGTGATCAATACAAGTGAGCTGTTCTTATTCGATATATCAGATGTTTAAAATCGTATTGCATCATATCACTACTTAGGGGTTTACAGTGATGAGTTGGTCGCATTTATGCTGTTTAGTGGCCACGTAGCACAAATTGGTTAGTCTTTCACACATTTTTTTTTCATTCGTCCGAGGTTAAGTTACGATAAGCCCCGAAGATCCAAACCTATGTACTAAGCAAAACAAACCAAAATAAAACCTAATCGAACCTATTCGTAAGTAATTACTGTCATGTTGAAAAGCTGGCAGGGTTTAAGCGAATCGACCCGTAATTATACCCCTAAAAGGTCACATCAGTCCAGTTTACATGTATATTAACTATCTATACGCAATCATTCGAGCGTGCGCCACAGAAATATATATTGTCGCCTGAGATTCAACACCGCGTTTGAGTTTTTGATACCACAGGGTATCTACTGAGTTGCATTTTCAGAATTCCAGTACCTAATACAGGGATTTTTTTAAAAGTCCTTTAGGAATAATCACACTCTTGATAATTTCAGGTTTGTAATTGTTTTCCCAAGAAAATAATATTTTATTTTTAATTAGCCTTAGTTAGTCTGTTTTTTTTTTTTTAAATACAAATTATTTTTTAACATTCTTTAAAGGGGCTCCCAACTCCCCTCACAGTCCCACACTCCACCCAATGCTTTAAATGTCTAATTACAAAATGTATACAACTCTTGTTTTGGAAAAAACTACAATCTCAATGAATTTAAAATTGTTTCTAAGACTAATATTTCTAAACCAAATTATAAAAGAGTATGGTTGACAAATTACCAGTTTTACATAAATGATGAAAATTGTTTTATAAATTTATAGCTTCATATATAACTGTTCATTTTTAATTCACAATGATATAATACACACAAAATATATTTGAATAGTACTAATATCAAAGCTTCTAAGTGATAATGCATTTTTGGCTACGTAGATCACTTCGTTAACAGTTACATCCAATAAACACAGCCAAAGAAAGAGCATCATAACACACACTGTGCAAGTAAATAGTTCTTCAGTGGATTCTGTACCAGTCTTGTAAGTAAAAACTTGTTCTAAATAATAAGTCATAAGGCAGACATATACATATATGAAATCAACCACTTTATATGCAACACAGAAAAAACTTTATACATTTAGCCTGTATACAGTAGTTTATATGCTTTATAAAATATGTAACACAAAATTTTGTGTCCTATGCTATATAGTTTACAGTATACATTTTATAACAAATTTGTGAATTATTGACTATTAATTCACAATGATTATATCTTACACTCACAAAGTACACGCATGTAAGACGGTATCCTTTTCAACCTTTTCACTTCAGCTCATTCTCCAGTTCTTCTGTTTTTTCCTTAGTACTCTGCATAATACATCGTTTCTTCAATTCTAATTGTTTCATTTCTTCTGCTGCTAACTTTCTTTTGACTGTTTTTTTTTTTTTTTTTTTTTTTTTTTTTTTTTTTTTTTTTTTTTTTTGTACATTTCTAAAGCATCATTTTTCAATGCTGATGTATTTTTGGACGCATGGATCATCATCTTCGGAACACTAATAGCTAATACTCCACCAACTGTAAATACTGCATCATACGCAATACGTTGTGTAATCAAGTTATTTTCATGAAGGTTCTCTACTAGGCATTCTTTGTTTATGGAAAATCTCTTTCAATAGCAGCGTTGGCGTGAAACAAAACCAGTACTTTTATGTGTGAAGTGGATCAGTTCTTTGAAAACATTGTGTTGAAAATAGGTGGTGCTTAGAATGGTCCAATCGATCAGTTTTGGGATCAAAGTTGTTGAGATACTTCGTTACTTCTTCCTTTGATGAGAAATCTAAGTAGTCTCGTTTTGCAGTGCGAGCTTCCATACTAGATAATTGATTTACCTCAACAAGAACTTCTAACGCACCAGTTACCCTGCAGGTCTTAATAGACAAATTGGTCATAACTGCAGGATGGAAGCAGTTGGCACCTCTAACAAACTTGAAAGCAAGAGGGTTTTTACAAAAACCTTCATGTATATATCAACAAGGAATTTCAATAGTCACCATAGAACTGAAGAACTTTCCCATCTTTTATTACCTTACCTTTTAAAGCTGCTTAGGCTGCAAATCCAATGTCAACAGCACGGAAGGTGTTCAGGTATTCTGTCTTCTTCAAATCAATTCAGAGAAACTTCTCTTTAGTATTTGCCGATTCCAAAACCTGATTCTTTACAATTCTTGCCAACAGGTGTCGAAGTACAGTGAACTCAGATCAGTGAATCATAAAAGGCAAAACAGAATTATTACTCTGATATTTGGAGATACTGTTCTAGTTCAAGACAAAGAGAACGCATGAATTCCAACTGTGCTGGGAGCAGGTCGTTTCTTACAAAAAGTTTTATGTATAAAAGTTTATGTCTGATAATAACACAAAGTTGTCTGATGCAGGAAGTTTTCTCTCTCTCTCAAAAGCATCAACATACCCCTTAATATGTGACAACATTTCCACAGCTCTTTCAATAACTTTTGAGTTTTCGATCCATTTGATAGAGCAAAACTTCATAGGAAAGAGATGTGACCCTGTTATGCGTTTGTAATCTGCACGTCTACTTGGGTAGTTCTTGAAGAAGTAACACAGACAGCGCAAAAATCTGTGAATGTACCATTCGGAGTTGTTATTTGCCTTTTTTTTTTTTTTTTTTTTTTCACCGTAAATAGAATGCAAGAAGCACGTACCAAAGTCCAACAGCTTCGGATCTGAAGGTGGATCATCTAAGTACTTCTTTAGGTCGTTCAAAAACTTCAGGTTTACATTCTGTCTGTAAACTGATATTTGCAGCATCTTTTTCGTATCCAAACCAGTGTCTTTCAAGTTTTCAAAAATGCCAGCAGAAGGTCCTCAGCAGTAGCATGACGTAAAAATGTGGACATAAGATATTTTGTTCGTCCCAAAATCTAAAACTATATCCATTTGACCCTTCTGAGCGACACAATTTAAACTTTCATCAAAAGAAATACAGAAGATAGGACACTCTTTAAGAACGTTTGTCAATTCTTTTTGAAAGTACGGGCACAGTCAATATATAAGTATTCAAGGTATCCAAGTGTATCCTTGTGCATCTTGAACTGCTTCGCAATTTCGCCGAGAAACATCACTTTAAAAAGCCAAACCACAAATGCCAAACTTCTAGCAGAAGAAGGGTCATAACTTAATTAATTGCCCACAATACTTCTGCAGTAATAACTTCATCCTTGATGATAAAATTGTTAAGAGTATTTCTAGGCATAACACAAGTATTGAATGTTGTGATCCTGTTATCAATAACACAAGTATGTTCGTTATAAACAACTGAAGTTCGCACTTCATGAAGTTCAGTTTTCACCGGAACAGAGTTGTAGTTGATGCAGCAGCATTTACAGGAACAAGAGTCCATAGTTGCTTCCTTAGCAGATACCATGTGAAACAGTTTTTTGCTCAAACTTTACGAATTTACTCTTTCAATATGCTTTTTGCTTTTGGCATGAGATCAAACTGAAGACATCCCATGTTGCTAATATCAAAACTTATCCACAAAGAGCAATACCCATTATTCTTACCATTTGCTCACCTCTGAAGCCAATTCCAATTTGAATTTATTGTACTCTCACTTATCTTTGAAAGAAGTCTTTCCTCTTATTTTACTCATTGTCTCTGAACAGATAAGTGAAACAATAATTTAAGTAAATAAATAAATAACAATGGATGCAGTATATTATGTACATAATATACTCAGGGCTGCAAACTAGCTGTAGGGTAAAATTTACTGACTAAAAATGTGGAAATGCTGACTAAATACCTGACATTACTTATATCAATTCTCATTTATAATATGAAGTAGGCTAGGCTACAATAACAAATCAAATAATTAATTGCTTCTAAAATTGGCCACCTCCCCACTGAGCAGCTGTGAAAATTGAAATTCGATCTTTAAATGACAAAGAAACGAGATAAATAGGTAATGCTGTGCAATCATCGAAGCCCAGAGTAAGTCACAGCTGTTCAGGCCAATTCCCTTGCCTCCTTTTTAATATACAATATAAAAACAAAGAAGTATGTACACAAAAATTTCTACTGCATTGTGTACGACAAAAAAACCTTTCAACAAACACTTCGTAGACTTCACAAAATATTTCTTCAAAATAAAATAGTTAATGTGACCTGCAACAAAAAATAATTTAAAATAACATAAATTAAAGAAGAATGTTGTTGTTAGGCGTATATACCTGCTCACGAAAGCCCTAAATTCTTTACACAAGCAATGTGCCACATCCATACCAAGCATTAAAACTAGCCCTGTTTCCCATTATTGGGCATTTTACTGACTTTACTGACTATTTGCAGCCCTGTATACTGTACTTGAAGCATTGTATATAATATAATGCATCCATTGTTATTATACGTGAGGTATTGAAGAAAAAAAGAAAAAGAACACGGAAACTGAAAACAGTATTGGTAAAAACAGCAAAATTAGTGATTATCTGCAACCCCAAAAGAGAGAGAAAGGTCTTAACGCTGGATCATTGGGGAAAATCACAATTTATTATTCAGTGACTGTACTGTATCACATAAATATTATTCTATAAAATCATTTTTTTCATGACTTGAAATTCAATTTCACTATTTTCATGATCTGTTGACCGACAACCCTAACTCATGACTTTCATGACCCATAGACACCCTGCTCGGAGGTCTGATAAAGTGAGCCAAGAGCATTATATGTATTATATAAATGTATTATTAATTTATATTACAACTTGTATAAATAATTAATTGCATATTTTTCTATTCTAGTTATAATACAAGATTGTTATTACCTGGACTTTTGGAGTTCAAAAACCCAGAGTAGATTTACAGTAGCGTCATTTCAGATTTTGCTAAGAGGGGCACAATGGCCATCTACAAAAGAGTTTCATGTTATAAGTGTATTAATATACAAGTTATTAAAAAGCATGTGTTTCTGGAACTTACGGGGAGGGGCAATTGACCCTCCTGCCCTCCCCAAATAACGCCCCTGATAATTTTTCCAGTATGTGGATCCCCCATAGCACAACATGCCGCGATCTGCTATGTGATCGCAGAAAATTTGCCGCGCCTGTGCAGAAAATTGCCAGAGAGAAAAAAAATAGCCAACAGAAAAGTGTAAAAACGTATCTGCTATGTGTAGATGTCTTAAATGCACGGACGACTCGCATAAGTATAGTTTGAACTGTTTTTTACATCGCGTAGAGCGTATTTTTAAGAATCACAAGTGTTTCTTCTGCAGAAAATTTTGCAGAAATCCTGCAGAAAATTTCTGACTTACAAAAGCTCATCGCAGAAAGTCAATGAAAATTCTGCCATCGGGTGTGGATCAAAATTCCAGTATTTCCAGTATCAGTAGACACCCTGTACCATTAGAATCAGCATATGACGGCGAACAATCTGTCAAGTAGTACACCTATTTCATGACAAATGCATATGTTATTCATATTGCCTTAAAAGAAAAAAAGCGTATAATGAGGCTAAAGTTAGTTTTCAATGGTGAAGTGTTAAATACGTGGTGTTGAATCTCGGGCGACGATATGTAGAATGTCTTAGCAAATCATTTGAAGCACAAAAAGTGAAACATTTTGGTAATAGTGAACAAACTCCATGGCTCTGGATAAGTAGCTTAACAAATAAAACACAGTTCTGACCAGAGCAGAATGAAATATATTAAAAACTATACTTACAATGTGTTACAGTTTCAAGGACCTAACGTCCTCTTCATCAGACACCAACACTCTGATGGTGTCTGATGAAAAGGACCTTAGGTCCTTGAAACTGTAACACATTGTAAGTATAGTTTTTAATATATTTCATTCTGCTCTGGTCAGAACTGTGTTTTATTTGTTTGGTAATAGTATACATGAGAACCCCCTGATCTGCGTTTCTTCTGTGTTCTATTACCACTTCTACATGAAATACCATAAATTTCCTACTTAGTGCAATAGTAAGAAGTATCCATGTGCACAAGACATGCAATATGCGTTAAATTCCCCCCCCCACACACACACACAGTCATAGATAAAGTACAAGGGCACTACACATGCAGATATAAAGTACAGGTACGTTCTTTTTTATTTTCGTATCAGTCGATAAGTAAATAAAAGTCGCTTTGTTACCCCCTTTGTAAGTTCGTACATACTCAATGAATAATCCCTAAAAGTATGAGCGTCCTGCTCCTTCGGGAACTGATGCAGCTTCATGTATACTATATCCCTACTTTCTTCCATTCTAGCTACATGACCTGCCCACTTAAGTCTCCTAGACTTGACGACCCAACAATGTTGGGTAAACCGTATAAATTATGTAGTTCCATAGAGATCACACACATATATTTTAATTACTTGCATATTTCAATTTCTCCTACTACTACTATTACTTCTGCTCCTGTACTACTACTAATATTTACACTATGGATCCGTATTAAAGTAACACTCCACGCCTAATGTCACGTAATCTAACGTAACTCAATGTAATCCAACAAAATATAACCGAATGGAATACACTTTGGTGCTTTTTTTCAGTTTTCAAAGTAGTCCGGCGATACGGCACAAATGCCCTTTACCAATGTATGGTCCCATCAACTTGGGCGAAGATGATATATTATACTTATCTAAAATGTCTTTACAAATACGATGTACAATTACATAGTACTAATTGCCGCATTCTCGAAGAAAATTATTCATTTAGTATAATATTTTTTTTCTGACATTGCAGAATAAACAAGTTACGCAGGCGGTGACTATGTTAAATTATATAGTTATCATCAAAACATATGAAAAATATCAGAATACTCATCTACATACCCTATAATAAATATTCACTGTTCTGGCTATAAATGTACACTATAGATTACAGTTAACTTACCTCTGGTTGTTAGTCTTTATGCACGATAGCAAATTAGATTAAATTATATGTTTTCTCCTTATAACGTATCGAAATTAAACCAAATTATAAGATTATGTCATTACGACATTGTTTCGCGGTCTTTTCCACATTTTAACAGAGTTGCCAGTCTGTGGTCGATTTCAAATATATCCCTAACTTCGGTTCGTTTCATAATGTCAGTCGAGCTGAAGCGCAGATTTTGCTTCGAGTTGATGCAAAGCGTAATGGAATGGGGTTCAGAGATATTTTGGTTTACCAGTAGACCTAACTTAATTTAAAAAATCAATGGGCGTTATACAGAGTCGTTCTGAAGCGTGATTAGTGCCATACTAAAGAGTTCGACTAGCATATGTTTCCTGCAGTAGTAGAAGGCCTTTAGTAGGATACTAATCATACGTCTAAACGACACTGCATAAGGCCTACAAATCCTCCCTGGTATATACAATATTTACAGTACAATTATATCCGTTATTGCTTTATAGTTTAATTTTGAACCACCACCTAATTCATCTCAATCTCTCGGGCAGTGTTCGAAGTGGTAAAAAAGCAGAGGTGGTGTTTTATTAAGATTTTGACTCGACATACTGACTATCTAAATGCTGAAATACTTTTCGTAGTTATGGTAGGAGAAGCTTTGCCTGGCCCACAAGTTTCTGCGAATAATTAAAAAATCTCCTTATGTTTTGTTATACAGAATTATACACGATAATACCCAAAAACCGATTTTTTTTTTAAATATTTACAATTTTTAAACAATTTCCCGAAGGTAAATTCCCAGACTCCACTTGACTGAGGCATTCCAGGCCTCCGGAAGGTTGTCATCCAATTATTAGAACCAAAAATTGCGTTCTAATAAAAGTATATAAGCTCCTTCAATTTAAATGCTTGACATTACAGGACAACTAGGGTCATTTGTTCAAAGACGGCACCTCTAAGGACCATATTCCTGAATAACAAAAAAATATAAATTTTTAAGAAAAAGCAATTTAAGGATTAACACTATTGTCAGTGTTAAATTCAGACATTTTCACCCGGGGGGGAATGTCAACTCCTCTGGGGGAAGGGTTGTTTTTCTGTATTTTTGCAAAAAAGCAGCATATTTAACAATTCCATTCACATCCACATCTTACCTAATATTGAGACTAATCTATATATATAAAAGAGAACGTACAATTTTTTGTCCGCTCATCACGCTAATACGGCTGAACCAATTTCTTTCATTTTTGGGGGGTTATTAGGATTTGGACCCTAGATGGTTTTTATCATATCACTTTAATTTTTAATTACCAGTGTCTTGAGATAATTGACCATTCAAGTGTCCATAACGTACAAATCCTTTGTTATTAGTTCATCATAGGTAAAAATAAACGTATTTATATGCAACCCGCATGACCGTGTCACTCGGCGGGTTAACATAAATGACAGGCGATATAGAGCGGAAAATAGCTTGAATCTTCTGTTTAAAATTTTTTAATTGATTTGATTATTTTTACAGACACTTTTACAATATGCCAGCACCGGGATGACCGCAGCGAAGCGGGGCGGGTTAACATAAATGACAGGCGATATAATGTTAAGATTTACTGCAATCTTCTATGGTTTTTATCATATCACTTGAAAGCGAAAAAGTAAAAATTATCTAAGTAACAAAGTTTATTGCGTTCCGGGGTGACCGCAGCGAAGCGGGGTGAACGCTGCTAGTTGCTGATAAATATTCAATGTGAGATTATAATTTGAAAAAAAAAAAAAAAAACACAATCGTTTAATTTTATCTAAAACATTAAATAAAGACTGGCAAAAATATTTTACACTAAACTTTAACTGCTATTTACGGTAGCTATTTTTGTTATTATTTCCTATATTCAGTAGTTACTGTTTGTTACTAATGTAGAAGTTTTTAAAAAGATTTAAATTAACTCAAATATTTTTTGTCCAAAACAAACATACATAGGAATATCTTAACAAAAAGTTATCATTCTTTCTCACACTTCTGATTCTAAATCAAGCATATTAGCCTTGGTTTCTTCACTGCATACACATCAATAGTTTAGTTTACGTAATCTTCAGTAGATTAGTGCCGTGTAGTGGAAAATCCGCGCTTGGCGCGAGAGTATACGACGGCACCCCAGTATATATGAGTGAGGTCGACAGACCAGCCGCGAAAGGTGAGAAAATTTTAAAAAGTAAATCCTGCTTTTCCTTGATTTTGAGCACTTTTCATTATTTTTTCCTTTCATTTTATATATGTGCACTGCACATGTGTTTCATTATTCTGTTTTTCTTTCCTTCTTTCTTTTTCTTTTCTTTTTCCCTCCCGAATTTTGCGCCTCTTACTTCGGCTCCCGGGGCCGTCGTCTCGCTTGCCTCTTCCCCATGGCACGGCACTGAGCAGGATCTTCATCACCTTCAATAACAATCTTTCACTTATATACTACTATCATATTGAAAAATTCTATATAAATCTCTAATACAGGAGGGATAACTGTTCCTCCCTGATCCCTCTAAATAACGCCCTCTGAATCTCACTCTTTAACTGAATTATTTTTAATTAAAGAAAGGTGTGTTTACTTTAACAATCGTAAAACACATTTACGTCTGTTACTTCCGATGCGAGAAATGGGATTTAGGTGCCCTATTTCAAATAATGCAAGAACTGTACATTTTCAAAAACTGAAGTCTGCTGAATCAGAGATCATATAGAATGATCGAAAGATCTTTCCTATCTTTCCTTTCCTATCTCAATCTGTGCTAGTGCTACCTACTAATATAGGCTATAATATAGGGCGAGAGTATAGTACCTATTAAAATACAAACCCTTCTTCAATAGTTAACAATTTCATGTTCTGCCAAACTCGGTCATAGCGTTAAGAAATACAAGTTTTATTGACTATTTAGTATTCTATCTTAGATGTTACATGTTTAATATTTATATAGAATGGGTCTGCGTCATTTATATGTATATTGAGAGATCGGATTTCGTCTGCACGTGCACGGAAAGAAAGCAAATAATTGGGTGAAATAATTTCTACATTTTGTGACTGAAATTTTTTTAGTTTCTCCGGGGAGGTGGAATGAATTTTTCTTCGGGGGGGAGATTCCCCCGGGCTACCCCCTGAATTCAACCGTGACTATTGTTCTTTAGGCTATCAGAAAATACAAGTTTTATCCACTAACCAGATATGCTGTCTGCACAATAAATCAAATTAACAGGTAGTGGAAAGTAGGCCGTTTTTACAAACATGTGTCAAATTCGGCCTACTGATAGCTAAAAAAGTTGGTTGTGCAACGATGGATCCTCTTAAATTGTACTCCGATATATGTAAGAAAACTTAATGTAATAAGTAAGTGAAAAATAAAACTTTAACATCTGTATTCCATATTCAACATACCCACTATAAATCATTACTAATCACCACAAAGAATACATATTCCAACCTGGACCTATCTCGCCCAAAACAGTCGTCATGGAACCAATTCTTGCAGTCGTTACACTTTAACCAATCCTTCCCATCAATAGTGACCGCCACACTTATAACAATGGTTTATACTATGTTCCCTTGAGATTCCTTTCCCTCGATTTTCACAATTCTTTTGCTCTTGTGTGTCTTCCTTTCTTGACTGTTCATTTCAGCAACATACAATACAGTAAAAATACAGTTTCCACAATACAAAACTACGACTTACACTAAATTGGGACAATTTTTGTTTCTGGTCACCAATGCATGCTCTCGACTAAACCATCTAATGACAGCTAATTCCCTTTTTATGTTATGTAGATTCATGAAAACGGAACACGGATTCGAGCCTTGTAATTTGTACTTCATATCATTGCAAGACACATTTATTAATTTAAATTCACGACATATTCTACTAGTATAACAATATTTGTGGGGGCCGTCTTACCCCAAATAGCTTATGCACAGAAGGGACCATCTTACCCCAACCTCTACCATGCAGGAAAAACAACAAAGGACACGCTTGTACATTGTTGTATTCAAACCAGGAAGTAGCACTGTATGCTTGACACCTCATCTAATACTCTAATACTCCTATATCTAACTTTTATATACTTACAGATTCGCTTGTTTATCTCGAGTTTTTCATTAAGCAGAGAGTTATATCAGCCATTTTAGTGGTATTTTTATTACTTAGCTTTGTATTAAAGAGTATGCAGTAGGATGCTTCCTTTTACCAACACTGCGCTTATGTCACTCAAATTCAGAAAGCTTCACTGGGTGGTATTCAGAGAGAATTCGCTAATCGAGGGTTAGTCACAGACTAGCTAGTAAGAATACTAACACTTTACTAGGGAAGGTGTACTTTTTGGTATTCAGTGTCAGTAGTAGTGGTCCACGTATATCTAGTCGAGTCAGCAAAAATTTCTCGATTCTGATTGGCTGAGAGAGGTCACGTGACGTTAGGCCCCGCCCACGCGGGAAATTCAAATTTTTTAGGTCACGTGGTATGACGTCATGAGTCACCCTGCGGGGAAATCCCTCATTCTCTTTTATGACATGGATTTTTGAAATTTGTTCCCTTTTACGGGTAAGATGTGTGTTTTGATTGGTTGATAGCTGTCACGTGATTTTAGACCCTGCGATATTTGAAATTCGTTCCCTTTTACGGGTAAGATGAGTGCTTTGGTACCACGATGATGATTGGGTGATAGAGGTCACGTGATCTTAGGCCCTGGGATTTTTAAAATTCGTTCCCTTTTATGGGTAAGATGAGTCCTTTGGTACCACGATGCTGATTGGCTGATAGAGGTCACGTGATCTTAAGCCCTGTGACTTTTGAAATTCGTTCCCTTTTTTATGAGTAAGATGAGTGCTTTGGTACCTCGATTCTGATTGGCCGACAGAGGTCACATGATCTTAGACCCGCCACACGGTGAACAGAATACGTGGGAAAACCCCTCACTCATTTGTTTTCATGTTACGGGTAAGATGATTGCTTTGGTACCACGATGTTGATTGGTTGATAGAAATCGCATAATCTTACACACCCACCCCAATGCTAGACATTCAGAGTGCTATGACGACGATCCACCCTAGACCTGGATTTTAGAATTTTGTTCCCTTTTTATGGTTATGCGTAAAGTTCCCATGAAGGGTTCAACCTCCTCCTTAAATAACCCTTTTTGGTATCATGATATTGTACTGAAGTTTACCTTAAATATTATCATTCTCTTTGACAGATAAGATGATTACCAGCTTTTTTACCTTGATGGAGATCCTGTCCTTGAATTAGTAGCCTATGTCTCTGGAAGTAACAATGGTGAAAGAGAGGTGTCGCTTGTAGATTTCTTATAACACATTGTTGTGAGTTTCAGCGATTTTTTAAACGCTCAGTAAGCGCTTCATTAATGGAAACAGCGTTGCCAGATTTTTTCTACCTAAACTGCTCCGATTCTTTTCGAAACGGTTCCGCAGAGTGCAAGAAATTTTAAACTAAAAAATTTTTCGAACTAAAAAATTTGTAACTAAAAAATTTTAAACAAAAATTTTCGAACTAAAAATTTTGAAACAAAAATTTCAAAAATTCGAACTAAAAAATTTAAACTAAAAACTTTCGAACTAAATTTTCAAATCAAAAAAAATTTTCGAACTAAAAGGAATTTAAAAAATTTTCGAACCCAAAAAAAATTCGAACTAAAAAAATTAAAAATTTTTCGAAAAATATTTTAAACTAAAAACTTTCGAACTAAATTTTCAAATCAAAATTTTTCGAACTAAAAATTTTAAAAAAATTTCGAACCAATTTTTAAAAATAAGTTTCGTACTAAAGATGTAAACCACATTTGAAAATTTTCAAATCAATTTTTGAACTAAATTAAAAACCAAATTTTGGACACTAAAAATTCTTTAATTATTTTTCGAACAAAATCATGTAAACCAAATCTTGAATATATTTTCCACCTTAAATTTTCAAGATTACCATGATTTGAAAACAAGTGTTCAGGGTTTCAAGAAATAATAAAACATATTTTTTTCAACTTGTTGTATTTAACGAAAGGTATGTGCTCTTCTCATACAATTTATTAACATAATAAATACAGGATCTAGTTAATGAATATTTTGGACGCGTCATCATCTTCGAATCTTGTAGCCGTATCCTGTAAAGAAAAAGAAGAAACGACGGATTACTTTAAGAATTTCTTTTTTCTGAAACAATAAAAATGAGTCAATATTGATAAGAGAGAAATAAAACTTACTCGTAAATGATGGATCTGCTTAGGCTCATCTTCCTCCTCGGGTACAGGATCACTGCATTTTTTTCACCGATGGATGTTTATGAACTCTTCTGGGTATTGCATTTTTCTAGGTGTTGCTCCTTTATGGTCAAGGTTCCTCCTTGGATACGAGATGACTGCATTTCTTCCACTGATGGTTGTGTTGATGGTTTATGAACTCTTGTGGGTACTGCGTTTTTTTTCTTCTTGGTGTTGCTGCTTTGTGGTTAAGGAAGGGAAAGAAAAGGAAAAGGAAAAAAGAAATGGCGGCCTTATTGGGTGTTTACAGTTTTTTCTTCTTCATCTTCTTTTTCCAGTTCCATCTTCTGTTTTTTAACGTACCCGTACGGAACCGTATCATAGGAATTGAATTCTTTAAATCGACGTTTTGTGTACTGGATACTGTACATTTTTTCTTCTTTGCGTGTGACGATGGTATGGTCTTTGGTCCTGCATATCTTATGGGGGATAGTGATGGTGACTTGTCCACGGCATTGATTTGTAATCATTTCTTTTAGCGTGTTGAAATTTAATTGTTGTCCTGCATTGTAATTTAATGTAAATCCTCTAATTTTGCATATGTAACTGGTGACGTTGGTATCCGGATTGTATATTTCTAGGCTGTAATTTTTTGGTCCTCCACTGACAAATGTCTTGATGTATGCTCGTGGTCCGTAAGACTCCATTTCATCCGATAAGCATCCCAAGTACGTTGAAGGTTCAATGGTTGGCTCTCCAGGCTTCTCCGTAAATATCACAGAATCCGTGTCGAAATATAAAACACGTTCCTGCAACATTTCCAGGTACTTGTACAGTTCCAGACGTGCCTGACATGTTGTAAATGCACCTAACACGACATTGGTGTTTCGGTTTTGAACAGGCACATGTTCATTGTACTCCCAGAACGCATACAACATCGTATCATTGATGGGTACAATTTGATGGAGTTTAATGTCGGGGGAAGTGAGTTTTTCATAAAATTCTTCCGGCCGATCAATAATTGTGGTCTGGCTAAAGTTTGTACGCTGGCAAAGCTTTCCCCATAGAGAGTTCCCACAAAGCTTAGATAAGCTTCTTCGTGCAGGATTATTTTCAATTTTGGACGGGTCCAATGCAATACCTTCACGCTCCAGGACGGTTTGTATGAATTTTGATTTGTCTTCTTCGGTCACACAGGAACTGGGCCAGCCAGACGCTTCCATTTTCGATTTCAAAAATGTATTGATATATTCCGTGAACAAGCCACCTGTTTTCGTGATGGGATCATATTGTTCAATGTCATAATCCCAAATTTCAAAAATTTCCACTGGTTGATATCCTAATTCTACTGCTTTCTGGATTTCATATGATACCCATGTTCCAGTGAGGCATCGCTCCTGGTCGTTGTGCGTACACGTTGCTGTAGGGTCTGGGTTCATTTCTTCGGCACACGCAGCACACAGTGGAAAGAGTAGTTTCTTGTTGCATCGGTAAGGCAGGAGACCATGATATAGATGTTGACTTGGTAATATCGACATTTTGATTAGACCATTGACTTTATTTATTGGTGGTATATTTTCATCACCCTGTAGATAAATTCGTGGATGGCCTACAGGGTATTTAGCACACTTATTTATGTAAGGATAAAGTGAAACAATATCGAAATATTTTATTACTTCCCCCGCTTTTTCGTCGACTTGGTGGTACAATTTCACGCAATTGGTCCTTCCTCCAAAAAAACTATCTCTTGGATTTAATGGTCTGCGGTTCATGTACGGGTGATTCTTCAGATACGTCGCCATTGCAGGATTTTGTTTTAAGAACTGATTAAATTCGCACTCCCACATTTCATGTACAATGTACCCCAATTCACGCAGTCTTGCATTTTTTCTTTGCGTTCGTTCATAACGGAATTCCATGGTGTCTTCTGGATTGCTGTAGATGGGCTGATTACGGCCTGTAGTAAAACATACTTTACATCCGTGATAAAAGCAGCCGGCATGCTCGTAGACGTGCTCCTCTAACGTCTCAGGATCTTGGTAGTAACCATCAACATGGAATCCCGCAATAAACACTTCTTTTTGTCGGGCCGCATGTAAGATTTGTTTTTCTTCGGTTTTTTCAATGTAGGCCAGCCATTGCATTGCAGCGATCGATTGGGTACTTCTCCATCGATATCCATGTGCCGGTAGAATTCCTATGGTATTAGGTTTAAGGAAATTCCGGCGGAATACTAAATTAGAAGCACTGGCAATCGTGATCGTCTCCAAGAAGGGATTCACTTTGGTTTCTGTTTCAAATGACGTCATAAACGAAACGCATGCTTGTCGCAGTACATTGACATCTTGAATACAATACTTGAGAATTTCTTTCTGAAAATCAAACGTGTCATTACGATGATCGTTGTACCAATGCATGAACTTGTTTCTGTCTTCGACGGCCATTTCATCTGCACCATAATACTTTGTTTCTGGAAGTGGTCCAATATACGATTGATTCTCCTTGGTGTTGAAGAAATGCGGGAAGTAGCCTTTGGTTGCGGGTAAATTGAACGCTTTTGACAATTTACTTAATGCCATAGGCAAGAAGTTCAACGAGTCAATGAACGTCAGATTATTCAAGGTTAAACTCAGTATCTTGGTCCCATTTAATATGACGTCAGGTCTCCATTGGCATTGTTCGACCATGGTCTTTAGGATGAAATGTCCATCGTAGCCCTTAGCGTTGTGCGCGACACAGAAAATCCTATTTATATTGGGACGACGTTCCCGCAAGTACTGGAGAAAATTATAAACTGGATCCTCTCCTTGGAAAATATGCTGGCGCTGACCACACGTATTGCAAGACTGCTGGATATTATCGTTTTCAACACATGCGTAACATACTTGTTGTGCAACCAATAAATTTGGAATGTGTACATACGTATTATCGCCAATATTCGTGTCCTGCATAGATTCTATATCATAGAATATCAATAAGGCTTTCTATGCGTGCATGAGCGAAGGAACACCAGGTTTCAAGCATTGGCGATCAGGAAGCATAAAACATTGATGGGATCCTGGAACAATCTTCTTACAAACATTGCAAAAAATCTCATTGCAATCATGAATGCGTTGTCCAGTATGCACAAAGGAATATACTCTGTAACATCTAGTACATTGCTTCACCATTTTGCATACAGATTCGCCATGATGATATATTGTATTCCGATGATTGTTAAAACATTCTTCGCCGTAAAATTGCCGATTGCAGTCGTTGCACAATATCGGCGTTTGATTCTTGTCGCATAGAGGTCTCTGTAAGCATTTGGAGCACGTTACAGGACAATTTTTCACATGTCTGTTACGTTCACTATACTTTTTATGGCACGCTTCACAGTAGAATTTGGTTGCAAAACAAGCAGTTAAGGATTGGATGATGTCAAAATGGCCAGCCAAACAAATCAAATTTATGGGAGTGCGATTTTCATCGTTGGGCCCCTCGTACATGATATCATGGCCTGAGAAACTGGTATACACTAATTTTATATTCTTTGAGGTATGCCTGGAATTGTCGAATTTCATTTACACTGGCACCATGATCCAAATTGACTCCTGCATTTGAACATAACGCATCGACTTCTTGGTCCACAATACATTTTGTTTGATATTGATACTGCTTATGTCGTTTCACATCTACATTCTTGTATTTTTTCAGGCCAATAGCAATAACAAGGGCGTACGCCAGGCACCTTGAATCTTGATTTTTTACTCGTACAATCCCTCGTTTGCAACGTAACAATTCTTCATTTTGAAGTACTCCTTGCCGCAAACCGCCGCCGTAGCCACGTGGAATATCCACACGATGGAAATGAACGGTAAATGGTTCGTGCAGGAGAAATGCATTGTTACTTTGTAAAACTCTTTCGAACGAGGCCCACATCGTTTCCAGTGTCAAGTTTCGGGCTTGGCGAAAACTCACCCAAAATGGCTTATTCGTGTTCCGTGGTGATATTATCGATAAACCAACCATCGCCTCATCGTCGACATTGGCTAATAAATGGTCTAGCATTGCTTGGAAACTGTTATGAACGTATTGGATAATATCGGTTCCTACGGGCGGTGCGTTGAATTGAACTTCGAGCATTCTGCCCTCAATGTTAAATCGTCTATAATGACGAGTGATTTCATTGCGAACAGTAAAACCCGATTCGGCCATGGTTAAAAATGAAAACAAACAAACAGGTACAATTGCGATAAATGTGTAAGGGAAAAAAGGAATTGAGCAGCGTGAATTTACTACAAAAGAAAAGAAGAAAGAAAAATCTTAATCACCTGATAAACAGGAAATCATAACATTCATGATAAATTCTTAACTAAGCAATTCATGTAAAGGTCCTGAGTTTGATTCCTGTCGGTGACGTTCAGAATCTCATTATGAAAGCACATGTACTAGAAATCAAAGTTAAAAAATAAATAATTATGTTACTGAAATGAGTGTTTTATTGCTGTCAAACTCGAGACCATTGCATCAGCATTTAACTGACCTACCATTCTATAGTGATAAAAAGAATGGATGAAATGAATGAATGTTTCATCAGTACTGAGATGTGACAAAGTACGCGTCAGCATTTTTTCCACTCACAACGACCTTTAAATGATGTGTTTGCAAGTTGAAGAGATTCATCAAGCATTAACTTTACGCATACGTAATTGTCGAAACAAAATCTGTATAGCGTATTTTTTTTTTTTTTTATTATTGTGACTAAGCGGTTAGCGTACATGGTTCGGGCGTGGAAGGCCCTGGTTCAATCCTCGGTGGGTTTGCTTTCCACGTCGGGGGGGCATGTCAAGCCTTTTCTGTAATTTAATATTCTCACACGTTATCATACATTCTTTTCAAAACTAAGCTAAATGGTTGACGTGCACACCTCATAATACATAAACGTACATAAATCGTCTATAATGACGAGTGATTTCATTACAAACAGTAAAACCCGATTCGGCCATGGTTAAAAATGAAAACAAACAAACAGGTACGGTAAAACAAATATGTAATGGGAAAAAAGGAATTGAGCAGCGTGAATTTGAGTTGATTTTTTGATTTTTTAGTTTAGCGTCCCTTTCAGCAGCGAGGCTATATGAGACGCGGACCTACTGATTAACGTGGAATCCGAACCACATGAGCTCCCGCCGGGAATCGAACCCGGGCTTCCGACGCCAAAGGTGCGTATGCTAACCGCTTAGCCCAGGAAATCATAACATTCATGATAAATTCTTAACTAAGCAATTCATGTAACGGTCCTGAGTTTGATTCCTGGCGGTGACGTTCAGAATCTCATTATGAAAGCACGCGTACTAAAAATCAAAGTTTTTTTAAAATAATTATGTTACTGAAATGTGTGTTTTATTGCTGTCAAACTCGAGACCATTACATCAGCATGTAACTGACCTACCATTCTATAGTGATAAAACAAGGATGCATGAATGAATGTTTCAACAGTACTGAGATGTGACAAAGCACTCGTAAGCATTTTTTCTACTCACAACGACCTTTAAATGATGCGTTTGCAAGTTGAAGAGATTCACCGAACATTAACGTTACACATACGTAATTGTCAAAACAAAATCTGTATAGCGTAAATCTTTTTAACCACATATTCATGCACTCGTGGCTAAGTGGTTAGCGTACATGCTTCTAACGTGGAAGGTCCTGGTTCAATCCTCGGTGGGGTTTGCTTTCCCACATCGGAGCGTTGTCAAGCCTTTTCTGAAATTTAATATTCTCATGCGTTATCATACATTCTTTTCAAAACTAAGCTAAATGATTGACGTACACACCTCTGGCCCAGGTTCAATCTCGGGCGGTTGCTCGAATATCACGTTAAGCTGAAGGGACGCTAATGGTTTCAAAGGGTATCGAACCATATTATTCTCAGGCATAGTTTCTGAAATTTTGTAATGTATTCTTTTCAAAACTAAGCGCACACATCTTTGGCCATGGTTCAATTCCCGACGGGAGTTCACATTCAACATTAAGCTGAAGGGGCGCTAAACCATATCATTTATCGTGCTTACTTCTAATGTGTGGGGATCCTGATTCGTACTCCCACTTTCCCATTCCACTAATTTCTTCATAGTCTAAATATTTCGTACTAAAAGTAAAACAGTGTATTCGTGATCCACCCCCACAAATATAAAATAAAAATGATTTTCGAATCTTGTGTGAAAAAATAAAATCTCACTGAACTTACCTCAAATTCAATGAACAAAAAGTCGGTGCAGTAAAGCTTCTTAAATGAAGACACTTTTCAAGAACAGACCTTCTCACACGATAGTTGAGAGCGGTGTAAGATTTGAAAAATGAAATTTAGATTTTTATTTAGGTCGCTGCGAAAACGACGTCATCGTCAGCCAATCAGAAACGAGGAAATTTATAAAATGATGTCATAACGAACCAATCAAAACGCTCGCTGCTTTTGTCATGAATCACGAACCAAAACGATGTGTAACAATCGATCGTGACGTCATTCACGTTTCTCAATAGTATCGCAATTCCGATCCCAAATGATTTCTACATGTCACTACTTGTCGTAACTGTGACGACATTTCATTTTCCTCATATTCCATACGAGAATGTCAATGTTTGCTTTTTTTCATGAATCATGCTGACACGTTCGTAGTAAAACTAAAGTAATGCGATCCGCTGACGTTTGCATGTGCTTCTATGTCGTCACACAAAGAAGTCTATCAGCATTTTATTTTAATCCACGAACGGAAGCGTTACACTGTCAGATTTATTTTCTTAAAGTATGAGTGTATCCTTTTCAAGGACCATGGTTCGAAACACACCAAGCATGATTAAATCCGAATTCATTCATAGCTAAGCGGTTAGGATACACATCTTTGGTTTGAAAGACCTGAGTTCGATTCCTGGAGAAACATTTCTTAGGATTTTTCTAAAACTTGGTTTCAATTTCTAGTTCGAAAATTTTAAAAGTTTAGTTCGATAAAAAGTTTGATTTGAGAAGTGTTACACTGTCAGATTTATTTTCTTAAAGTATATGTGTATCCTTTTCAAGGACCATGGTTCGAAACCCACCAAGATCGATTAAAACCGAATTCATTTAAGCGGTTAGCATACACATCTTTGGTTTGAAAGACCTGAGTTCGATTCCTGGAGAAACATTTCTTAGGATTTTTCTAAAACTTGGTTTCAATTTCTAGTTCGAAAATTTTAAAAGTTTAGTTCGATAAAAAGTTTGATTTGAAAATTTTTAGATGTGATTTACATCTTTAGTTCGAAACTTTTGTTTTTAAAAAATGTTTTAGTTCGACAAAATTTTGTTTCAATTTTTTTTAGTTCGAAATTTTTTTTGGGTTCGAAAATTTTTTGTTTGAAACTTTTTTGTTTCAAAATTTTTAGTTCGAAAATTTTTGTTTAAAATTTTTTAGTTTTGAAATTTTTTAGTTCGAAAAAATTTTTAGTTTAAAATTTCTTGCACTCTGCGGAACCGTTTCGAAAAGAATCGGAGCAGTTTAGGTAGAAAAAATCTGGCAACGCTGTTTCCATTAATGAAGCGCTTACTGAGCGTTTAAAAAATCGCTGAAACTCACAACAATGTGTTATAAGAAATCTACAAGCGACACCTCTCTTTCACCATTGTTACTTCCAGAGACATAGGCTACTAATTCAAGGACAGGATCTCCATCAAGGTAAAAAAGCTGGTAATCATCTTATCTGTCAAAGAGAATGATAATATTTAAGGTAAACTTCAGTACAATATCATGATACCAAAAAGGGTTATTTAAGGAGGAGGTTGAACCCTTCATGGGAACTTTACGCATAACCATAAAAAGGGAACAAAATTCTAAAATCCAGGTCTAGGGTGGATCGTCGTCATAGCACTCTGAATGTCTAGCATTGGGGTGGGTGTGTAAGATTATGCGATTTCTATCAACCAATCAACATCGTGGTACCAAAGCAATCATCTTACCCGTAACATGAAAACAAATGAGTGAGGGGTTTTCCCACGTATTCTGTTCACCGTGTGGCGGGTCTAAGATCATGTGACCTCTGTCGGCCAATCAGAATCGAGGTACCAAAGCACTCATCTTACTCATAAAAAAGGGAACGAATTTCAAAAGTCACAGGGCTTAAGATCACGTGACCTCTATCAGCCAATCAGCATCGTGGTACCAAAGGACTCATCTTACCCATAAAAGGGAACGAATTTTAAAAATCCCAGGGCCTAAGATCACGTGACCTCTATCACCCAATCATCATCGTGGTACCAAAGCACTCATCTTACCCGTAAAAGGGAACGAATTTCAAATATCGCAGGGTCTAAAATCACGTGACAGCTATCAACCAATCAAAACACACATCTTACCCGTAAAAGGGAACAAATTTCAAAAATCCATGTCATAAAAGAGAATGAGGGATTTCCCCGCAGGGTGACTCATGACGTCATACCACGTGACCTAAAAATTTGAATTTCCCGCGTGGGCGGGGCCTAACGTCACGTGACCTCTCTCAGCCAATCAGAATCGAGAAATTTTTGCTGACTCGACTAGATATACGCGGACCACTACTACTGTGTCAACTTTGAGTACAACTAAAATAATGATTTGGGTGTGATTAACTTATATAACACCAATGCATCGGGTGAGAAAAATAAATGTGGCAACTACGGAAAAGTAGACCAGCGCATGCGTAGTCTGTAAAAATGAAAATACCGGTATATGAAAAACGAAATACGAAATGATGTGTCTCACGCTAAACCGTGTGTAAAAGATTAGCCTCTGCTCTGGATTAGTTAGTCATATGTGATTAACTTCGTCAAATACTACATCCTAACCAGAGACCCTGAATACAATTTTGATAACCATCCGTTAGTCAGCCCCGTAGTATGGCTTTAATCAGACTTCAAAACGACTCTGCATAAGACCCACTATGTTTTGGAACAGGAATCGTTAGCTCCTAATTTCGCCACGCGCGACCTGCGAGATAAAACGTTGCGGGTAGGCCGTCTTTGAACAAACGACCTTAAGCAAATTAACAGACTTTTTTATTTCGTGAACTATGTTTTTTCCTCGTAAATACCGAACTCAGTTATGTATTTCTTTACCATTATAGACAGAAAAGAGATCCCGGCGAACTCATAACAATACTTTCCGATTTCAGTTTAAACAAGTAGACTTAATATACTGCCTTTTGTTTGGATTAGATCCATGACTGATTTCTTTGTAATGCGACCCTCATCTGCAATGAACACAACCAACATGAGTTCTTGCGTAGGAGCAAGGGATGAACTTCTCTGTAGACACCTCATTCTAAAAACTGAAGATAGGAAAAATACAACAAAAATATTGGTGTTGCCAACTTAGAAATTATTTCTACATAAGAAATAAAATCGTTAACTTGCAAAGCATTTCGTCAATTATTATGTATAAAAATGAACTTATTAAAGGTATATTAGCATCCACTTTCCAGTGACGGTATGTCTTGACCACTGAAAATCAAGTGACGGTACGTCTTCATCACTGAGAAACCAGAGGCGGTATGGCATACCACCGCATACCGTCTCACTTCGACCACTGCTCTTGGGACGTTAATATGTAACGACTTGTAACAACGTAATACAAAATTTGCTATACAGGATAGTCCAAAATAGGTAAGTAGACCGGTACTGATCGGCTCATGGTATTTTATATAATTTACTTATTATTATAAATATTAACTTCGTTTCTTTATTATTTGTTTTTATTTTTTTTCACTTATACCTTAAGCTCGGACCAAATCGAAGAAAATAAATTTATTATCTAATCAATTAAAATGTCATACTTGATCTATGTAGGTCTGTATACCTACTTTTAAACCACTCTGTAGTTCGCGAAAAACGTTTCGACTCAGTTACGATTCGCGGAATTTTGAAGAGACAGGTACGAGGTATGGTCCTAAGTTTTCTATAGTAGGCATAGCAGTTTCTGTGTATTATTTACATTGCCATCCATAAAAAATAACATGTAAATAAATAAAATAACAACTACTACGGTTACCACAAGCTAAAACGTAGATTTAACGTGATTTAACGCAAACAATTTTGGAATCATTGGCCATTCCCTACCAATTTTCGCAAACTTCTGCATACAGCAATGCAACAAAAAAAGTACAAAACCTCATTATAACTGTTTTGCCGTGTATCACAAACTGATCCATAATTTATCATTCAGCTGCGTTGCGTTGACGCACACTGTTAGGGAATGTGTCGCTTAATTTTCTTCTTTATACCATGATGATCATTTTCACGTAAACGGAAAGTAAACGTTTAAAACGGAAAGTTTTGAGGGTACAGACAATTCACACGCCATTTATCAGTGTCCATGACAATGACACTACAAAAAACATGTCATGTGGTTTGGTGTTATGTGAAGAAAGATCCTTGGACCTTATTTCTTCGATGATGATTACAATGCCATAACAAGAGGCACGTCATTTGGGGAAAATAGTGGCGATTGCCCCCGGGTTTGAAACACTCATTCTTTTTAATAAATTATACACTAATTTACTAATAGAAACATAAAATTCTTACGTCGATGCACAATCTTACCCTACCCCCTGGTAAAATCTGAATTGATGTTACTGCATGATGGTCACTAATACCTGATACCTGACAATTTTTCAATGATTACAAATTTGTGTAAGTTGCAGCGGATACTAGTCCTAGAACATCCTTTCAGAATGAAGGAGCCACACTATACACTGCCACTCTGCCAGGGATATGATAGAATTCTTTCAAACCATTTTAAGGCATCAAACCATTTCACGAGATGTAGACATTAATTGATCTGTTTGCGCCAAATTTGAAGTACCAGACATTGTTATTATCAACATTATTTCTTTGGACACACATGTATGTCAACAGATCACAGACACTCAATAAATTCAACAAGAACATCCCTACTGGAATCCAAATAATAACATCGACCAGGTCTCACATATTTACATGTCAAAGAAACCAGGACACCTGACGAAATTTTACAGTAGATTCTATTTATGCATTAGCTTCTTGCTGAAATATCAGAATTAATTAACGACAAAGAATAGATTATTCTTATCCTACTGCAGAATCAGTTAAGTATCGATGACGAAGAAAAGTGTGAATTTTAATATATATGTATAAAATCGTATATTATATGGTATAGTGTACGAACAATATTAACGTATGCTCGATGCTGACATCCCCATTCAATTTTGATCAATCAATTAATCAAAAAATTTTGTTATGTTTTGGAAAGAAACAGGAATATATGGAGAACCGAATAGTTCCTAGGGAATAATTATATAAATCCGGGACTGCTACGGTTAAATGATAGTCATAGTTAAGGTTGATTTCACTCAGTAATGATTAACTGTAACGCGAAAAGAAATCTTTCTTATGTAGGTATACACAATACTAGGAACCATCAATAATACTTGTTACATTATACCTTGGTATAATATCTGGTGTAGTAAAAAGTAATCCATTATTTTGCCAATAGATGGCTTCAGTGATCTGTATCTCGTGTTGTATAAGTCCGATCAGGTTCAACGAGATGGCGTTCAAACGATGAGATTGCGTACTACAAGCACTGTTCAGATAGTTGTGATGAGTTGACTCAGTATTGTGTGAGCGCGAGTCAAAATGAGAAAATACGCTATATTTTACAGTTTTTCTTCGATAAAGGCGAAATCGCAAGCCAGGCGGCTGCAAATGTGAATAGTGTTTATGGCCCTGATACTGTAACAGCCAATCACGCGCAACTTTGGTTTCGTCGATTCCGTTCCAGTAATTTTGGTGTCAAAGATGCACCACGCACTGGAAGGCCAAGTATCGAAAATGCCGATAAAATCATGGACATTGTCGCGTCCGACCGTCACGTAAGCACTGTGTCGATTGCCCAAGAGCTAAACATTGCACAAAAAACCGAAAAACCGTGTGGAACAATTCGCATAAATCTGGATACAAAAAGAAACTTGATATATGGATGCCACACGAGTTAACGCAAAAAACCTCATGGACCGAAATCGCAACAAAATCTACCCATTTCTGAAGTGGTTGGTGACTGGCGATGAAAAGTGGATCACTTACGACAACGTCACGCGAAAACGTTCGTGTCGAAGCGCGGTGAGCCGGCGCAAACGGTGTCCAAACCAGGATTGACGGCCAGGAAGGTTTTGCTGTGTGTTTAGTGGGATTAGCAGGGAATTATCTACTATGAGCTGCTCCCCTACGGCCAAACCCTTAACTCGGAACTGTACTGTCAACAATTGGACCGTCTGAAGGCAGTAATCGACCAGAAGCGGCCAGCTTTGGCCAATAGGAGAGGCATTGTGTTCCACCAGGACAACGCCAGGCCACTCACATCGATAGTGACTCGCCAGAAGCTCCGGGAGCTTGGTTGGGAGGTTCTTATTCATCCACCTTATAGTCCGGACCTGGTACCGAGTGATTACCATCTGTTCCTCTCCATGGCGAACACGTTTGCTGGTGAAAAAGTCGCCTCAAGGGAGGCTTGTGAAAATCGACTGTCTCAATTTTTTGCCACTAGGGACAAGGATTTCTATGAGAGAGACATCATGATATTACCTTCCAAATGGCAACACGTTATCGAACAAAACGGCGCGTATATGACCTAAATCGGATCATTCTAACTATGGTAAGTCAAGCCTTCAATGTCATGCCAAAATAATGGATTACTTTTTACTACACCAGATATATCATGGTCCGAGATATTTTGGACATCCTGTATATTTACACTTTGTTACGAATAGTAGAAACTTTCAAATATGTAGAAATTCATTGTTGTACCGCAGAATTTAATTATAAAATATTATGTCAAATGAGTAATATTAAAGTAGAGATATCATAAAATACTTGTAATAATATTTTTTTTTTTTTTTTTAGTATTTTGCTTATTTCATCAATACTATTGAATTATTTTAGGTAATAAGAGTGTATTTTTCAGTTTTCAGTGGTTTAGTTTATTTTCAAAGGAATTTTCATGCTGGGAATCTTTTTAAGGAAACTTCAAAATTCTATTTCGTAACTTCTTCGAAAATTTTGAGGTTAGAAATTCAGCCATAATGTCTTCTTGGCACATCCCTTTTAGTGGTGCTTTTGATCTTAGGAGAGTAAAACTTTCTTTCTATCTCTGGGTCATCAAAACCAAGGATCTTATAAAACAGAGGATCTGCTTATATGTATCTTCATCCTATTAAATCAATGAAGCCAAAAAAAAAAAAAAAAAAAAAAAAAAACAACCGAGCATCGGCACGTCTGATTGGCTACTCTCGTTTCCACCATCGTCTGATTGGTTACTTTCGTTTCCGCCGATTGTTGGCTCAAAACATTGCGGTCCTATTGCCCAGAGTGGGTAGAGTAGGTGTGGCGAAACTGTGACGTATGGCTTCAAGATTTTGTTGTAAGGGCAGATCCTCTATTTTATAAGATCCTTGATCAAAACAGCGAATTAATGTTCTTCTTCTTCTTCTTACCCATTGTCTTTATCAAGGAGTAGCGTCGTGAACCAGATACAAAAGTTCTTGTGTCACAAAAATTTCGGAAAAGTGGAGAAATCAGTGGAAATTCTTCAGTAAACTAAAATGAAAATTAGTGAATAATGGTTCATCGTTCCAAAAATGAGAAAGTTGGTTTTGCGGCGTGATGTTCAGCGGACAAAACATTGAGGGTCTTATGCAGAGTCGTTTTGACGCGTGATTAGTGCCATACTAAACTCTTCAACTAATATAAGTTTCCTGTAGTAGTCAGACATTTAGTAAGACGCTAATCGTATGTCAAAACGATTCTGCATAAGGCGGTGAATGTTTAAAAATAACTGCGGGTAGTTGTGGACTGGAGTATATCCGCCATGTCAAATACATTGGAGTAAAACAGCCACTGCAGACATTTGTTTTGTGAGTGCTTTGGGAGTTTCAGGTAAACTCTGGCACAAATTTGCCTTCATATAATTCCCTTAAGAAGAACTGACACAACTAAGGTGGCTAAAGGTGTGGAAGAAAGAGAACCTCCAAGTAAAACAAAGTAAGTTATCCTTTTGATTATGATCCGGTGAGACAGAAAAGTAAACATAATTGGTTATTGAAACCTCCAAATTAACTTTGATTAGTATAATGATTTCCTTGATTGTGTTCTGGGTTACTATGGTAAACGCAGTAAACGCTCATATCTTCAAACTAACACTGAGCAAGGCTATGTGTCAATATATATAAAACATACGATCACGTAACAGTTTCAACACAGTAACTGTGTCTTCATCAGACTTTCACTCCTTCTCCAGACTGTTTAATACATATTATCACATAGCCTTGCTCAGTATGTTGTCGTGTGTAGTTTGACAATGTGGAAGCAAGGCCTGATACAGTGCTTATACCTCGTTCTGACTCTATAGCTATAGAACTTTTGGCACAGAGGTATACAGATGTAAGATGAACAAATTTGGATGTGGAGCCATCGGCCAACTGACTCCTGGCGACCGTGGTGGCCATTTTCCAAAATGGCCGCCAGTGGACACCCGAAAGAGAACAGAAGTTAGATAAATTTTGTTGCTGAAGGTTTTAATGAATGCTTTGAAGAGATGTATGCCAGATAATTTGTAAGTTATATATATTTAGTAAATAATTTTACAATTCAGAGCATTTCCCGTAGGAAACACACAGTGATGGGCATTCCAAACTGTCCTTCCTGCTCTTGCATTTTTTCATGCAGTCTTTGCATTTGAAAGAGATGAGTTCCCTGCAAATCTTGGATGCTTCGGGTAACGTTATCCATAGAGGTTCAAACAGCCCGCTGGTCTTGATCCAACTTCATTCGGTTGGTGATGGCAGTGTTGGTGCAGGAACCAGAGCCTGACCCCAGACATGTCCGCCCTGCTATACTGCTCTTCGGAAGTGCTGCTCCAGGGCTGCTCTTGTTAGTGGGATCAGCTGGACGTTGCTTTTCTTTGGAAACAGTTTGCGACGTGCCTTGTCAATGTCCGTTTCTGTGCTTGTTCTGTTATAAAGCACTATGATGAACCTTTTAAATATGCATGGCGTCTTCATTAATGCGACCTGTTGCAGTGGAGAGAAGAGTGAGTGTCTGCGTGAGCTTAGGTAACACTGTCCACACTACCCATGCTGTACTCTTTTCCAGGTCTGGCGAAGCAGAAGACCGTGTCGCAGCCCGTCAAAACATGAAACATCGGTAGTGCCTGAGGATTTTCAGGACCCAGAGAGCGAGCAATCTCATGGGCTACCAAACAACGGAACGTCTTCCCCGAGGCAAAGGATACCCACACTTCAATTTCCTCATTCAATGTGTGTGCCAGAGCAACTGCCAGGACAACAACATCAGTGTCTAGTGTGCAGATGAGGATCTTCTTGTAGCCATTGTGAGCAGCGTGGGCGACGTGCAACATAATACGGGTATCGGCCTCCTCGTGGTTGCAAGGAGCCAGGGCTGAAGTATCCAGAAGAGGTGGCTTTCTCATGACATTACTGCCTTTAGTGATGAGCAGCTCCTTGCCTGCAAGCTGGAATAAGTCGTACAGGATGTCAGATAGGAAGATGAACAGTTCTGTCTTATTTTCTTCAACTCTGATGAAGCTGGCAAAGTTCCCGGGTATAGTTGAATTGCCCACCACTCATTTTCTCATTCCTTTTCCAGCTTGGCTCTTGCTGCACCTTCAACGAGTTTCTTATGTAGCGGTCCCACACCAGGTCCTGTCGCGTGGCTTGATGAAATTTTGAGAGTATGTGAGAGACAAACCTTGCTAAACATATTCTTTGAAGGTTTTTGCCGTAGTAGGCTTCAACAACCTGATGATGACTGCTCCATCTAGGAGAATGCAGCTTGTTGGAGGAACCTCAGACCTAGGCTGACTGAAGTCTTCTAGACAACTGAGAAAATCACTCTTTGCACCAAACCGGATGCCACCGCCGTCTGATAGTTCTGGAGGGAAAGCTTGGTTTTCATGTTTGAAGAATTCGTCTAGATTTCCATCCCGGTTATGGCATCCGATATACAGACAAGAGAAGAGATTTACGTTGTTTCTAAGGGGTTTCATTTGCTGCTTGCCCTTTGCTTGAGGTTTTGTAGTAGGTTGACCAAATATTTTGAGATTGTTTCTTTTGATAGGATCTTGTATGGGTTTCGTTCTCCCCACCAGGCTTTCTCTGACAAATTTGTCAAACTGCGCATGTCCCACTTTATATGTACAACGGAGGTCGTCTACTGCTCGAGATGGCGCGATCTCCTTGGTGTCGAGTACTAACAGATCTTGACTCTCCTCTTCAAATGAATTCCCAAAGGCTTCCATCACTTTTATCATTGACTGTACATTTTTTGGAAAGTAGTTTGCACACTCGATGTCTGGTCACGATGCTTTGTGTCTTGTAATCGTTCTTGGTTAGAGTCCTGAAAATTTTCGATGAGCATTTCAACCTCTGGTCCTGCCACCATCCACCATCTCAGTGCGCTGGGATTGTCAGTCAGACCTACTGCACCTACGTCTCCTTTTATGACCGCAATGTTCTGTTCGTGGGCTTCATCAATGGGGACGGCGGAGAACGTCCTGGTCGTTTTGTGGACTGTGAAATTCCGTGCGAAGAATTCATCGGCGATTTCAGAGTGTTTAGTTGGCAGTTTCACCACCATGTCTCGCGGATGCACAGGAATCCAGCGCGCGTAGTTGAGACATCCAGGGCATGGAACCACACTGCTAGTTCTTTGAGGGCATCGACGTACATCGCAAACGACGCTTGGCGCGGAGAGCGCACTATACCAATATCGTCAATTCCAATTTCAGTACAGTTGGCCAGTAGTGGAACTGGGGGGCAAGTCTCCGCCTTTTACTGGCACCACTCTGCAAAACCAAGCTGCTCGGTACCGGCGTCACGCAACTGGTCAATGTAGTGGTTGTATGCGTTCTGCTGCAGGGTGAAAAGGGCTGCTGCTGTTACTTGATGCGCTATCCTGGTTCGAGTAACATGTGATGCCCGCAGGAAGGAATGCGCAGTCCCGGCACTGGTGATCTCTGCCTTAACCAGTGCTTGCACCCATCCGCTCTCTCGTAACAAGTCACCAATGATCTTCAGCACTGCCATCTCGATATGAAAACCTCCGAAGAGGATGACGAACTTCTCTTCATCGTACACCTGTGGCCACTTCCATTGAATTTGCTTCGCCAGTGCAGAAAGCGGTTGGTCGAATGTGAGCACTGGAATCTGGCCATGGTTAAGATGTTCCATTGCGTTCCTGACGGCATCCATGGAGTGCTTAAACATAGCAACGGTATGGGCACTCTCCAATAAGAGTAGGAGTAGTGCGGTGGGCAGATAGCCCAACTTGTGTTACTGGACTTCATACTTGCGTGGTATACAACCCATGAAGTGTTTTCTAATGGAGAACCTTCTTTTACGGCTAATTGGTTGTGTTGTAGCCAAAGATAATCTGTTTCAATATTTTTCTTGAGGCCGCTTATGCATCTCAGGGATGTCACTTTGGTAACCGGTACCTGTGTGTTCTTGATGCAGCTGTTGACAGATGGAACATCTGTATATAATTGTGGCAAACGGTCAACTGATTTGAGGCCTTTCTCGTTCGACCAATTCTGCTGGCAACCCCGGCTCCATGGAACGCAGTATATTGCACCAGCAAAATAGCAGTCCCATGAAATGACAGTTTTGAGGTCGCAGAACTTGGATTATGGTCGATTTTGTCTACAGCGGCGGTGGTGAAGACTTTGCCTCTCATCTTGGGAGGACAGACTACTTGCTTCTGATTGTAGAGGCGGCAGACATTGTTCCCCAATTTTGCGGAGAAGGACAGGATTCAATCTAGGAAATAGAAATTCCCATGCGTGACAGCTTTTCGACTAGCTGCCTTTCACGAGTGTATGCATGTAGCATGAGTCTGATATAAATTTGAAGTGGTGTTCCTGCGTGGTGGCGTGCCGGACTGGTCGAGACGTACTGCCCGTGTCGGCTCTTCGGTGCTTCAACAATTGAATTTGAGGAATTAGCTGATAGACAGTGCCGCTTGTGTAGTGATTTCTCTAAGGTATTTGATACTTGATCCTTCCAAGATCGTAGTGACGAGGGCAAGCAACACGGATGGTACGGAATCCTATTGACATGCTGGAGGAAATCTGTTGAATACATTGTCATCTCCGAAGATGTGGCGTGGCATAATTTGAGCAGCGCGCGCCAGATGGACAGCATCAGTATCTGTATCCAATTAACAAACCTTTGCCAAGGCATCACAGAGGTCTTCATTAAATGCAAGCAGGACATCGCGCAACTTATGCTGTACACACATGTTAGAAAAGTAAGCAAGCAGTCTCTGTTTAAGAAAGGTCGTGTGCACTCTTACTTCATACTTGACTCTCAACATTTGTTCCATCAGCGAAGCATATAAGTCTACAAGGTCTACAAGTTTAAAAACCGGAGCCGTCTCGCATCCCGCTAAAGCTTCTTCAATAAACACGACCAGTTGTGCAAAGGCAAGTCCTTCTATTGCTTGTTCATCATTTGAACTTTTACGAGACATTCCCTTAATCTTCAGAATGTTATTGTACAAATTCACGAGACGATTGCGGTGGTACTTCACATCCTATGCAATCTTTGCAATCATGTCCCCAGCGCTGAGCTTCGTCTGTAGGTCCATATTGCCCAGAATCATTGCGCACGACCTGACACGCGAATCCAGTTGGATTGTCGCAGCTTCATGAATAAGAGCACGACCAGCAGTTTCTCTGCAAAAGAAGCATTTCACCTCTCGCTGTTTAGGCTCAGTACTTGATTGACCTGACAGACTGCATTAGTATTAAAAGGTAGCATCTTTCGAAATTTCAAGGCTTGCTCAAATGAATGATTGTTTATTAATAGAAAGACCTAGGATATTTCAACGTATTGTATACTATCTGGTAAAAGCGCCAAAATTTACACTCCGGTGATATCGTATCTCAAGTGACACTCTGGAAAAGTTTTTATAATTTTCCCAAAATGTGGTTGTATCTGTAGTTATGTAATGGGAATGAAAGGGTTATGTATCACTATATATATCCACATTTTGGCTCACTATATGGCTCCACATCCAAATTTGTTCATATTATATCTGTCTACCTCTGTGCCAAATCTGGTGATTTTATCAAAAAGTGCACAATAGGTTAGCTAATCCGCAGTACTATATATATATTGACAGCTGGGATTCAGAAAAAAGGTCGGCCACAATTATATATATGAGAGAGGGAAAGAGGAAATTCCATGAATAATTTTTCAGCGATTTTTCACTCAAAATTGGAGTTATTTCAGTTTCCGTTTAGCGACTTTTCTGTATCAACTTGTTGGTAACACTGCCACGTACGACCAACGAGCAAAAAGGACGAGGGAAAGAAGGTTTGAAGTATGCAAGTGTAAGGGACGAGTTTCTTTCTTTTACATAACTCTGTTATTTTCTACATATTTTTAAAATAGTTTTCTTATATTTATAATTTATACAATTTAAATGAAAAAATGGATCGCGTTTATTGTTCTTTAGTTTTCTTTCTTAAAATAAAAATATGGAGTTTGTTGAATAGTGCATGTTACATTTGTAGAATAGTATACGAAGTTCGTTCGAAAAATGAGTTCCATTTGGTAATAAAGAGAAATAAAGTACAGATAAAGAAAGCAATGTATTGCACAAAAATCACCAGCACTTACACTACTTTTCCACATAGCTCCTGTAATCTTCCAGGTATTTTTCATAGAGTGGTATAACTTTATGTATTCCTGCCCCATATAATGTTGCTGCCTGTGTTGTCAACCATGTGATAACATGTTCTTTTAACTCTTCATCGTTGTTGAAGCGCTTACCACCAAGGAGAGACTTTAGATGCAGAAAGAGATGGAAGTCGCTAGGAGCAAGGTCGGAATTGAACGGAGGATGTCCAAAAATGTCCCAGCCAAAGCTTTCAAGGAGTTGTTTGGTCATATTCGCAGTGTGTGGTCGAGCGTTGTCGTGAATGAAAACCACATCTTTTCAAAGCATTCCTCTGCGCTTGTTCTGTATTGCAAGGCGCAGTTTCTTAAGCATCTCGCAATAAACATCCTTATTGATTGTTGCACTTCGTTGTAAAAATTTAATCAGTAGAATGGCTTCTCTGTCCCAAAACACCGTGCACATGACTTTTCGCGGTGTCAAGAATTGCTTTGGTTTAACATTTGTTGGGGACGAAGTGTGCCTCTATTCCATGGATTGCTGTTTCGTTTTAGGGGTGCCATAAGCAACCCAAATTTCATCCCCTGTGACTATCTGCGATACAAAGTTCTCGCCATCATCATGATAAAGTGTCAGAAAATCAAGTTCGTTGCCCATCCGTTGCTTTTTGTATTCACCAGTAAGAAGTTAAGGCACCCAACGTGCGCAAAGTTAACGAAAACCCAGTTTTTCAATAACAATCTCGTAAAGTGCTGTTCGTGAAATGTGTGGAAATTCAAGACTAAGAGCATTAATCGTAAACGTACGGTTGTTCTTAATCCTTTCTCCGACCGCACTCACCAGTTCATCAGAAACCAGAGATGAATGCCCACATCATTCTTGGTCACGTACTTGATCACGCCCTTTCTTAAATTGTCGGACCCATCTTCTCACAATTGAATCACTCATTGCATTTTCTCCGTAAACCTCACAGATTTGTCGATGAATGTAACTTGGTTTTACGTTCTTCACATTCAGAAAAAGAATCACAGATCTAATTTGACAAGCGGCGGGATTTTTGATCAACGCTGCCATTGTAAATAATCACTACAAACGATACACAACACAGAGCGATCTCAAAATGGCGTCAGTTCGTTCTGCTTGGATCAGAGTAACCAGTGCGCATGAGTGAAAGTTCGATCGTAGCGCTGTAGCGGAGAAAAATCGAAACGGAACTTATTTTACGAACTTCCTATCACATATATTACTGTTCTTTCATTTATTTTTTCTTTTATATATACGAGGGTCACTACGAAAGTTTTGAGATACGCATTGTTGTGGCACAGTATTTGAATTCCAACAATTGCCTTCGGTAGTGGTATCCAGAGCGAAGAAGCGAAAGAAGTTTCAACTCTCCTCGCTTCACTTGTTTGTTGATGTGAGCAGTATTCGGCTGTCTAGAATGGAGCTCGAAAGGGAACATTTTCGGGCAATGATCCTTTACGATCTCACAAGTGGTTTGAACGAGACACAAAACCTTGACCGTTTGCAGGGGGCATTTGGGGACCTTGCTCCTACCCGTGCTACAATTTTTCGGTGGTTTGGTGAATTCAGAAGAGGCCTTAAAGATGAAGAAAGAGCTGGACGTCCGGCAACAGCTGTGTCAGATGAAATCATTGCAGCTGTGGAGCAAATGATTCGAGAAAATCCTTGAACAACTTTCAAGGACATTGAATCTACAGTGAACATTGGATCGCCAGCAGTAACAAAAATTCTTCATGATCATCTTCGGCTCAGGAAGGTTTCATCTCATTGGGTGCCTCACATTTTGACTGAACAGCAGAAGCGCATGCGTGTGGAATGGTATGAAGAAATGCTTGCAAGATTTAATGGAGGCAATTCTTGACGCGTCTCTGACATTGTTACTAGTGATGAGACTTGGATCTATCAATTTAACCCTGAAAATAAACGCCAGTCTACAGTTTGGATCTTTCCAGACGAAAATCCACCCACGAAGTGAGGGGAAGCGAAGTGTGGGGAAGAAGATGGTCGCAACATTCTTCTCCAAACCTGGCCATGTTACAACTGTTCCACTTGAAGAACAAAGGACTGTTACTGCTCAATGGTACACCACTGTTTGTCTAACAAAAGCGTTCCAGAAGCTTCGGGAACGGCGTCCAAGAACTGGATTGTGTGGGATCCTGCTTCATCATGACAACGCGTCCGCACACACGGCCAACATCACAATTCAGTTTTTAGAATCTACGGAGGTCAAACTTATGACACATCTGCCGTATAGTCCTGACCTGGCCCCGTTTGATTTTTTCCTGTTCCCCAGGATCAAAGATCGCATGTGTGGGAAGAGATTTTGCAGCCCTGAAGAAGCTGTAGTGGCTTACGAATGAACTTTCAACACTTGAAGAAGAAGACTGGCAACACTGCTTCCAAAAGTGGTTTTCGAGTATGCAAAAGTGTGTACAGTGTAATGGTGAATACTTTGAGAAAATGTAAGTGTTAAATTGATTTTAGGTATGTAAGTTATTTCATATCTCAAAACATCTCATAGTTACCCTCCTATTAATTCTTAATATATCTAATCGAGTTTAATTCAAGAACACTCGAATTTTACATAAACTTGTTGTTTAGTCCTTTTTGTACGCTCATCGTGAATACTTTGCGTTATCACAAAAAGAAAGAAGAAAAACTATAACGATTTCCCGATGAGTTCCAATATTATTTTCAATAGTCTGTAGGGTACCTTGATTGGTTGGTTTCGAACTCAGGTGAACGGACATTTCATTGGTTGAGTTAGCCAAGTTATCTTTTTTTTTGTAAAAACGTAGTCGAACTGATCATGGCAGTCAAATGAATGGACATGCTATTTAGCATCTTATATGTCAAATCCTGCAGTAGCGACTCGTAGTCTGTACAAGCACCGGTTGCAATGTTGCAATATAAAGGTATGTAGGTACGCGCAAGTGTTCCCTTCCCGCAGCATTCTTGAGTCTTATCCAAAAAATATTCAGGAAATATGAAGAGGAAAGTCTTTTAAGCTCTATTTGTATATTATTGATTAAATTATTTCTCTAATATTGATTTAATATATAAGCTATTTCCTTTTTTTCAAACAACCACTATCAATGTACGCTTATACACTATTTATATACAAAACCTCTACACTCATGTTATTGAACACGAGATAAATCGAATATATAGTATGTACTGTAAACCATGAATGATTGCGTTAATCCGAAAAGAAGAAAAAAAGCAAGAAAATTGTATGCACGCAGTTAAACAAAAGTATTTAATTATATAAACTATGCATAGGTCTTTCTTCCATCTTTTGGGCTTCAAATTTTTCTATGACTTTATTGAAATCTGAAATGCTGCTCGCCAAGTTTCTCTGAATAGAAAGCATCGCTACCGCAAATATTTTCCGCTTTATTTTCTTTAGGGTCCAGAAACACCTCTCTCCTCCGACAATATGCATTTTGTTAGCATTTCTTTGTATAAATATACGGTACAAAAAGTCCATTTTCAGAAACCACGTATTTTTGTCTGTAAAGAAACATGAAATCTAAGATGTTTTCTTTCGAAAATGAAATAATAATAATAATAATAAAGTAGTTTAACGTTCCAGCAAATTAGGCTAAAGAAGACAGATGAGTATTGGAAGTGAATGATTTGATATTAATGTATGCTCTCCGCCGGAAATCGAACACAGAATCATGTGCACGAAAGACACAGAGCTAGGAATTAGACCAGTAGTAAGACATTTTCTTCTTCGAGACTCGATCGACCCCCCAGAATAGGATTTTTTTAAAAATAAATCTTATCCCAAGAATTTTCACCTTTGTATTATAAATGTTAAATAAAATGTATTGACTTCGAACGACCGCCCCCCAAACTTTCAACCTGGATCCGTCCCTGCTACCACCATTGTTCTTTGCGAGTTTATGTTATGTGAATAACTTCTTTCTTCCAAGCGTCTATATCTCGCTCACCCTATCAATTGAGTCAAGCGCTGCTAAGCGGAGGAATTCGTAACTATTACAGAAGCTGATCAGTTGCGGAAGAAAGGCAACCGCATGAGACCAATACGGGAAGATAGGAGCGATGCAAAAATAAATCCACTTCCCCATGTTAAGAGAGAGATAGGAGCTCGCTGCCATATGGTCAATGTTACTGCTTCCAGTGGCAACGTTCGCTGCCACCGGAAATGTAAATCTCTCTCTTTCTTTCCGTTTTTTAATTGACTTTTTTCAGAAAAATGCAGCAATACTGTTTTGCGCTCAAGAGCAGAGGTTTATTTTTTACTGTTACACTACTTTAATACTTAAAAATAGTTTTAGTATTAAAAAATATCCGGTTGCACAACCATGCAACATATAGTACCAGCCGCCGCTGAAATCCTGATGAGTTGGATCGTGAGTTAAGAAAAGGGAAAATATGTATCTAACAGCAGGTAAGAGATAATATTTATCTAAAATGAGTCCTTCTAAACATCGTACTGTGGAGCAAATTGAAAGAATTTTGAGACATAAAGACAGGACAGGAGGCCTCGTGGGACAAGTAACAGGTAGTCACATTATGAAAAACAAAATATATATTGGAAATGTCTTCTAAAGTTGAGCAAAAGTATCTAGATCGTAGCTGGTTGCGGGAAAATATTTTCTCTCCCTTACGCACCTGTCTGTGATACTGATTTTTATTTTATTTTGTCAAAGTCTTATCAATACTATACTCACGGCGAACTATATGGAAGGATGCTCCTGTAGTTGAAACACTGAAGGATAGACCAATCTTTACTACCTTTATAAACTGAGCGTATCCAGTACATTTATTCAATTCATTCAAGCTGTTGTTTGTAACCCGTATTTCAAGATAGAATTCTAGCGGATGTCATTGTGGAGTGAAAGTTTCTATAGAACGTTAGTGTTGGTGGAAGAGAGTTGTATTGGATATTCATGTGGATGTTAATTCAAAGGAACATTGTCCAGCGTGTCTACTATGCATCAATATAATTAGTGTTGTTATGTCTTTCTCTTTTCTATTGAATTCAGTATATATATATATATATATATATATATATATCGGGTGTTGCAAAATAAGTGTTACAACTCTTGGGAGGTGAATCCTGCCACTGAGACAAGAAAAAAAGTTCTCTTGAACTTTCGGCTATCGGACATAGTTTCAGATCTACACGGTGCCGAAAGCGTGGGAAAATGACTTTCGGACGCCAATAGTTCGGAAACTATCCAACGTAAAGAGGGCGGGTAAAAAATTCACTGAAAAAATCATACCTGCTCTATTGAATTTTGCATGTTTCACAATCCTACCATGCACGCGCAAGGGATTCCTCAAAGAACGTAGGGAGTCCCGGATAATCTGCTAAATCAAAGTTGGTCTAAATGGATATGAATTGATGGGGTTTCTACCAGGTAACAATAATTCGTTTGTATTAAGTCGATATCTGGAACAAATACAAAATGGCGGACACTTTCATGTTCGTTGTGTGTGGTTGCATAATCGCCAGGTACGCATGCTGGCCAACAGTGACGTTCTGAGTATTAAGTGTAGCGAATTTGTACTCAAATACTCTACAAAGACTTCTGGAGTGTCGGTAGAGCACAACAGATGGAGCAGGGTGATTCACATGTGTGGAAACACGTAACGAAAAATGCCTAGAAATGCACTCACACTCAATAACGTGAATTCAAAGCGTCGGAAATGCAAGGATTAGCGTCAAGAATATGAAAGTCAATTCACCAATAATATTCCCTCAAACCGACGCAATATGATGTGCACGGTTGCATACCAATAAGGATGAAACAACTGAGGCCAAGTTGAAATTTTGCTGGGTAAACTAAATGAATGTCTCTAGTTGGATAACATGATCGATATTGAAATACGGACAATTTGTATGTTGATATCGATAGTGGAGAAATGTCAACATATGTCACTACTGCTGGGACACCGTCCCACGTGGGAAAAATAGGAAAATAACTACTCGGGTCTTGAATCTGAGGCCGTGGGCTCCCAGTAGGATTGGAAACTGCGACCACGCGAGCGAAAGCGAGCGCTCTAGCCCTGAGGCTCGAGGGAGCCTGACTTTTCTGTATACATTTCTTTGAAGAGTACCCACTTTGTTTGGCCAGCGCTCTTGTACAGCCTCCCGACATGCTTGTGTGTTACATTTTGTTACTCCTACTGCACAGTTGTAAACAATCAGAGCTTTAAGACGTTTCTTCCTATTTCTCATGTCGTTTTATTTTCCATATGTATGGTGTTCCAGCTGTAGTGTTACATGTGCCAAATTGGTTCATTTTCATCTTTGTCTTGGCATGTACTGTGTGTAAGATACATATTTCTGGAGGTATTTTGATATCGAGTACGTCATATGTCCCAGAAGACGTGAGACATGATACAACAAGTTTGTTATTTTCACGCTTTATCACAATTTGAACCATGGATTAAGAGATTTCTTTTTATATGTGTCGACTGTGGGACAATGTCCCAAACAAAGTGGGAGATTGATACAATCTTGTTCTAGTTACGTTCTACCAAAAAGTGCACCAGATGTAATAGCAGAATGTACAACGTTATCTTCCTAGTTTTCGCATGTGAGACGGTGTCCCAGCAGCAGTGGGACATGTTGACATTTGTCCATTAGCTACATGTCGATATCAACACACACATTGGCCACATTTCAATATCGATCATGCGATCCCACTAGAGACATTCATTTAGTTTACCCAGTTTCTTAGTGAGTCCCTTTGCAAAATTTCAACTTGGTCTCAGTTGTTGCATCCTTATTGGTATACAACCGTGCACATCATATTGCGTCGGTTTGAGGGAATATTATTGGTGAATTGGTTTTCATATTCTTGACGCTAATCCTTACATTTCCGACGCTTTGATCTCACGTTTACTGACAAGTAAACCTTACGTTTGGGTGAATCGAGTTGCTGACGGAGACACATATGAGAAACTAGTACTAAATGTGGTCAGTATTTCAGTGAAGTTATAGGTGCGAAGCTCCAGGGGTTTAGGAGATATAGCTACCAGAACATTACATGGAAGTACAGAATAGTCTTCATACAGTTGGAGGTAAAAGCTCTATAAGACCTCTTGTAACGACAAAAGATGAATAACAAATATATGGGTACATATTAGGACTAGGGGGAAGTCATATAGTAAGGGTATATCTGACGGCGGCCATCTTGAAATCCGCCATTTTGAATTAAGGTTAAGTTTTTAAAATAGGAATAGGGTCATGTGATACATGATTTAAGACTCGAATTTAATCAGAAGAACAATGGTGACGTTAATTTTGATTTACGCGCAATTGGTAAAAAGTTACAGGGAAATTAAATATTGTTGCAGCATGTGTATTAGTCCTTTACCCCACCTTGTAAATTTTGTGTTAATGATAATAATTAAATAAAAAGCAGGTGGATAAATATTAGGTCTATGGTAAGAGTTGCCTTGATGGCGGCCATGCTCAAATCCGCCATTTTGAATCAGACAAAAGTTTTAAACAAAACGCATAACAGTGACATCTTATTAATAGCAAATTTGCCATAAATCCAACGGTATATCCATTTTTGTTTTATCATTATTCAACACAAAATTAAATGGGAATAGAGTAATGCAATAGATGACTTCGGGCTAGAAGTTAATCAAAAATAGAATGTTGGCGTTACAATGTTAGTTGTTTGATGCTGTACTTGCACGCCATTTCGTTGTTTTTCTTGTATCCTGTTCACATCTATTTCTCGTTCGCTATTTAAAACTTTGTCTGATTCAAAATGGCGGATTTGAACATGGCCGCCATCAAGGCAACTCTTACCATAGACCTAATATTTATCCACCTGCTTTTTATTTAATTATTATCATTAACAAAAAATTTACAAGGTGGGGTAAAGGCTAATACATATGCTGCAACAATATTTAATTTCCCTATAACTTTTTGCCAATTGCCCGTAAATCAAAATTAACGTCACCATTGTTCTTCTGATTAAATTTGCGTCTTAAATCATGTATCACATGACACTATTCCTATTTTAAAAACTTAACCTTAATTCAAAATGGCGGATTTCAAGATGGCCGCCGTCAGATATACCCTTACTATATGACTTCTCCCTAGTCCTAATATGTATCCATATATTTGCTATTCACCTTTTGTCGCTACAAGAGGTCTTATAGAGCTTTTACCTCCAACTGTATGAAGACTATTCTGTACTTCCATGTGATGTTCTGGTAGCTGTATCTCCTAAACCCCTGGAGCTTCGCACCTATAACTTCACTGAAATACTGACCACATTTAGTACTACTTTCTCATATGTGTCTCCGTCAGCAACTCGATTCACCCAAACGTAAGGTTTACTTGTGAGTATGAGTGCATTTCTGGGCATTTTTCGTTACGTGTTCCCCACATGTGAATCACCCTGCTTCATCTGCTGTGCTCTACCGACACTCCAGATATCTTTCTAGAGCATCTGAGTACAAATTCGCTACACTTAATACTCAGAACTTCACTGTTGGCCAGCATGCGTACCTGGCGATTATGCAACCACACACAACGAACATGAAAGTGTCCGCCATTTTGTATTTGTTCCAGATATCGACTTAATACAAACGAATTATTGTTACCTGGTAGAAACCCCATCAATTCATATCCATTTAGACCAACTTTGATTTAGCAGATTATCCGGGACTCCCTACGTTCTTTGAGGAATCCCTTGCGCGTGCATGGTAGGATTGTGAAACATGCAAAATTCAATAGAGCAGGTATGATTTCTTCAGTGAATTTTTTACCCGCCCTCTTTACGTTGGATAGTTTCCGAACTATTGGCGTCCGAAAGTCATTTTCCCACGCTTTCGGCACCGTGTAGATCTGAAACTATGTCCGATAGCCGAAAGTTCAAGAGAACTTTTTTTCTTGTCTCAGTGGCAGGATTCACCTCCCAAGAGTTGTAACACTTATTTTGCAACACCCGATATATATATATATATACTGTATATATATATATATATATATATATATATATATATATATATATATATATATATATATATATATATATATATAGATAGATAGATAGATAGATAGATAGATAGATATAGATATAGATATAGATATAGATATAGATATATATATAGATATAGATATAGATAGATAGATAGATAGATAGATAGATAGATAGATAGATAGATAGATAGATAGATAGATAGATAGATAGATAGATAGATAGATAGATAGATAGATAGATAGATAGATATAGATATAGATATAGATATATAAAGAAGTAAGACTAATTCAATATTTCATGTTTGCTTCCGTATAGAATCTATATATTAAAATGCTACAAAAGTTTGTTTGTGGACGTTTGTATGTTTATGACCAATCCCTTCTACAGTGAGTTCTCGGGAACCATAGACTCTAGAAAGATGTCGTTTTCACTGATCAATTGCAAATTTGTGTAGATTGGTAAGTTCTAATTGAATATTTAATAAACATGTCCGTTATTAGTTTATTACTTTTTTAGGTGTACACTGGAAGAGTTGAAATTTTAAAAAAATATCATATCCTACGAGTTATACACTCCAACACTGCATATTCGTATGCAGGGGGTTGTATATCCCTCAGACATTTGTTTCATGGCCAAATAATAATGGGAAACGAATGATAACCATTTCTCCAGTCTATGATGAATAATCGAAAAAAAAAAACTCTCCTTTATGATCCCCTTGCCGATAGGGATGCGCACGAGACGAGTCGAGACAGGATTTTTCTGACAAAATTCGAGTCGAGACACGACTCTTCCAATAGAGAAATATACATTTTTCGAGTCGAGACATCACTTTTACAGCACAGCTACAAATCTTGTCTCGTGCGCATCGCTACTTGCCGATTTTTATCAAGACGTCTTTCACTTCTGTCTGTAAAGGTACATGTACAGATGTGAGGAATGACAAGGAGATTCATGATCATATGTGAATGATGCGCTGTGTAGTGAGCGCAGGTTCAGCTAGTATAATTAAAAAGGACAGAAATTCTTGTAAACTGTATAACAAGTTATTGAATTCTTAAAACGCATTTTCTCTAAATAAATTTCCCCTATAAATAAATAACGTTGTAAGAATTTAAACTAATAAATAGGTTTATGTGTATTGCGTGTTAAAAATTTCATTTCTTGTTTCTATTGTAATTAGCTAGCACAAGTTTCCGTATATTACCTCATGGTTTAAGTGCCGTTTAATTCTGATATTTAGGCCTATATACATTAGTGTTGCGACTATGTACATTTATCTTGTATGTTTTATCAAATCCATTTTTGGAAGGGGTCTCCACCCATTTACCAGATCCTGCGAATATATATATATAGTTAGATTTTTTCTTCGAAATTACCGATAGTGTTCATGAGTTAAGAAGCCGGTTACACAAGGTTTATGAAGGGGACGCCAGGTAAACATGGTTGGGAACCACTGTTCTATCAAAACGAAGATAATAGCGAAGGACCGTAAACTAATTTGAAAGTGAAATATCATTAATGGCAAACTATTTATAATAATAATAATAATAATAATAATAATAATAATAATAATAATAATAATAATAATAATAATAATAATAATAATAATAATAATAATAATAATAATAGGGATGGTATCGAGACGAGACGAGACGAGACTTGGTACAGTCTCGGTCTCGTCTCGGTTGATAAGTAGCGGTCTCGGTCTCGATCTCGTCTCGAGTCAAAAATCGCCGTCTCGGTCTCGTCTCGGTCAACAGATGCTTGTCTCGATCTCGGTCTCGAAGGCCAAGTCTCGATCTCATCTCAGGTCTCGTCTCGAAAGTCTCGAAATAAATAGTATGAAATTAAAATTGTGAAAGTATTATTATAGTACAGTCTGTCGTTTCCGGTTCTTACTTTTTGCCTTCATTCTTCACAGATTATGGTATGATGTACTTCTTCGTAGCTAATTTGCTAGCGCTAATGCTTTCCATGCGTGTGTTCCGGGTTCAATCATCAGTGGGTATAACATACCTGGATAAAACCCTAATAGTAACCCATATTTCACTTTCAACAATCGACTTTGTCTCAAATAGCCTCAGTACTACCTATACAATTAAACTCTATTAAATTAACTCCAGTACTATACAGTAGTTTATTTACTTCGTTTGAATCAGAATTGTTCAATAAATCCTAACGGATATCGCAACACATAGCAGCACGAATGTATTTAATCGTACCGAAATTGAAATTTTACAATTTCCCAGTTATTTTCCAAAACACTCTGCTTTGATTTTCATTTTAAAAACAGAATATAACGTTCATTATCTTAACAAATAAAAATGAAAAATGAAATTTTTGAGTTTTACGTCCCATGATTATGCCGGTTAGGCTAAAGGAGGCGGTGATGATGAGTGATGAATGAAATGGTGGAATGAAGAAAGTGGGAGGAAACGGGAAAACCCCGAAAAAACCCACGTACACGTTGTTTGTCCACCACAAAGTTCGCTTGGCGGGGGCTGGGTTCGAACTCACCACTGATCCAAGCACCAGAGTTGAGCGCTCTACCACTGATCCACCGCGGCCCCCTCTTAACAAATAGAGTAAATTTTTACTACCATATATTTTGTTTCAAATTGATCAATTGCTTTATTACCGTTTCACATCTCAGTGTTTAATTGACAATTAAAACAGGCACTTTCTTAACCTTATGATGGGAGCTACGGCATTCATCTTTGCTATCTGTGTTCTCAGGTTGGATCACCAAACAAGTTAGATTCAAAGTCTTATGTTTCGTATAGTTCGCGTCTCACTTTAAGTACGTTCTGTTTCTTATTCAAGTTTATAAGGTCGTAATGTATTATATAAGCATTAGGGATGGTACCGAGACCGAGACTAGTCTCGGTCTCGTCTCGGTCTCGTCTCGAATTATCGAGACGAGACCGAGACCGAGACGGACATTTATATACCGAGACGAGACCGAGAGCGAGACGGACTTCTAAATACCGAGACGAGTCCGAGACCGAGACAGACCTCTATAAATCGAGACGAGACCGAGACGAGACTTAAGCCAGTCTCGAAAGTCTCGGTCTCGTCTCGAATATTGATATTAATAGATACTAAAATTGCCTTCACTCAAAATTTGGTTCGTTGCTGTGTTAGATAATATGAGAACGGTTGACTGATCTAAAGTGGCGCATTTAGGGGGTGGTTATCGGGCTCAGCCTCCCCCCGAAATAAATTTGTGATAATTTTTTGCATTGCACGTACAACGCAAATGTTTCTTACTCGTTCCTCGAGCCTCTCCGCAAACAAAATCCACTGCTGAGGCAAATAGAATTTTCTCTTTCTACTGTCTAGCTCCCTCTCCCCCCTCTCTTTCTTTATATATATATGGTCGCGGTGCCACCCAGGTCCGCCCTGCATAGGTTCCCGGGGCCTAATTTTAATTTTAAATGGAAGCAAGGGGTGAGTAGTACCTCGTTCGATAGATCTTGAGAATCTAAAAAGCGTTGTGGCAAAAGATCTTTCATATCGGGCACTGTATTCAAAATGGCCGACAAGACATGTTGCCTCTATCAGATACAGTAAAACGTGCAATACCACTAATAGGAAAACGGTTGAACATGAATGAACCAAACAAAAACTCAAATAGAAAATGTCATGTGGCACATTGATTGATATTGTCTCGGAGGCTCCCAAGAGCACCCTTCATGGGGGACCAGGACGCAACCTCAAAATTGTAAATGGAAACATAGGGTGAGTGATACCTCGTTCAACATATCTTTAAAAACTAAATAGTCCTGTTGCTAAAGCATATGGGTCACCGTTCATATGGGTTACCGCTTTCAAAATGACCACCAAGGCATGGTACCTGCATCAGGTAAAACGTCCAGTATCACTAATATGGAAACACCAGAACAAATATTCGAATAGGAAATCACAGAGGGTATTTATCATTCTATAGCTCGGGAATGTTGCAACAGTCGAAAAGATTATTAGTGTGAAAGTGCCATAATGGAAAGGAAGAAATCTCTATAGCTCGGGAATGTTGCAACAGTCGAAAAGATGATTAAAGTGAAAGTGCCATAATGGAAAGGAAGAAATCTAACTCCTAGAAATGTATTTTAACCTCACTCCGTACGTGAGTGAAGCGGGAAGGATCGGTGAAATAGCAAATGAGAGCCTTAGTTTTTGCAAATTGTATCTACGAAATAAAGTTATTTGAAATGTGTTTTTGTAAGAGATAAATGTCTCTGTAATGGGATAAAGTATGTAAAATTCTTGTTAAAAAATTAATATTTTTATTCATCTTATTTCACTTCTAGTTTGATTGCGGGCAATGGTTTGATGCAAAAATGAATCAACTGAAATGCGAAGCCAATTTGTCGAACAATGCAATTTTAGAACAATGTTTTCAAACGTTGGTTTTGTTCAACAGTCGTCTGCATGATATTGGTTCGCTTCTTTTCCTTGTATGTCTTCTTGCATGTGATAGAATATGAGTTTCACTGAGATGTCCACAGTTACATTCCGAATAACTTTCAACGGTAATTTCAGTGGTGATCTTAATAACGAAACGGTACATACTGATGCAGATATGTCCCAAAAATCTTGCACGCATTGCGTTAAATTATCAGGGGCGGGCAAAATGTTGTTAAATTTGAGTTTCACCTTATTTTTATTCATCTTATTTGACTTTATTTTTATGCATTATAGAACCAGTCATTTGTACACACAAGTGTTTCAGACAAACCATATCTATTGCAAATAAAAGTGAGGTTCTCATTTGAGTTTACCATTCATTCACCCACTTACGGACAGATCGGAAAGATAATTTTCTATCATTTCCTCTTTTGCATCATGTTAATTATACTTTAATAATCTCCGTTGCATTATACTCGAGCCGTGGAATGATAAATACGCTCTGTGCTTTCCTATACGAGTTTTATTCTGTTCATTTATCTCCAACTATTTTCATATTAGGGGTCAAGTGGTACTGGACGTTTTATCTGATACAGGTACCATGTCTTGGCGGCCATTTGGAAAACGGTGACCCATATGAAAAATCTTTTGATACAATACTGTTTAGTGTTTCAAAATGTATCCAACAACGTATCACTTGACCCATATTTCGGTTCAAAATTTCTAAGTTTGGCCCCTTGATATGCAGCCGTGGGAGCACTGCGAGAACATTACTCGACGCGCCACATGCCTTTCCTGTTTCACTTTCTGACTGTTCGTTTATCTCCAACTGTTTTCATATTAGGTTACTGGACGTTTTATCAGATACAGGCACCATGTCTTGGCGGCCATCTTGAATACGGTGACCAATATGAAAAATCTTTTGCCACAACGCTTTTTACTTTTTAAAGATCTATGGAACGAGGTATTACTCGCCCCATGTTTCTATTTAAAATTTTAAAGTTTGGCCCTGGTACCCCATGAAGAGCGGCCCCGGGAGGCGCCGCGACAACACCATTCGGTGTGCCCCATGGCATTTCCTATTTGAGTTTTTGTTCGGTTCATTTATGTTCAACTATTTTCGAGATATCTCCGTGGAAAGATTAAAATGGGCCAAAATAGGCTCTATATATATATATATATATATATATATATATATATATATATATATATATATATATATATATATATATATATATATATATATATATATATATATATATAGCCGCGAACCCAGTATATGATCAAGGGAGGGGCTAAACCATGGTTTGCCGCTTTATACAGTGTAAAGAAAGTAGGATTGAAACCCATTTTATCCAGTGTATACCTGAGCGTTAAGAGGGCTAAAGTCCCTATAGCCCAGCCCTATTATGTGATATATATATATATATATATATATATATATATATATATATATATATATATTAAAAATGCTGAAATTTTGTACCAAGTTGGGGAATTCTAGATACTCTGCAATATCACTAGATAAACAATGTTGCTAAAAGCAAAATAAAGTTGTATTTTCTCAAATTGCGCTACGTATAGTATTACATATTTCTAATTTAGTTATTTAACAAAACCACAATAGCCCATACATTATTTAGTGTAACAAAGGACAATACAGTATCATTAACATCAACAATTTTAAAATCTCTAATAACTCAAATGGCATGGACGGTGCAATGCGCATCAACTGTATCTTAGCGTCACATACTGTGATCATGGTATAATATATTTCGAATGAATGAGGGAACAAAGTTAGGCCTACAAGAAACGGAAAATTTAAATGTTTCTAAAGATTTTACTTTGAAAACGCGCTGACATATCAAGTCTCATCATGCAGATGCTTCCAAAAGATTTAAATGCTTATAACGCCATTTACAACAATTGTTATTTCAAATCGTTTCAGAGATACCAAACACATTGGTAGTGATTGTTATACTGAGTAAAATGACGTATTTGTATTAAATTTTTATAATGATTATTGCTTTCCTTTGCTTCTATAACATTACAACAATAGTTTTTGGTGGTTTTAATTACAAGTGGCAGTTACATTATTTTAAGCAGCGTTGCCCACTTAAATAAATTGCTAAATATTATTCTAAATATGTGCAAATAACGTAGATGAATTGCAAGATATTTTAAAATTACTCGTAGTTTGTTTTATGGTGCAAGAATGCTTTCAAGAGAAGACGTTTTTCATGGTCTTTGGGCTACTTATAATGTTAATGTTTAAGTCTTCGTTCCAGCAATAGATGTAAATGCAAATTGTAACTGAAATTAAATGTAACTGATACATTTTCAGTAACACTAGTTGTTCCCCCTAAGCCTTAGGCCTGGTGAACTCTTTAGATTAAGACCGTGCTTAATTAAAAGTTCTAATTACACACTAATTATATTTCACTTCCTTTAGTTTGACCACCGATCACCTCAAACTCGATCCATACCACATAGCTATATGCTATTATTTAAGGACTTACAGTTAGTAATACACAGTGTTCACTTTTCTTTTGTTTTGTTTTAGTTTAACGTCCAACAGTTATGCTAGGGCGGCTAAAGGAGACGTGGAGCTAAGATTATACTGGAATCCGAACCACTTCGGTCGTTCAACTTCGGTCGTTCAAATCGAACTCGAGACAACGCGAACCGAAATCAAGAGTGCTAGCCGCTAGACCAAATGGGGGTTCTCACATTATGTTGATTTAAATCATTCAGTCAGTGTTGTCAGATCTGAAGATTAAAAAGTAGCGTGTGTGTACTCCGAAAGTAGCGAATTCGAACTATTTGTAGCCCAAATATATAGAAATGAATACTGATGATGCTAATGAAATAATTTAAGATGAGCTGGAAAGTGTGCTGGTTGTATTGCAAGAAGAAATTATGATCGACGGACGAAAACAATTCTAGACTGGACACCACAAGAAAAAACAGCCTAGTAAACCTCCGCATACAAGAAGGTGTGACGAAATAAAGAACCACTGAGGAGTAACCTGGAAAAGAATTGCCCAAGTTAGATAGTTGTGAAGACTTGGAAAGATCTTCATCCAGCAATGGATTGATAATGATTGATTATGATGATGGTGATGATTTTATTATATCTAAACCTCGGAGGTAAACTAAACCAAGTCATAATTTCGTAATTTTACAGAAGCGAAAAATCGGTTCCTCAACTAAGACTAAATATATAACTTTTACTAGGTAAGGTAGGGTAAAAATGGATCCAAAATTTAATGAAAATCATAGAGCGAAAAAAATATTTTTGACTATTCAATCCATCATGTTGCAGAAAAACTACGAAAATTAATACAAAAGAAAACTATAAAGTTAAGAATCACTTGTTTTGGCGAGTGAAGAAAAATAGATACAGATAACTCAAATTACCTATATACTTATATAATATGTATGTCCATGTTTCGCAAGTAATTTTTAATCAATATAAAATTTCAACGTAATAAACGCAAGATTAGTTTTCTCGAATAAAGATTGCATGCACCGTTGAGAGCTCAGGAATAAGATTAATCTATGTTACGGCACTGGATATGTGCTTACGTAATGCATTACGACCTTATGAACTTGTATAAGAAACAGAATGCACTTAAAATAGACGCGAATTATGCAAAACATCGGACTTTGAATCTAACTTGTTTTGTGATCCAACTCGAGACCTCACATAGCAAAGATGAGTGTAGTAGCTCCCACCACAAGGTTCAGGACGTTCGTGTTATAAAGTGTCAATTAAACACGGAGATGTGAAATGGTAATAAAGCATTTCATCAATTTCAAACAAAATACGTATATTATAGTAATAATTTACCCTATTAATAATTTACCCTATTTGTTAAGATAATGAACGTTATATTCTGTTTTTAAAATGACAGTCAAAGCAGAATGTATTGAATAATAACTGAGAAATTGTAAAGTTTCAATTTCGGTACAATTAAATACATTCGTGCTGCTATGTGTTGTGTTATCCGTTAGGAGGTATTGAACAATTCTAATTCAAAGGAAGGAAATAAACTACTGTATAGTACTGGAGTTAATTTAATAGAGTTTAAATGTATAGGCAGTTCTGAGGTTATATGAGGCAAAGTCTATTGCTGAAAGTGAAATATGGGTTATATTAGGGTTTTAGGGTGATATAACCACTGATCACTGAACCAGGACAACGCGCATGGAAAGCATTAGCACTAGCAAATTAGCTATGAAGAGGTACACCATACCATAATTCTAAGTCAAAATGAAAGGAAAAAATAAGCGGAAACGACAAACTGTACGAGAATAATACTTTCATTATTTTAGTTTCACACTATTTAGTTCGAGACTTTCGAGACTTTCGAGACGAGACCGAGACTTGGTACTCGAGACCGAGACCGAGATCGAGACAAGCACCTGTTGACCGAGACGAGACCGAGACCGAGACGATGATTTTTTACTCGAGACGAGACCGAGACCGAGACCGTTATTTATCAATCGAGACGAGACCGAGACTGTACAAAGTCTCGTCTCGTCTCGTCTCGATACCATCCCTAATAAGCATATATCCAGTGCCGTAACATAGATTAAACTTATTTCTGAGTTCACAGCGGTGCACGGGACCGCGGTGGCTCAGTAGTAGAGCGTTCACCTCTGGTGCTTGGGTCCCTGGTTCGGTCCCAATCCCCGCCAAGTGATCTTTGTGGTGGGCAAACACCGTATGCGTGGGTTTTCTTGGGGTTCTCCCGTTTCTTCCCACTTTCTTCATTCCACCATTTCATTCATTACTCATCATCACCGTCTCCTTTAGCCTAACCGGCATAATCGTGGGACGTAAAACTCAAAAGATTTCATTTCATTTTTCCCAGCGGTGCATGTGAACTTTATTCGAGAAAACTAATCATGCGTTCATTACACTGAAATTTTATATTGCTTAAAAATCACTTGCGAAATATAGACATACATATTATGTAAGTATATACCGGTAGGTAATTCTAGCTATATGTATCTATTTTCTCTGTACCGGCAAAACAAATGATTCTTAACTTTCTAGTTTTCTTTTGTATTAATTTTCGTAGTTTTGCCGCAATATGAAGGATCAAATTTGTTTCTCGCTGTACGAATTTAGTTACATTTTGGATCTGTTTTTACCCTACCTCATCTAGTAAAAGTTATATATATATATATATATATATATATATATATATATATATATATATATATATATATATATATATATATATATATACATGAACTTTAGAGGTAGACTATGCTAAGTCATTTTTTGGTCGAAATTGAGTTAAGAATACTTTTTAATAGACCATGTTCTTTCTAGTAGTGTAACAATGTAAGTCTAAAAGCATCCTATTACTTTGTAACTACTTAGTAGGCCTATAGTTTGAAAACAGTGCTATAGGTCTTACTTAAGGAACTGGTTTTTCGCTTCTCTTGTAAAATTACGAAATTATGACTTGGTTTGGTTTACCTCTGAGGTCCAGATATAATAAAATCATAGCCATAATCATAATCAACCATTATCAATCCACTGCTGAATGAAGGTCTTTCCAAGTCTTCTCTACAACTATCTACCTTGAGCAATTCTTTTTCAGGCTACTCCCCAGTTGTTCTTGATTTCGTCAAACCTTCTTGTATAAGGACGTTTCCTAGGCTGATTTTATCTCGTGGTATCCTGGCTAGAATTGTTTTTGTTCATCCATCATAATTTCTTGCAATATGTCCAGCACATTTTTCATCCCATGTTAAAAATTATTCAATTAGTACCAGTCATTAGTTGCCAAATAATTCATTTCTACTGTATATATTTGGCCTACATATAGTTCAAGTCCGCTACTTTTGGAGCACAGACACGCTACTTTTTGATCTTCGAATCTGGCAACACTGACTCAATAATTTAAATCAACACAATGTGAGGACCTCCATTAGGTCTAGCGGCTAGCACACTTGACTTCGGTTCGCGTGGTCTCGAATTCGATTTCCGGCGGGGGTACAGTTGAACGACCGAAGTTGTTTGGATTCCATTATAATGATTAGCTTCACGTCTCCTTTAGACGCCCTAGCATAATCATGGGACGTTAAACTAAAACAAACCAAACCAAAAATCAACACAATGTGTATTACTAACTGTAAGTCCTTGAATAATTGCATATAGCTATATGGTATGGATCGAGTTTGAGGTGGTCGGTGGTTAAACTAAAACAAGTGAAATGTAACTAGGGTGTATTTAGAACATTTAATTAAGCATGGTTTTGTGTACATCAGGCCTACGGATTAGGGGAACAACTAGTGTTACTGAAAAGTTATCAGTTACATTTAATTTCAGTTACATTTGCATTTACATGTATTGCTGGAACGAAAACTTTAACATTAACATTGTAAGTAGCCCAAGGACAATGAAAAACGTCTTTTGAAACCATTCTTGCACCATAAAGCAAATTACGAGTTATTAAAATATTTTGCAGCTTAGTTACGTTGTTTCCACTATATTTAGAATAATATTTAGCAATTTATTTAAGTTGGCAACACTGCTTAAATAATGGAACTGCAACTTGTTGTAATTAAAACAACCAAAAACTATTGTTGTAATGTTATAGAAGCAAACTAAAACAACAATCATTATAAAAACTTAACACAAATGCATTATTTTAAGCAATAAAACAATTACTGTCCATGTATTTGGTATCTCTGATACGGTTTGAAATAACAATTCTTGTAAATGGCATTATGTTCACTTAAGTCTTTTGGAAGCATCTACATGATGAGATATGATATACCAGCACGTTTTCGAACAAAAGTTAAATTTTTCATTCCTTGTAACTTTGTTCCTTCCTTCATTCGAAATACATTATACCATGATCATAGTATTTGACGCTAAGATACAAATGATGCGCATTAGATTAGAGATCTGCAAAATGTTGATGTTAGTGATAGACCCCTACTGTATTGTCCTTTATTACAATGAATAATGTATGTGGTATTGTGGTTTTATTTAATATCTAAATTAGAAATGGGTAATACCTTACATATTGCAATTTGAGAAAATACAACTTTATTTTGCGTTGGTAACACTGCTTGTTTATATATAGGCACGGATCCAAGGGAAGGGCTATAGGGGCTATTCCCCCCTTAACGCTTAGGTATACACTGAATACAATGAACTTCAATCCTGCTTTACACTGGATAAAGAGACAAAGTATGGTTTAGCCCTTTCCTTGATCATATCCTGGATTCGCGCCTATATATATACAGGGTGGCCCATTTTAATATTTCCACAGAAATATCTCGAAAACGGTTGAAGAAAAATGAACTGAACAAAAACTCAAATAGGAAATACTATGGGGCAAATCGAATGGTGGTGTCATGGTGTCCCTCAGGGTCGCTCTTCATGGGCCGTTGGGCGGCCGGTTCCCAACTTTAAAATTTTAAATAGAAACATGGGGTAAATGATACCTCGTTCGATAGACCTTCAAACACTAAAAGAGTTGTGACAATGAACAGAACAAAAAGTGAAACAGGAAAATGACATAAAGCACGTCGGATGATGTCGTGGTGACCCCCAGGGCCGCCTTTCATGGGGGCCCAGGGCCCAACTTCAAAACTGTCAATGGAAAAAACATAGGTCAAGTGATATCTCGTTCGTTAGATCTTTAAAAATTAAAAAGTGTTGTGATAAAAGATATTTTCATCTCGTTTACTGTATTCAAACTGGGCGCCAAGACATGGTGTCTGTATTAGATAAAACGTCCAGTACCACTAATATGAAAACGGTTGGAGATAAATGAACAGGATAATACTCGTATAGGAAATCGCAGAAGGTATTTATCATTCCACGCCTCGAGAATAATCCAACGGAGAAAAAGATTATTAAAGGATAAGTGAGATAATGCTAAAGAGGAAATCTAATTCTTAGAAAATTATCTTTCCGATCTCCCTCCGTAAGTGGGTGAAGCTGAAATGAATGGTAAAATCTCAAATAAGAACCCCACTTTTACTTGCAATAGGTATGGTTTGTCTTAAACACTTGGGTGCACAAGTGACTGATACTGTAATGAAGTAATGAACCAATATTGTGCAGACGACTTTTGAGGAAAACCAACATTTGTACAAGTTGTTCTAAAATTGCATTGTTCGACAAATTGGTTTCGCATTTCAGTTGATTCATTTTTGCACAAATCATTGCCTACAATCAAAATGGAAAGTAATATTTAACAAGAATTTTACCTACTTTTTTCTATTACAGACACCTATCTGTTATAAAATCACATTTCAGATAATTTTGTTGTGTAGATACAATTTGTAAAAACTAAGGTTCTCATTTGCAATTTCACCGTTTCTTCCTGTCCCGCTTCACCCACTTACGGAGGACGTTGGAACGATGATTTTCTAGGAACTAGATTTCCTCCTTTGCATTATGGCACTATTACTCTAAGCATCTTCTCTTCTGTTGCAACATTTTCGAGTCCTGGAATGACAAATACCCTCTGTGATTTCCTATAGGAGTTTTATTCTGTTCATCCGTTATTATCTTCAACCATTTTTATATTAGTAGTACTGGACGTTTTATCTGATACAGGCACCATGTCTTGGCGGCCATTTTGAAAACGGTGACACATATGAACAATCTTGTGCCACAACGCTGTTTAGTGTATAAAGATCTATCGAACTAGGTATCACTTAACCCATATTTTCGTTTAAAATTTCTAAGTTGGCCTTGGCCCCATGAAAGCCGGCCCTCGGGGGTACCGCGACAACATCATTCGATTTGCCCTGTGGATTTAATATTTGAATTTTTGTTTGGTTCATTTATGTTCAACCGTTTTCATATTAGTGCTACTGGATGTTCATCTGATGCAGGTAACATCTTGCGGGCTATTTTGAATACGGTGACCGATATGAAAACTCTTTTGCCACATCGCTTTTTAGTTTTTAAAGAACTATCGAACGAGGTGTCACCCGACCAATGTTTCCATTTAAGATTTTAAAGTTGGGCCCCGGGCCCCCTTGAAGAGCGGCCTTGGGGGCACCATGACATCGCCATTCGATCTGCCCCATGGTATTTCTTATTTTAGTTTTTGTTCAGTTCATTTATGTTCAACCGTTTTCGAGATATTTCCGTGGAAAGATTAAAATGGGCCACCCTATATATATATATATATATATATATATATATATATATATATATATAGAGAGAGAGAGAGAGAGAGAGAGAGAGAGAGAGAGAGATAGAAGATTATATACAACAGCAGAGGATTTTGTTTCGGGAGAGGCTTGAGGAACAGGTAACAAACATTTGTGTTATACGTGCAATGCGAAAAAATTATTACAAATTTATTTCGGGAGGGGCTTGAGCCCGATACCTACCCCCTAAATACGCCACTATACATCAGTCAACCGTTCCCATATTATCTCACACAGCAACGAAACAAATTTTTAGTAAAGGCAAAATAACTATCAATAGTCGAGACGAGACCGAGACTTTCGAGACTGACCATGGTCTCGTCTCGGTATCGTCTCGATTTATAGAGGTCCGTCTCGGTCTCGCCTCGGTATGTAAAAGTCCGTCTCGTTCTCGTCTCGGTATATAAAAGTCCGTCTCGGTCTCGGTACCATCCCTAAATAATACAGAAACATCGAGAAAGAACAAAGAATGTCAAAATAAGACCTACTTTGGACATAATTTTTCTCTTCCACCAGCATGAGTCGTCTTGATCAAGATTCAACTCATTTGACCTCCTGACAACTTAGCACTTCTGCCAGTTATGGATATTTTGTATTTCAAGCTTACATATAGGGTCAGACGCCGAAGTTATTTTATTAATTGCTCCTAGAATGACATTAATACACGAATTCACATTCAACAAACAAAAGATAAGGATGATACATTAATGTACTCTGTATGTTGACATAAAGATAGAGAAGAACACGTATACAACTTAAAGAGATAAAATATTGGAATTATTCTTAGATAATTTGGCAACTTTCCTGCTTAAAGGAAAGAAAAAAAATAAAAGATAGAAGGGGATAAGAAGAGAAGTTGATTGAATTATTAGAACAACTAGTAAAGTCTGTCGGAAATCTTTTTGGGTTGAAGACTAGACCCATAATTCCTTCTATCAGTGACAGTCGTGGTATGAAAATGAGCCTGAAATGTCACGCTAAATACGACGGCAACTGGACTCACTGGAAAAACCTAAAGAAGGATTTGATGTAAATACGAAGTAATTCTTATATCAAGCAGGAAAAAAAAAACTTATACATGAATACGAATCTACCGCAAAGACACTTGCCAAGCGGAGAGAAAATTCTTGTTCGTCGCATTGTTTAGAAGAAAAGGAAAAAAAAAAAGCACAATCTTTTGTCTTGGAAACGTAATAAAGATTCTGTCGCGACACAGTATATGCTTGCGATCCAAGATCTAAAGAATACTCATTGACATGCTGCAGATTTACCATTGTCCCTTTCCCCATAGATCACCATCACAAGATCTTTTAAAGAGTCTTTTCATCCTTCTGTACTACAATTGTGTTCATCCATGGACAATAACTGTCTCTGTGCTTACATACCAGTCTTTCTTTCTCATTTCTAAACTATATTGAATAACATGTATTTTTTCATTCTTACAAGGTTTGATGTTCAAATTGACAAACAGCTTATATGGCAGGCTGCACTTGTGTAGCCTTATATGAATCCAAGACGTTAATTCCTTAAATAATACAACAATGAAAGTATTAAATTCTTCGTTTGCATGGATAGTCGCGGCATTAGTTTGACGGAAATATACAAAAGCTAAATCTTGTATATAGTTGCAGATTCCGGGAAAGGAGGAAGGCTATTCAAAACAGTTATCGCTGGAAATTTCCGAGGAGATATACAGTATCTGTAAAATTGTAGACAGCCAATAGACATTGTGTAAATATGCTCAAAGTAAAATAATTATGGTTCATGATTGCTGATTTAATTTCAGGAACTCTGAAATGATATACGAAAATCAAGGGGCTCCGAAAGTAGCTGCAACTATTAATTTCCCTAAAATCTAAATATCTTTCTCTTTTCAAAGATTAAACAGAACAGGATTAGGCAGAATATGAATTCTTATTCTGCCTAAACAAAAGATCAACAATGTACTACAAAGTAGGGGTGTTCGATAAGGCTGAGGACCTATCGAACTTCGGGAGTGAAAACTTATCGAGTTGTCATCGGTTACTCGAAACCGTTCGAGTATTTGAAATTATCGAAGTTTCGAGTATTATCGAAGTTTCGGGTATTATCGAAATTTCGAGTATTATCGAAGTTTCGGGTATTATCGAAATTTCGAGTATTATCGAAATTTCGAGTATTATCAAAGTTTCGGGTATTATCGAAATTTCGAGTATTATCGAAGTTTCGGATATTATCGAAATTTCGGGTATTATCGAATTTTCGAGTATTATCGAAATTTCGAGTACTATGGAAGTTTCGGGTATTATCGAAATTTCGAGTACTATCGAAGTTTCGGGTATTATCGAAAGTACGAATAATATCGAAGTTTCGGGTATTATCGAAAGTACGAATAATATCGAAGTTTCGGGTATTATCAAAAATAGTGATGGACAGTTCGGTTTCTTCACTTCTCCAATGATTCCTTCTTGCAGCCAAACTAGTCAAACATCTTTTATCATCTGATAAGTTATTGCCAGGTTGTATTTGTGAGGAAAGAGGAAAGTGTGCAGAAAGGGATTGCTTTCCGACATATGCATACATACACATACACACACACACACGCGCGCGCGCACACACACACAGGAAGTTCAATTTCTTCCTGAATTCTATCTTTTGGTTGTTATTTGCTGACCACTTATTGTATCATTGTTGCCAAACATACGGTCTTAAACGTAATAATAGAGTAATTTGTTCTTCGTACAATATAGTATACGGCCCAACACCTAAACCATATTAATTATGTACGGTGTTGCTAAAATTTTGTAGGAAAATTTTATTTTTAAGCTAAATGTATTATCTTCTCTCATATTTTCTCTCTCTCAATGGCCACTAGTTCACACATTGCCGCAATCAGATATGATTACGCTTTGGGCGCACCCCCCCCCCCTTTCGCCTATCAGTGAAATAAATGTTAATAAAATCAGGGGTGATTTCGGGAAGTTGCTCAGGAAGGATACTCCCTCACAAACATACCTCTGATCCTGTTCACCGTGGCTTACCAATATTTTTGGTACTTTCACCCTCCATGTATTCAAAATTGCCCGGGGTAGGATTACCATAATTTCTGGACTTTTTTTTTTTTTTTTTTTTTTAGAATGGTGTGTGTTTATTGAGAATTTTTTAAAAAAAAGTCTAATCTTAAGTTCCAAAAATGCTTATGCTTAGTTTCTATATTTCAAAAATATTTTTATATTATTGTCTTAATTATTTTTCTGAGTAAAGTATTCTTCCGAAGGACACCTTATCCCTATTGATTTTTTCATAAATATCAGCACAAGACAGAATTGCAAGCCAACCACTTGACCAAACAAGCGAAATTTCCCGGTCTTCCGCTTTCCCTAAAATTTAGGACATTAGTTAATCCCAGACAATTTTCCGGGCACAGGCTTGAATTTCTGACGTATGGTAAGCCTACCCGGGAGAAAGCTTGAAATCATCACTGAGATTAATGATGAAAAACGGAAATAAATCTATTACCTCGACAGTGAATATGTACAGTGTATGTACTAAACAGTCGGTCTGTACATTATGATGAATCTACACACTAGTGGATCCAGAAGCGTCGTTTGTTGAAGGCAGATTGCTTCCTGGACGAATAATGTAGGCTTAAAATACGTAAGAGTTTTACATCAATCCAGAACAACGTGCTGCATTATTTTATACAGGGTGTTTCAAAACAACATCGACAACGTTTGGGAGGTGGTTCCTGACACCAAGATAAAACAAAAAGTATAGATAAACCTGAGTGTACAAATGCTTCCTTTTGGAGTTACAGGCTGCCGAAAACATGAATAAATAAACTTTAAAGGTCCATAGCTTCAATGCTATGGCACCTACCGTAATCAGGTCAAGAGTTTATTTAGGAACTAGTATGTGCTCTATCCAAATATCCAAGTTTCAGAATCGTATGGTACTTCCGCAACAATTTTTATAGGGTAGTTGGTGAGTACTTCTACTTATATGCCCATAGGCAAACTCCCTCTATAAAAGTTGTTGCATGAGTACCTTAGGATTCTGAAACGTGTATTTTTGGATAGTGTACATATTAGTACCTAAGTGAAGTCTTGACACGACTACGGTGGGTCCCATTGTATTGGAGCTATGATCTTTTAAAATTCATTTTTTCATTTTTTCGGCAGCCTATAACTCCAAAATAAAGCACTTGTGCACCCAGGTTGATTTATATCTTTTGTCTTATCTTGGTGTCAGGAATCATCTGTCAAACGTTATTCGTGTTGTTTTGAAACACCCTGTATATAGATCTATTAAAAAGAAGTCTGGAGGACGAGGTTGCCCCCAACCCTCCCCGTGGATGCGTCAGTGGATCCGCATGCGATAGTTTCATATCATTCCCAAGTAAACTAACTCTTTAAGTTGTCTTCTGAATTGTTCGAGCCAGTGGCGTATGCAGAGTTTCACCAAGAGGTCTTCATGCAGTCAATTTTATTCTCTTATGACAAGCGTGATTTTTATATATAGCATGGTATAAGTTTACTATTCCATAATATCTTGATCAAGAGAGTTTAAACCTCAAATTTCTTGTGTACGCCACTGGTTCGATCCAAGGTATTAAAACTAATTAATGTAATAATGCACTTTTATTTTATTGTGTACAATTTTAAAGCAAAACAAACATGTCAGGATACAGTTTATTTCCCACGTTTAGTCTCCGAGGCGAAGGAAGATGATGATGGTGATAATGAAAGAAATGTTGAAACGAAATGGATTTCTCATCGTTAAGTATTACTGCAGTACGTGATCATAGACATTTCAAAATGACGGGCAACAAGCTGTGGCAAGAAAGAAAATGCAAATACTGACGGAAGGGTGGGCCTAGCTTGTTTTTCACTAACATGTAGCAAGTATTTAGTGGAAAGAGATCTTTGGTAATCTAATGAAATTCAGTTTTCTGTTACCATCCCAGTATTCACCTGTAGTTAAAATTTAATTGGGTTGTGTAACTTTAAACTATCCTAAAACATATCAATAATTTGGTATAAAATCTAGCTACTTCACATAGCCTATGTAATACCATGAGTCCAAAAAGAAAAGGGTTAAAATACATATACTACTGAAACATATTAGATGTAAGATGCAAACATTACAGTAAAAAATTATAGTGATAGTAGGAATAGAAGTAACAGCAATAATAATAGTGAGGAAACATTAATAATAAAAATAGTCGTAACATCAAGATAATGAAACACTTTTATATTGTAGCGAACGTATATACAGTACATTCTTTTCATAGATCTACGAGCAAAGGTGTTATGCATCAATTGACCAAGCGCCATTTTGTGATTTTCGAGATTTTTACTTCAGTGAGTCGGAGACAATGTAATTAATGTAAAAAAAAAAAAAAGGTTTGAAATTCTACTATGTGCTCGACCAAGCGCCAAGCAATGGAAAAAATGAAATGAAATCATTAAGTTTTACGTCCCACGGTTATGCTAAAGGAGACGGTGATGATGAGAGATGAGTGAAATGAAGAAAGTGGGAGGAAACGGGAGAACCCCGAGAAAACCCACGAGCACGGTGTTTGTCCACCACAAAGTTCACTTAGCGGAGGCTAGGATCGAACCCGGGACCCCAAGCACCAGAGGTGAACGCTCTACCACTGAGCCCCCGCGCCCCCGCCAAGCAATGGATCGTAATGATAACTTGTTTCTGTTTCCTTCAATATCTCAGAACCGTGTTTTGGCGCTTGATCAATTGATGCATAACACCGTCCAATTATGCATTTACATCTCCAGCAAAACTTTTTCTTTAAATCATTTTTTTAGTTTTTCTCCATAACAATAAATGACTGTGAATGACTTTTATTTATATTTCTTTACCTCTATTATGCAAAACAACAGCGAAAGCAATAATTATGTAAAAAGTAATGAAAAATTCCAAGAAAACTTTCTTTTTTACATTTCTTTAAAATGTCTTCCTCCATTGCAGTAAGTGGCTGCGAATGACTATTTAAATTTCTTTACCTGTAAGTGTTTTATTACAATTCACAAAAGTAACAAAATGCTTTGAGATTTGTGCATTACCCATATTTAAATTATATAATATTAAATTATATAACATATATTTAAAATAAATAATACACTGTAATATGTATCTCTTATTCTTAACTGAGACTAAGGATGTTTTGGAACAACATGCTTGTTACTGGAAAGAAAAACTGATTTACGTGTTCTGGTGACAAAGACATCCTATGATCTGAAACAACATTGCTTCCCATGCTAAACACTCTCTCTGATGGAATGCTTGTTGCTGGTATACAGAGGTACTTCCTCGCTAGTTTAGCAAGTCGAGGCAATTGCTTTTCATGCACCCTCCACCACTCTAAAGGATCTTCTTCAGCGTCAACCATGTTCATACACAAATACTTTGTTACTTCATTATCTTCTTCCATCTCTGTACTTGTCTTCTTTAAAAATGCTGCAAATCCTAATTTTCTCTTCTTCTGTTCAGGAGCAGGTTTCTCGACATTTTTAACAGTTACAGTGTTTATTTCCTTTTGTATTTCATCACGAATTACTGACAAATCACACATATCAAAATATAGGTCTTTGAAACGAGGGTCTAATAAGCAACACTTCAAAATAAGATTCTTTGTGTGTGTCTCCTCATACCTTTCTTTCAAGGGAATTATTATCTTCTTTGTGATTTCTTCTTCAACTTCCGCTAGAGCTTGTTGTAGGTGTAGCTGTAATTCATCATTTTCTTCATAACCTTCAGTGAATACTGAATAATGTTCATTGACTTCAGTTTCATCATCAACTCTACACTTTGTATCTTGAGTCACATTTTCTACAGAGGTCTGTGTTTCTGAATCATCAATTCCTTTCATATCTTCCTTCAACTGTTGATATAGAGGCCAAATCCCTGAAGCTGTGACATATTTTTCTGCCGACATAGCTTCACTCATGTTCTTTAGTGGATTGAATACTGAAAGGAGCATTTCAACCAAGCATGAGTACTTGTGATTAAGAATTAGATCGGCATGTTTGGTTTGACTCAGGACATGATTAATCGCATCTTTTTGTTCCCTGTAAGCCTCCAACTGAGGGATGCAGGACCACCATCGTGTTGGGGTGGTTGAGGGAAGAGTACGTTCACGGATACCTAGTTCATCTTGTCTTTTCTTCAGTTCCCGTCGAAGACTAGTGCTAAAAGATAGAACACTTCTTATTTTGTTCAGCCGGTCGAAAAGGAATTTCAAAGGAAATGATTTCATAGCTTGGATGCTCCGATATTTAAGGTGTGTCCAAAGCAGCTTAATTGTGTAAGTCCAGTCAACGATATTGCTTTTACAATATTTGACCCATTATCTGTAGTTACACAACAAACCTTTTCAACATTGATACCCCAGGAGTCTAAACTAAATACTATGGCTTCCTTTAGGTTATTTGCAGTATGTTCAATATTAAGACTACAACACTCAAGACAGTAACTATTAAGGTTCCAGTTTTGATCAATGAAATGGGCTGTATGATATGTAAGGATGTTGAGATGGGGAAGTCCAGCAATCCACCGTAAGCGATATAGCTTCAGATTTTGAAAGCTCTTCTCTGATAATTTCCTTTACAGAATTATAAAGCTGTGGAATTTTACTTTCCGCAAAACATTTCCTACCAGGAACTTCATAATTGGGTGCTAAAATAGACAGCATATGTTTAAATCCTGGTTTCTCGACAGCCATATATGGTTCCATATCTACAGCAAGCCAGTAAGCTATTGCGTGGGAGTATTTATCTGCAGTCTTTTTATCAACTTTCTTAAAAGACTCCAGAGAAAGTTGCTTGCTTGAGAGTCTGAAAAGATGTAAAACGATAAATAAATCTCTGATGAGCGAGAAGTTAAAAAATAAACAACTAGAATTGAAAAATAAAACAATTATACAAAATCATGTGTGCCACATGATTACCTTGTTGCAAAATCTCACTTAGGGATCTATTTGTGAAATGTTTTTTAAAAAGCTGGAAAAGTCACAGACAAACAAGTTTAATAATTCAGGAACATAAATATAACACTTCGTTCTGTACTAAAAAAAAAAAAAAAAAAAAATATTGAAAAATCTGAGACCAGTGATAACTGAATGATATTCATAACTAGCTACTGGCAACCCATTTCGCTGGGTTATATGCGGAAGTGGCAAAATATTCATGCGTTGAATCAAGTTTAGGTCGTCACTCTGAATTATATATTGTGCACGGTGAGACACTTCGCGTCACCCAGAGCTACCCGCCTGTCAAACTTTGTACGAATCGAAGCACTTCGATCATTTCCTTTGGGATCTCATGGATGACCATTAGGGTCCGTGACGCCTTGGAATTATATGCCAATACTCTTGGAGTGACCTAGCCCAAAAATCGTTTCAATTGATTCTGCCCTTTTGGCATGGTACGCGAAAAGACACGCCCCTCTTCGCCAGGATAAGTAGCATAAATTGAAAAATCAACCAAAGCTGCCTTGTAGTACAGTGACCAGTGGCGAGGGAGACCCGGGTTGGATTTTCGTCGATCCCAAGAGAGTCCTCTATTGGGTGATTCAATACTGACGTTACACAGCTTTCGTTTCTTATTCCGTCATTGATCTTGAGACTGTACTTTGGTCAGTATATAATCAAGCTGAGCTTTTAGAATTAGCGAATATGAATAATCCTCCTTAGTTTAAATGCAGTTTAAACTTAAGCATGCTGAAGAAAATCAAAACGGCAGATTTTTCAAAGAATATTAAGAGCTGGGATAAACAAATTTAGACTCAAGTAGTATAAGCGGCACATAAGGAGAGATAGTAGTGAGGTAGAAATAGCACATACTGTAAGGGTATCTGCCATATAAGCCATCGTAAGAGGAGTAGGCCTACTGCACACACTATAAATTTCTTCCATGAGAAGATTAGGAATCCGGCTGCAACTACGTAAAATGACTAAAAATCCACATTTCTTTTTAGTCTACAAATGTACTCAGAATATTTTATTTAATTGACGCCTGTCCACCAAGTACGTATAGATATACAATGTATATGAAAAAAGGCAATGAAAATAACTGAAATAGAAACGATTATTTCAACGCTTGCTGTTCACTTTTATGAGCATATTTGTTCCCTGATCCATTGAAAAGGGCAAAAGCCGGAGTGAACAGAGGCATAAGACAAACTGAGGGGCAAGGAGCTGAAGGCACAGGGGAGGGCGTTATTCGCAAACACTATATAAATAAAAATAATATGTATACTATACAAATAGGTACCAATGTGTAGCACAAGTACCACAGAAATCAGAACACGTTCACCCTGCTCCTGCATTTTTCGGTTTCATCTTTATGGTCACTTTAATTGTGTACTTTTTAACGATCAAGTTTTCCCCTTACGGCGAAATCAAACTACTTCATTCACACTTTCGATTTTTGTTCTTAGTGTTGGATGAATGGATTTGAGTTTAGCATCCCTTTCAGAAACGTGAACTTACAGATTAACATTTGATTGAATCACATGAGCTCCCACTGGTAACAGGACTCGGGTCTCTCGCGTAAAAGCAGAATGCGATCGTATAAAACTGTAATAATTGTGGGAGCTCCATATTACTAGTGTCATGATAATTGTTCATATCATCGGTGCATGGTTCTCTTACATACAGTTGTGTAGTAATGACGTAAACTTTTTAATGGTGTTCATAAATTAATATTTCACTTACATGTTTACTGTATACATGAACACATTCTTTTAAAAGTGCTCTTCGTTTCTAATTTACTACATGGTGCTTACTCGTGCCTATGTGGAAGCGAACGCGCCTTTGGGGCGGGAGGCTTGGGTTAGATTCTCGATGGGAACTCATGTGGTTCGGGTCCGATGTTAAGCTATAATTCCATGTCACATTTAGCCTCACTGTAGAAACCAACGCTAAACTCAAATCAAATTTAAAATACCTCACCTTTCCTGTAATTTCCAACAATTGGCACCAGGATTCCATAATCTGCACCAAATGTAAAATGCACATTTGTCTACAACACTTTAAGGCCAAAGCTCCTGCTCTTCCGCTTAATTCCCCTCCCATGTGCTATTCACTTGCCCAAGTTTTCTTAGGGCCCCTACACTTTCCTATAGGTTATCAAACAATTATTTCTTGCAAGCATTCGTAGCGAAATGGAAATCCACTGATTGAATAGACCTATTTAAATTACAATATAAGTTTAAAATACATCAACGTTTTGCACTTCACACTTGCATTAGGATTACAGAATTATTTTGTGTCAGAAATCATGGTTGTGCCTTTACTGATAAGGTTTATTCGGTACAATTGTGTCAAGTGTGTAAACTGTGTACCAAATTGTGCTAGGTGGTCACTGCAAGCTAGTATTGCATCAATTTGCACCAAGGCAGGACAAAGCAAAAATGGCCGCGTAAGATTATATAAAGTTTAAGTGATAGCTTGCTTTGCTTAGATAAAGTTTAAAACAGTGGTTCCCAACCTTGTTTACCTAGCATTCTTTTCTTAAACCTTGCATACTTAATGTCCACCTCCCTTCCTCCTAAAATCTAATACATGCTTTTTGTCTGACCCATCTGCGATCTCAGATTCAGTATTGAAATCTCAGATCTTCAATAATAATAATAATAATAATAATAATAATAATAATAATAATAATAATAATAATAATAATAATAATAATAATAATAATAATAATAATAATAATAATAATAATAATAATAATAATAATAATTATTATTATTATTATTATTATTATTATTATTATTATTATTATTATTATTATTATTATTATTATTATTATTATTATTATTATTATTATTATTATTATTATAACCATATGTTCATCTTCAGCTCCCTCGCTGGCATATGATTAACTTACACGTCCGTAGTCCGAGAGAACTGGATTCTATTTCTTGCCGAATCTGATGTGATTCGGATTTCCCGTTAAGCAAAAGGTCCAGGTCTTGATATGATCTTCCTGTCGAAAAGGACGCTGAAATCGAATGCAATGCAACGCCATTTACACTATCTGCTACAATTGATATCCTTATGCGGACACGAAAAGTGTTAGCTAATAATGGAAATCTGCCACAAGATGATGGGCGGTTTTCGTACAATTGCACCGAGTATGGTTTATCTGTAAAGATATAGCAATGTTATTTGTCCCAAAATACTTTAAACAAAAACTACTTTCGATGCACATGAAGACAAACTGCAGCTTGTAATGTAAAGTTAATCCGAAAAACATATCGAAAGACAGTTTTTGTACCTCTATGGTAAACCTAAGATTAAGCACCTTCAAATGAACGGAACCAAAGTTTTGTATGTAAATTTGGAATAAAATAAGGTGCTACATTACAAAGCACAGAATCGCTGCAAAATCCAGTGTATTCGTTGTAAGCACCTTACCCTTAAGTACTAAGTTTTTTTTTTGTTTTTTTGTTTTATTCACATTAGTACTACGCAGTCTGCCAGGCTCCGAGCAGTAGATTCCGATCAAACTAACGACGTAATGTTAATTTTCGCATACACACTAAATAACCAAGAAAGTAGAGGAAACGACAATCGGGAGAGGCAGACGAACGGGACGTTATGGCGAAAAGCGGAGTCTGAGAGAGACCGCGTAGCACTTACCGGTTAACTAGCATATGAACTAACAAAATGTTAAAATATTAGACAGTAATAAAATTCATATGTAGTACTTGTTTTTCAAATTCCTACCTGGACAAAATTATTTAAGTATGATTTATTTGTAAGTCTTACAAGCAAACTGTCCAAATGGATGAATCGAGTTGCGAGATAAGACTTAGTGGGCCTGATAGAGGATGTAAAAACATGCATATGTGCAAAGTTATAGCGGATGAGCGCCATAAGAAACGAAGGGGGAGGGGTCAAAGTTTTTAGGAGAAGAGCTATGCTATGTTATTGAAATACATTAAATAAACTGTTGAACCGCAAAAGTAGTGAATAGAGATGCGCACGAGACAAGATTTGTGGCTGTCTCGTCTCGAAAATGTGCTGTAAAAGTGATGTCTCGATTCGAAAAATGTATATTTCTCTATTGGAAGAGCCGTGTCTCGACTCGAATTTTATCAGAAAAATCCTGTCTCGACTCGTCTCGTGCGCATCCCTAGTAGTGAAAGTAGTGGTAGTTTCACATATTGGCAAAAGAAGAATGGGCAGAGTAGATCATGAACCTCCGCCGCCGTCTTGAAATCCGCCATTTTGAAATCTGATTTTTTTTTTTTTTTTTTTTTAAGAAATGAAAAGGTAGTAATGTGATATATCAATTAGGGCCAGCATGTTCTCAAAAAGTCAATTATGAACTTTAGTGATTGTTGTTTGTACTTATTTGGAAGATTTAGAATCATATTTATAGTTATCTACGAAAATCTAGGTGACTGATACTCGTATGTAGAAAGTTTTTATTACCACGAAATACTTTTAAATTAAATATATCTACATGCCAAAAAACTAACTATGAAATTTGATATCCAAAGTGAAATTTAATAATAATAATAATAATAATTTGATTTTTGATTTTTTAGTTTAGCGTCCCTTTCAGCAGCGAGGCTATATGAGACGTGGACCTACTGATTAACGTGGAATTCGAACCACATGAGCTCCCGCCGGGAATCGAACCCGGGTCTCCCACGCCAAAGGCGCGTACGCTAACCGCTTAGCCACGAGGGAGCTCATAATAATAATAATAGTAATAATAATATAATAATATACTACTTAACAGGGTTGGCTGGTTTAAACCAAGGTGGTTTAAACCATGGTTTAAACCAAGGTTTAAACCAGCTGTTTTTTCCAAAAAAAAAACAACTGGTTTAAACCAACAAAAAAAAAAAAAAAAAAATGTTCGTAAAAGTGTAAGTGTTTGTAAAATCTTGATGAACACACATTTGTGGTTGTCACGTTTCACTCCCGTATATTATTCGTATTATATTCAGACCTAAATTTCCCATTCATTACTCAAAAAGATTATACTACAATAGCAACTTTTTTTTTTACAAGTTTATAAATGTTTATTTTGTGATTTTTTTGTAGTTGTTATTATTGTTATGTAATTGCAATCGAAGAAAAATTCTAAATATTGTTTCGTTTCAATGGTTACTATTGATAAAATACATCGAAAATGCTGTACATTTTGTGTGGGGGGGTCATAAGACCCCACGAGAGGCAGTTAATGAAATAAGTATCTTTGGTATCTATTTATGTATAAATGAGTCTGAGCCAAAGTGGACTCAAAAAATTCGTATCTTTATTCACTTTTCTTATTGATATGCAGATTAAGTCGGTGTATTTCTTTAATTTGGACAAATAAAAGTCGTTGTTAACTAACTTGAACTAAATTAGTTCTTCTGTATTCCGTCGTACTTTGAAATTGTTCATATGTAATTCTGTGTAATGGTTTCACTTGTGCAACTGTTTATCTTTTTGTCCTTCTGAAATGACTCTTGACAGAAGCATGTAAAGATCAGTACAACGTATTTTTTTTTTTTTTTTATCAGGATTCCTTCGTGAGTGAGTCGGCAGACGTATCGCATTTGTGGCCAATTAGTTCTGGTTCCGAGTTTAAATGGAGGACAATTTCTCTCGGATGTAACTCGAGAAGCGGTTTTTATTCCGCTTTAAGCTTATGTGACCTCTTCTAGCATAACCCGGTTGTTGCATAATAACATCAAAGCAAAACAAACTTATTTCTGTCCATATATGATATGAATATATAGAGTAAATCATTTAAACCATAAAAACCTGGTTTAAACCAAAAAACCGGTTTTTTTGTTTTTTTAAAATAAAAACCATGGTTTTTGCCAACCCTGCTACTTAATATCAAATTTCACTGTTAGTTTTCTTGGCTTGTGAATATGTTTAACTTAAAGGTGTTTTCGTGATAATCCAAACTTTCAACATATGGGTATCAGTCTCCTAGATTTTCGTAAATAACTAGACCCTATAAAGATCCTAAATCTGATCCTAAATCTTCCAATAAGTACATATAAAATCACTAAATTTCATAATTGATTTTTTGAGAATATGCTGGACCTAATGGATATATCACATAACTATTTTTCCATTTCAAAAAATATCACAGATTTCAAAATGGCGGATTTCAAGGTGGCGGCGGAGGTTCGTGATCTACTCTGGCATTTCTTCTTTTGCCAATATGTGAAACTACCACCGTTTGCATTGTCTATCTTTCACTATTTTCACAATTAAACTGTTTATTTGATGTATTTCAATAACATAGCATAGCCCTTCTCCCACCAATTTTAGCCCCCTCCGTTTCTTATGGCGCTCAGCCGCTATAACTTTGCACATATGCATGTTTTTACACCCTCTATCAGTCGCACCATGTCTCACTCCGCAACTCGATTCATCCACTTGGACCCTTTACTTGTTACAAAGTGAACATAAATCAAGAATTATAATACAACGTATTTAACATTTAAAGGTTTTACTAATCCCCTCTCTCTCACACACACAAACACACACATAAAAGCATAGAAAGAAACGAATCAAATAAGCATATTAGCAGGTTGACCTTGATACTTCGTTACGTCATCGGTATTTGTATGATTACGTGTTGTTTGCCATGGTGTAGTTTGCCACGACTCGATTTTGGTGTTGTTTGCCACGGTATTGTTCTCTTTGGTTTATCTTATATCATAATCGTGAAGATTTATACAAAATCGACTCATAAGCTGAAGGTTGCCAGGTGACTATATCATAACAATCAAATCTATTACATTTATAAACAGAATACTTACAATACAAACGGTCCCAAACACGTTATTGGCTTACTAGTTCTATTCCGTAACCATAGTTTTGAGTATTCATTAAACATAGCTCTCCAAATGGGTTTTGGTAGGTTTTTTTTTTTTTTTTTTTTTTTTTTTAAGTTTATTCTCAAAATGTAAATTATATCTGAATTTTCCATTTTTGACTTTGACCGTAAGCCAGTTTAGTGGATTTATATTTTTGGTCGTTTAACATTAGACAGCACTCGATTGCTTATTAATTTATGTTTTAACCCTTTTAGAATTTCCAGTTTTTAAGATACACTTTAGATTTTCACTCAAACAGCTACAGCTTCCTTACTATTTATGGTAGGATCATGGTTCATAAACGCGTTTTTTTAAATAAAAAAGAATAGAGTATCCTTTCCAACGCAACGGTACCACTCGCTTGTCCGTATTATACACCAAAAATGGGGAAATCGGGAGATTTTTTTTTTAAATTCAAAATTTTTGAACCCCTCTGGCCCGGGCATGGGTTTACGTAGAGATCTTTTTTTTTTTTTTAATGACATAGTTATGTACACAAAACATTTGCAAAATTTCAATTTTGTATCTTGAAACCTAAGGACGGAAGAAATTTTGAAAGTCTAAAGATGACTAATTTTTTATACATACACATTTTAAAAATAAAATCACTGCGTCATTACTATTTGACCTAGAGTCATGATTTAAATGCCATTTTCTTCAGTATAATCTCTTTCCAACGGTACAACTCACATGTCCGTATCATACACCTGAACGGGAAAAACCGGATTTTTTTCTGAAAAATCAGCCCCTCGGATTAGTTGCGCCCCTCGGGCTCTGGCCCGGGCTCACGTAGGGATCTCGAAAAAATTGAGAAATACTCAAAGGTGCGCACAATCCGTACGCAAAGTTTGAATCTATTATCTTGAAAACTAAAGGCTTGAAATTTTTTTGAATGTTGCCCTAAGAAACATCACGCCCTTCCACCCCTGGCGCTACCAAGTAGACCATCCGGTTCCAAAACGTATCTGAGGTGTTCTTTGTTCCATCCTTGACTTGAAGAATAAAAAAAGCTGGCTTAACATGTATTCTTACAAGAAGAACATTGTGTAACAGGAGATTATATTAAGAAATCCGTTAAAAGAGAAAATACAATTATAAGGCTATCAATTTACTAAGCTATTGTGATATTAATGATGTTTTGTGTTCATCTATTTGGAGCTTAATGTTCTCTTTCAGCAGCGAGTCTAATGAGACCTCTCTCATTCCAAAGACGAGAACATTTACCACTTGTCCCAAGGAATCAAAAACAAAAGTGCCTGGCAACCTTTCCTTTCACTCCAAGTGTATGTGTATCTCCACAATAATCAGATAAGATCGGAATGCAAAGACTGGCAAAATCGTGGCAAACAACACAAAAATCGAGTCGTGGCAAACAAGACCCCACCATTTGTATACGTCATAATTCAATTTGGCCATTAAGAGTGCTACTTGAGCCATGATTGGATGAAACTTTTGGAATCGGCAAAAATGCACCCGAGTTCGACTCTCGGTAGGAGCTTCCGTCCAGTTTAGGATCTGTGCATAATCCTTACATCGTTAGAGCATCAGTAAGTCCTAATCTGTCTTCTGAGTATCAGAGATATACCGAATAACATTTTATAATATCCTTCCTTGTTGATTTCAATAAAGGAAGAATGTTGGAGATTCTGCCGTATTTCTTTCAACAGCCTTAGCCTCCATGCCCATCCATGGCTAAAGTAGGTGGCCGAAGCAAGATGATAGGGGTAGATGGGAAAAGTATTGACAGCTTCTAATTCTTTTCAGAATGTAAAACGCAAAATTTTAATTTGTACAGGGTGAGGCAAAAGTCGGGATACACCCCTATAAAAGTCGAACGGCGTGAGGAATCATAATGACGTTTGGTATAGGGTGTCTATAGGTGGGGGCGCAACTTATAGGAGCTATGGCGACAGTGGCAACCATCTTGAAATCCGTCATGTTGGATTTGAGTTACGATTTTTTTTTTTTTTTTTTAAACACGAATGGGGTCATGCTGATATGATTTTACACTGCCTTTTTCTGAGGAATACACCTGTGCAATCCGCTCTGCGATATCTTTATTTGTGTGGGAGTTATGACCTGTTAAAATTTAAAATTGCAAGGAGGTGTTCAATTTTCTTTATCATTGCAGGTGATGTACAATGGCACTTACAAAGGAGGAACGCATTGAAATCGTGTTAATGAGTGGTAGACGAAATGGCAGAGTGATTGCTGCTGACTTCAATGCCCTGCATCCCGAAAGATATGACATTTTACATATGATAATTTCCAAGTTACTGGACAAATTTCGTGTAACAGGTTCTGTGGCTGGTAAGCCACGCAATGGATGTCCAAGAACAACCACCGACGAGGAAACTGCAACAGCATTGTGGCATCGGTTGTGAAAAGATACAAATAAATATATTGCAAAACGGATTGCTCAGGTGTATTCTTCAGAAATAGGCAATGTAAAATGATGCAACAGGACCCCCTTTCCATTTGAAAAATGTAACCCAAATCCAAGATGGTGGATTTCAAGATGACGGACGCTGTCGCCATAGCTTCTATAAGTTGCGCCCCCATCTATAGACACCCCATACCAAACGACATTATGATTCCTCACACCGTTCGACTTTTATACCTAGGTAGAGGTGTATCCAGACTTTTCCCACACAGCAAGGAATATTTCCTCAATCAAAAGAAAATATTTTCCTTGGTTTCCAAAAGGTTTTCCTTCTCTGAAGATTTCCATGCTGGTTTCCCCAATGTATTCCGAATATTTCCCGAAAATATTTTCCCAAAAATGTTTGTAAAACATTTTAGAAATTACCTGGAGTACATTTTGAGAATGCTTGCCGGAAAGTAAAACCAGGAAAATATTCACAAAATATATTAGAAATATGGTTTTGGATCTAATTTAATATGTTTTCACTGTCGAGAAGGGAAATATTTTCGAAATGATACTAAAAATGTTTTCCATATATGATACGGAAAGCAATCAAACGAAATATATTCCACATATTTAAAAAATGTTTTCTAATACGTTATTTGTAATATTTTCTATTTTTACGAGAAAACGTATTAAATATATATTTTTAAAAACATTTAGAATATTTTAAAAATAAATTATTTCGTAATATAAGAAATATTTTTCAGAAATGTTTTAAAAAGGTTTACTTAATTTTTACAAAAGCATTTTGGTAATCTTCTCCTATAATTTAAATTAAATATTTTCGTATGATATTTTAGTATTATTTCCAGAATATTTTATGGAATTTTGAATATAAAACTTTAAAACAGGTAAAAGAAAACATTAAAAATGAATAGAAAATGTTTTCCATTGTGTTTTGGAAGATATTTTGTGTCTTTAGTGAACAACATTTTCTGATATAGGTCTATTATAGAAACATTTTTACATGTTTTCAGAATATACTCTTCCGTTACTGGAGAAAACATATTCCTTGTTATATCTGAGAAATATCCCAAATATATGCCGGAACTATTTTTTAAAATGTGTTTGGAGAACATTTAATTAACTACGGGAAGCAGTGGCGTTAAATAAGCTTTCCGGGCTTAATCCTCCCCCGAAATTGTTTTACTATATTAAAGTAAATGAAATATCCTGCACAATTTTCACATTTTCAGGAATAAAGTTAGCAAAGATTCCCTCCACGAAACAAAATCGTAAATATGCCACTGAACAGGATGTGCATTTTTAGAACGTTAGTAGGAAAATAATGTATGGAAAATTGTCACAAATTGTAATAGAAATATTGTGTTGAATGTAATGTAATATGTTTTCAATGTTGAGAGCAGGGGTAAAAGTGGATCTGAAAAGGTTGGGGACGGTAGGTAGCGGATGACGTCATGCCGTTCACCCTGCTTATCTTTGCCCATTGTAATTTTTTTTAGGAACTGGGTAGACGCCGTATATATTTTCTCGAGGTGGGGGCGGCGTCCCCCCGTACTTTTACCCCTAGTTGAGAGAGAAAATGTTTTCTAAGTAACACAAAAAATGTTTTACATACATGATAAAGGAAACAGAATAGGCCCATAAACAGAATAAAATGTTTTCCAACATGTCATTTACATTCTTTTCTATTGTTACAAGAAAACATATGAAATATAATTTTTAAAATATTTCGAATATTTTAAAAGTAAATTCGTTCGTAATATAAGAAATATTTTTAAAACTCCTATTAATTTTGTATGGAAATGTGTTTGTTATCTTGTCCTGTAACTTAAATGAAATATTTTCATGCAATATTTTAGAATTATTTCCAGAATATGTTATCGAATGTTGAATAAATTCTCTCACGAGAGTATCGTAGTAGCATTATTACCAATCATTATACTAATTATAGCAGCACCAAAGAAATATATTTGTTAAAAATTTGAAATTTATGATATCCAGTGTGTGAGATTGCTAATTAGCATCGCTACATCAACCGTCATTTGTTTATCAAAGGTACCAGCATTCCTTGCGCGCTATGTTGAATTCACAAGTCAAGAGAAGTAGGAATATTTAAAAAATAAATAAATAAAATAAAATAAATCTCACTATATTCAGTCATGTTGAAGAAGATATCTTTATATAGAAAAAGTAATATTGAAGACGATGATTATGTATATTCCTCGTAATATTCCTTTAACTGAAGAAGATATATGGGAACTTACGGAAATAATCAGCTGAGTTTAACTACCAAACACAACACTTATAGCCTAAAAGAAGACTTTTCCGAAGTCGGAGGCACACCTCAACACTGTTAATAGTGAAGAAGAAAGAAAGAAAGAAAGAAAGACAAGAAAAGTCGGTAAGTATAACGATTACATAAAATAATTTAGTTTTATTGTCTGTATAAGTGATTGAGTGTCTGTATAGTATACATGAAGCTGCATCAGTTCCCGAATAAGCAGGACGCTCATACTTTTAGGGATTATTCATTGAGTATGTACGAACTTACAAAGGGGGTAACAAAGCGACTTTTATTTACTTATCGACTGATACGAAAATAAAAAAAGAACGTACCTGTACTTTATATCTGCATGTGTAGTGCCCTTGTACTTTATCTATGACTATGTGTGTGTGGAGGGGGGGATTTAACGCATATCGCATGTCTTGTGCACATGGGTACTTCTTATATTGCACTACGTAAAAAATTTATGGTATTTCATGTAGAAATGGTAATAGAACACAGAAGAAACGCAGATCAGGGGGTTCTCATGTATACTATGTATTATCGAGAAATTTATTTTTACAAATAATTAAAGGTATGGGATGCTAGATTTCTATTTTTCATCTCTATACATAAAATACCGTGAAGGTTTACTTTTGGCTCACCAGTCGAAATAATTGCTGAAAAATAGATTCTTTTAATAATTTTCTTTTTATTGTCGGATTGAGTATAGCCCGCTCCCCCCAGTGATTTTTAACGAATCATAGTGATTCTAACGATTCATACTAGTTCATAATGAATCGGAATCGCATGTTATAAAGATTTAAGATGTAAATCTTGCGGTAAGGAAGCTTTAGTATAAGTAGTAGTAGTAGCTTTAGTAGCGGTAGTAGTAATAGTAGCAGTAGTAGTAGTAGTTAGTAGCAATAGTAGTAGTGGTGGTGGTAGTTAGTAGCAATAGTAGTAGGAACGGGTTAGAAGCCCCGCAGGGGTTGGTTTGGTTCTGTTCTCGATATAAGTAGTAGTAGTACTGACTCTTCCAGTTCCGGTGACAAAGAACTGGGGGGAGCGGGCTATACACAAGCCTTATTGTCTCCTAAAGATTTGCGCTAGGCGATTTGAAATACGTCACATGGAATAGATAAAATTCAAAAGGAGCGTCACAAGTAATTGTCGAAAAAGTATAGTTATTCTTTTATGATTTGCGTATATATATACGTTGCCGGATTATGACGTAAAAACTACAGTGCAAAAAATATAAATCAGCCTGTACTACGTGGCCACTAAAAAGCACCAATAGGCAGGGATGTAGAACACAGGTTCCTCTTCCCATTTATCTGTAATAAAGACAGAAATCAACGTGCCCTGCGGGGCTTTAACCCGCCTTCACTTGCTAACGCTCGCTCGGCAATACTATGTGAATTAAATATTTTACTTTGGTACAGAAAAGAAACATCTATTAACCTATATGGGGGACCTGTGTTCTAGAAGCTTCCCGCACCAATACTGTCTGAGTCAGAGCATTGCGAAGTTGGAGGTCAGCAGGAGCGAGGGGATGCTTCAAAAGGGAAAGTATGCGGGCAAGTCTTTACTTTAGTCAAGGCAGTGACAATGACCAATTGATCTGAACCGGTTTCTGCAGTTACAGTTCCCAAAAGAGAAAACAACGTGCCTTGCGGGGCTCTAACCCGCCTTCACTCGCTAATGCTCATTCGGCAATACTATGTACTGACATAATATCACTGCTTTGCGCAAAGTAAAGAGTTTAAAAAGATGCGTACATTACCATTTTTATGACAGGTTATAATAATTCTGCGTGCAGTTTTATTTCTGGTGTGCCACTCGAAAGCAGTGTTTCTTTCAAAAGTAATGTTCCGGGGGCATTGCTCGTGTTATTCTAGTTATTATTATAAACGTATTATTTTGGTCTGCTCCGGGGAGCCACTGCCCTCCCAAAGACAAGTCTGGAAGAAGCACTGCTCGAAATACTTAGTGAAATATAATTCTTTCGCTACTTTCCTTCTTGTTGTCTATTTAATGATTTTCGCCAAGCGACGTATAAATTTTTCACTTATAAATTCAAGGGGACCGTCAGAATTAATTGTCGAAAAATTACAATTCTTTTACGATTTGCGTATTTATATTGATTCCTGATGTGTGGATAAGAAGCCCAAAAAATACAAACCAATCTGTGTTACGGGGCTACTAAAAAGCACGAATGCCATCTAACCGAGTCAGGGAGGGTGAAGGCGGGGGGGGGGCCGAGGGGATGCTTCCGAAGGGAGTAAGCACGTACATTTCTATTTTGGTGACGGGATAATTGCGCGTATATTACCATTTTAATGACGTATTTACGATTTTTTTCACGGCAGAAGGGCTTGGCTAACTTTGTTCTCCAAGATAATTCATTTACTTTAATATAGTAAGTACAATTTCAAGGGGCTTAAGCCCGGAAGCCCCCCTTTAATACACCACTGGGTTATAATAATTCTTGGGTTCTCTCGAGCAGACGTTTACGCCGAGAACAAAATTTATAGATAAAATATGATGTGAAATATTTTTCGTGAAGGAATGAGAGTGTTAATGTAAGTTATTTCTATCATTGCACAGCTTATTGAAATGGATTTTGAATGCAAATAGGGTAGAAGTAAGCGGCGGGAATTTCCGGTTCATACGTCAGTTGTGAACATCTGCGATGGCCGTAATGTAAACTTTTTTTTTTTTTTAAGAATTGTGTAATAAAGAGAGAAGAATTATAAAGTTTCTACAGAGTCATGGTATGGTGAAGCGCGTAAAATCAACTGCGCAAAGTGTGGAAAAGATTTATTCAAGAAGAAAAATTCAGAACAGAGGCAATAGCCCTACATACACTATTTTCTGTCGTAAAGGTAAGAAAGAAAGGCGGTGTAGCACTCGTGTATTAGCTGTGAAAGGTATTTTTTTTTTTTTTTTTAGAATCGAAATTAAGTGTTTTTGAAGATAAGAATAATTACAAATATTGTAAATGTTTTTGCATCATCCTCGTTTATGCGTACCCCCCTGCCTTGTCGCTGACGTGCCTGCTCGCTACGCTGTCGCTCGGCCCCCCCTGCTGTGCTTCTGTCCTGACTCAGATAGCATGCGTGCTTTTTTACTGGCCACCTAACAGAAGTTGTTTCGCTTTTTCTTTTAGAGCTCCTCATTTAGTACATAGGGGGACGCGGTTGCTCAGTGATAGAGCGTTCACCTCCGGTGCTTGGGGTCCCTGGTTCGATCCCAGCTCGTGCCGTGTGGACTTTCTCGGGGTTCTCCCGTTTCCTCCCACTTTCTTCATTTCTCATTATCACCGTCTCCTTTAGCCTAACCGACATGACCGTGGGATATTAAACTTGAGGATTTCTTTTCGTTTAGTGCATGTTCTGCAAAAAGAAACCGGAAGATGCAAGAAATGCGTCAAAATTTGGTAAAACAGTCTGCTTGAGTATTACCTAATTCTGCCTGCAGGTTTACTATTGGCGTGCCGCTCGAAATAATTGTTGAAAAATTATAATTCTTTCGCTAATTTTCTTATTTTCTCTTAAATGGTTTGCGGCAGGCGACATGTAAATATTTCACCTGGCATATATAAAATTAAAGGGGGCCATCAGACTAGATTTGCCGAAAGATTACAATTATTCTTTTGCGATTTGCGTATATATATATATATATATATATATATATATATATATATATATATATATATGTGTGTGTGTGTGTGTGTTTATTGTATTGTGTTCAGGGTTTGCCGAATTGGGCCCAGCCCGGAAAAACCCACCTGGGTTTTTGAGCTTTTCGTTGGTATATTATTGGTGCAATTAAGGTGATCAAGTGATTGGAACTGGTTCTTATTAGATTTTGGACTTTCCTTGGGCGAATTAATTGCTTTCGCGCTAAGATATACAACATTCAACGTAAGACCCGGGGGCGCGGTGGCTCAGTGGTAGAGCGTTCACCTCCAGTGCTTGGGGTCCCTGGTTCGATCCCAGCTCGCGCCGTGTGGACTTTGTGGTGGCAAAAGCCATGCTCGTGGGTTTTCTCGGGGTTCTCCCGTTTCCTCCCACTTTCTTTTCATTTCACTCATTTCTCATTATCACCATCTCCTTTAGCCTAACCGCATAACTGTGGGACGTTAAACTTAAAGATTCCATTTTTTTCAACGTAAGACCTTTATAAAGTTCTGAATGCACTGAATGCATTAAAAAAGCCGTACCTTAGATTCAGAGTGGAAAGAATCATAGAAGTTGTCATTTGAAGAGGGATACACTATGTTTAAATTCTTGTAAAAAAAAAAAAAAAAAAAACTTTCTGGCGCCCTTTTTATTTTTTCTTCGCTTTAAATACATACTATTGTGCCATGAATACTTATCAGAATCATCTTCCTGTAAACGTTATTTCCCAAAAGCATGTACTACAAGCGCTGTTATAACTTTAAAACACTTTGAAAATCCTTATTTTAGCAAAATGCGCAATTTTCCCATCTTCAAGTGACACGTTCCACTTAAGTGTCCGTGGAAGAGAGAGTTGAACATGTATAGAGTATATTTGAAGGGTAAGAGGAAAATAGAAGGAATGTCACAAAATTGTATTTTTGAGAAAACGGTGTTTTAATATCGAAAACCTCGTAAAAAGGCATAGGCTTAATAAAATCTTTTGCCTGTTTTTACATAGATATTTTTACATCTACGGATGCATATATATATACAGGCAAATAGTACCAAAAGTCACCATCACATAGGACAAAGTACCCAATAAAGCACACACATGGACATTCCTTGTTTTTTCCCCTTACCTTTCATTTCACCCTTTTACTGAATTGTTCTGTCATGTTGGTAGTTTTCTTGAGCATTTCATGATTCATTCCTATATTCGCGATTTTTTGTATTCTTTGCAATGCAACGTTATCAAAATTATTCATTTGTATAAGGCAAAATAATATGTATGGCCTGCTCCGTGGGGAAAGAAATCAAGCAAGGTAGCGGTCATCAAGGCCTTAGTAACCACCTCGGCATTCACCTGGTACGACTGAGGGAAAAAGGATGATCGGGTCCAGATTTGAGATCAGAGCATTCGGAATGAGACGCTAGTTCTTCATCAACTCAAATGCTGCCACATCTTTTCAAATTATTATTATTATTATTTTTTAATATTAGGTTTAATATTTATAAGATGCTATACTTTTTAAAAATAAATGTGAGACCGCTTCAACATGTTACAACGTCCGTAATTAAGCTACAGTCTAAGGTATGTCACTTTCAGCTGTAGCTGTTGTCTTCCTTGCCATTTACATTTTCTTCAGGATGTTACTTTTGTAACACAATATTGTCTTCACAAGCTGCTGTAGGTCCTACACAAACATTTTAAATATTTTTGTAAGTTTAAGATGTAATAATTGATCTTTAATCATTCCCTGCTGTTATTATGTTATTAAACGCTGCCTATTATTTTTATTTTCAGAAACTGTGTAACACAAGAGAAACGTAACTAACGATGAGATCGCGTAGATTATTGGGATTTGGCTTCAACATGTCATACAGAGACGAACAAGAAGATCAGTTAAGAATTCAGCTGCAGTTCCACAGAACTTTAACTGACAATTCGCAGCATCGAATTTATAGTTAGTTGTGGTAATCAAAAGTGACATTATAAAGAAGCAAATACGTTTTCTGGTTATTCAACAATGTGATATTTCTTGAAAGTTGCAAAAAGTGACATTTCGTGAAAAGATCTATTCCCCATGCGCCGTAGATTTGTAGAACATATTTTCAGCAACATACATAAATATTGTGTTGATTTTTTTTAATTAGTGTCAGTGACATAATTTTCTAGAACAAGTGTTTACAAGTTAAAATGTGAATTTCTGATATTTGAGAAGATTGTTCTTAATGTATAGAAACAAATAATACGAGCAGCATGAAGATGCTGCTGAAGAGTATTTAAATAAATAATGCCAGAATAGTGTACATTTATATTTTTATTTAACTACTAACCGATATAAACTTATATAGATGTATATTTATTATAGTGTACAGTGTAAATTATAACTACATAATGTTAGCTTGCTCTCATAATTTTAAGCTACTTTTATTATTATTATTATTATTATTATTATTATTATTATTATTATTATTATTATTATTATTATTATTATTATTATTATTATTATTATTATTATTATTATTAACTCAAAATCTTATTTAGACACAGAATGCTTCTGGGTGTTCCACTGCTACTACTGGTATGTGGCCACGCCGTCTATGTATGTTGGGGTGTCTTATGTGATGTTGCGAGGTTCAGACTGCAAATTAGAGCCTTCACAATCATCGCGTGCCAATTTACAAAGCGGCTATATTGGATTTATTATTTTTAAGATAGGAAAAGGATTGCCAACAATTGTTTCTTGAAATGGATGTCTAAACTTCAATCCTTTTCGTATTAAAAAAAAAAAAAAAAAAAAAATCCAATACAGCCGCTTTCAAAACTGGCAGGCGACGATTGTGAACACACTGATGTGCAGTTTGAATGTCGTAAGTCACATAAGACACCCCAACATATATGCACGGCGTGTCCACATACCAGTAGTACCAGTGAAACACCCAGAAACATTTTGTGTGTAAATAAGATTTTGAGTTTTAAAAAAAATGCTTAAAATTATGAGAGCAAGTTAACATTATGTAGTTATAATTTACACTGTTTATTATTATTATTATTATTATTATTATTATTATTATTATTATTATTATTATTATTATTATTATTTTTATTATTATTATTATTATTATTAGTAGTAGTAGTAGTAGTGGTATTTTATTTTTATTTTGTTTTTAGTTATTTATCTATTTATTTATTTTTTTGGTCTGAGTCTGTGGGCCGCAATGGTTCCTCGTCATGAAGACAGAGCGAGGCAAAGACGTCTAAGCAGGTAAAATTGTACAGAAGAATCTTATGTTTTCTTCCAGCTGCTATGTCACAGCCTGGCCGCCTTGTTTTCAACCCACTATTTGTTCCCAGCAAGAAGCCGTTATACCGTATATGCAGAGTGACGCAAAAGTCCGGAGCCTATAGGCCAACTCGGTTACTATTGCAGGTATGGAAACACGGTAAGAAACACTCTTTTAAATTCCAGCAACACTTTTGTTTTTGTACTAGTGTACGGCTCAATAAAGAAAATGCGTGTGGTTTGAAATTAGCTACACCGAGAACAATTGAAAGGAGGCACAGTGAAGGATAAACATGCAAATGCAACATCCACGCCAGAGGCGTAGCAACCACGGTGTTGGGGGTGGGGGAGCAGATACGAAGGACGCGAAATTGGGTCTTGCACTATATTTTTCATTGTGTCTTTCCGTTCCCTTTGGTCCAAATAATTTCAAACCACACTTTTTTTCATTCGTTGTTGTCCAACAGTGGCAGCGTTGTACTTTTTGTTACTATTGGGCGGTATACTAATATAAAAACAAAACTTGCTGCATTTTAAAAATTTCCTTCTGTATCTTACCTTGTTTTCGTATCTGCAGTAGTAACCGAATTGGCCTATGGGCTTTGGGTTCTATCATGTACAGAAAATATTCTGTAAATATTTTGTCATGTACAGAAAATATACCCTAAATATTTTGTCATGCACAGAAACTATTCTTTAAATATTTTCTGTGATGTACAAAAAATATTCACTAAATATATTTTGTCATGTAAAGAAAATATTTTAGCATATGTAGGAAAATATTGTTTGCGTTATTGGTAAATAATTTTAAAATATTCCATGAGAAACATTTTAAAAACCATTCCGTTAACATTGTATAAAACGTTTCAAATACTTTTTCAGTAATGTTTGGAAATCGTACAGGAAACATTTTTAGGAAAACTTTTCTAACGGCGTATAAAATATTTCTACAACGTTTCTGAGTGTATTTAGAGAATATTTTCAGTATTATGTGGAAAATGTTTTCAACAACATATGGAATGTATTTCCTTAAGGGAAGTAGGATACATTTTCTGAAGGAAAATGATGGCACGTTTTAGAAACGTTTTGAAAATATTTCATTGCTGTGGGGGTTGCCTCACCCTGTATATTAATTTCTTCAATTCTTACCTGTTTGAAGCTGAAGAGGAAGGACGTGTTTCGATATCTTGATTAGCTGTTCCATCTGTAGATAATACTTCAATTTCGTGTGGATCATCTACACTTCTCTCACGTTTCTCAGTTTCAGATTGATTTTTAAATTCATAATAGTTCAGTGGATGCTTTGTTTTCAGATGGTTGATCATACCAGAAGTATTTCCAGATTTTGAAGAAATGAGAGCTTTACAGTTACCAATATTGCACTTAACTTTGTCTTTCTCATCGCACGTATTGTAATAATGCCACACAAATGATCTTTTCGCTGACATTTTCACTATACAGTAAATTAAACACACTTTCCAGCACCTTTTCTGCTTGAATTAGCCTTGTATAACCTTGTTTCCCACAGAAAAATCTGATTACAACTGAAGTCCGTGTAATCGCAATCGGTTTGAAAGACTTTGATGGCTTTTTGTTTCGGAAAAAAGAAACAGTGATAAGTATTGTACGCAGGACACGACAGGAGAGATCATATTGCTTTCAACAACTGCAAAGCAAATAACTGCACGGCCGTCTTTCTTTGAATATATGTTTGCAATGTAACACTAAACAGCTGAAAGAACTCTTGAGGTAATAATGTTTTTCTTTTTTTCCTTAAGAAGTGATCGGAAGTTATTTTAATTTGATATGGAAATTGAATCAGAGCCACATGAAATGTAAGTCAGAGCATGTATGTTTTTCTCCCCTTTTCCCTTCGTTTCTTTTGTCTCTCCCTGATTCGATCCCCGGCCAAATAAGGTTGTGGTGGTCAACATCGTGTCCGTGGGTTTTCTTGGTGTACTCCCGTTCCCTCCCACATTCTCATTCCATCAATTATTCCATCATCATTCAGTTGCCTTAATCATCCTTCTCCCTTAGCCTACAGGGCATAACGTGAGATATTGAACTAGAAGATTTCACTTCATTTCATTTTCCTTTAGTCTCTGTTCTGTCATATGTAAAGTTCTCCCTTGTGCATAGCACCATGCCATGAGGGCATATAGGGAGTGCGGAGTTAATTCTCCAAACTTTACTGATCTCAGTCATAGATGAATGTGCTGTTATCAGCATCACGCTTCGGAGGCATCCCCCCCCCCTCCAAAGTACACATTGAATCTGAAGTTGCTAATTAATACCCCAGAGCCGCTCGGCATAGTATGTACAAAATCAAATGTCGTATGGTAACCAAGAGCAACATATACTTGACATATGTGTTTAGACCAATCTCCTTTAAAATCGGACAATTCATTCGAAACTTATCGCAGCTTTCACACGGCTACGCTCAAAGTAAGAACAAATACTAGAATTTGGAAAAAAATTCCCCTTGTCGTATGGCAATCAAAACAATAAGTGTCTGGCGAAAGCAAACGAAAACATTTTAAAGTAAGTTCAATCAAAATCGGACAATCCGTTCGAAAGTTATCGTCGGATGTCACATACAGACAGAACGACCTATAATAGGGAGCTTCGCGCCTACATTCTCAAGGTGTATTTCACTGATACTCGAAGTTTATATATTACACGAAATTTTGACAATCTCAAATACTCGAAGGGCTTCGAGTGCCGGGTAATAAATTATCGAAGCGGAAGTTCGATAAGTTTTCAGTCTTATCAAATTTCCTTACCTCTACCTATATCAGTAGCTCCTCGAAATCAGATGTAAACTTCATTTTCTGATTGCCCTGTTATTGCCGCAATCGGCAAAGTGACTGTTAGTAGACTAATGGTGTCCTGGATTCCAATCCCGTTCGGGTATTGTATGTTTTCTCTTCTTCTCTCTCTTTTCTGACAGACTGCTTAAGCCTTGTACAGATCTGTGGGTAAAAACTTTCTTTCAATTCATTTCTAATTAGACAACTTTTAAAATGAACACCCTGCATATATGTAGTACATATTATGCACAACTATGATAACCTCAGATACATTGTTTCTTCCGAACACACCGATAATCCCAATTTTTTTAAAATATACAAGCGACTTGACAAATGCGATATCATTGAGATATGTCTGTATTTGCTGCTTTCAAACAATTTGAGAGTCTCGAACTTGTCGAATGTTTCTTACATTTCGAGTGCCTCAAACATTTCGAGAGTCTCGAACTTTTCGGGAGTCTCGAACATTTCGAGAGTCTCAAACATTTCGGGAGTCTCGAACATTTCGAGAGTCTCGAACATTTCGGGAGTCTCGAACATTTCGGGAGTCTCGAACATTTCGAGAGTCTCGAACATTTCGAGAGTCTCAAACATTTCGAGAGTCTCAAACATTTCGAGAGTCTCGAAAGTTCGATAAAATTAAAATTCTTTATCGATGAAACGGTTTTGAAATTTTATCGAATTGTTATCGATTACTCGATTATCGGAACAGCCCTACTACAAAGTGCCTGGGCCTCCAGTTTTTTCAGTGTCAAAATAATTTAAGCTATTATTTATATATTTTTGAAAGTTTATATATACCTATCATAGTCTGTGTACTGGCTGTCCCCCAGTTTTTACCTTTTAGATCCGCCACTGCTACAGACGCCATTAAATTCGCCTTGTGAAAGTCGATTCCTTTCTAAATCGCTTTCGCGAAAACGAGAGTATGTTTTTACCAAATCTCTCATGAAAATCGTTAGAGCCATTGTTAAGGTAAAGTTTACAAGCACTCAAATCCCTAAACATTTATTCGTTCAATCTAGAACTTCTCGATTTACACTATAGAACATACTCTGATCTGATGTGTAGGCCCTATATATAAAATAAGAAGTCCTGAGTGAGTGAATGAGTTAATGGCTAATCAACACCCAGATCACTTAAGCTAAAAACTTCAGATTTGGATCGTACATAGGATTTATGACGTAAAATAATGTTACTACTAAGAAATGATTTTTGGAAATTCAGTGAGGAAGAGGGAAATAGAGGCTGTAATTATTATATTAAAATATCTGCATCTAGGTATCTGTAAGAGTTAGAGACATGAAATTTGATAGATAAACTTCTCATTTCAAGTAATTAAATCTGTATTTCAGCGTTTTCTGATATTTGATCAAGAAAAGAAGAAAAGGGTGAAGTCCATAGCTCTGAGTCTGTTGAGGTTAAAGGCATATAATTTGATATTTGGACTTTCTTTTTAAAATAATAAGACACGTATTTCAAGATACATATAAGACACCAGGGGTGTAGCCAGCAGGTTTATGTAGGGGGGGCCCGTCGTTTTTGAGGGGGGGCCAGCTACAAAGCCAAAAGAAATTATGTTGCAGCTAGTGTTTTTGAGGCATGAAAAAACCGGCAAATTTTGGTTTCCAGCTTCTTCTTCTTCTTCTTCTTCTTCTTCTTCTTCTTATTATTATTATTATTATTATTATTATTATTATTATTATTATTATTATTATTATTATTATTATTTGCTTTTTGTGCATAAATTATATTCCAGGTAGTTTTATTATGTTTAACCAATAATCACTGTCCCGGACCAAATTCCTTACCGGACCCGGAATATACCTTTTGCATAACTAGTTTAAGCCCTTGTACGCAGAACCTATCTACATAAGACTAATTTTCTTTGAAATTTCACTTATTTTCTTTAAGATTTCCTGACAAAAATAATTATTTATTATTCGTGACTAAAAAAACATAATTATTTTATTAACATCTACAGTACTGGCACAATTATTATGGATTTTTGATAAAGACAAAACTTTTGTGCAAAAATGTCTTGCAAACAATTTTATTAATTAATATTTTATTTACTTTACCACACCAGTACCAAACAAATATTTATTAGTTATTTTAGGTTGGTTTTACAGTCTTATACGGGAGTGTCTGGCAATACAGAGAGAAAATGTCTGACAACCCTGACACAATCACTGCATTGTCTGGACAGAGCTCAGTAATAGTCTGGCATTTGCGTGGAGAAATGTGTGTTTATTGCATTGTCCGCCTGCCATTTGCATGTTATCACTTTAGTTTTGTGTGCTTGTGCATTCAAGTTTAATACCAACTTTTTTTCCCAGATTTTCTAATGTGTTTATGCAATTGAGCAGACATGGGCAAAGTTCGTGATTTGAGTTCTCTCAAAGTTGGACAGATTAGTGTTTTATTGAAAGAAACCACCTTAAAACAGAAAGAAATAGGGAAGAAACTTAAAGTTTCAACTCAAACCGTCAGTAATATCAAGAAGAAATCGGAATATGGCCACAGTTTGGCATCAAATAGGTTTGGAAAATGTGGTAGACCTAAGAAAACAACACCAAGAGTGGACAGAAAAATAATTAAAATGGCAATTAACAACAGAAGAGCATCTTGCAGAATGATTTCCAACTAACTTGAAGCAGAGGGCACTACCATTGCTCGCAGAACAGTAAATAAGAGACTATTGGAAGGTGGACTAAAAGCATATCGTCCCAGAAAAAAAGCCTCGCCTTACTGATAAGATGAAACAGGCTCGCAAGGCCTGGGCAGAGGCTCACGTTGACTGGACATCTGAGCAAGGGGAGAAGGAAAGAGTTTAAAATATTCATGTAAAAACGTTAATAACACGAATAATTAAAATTATGCAAAATATTAAACTTAACTTCCAATTTTAAGCCTTGCAGACTTTCACGTCATTAAGCTTACTCGTTATTCAATTGCTCCCATCACTTTCATCAGCTGTTCAACGCCTTATTTTGTGGCCTGTATTGTTGCAGATTGTGTTCTGTGACGAGTCTATCGTTGCAGTGCTTAACGACCGTGTGCAGACTGTAAGAAGGCAATCAGGTGAGCAATTTACACCGGAATGGTTAAAGAAGATTGTAAAATTCCCTCAGAAGGTCATGGTCTGGGGAGCCATTTCTGTGCATAGAACAATTCGTTTGGAGATTGTTGATGGCACCATGGACCAGTATAAGTACAAAGAAGTACTACAAAGACGTTTGCTACCTCAAACAAGTGACTGGTTTGACGATAGACCTTGGATTTTTCAACAGGACTCTGCTCCGTGTCATACGGCAAGGTCAGTGAAGACCTGGTTTGAAGAAAATGGTATAGAAGTGCTCTCATGGTCTGGAAATTCCCCGGATATGAATCCGATTGAGAGTTTATGGTCTGTATTGAAAGATGAAATAAGTTCCCGCAACGACCAAAGCAGAGCTCATACAACGTCTTATCAAAGTATGTATTCATTCAGGTAGAATCAGGGAATTGTGCAGGAAGTTGATCACTGGAACACCCAGACGTGTTAAAGCACTTGTCAATGCAAAGGGTGAACAAACTAAATATTAAAATAGTTGTTTACTATTGACGTACTCACTATTTGTGAATAAAATTGATTTGCATTATTATTTGTTTGCTTAAATGTCGTTTTTGTAGAAAAATTATGTTTTTTCCAAAAAATCCATAATAATTGTGCCAGTACTGTATGTCTTATTTCCTGTTCTAGGGGCCGTCCACATATTACGTAACGCTATTTTTGACCAATTTTACCCCACCCTCCTGCTTGTCACACTTGGTAACGCAAGGCCGAACCCCACCCCTTTGTTACGTAACACTTTTTGATCTTTATTTTTTCATTATTTTGATCATTTTAGGGGTTATTACAATAAAAAACTATTTTTAATGGTAGAACTTTTTATTAGAAAATGCTTATATTATTGTGAATATATTTATAGCGTTTTTCGCCAACAAATCAAAGTATTAGAAAATGGTAGACTCGTAATAATCTTTTATCCCCATAAGGTTGTTTAATTAACCTAGGAGGTCGCACCCATCATTTTAGGTCACTGGTGATTGGCAAGAAGAAAGTACTGCGGAAGATGCAGTTAAAACAGGATTTAAAGAAATAACATCGACCTCTACTTCCGAGATACAGGGTGCTTCGTGCATTTGAAGTTCGCCAGTGTTAACGATGCAGAGTTCTGTTCCTCGTCGACCACAGATTCGAAGTGGCTGCACACGTGAAGGAGCAGGGACATCTCGTTTGTAAACAAGCTTTCGAGCATCTTCTTTGCACTTCGGACTTCAGTTTACCACTATACAAATTCTTTTTTAAAAAAAATTAGTGCGAGAATGCGAATAAACTCGATTTCTTCAGAAATATTCAAATCCAAAAATAATAATAATAAAGTAGTACGACAATAATATCCGACGAATTAGGTTTTTAATATCTTTAGGTCTGCAAATCGTGCATTGTTCCGTCAAAAAATGTTTCAAGAAAAAAAAAGTTTCTTCTGTTTCACATGCGAAACTTCTTCGAAGGAAAGAGGGGTAATGATTCGAATCAGAAGTTTTAAATAATATTCTCAGAAATAGCGATACAAGTGGGAACGCGAAGGAATTTTAAAGCGGTGGTTACGATCACTAACAACTAACTCCAGAAAATCGTGTGACGTAAATGCAATGCTGCGATAGCCACAAAACCGAGTTTTATTGTATTGTGATACACACAGAGTTCTTCACCAGTCATGCTGGTGTCTAGTGCGTCTTCGAATAACTTCTGTATGATTCAATTTATATAGGCTATAGTTCGAAACTTTCCGAAATAATGTAATTATTTATTTATCTATCTATATATACAGGGTGAACGGTAACTACGTGGACGAACTTGGACGGGTGATATTATATCTTTAAAAAAGCAAAGATGTCCTAGTGAACATGGGGGAAATTCCGTTCCGTTTAGGAATGACAGAGTGTTGAAAGCATGGGAACATGTACTTCAGTGGCCAACACCTTAAAAACAATACATCGTGGAGAGTGCGGTTAAAAACGTCACTTAGAAAGTCATACCTACTCTATTGAAAAATCCATATTTAAAAACGCAGCTACGTGTGCGCAAGGGATTAACAACATGTGACACTTCTTTCCTTTACAGCATATCCGGGAATCCCTCCGTTCCTTTGAGGAATTCCGTGCGCACGCATAGCTGTGTTTCCAAACATGCATTTTTCAACAGAGTAGGTATGACTTTCTAAGTGACATTTTTAACCGCACTCTCTATGATGTATTGCTTTCGACACTCTGTCAGTCCTAAACGGGACGGAATTTCCCATGTTCACTACGACTTTTTTTTGTTTCTTGTTAGATGAACTATCACCCGCCCAAATTTGTCCACGTAGTTACCATTCACTCTGTAATATATATAAAATGAAATTACTACATTTGTAACAACTCTTGAGCCACCCGACTGATTTCGATTAACTTTTCAACGTAGATGAGTTTCGGGCCTGGAATGTTTTTTTATAGCTTTACTTTGAATGTGCACTTTGAAGAGAAGGGGGAGATATACAAAAATGATCGAAAATGACCAATATTAATGTTGAATCATAGTTTTCGGAGTGGCTGATACGAACAGTGCCACTTTTGATGCCGTTTAAATCTAAATTCAGTCCCCATTATTACTCCTAAGGGGGATGATGGTGACATGTAAAAATAATTGAAAATTACCGATTAATTGAAATCCATACTGAAAAACGTTTTTCACCAAATTTTTCATCTGATATAAATATGTTTTTTTTTTTTAAATACTAGTTACAGCATATAAAAAATGTAATGCAGGCCTACTTACAAATCAGTTTAGTACCATTGTTATATGGTAGTATTTACAGTAAATTGTTGAAACATTTGTTTTCAAAGTGTCAAATATATATCGCAGTAAACTGTGTGATCTGCTGTAATAATAATAATAATAATAATAATAATAATAATAATAATAATAATAATAATAATAATAATAATAATAATAATAATAATAATAATAATAATAATAAACCATACTGTTTTCCGACTGGTATAAGGAGGAAATACCATACAATTTTTCGATTGGTATAGTAAAATAGTACTTTCCCATACTGTTTTAACGTAAATTATCAATTATATCCAAACTTTGTTATTTTCAAGTGACTGAAGCGAGGTAATATTACAATGATGTTTTAAAAGCTGGTCATTTGGGGGGGCCAGGAAGTCATTTGGGGGGCCGGGCCCCGATGGGCCCCCCATGGCTACACCCCTGTAAGACACATATATATTTAACGTAAGAGAGAAGAAAATGAGGTGGACAAGAAACAAGGGATGGAATTACAATTATTATAATAAGATGGCCATATCTCAGAACCGTTTAACGTTAGAGATACGAAATTTGTTAATTGAACTTGTTATTTATAATAAACACGTATTTAAGCGATTTTTTTAAATATTTGTTCGCAAATGGAAGAAAAGAGATGAGGTAGAAGTAGTTGCAATTATTATATCGTAATAACGTATCTATATTTTCAAATCCCCTCTACAGACATGAAATTTGGTATTTGGACTTTTCATCTAGAATAATTAAAGACGTGTTTCAACGTTTTTAAATGTTTGACGCATTGTCATCGTCGCATTTACCTAAGAACAAATGTGAGAGTGTAAGTAGACACGGTAATATGTGGCGCATGGTGTCACTAAAATTATTTCAAAAAGAAAGGAAAGCCAAAAGTTAGCATGTAACACAGGATTGCTTTTCCGCTTAGGCACGTGCCTAAGGCGCAAAAAATTTGGGGACGAAAAAATTGGAGGCCGAAAATGAGAAAAAAAAATTAAAAATACGCTGGTGCAGAAAAACGTAATTTTCGTTCCGATTGAGCTACCTGGCTACAAACAAACTAGATCTCGGCAGCTAATATAAATGTGATACGTATAGTTTTACTTTTGTTAATTGAAAATAGAGATTTACATTACTTGATAAATAAGAATACTTAAGGACAGTTGCCTGAAGATAACTGGAGAGTGAAAACAAACTATTTACTGTTCTAATATTAGGAAAAATACGTGTTTTCTGCTATTCCGAGTCTGTGGACATGATTCCTTGTGCACTTTTTAATTATAATAATTTACAAGAAACCTATAAATGCAACCTCCGTCTATTTAAAACTACTAGCTTGTCACTCAATATGATAAACTGAACATCAACATGACGAAAGAATAAAAAAGAAAACAACAAAAAACAAAGAAAGGGTTAAAGAGTAAAAGAGTTAGGGGAAAATCCCTCCCGAACCAAAACTGAAGAACGTGGGTGTTCTGGAAATAGGGGGCGTAACAATTTGAAGTGTAGGGGCCGCAGTGGCTCAGTGGTAGAGCGTTCACCTCTGGTGCTTGGGGTCCCGGGTTCGATCCCAGCCCCCGCCAAGTGAGCTTTGTGGTGGACAAACACCGTGTGCGTGGGTTTTCTCGGGGTTTTCCCGTTTCCTCCCACTTTCTTCATTCCACCATTTCATTCATTACTCATCATCACCGTCTCCTTTAGCCTTCCCGGCATAACCGTGGGACGTAAAATTCAAAGATTTCATTTCATTTTTATTTGAAGTGCCTGGGGCGCCGGGAAGGTTAAAAACGGCCCTGAATATTAAAATTGCTTAGTTTCAAAGGATGACCTCGTACAGACTGTACAGATAGGTATAATTAGAATGGTATGGTTATTTTCCTGTTACTTATCGTCTTCCTTCAACCACACAAATTAAGCCGGCGGAACGGTCCAATATTCTCTTCGGTCACAATGATATATTTGGAACAATGTCCACAACTGATCACATCACTCGATAATTCAATTGCACACTATTTCAAATTACATTCGATCTGTCTGGAAATTTGTTAAATAATTCCGTAAATGTAGTTTCCAGTTTATTTATCTCAGTAGAGGCAATAACGAATCCGACGAAAATAGAGACCGTAGAAAACGTCGATCTATGTGTTACGTGAATTAAGCTTTGCATGCTGCCAGAAATTCTTTTTCCAGTTTTCGGAAGGAGGAGGATCAAGTCCTCTATCCAACGCTGGGACTGTGAATCAGGGGTACATTAATGCAGAATTCCAGAGAAATTTCTTAAAAAAAAAAAAAAAAAAAAATAAAGTTCGCTGGGAGATTATGTTTGATGAGAATTTTGTTGACTTGTTGAGTGATGTTGAGAAAATGACGTGGCGCTATCCTTTTAGGCGAAGTGTGTGTGCAAGAACTTTTTAGGCAACCATAAGGCAGAGAATTATGACGATATTGTACATGAACTAGTGAGATCATGTCACCGTATGGGATGTAACATGTCACTTAAACTGCATTTCCTGAATGCCTATTTGGACTTCTTCCCGGTTAACCTTGGTGCCATTAGTGACGAACATGGTGAACGCTTTCACCAGGATATTTCTCAAATGGAAAAGCGTTATCAAGAGAAATGGAGTGCAACAATGTTGTCTGACTATTGCTGGACCTTACGACGGGACTTTCCTGAGGCAAAGCTTCGCAGGGAATCGGATAGAAAACATTTTTAGGTAAGATTCTTAATTTTTACTTACTTCTATGCTGCTTATTCCTTTGATTCATTTGTGTACTAATCGATTTTTAAAAACTTTATGTAAGAAACTATTGTTGCTAAACCATCTCTTTATGGCAAATATATATAATACGTAAGCTGCCATATGCATGCACAAAAACCACTTTCACATGAAAACTGAGGCCGATGGAGAATTTCTGCAATTTGATCTGGATTCAGGGCCAAATTATCTTCCAGAAACAGTTTGTTTTGTTCTTGTGACAGAAACTTTATTTATTTCTTTATTTATTGTATACCAGTGTAATTAGAAATTAATCAAGATTTGATTTCAAAATAAACTACTGTAAAGTATACTCGATACCTCTGAAAAGTATATTATAACGGTCATGATGTTTCATTTCGATCCGTTCCTGTTCCTGGCCTACATAGTCTTGGATTGTCAATACATAGGATCATACAGGGGTGCACCCACAGGGGGTTCCACCAGGTCCGCCCTCCCCCAAAACTTCCTAACTCAACATACATTTGCACACTTTCTCAACAAAACTATACCGTACGTGTTTAACAGGAAAATGATTGATGTAACATAAAAATTTGATCTTACACTTCAATCTAGAAATTCTTTCTCTTATAAAAACTACCTCGTTCTATCGCTTTTTCCTGAAAGTATAGGTGGAACTATTTTACAATTACTTATCGTCTTTTCCAAGGGCGGATCCAGGACCGACTTCTGGGAGAGGGGCGGTGGGTTGTCATACTGCTACTTTTAAGGGCTCCAAACTTTGGTATGGGTTTTATTTAAATATATAAAATAAGAAAGTTTCCTCTTCTGGGGGGGGCAATCGCCCCGATCGCTTTCCCCCCCTGGATCTGCCCCTGGTCTTTTCGGATGCAGAATAATATCTGTTCAATATTCCTTAGACGTAGTGGCTTGTAGTGTAAGATCCCCTTCCCCTAAGCTTGGACATCTTCCAACAAATTTCTGTGTGCGCGCTTGGGACCATGATAACGACTTATTCTTGGTAATGAATGATAGTCCAGGCTAGCTAGGAGCTGAACCCGGACATAATTGTTGAATTCCTGAAACTTCGCCCACAGAGTCCTTGTTGTGAATGTAATAACATATTAAAAGTCCCCGCCCCTCCCATGCCTGCGTCATCCAATATGGCGGCTAATCCAATATGGCCGCCAAGGAGTATGATAGGTACATAGGGTTTGAAATATAGACACCCTGCTCCTAAACTACATAACATATTAACATCCGGTAAACACCATATTAAAGAGCATACATGTAGCTATTATAAACTACATTTTCATATTCATATGATAATTATTTTCTATGTAAGAAAACTTTAAAGCTAAAATTACCTGATATATTTTGCTATTCAACACAGTTTGTGCTTTCATACAGACACAACTAAAGTGATTTATGACTTTTCTTTAATATTGTTGAGTAGAACACTTAGTTTGCAAAGATTATAATTTTGTTTCATGCTGATAGGCCCATTAGTAGCTGAATTGAACGTTTTTCATAACATGTTACAAATAAGCAATTCACATTCAAAAAACGTTAGCGGTCGTCGACGACTGGTCGGTCGTCGGTGTGCCCAGTCTAGCTAACAGTTTACTTTACACACAACAGTTGAAGACACGAATTCTTGCACACCGAGTCTTTACTATAAATTTAATAACGTAATAAAAAGTCCTCATCTCTGCGATGTTTACTTTATATAATATGGCAGCCAGTAAAACTGTGTTATCCGATCTTTTTTATCATTTTCCCAAACTACAATATTGTAACTGGGTTCATTTCTATCTAAGCTCAAGAAATTGTGTAGTTTTGTGTGTGTGTGTGTGTTTTGCACATTTTGCATTTTATATTATGTACTGCATATTTTGATTGTATATTTCATATAATATATTTTTATTATTGTACATATATATTTAGTAGCAGGGTACATTTATTTTAATTTTATCTTTTGCAGGTATTAATGGACATCAGGTTTACATGAAAACTATTTGCAAGTAGGAAGTTAGATTGAGGATGTCAGCATATACAGGAAGTACATGTATTTTGTGTGGGAGAGCCCTTACAGAGTCGCTTACTGTTGTAGTAAAGAGAAGTCTGTCAACTCTAATTGCATCAAGTGAGCAGAGGAGTGATGGCTTGCGTGAAGAATTATCCAAATATACATCTATAGTAGTGCACAGTGAGTGTCGAAAACGATATACTCGGCAAACATCAATCAAATCTGACTTGAGAAATAGTGATTGTGATAATCCAGACACTGTTTTTCCTTGACTGTCCACTCGTTCCACATCCTCTCAGTTTGACTTCAAAATTAATTGTCTCTTCTGTGGTGAAGAAGCAGATATAGAGAAAGAAAGCAAGAAAGCTAAGCAAGAGAGAAAGTGCATCAGTAAAGTAACCCTCTTGAACCATGGATGGTCATGGAACATTTCACAACCTTGGCGGTGTGCAATGTGTGACGCCAGCTGGTGTTGTCAAGTTTGCTAGTATTGTTGAGCGCCCAAGAAAGGTAACACCTGGAACCAGCATTGGTCAATTTGGTGCTATTCCCATCTTGAAATACAAAAGTGTCTCGCATAAACCAGTCATCAAAATTGAAGACATATATCTACTTTGGAGATACTTGAACCGCCTACTGTATCTATTGGAATGGCTCTTGACTTCTTGTGGATTTGGAGTTTTTCAACAGGACCACAAAAGCTTTCTGGATGGAGTGGATACATGCAGGGTACAGAACAAAGCAACAAGGAATATTCTCCTTCCAGTATTTTCATCTTGCCATTTATTAACCTGTCTCCTTCCAATCCCAGTTCATTCTTTAGTGCATTGAGCTTTGCATCTCATATATGTGAAAAGCAGGACGCAAGTGTTTTGTAACATTCCACCAACCGTTATATATTAAATCTCGGGAAATTGTTGAAGTTTCTAAGAAAAATGATGAATTACATAATATTGTAATTCGCTTAGGAGGATTTCATCTTTTCATGTCATATTTGGGAGCAGTAGGATACATAATGTCTGGCAGTGGAATTGAGGAATTGTGGAGCGTAGTGTATGCACAATCATCTATTATCAAAATGTTGTCAGGTCAGTCGTATGCCAGAGCTCTTCGTGCACATATGTTAACTCAAACAGCAATTGTGAAAGTAGCAGATCACCATTTCGAGATTGATGAAGGTTTGACATCTGCACTACAAAATCTTGGTGTGGAAGTATTCCAAGGAAAACAACTAGCATCTTCAGCCGTATCATCAGACATATTGAAGCAGGTAATGTCACAATTAGAGGACAAGTTGCACTTACTGGCTGCCAATAGTCGTACTAGCAAGCTCTGGCTTCAGTACATACATCAGGTGGACCTCATGCGCTTGTATGTCAGGGCAGAACGAACTGGAGACTGGGATTTGCATATGTATTGTGTACAGAAAATGTTACCACATTTCCATGCTGCAGGCCACATACACTATGCAAAATGTGCCCAGCTGTATTTGCAAGAAATGCTTCAACTCAGAGAAAATCTACCTCCAGAGGAATTCCCAGGCTACTCAAATGGTTACTTTACAGTGCGCCGATCACAGAAGCCATGGGCAAGTGTGTGGACTGACATAATTATAGAGCAAGTTCTGATGAAATCCATGAAGACTTCAGGAGGTCTGACGCCCGGCCGTGGTTTTAAAGATAGCACACTTGCTAAATGGACTTTGTCAGCACCAACGTGTTCTCAAGTTTCTGCTGCCCTTGAAGATTTCAGTAGTTTGCCCAACATTACATCAGATCAACATGTAGAATTAAGAGATTCTCGCATAGGACATGACGAAAAGGCTCTTATGTTTCAGAATTGGCTATTGGAACATTATCCTTTTCAGACCACAGGAAATAAATTTTATCTATTTCTACTGGAGTTGTAGGAGGGGTTGAAATTAACTGTGATTCTGCTATTGAATGTGATACAAAGGCTATGTTAGCTATGACAGGGAAAAATATTTTTACCGTCCAGCTGCAAAGACGAGATAAAGTGAGACCATTATCATCAGTTACAAACCAGGTTGTCAATATCCGAGAAGAATCTCCAATTAATCACTTGCAGCTCTTCCACCGAATGTTGTGTGTTGTAAAGAGTGAAGAGGAATTACGTCAATGTTTTTCAGATGAGCTTTCACAAACTCCTTCATCTCTGTTTGTTAATGGCTGCATGAGGAAAGCCAACAAGGCTAGCATCATACCAGTTCTCGAAAACAAGGTACCTTATGAGACTTCAGTGCCTTGATCTGCTTATGTCTGTGATGGTGGTTATTTACTTCATAAAGTTGTCTGGCCATCAGGATGTTGTTACATTGATTTGTACAATCTTTATGTTCAGTATTTGCAAAATAAATATGGAGACAATACAATAGTAATTTTTGATGGTTATTTAGACAGCCTGACAACAAAAGGGGAAGAGCGAAGAAGACGATAGCTGGGTAAGAAGTCTGCTGATATCGTGTTTCATAGTAATCTGATGGTAACCACAAACCAATCGCAGTTCCTTGCCAATGAACACAATAAAACAAGATTCATTTCCGGTCTCACAGATATCCTAGTATCAAGTGGCATTCATCTGAAACAAGCAGATTCAGATGCTGATCGTCTAATTATTGACACTGCTATAGGTCTGTCTACAACAAATGACTGTGTAGGAGTAGTTGGAGAAGATACAGACTTGTTAATGTTGTTACTTTCCAAGGCACCAGCAAACTCAAATATAATGTTTGTAAAACCAGGCAGTACTGTGCGGTCTGAGAAAGTATACAACATAAACAAAATTCAGAATCAATTGTGTGATGTGCAGAACAGTCTCTTATTCCTGCATGCTGCTTCAGGCTGTGACACCACATCAGCACCATTCGGAAAAGGAAAAAAGTCCTTCCTTTTGTTGTTAGAGAGAAGGGAATTTCTTCGCCAACTTGTTTCAGTATTCTCACAGCCAGATAAAACACAAGAGGAAGTAGCAGCTGCAGGGGAGAAATTTCTATTGCATCTATATGCTGGTTCTTCTGACGGAACCCTGAACTCTCATCGTTAGTTGATGTACTTGAAATGTGTACCAAATCAACGTTTGACATCACAATTTAACCTTTCCACACTTCCTCCAACATCAGATGCAAGTAGATTACACTTCATGCGTGTGTATCACCAGGTGCAGTCCTGGTTAGGATACAATCTGAATCCAAATGAATGGGGATGGAAGACTTTGAATAGACAGCTTCTTCCTATTTCGTGTCTTCAACCTCCAGCACCAGACTTCCTCCTGAAATTAATTTCATGTGCATGCAAAACTGCTGAATGTACCCGCTGCAAATGTAGGAGTGTTGGTCTTCGATGCACAAGTATTTGTACCTACTGCCATGGCCTGCAATGTGGAAATTCATATATTACAGATTCTGATACAGACAATTCAGATGATGAGCTTAATGATGAAACAAATGTGCGTTCTCAGAAAGAACCAAACGTTAAACGATTTAAGCCGACTAATCATTAGTGTTCAGAAATCACAGACAGTATTTGTTATTGTTAATAGCATAGTGATCATCGCAGAGAAGGACTTTTTATTACGTTATTAAATTTATAGTAAAGACTCGGTGTGCAAGATTTCGTGACTTCAACAGTTATGTGCAAAGTAAACTGTTAGCTAGACTGGGCATATCGACGACCGCTAACGTTTTTTGAATGTGAATTGCTTATTTGTAACATGTTATGAAAAACGTTCTAATTCAGCTACTAATGAGCCTATCAGCATGAAACAAAATTATAATCTTTGCAAACTAAGTGCTCTACTCAACAATATTAAAGAAAAGTCATAAATCACTTTAGTTGTGTCTGTATGAAAGCACAAACTGTGTTGAATAGCAAAATATATCAGGTAATTTTAGCTTTAAAGTTTTCTTACATAGAAAATAATTATCATATGAATATGAAAATGTAGTTTATAATAGCTACATGTATGCTCTTTAATATGGTGTTTACCGGATGTTAATATGTTATGTAGTTTAGGAGCAGGGTGTCTATATTTCAAACCCTATGTACCTAACATACTCCTTGGCGGCCATATTGGATTAGCCGCCATATTGGATGACGCAGGCATGGGAGGGGCGGGGACTTTTAATATGTTATTACATTCACAACAAGGACTCTGTGGGCGAAGTTTCAGGAATTCAACAATTATGTCCGGGTTTGACCTAAAATTATGCCAGCTAGACTGGACTATGAAAAAAATACATGAATAGAAAAAAAAACATGTTCATGACGTGCTTTATTCTACTTATTATTCATGTTCATTTTGCTTTTTAGTTTTAAAAACATAAGTAAAAATAAAGACGACAGTATTTGAAGAAAGTTATGTGAAGTCCTATAGATGGCAGAGCAATCACCACTGACTTACGAAGTATTGTTCTGAAGTTCTCACTAGTGGATAACAGATGGCATTGACGTCAATAATATGTGTAAGTCGCGGAAATCACACGGTAAGTCCAAATAAATGAAAGAACGGAAGCTAGTACAATTGTGGTGCACAGCTTTATAAGGGTCACAAAGAAGTCAATCAATTTCGTGGGTAAATCAACTACGACAGTTTTCGTTTCCAAAACCGAATAATGACCAGATACAGATACAATCTTAACGTTCGCTACAGTTGATATTCAGGCTAGCACTAGGCAACACTTTTGAATGAATTATGGTGTGCCCTCTTCATATCAATATTTAGATACAGTTGTTATCTCTTACCAGTAGGGTATGAAAAGAAGGTTTTACGGTTTTAACTAGGATTACCATATGACAGACATTTAAAAAGGACATTTTTAGATTTCATAACACATATGAACCACTTGAATGCCAAGTGGTATAGCACCAAAATGGAAAGTTTTCAGGAGAGACCTTTAAAATCAAGTATCATGAAGAATCCAAATTTTTAAAATGGTTTCAACCTAAAACATAATTATGAAGTGTATTTTCTAATGCTGGTAATGAGTCTGTGGTAGAGGTCTGCACGGACTCGGACCAACAAAGCATAGATCACTTCGGAAAAAAATGAAATCAAAACTTTGAGTTTTACGTCCCACGTGTATGACGGTTAGGCTAAAGGAGACGATGATGATGAGAAATGAATGAAATGGTGGAGTGAAGAAAGTGGGAGGAAACGGCAAATGCTGGGATAGTACCTAATATACAGATCCCATGTCGATTTATTCCTTTCCCATTCCTTTTTTTTTCCCCTCTTTGGATAATGTGCTTGCCGAAGGACGTTACCCCTTATAGGTGACGAGCTTAAGGTCATAAATGCCAGTAATGCCATAAATATATAAATAAAATAAATAAAAATTAAAAATGCATGCTATTCGAACAGCATGTTTGTACGTTTACAAATAAATAGCTGCGGTGGCTCAATGGTGTGAAAGGTCCCTGGTTTGATTGGAGGTCGTGTGGGTTTGTAGTAGATAAGATTGTGTCTGTGAACTTTCTTAACTTTATTTGTCATACCACTTTAAAAAAAAAAATCATTCATTTTAATTAATCCTTCATCTCTTTTAGCCTATAGAACATAGCTGTGGGGTGTAAAACCGAGAAAATCTCATGTCAATTTTTCCATAAATATGCATATAATGTTTCCTTTCTCTGGCAGATTGCAGAAACAATTATAAGATTTCTATAGTTGTAAAAATAATCCTAGTGTTTTGATCCAAAGATGTGTCGTGTAATATATAAGGTCTTCCACTCTGCCTATTACTTACCTTACGACAACTGCTCGAGTATATCTATACTAGTTAAGCAGCTCTTTTGGGGGAATCCAATCGTCTAAACCAGCGTTTCCCAAAGTGTGTTCCGCGGAACCCAGAAGTTCCGCAAAGCGTTCCTACGGGTTCCATATAAACCGACTTCGAGGAAAAAAATAAAAAAAATCGCAAGTATCTATCTCATCTAAAAGATGGTTTGAATATTGGGTCCTTCTGAATTTGTTGTTGTTGGAAGTTTAAACAGGAATAATTAAAAATAACTCCTTTTCGGCACTTCTTCCGAGCCATAACGAAATTCGAAAAAACAAAAAAAAAAATCTTCTGGGAGGACTTCCCCCTTTTTCGAGTGGAAAATTTAAACGTTTTGGACTTTTTTCGATGTACAGTATATACAAACTAATATCAAGGAAGCGAATATAAAAACAGAAGTCTCTATCTCATTTAGAAGTAGGTTAGAATTTAGATGAGTCACTTAGTATTATCGTTAAAAGATTGGCATTACTATTATAAATTGTCGAATAATTTAATATTATTTTCATTCGTTCTGCGTGAAATAATATTAATAAATTAATAATTTAATATTATTTCGGACGTGAAAGGGTTCCATGAATGAAAATGTTTTAGAAACGCTGGTCTAAACAGTGTTCTTCAATCAGTCATGTCTTACTTTCTTTCCTTCTTCACTCTGTAGACAATGGAAAACCAATTTTTTCCTCTGAAGAGTGACTCACACCCGTATTTATTTATGTAGGTGGTGGATGGATACAAATTTAAGCGCTCGAAGTCAATCCTAGACAGAAAAAAAAAGTTTCGTTGAGCATGTTAAGTTTATGCACGGGTGTCTTTTTTTTTTTTTTTTTTTTTTTTTTTATTGATTTGAGCACTAGTAGTCGGCACTTTAAGTGGTTTTGCAGTAAACTGAAAACGACATGTAAACTGTCTTCCCCACTTTGTGGAAGAAATAAAGAAAAAAACGCAGAAGCGAGCACGGGCTCCTCAAAAAACAAGCAACGACGAACAACTCCTGTCACCTGCTCATCACACAGAGTCGGTAAAGTTCCCACGCCTTTGAGATTTTGGCCTGCTGTTAAGTTCGTCCTTTTGTGTGTGTGTGTGTGTGTGTAAAAAGACTAAAAAAAAAGCTTGTGGCGCCGCAAACAGTCAAACAAGGAGTAAAAGTTAACCACGAAAGGTTTTGTTAGCAACGCTTTTGGTTGGAGCTTTCTTTGCCAAAAGATCACGGAGATGGCACAAAGGGCGCGTAGGTATTGTCTCTACACCTTGCCACCCACCGCTAAAATATAAGACCACCAAATGCAAGAGCACCTTGGCTTCACCGGGCGAAGGTAATAGAATTCTTGTCCACTTCTCATCCTGGCGATCTTCCTCAAAGGTAAAATGCCACCCAGTCCTTTTTTTTTCTTCTTTTCTTTTTCCAGCTGAGAGACAATCTTTTTTCCTAAGTCAAAATCACTTAAATGAATACTTAGGATAAATTTAGGACTTGGCAAGTTTACCTTAAACGTGACCTTTTATCGCCCATTGTGTGTTGGCATCTCCTCCTTTGAAAAGTGCTAACGTCCCGCTGCTAGTCTTTTACAACCACAATTAGGGAAAAGGGAGTTTAAACAAACTTTTGTTCTATTCAACAGAGCTTTTTATTTTCTGCGTTTTTAACATGAAAAGAACACAGGAATGGGCTAGAAGTCGGCACTGTTTACTTTTAGTAGCCTCTCCTTGCTAATTCCAAATGCATATCGTCTATTTCAATAGGTGTCCATGTCAAAGTGTCCAAACTCGGAAGTTCAGTCAGGACATAAAATGCTGTGACCTCAATCTCATTTTGTGAATGCGAGTTACATCGATGCAGACGATATTACATGAGAAATACAGATAAGTGTGAGTATAGTTCCGAGAAAATAACCTGTGTTGCTATATAATTTGCTTCTTAGTCCATTTCAAATTCAAGTGAAACTTATAAACGCTCTATCTCATTATATTGAAAGATTCCTCAATCGTTCCTCCAGTACCCTGTGACGAAGAGAGATTTAGTTATCGCTAATTAAATATCACTGTGGAAATGACTATATCTCAATTGACGTTCATTCAATGTCACTGTTGAAGAATATCTCAAGTACTACTTACTCAATCTCATTGTTGTGTTGGGGGATCCTCAATAGCTGGAAAGGGGTTCCTGTTCACCCAATCTGTTTGTGGTCAGTGAATGACTCAACTGCTACTTATTTAATCTCGTTGTCCTGAAAGACTATTATTATTATTATTATTATTATTATTATTATTATTATTATTATTATTATTATTATTATTATTATTATTATTATTATTATTATTATTATTATTATTATTTAGTACGGTATGTCCTAAAAGGGTACTACTTGTCTCTTATTTATCTCATTGTAATAAAAGATGTTTCAATTTCCATTCCCTCAATATTACCGTAGAGGATGATCTCTTAGGGACACTGTAAAAGGTTAAAGCATTGGACTCACGTCTACGTGGTCCTGGGTCCAATTTCCGGCCAGTGCTTCCCAATTTTTGGGTCCAGCGTTGTGAAATAAACTGGGAGCCATGTGAATGGAAGACGTAACGACCACTAGGTCTAGAAAGCTTCTGATACGCCGGTTTGTCACAGGGCGACTGAGCGCGCTGACTTGCTCGTCGCTAGGATGGAAGGTTCAGCCGGTCGCTAACAGATGGCGTTGGAGCGGCTCAGGCTCTCAAGATGAGATGTTACTCCAAGTGGTTTTGGGATGATATCTTAAATACTGCTTACGGAATTTTAATGTTAAAATCACATTTGTTTTAGTACTAAAAAAAAAAGCTAATATCATAAATATTCGGTCATTATTAGCAGGTCACTTATGCAAATTATGAAGCTCCCTTACACTATGGTTTTTAGCTAATCTCTCATCTTGGTGTAGGAATAATCCGCTGTAATACCTTCTAGTAATTGTAGACACCTTCTCTCCTCTCTATGTACTTTTTACCACAAACTTTAGAATGCAATTTTTCCTCTACCGTTACTTAAGCAGTTCCTTTCTCTCTCTCGAAAAACTATTCCTTTTCTCTCTCCAATATATTTTACTTTATTCTCTGGTATTTCTAAAACTTCTTAATTGACTTTACGCTCCCGGGGCTACTTTTCTCCATTTCCGTACATTTTACACCAACATTTTGAATGCTTCTGATCTTTTTCACTGTTCTTCCATAATGCTTCATACATGGTAATATTCCTATGAAATGTTTGATTACGTCTGTTTTCTTGTCGTTACTAAAGTACTCACATAAAAAGTATTTTATTCTCCCCTAAAGGTATAGTTTCATCATTACTATCCTCATTTATCTTTCCCGTTTACATTTCACATCTTCACTAATACCATCAATGTATTGAAAACTTTCTTCCTTCCAACTTCTGAAATTATTACAGCTCCTTTCTTTCCAATTCTCATTGTTTTCGAATTTTAGTATTCTTCACAGTTTTTCTTCAAATTTTCTATGTAAAAAATTTGATTCGATTCCATAATCGAAATCATATCATTTGTGAACCATTTAATTCACTTTACTCTTCTACCTCCTATCAAATTAATATACCATCTAGTTGAATATGTCTTCATTACTTCCTCTAAAGTAATATTGATTAAGTTTGGTGACAGATAACACACTTTTCGACTATAACCAACTTTTTCTTAGCAATCTTTTTAAATTACACCTAGCTTTTTTCTTTTTAAATATTTCATAGTTCACTCGATCAAAAGCTTTCTCTAAATCAAGAAATACTACAAATTCATCCTTCTGTTTCTATAAAAACTTCCGTTGATTACTCCAAGTTTACCAATAGATTCTTTACTCAGAGGTGGATCTAGAAAGTAAAAACTATGTAAATCGGTGAACACACAAACAATATTAACACTATGATCTGTTGAGAAGTTTCATGGCCTAACTCCAAAGACTGTATTCAGATTCTCATAGAACTTACTGAAGCCTTCCAAAAAAAGTATAGAATAGACTAAAGCAAAGTACGTACTTAGTTTTTTAATGCTCGTATCTTCGTTAGAAGCTCGTAATTTACATTTGATAATCTTCAAACATTCTCCTTACAGTTTGAGTATGCTTCATATTAATGATGTTAAGATTTTGCAATAAATGATAATTTAATCAACGGCTAAAAACACGTTTTTAACCCCCCCCGGTGGGGTAAAAGTATGCATACAAAAAGTGCAAGTGTTCGCATGGAACACCAAAAGTACAAAACAATTAATATCATAAAATATATTATAAAAATGCATTAATATTATATGAAATCCAAATTATTAAAGATTACATGAGTCGTACAGTTCCAAAACTGCTCTTGTCTATTTACAATAAATTCCAGAAAACTTAGAAAAATGTAGGATCTGCCTGTTTTATAAAACTGGGAATATTTCAAGGTATTCATATGAAAAACTGGAACATCCTCTAATATTTCCAGTTCTCCAAAACTCATCGATCCTACAATTTTCTCGGTTTTCTGGGATTTGATATAAATGGACAAGAGATGATTGGGAACTGCACGATTCACATGTAAAATTATACTGATTATAACGTGTGTTTCCTTATAATTATATACATATGAATATAGATATACTTTTTAATCTGTTTTCCTCTGTTAGTTCCTGCAACAATCGATAAGAGCTAAAACTGGATTCAATTATTACCATGAGTAAATCATGTCTTAACTTTTTAATCTGTTTTCCTCTGTTAGTTCCTGCAACAATCAATAAGAGTTGAAACTGGATTCAAATTATTACCATAAGTAAATCATATCATAAGCAATTACACAAACACACAATTCCTAACTTTTGACAAAAAATAAAAAATATTATATCAGTACAATTCTACTTTCAACTTACTTCATGGTTTTCACGTTGTTGGTTTCAGCCGTCTGTGACTATGTCTTATTGCAATCTGCCATCACAAGTCTATCTATTAGCATTCTTATTTGTCCACAATCTTAAAAACCTTGGGGGGAGGTATGGAAAATTGACTTATTAGCCTTCTTCTCCTAGTACATGGTAGTGAAACAGATATTTTCGCGAAATCCGGTGTTGCCAAGAAATTCTAGCTAGCTGGCAATTCTCGACCAGAAGAGTGCGTATTCCTCTCCGTCACTTGAGAAAGGTTTTGGCGAAAAAGAAAAAAAGTAGTGTGGAAACTCCGAATGGTTTGTGTTGTTTTGTTATTTGACAACTTTGCGTGGAATTTTTTTTTTTTTTTTTTTTTTTTTTTTTAGGAACAAAATTCGAACTGGACGGCAGCTCTCGGCGAAAATAGGGGGTGAGCAAAAGCTGATCTTCTCCGTCACATGAATAAGGAATGGAATGTCTCAAATGTTTTGGCGAAGAAAAAAGTAGTCTGGAAACTCCGAGTGCTTGATGTTGCTTTGTTATTTGTCACTTTCAACCTGCTTTCAACAGAATATTTCTTTTTTCATTGAGAAGGAATGATCTATATATGCAGGCAAGTTGGTGAGTGTTTGTTTATTTCCCCCTTCTCTATATAGAAAGAAAGAACCCACATGGGTAAGTCATTAATCACAGTGTAATGGGCGCCAAAGCTATGGCAACGTCGTTGAACATAAGTTAAGTTACAATGTCACTAGTAAGACGATATGACTGTTCGGACAGTTCCAATTACCACCAACTAAGGTTTTTAAGATTCTGCCAGTTCTATATTTGTGAGGACGAACCTTGAATCCCCGCTCTCTTCACCACGATTTATATTTCAGAAATATTAACAAGGATAGGTCTTCCCTGGATGCGAGCTTCATTTCGTTCGCACTTATGGTTTAAAAGTCCTGAGGTTCGGAACTTGCGCGACTTTACGGACACCCTGTAGCGTCGAAGACTCTTGTTAGATCCTTATGAAATTAGTTGGAACTACAACGAAAAACTATTCTTTAAAACAAAAAAGTGAACAAAATCGGTGCGTCTATGTATGTCGAAGTTATGTGTGAACACTCACCCTCCCACCCACAAACGCGCGCACACACACAATATACAGTATATATATATATATATATATATATATATATATATATATATATATATATATTGGCGCATCCAGGATATGATCAAGGGAGGACCTAACCAAAGTTTGCAGCTTTATCCAGTGTAAAGCAGGATTGAAGCCCATTTTATCCAGTGTATACCTGAGCGTCAAGGGCAGCTATAACCCCTATAGTCCCCCTTAGATCCGTGCCCATATATATATATATATATATATATATATATATATATATATATATATATATATATATATATATATATATATATATATATATATATATATATATATATATATATATAAGGGAGAGTAGCCAAGATCGCAACACTTTTTACATAAATGGTTTTAATTCGAAACTTTTGAAGAAATTTAAAATGATTTTGTGATCGTATTGAACTTTTTCCGTTTTCCGATCCTTTCACAGTGATTTCATAACTATCTTTTCATTATCATGATAAATATGACGATATTTTAGAAGTCTTCGATTGCTGCGATTTACGCAACAGGTTTCCCAAATCGCACTATGTGAAACCAAAATCGCACCTCCATTTGAATATATGCAAATTTTACACCAAAGTATGTGGATAAAACAAATTATAATTTCCACTGAATATCACATTATTTTATTCACGTTTTATTAAGATGAGGAATAATACATCTTTACACAGAAACAAAAATCTGCAATGTAAATAACTGAGCACAGAAATAACACCTTAGAAATAAGCTACTTAAGTAGAAATGCAACCTATAATTAAAACAAATTAATATTTCTATATCACATTATTTTACCTGGGTGTTATTCATACGAAGAAGAATATATCATTAAAGGAAAATATACATATTGTTGATTCAATAGCAATAATCCATGAATAGCAGTGTTGCTCATAGTCCTACGAAACGTAAACGTATCTGTATTTATAGGAAATACGGACAGCTACACCTTATGTCCACATTGGAATGTACGTTCATCTCTTGAAATATCTGCACAAGACTCATGTATCCAAACTTTACACAAAACACACTGTACCATATCTTCGTCTAAATTTTGTTGACAAAGAATGCAAAACCAATCTTGTTCAATAGCCACATTTCAAACATTGTGAATATGTAGTTCTGATCATCGTGATTTGGATTATCTACTTTTCGAGTACACTTTTTGGTGTTAAGGTTTCCTGAAACACACACAGACCTAGCTCACCTTTCAGAAAGTTTAGGTCTCTCCACGCGTTTGTATACTCTTGATTGTCTTTGTCGTTCTTCAAGATGTTTTTTGCAAATTGATAAGCCTAAGCTACCTTCACAAACTCTAGAAGTTAAAAATAATAAACAAAAATAGCTACTTGACGAGAAAACGTCTGTTCTCTGTGGTTGTCTGTTGGTAGGCCTACTTCCTCCTGCTATTGGACTGGGCATCGTAATGATTTCATGAACCATTTTTAGTAGCTTTGGTGATTTTCCGTTTTTCCGGTTCCACATGCCATCTCACCACGGTAATGTCGCAAAAACGTTTTCTTGGAATACAATACTTACTCTCTATTTCATTTAATTTCACTTTATTTTCTCTATACTCTTTCTAAGCACGATTCATAGACTCCGGAGACCATTTTCTATATTGGCGTGTACCCATCTTAAGTGAACTGCACCGAGAAAGAAACTAGAAAAAATAATTATACCACGGGAGATAAAACTGCACTGGTGCGATTTTGGACACACGGTAATAGTGCGATCTGGGAAACTGCTATTCATTTATTTTTATTTTTTTTACATTTCTCGCAAATTTAAAAAAGCATAACTTGAGATTGTCACTACAATATTAATGGTATTTTGTTTATTACTATTTATTGAAACATAAGCTAATTCTCTTACGTGAATTCCTATTCTACTGTGAAATACCCCGAAAATTAGCAAGGAATACTTATTGTACTGCAACTGCACACACGCTTAACTTACTGAACGTCGTCACTTTACTGCGCAGTTATGGGAGTATGCTTAAGTTTTTAATTTAACTACTAGATGGCATGTTAGTATTACGATTCTTTTTAAACTAGGGGTGGTGCGATTTAGAACCCGGTGCGATATTGGGAACTCTCCCCTATATATATTTAACGGGATCGAATTGCAAACCTGCTTTTTTGAAGTCGGTTAATAAAAAGGACTCTAGCATATAAATTTTGTCAGATTGCTCAATCTTTTTATCTTTCAGTTTAACGTCAACGCTTATACCGTATAAGCTAAAGGAGACGGTAATGATGTGAATGAGTGAAATGGTGGAATGAAGAAAGTGGGAGGAAACGGGAGAACTAACTCACACCGTAATTGTCCACCACAAAACCCACTTGACGCGAGCTAGAATTGATTGATTTTGAGTTTATCGCCTCTTTCATTTGCAAGGCCTACAGCTTAATGTGTAATACGAACCTCATCAGCTCCCGTCGGGAATCGAACCCGAGTCTTCCACGTCAAAGGCGCGTACGCTAACTGCTTACATACGGGGGTGCTCAAGATGAGATCAAACCAAGAACCCCATGCACCAAATTTTCATGATTCGTGAATATCTACAATTGCCTTCTTTATACATCTATTCATAAGAAAAAGCGTTTTCAATTTTTTTTTTAACTTTTTGTTATAAAATGTTTCCACATTGAAACAGTTCTTCAACTCCATTATACTTTCAGAATTTGAAGCCCAATTTACTACATGTCAACTCCAGAACAGTTTTGGTTGCATAACAGAGTAGGATATACAGTTATCTGTAGTAGAGAGCAATACTAATTAGTGACTTAATAAAATTCATAAATATATAGAACCATATAAAACTAACAATGAAACATTGCATTGTCGCACGAATTACTCGCTGTACGCAATTTCATTACTGTATGAAGTCGGAAAATGAGCTAAATTAAGGTTGCATGATTTGTGGACAATCGTGAACAATTGTAATTTAAAGAAAAGCTTGTAAACATACGCATTTTTCTAAATGTCTGATGTATAATACTATTACTACTACTACTACTACTACTACTACTACTACTAATAATAATAATAATAATAATAATAATAATAATAATAATAATAATAATAATAATAATAATAATAAAACCTGCACTAAGTGAACTTCGTGGTAGACAAACACTGTGTTCGTGGATTTGTCAGGGTTCTTCCGTTTCCTCCCACTTACATCATTCTACCGTCATCATCTTCTCCCTTAGTGTCGGTGCATAATCGTGGGACGTTAAAGCGAAAATAATAATAATAATACCTGGTGTTACATTACATAAATCAGTATGGCCTGTTAAATTAATTTTTTATATTAATTGAGTGATGTGTGGTCAACACATCTATTTTCATCGACCGTTGTTTCTGCCTTTCCAAACCGGTGTACTATACCTCTTAATTCAAACAATTCTTCAATTACCTCATAATACAGGTCAGAGTTGAAAATTCTGTACTCTCACATCGGAAATCAAACCCGAGATTATACACACTGAGAACATGCATTACCCATTAAGCTATACTACTACTACTACTAACAACAACAACAACAACAACAACAACAACAACAACAACAACAACAACAACAACAACAACAACAACAACAACAACAACAACAATAATAATAATAATAATAATAATAATAATAATAATAATAATAATAATAATAATAATAATAATAATAATAATAATAATAATAATAATAATAATAATAATATAGTGGAGATACCTTTTCTCCCGCTCGTTAAAATCTTTCTTGTATTTTGTGACCCACATCCCAGAGCGTAGCATGGGGTTGATAGAGTGGCATAACATGTAGGTGGCACATACGTTGGTTTCAGTTGGAAGTTGCAGGGACAAGGCAGGGCAGGCTATGGAGATTAGTTACGGTTGTAGTTTGCTCTGCTCATTTGGCTGGGATCCATCAGTCAACAGCTTCCCAACGCCTTGTATTCAGAAGCAAATCACTGGAACGACAAACGTATCATATATAAGACTATCAAATTCTCATTGGATGCTTGTTGATAATAACCACAGGTAATTCATTGCTCGTTACAGCCCTCAACCACCTGCATTGACATCAAAAGAAACGCCTCAGGTCTAATTGCAATCACGCAGTCATCATGGCAGACAAAGAGGAAAAAGGAAGACCTTGCTCCTTACAGCCATTTAGCACACAGAAAAAGAGTATATATTTTATTCACACTAAGTAATCGAAGGGTTGATTCTATTTTGAGATCTAGTTGCTAATGTACTACATACCTCTTTCTGGGTGAGGCTACAAGACTAGCTTTTTATTGGACACAACTTCAATTTGAAAATTGACTTTTTGTACGCAAAATTTCTAATTTACCTTTAAGTCAAATAGCTTATTTCATGACTATATGTTGAGTTATCTGGCTTTGTAATTTCATGCAAAGTGTCAACGTTATTTGGATTTTTTAAAAATATATATTTGTTTATGTCTCTCTGCGTGTAAATACAACTTTTTATCGAAAAGTATTGTGCTATTCTCACCTTTGTTGATGCTTTGTACTTTTCCAGGATTTTACCCTTAATAATACCATGCAAATATTTCAGTGAAATGTAAATAGGAACTTTAGGTGATTACTTTCCGTTTTCTCCGAAACAAATCCTTTCCATTGAATATCATTCTTCAGATCTTTACAATCAGACATGTAAATTTTCTTATTGTCAATTCAGATCAATGTATATACTTCCCCAGACATAATATTCCTTTGACAATAACTTCGGAACAAAGTGTTGTAAATTGAGCAACCTGACTTCACAGTTTTCGCTAACAAAGGGAAATTTACGTTCTTTCTATGTTGAGAAAAAAGATTAATCTTTCTTCAATTTATTGCATACTTATTAACAAACTAAAATCTGGTAGTGGGAAGGGATTTGCTTTAGATTCTACAATAGATATTACCAGTGGCGTATTTAGGGGCGGCTTCCGGGCTTAAGCACCCCCGAAATTTTACTTACTATAGTAAAGTATATGAAATATCTTGCAGAATTTTCACATTTTCAGGCAAAGCCCCCCCCCCCCCACGAAAGTTAGCAAAGCCCCTCCCGAAACAAAATCGTAAATACGACACTGGATATTGCCCAAGGCGGAGGAGAGATCGAACAGTAGAACTTTTCCTGTAGACTAGGATCTTCTGGAAGTTTGTTTCGAATTTTTAAGTAATCAACATATCAGTAGTAATATTGCAATATACTATAATAAATAACTTTGCTAACTTTAAAGAAGGTGCACTTAAAATGCTTTATCACAGTTCTATAACTTTCCTTGACTGCATATGATAAATTATATTATTATTATTATTATTATTATTATTATTATTATTATTATTATTATTATTATTATTATTATTATTATTATTATTATTATTAACGAGAACAGAGTCTCAATGAGGATAATGATAAAGAATATAAATATTAGTGCACTTTCATACAGTGAAAACATTTAGAAAACTGAAATCACAAACACCAGAGACCCATTTGTGCTCATACACAATTGCTGCAAAATACCTGTATCAGGCTGCGGGCCGGCAATTGAGAACTACTGCTTTGAAATACTTTATATTAGTAACAGTGCAGAGTACAAAGTCATAATTCAAGATAGATAAAATACTTTAAATCATACAGCTCAGTGATAAATGAATCACAGCACGTACACTGAAATTACGCTTTTTATATCTCCAAAATATTTCTTATCGAATCCTTTCCATCCAAAGTAGACAGCTACGTGGTGAAAATTAAAAGTTGGGACATCGTCTTCCTGACTGTGAGAGAACTAAGCGAGGAGCGCCATTCACCCGTGTTTTGTTTGCTGGTGTCATCCTTCACCCAGACACCAGAGGGTGCTACACCGCCCGGGGGGGTTCACATTCCACGAGGCAGGCGCTGCCTTCCACACCCGACACCCATTCCATTCCTCTGCATGCAACCGCTTTCACATCACATCACATACCACAAATCAAACAGAAACTACCCCCCTGCTTCCTGGTTAACACCAATTACCTAAACAGATTTTACTTTGAAATTAAAACGAAGGGTTAGTCGCATGAATACCAATGCGTCTTAAGAATATCTCGAAGACTCCTTATTGTGGTAAATGCCTAATCAAATACCATTGTTGTGTCCTTTCTTTTTTTATGAATTTTAAATGCATGAAGATCTGTCACAACTCTCCGCTCACCTTCAGTATTCAAATTAACAAGTTGGCTACTTGTTATTTTCAGGTAAAACATAAGAATGAAAAATGTCTTGTAATCTCAAGGATCCTATTGGAAGACATTAGTTCACCCAGGTCTTAGATGTCAAACTCTGTTTAACGTTTCATGATTCATTATATACAGGGTGTTTCAAAACAACACCGACAACGTTTGGGAGGTGACTCCTGACAGCAAGATAAAACGAAAAGTATAGACCAACCTCTATCCAAAAATACATGTTTCAGAATCTTGCAGTACTCACGTAACAATTTTTATAGAGGGAGTTTGAATACAGGCATATAATTTGAAATACTCACCAACTACTTCTATAAAAATTGTTGCGAAAGTTCCTCAGGATTGTGAAACTTGGATATCTGGATAGGACATATACTAGTTCCTAAGTGAAGTCCTGACCCGACTACGGTAGGTCCCACAGTTTTCGAGGTATGGACCTTTAAAGTTCATTTTTTTTATGTTTTCGGCAGCCTATAACTCCGAAAGAAAGCATTTGTACACCCCAGGTTGGTCTATACTTTTCGTCTTATCTTGGTGTCAGGAATTACCTTCCAAATGTTATCTTTGTTGTTTTGAAACACCCTGTATATAATCGATCATGGTTTAAAGATACACAAGGGCTGGTTGTCAGATTAAAAAATTAACTTTAATCTTATGATATTTTAGTGAATTCCTCTGAGGAATTGTTAACAAGTAGTATGGCGTCACCATTAGGAGTTTTTGCGTCACAGTTAGGTATGTGTGTCAATGTTCGGAATGTGTGTCACTGTTAGAAGTAAGTGCATCACAATTAGGAATATTTGTGTCACTGTTAGAGGGATGTACATTACTGTTAGGAGAATATGTGTCACTTTTAGAAGGCTGTGCGTCAGTTAGAAGTTTGTGTGTCACTTTTAGACATGTGCGTCTCTGTTGGGAGTGTATGTCACTATCAGGAATAAGTGAGTCACTGTTAACAGGATGTGTGTCACTGCTAGGAGGATACACATCACTGTTAGGAGTCTATGTCACTGTTGAGAATGCGGTGACTGCTTTGTTACATTCTAAATCTACCCTTGTCTAGTTTTAGATGCTACTGTAGAATTAACCTTTGCTGTTTCCGCCTACACTTATACTTTCTATATATAAAACTAAGTTTATCATTAGCGCTCATTCTCAGTTATTTATGCGAGGTGCATCCAGAAAGTAAGTTCCGATTAGCTGTGAATTGGAAGTCGAACATCAGAAGGAAATGATTTTATTCCAGTGGAGTTAGTGATCAATGATCTACTTTTCAACATATGCTCTATCCTAGTTGAGGAATATGTCATAACGCTGCACCAGCTTTCATATGCCTATTTCAAAGAATTCTCTTACCAAGGACTGGAACCAGAATGTCACAACTGTCTGCAACCCAGCTGCCCTATCGAAATGTGGTTCGGACCATAGATGTTCATTTTACTTCGACCTCACTCACCCTCGCCCTCACAGTACTAGTTGGCCCTCGCCCTCGTTCACCCTCGCCCTCGCGAATGGAATTGTCCATCGCCCTCGCGCGCCCTCACCCTCGCTGTCGAAACTTGTCCTCGCCCTCGCGCACCCTCGCCCTCGCCGTCGAAGCTTATCCTCGCCCTCGCGCACCCTCGCCCTCGCGGCCAAAACTTGTCCTCGCCCTCGCGCACCCTCACCCTCGCCATCGAAGCTTGTCCTCGCCCTCGCTGCCGAAACTTGTCCTCGCCCTCGCGCACCCTCACCCTCTTCGTCGAAGCTTTTCCTCGCCCTCGCGCACCCTCACCCTCGCCATCGAAGCTTGTCCTTGCCCTCGCGTACCCTCGCCCTCGCAACCAAAACTTGTCCTCGCCCTCGCGTCACTGTGGGCGAGGGAACTTGAGGGTGAGGATGCCCTCGAGAGGGCCACCCTCGCGAGGGTGAACATCTCTGGCCATAGATGTTCATTTTACTTCGACCTCACTCACCCTCGCCCTCACAGTACTAGTTGGCCCTCGCCCTCGTTCACCCTCGCCCTCGCGAATGGAATTGTCCATCGCCCTCGCGCGCCCTCACCCTCGCTGTCGAAACTTGTCCTCGCCCTCGCGCACCCTCGCCCTCGCCGTCGAAGCTTATCCTCGCCCTCGCGCACCCTCGCCCTCGCGGCCAAAACTTGTCCTCGCCCTCGCGCACCCTCACCCTCGCCATCGAAGCTTTTCCTCGCCCTCGCGCACCCTCACCCTCGCCATCGAAGCTTGTCCTCGCCCTCGCGATAGGAGTTGTCCATTATCCTCGCTCGCCCTCGCCTACGTGCTCAAAACTTTTCCTGAGGGCGAGGGTACTTGAGGGTGATGAGGCCTCGAGAGGGCCTCCTTCGTGAGGATCAGAGCATCAATTATTCAACCTATTTTTGAATTATTTCCTTATCTTCAGTGGCGGATCCAGGGGGCGATCGGGGCGATCGCTCCCCCCAGAAGAGAAAACTTCTTTATTTTATATATACATATAAAACGCATCCCAGAGTTTGGAGCTCTTAAAAGTAGCTCTAAATAGCAGTATTACAACCCACCACCCCACCAGAAGTCCGTCCTGGATCCGCCCTTGCTTAACATACGTCCTAAAGAAAGGAAACTAAACATATCATCGTATAACTTACTGCGGAACACCTAAAATGGAACAACTGTTACAATGGAGATCTCGGTCGATAGTGACGTTTACATAATTTATCAACAGTATCCAATGCCTTTACTTCAAAATGTTCCTTGAACTACGATGCAAGCATAAGTATTCAGCCACACAAGGGCGGCTCTCATGAGGGTGAGGGTGAAATCAAGGTTTGATGAGTGGCGGTAGAGTGACTGCCGCGGACTATCTGTCAGAATTTGACAGTCAACACGTTGGCCATCCCTGATGTATGTAGCGTAACTGAGGAATTTGAACAAATTCAAAGGGAAAGATCTAAAGAGCTTAATTTTGAAACTCCGTCAGCAAACAAATAAAATACTTCAGAACACTCATTTTCATTCTATGAACCTTAATACATACAAAAACTTTATATTTCCAAATGAAACTATATAACGACATTAATGGGTCATTTCAAAAGAGTGGGGGTAACTGTTCCCCCTTTGCCCCCCTAATCGCCGCCCATGCTATGATGTGTGGTACATTTGTGCGAAATTAATAATAATATGATTAAACTGTTTACCCACAACAAAATCCTGCTCGTTTTGCTGAAGTGGCTTTTCCTAAGTTTTATATGTGTCATATATCCTACAGTTTTTTCAGGCCTTTTTTTAATTTGTCCAAATTTATATTTCTCCTTTTACCACACAATCGTTCAATACTTGCACTATAATATTTACAATCAGTATATCATCCTGTAACGTATTTTATTCCTAATAAAAATCATTGAACAACACAACATACAAACCCTATCTCACTGGCTTGCACGCGAACCTTTGGTACATGGGGTCCTGGGGTCAATTCCGAGTGGGAGAACATTGAACGACAGTGGATCGAATTCCGCGTTAAACCTATAGGTCCACTTCTCATATAGCCTCGCCGACGAAAGAGGACGCTAAACGGCAATCAGTCAACAGTTGCAAATTTTGGCTGCATAAACAACTTATGTCTTGTGAAACTTATTAAATTTATTTTGTTAAAGCAGTTCTTTTAACAAAATTTCAGTATTAACGTGTCAGATATTTCTATTTAAGGACAAGAAAAAACATATTATTTATTTTGTAACTAAATGATAGCTCTACCCACGTAGATTATAAAAGCAGAAACAATGAAAATCGATACAATAGTGACTGACATTATTTTAACAAATAACGATTCAGATAATAGTTTGGGCTGTCACAAAACTATGAAAAGTTAAAAATTCCGATTAATTGTAACAACTTCATCAGTGGTGAACATTGGAGGAGGATGAATGCTATTAATCAGCCCATTTCATGGGCATCCAAACTCACGAGCCCAACGCTCGCTAGCTCGGCGCTCAACCGTTCTAGGGTTCAATAATTAAGCGCTACCCCGAGCGCCAATGAAATAAGTCAGCGCGAGTCCAACTGAGGGAAGTGAGCCCGAGCACGATTCCCAAAGGAATAAATGAGCGAGAGTCCAGTTGAAAAAAATGAGCCCGAGTCCGAGAGAGTCCAGAGAAAATGGCCATCTATGAACCAAAGTCATTCCATCAAGTCTTTCTCCATCTGATCTACTGCATTCTGATGGTTCTCTCATTGATTGTGTTTGTTCAGATATCATCGCTCTTGTCATTTACTGCTGAATGACGTGAGTGACTGTCTGTCTGTCTACCAACACTCTTTAAACATGACAGTGTAGTAGACACTTCTTCCAACACAGGGAGGGCAACAATGAGGCAAACTTACTTCTTAATGTAGCGCTATTTCTACCCGGAAACTTTCATGGGAAAAATCAAATATTATTCTTATTTGCATTATTATTTTTAATAATTATGTACGTACACACGAGAAATTGTCTACTGCAATTAATTGAAAGGAAAAATACGATTAATGTATAACCTTGCTATGACACTAACTTTTCATCTAAGGGACATGGCAGAGAATATTTTAAATTTTGCCTCTCTCCAAAAGAGGTCAAACAGCAAACTCCAAAACAGTTGCTTTTAAGGAAGCTTGTCCTCCTCCCTCGCGTGCCCTCGTTCTCCTGAAGGAAGTTGTCTCTAGCCATCGTGCACCCTCGCTCCCTCAGTAACACTTGGCCCTCACCCTCGTTCACCCTCACCCTCGCCATCGAAGCTTGTCCTCGCCCTCGCGCACCATCGTCCTCGCTGCCGAAACTTGTCCTCGCCCTCGCGCACCCTCACCCTCGCCATCGAAGCTTGTCCTCGCCCTCGCTGCCGAAACTTGTCCTCGCCCTCGCGCACCCTCACCCTCTTCGTCGAAGCTTTTCCTCGCCCTCGCGCACCCTCACCCTCGCCATCGAAGCTTGTCCTTGCCCTCGCGTACCCTCGCCCTCGCAACCAAAACTTGTCCTCGCCCTCGCGTCACTGTGGGCGAGGGAACTTGAGGGTGAGGATGCCCTCGAGAGGGCCACCCTCGCGAGGGTGAACATCTCTGGTTCGGACAGAAAGCGCTTTAGGTGGAGAAACAGGTGGAAGTTACTGGACGCGAGGTCGGAGTTGTAGGAGCATGGTCAAAAGTATTCCAACTAACCACGGTCGAGCACTATGGTGTTCACCGTTAACATTTCTACAGCCTACTGGGAATTGTCTGCACCATCTTCTGACCATACCTCTCTTGACAATCGGTCTATATACACTTCACACAACTGACGGTGAATCTCTGACACGACAGCTTCTTAGCGTAGAGATACGTGATTGCTGCGCGTATCTCGTTTGATGGGAGACTGTATGCGTGCAGCCATGTTTGTCGTACCACACTTCCCTCACCACTGACTCCATGCAAATGTCCTCGCAATGTTAGGTTATGACTATGTATTCCTCCTCCACTCCTACACAAGCGCGTCTCGTTTTGATCACTCTGCCATCAATGGGAATGTTTGGAACTTATTATCTTGATGCGCCTCGTATACACGTAATGCAAAAGTTAGATCAAATGATAGTTGGCCCTCAATGAATCATAAATTGCATTTTCTTACGGAATAGAGGTATTTGGGTCGTTTGAGTTTTGACTCCAAATACTAGAGGCACGAAAAACATTGTTTTGTAAACTGAGAAAAGAGTTAGAGCATGCAGCGAAAATGTGGTTATTTATTTTCTCTCTTACAAAACTCATTACACTTTAAAAATGCATTGAAGAAGGACCGAATGTTAAAGTTCTTAAGTGTCCGTGTTAATTTCTTATATTATTATTATTATTATTATTATTATTATTATTATTATTATTATTATTATTATTATTATTATTATTATTAAAATAATATTAATCTTTCCAACAAAATATTCCCGTCAATTTTTCTGGAATTATCAGAAACATATAGAATGTGCTTTTTAAAAAGGCTTTCAAGTATGGCTTGTTGCTAATGGTTGCGATGAATAACGGTACAGAAGCAAAATGCTGATTTTGTTAATGGAGATTTTTCTCCTTTTAAAACAGACGGCTTTTGAAAAAAACTAGAATTTTTGTTCTTTTGTGACTTTTAATGACTTCGTCACTCAAGAACACTTTGTTTCCTCATAATGGATTTTACAATTAAGATATTGCATTTACAACCTTCAGTAATTATGGGTCATTCATCCCAGGTTGGCTGTGTTGATTGATTTTCAGGAGGTGCAAATTATGCAACCCACATGACACGGGCGTCGTTTTGGTTGCCTAACCATCTTATCAAGTGGTTGGAAGTTATATATTTTGTTATGTGTGTTTTACTGGTTGCCTAAATCGAAACTGACTGACAAGAGGAAAAAGTACCACAAACCAAGAAACAGATACAAAACCACTTTCGTTTTGGTATAGAATTTTGCTCACTTGTCTTTCTCCATTCGGGAAGCACTATCCTGAGCTTCAGATATGTTACTAGAAACTGATATAAATTTATTATACCAACTTAAAGCTATAAACGGCTACATACCAACATTATGAATGATGTTGGTTCATTATTGTCAAATTCATTCAAAATGTTCGAAATAAGAAATTTGTGAATAGCGTTCTCCCCTTAAATTTTAATGGTCCCAATAAATGTTAGAGTTCTAGTTATGACGAAGTTTCATCTTATTGTTACAAGGGTTCAACCGTGTTCTCAAATCTCGCAACTTTAACTCATTTGTATGCTATTCTACATGTGCGTCGTTAAGGGGGGTAAGGGGGATCCTCACCCCGAAAGTTACCAATTTCTTAACAAGTCGATAAATTAAAATACCGAGTTGGCAATTTAAAGAATGTTGTTTTGTTCAATTGACCTATTTGGTTTAACATTTACTTAGGTACCCAGCTGTTGTAAATTATTATCAGTTCTTTTATAGACTTGGCGTAAATTTTGTGTACTTTTCTACCTTGAAATAAATTGATATATTTATTTAAAGCTTCTTTACTTGTTGCAAGTGATCACACTTCACTTTTGTTCATTTGATATTCCTAAACATTTTGAAGAATCTTTAATGAAAAATTGGGAAATTGTACCACTGACAAAAGCAGAATAGAGGGGCGTGCAAAATTAAAACAAAGACAGACAGAAGAGGCGTTTCGGTTTCAGAAGGAGCATTGGACGCAAAAGCATATAAGAGCGTAAACAAAACAACAGGCAGATTGTGAAGATTAATAAGAGAATAATAAGAATTGATATTAATAAAACAAAAACAAGGCAGTGATGGTTAGTATAAACTGTTTTCTATGTATAGTATGTAAATTTGATAAATTTAAGAGTTTTTTTCTAATAGTAAAATGTCAAAGTGTAGTAGAATTTGATACCAGAGTGAAAATATTGTGTAACCGTGTCTCTTTGTGTATGAATAGACATTTCGCTTTGAAACAAAAGGTGATCATATTAATACGGAGGACAACAATAGCTTATTTCAGTTCTGTTTCGCAGTAAAAGTTTCTATTTACAGAACTTTTTGAATAGAGTGAACTGAACGAAAGTGTTTTGGGAATGGTGTCACAGTAGGTTTCTGGGAGTGTTGTTCGGTAGGGGATGATGAATCAAGCCATTTCGTCGTTTCCATTGTGAACCTAAGTGCAAGATTCCAAAAATCACATTTTTGGGTTCCAAATAATACATCTGCTGCATGAAAGTATAGATCGGTGTGTGTTTCACTTCATTTTGATACAAATGTGTTGCCTTTCCTACCTTATTTTTAATCCCGTAGTTGCTTCTTTCGCAAAGTTAAACAAAAATGGCAATTCTCCCTTTCTTTATGCATAGTATTTATAAGTCAAAGCATTACGTAACCATTGTATGTTACTTATCTAGCTCACAGGGTCGCAACTATGGAGGAGCAAACGAGGCAAGTGACCCGGAATCGTGATTGGAGGGGCGCTTAAAAGGGAAGTTATATATTAACATAATTATGTATTAAATATTAATACATAATATTAATATATAATTAATATTATATATTAATATTAATTTCAGAGTGCAAAATCATGAAATTGAAGTAGGAAGAGACTGGAGGACTGAAGAGTAAAAAAGAAAAGAAGAAAGGTCTGCGCATTTTTACACTTCGAAGTTTCAATATAGAAAGTTCACATATTTGGGCATCCATAACTACTAAACTATACAAAGTTAGGTGTTACGAGTATACCGCTGACCACTAGTTCACCTGTTTCATAACTTTTAAATAGGAAGATTTTAGTTACTAATTGACTAATGATTATAGGCTATTGTTTATTGTTATCCTCGGTAGAAGGACAATATTACTTCAGATGCATCTTGACTTTTATTTAACAAGTTACATAGAGAAAAAGGTTACAAATAATAATTATAGAAATTATAAATTTTTACAATATTACGCCTGTCATGGAGGAAGACCTCCATGCACGAACTTCTTATGTATTGCTTCTTAGCATAATTAACGAAGTACTTAGGGTATACAGGAAGGTTGGATTGTACAGGCTGAGGTCCATATTGAATTCACATAGTTTGGAGGTCTTAGTTTCACACTGTGAAACGATACTCATTTGTTTATACTTTATAGTAGGTTTTCATTTCTTGCAGGCAGTGGCGTTTTCATGCAAGATATTATGCAAAACTAACATTTACCATATTAAGATAGTATAGAAGTACCTTGAAACCTTCTCTCCTGCTTGATGAACTGCATATGTCACTGCTTAAAGGTCTATGCATCGAGACATGCTACCTTTTCACGTAGCAATTGTCACATACCAGCCAGGAAAGACGAAGGAATATTTTGTCATTGAGTGATAAAACTATTTTAAGATAGTACAGTAGATGATTCTAAAGACTATGTTTAAAGAAACATTAAATGGTAATAAATGAAAATAAGAAAAAACCTCACCCCGCATGCTAACACCCAATCTTTAGATAAATAACTATTAAAGTGAATTTTAACAAGATAAAAACTAAATGTCAAGATAAACTTTCTAATAAAAAATGTGGGTGGAAGCAGCGAGGATTATTACATCATCTTACAACAGTCAAATATACGAACTAACAAGCATCAGACTACTTCTGGAAGAATGGGACTGGAGGTTGTAGTGTAAGTTATTTTTCCATTTTTTTGTCCTATTTTGATTGTGGATAGGGTGGCAAAATTGATATCCCGTGAGAGGGCAATCTATACTATTTGTTACTACCATTATATTGCTTGTTAATTCTGTAAAAGAACGAAAACTGCAACTATTAATAAAACATATTTCGTTAAAATTGAATTTATAATTCAATAGCTGACCTTTGATCTTTATATAATAATGATAGTATTTAGCTTTCTTTGAAGATTTGTCTCCTTCACACTTCTAGGACCCCAATATAATCAGTCGCTCTTTTAACGAAATAATAATAATTCAAGCGCAGCTTCATTAACGGTTATTATAGCTGGAACCGAAGGACTACAGGAGATGATTGACAAGATAGTTGACACTGGAAAACTATATGAAATGATAATCAACATTGAAAAGTCGAAAGTCATGAGAATATCCCGTGGAAACGTGCCCTTACTGGTCAGCGTAGAACAAAGAGAACTTGAAGAGGTCGATCATTTCAAGTATCTGGGAATATTTTGACAAGAGACGTGTACTACACCGAAGAGATCAGGTCAAGAATTCCATAGTCAAAGAAGCATTCAACAAGAAAAGATCACTCGTAACTAGCAAGATCAATATTGGACTTAGGAAGAAGTTGGTCAAGTGCTATACCATGAAGCATTGGACTGTATGGTTCAGAGACTTGAATATTACGAAAGTTAGAGAAGAAATATTTAGAGAGTTTCAAAACATGGTGTTGGAGGGAAATGGAGAAGATAAAATGGCCAAAAAGAACAACAAAGATGTTCTAAAACGTATAGGAGAGAAGAGAACACTTCTAGCCAGTATTCTTCGTAGGAAGGCCAATTGGTTTAGACACATCTTACGAGGAAATTGTCTTCTTCATACCACGACAGAAAGAAAGATGGAAGGAAAGCAAGGAATAGGAATTAAAATACAAGTGATCGATGATTTGAAAAATGGAAGAAAATATTGGGTTAAAAGAGGAAGCTGAAGATCAAGAAACGTGGAAGAAGCATTTCCAGGCCCAAATCTAAAATTGAAAAAAAAAAAAAATCATTAGTCCCGGAGCTGCCAAAAGGCAGAATACTTTAATAATAATAATAATAATAATAATAATAATAATAATAATAATAATAATAATAATAATAATAATAATAGAGAAGAAAAGAGATAAAGTGTATGTTGAAGTAGTATGAAGGATAACCATATTTTTTTCTTCTTTTATAAATGGTTTTCCTGCTTAGAGGAGCTGTACAAAGTACAACAAAATCCGATAATAATTTTACATGCAATGACCCTTTATGCTCGCTGCTCATGCTCTATGTAAGGTTAACTATACTTGATGGTCCATGCATGCAGTTTACAGGTAATAAAAACCAACATTTTTCTTTCCTTTTTTTTTAATTAAGAAGGAAGAAGAAAAACCATTCCTCTGTGGAGTACTTGAATTTCCAATAGGTTAAGATAGAAACAATTTGGCAACGCTGTTAAGACTTGGGACCGGTCGCTCCTCGCTCGTTCTTTTTCCTTGCGTCATGCCTACCTTCGCTGACTGCCTGTTGCACACGACACGAGATCCGATAGACTTAACAAGATATGCAAGCGAAGACCCTCCTGACAGTGTATTCTCATCTCATTCTCTTATCATGACACCTTATGTAGAAGTTTTTTTTTTTTCTTTTCTTTTAATATCCTTGGCTCTGGCAGCCCCGTTCGACCTCCCACGCTTCAAAGGTGAAATCGTAAGACTCCATCTAGCAACACTTACAACCCTGTAAACAGGGCTATCAACACCAGCCTAACGATTTGCTAACGACCCGTCACATTCAACCGGAGACAAGCAAAGGAAGGCAGATAATAAATATGATCGTTTTAACACTTGTCTCCCAGCTCCCAAATGCTATTTCTATCATTAGTAGCATCAATAACAAATGATTTGCAGCAAAAATAACGTTGCAAAACATTGTAATTTTCGAGTTTCCAAGCCTAAAAGACAAACAATTTGAGATCTACGTATCAGACTTTACATCAACAGGCGTCAGGCGGTGATTAAGTCAATCCTGAGATTGTTTTGTCCTAGCTATTTGTGTTGGGCAAATTGCTACTAGTATTTGCCAGCAACAACAAACAAAAGTATCCGGACAATCTCATTAGATAGGCCTATTCCGGACTTTCATAGGATATTCGTGAATGAACCAATAGGCACTTTAAATATGGTAGCAATTTGCCCAGCACAAATACCTAGGACAAAACAATCCCAAGATTGACGGAAACACCGTCTAACGCCTGTTAATGTAAAATTTAATAGGTCTCAAATTGTTTGTCTTTTTGTCTTCGAAACTCGAAAACTACAATGTTTTGCAACGTTATTTTGATGCAAATCCTAGTTACGACAGTAGGTCGTTATTTTAATAATATTCTTCATGGCACGCCAACATCAATATGTACTGTAATTTAACAATCATGTTATGGCATACTGTATTTGTCTCTTATTCATTGTAATCTGACATAAATATTACGGTAGAGTAAAACATATCTTTGTTTGCTTAATGTCAAATCAATAATACGAGTACGATATCCGATTGCCTTACGTTCATATTTATTAAGCGTAAGCGTATTATGAAGATCGTCTTCATAATGGATAACCAATTTCGAGTCCAACAGACGTCCTTCCTTGGACATCCAGATTAAAATAAACGAAGTACTACGAATAAAGGAAAAAAAAAACGGTTTTATATTTCTGAATATAGAGTGCAGAAATTTCTACATATCCTATCTTTGTGATTCATTTTTTATTTTCCAAAATGTGTACCATGAAACATAATGTATTAGCTTCATATACTACAAAAGAATAAATCCAACGTATTAATTTATATTTGGTAGTCAATAAAAGAATAACAATAAAATAAAATGAAAGTGTCTTATGAGGGTTCCGCGGTGGCCCAGTGGTAGACCGTTTACTTCTTCTGCATGAGGTTCCTGGTTTGATACCAGCTCGCGCCAAGTGAACTTTGTGGTGGACAAACATCCTGTGTGTGGGTTCTCTCGGGATTCTCCCGTTTTCTCCCCCTTTCTTCATTCCACCATTTCATTCATTTTTCATCATCATCTTCTCCTTTAGCCTAATCGGCTTAACGGTGGGACATAAAACTGAAATATTTCATGTCAAGTGTTCAATGTCAGAAACGATCTTTGAAGTATATCTTTATATTTAGGTATTAATTAATTTATTGATTCATTTCAATTTATCTTTTGTCAGCAACGTGACAATCAACATGAAGTTGATCCACTGTACAATCAACGAACTGACGACAGTGCTATTCTGGTCACAATATCCTAGAATAATCAACATTTCTATACGTCTACATTTTAATTGAATTTTTTCTCCCTGAACATAGTTTGCAGAAATATAAAGTGACTAATCAGTCTGAAGTCTGGAAACAATTAAAAAAAAAAAAAACTGTGAGCAACGCATAAAATCAATCAAAACATTGACATAATTTTTATTATGTCTCCGACTGATGGCTGGCAGATCGCAAGCGACAAGCGACCACCAACGGTTCGCCACTAGTGGTTCGCCAACGAGATTACACTTATACCGCCATTGGTTCGATGCCGACTCTAAGGTTGCTCTTATCAAATTTCCGTTTGTAAGACTGCCACTACCCTGTAAATGTTTGAGCGTACCTTCTGTTGCTTTGATAGTAATTATCATAACGTAGGCCAATGTAAATGCTTGACCCTATCAATACCCTCAATGAACTAATTTGTTAATAGTCCGTTTTTAGTTGAGTGTATCGTATTCGACACTTAACACTTTTGTGCATGTAGAGTAGTCGCTTTGTCAATAGTCTCACTTTGAACACATTTTTTAACGTTTTCGATTTAAAATGAGCACAAATCAGTGAATCTCGACCAATTTTCTAGAGTAAGGAAAGTTTTCTATTAAAGGTTTAAAATCACTATTGAAGAAAATAAGCACATGTCTGAAGACAAAGCAGTCACAAATACACGTAAACTCAGACCCAACTTTAAAGCCAAAGGGTATAAACAAAAGATAGAATCAATGCAAAAGTTGCCGATCAAAGTCTTCGGAACACTTCGACAAATCACATTGCGGTGCACCGTCATCGTACAGTTTACCAGTCGCTGAAGTGGTAATCACGTCATATTTACCTTCGCTCTGAATATAAAATCGACAATCGACAGCATCTCTCATATAACACTGGTCCCACTTCACTTTCATTCAATCGAACAGCTTGGCCGCTGCTATGGATGGAGGACCAATAGCATATAGCCAGGGCCGGATCCAGGATTGTCTGAGGGGTGCACCAATAACTACCAAAATAACCAATCACACTGAAACTCTTCAAAGTGACATATGACAATGTTCTTTACCCCTGACAACACTGATGCATAGTACTGAGGAAAGTAGTTTAAAGAGGGTCGCAAGTGTTATGCAGGAAAAAAAAAAAAAAAAAGTTCTCTCCTGCTGGAATGTTTTCTTCCCTACTTGACAAATGCTATATTGTTTTGTTTGGTAAATCCTTTTCCGTCAACCTTCAGAAAATCAACTTAAACTATTGCTTTTGCAAAACCCCTCTTTCATTTAAGCTCTAAACGGAAACATGACGGCAGAAAGTTTCGGAAAGTGTTGGTATTTTCATTGCTAGCTTCTCATTTTAGATAGTGTATATTTACAACGAAGGGGGAGGTACACGTGCACCTTTGCACCCCCCTAAATCCGGCCTGCACGTAACTGAATTTACTCATAGTGTTTATTTCTTGAATGCTGGAGAATAGAGCTAGTAGAACAGGCAACATTGTCTCCTGATTTCAATTTGTGGGCTTTACTGTATGTACGGGATTTTACAATGTGTAGTACGTGTTATGAAAATCCGGGATTTCCGTCATATACGAGAGAGAATACTTACAATAACTGCTACTCTATAAGCTCCTATATGTCGAATAGTATTCAAAGAAATATAGTGAAACGTTTGAAGAAGTGTGGTGACCATGATGGTGAATATAATTAAATTATTATTTCTGCTCTTTAAAGATAGCACACTTTTAAATCTTCATATGAGAGTTATGTTCTTCTTTGTGGTTGCTATTACTGGTGATTAAATATATATATATATATATATATATATATATATATATATATATATATATATATATATATATATATATATATATATATATATATTAAAGAAAAGACCGAATACCTCCATCACTATGGTTAGGCTGAGGTATTTTGTAAGTTGTAGAGTGATCAGTGGTTACTGTAATTGACATTTGATATAGGGCAATTTCCTTCTTGGTTTAGAGCATCTTAAGCAAGAGTTTGCTCTATAAACTCTTACAAGATATAAAACACATAAATGGTTGCCTTACATGGTTTTGTTGAGTTTTAATTTATTGGATGTTACAAAGTGTACAGGCGTGGTATGTTTTACGCAATAACTCATACTAACTTTAAGGGATTACATTGATTCTGCTCCACTTACTACTTGTTAGTCATTTTGCTTTTCTGAATCTCATATCAATGTAAACTATTAATCCATCTTCACTATAATTCACAATAGACGTGGAATATGTTCCTTTCCAATTGAATTCTTGTTCTTGAGTTTATTCAACATCTAAAACTAGCCTAAATGGTTTGACAGCTCACCAAAGGTCTATGGCTAGACAGACGGATTTTAGTTGGCTGAATGTGGTCAAAACATCGGTTCTTCTACCGCTGTTGTTTCTAGTTTTCTAGAATTTGGTACCTCCCATGCACATGAATATTTATGGTGCATGGGAATATGAAACACAAATCATTTTGTGATATTTTTCCCGAATAAAAATTTTACGAATAGGG